>NC_138066.1:8046898-9246898 GCF_964194185.1 Rhinolophus hipposideros
TCTTTTGACAATTTGCCACTGGAAGTGAGCTAACACAGCTTTCAACACACAATGATGAGAAAAAATATTGCTAATGTAACATATAGCTTTTTATAAAAACATTTGGTTTTAAGTCAATAGTCCTTTGGAACTTGTAAAACACATTTTTTAATATTATAGGAAATCTCTTTGCTCATCTTAACAAAGAGACTTAAAGGGAACACCACAGGGTAACTACTGATTTATCTTAAATGTCATGTAAATATGTGCTAATCTTTTTCTTCCAACAAGATGTGATGCCGTGTTCCCCCAAAATAAGACTTACCCAGACCACCAGCAATAATGTGTCTTTTGGAGCAAAAATTAATATAAGATCCGGTAAATAATATGATATATAATATAATATAATATAATACAATACAATATAATACAATATAATATAATATACCAGGTCTTATATTACATTAAAATAGAACGAGGTCTTATATTAATTTTTGCTCCAAAAGACACATTAGAGCCGATGGTTCGGCTAGGTCTTATTTTTCGGGAAACACGGTGGCTAGCTGAGCACTCATCTTTCGGTTATAATTTCTAGCTAGGATAAGCCTTAAAAAGTTCTATTATTTTTAAAAGTTTTGTTGAAGAAGACAAGACTTAAAATGTTCTATTTCCATAAAGTTAACACTGTACACTATACTAAGCGCTTTATCTGCATTATGTCCTTTAGTCCATAACAATATTACTGGGAAGGAAGCAACAGAAGCTAAGTTCCCTCTGGTGTGTTCTGTGAGGTGTACCTTCTGCTGATGCAGGTGCCTCATTGATACCTAGGCACCCACCTGGGACAGTCATGAGACCTGGTGAGAGAATTGTCAGCTAGGAAACTCCCCAAGCTTCTAGTTTCCTGTCTGTAAAATCAAGATAGTAACATCTATCCTTTTTAAGGATCAAATACAAAGTTGTGTACAGAGGGTTTGGTAAATGGCTCTTATTTTTTTTTTTTTTGTCAAAAGTTAAGAATATGGTCAAGGCTACACAGCAAGCAGGAAATTAAAGAACCAAGCCTTGAATCTTGCAGAGCTCTGTGAATCCAGAGCATGGTACTTTACCCGAGAACATGAAAAATAAAGCCCTCAATGTGGGGTCTAACACTTGAAAAGTGGTAGCGCACAGGTTTAACTTTGTATTTTCTTAATCAGCATTTCATTGAAGAAATATTTATTGTGTCTACCAAGCTCTAGGAAACACCCTACTGCTGGTCAGCCGTTGCAGTGAATGCGGTTCATGGAGCTTACATTCTAGTGATGGGGCAAGACAGTGAACTCACAAACAAGTGAACAGATAAATAAAAAAGAACATTGGATAAGGGCTCTGCTGAGCACGAAAAAGAATGAGGAGGGATTCTAGTTACAGGCAATCTTGGAGTTATTTGTGGGTTGGATTCCAGACCACTGCAATAAAGCAAATATCACAATAAAGAGAGTCGCATGAATTTTTTGGTTTCCCAGTGCATATAAAAGTTATATTTACAGTATGCTGTAGTCTATTAAGTGTGCAATAGCATATGTCTTAAAAAAACAATGTACATACCTTAATTAAAAAATACTTTATTGCTAGAAAATGCTAACCATCATCTGAGTCTGTTGGAAAAATGGTACTGATAGACTTGCTTGATGCAAGGTTGCCACAAACCTTCAATTTATAAAAAGCACAATATCTGCAAAGTGCAATATCTGCAAAGCTCAATAAAACATGGTATGCCTATATTTGTCTTCCTGTTCATTCTTCTCTACAGGGTTGCGACAAACCCCAGTGCTGTATAGCAGTAACTGACTTGTTCACCAAAGGAAATTACAGGTATTTTCATATCATATTTCAATACTTGTCGATATTTAAAAATATTGTTTACAGACATCCCTACATTAAAAGTATAACAGTTACAGATCTGTCTCTAGGTCTTACGTGAAATGCAAATATATTTACTTCTTTTATTAAGACAAATTTAAAAATTTTTAATAGCCATATTCCAGTTTCTTTTGAAATTTTCCATGCTTTGTTGTATGCAATAAAAAACATTATTTTGAGAAGGGTCTATGACACAAAAACTAGCAAGGCGCAGTGGCCATGAAGTGAATTATGCATGAAAGACAGTCAGCAGGATGAAAGGCTGGGGATAAAAGTATATTAAGTTTGGGTTGGTTGGGTAAGGCTTTAAAAACCATGGAGAGGATCCATGAGTTTTGGTGGATTAGTTATCTAAGAAATGTAGTTGTCAGCTTCAGTTCTGGCTGAACAGCTACATTAGGGCTTCTCTTTAGTATGAATAAAAATTACATGGCAAGCTTATGAAAACACAGATTTCTGGGTCTCACGTGCAGAGATTCTAATTCAGTAGCTCTGAGATTGGGACCCCAAATCTGCATTTTTAATAAAGTGACGTCAACACAGCCTGTCCACACAGACTGCACTTTGATTATTACCACTGATGTACTTAATGAAACACACAGAAAAATCAAGTTCAGAGACAGCTATACATTGTGTTAATGCTTGCCTGCATTTCTTATAATGGTCAAGTATAAAATGGGAAAGAAAAAATTCCCATGACTAAGTAAGTATGTGAAAAACTTAGAAGAGTAAAGTCAGATTTATGCTAAAACTGTATCATCCTAAAGTGCATGGTCACTCTTCAGGAGGACATAGCATGAGATGTGTCCTAAGCTTATGTAGCCAAAAGAAAATCCTTTGTCTTTAGTTGTACTGAACTAATGGTCCAAAGGACACATTTTGAATGAAGCTAGTCTACGATAACTTTGGAAGAACTCCTCCAGGAAGCGAATAACAGAGATGGTTAAAAGCAGGCTTTCAAAAAAAGACTTTTGCTTGGAAGCCTTTGCCCACAGGTCCTGAGTAGTTCAACCAACATCATAAGATTCAATTGAAGACAGTTTCTGGAAGTTTAATTACTTTATTTCACCTAAATTACTGATTTTCCTGAATTCCAGCTTAGAATTATTTTTCCTGGTAAGACCTGAGAGGGGAGGACAGATCTCAACACTCAGCTACCCCATGATGATCTAAAGCATCCAAGAAAGATGGGTAGCTCTGTCATTCCTGCCTTTCTCCTAAATACACGGGGCACTTTTTCCTAAGCACACACATGTGTGCTAGGCATGTAAACACACCCTACACTGACATGTATACACACACGGGCATCGAATCTTCAATCCATTATTTCTTCACATAATTTTTACTTTGAGGACTGTTCAAGATTGGCCAGCTAACATTTTTCCATGAGGATATGACATGTCTTAGGGATTTCAATGGTTATTTTTTTTATACCACTGATTTTTCTATGTGTGTGAGCTTATTCTTTTTTTCTGATATTTAAAAAATTTTTAAATTAAAGTTGACATACAATATTATATTAGTTTCAGCTATCCAACAGAGTGATTAGACATCTACATATATAACATACAAAGTGATCAGTTTGATATTATTTTTACTGTTCAAGGGGGAAAGAATACAGGATTGAGCCTCCCACTGGGCAATCAAAATGGAGCATATGCCTGTGTTCACTGAGTTCATAAAAGGGACAAAGAATGAGAATATCCACTCAAACTTCTATGTCAATTTTTCAGACAGGCAAGAAGAACAACTGGGTCTCCATAGCATTTAGTGCCTTGAAGCTTGGCCTTTGGCTGCGTTCCTTTTGAAGTGTGCTTCTCCAGTCATGCCAAGTCTCAGCTCCTGCACAGGACTAGAAATTTGGATGACATTACCATCCTTTCCTTCAAATAAAAAAAGACCTTCTTCCTCAAGACCTAAAAATACTCCTCAGCTTTGGAGGACAGCCTTGTTTTCATCAACGCCTGCCACTGCACCAGTTGCTTTGATGGGACAAGCCAACAGCTCAAAGAAGAAGCCGTTTTGAGGAAGCTGATCCACATTTGGGTCTCCTTGAAATGTCCAGCTCACAGAAATAGCAAAAATATTTCCTTGTTCAACCATGGAAATCCCATTCCCACCTCCAACTCACGCTCCTTTTTTTTTTTTTTTTTTTTTTTTTGAGATGGGGGATAATCTTGGTAGGACCAAATAAAAAGTATTTTGATTGAATTTTTATTCTTGCAGCTAAGATAAAGAAAACAGAATACTTTTTCTACCGTAAGAAATTGACTTTACAAATTTCATCACAATCAAATCAAATAAAATTTTCTCAGACAAATGTGAGGTAGATTTTATTTTAAACCGAGTGTGAGATATTTTAATGCTCAGTGGTATAGCATTCTAAATTCAGGGCAGTGTTGCTTTGGTTAATGGCCCCGTATTCAAAGGCCTAAACATTCATTTTATTCAAGTCAAACTTGTGTCTAGCATTCAAGGTCCTTTTTCTGTCACATGCTATGAGTGGGCATGGGAGGACAGCGTAGGAGCTGAGTGGAAGTCATAGCTCTTTCCACCTTCAAGAAGCATCAGTGGGAGGAAGGATTATGGTCAAGGAAGAAGGCAAAGGGTTGGATGCCCCAACAGTATGATTGAATGTGGTCAAAGGAGAAAGAGATCAAGGGCAGAAGAGAAGTCCAACAGTGGGGAGGCCATTGTGGCAAGTGTGGGCGTGGGAGATAGAAAACCAATCAGAGTGCAGAACTGAATGAAAAATAAGGACACCAGGAGGTCAGTGGCCTAGGGATAAAGGCAAAAAGCTCCTGCAACAGGTGCTCTGGTCAGCCTCATTTGCAGTTTTAGGGATAGAACATTTCATTCTTAATTAGTTACTGACTCATTAGAAAGAGCTTCTGATACATCTGGTCTCAATCTGTCTCCCTAGACTTCTCCCTAACACATATGTTCGATTCTGATCAGACAAGACAACTCTCTTTTCTTCCTTAAACAGATTTCAAACTTCCCTCTTCCCATCTTTTTTTTTTCTTTCTGTTTTCCATTTCTTGCACCTAGGACTTCTTTCTTCCTGGATCTCCACCTGTCAATCCTACCCATTCCTTTATGGATCAACTCAGATGTCATTTCTGTGAAGACTTTCCAGATTCCTCAACCAGATATCATCTCCTCATTAAAGAAATTTACATGTACTCTTACAGTCAGTGTGCTAATTTTGAGGTAATTTAGAGAACAGGGTAGCAAAATGTTAAGAGGGAACTGCTACTCCATCCCATCTCCTCTGGAGCTCTTCACTTAAAATGTGCTGCATTCTGGAATAACCTTTGGTACATTTATAATGGTATATTATCTTATCTTCCCCTACAATAGTGGGAGATGTCTGGTCAAGACTAGCAGTTTGATGGACTAACTTATTAACAGTCAACCTAAAGGAGTTAGAGCAATTCTGGAATGAACACAGTCAAAGTTACATCTAGTAGGCACTAAAGCAATGGGAAGTAGAGCAGGAAATCTACATTGGTGTTCCACTCCGATTTGGCAAACCATTTCACACCCCTCTAAATCATGGTTTCTTCAAATACAAAAGGAGGAGTATTTATCTGTTCTATTCATAACCCAGAGCTTTTGAAAGAAAAAGTGAGATAATGCCCATAGATATTTACAGGCTATAAAGTGCTATGTATATAGTGGAATTTTTAAAATAATGTTTATTTATTCTTCAGTTGCTCAACTAACATGTATTGGTGCCTACTATTTAATAAGCAGGATAACAGAGGCCATGTACAGCAGATCCTCAAATATCGTCATTTCGTTCAATGTTGTTTCGTTATAATGTTGACGAGATGCTGTAAGAACTCAACTCTTATTTATGTCAATTAGCCTGTGGTAAAATTGGTTTTGGTACACATTGTTTTGCTTAAAGTAACAGAACCTATCAACGATGTTAAGTGAGGACTTACTGTACATACTGATTATACTTCTTAATTGCATAATCAAATTAAACTGATACAACTCGGTAATTGAATATTGAGATGTGCAGAAGTAAATGCATTATTCTCTACATCCACCATTAAGAAATAATTTCTCTTGACTTTCATTCTTTTGTTGCTCTTTTTCCAAACTTCTAGAATATCTATGTCCCTATATTACCTTCAAGTTAGGAAAACAAAGAACTTTGGTTTCGTCTTCAGGTAGTTTTGCTTCTCCCAAATTTCTCCAGGAAGAGTCACTAAACTCCTTTACCGGCACACAGATTATATGCTTTGTGCTGGTAGAACTGCTGGATGTTAGGCACCATGGATGGTCCATCTTCCTCCTTCCTAAGTGTTTAATAGGATGTTTTATGTATAAGAAACCTTTGGATTCTTGTATTTTTGTACAGCACAGTTCCAGCAACTTCCTGAACAATTCTACCCATGAGTGCTCACAGATACAATCTTCTCTCCCCGTATCTATTTCAAATTAGGACTAAATAATATATTTATTATTTGAAAGCTCAATCTGCAACTACTAAAAATAGCCACGTGATATCTGACCAAACCAAATTTTAAATGGCTTTTGAAATATCCTCATCATCTCTTTCAATAACTTTATTATGAGCATTCCCAGAGACCTCTTGCTAGCCATTTTATCTTTATAAAGAAAATTCTCAGGAAATGTCTATGACTGGACATTTAGAGGTATAGATTTCTACTGATGGGAATTCATACATGTGAGTTACTGTTGCAAAGTACCATGGTTAGACCAGGAAACCAACACGTTTCTAGAAGATGACATCAAAACCCATAGTTTTCAATATGCAGATTGATGGACTTGGCATCCAGTCTATGGAAAAAGAGAGCAGTGCCCACTGGAAAACTTACATCTTAGATCTCTATATCTAGGGCTTAATCTCTCTTCTCTTTAATTCTGTGGTCATTCTTCTTTCAATTCCACCTGCTCTTTTTTTCTTTCATTTTTAGAGTGATCCACTTTTGACAAATCATCACTTTTAATTTTTAAAGCAGTAATACACACACCAGGCACACAATTCAAAAGGTACAAAAGGGTATAATATAAAATGTCCATCTCCCTTCTACCCTGTTACCTACTAAACATTCATTTCCCCTCTCTTGAGATCACCAGTTAACCAATTTCTTGAGCACCATTTGTTTTTCAGTCCACCACCAACTCCCTCAACCAGGCTTTCATTTCTTCATGCCTGTCTTAATGTAATAGCTTACACTTGTTTGTCTCTTTCCAAGCCAAACTGCCCTTCCTCTATCAAATAGCATAACTGCACAAAAATGCCTGGGTAAGACCTGATCTGAATTTTAATATTCATAAGACATATAAATGATATGAACGAGAGGATGCCATTCCACAGTGGGGAGCTCACTGAAGATCCTGGCACATAGGAATTCTCTGTAAATGTTCACTGGGTGATTAAAATGATCAATGAAATAAGTATGTCATGTTATAGGAATGAGAAAGGAAACTACTTCACTGCAACAGAGAGTTCAGAATAATGAAGAAACAAAAACTCATAGACATAGACAATAGTTTAGTGGTTACCAGAGGGTAAGGGGGAAGAAGGGTGGAAGATGAGGGTAAGGGGGATCAAATATATGGTGATGGAAGGAGAACTGACTCTGGGTGGTGAACACACAATGTGATATATAGATGATGTAATACAGAATTGTACACCTGAAATCTATGTAACTTTAATGACCATTGTCACCCTAATAAACTTAAAAGAAAAGAAGTAACAAAAGATGGGGTGCTATAGTAATGACAACTGTAAATATCTATTGAATTAATAGTGAGTGTCAGATACTGTTCTAAGTTTCCAAGCCTTCTATTATTTTATTTACTCCTCAAAAGCCTTTATTAGCTATCACTTCATTTTCCATTTTCTAGGTCAGAAAACAGAATCTTGGGAAGGTTTAGTAAATTTCCAAGGATACTCAGCTGATGTGTAGTCAAAAGTCACATCCAGGATCCAATTTCAGTTGTCAGTGACAAGAATGATTAAGATAAAGAAATCTGGAGCATCTGGAATTTGTAAAGTAGAATCTGGAAGACATTTTCTATATGTTCACATCAATTTAGGGGTTGATGAGGATCAAATGGATGCAAAAATATGGCTCCTTTCCTGCAAAGAACTTGTGCACTGTGTATTTGTAAACCTGATATGACATTGTTTTGAAGGTGACCTGAGCTACTTCATTAGTGCTCTCTTGGTTTCTCAGTTGGATTATAACCTCCTGAAGACAGGATCAGTGGCTACTGTTCCCTTTGAACCTTCTTGCCAGCACAGACCAGTATTTACTCTTGAATTCCCTCTATTTCTGACTTGTCACTAGACCTAAATGTGACAGATGTCCCAAGGGGTAGGCAATGGAAAATAGAAAGCCTCTGACTCATTAGAGCAGTGGTCAAAATAATAGTGACATCAAAAAAAATACCCAAAGTGAATGCATATCTCTGCCTTGTTTGCAGACTGGAAAAGCAAATTATACTGACTGACGTATTCCTTAAGTCCTAATTCTCGAATAATATTTACCTATCACAAGTCATGAGCCAAGTGGCATAGGGAACAATTAAGGTGTAAATCTCAACCACTGGGGCTTTGCTTTTTCTTCTTTACATTAAAAAAATAATATATTAGAAGTTTTTACTTATACATATGGTGTTCACTGACAGAGTTTACAAACTGAGAAAGAAGTATATGTAATCATAAGATAACTTAAAAGTGATGGGCATTTTGTAAAGATCAAGAAACATAAATATTTAATAAAATATAAAGACAATGCCCATGGGCAGCGGGAATGGAACAAGAGAACATAAAAAGTATTGGTTTGGGTGCTAAAAATGGCTGCTTAGTATAGGGAAACAGAATCACAACTCACCTTAAGGCAAAGCTACCCAGCCAGTGTGTCTTGGCATCAAACAGTTTACAGATGTGCGATGGAATGCTGCTCTTTTCTGTCATGGGGTGGCTGGATGGGCAGGGGATGCCAGAGCCTTAGGAGGTGGTCTCCATCTTTGAGAAGCCTAACCAGGCGTTTCTCAGAGGGTGGTCTGAGCTGAATTAGAGTTTGACAGTGTCCCCTAGAATCCCCAAAGAAGGCTGGAAAAACGGTGGCATTTACCATGTGCTGAGTGGAACCAGGGAGGGCATTTACTTCAGCAGCCAGCTGACCGTGTGATGCTACCAGCTGTAGGCAAGAGATTCCTAGAGCTGCTGGGAGGACTGGTGTTTCAGGATGCCTAGAATAGGGCATGCAGCCAGAGGGCAGCCAGTCAGTGTAGGGGTTCTGGAAGGCCAAGTAGCAAGTTCTGGTGGAGGCAGTTCAGAAAGGGAATTTCAAATCTTGGACTTTGAATATATCAGGCACTTCTGTGTATTTGTGGTGGATGTGCCCTTTTAGTGGTGACCAAACTAGCAATGGGGTGACTCTATCTTATGGACTTTTTGAAGATTAGCAAGTTCACCATCTTTTGAAATACTTAACATGTTTTCTTATGGCAGAATAGTATTCCATTATGTATATATACCACATATTTTTTATCCAATCATCTATCAAAAGACACTTTGGTTGTTTCCATGTCTTGGCCACCGTAAATAAAGCTGCAATGACCATCGGAGTACATGAAATAGTGGCATTTGCGACAACATGGATGGATCTTGAGATTATTATGCTAAGTGAAATAAGTCAGAGAGAAAAAGCCAAGAACCATATGATTTCACTGATATGTGGTAAATAAAACTGAAAGCAACAAAGGAACAACACAAACAAACAAAGAAACAAAAACTCATAGACCTAGACAATAGTTTAGTGGTTGTCAGAGGGGAGGGGGATGGGGGATGGTAGATGAGGGGTAAACAGGATCAAATATATGGTTATGGAAGGAGAACTGACTCTGGGTGGTGAACACGCAATGTGATATATAGATGATGTATTACAGAATTGTACCCTTGAAACTTATGTAACTTTACTAACCATTGTCACCCCAATAAACTTTAACAACAACAACAAAATAGTTGATATGAAAAAGAGTTCAAGTGGATTTAAAATTTATTCTCATTATCCTAGAAGTTTCAACATTATATTTGTCAAAGAAGGAGAAAAATGGGCTGGTGAATTTTTAAAATATAATTTCAACAGTTATAAAACAAGAAAAATAGGGCTTTACATTTTTGTCACCTTTTGGTGCAAAGTTTCCCCATGATGGTAATTATCAAGAATGCAAATACTGTATGCCATCATTTATTTTGTTCATGAAATGTTGTCATTATTTCAAGTATAAAACAAGATATAAATGAGTTTTGTTTGTGCAATCTAGCTGACATTTATTTTTAAAAGTTTAAAAAAGATGTTATTTGGACGTTTTAGACACATTCAGTATTAATGCTGGGTATATTATCTTTATTATATTTATATTACATAGAGAAATGTTCTCACTGAGCCCTTTATAGATATAGCCCTATCACTTCCACATTACTTTAGTGTGTTATTCTAATGCATCACGTTTTTCTTGGTGTGCTGACAAGAAATATGTTGGGAAGTACTCCCTAAAAGAACCTTTTACTACCAGAAACTATTACGCTTTTCTTATTGCAGGCAAGTCAAATGAGTAGGTAGACAGGAAACTGTGTTGTATTGAGGACAAGCTTGGCAAAAGCAAAACAGTGAGAAAGTAGGGATACTCCCCAAACCAGAAGAATATTGGGACAGAGAGAGGACCTTGTTTCTTTTTACATTGTTGAAGGCACAAGGCTTAAATTTGCAGGGCTGGAAAGGAAGAATCAAGAGGTGAAAATTAACCCTCACTAATAAAGTAAATATTATTTTATTTCTATCATTTAACATGTTAAATATGAAAAGTGACACAAGGAAGCCCAAATGGCATGCCCAGAAAAGCCAAAAGGATTTGTGAGAGAAGTCAGGTATTCTGGCTGTCCAGCCACTCTATCTATCCATCAGCCTGAAACTTCCATTCAGATCATCTTCTCAAATTATCCATAGGAGATTTATTCACATACTGAATAAGAAAAATATTTCTAATTATATCCAACCATTCTTAATATGAATGAGAATTATGCGGGGATGCAAGATTGCCAAGACGTTTTTTGCCAAACAATTCCTTTTGACTTAAGAAACAAGAGGCAGCTGCATTGTTTCCATAGCTATCCATATAAAAGAGCCCTTGGAATGAGGCTGACTCGTTCTGCTTTAAAAAGCTCCAAGGTAAGTGGGAACAGGACAAGACTTTTAAGAGGGACGCTGGCCACACCGCCAAGTGTCGGCTGCAGCTGCTAGTTTTGGTACTGCTCCTTCTGATACTGCATGTCTTACACCCATGCCTTTTGTTGCCTTTTGCTTACAATAGCAAATAATGCTACAAATGGGATTTTGTTTGGTTTTTGGTTTGGGTTAACCAGGTGCTTTTCTCTTTCCTTTGACAGGTCTGTCTCACTTCCGGGCTGCATCTTCTCATTTGCTAACGAGGTAAGCTTTGAACTAACCAGTCCCTGGAGGAGAACAGGGTGCCTCTGGGATGGATTTGTGTCACTTAGCAACCTTTGGAAAAGTGCTTGACTCAGGAAATATCTTAACAACTGTACTTCAGGAGAGGCTCTGGAGAGGGAGAGAGAGGGAGAATTCACCTTTTAGAACAATGCATATATCCTTACCCAGGACTCAAGCATTGGTGGGGTGACATTTTAGCAAGAGAACAGTTGGTAATAGACTATTACTTTATTTTTGTAGGAAAAAAATATGCCCTAAAATTCCCTTGCTAAAAATTTCAAAATTGACAAAAATGTATCCTGCTATTAGAATTCATTTAGTAAACATATCTAACAAATAAGTAAGGAAGTATCTAGGAAAATGTTTCCTTTAAACTTCTTTAAACTCTTTTTGAAAGTTATCTTACCCAGTGGTGAGTGTTGTATGAAACAAAACACTGAAATTTTTGTTATGTATGTAATAAAGGTATTAACCTGCCCTGCTACCGTGTTTCCCCGAAAATAAGACCTAGCGGGACACTCAGCTCTAATACGTCTTTTGGAGCAAAAATTAATATAAGACCTGGTATTATATTATATTATATTACATTACATTACACTACATTACATTATCTTATATTATATTATATTAAAGACAGGGTCTATGTTATAGTAAAATAAGACCGGGTCTCATATTAATTTTTGCTCCAAAAGACACATTAGAGCTGATTGTCCAGCTAGGTCTTAGTTTCAGGAAACATGGTACTACAGACTGCATTCCTAAAGAGCGAGAATGTTGGGTAGCTGATTAGAATGAGTTTCAAGTAATTTGATCATGTAACTGACTGCAGGAGCATCTTTTGCCAAACCTTTTATTCTACTGATACCACTGGCAACCTGCAGATAATGCAGAATGGAATAGTCCAAGCCTGCATTCGTTAGTAGACAATTTGGAAAGCAAAGAAAGCCCTTCAATGTAGAAGAATGAAGATAATGTTTGCTGTGGCTTTTATCCTTGTTTAGTTTAACAGCGTTAAACTGATTAACTGGATTTAGTATGCAAAGACATTATGTTAGAAAAAGTCTACTAAGCAACCAATTAAAAAGAAGAAAACAAAAATATAATCCCTTCAAAACCACTGAATGTGAGCACTTCTAGCTTAATATCTAAAGAAAGAAATAAAGTTCTCTTACATCATATGGCAAGAAATGGTATGTTGTTACGTTACAATAAATGACACTTTATATCTAAATGATAGCCTGAACTATTTCAAATTGCTTTTTCAGTCATCTTTTGAACCTTTTTTCAAAGTATCTTCACTATATCTCATGGGTTGTGGATTAAGAAAGGCAGGTATTGTGATCCCCGTTCTAAAGATGGAGACACTGAGGCTCAAAAAGATCCAGTCTTCTTAGGAGGTCACAGGCTCCTTAGCTGTATGCTGAGACTACAACCCAACTCCCTATTTAGGATGCCAGTCTTGAAGGACAAAAGAAGATAATAGATGCAAAGCCCCAAGTACAGTGTTGAATACACAGTGACCCTTGATGCATTTGAGTCCTGGTGATTATGTTTGTTTCAATAACTATAGCATAGTGTACAGTGGACCTGCCTGGTGGAGTTTTCACAGGGCCCTTGAAATATCATCAACAAAGAAATTTATGGATATACGTGGTAGTCCAGAATCTCTAATGTGAAATGTTTCATCTCTTTTAGGTCCTCTTGGCTCAGCAGCCATGAGTGGAGACCAGGAGATGGCGGTTTTTGGGGAGGCTGCTCCTTACCTCCGGAAGTCTGAAAAGGAGCGCATTGAGGCCCAGAACAGGCCCTTTGATGCCAAGAACTCTGTCTTTGTGGTAGAGCCCAAAGAATCTTTTGTTAAAGGGACTATCCAGAGCAGAGAGCCAGGGAAAGTGACCGTGATGACCGAAGGGGGGGCGGTGAGTAGAGTCCCAGAAGCTGACGTTTTATTGATTTTTTTTTGTTTGGTCACTTAATTGACATAAACAGTTTTCTTTCCTTTTTACTGCCAGACTCTGACAGTGAAAGAAGATCAGATTTATCCCATGAATCCTCCGAAATATGACAAGATCGAGGACATGGCCATGATGACCCATCTCCACGAGCCCGCGGTGCTGTACAACCTCAAAGAGCGTTACGCAGCCTGGATGATTTACGTGAGTGCCCCCCATCCTAAAGTGGTCTTCATCATCATCACCATGGCTTCCGCCAGCCCAATGCTTCCACTGTTGGATAAATGGGTCACAAGCAGTGACCCGCTTTGCTTTCACAAGTGGTGTAACTAGTTGAAAGGTTCACTATTGCTGTTGTAAGACACAACCCAACAGTTAGCACTTTGCCCTTTGTCTTCTCATCCAAAGCTGGTCAAGGCCATTGCCCACATCCCGGGTTTGCCACAGATCCCTTGAACAAACCTTGGAGCAGCTACTGCTTATGTCTAAGTTGCATCCCTATCTTTTAAACCCGCCCCCTTATTCCCACAGCAGAATCATCGAAAGGGAAAAAACAAGCTCATGTTGTAGCACTTAAAAATAATGTTTTTAAAAAGCAAATTTTACTCATTGTTTGCGCCACCAAAATAGCAGCATTTTTATCTATGTGTTCTGGTCCCTTCACTGGAATGCCTTGATAAAACCTGTCCAACTGCTCCAGCATGTTGCATGTTCTGTCCTATTGTTTCTGTCCCTACAATAACATGGACCATGTTTTTCAACCATCATTCATTTACATGTGTGTCTCGTACATAGACTTAGAGTTCCTCAAGGAACATCATCTCTTGTATATTTCATTCCTAATGCCTCGCAGAGGCCTGGCGCATAGTACACACTCAGTATATGTTTTCTAATTAAATTTATTGTGTTACATTGCCATTTTTGTGTAGTTTCGCTCGTGCTAATACTCAGCTGCACAACACCTACACACGCATACCTAGTGTTCAGAGACAGCATCCATTCTTATTTGTTGGTTCCTGTCCTTGATCAGTTGTTAAAGATTTGAAAATTCCCCTGTTGTAATCAAAATGTATTTGCATCATTTTGTGTTCTGTTTCTTTATAACCTAACAGTAGTTTGCAAATATTTCCCCAGTATTGCTGCCTACTTTCATGTTTACCTTTTTAAATGCCTGTAACATATTGTCTTAGGAGGATGTACGATAGTTCACCTAACCATTCCTATATTGTTGGGCTCTTGGGTTGTGTCCAAATTTGTGATTTTATGAATTTGAACTATCTTAATGTTATTTAAAAAATACATGCTTATTTCCTAAAATGCAATAAAAATGTCTCACACTACACATACCAAAAAAAAACCCAAAAACCTTTTGGAGCTCTTGCTATGTGAAAATCACTGTAACAAATCTCAAGGGGAATAATGAGTTTAAACTGTGGTCCCTTCCCTCAAGGATTTTGCTATCTTGCTGTAGCAACTTCCAACTAGTTTTCATGCTGATGCCTTAAAGAAATGTAGAGTACTTATTTAAAGTGTTCTTTTTAGTTAAAATTCATTTAATAAGTGAATTGTACAACTAATAGGAAAGGCCTTTAAATAGTTATTCTTTCTTATTCCCTTGTATAGACCTACTCAGGCCTGTTCTGTGTCACCGTCAACCCCTACAAGTGGCTGCCGGTGTACAACCCGGAGGTGGTGGCTGCCTACCGAGGCAAAAAGCGCCAGGAGGCCCCGCCTCACATCTTCTCCATCTCTGACAACGCCTATCAGTTCATGCTGACTGGTGAGCTGAATGTTTGATAGGTGCATCTTTTTAGAGCAGAACCATAGGAGAAAGACACTCTAACCATTGCAACACTCTTTGAGATGGCCCCCTTCAGTTGAGGCTGGTGTATGTGTGAGGCAGATGGTCCAGGAAGAAAAGAGTGTAAAAGATGATTTGCAATCTCTACTGTTACATAATTGCTAATGATCTCTTGAACTTTTGAAGGTCAACAGAGGTTGGCCATAGTTAGATAATTTATTTTTGAATGGCTCAGAAACTAAATAAGCTTAAGCAAAAACACAAGCAATATCCATATGTACGTGTATCACACACACACACACCACACACAGTCTCCCACACCCACACACACACCACACACACACACACACACACACACACACACACACACACACACCACAATCATACATACAAACTGTATTTCCATTACCAAGAGCCAAAAAAACAGAAGAGTAAAATTTGCTTCTGCGGCCTTGTCCTCAATATCGGGAATCGTGACCAATGAATAGTCTCTTTATATTAAAGATGGCATAAATGCTATTGTCTTTTCCCAGAACCAACCTGAACACACTCTAGATTTTAAGGTGTATCTGGTACTAAAACAATTATACCATGAATCCTCTTCCTAGAATATGATCGCAGCTAGACCAACCTAAGGTACTATGCACCTTGGGGAAAGGGCTTAGAGAATTCTTCTTCAAGTAAAGTACAACATCCAAACAAATGTTTACCTTTCCCTAAAAATACAACTAAGCCATGATAACTTCCAAAGTTACCACCTTTACTGTATTTATTCCTTCTCACATGCTAAATATATCTCCAGTCCCTATTTTCATTACCTCTAATACCTACAATAAATATGTCAGTAACTTGTCATCTAAATCCAACGGAAGACCCAAGTCCACCTTCGGTATTTATTTAGTCATACCATATAAAAAGTCTGGTGTTTCCTTGCAGTGTTCTGTTTAAATGGTTGCATGTATGGGGGTGGGGGAGCCATAGAGAGCAGGAGAAAAAGCTGCTGGAAAAGGTAATAGATCTAGAGCCCACCAAACCCTAGGGATTGCTGAAAAATACTAAGCTTGAAAAATACTAAGGTCATTCCATTTTGTTTCACTTACCATTTACAATTATGTAAGGAAACAGTATTAAAAGTCTATAACTTCTCTTTTGTAGACCGAGAGAATCAGTCAATCCTGATCACGTAAGTAGATTTCATACTTTCTTTTCATGGCTGCAATAGCTGCCAGCTTTGGGACATCATCTGACTTACTTTCTATTTGACAGTGGAGAATCTGGGGCAGGGAAGACTGTGAACACCAAGCGTGTCATCCAGTACTTTGCAACAATTGCAGTCACTGGAGAGAAGAAGAAGGAGGAACCTGGCAAAATGCAGGTGAGTCTGACAGCAGAGTCAGCATCAAGACTGCCAGGGCTCTCAGGAAGTCTGGAGCCCCAGATGTGAGGACGGCTCTTGCCTTTGCAGGGGACTCTGGAAGATCAGATCATCAGTGCCAACCCCCTCCTGGAGGCCTTTGGCAATGCCAAGACCGTGAGGAATGACAACTCCTCTCGCTTTGTAAGTCTCTTGGCCACTATTATAGACACTGGTCTCTGGTAAAAATTTATGGAATATTTGTGAATACATTTTCTGAATCTTTTCCATTCACATTATATTGCATCATGGTTCTTTCTATTTCCTCTGAGCACCAGTAACATAGATTCAAGTCCAGTCTAAAAAGATATGTAACACTGTAGCTGAGTTCTTTCTCATCTATCATAGTCTATAATTATTTACAATTTAAAAATCAAAGATAAAATTCCTTTACTTACAAAATAGGAGTTTCACCTTTTCCTCCCTGATACAAATATTCTCTGAGCTTGTTTAATATTAAAGTATTAGCATTTCAAGTGCTTTGAGTTTCTCAAAAATTTGGTATGATTTAAAAACAGAGTAGTAATATTAGTTTTCCTTTCAAGGGTAAATTCATTAGAATCCACTTTGGCACTACAGGAAAACTGGCTTCTGCTGATATTGAAACATGTATGTACTTGGATATCTTTTGCAATCATTTCTGCTTTTTATGACCTATAAAATTAACCAAATGAAATTTGCATCTCACATGAATTTCTGCATTTTTCCTGTCTGCTACTTGTTTCCTTCCAGATCTATTAGAGAAGTCTAGAGTTACTTTCCAGCTTAAGGCTGAAAGGAGCTATCATATTTTTTATCAGATCACATCAAACAAGAAGCCAGAACTAATTGGTAAGATATGTCATAATTCCTTTCAGAATGAATACACTAGCACCTATCAATTATGATCCAACCTAGTATTCCATGACTGAATTTTGTCAATTTTATACATCATCTTGATTTTGAAAATACCTTTATAACTTTGGTAAAAATTTGTGTGTGTTCGTTATAAAAATTCAAATGAAAACTGAAAATAACACCTCCAAATTTTATCACTATGAAATAACCACCATGAACGCTTGAATGGATATCATCCTTGTCATTTTCTGTACACATATATTTACATACAGATGTGTATATATATATATATATATATATATATACTATATATATAGTATATATATATATATATATATATATATATATATATATATATATATACTAACTGGATCATAGTTACATGCTCTTCCATAGTCTACTTCTTTCATTGAGCAATAATATATCATGGCTTTTACCAAGTCAGCAAATATAGCTCCACCTTACTGTTTCTGATGGTTGTGTAATATTACACTCTAGAGATAAGCATAATATACTTAACCATACCCTTTTAAGATATTTAGGCGTTTTTCAATTTGGGATTTTAAATAGTAAACACTGTACTAATTATTGTTACAAATATAACTTTTCCCAATATGGGATTATCTTCTTTGGCATCACATAGTGCCTTAGCATTTGTCTAGAAATCTCTTGCTTTAATTAAGAGGACAATTCTGCTTACTTTTGCTCTGTTCCATGTACTCAGAAATGCTTTTGATCACCACCAACCCATATGATTACCCATTTGTCAGTCAAGGGGAGATCAGTGTGGCCAGCATTGATGATCAGGAAGAACTGATGGCCACAGATGTAAGTAGAATACAAGAAAATCAGAACGATTATGTTGGTTCAGAGTAATGGTTCCTCCAGATAAACATTCAGTTTCTAGTAGAAAAAGCAAAAGCGGATTCAAAGAAGAGCATCAATGTGTCACCTGGAATTAACTGAAAAGATTGGGATGTGCCCCTCCTTTCCCTTAATAGTATTTGAAAGAGCTATCATTTCTGAATTTACTTACACCATTTTTTATAATCTGCTTGCATTAGATCCATACCACCTCTCAAAATAACAAGTCCCTTAAGTTTACTATCCTTGTTCTCTATCTTAAGTTTCCTTTTGAATCTTCAGAGGGTATACTGCTGTAATTCTAATGCTCTGTGCTGGCCTTTGGTTGACCAACTCGCTATACACCCAAGCTAGGAAGTTCCTTGCCCCCCTCCCCCGCTACTCCCGCCCCCATCAGTACTGGTAGTTTCCTCACTTCGACTGACAAGTCAGGCAATGGAATGTGAGCTATCCATAGTAAATGTGTGGATCATAACCTAACAGTTATCCTATTGGTTATATTGGCAGAGCGCTATTGATATTTTGGGCTTCACTAACGATGAAAAAGTCTCCATTTACAAACTCACGGGAGGTGTGATGCATTATGGGAACTTGAAATTCAAGCAAAAGCAGCGTGAGGAGCAAGCAGAGCCAGATGGCACTGAAGGTACCAACTGAGTCATCCATCTGATTTTGTGGTTGTTTGAAAGTCACATTGTTAACTTGTTGCCGTTGTGTTTTAATAATAGGAAGACACTCATTTTTAATAATTGAGTTTTAAAGTATACCTAGATAATATACTATGTGAAACAGACATGTATTTTCTATAATTTCTGAAGTTCTTTAAGGCACACTACCCATAATCCAGGTCTTGAACTCAATGAAAGAAATGGGCAGAAATATTCACAAAGATATTCTGAAAACATTGCACAAAATGCCTGTAGCTTAAAAAAAAAATGAAGCAGTGAGTTGCTTAGGGCCATAATGAGATTGTTCTACCCTTTCTTCCTTTTAGTTGCTGACAAGGCAGCCTATCTCCAGGGTCTGAACTCTGCTGACCTGCTTAAAGCCCTCTGCTACCCAAGGGTCAAGGTCGGCAATGAGTACGTCACCAAAGGCCAGACTGTAGAGCAGGTAGGTGTATAATTCAAGTTCGCCACTGGGGCTGCAGGCATTTTGCAGTCCTCTGATAACCTCAAGAGCTGTATCTTTGTCTTTCAAGGTGTACAATGCAGTGGGCGCTCTGGCCAAAGCCGTCTACGAGAAGATGTTCCTGTGGATGGTCACCCGTATCAACCAGCAGCTGGACACCAAGCAGCCCCGGCAGTACTTCATCGGGGTCTTGGACATCGCTGGCTTTGAGATCTTTGATGTGAGTTGGGAGCTAGTTGGTAAGGGGATTGTATACTACTAAGGCAATGGAAATGTCAATGAGAAAAAAATATGTAAATATTACGACCTTTTCTTAACACTGCAAAAAGCTATGCTAAGTCTTAAAACAGTGTGATTGGGCAGCTCCTAATCATCTATTATAGTGGCAATTCCACTTCCATGAGAAATAATGCACTTGATGTGGACTCTTTAATTTTTTTACATGACCCAAAGGGAGTTAGGAATTAGCTTGGTATAGTGGGGTAGAGGTGGAACTCTAAAAATTCCACAATGCAAAATGAAGTTAACATAAAAATATCAAAGTAAACCTGTGCAATGTATAATATACTCTGACTATATGGTGGAAAACTCATCCAGAAATACTTAGAAAGATAACAATAGCTGATAAAATGTTAGTAATTTAGAATCAGTGTTAATAACCTCAATGCAATTAACTCTTAATACTCAATATGATATCATGGGATAAAAACTCATATCTGATTATGAAATACATTTTTCCTGCTTATAGTTTTGAACAAGTTTATCTTTTTCTTTCTAATTCTAAAAGCACAACTTGGGCGTTGCATAAAATATAGAAAATCAAGGAAAAGGATTCCACATTAATTCTACTCTTTACATCTAGCTGATGTTAACCCTTTGCATTTTTTTAAAAACACAAATGTGTGAAAAAAAATACAAGTGTGTTAACATATTATACATAATATTTGGTATCTTGATTGTTTTTTCATTTCAAATTAAAGAAGAACAAGGGTGGCAGTTATTGCTCACTTCAAGGCTGACCATGATGACTTCCATACAACAGAGACTCCTCCAGCTTCTAATGGGTCACAGATTAGCTCTTAAATGAGTCAACAGAAAATGCAGAAATTAATGGCAAGAAACATGAAATGCTTAAGTAGGAACTCAGAAAAATACCTGCTTGTTAACTTAAACAAGTGCAGGAAAAGTGTATTAATGATTTAGGACTTTGCATAAATGGTAGCAAACATTAGATTTCACAGATAATTTTGATCTATCCATAATCTAAAGGCTATTTGACGTATGTTTTTAAATTAAAAAGTCCTATATTTAAGAATGCTCAATTTGCTAAAGAGAAAAGTAAACATATCTATTTATTTAGTTCAACAGCCTGGAGCAGCTGTGCATTAACTTCACCAACGAGAAACTGCAACAGTTCTTCAACCACCACATGTTCGTGCTGGAGCAGGAGGAGTACAAGAAGGAAGGCATCGAGTGGACATTCATCGACTTCGGGATGGACCTGGCTGCCTGCATCGAGCTCATTGAGAAGGTCTGTTTTGCACTTCAGAAACCATGTTTTGTGGACAACTAAATTATTCATTGCATCTTATTTGAATTCTATGCACAGAGAAAAATGTTCAAATAGAATTATAACTTTGCGTGTGGTCTGCTTTTAGCCTATGGGCATCTTCTCCATCCTGGAAGAGGAGTGCATGTTCCCCAAGGCCACGGACACTTCCTTCAAGAACAAGCTGTATGAACAGCATCTTGGAAAGTCTGCCAATTTCCAGAAGCCAAAGGTGGTCAAAGGCAAGGCTGAGGCCCACTTCTCGCTGATCCACTACGCGGGCACCGTGGATTACAACATCACTGGCTGGCTTGACAAGAACAAGGACCCCCTGAACGAGACAGTGGTTGGGCTGTACCAGAAGTCTTCACTGAAAACTCTAGCGTTTCTCTTCTCTGGGGCTCAAACTGCTGAAGCAGGTAGTACTCAAAAAAATCCAACACTTCCTCTGCATGTTACAAAATGTGATGCTAGATTGAGGCTGATGATCTCATAGCCCCAGCAGAAGGATTGCTGGGCCAAACCTATTGTGCCTCTACTAAGTTTTGAGGAAGTAGGCTGCAATGTAATTACACACCCGGAACTGGCAGAGGCCCTAGAGCAAAGGGTCAAAGGAGAACTGTCAGGATCTCAATTAAAGAAAAGCTTGGGCTTCTTTGATTCTCTCCTGCTTTTTTCTCCACATCTGCTGGATATTGAGTATCTGGGGATATTCACAGCAACGGAATGACAAACGTCTACCACTCTAGCTTCAATGAATGATTTTTTAAATTATAGTGTCCCCAAATGTCCTAATATTGAGTTTGTTTCTATTTGGTGAGGAGAATGCCCTTTCCTTCATTTCCTAGTGTAAAAAAAAAAAAATCACAGAAGAGTGGATGCAAGCTTAGTTGGCACATAAGATTCATTCTGTCTCAAATAGAAAGACCGGGAGTGTCAAACAAAACAAAACAAAACAAAAAAAACAGCTGCACTTCAGCACAGAAATCAACAAATAGGCAAAAAATAGCCCTGTTGATTTAAAACTATATTTGAATGATATCTTTTCTTGTTTTTTTTTTTTTTTCCAGAGGCAAGCGGAGGAGGTGGTGCCAAGAAAGGTGGCAAGAAGAAGGGCTCTTCTTTCCAGACCGTGTCTGCCCTTTTCAGAGTAAGGAAGAAACTGCTCTTGACGCTTGCCAGTTATTTTGAGAATTTGTTTTTAAAGCACAGGGTCTTCTTTTCAAAAGTCATTTAGGAAAGGACTGACTTCTGTTAACCTAGCTTTGGAGAGAATTACGCCGGAATTATTAGCTCATCTTTCATGCTAAGCCAAATAACAACAAAAAATATTTTATAGAAAATTTTATAAAACAATACTCTACCATTCATAATTTCGTTGAGTCAGAAAAATAAGCAATGACATGTACTCAGAGAGACAAAATCGTCAGTAAGACTAATGAAAAATCTAACAGCGAGCCTGTAAGGAACGTAATATGGTATACTTACGTTCCAGTCAATTCTCAATTATAACTGATAGAATGTTTCCCCTTATAGACAATCTTTATGCCCTAAACATTGATAGAGTTGGAAAGGGGGAACTATATTTATGAGAAAAAGTTCAAATGGGGTGCAGGCTTGCATTTCCTTATTGGAAAACTATGGAATTTAGTAGAAGAAAGTGTGACCATTTAGTATGGGAAGGCAATGGCCCTGATGAACGGCGCTTGTATACACTAAAAAGAATCATGTATCTGGCTGCTTTATATGTGGAGAAAGTGGAGAAATAAGTACTCAGGCAGAAACTGTATCTCATGAGAAACATATCAAGGTGCTTATTCCCTTACGTGAAAATGCTCCACACTGGTCATTCAACTCAAACGTAGACACTGATTTCATAGACCTCACCAAAATGCTCATAACCATGTCTAAAGTCTGAGATAACAGGATTTTTCCTGATTTCACAGGAGAATTTGAACAAGCTGATGACCAACCTCAGGAGCACCCACCCACATTTTGTGCGGTGTATCATCCCCAATGAAACCAAAACTCCCGGTAAGAAGTTCTAGAATGAAAGAACAAAGCATGACTGCCATACTTCATTTTTCACAAACTCTGCAATGAAATAAACATGTATTTCTTAGGGGCCATGGAGCATGAACTTGTCCTGCACCAGCTGAGGTGCAACGGTGTGCTGGAAGGCATCCGTATCTGCAGGAAGGGCTTCCCCAGCAGAATCCTCTATGCAGACTTCAAACAGAGGTCAGACTCTCCTAATTATGGTGTACCTTAAAGTTTAGCACAAATACATTTACTGCAAGCAAAAAAGTTGAGCGAAAATATGCCTCTGTTTGTTTTTAATTTTCCACATGAAGGTAAAAAATTATAAGCCTCCAAACATCTTTAAAATATAGATACACCACACATTAAACACTCTGTGGACTTTTCTTTGGATTTACTAAGCTCCTGGGTTAGCTCATAGATGTATACATTCACTTCAATAATTACGAG
The DNA here is from genome assembly GCF_964194185.1 of Rhinolophus hipposideros. Classification (NCBI taxonomy): domain Eukaryota; kingdom Metazoa; phylum Chordata; class Mammalia; order Chiroptera; family Rhinolophidae; genus Rhinolophus; species Rhinolophus hipposideros. The sequence continues at coordinate 8,070,330 of NC_138066.1, forward strand.
TACTACCATCTTTTGCATGCTTAATATATTTGGATCATCTCATTTAATCCTCGTAAAAACTCAGTAGAGGCAAGTACTACCAATACCTCATTTTATAGATGAATAAACTGAGTCTCAAAGAAATTAAGGTACTAACCCAAAGTCACATGGTTATTAAATGGCTGAATTAGGAACTCTCCCATGCAAGTATAGCTACCAATAAGTCATTTTCTATCCCTTCTTTGGTATCTTCATCTTTTTCTCTCACACACTAGTTTCCCGGAAATATGTCAGCTCCTCTTTCTCCTCCCGGGATAAACCCATCTTGAGAATCAAATAACAGGCAAAGAGGCTGGGTAACAGCTGTAGGGAAATGGTCTCTTCTAAGTCTGGGTCTGGTGGAGTTGACAGAGAACTTTAGTTCTCAAGACCTATAGCAACCCTACATTTGACTTTAGGTGGTTAGGACAGTTCCTGATGCCTAAAGTGTACTTTCTACCAGATACCTCAAGAAAACTTTGCATTCTTGGACTCAGGACCTTAAAAAGCAAATGCACCTAGCTAGGATAACATGCTACATTTTCTTGGTCATCTACACCTGAATGTGAACAAGGTTATAGAATCCTTTCCTGAGAAAAAAGTCCGATGAGGCAGGAAGGAAACTTGCAACTGTGCAGGAAGGTAAAATAGAGTAAAAATAGATGGTCGATACTAAATTGACTATCCATATATACAACGTGCCTCCTGGGAACAAAATATAATAATAGAGCTTTTTAAAAGCTCTGATTTCTTAATGGATCATTTAATGTTCAGCTATTATTAGTGTCACCAGTAAACCAAATTTTTAAAAATACTGTGTTTATTTTAACAGATACAAGGTATTAAACGCAAGTGCTATCCCTGAAGGACAATATATCGATAGCAAGAAGGCTTCTGAGAAGCTCCTTGGGTCCATTGACATTGATCACACCCAGTATAAGTTTGGTCACACCAAGGTAATATTCTCTAAAACCTATCTGCTGCTATTCCCATCCCTTGAAGTTCATGTAAAGTTTCTGATCTGCAGCTTTACCCATGCGCAGGTCTTTTTCAAAGCTGGTCTTCTGGGGCTCCTAGAGGAAATGCGAGATGACAAGCTGGCCCAGCTGATTACCCGAACTCAGGCCAGGTGCAGAGGGTTCCTGGCAAGAGTGGAGTACCAGAAGATGGTGGAAAGAAGGTATTCATAGGGACACCTTGCTAAACCCCATCAGCCTACCCTTTTTAGTTCTGAGTGCTGTTATAACCTGACTGTGAACATTTCTGTTCCTATCACAGAGAGTCCATCTTCTGCATCCAATACAATGTCCGTGCTTTCATGAACGTCAAGCACTGGCCCTGGATGAAACTCTTCTTCAAGATCAAGCCGCTGCTGAAGAGCGCAGAGACCGAGAAGGAGATGGCCACCATGAAGGAAGAGTTTCAGAAAACCAAAGAAGAACTTGCCAAGTCAGAGGCAAAAAGAAAGGAACTTGAAGAAAAGATGGTGACACTGTTGAAAGAGAAAAATGACTTACAGCTCCAAGTTCAGTCTGTAAGTAGTGGTATCATCCTGGGTACTGCTCAGTAGGATGCAGGTGCTAGAACGCTGGCCACTAGCAGTATTAAGCGGGGTGGTCAGTCTGGGAGACTTTCACTGCAAGGAGAGAGTGAAAGCATTGTGATGGTACTGATATAGTCCTTATATTCCTTCACTGCCCAATAAACACCCCAAACCAGCACCTGAGCAATGAGGTAGAACAAACTGCTCTCTTCCATACTACACAGTTTCATCAAACTACAGGGTTTAATGACTTCCTTTCCCTTTGAAGACCATCTTTGAAAGTGATTTTAACATGAACTTACCCCAAATAAAATACGAAGGGGAAGATGGCATGGAGAGAGTGATTTTTTTTCTCTGAAACTTTCTTGACCATTTAGATGTCCACGGATCTTAAAACACAATATGTACAGCTGACAAATGGCAACATTCTACGTCAAGTTTTAGTGAATTATTGTTTGTTACCGATCTCCAAAAGTCAGATTTGCTCTTTCCAATTCGTCTCCACTGTCAGTGCCCCATCATCATACCCAGATGGCTGCAGCAACACTTAAGTCGCTCTGCATGCCGCCAACTCTCTCCTTCCTCCAACCTGCTCACTCCTGAACCAGCCATTTTAGAACTGCTTCCATCAAGTCTGAAATGTAATTTATAAGACTGTCTTTCATTTGAACTGAATTGAATTGATCTGGTATTATTTACTCATCACAAAATCATATTTTTCCAGTTGATTGAGATTGTTCTTTTCTGTCACGCTTGGGTGACATAACAACTCCTGATTCTAAATTGCAGAAGGAAAAAGAGCTTTTTTCAAATCTATCCATTTTTTTTTTGTCCCTAGAGAACTACTTAGAATATGTCCTGCACCTCTTTATTCACTACACGACGATGTGTACCACATTTTATTCTTTTACATGTTCAAAGACTGATATGGGGGCTCACTGATAAATGTATATAACAATTTCTCTCTTATTTCCTGTCAACCCCCAACCGTCTCAATTGGAAACATAACAAGTTGCCAGGAATTTCTTTATTACTTTATGCCTCAACTTGAATTTAGAGCATCATAACCAAATCGTCTTCCAGTCCTACAAAGAGCAATAGTTCAGTAGCCGCTGCATCCTGAATTTCTCTTGTTGGAATGCCCTCTCTCTTCCTGTTCCTTCCCCCAATAAATTGATTTCTACAGAACCAAAACCTACCCATCTGTCAAGGCCCAACTCAAATGCCATTTCATTCACAAAACCATATCTGATACATGTTCTCTGATCTTTTATGTCACTAAGTACTTTCTGAATTAATGGGAGCTCTGGGAGGTGGTAAGCTTTCTAATTTACTGAAGGATACAGTTGGCCATCCATATCCATGTGTTCCTCATCTGTGAATTCAACCAACTGTGGATTGAAAAATTAGAAAAGTTATGTTACTGCTGACGTACTATATAGCTAGACCTATGATGGCTGCATCTGTTTTGAACATGTACAGACATTTTTCTTGTCATTATTCCCTAAACAATACAGTATAACAACTATTTACATCGCATTTCCATTGTATTAGGTATTATAAGTAATCTAGAGATAATTTAAAGTCTGTGGGAGGATGTGTGTAGGTTATATGCAAATAGTATACCATTTTCTGTAAGAGACTTGAGCGTCTGTGGATATTGATACCCATAGAGGGTGGGCATCCTGAAACCAACCCCCCAGGGATACCTAGGGACAACTGTATATGTTCCTAAAGGAATATGACAATATTTGAAATATTTTTTACCCAACATGTGGAGTATCTTGCATTGCACACAGCAGATGATTCATTAGAGTTTAAATACAAAGAACAAACGACAGAGATTTACGCTGTTATCACTGGAAATATTTCATTCTTTCTTCCCAATTTTGATTTTGTTTTCAACTTAAGGAAGCTGAAGGTTTGGCTGACGCAGAGGAAAGATGTGACCAGCTGATCAAAACCAAAATCCAGCTCGAAGCCAAGATCAAAGAGGTGACTGAGAGAGCTGAGGATGAGGAAGAGATCAACGCTGAGTTGACGGCCAAGAAGAGGAAACTGGAGGATGAATGTTCAGAACTGAAGAAAGACATCGATGACCTTGAGCTGACACTGGCCAAGGTTGAAAAGGAAAAGCATGCCACAGAGAACAAGGTATGAAACATATACAAAGAAAGTTTATGTTTTTCTTAATATTATTGAGTGCAAGCATAAAATTGACTGCACCAAAATATAACATGTAATGCAAAATATTTTTACTACCTAAGGTGAAAAACCTCACAGAAGAGATGGCAGGCCTGGATGAGACCATAGCTAAGCTGACCAAGGAGAAGAAGGCCCTCCAGGAGGCCCACCAGCAGACCCTGGATGATCTGCAGGCAGAAGAGGACAAAGTCAACACCCTGACCAAAGCTAAAACCAAGCTGGAGCAGCAAGTGGACGATGTAAGTATAAGCTTATCAAGAAAAAACATTTTTTTGAAAGGAAGCTAAGCAATCCTTTTGACCCAACATTGTTTATGTTTAGCTTGAAGGGTCATTAGAGCAAGAAAAGAAACTTCGCATGGACCTAGAAAGGGCTAAGAGGAAACTTGAAGGTGACCTCAAGTTGGCCCAAGAGTCCATAATGGACATTGAAAATGAAAAACAACAATTTGATGAAAAGCTCAAAAAGTAAGTATGAAAGAATTACTTATTAACTTGCTTCTAGTGGAGGATATGAACTCAATTGTTATTCTTTGTTACTTTTCAAAAAGGAAAGAGTTTGAAATGAGCAATCTGCAAAGTAAGATTGAAGATGAGCAGGCCCTTGCAATGCAGCTGCAGAAGAAGATCAAGGAGTTACAGGTAAGGACATGATTTCCATGTGTCTAATTCAACCTGACAAAATTACTGGTACAGAGAAGCTCAGCGGTGCTTTTCACCACTCCTAGGCCCGCATCGAGGAGCTGGAGGAGGAAATCGAGGCCGAGCGGGCCTCTCGGGCCAAAGCAGAGAAGCAGCGCTCTGACCTCTCCCGGGAACTGGAGGAGATCAGCGAGCGGCTGGAAGAAGCTGGCGGGGCAACTTCAGCCCAGATTGAGATGAACAAGAAGAGGGAGGCTGAGTTCCAGAAAATGCGCAGGGACCTGGAAGAGGCCACCCTGCAGCACGAAGCCACCGCGGCCACCCTGAGGAAGAAGCACGCGGACAGCGTAGCTGAGCTCGGGGAGCAGATAGACAACCTGCAGAGGGTCAAGCAGAAGCTGGAGAAGGAGAAGAGCGAGATGAAGATGGAGATCGATGACCTCGCTAGCAATGTAGAAATAGTCTCTAAAGCCAAGGTACTACAGAGTCTGGGAAATTGTTATTAACAAAAATAATCCTGTATGTACACATCATAGTTTACACAGAGCACTTCACACACATGTCATTTGTTCTATGCAGTAATCCAGGAGGTTAGTAAGAAAGATAAAAAAAAAAAAAAAAAAAAAAAAAAAGGAAGTTAAGTACATCGGCCCCATCATACCATTAATAAATAAAAGCACGAACTTTTGAACATAGGTTATTTATGTTTTCTTGGTCTTCAATTGAAGAACACAGGTCTCCAACATTCTCAATTGTCCAATAAGCAAAGTGTCACTCTACATAAAGGCAAGGAAGTATTTATGAACATGCTTTTAGAAAATATACCATATAAGTCTTACAAAATTTCGCGTTTAGAACACAATCTTTATATTTTTTTATATCAATATTAAACAGAGCTTCAAGATTAGCTTTTTAAAAATCCCAATGTATATTTTCAACTTAGGACAGCAATCATAAAATGTGAAGAAAAAATTTCTGGTATATCATATTACATATAAAAGAATTCATTTCATATGTCAAAATAAATATTTTTTCTGTTTCAAAAGATATTGTAGCTAGAGCAAAATTATATTAAAAAAATCTTCATTTACTCCTTGTACTTTTTCTCACACAGGGAAACCTAGAGAAAATGTGCCGCACTCTAGAGGACCAACTGAGTGAACTGAAATCCAAGGAAGAAGAGCAGCAGCGGATGATCAATGACCTAACTACCCAAAGGGGCCGCTTGCAGACAGAATCTGGTAACTCTACTCTTCTATAGTGCCTAAGAGTAAAGATGATGAGGTTAAAAACAACTGATTTAGTGAAGAGAAAGTCTAATAAAAGCAACTGAGAGCATGGATGATTCACTGAACAGCTCAGACGCTCAACCTACTTGCGAGGTCACTTGGGGACGATGTTGGAGATAAAGACTTCAGTAGGACTGGATCAAGGTCTACCCCAGAAAGGTCTTGAGTATCTGGCTGCACTGAGGGCATGCTTGGGGTTAGGAATCACTCCAACATAGGTCCAGGGCTTCTGTTTGAGACCAAGCTTCTTTTTATCTGTATCACAGTGAACCAAATTTCTGAGTAGGGCAATGGATAACCCAGTCTCAGAAATCTTATGAAACTGGGACTAGGTAGAAGTCGACATTTTAGCTCCCTTCTTTGACATTTATCACCAGGTTTTCACAGTGTCATATACTCTGAAGGATTAGTTACAGACAGAACACTAAGAATCTAAGCTGTATTCATTCATTCAGATTAATATATAAGTTTCACCATAAAAATCAGAAATTTGACATTAAGCATGAAGATTTCAATAGATAATTCGATCATCTGAGCACTCAATTGAAGGGGATGTTAAAAGTTAAAGTTTATTTCTAATATGGGCTTGCAAATTTTTCCTTCGCTTAAAAAGAATGGTGCTATTTCTTTTGCCTGTCAGGTGAATTTTCGCGTCAGCTAGATGAGAAAGAAGCTCTGGTGTCTCAGTTATCAAGGGGAAAACAAGCATTTACTCAACAGATTGAGGAATTAAAGAGGCAACTTGAAGAGGAGACAAAAGTAACTATGATTATAAGACTCATTTTACCCCCATGACTTGAGCCTACCTGGAGTCCATTACATCAGCTTTTAAAGGGTTTTGAAACTTAATAATTAAACATTTAAATATCCAGTAAAACGAAAGTGTACCTATTTCCACAGGCCAAGAACGCCCTGGCCCACGCCCTGCAGTCCGCCCGCCATGACTGTGACCTGCTGCGGGAACAGTACGAGGAGGAGCAGGAAGCCAAGGCCGAGATGCAGAGGGCACTGTCCAAGGCCAATAGCGAGGTTGCCCAGTGGAGGACCAAATACGAGACAGACGCCATCCAGCGCACAGAGGAGCTGGAGGAGGCCAAGTATGTGTACCGATATGATAAAATGTGCAGAAAACTTTGCACATTGAATCAGAAAGATACAACCTTTGAAGAGTCTGTGAATTAGCCCACAAACATTCATTAATTAGCTCCTATTCGCCAGGCACTGTCAAGCCCTAAGAAGACATGAATAAAGCAAACACGATCTCTACCCTTCTCACCTAAAATCTAGTTAAGGAAACAAAGACTAACAAATAATTATACAGATAATTGGGCCTTATTGCTGTTGGTCAAGCACACCAAGCTCAGTGCTACTCCCGGGTATTGCACTTGCTGCTCCCTCTGTCTGAAATACTTTCCCCCAGATCTCCCTCTAGTTCATTCTCTGATTTCTTTTAGATAACTCAAATGTGACCTCCTGGGAGAACCTTTTCCTGACTGTCTAGAATAGTTGCCCACCGCTTACTCTATTTTACTTTTCCTCATTGCACTTATATCAGCAATATGTTATTATGCATTTTCTCACTTGCTCATTGTTTATCACTCTCACTTGTGTGGAAGGTTCACGAGGCAGGGACCTTTTCTGTCCTCTTCACTGCTGTGTACCCAGTGTTTGGTTCCTAAAGAGTTCACCAATATTTGTTGAGTGAATGTATAGATATTTTCAATATAAATATTTTTATATGAAGTTTCCAATACTTTTCAGTGTGATAATAGTTCATAATTCTTATTTTGGCTCACGTCTCTACAAATATATATATAATCTTCAAGGAAGAAGCTGGCCCAGCGGTTGCAGGATGCAGAGGAACATGTAGAAGCAGTGAATGCCAAGTGTGCCTCCCTGGAGAAGACCAAGCAGCGGCTCCAGAATGAAGTGGAGGACCTCATGCTTGATGTGGAGAGAACAAACGCTGCCTGTGCGGCCCTGGACAAAAAGCAGAGGAACTTCGATAAGGTAATTTCTGCAGCAGCCTCTGCTCTCCATTATTTTCTTCCATCCTTTACAGCAGGTAACCACTCTTGGTTTTTCAGATCCTGGCAGAATGGAAACAGAAGTATGAGGAAACCCATGCTGAGCTCGAGGCCTCCCAGAAGGAGTCCCGCTCTCTTGGCACTGAGCTGTTCAAGATGAAGAATGCCTATGAGGAATCCTTGGATCAGCTAGAAACTTTAAAACGGGAGAACAAAAACTTGCAGCGTGAGTCCCTTTCACTTTTAATAGTATTCATGCCTTGAAGGAATTTTTCTCTTATATCCTCTGTCTGACCAAATCTCTACCTGTCTTTTACCCAAACAACAGAGGAGATTTCTGACCTCACGGAGCAGATAGCTGAAGGAGGCAAACGTATCCATGAACTGGAGAAAATAAAGAAACAAGTGGAACAAGAAAAGTGTGAACTTCAGGCTGCTTTAGAGGAAGCAGAGGTACAGGTCAAATTGTGCATTATAAACAAATTCAGAAAAGAATTAGGCCCGTCCACATGGACTGAATAAAAAGATAAAGAGCACAACATTTGTGGAAGGAAAGGTGTGCAGAAAAACTTTCAGATGTTCCCATTCCCTGCTAATGTCACCTCTTGCTGTCATTAAGGCATCTCTTGAACATGAAGAGGGAAAGATCCTGCGCATCCAGCTGGAGCTGAACCAAGTCAAGTCTGAAATTGACAGGAAAATTGCTGAAAAGGATGAGGAAATTGACCAGCTAAAGAGAAACCACATCAGAGTCGTGGAGTCGATGCAGAGCATGCTGGATGCTGAGATCAGGAGCAGGAATGATGCCATCAGGATCAAGAAGAAGATGGAGGGAGACCTGAATGAAATGGAAATCCAGCTGAACCACGCCAACCGCATGGCTGCTGAGGCCCTGAGGAACTACAGGAACACCCAAGGCATTCTCAAGGTAAATGGGTTGAAGAGATGGTCCCAGGGCAGTTGGGGTGACTGCAGCCCTAAGAACAAGACATCTCAATGATCGTTCATTCCTCAGGATACCCAGATTCACCTGGATGACGCCCTCCGGGGCCAGGAGGACCTAAAGGAGCAGCTGGCCATGGTGGAGCGCAGAGCCAACCTGCTGCAAGCCGAGATCGAGGAGCTGCGGGCCACTCTGGAGCAGACGGAGAGGAGCAGGAAGATCGCAGAGCAGGAGCTCCTGGATGCCAGTGAGCGTGTCCAGCTCCTGCACACCCAGGTGGGATTCAGCACAAAGAACTCTCCTTTAATAAATGCCTATATGTCCCAGAAAATATAAGCTTAAATTTTTATTTGACAGACAGGTTTTATACTTCTGTCATTTTTTTCAGTATATTACCAAGAAATGTTTTGCTCTTTTATTTTGCATCAATTAATTGATTCATTGCCTATGCTATTCTAAGATTACCCATATTATTTCGTGTTAATATCTTTATTGATGCTAATTATCAATATTGAAATTTTTATTGTGGAGAAATGGAATGTTTAAACATCTGTTATAATTTTATCCCTATGAATGGTCTGATTGGTAAATGGCAGTTATAAAATTATAGAGTTATTTGGTCTAATTATGAACCATATTCTTGAAGACGCTGAATATTCTGTAACATTTCCATTTTATTTAATTATACTACAGAACAAAATAATATTGAAGAGCATTTGACTTGCAAATTTTCAACTGAATTTTTTTCCTAAAATGGCTACCACTAAGTTCTTAGGTAACATGATAAAAAATACTTCTAACTTATTTTTAATCAGAACACCAGCCTGATCAACACCAAGAAGAAGCTGGAGACAGACATTTCCCAAATCCAGGGAGAGATGGAGGACATTGTCCAGGAAGCTCGCAACGCGGAAGAGAAAGCCAAGAAGGCCATCACTGACGTGAGCACGATGAGCACTTGTTTTACTGATACAGGTATGCTACCCACCATTACCACGTTTCCTTATTATCTTGATTTCTTTGCTAATTAGGCGGCCATGATGGCTGAGGAGCTGAAGAAGGAGCAGGACACCAGCGCCCACCTGGAGCGGATGAAGAAGAACCTGGAGCAGACGGTGAAGGACCTGCAGCACCGTCTGGATGAGGCTGAGCAGCTGGCCCTGAAGGGCGGGAAGAAGCAGATCCAGAAACTGGAGGCCAGGGTGGGTGTATCAATATCTATCTACTTCCATTTGCTCCCAATGCCTTATTGGATCAAAATTCTTAAGAGCCTATTTATTTGCAGGTACGTGAACTTGAAGGAGAGGTTGAGAACGAGCAAAAGCGTAATGTTGAAGCTGTCAAAGGTTTGCGCAAACATGAGAGGCGAGTGAAGGAACTCACTTACCAGGTACTGCAAAATTTTTTATCAGCTAAGCACTTCTCCATATATATGTGAAATACTCATGTGCAATGACACAATGGTCATGTGCTTTAGAAGTAAAACCCTATGGTTTCTATAATCTTTCAGACAGAAGAAGATCGGAAAAATATTCTCAGGCTTCAGGATTTGGTAGATAAACTTCAGGCAAAAGTGAAATCTTACAAGAGACAAGCTGAGGAGGCTGTAAGTATCCTTAAGATAGAAGGGAAGAAAGAAGTCCTCTGTTAAAAAAAGCTAGTAAATTAGATTTACCAGTCCTGTAGTAAATAAGCCATTTGCTTTATAGGAGACTGTGTACTTCTTACAAACGTTTGTGCGTTTTACACTTATTGCTTATTATTTGTAATATTAATAGCTTGATTTTAAAGTAAATTTTCAATCCACAAAGAAACCTCAAAAAATTTCAAAGCAGAAATGATACAGGCCACATTCTATAGCAAGAATGTGATAAAATTGTAAAGTGAAGAGAACTATAAACAAAAATCCCCAAATACTTAATCATTAAAAAAAACCAAAAAACTTTCCTAAATATTTTTTGGATTAAATTAGCAACAAAAACATAATTGCTGAATATTTATCAATTACAAATAAAGTTTCAAGTAAGATGCTTCTTTTATAAAGTACAGTCAATGCTGTCATTGGAGGACAATTAATTGCTTTATATGCTTTCATTATGAATCAAAAATAAATGAATAAACTGACATTTCAATAAAGAAATTATAAATAATAATGAAATAATGGAAGTAAGTACTGTTGAAGACACAGGTAGAAATTGATGAATTAGAGTATACTATTTCCTAATTTGCTGATTTCAGTAATATCTGATAATTTATGGTGAATTAATAAAACAATAGTAATAAAATGAATACCCTTACATCTAGCTCAATCAAGGAAAAAGAAAATACAAATGCTCATTAGGAATGAGAATATGGATAAGCTCTACAAGTAGGTTTATATTTTTTTAAAAGTAAAATATAAATCTGTCAACAAAATTGAAATCTTAAAGAAACTGGGGATTTTTCTAGGAGAATATGAATTACTAAGTTAGCTGAAAAAGTTATTTCAGAATTACTTCTGAAAATGGATTCAGGTTCAGATAGATCTTTCCAGAGCATGGGAAAAGATGAAAAGCTTTCCAACTCATTTTAAGAAGCTCACATGACCCTCATACCAAAACCCATCCAAGAGAGAATGTGGAGAAAAAAACTAAAGACAGTTTTACTCATGAGTGTAGTTATAGTAAAGATAAATTACTAAGTCACTGAAACCTTTACTTTATTTGGGGGATTGTACATCAGTAAGAGTTAAATTGGCTTAATTCGTACAATGGAAGGACTCCTGAATATTAGGGAATCTGTTAATATAATCATTACATACAAAGCAGAAGAAAAAAGTAATTGTTTTGAAATGTGACGAAATGATGTATGATAAAATTCAACATTTTTTCAATTTAAAGAGATTATGAAGAAATTCATCCTTAATATAGTAAAGAATATCTAACTCGAGAGAATAATCATCTTATAGCAAACCTTAACAAGCATGATTTTAATATTCTTGCCTTCTTCTCTGCTGTTATATTTTTTCTTGTTCTACTTGTGGTATATATCTTTTAATATGTTTTGGTTGCAAAAATACAGATATAATTATTTATGAGACACCAAGCCCCAAATAAATCATAAAATTAACTTCAATGATAAGCAAGACGGTAAGACAATCATGATTCTTGTCGAATAGTTTAACTTGTTGGTAGATGCCAAGTTCTTTCTTCCCTTAGGCCTAGAGGGTCTAGAAAGATGCGCAGTATAGATTCCTTACAATTCCATTTTTATTCTCAGGAGGAACAATCCAATACAAATCTATCTAAATTCCGCAAGCTCCAGCACGAGCTGGAAGAGGCTGAGGAACGGGCTGACATCGCCGAGTCTCAGGTCAACAAGCTGCGGGTGAAGAGCAGGGAGGTTCACACAAAAATCATAAGTGAAGAGTGATCATGCCCAGATGGTGTGGAATGACTGAAGAGAGACACAAAATGTGAAGTCTTTGGTCATGTCTGTCTGTACTTACTGTCTGTTCGACCCTATTGCAAAGGAAATAAAGAGCATAGGGTACTTTGCAAACAATATCCTTAGACTGGTCTTTTCTCTCTCCTAAAGCAATGTCAAAGCTTAAATAATCTCAAGGCTATCAAACAGTCACATTCACTCTGCCACTAAGAAGGAGTTATGTATTCATTTTATTTTAGGTCTATAGTAATACTATAAGACTATAAAGTTGTCTCTTGGTAGGGAAGTTTTGATGAACAGAAATCTGGAAGTCATTTGTATTTTTTTCTAAACTTTCCCTGATATGGGGGTATAGTAAGGTCTTAGAAAACTCCTGCTTTCCCTAATATGAACCTAATTTTCCAGGTCTATGCAAAGGATGGCACTAGCTATGTTGTTACATGGGGATTCAGACTGAGATATGTCATTAATTCTCCTTGCTTTTAATAACTGTTATCAAGAATACAAATCCAAAGTAGTATTTATTAGCACATGAAAGTTTTCATTATCAATACCAATATACCATATATTCACAGTATGTGTATTGGGCAATGGGTATGGCATGAAAGAGTGAGATGTGACCCTTCTTTCTGCGAAAGCTGTAAAGTCTGGAGACCAAAAGAATATTATTCTATATATTATAATGTAATATCAATAAGCTGTTTATTAGCCTATATTTCCAGAGTTTATGGCCTCCTATATATATATAATCATGTAAAGAGCCAGAATAAAAGATTAAAAGCGTTGATAAAATATGAATCTCAAAATAGATTATTGAAGTGTATATTCAACACACATAATGATGAGTAATGATGCAAAAACCCAGATATGGTAGCAATCTGAATTACTCAGAGAAGTTTTCCTAGAGGATCAAGAATTTTTACTGGGTCCAGTTGAGATGCATAGCCAAATATGTAACCTTCCTGGACAACATAAAGGAAAAGCTAAAGGGTAACTACCCATTTGAATAGAAAACAAAAGTATATTGGCTTAAATAGCACTGGGAGACAATCATTTAAATTAGATGTGTAAAAGCAGTTTAACAGGTAATTGGATTTCACACTGTCACACTGGCCTTAGGGAGGGTGTGGAATTGCCCTTCTCACTGCCCTGGCCCCTCTTTCACTCTGTTCCCACATCACCTGTAAATTATTATGTACCTCATAACTTGGCAATAATGATAAAAATAATTATCTTACTTTCTACTTCTTGAAAAACTATCCAGAGCAGGTCCAAGGGTTGTCTTAATATTCCCATCAAATCTTATTGAGAGCATTATTTCATTGGTTTCTCTTCTTGAAAATCATTGCCCACATTTTCCACATGCCTGATAAAGAACACAAATGTGTAAAAAATAAAATGATTTACCTATGGTAACAAATCATGTTGAGAGATGGTTAGGGAAGCCCCTCTCAGAAGAACGTCTCCTGTAAGACCCTTCCTGCTGGGTTTCATCTGCTCCAGGTAGAAGAATGTTACCAGCCAAACATGCTGGACTGTAAATCAGGTAACCAGGATCTAGATTACTGTGTGATTAGTGAAGATTCCCTTCTAGTCTTTGGATCTCAGTCGCTTTTATTAGTAAAACAAGGAATATGGATTAGATGATAATAAAATTGTGTGACCATTACAATCAGTATCTCCAGACATTCGCTTTCATAAGGCAACCTACTTCCATTAAATTGATTGAAATATAAGTACAGTAATACAGGACTGGTTGCAAAAAAAGGCATGTTAATCAAATTTGATGTCAGTTCCTCACGTAGAGAGACGCAAAGCCACAGAAACAATAAAATAAGTATTTTTTAAAATTAAAAACGGGAATAGAAAACCATGATCAGGTATCGTTGTGAAATATATACCATGGGTAGCTGATGGAAGAGAAGTCAGAGCTGCTGCATTTTTAGGCAGAAAAATGCCCTGTTTTCTAATATTTTCCTATGCAGAATTTCATAGAAGAAATAGGATTTCTCAAGAGACTTGCATTTAAAATAAGAAGAGAAACTGGACCTTGTTCAACTCTGCGAGGCAATCCAGTTTTGGAGCAAATTTAAAGTGGGAGTGGTATGACGTGACAATGAATAAAAGGAGACTGACTAGAGAAAACAAAAAAAGCTATCTTTGGCTGCTCTTCATGAAGCAAATTTTAAAATTAAATTTCCAGGCATTCTTGAAAAAGCACAATAATTTGAAAAAAAAAATTTAAAAATTTTTTAAAAAGTCACATCTTCTTGGGAGGAACCAACAATCTTTTTATACCTCACTGGTAAAGAGCAGAAACTTCCTTTCCTAGTATAATATCTGCAATTGTGTGGGCAGTTGACAAGGCTTCCCACAGGCGACTCTGAAACAGAAGAGTAGCAGGCAACAAAGTCCAGGGATTCCAGAACAGAGTTGCCTTTGAAACAACACCTTACATTATTCCAAAGGCAGATCGCTTTCAGATTGCCAACAACTCAAATTATTTATAGGAGATTGATTCATATACTTAACCTAATGTGAGAGGGAATATTTCTAATTATATCCAAACATCTTTAATACGAGGAGAATTATGCTTGGAGACCTTCATTGCCAAAAACATGTTTGGCCAAATGGTTTTTTAAGAAAGAGGAGGAGGCTACGTGTTTTCCATATTTGAGCCTATAAAAGTACCCTTGGAATGAGTATGACTTGTCTTTCCTCATAAAGCTTCAAGGTAAGTGTGTGTGAGGACAAGGCTCTAAAGCACGTTAGAGGATGTCTGGCTGCCCGCACACATGCCACACATCCTGGCTCCCATTGCTCCTGGCTGCCCTTCAGTGAAGCACCAACTCACTCGGGAGCAATTTTAATTTGATGTTTCAGTGTTCCCAGTCATTTCCTGGTTCTCAGTTAAGAATTATGCATGCTATTATTGGGGCCTGTTAGAATTTAATTCAGAAGAAATTTGTTCTTTTTCTTACAGTTCTGACCCACTTCAAGGTTGTGTCTCTAAGGTAAGATACTGATTTTTTTTCTCATTCCTCTCAGGGTGCAAAAAGTCTTCTGCTGTGGTTTGGAGAGGGCCCAGGGGGTTATGAAATAAAAGCTTTTCAATTTCATGGCCGTTCATGCTTCCCTTGAAAAATTCAAGGGAAAAATTCAAGGGAATTCAAGAGGGACGTTAGAAATGGGTTCTCATTCATTTATAGCCTTTATAATACATGAAAATGCTTTCTCTTTAGGAGTTCTATACAAACTCTCTTCAATTTCCCACATTGTAGTTTACTTTTAAGTAATAGAATTATAATATGCAATACAACATTTCAATATTATTATTCATTTATAGAGAAAATGCAAATTTCCTATACTGCAGCTTCTGCTCAGCACTATATAATATAAAATTCCCTGAGATGCTGTCTGAATAGATTGAATCCTTGTCTTGGAAAAGTGGCTTAAATCTGCAGGTTGTTTCACAATCTGTAAAATGGAATTTAAAAAAACATGATATGGAAAATGATTGTGAGCATTTTCCGCAAGACAAAACATTTTAATTGTGTTGTCTGGACCCATGTAGTTTGAATGGGAAAATGTGGAAAAGTTTGGCCAAGTACTTTAAGTTTTCCTGGAAAAGATATCTTTATTATTCTTATAAAATAGGTTACCTATGATCAATATTGACAGGATTAATGAATGTTAAAGTGGCAAGAGACAAATATAAAAGAAAATTTTTGTGAAATTTGTATAACATTAGTAATAAAGCAAGAAAATATAAGTAATAACATTTTATATTAAGTCTTTGAGAAATACTACAGATAGGTGAAGAAGCCGAGTTTGTCGAAATTATGATACAGGAACAAGAGAAATTGATGAATAATAGAATATATTTTAGCAAAACAATGCAAAAAAAAGCTCCTCACATTTTCGATTTCCCTTACTAGGCAGTCTTTGAAAATCCAAATCTATAATGAAAAGATTTTCACCACATACAAAATAGTTCCTAGAATTTTAGAAACATATTTCATTTTAGAAACATAATTCACAAAGCCAGCTTTGAGCCATTTGCTGTATCTGGCATGTGTTCTAAGAGGTGTGAAGGATGCCCCAGAGGGAAAAGTGCTCCCTGCCTGCAAGGTGCTTATAATCCAATTGGAAGATAAGAACTATAAGTGAAAGAGGTGGAGAACATCCTGCCATCATCTTAGCTTTGTGTTCTGTATAAACCAATAGTCGGCAGCTTATAAAGATTAATGTACATAACAAATGAAACTCAGAGAGCAGGTACAATATCATATGGTAGGTGAGCCAGAAACAACGGTCTCTTTCCAAACACATGACTTGACTAAGTATGTGTCAGCACTGGCACGGAACACAGAGACTGACATTTCACCTTCAGCCACGCTAGGGAGGTGTTCATACTCCACAGGTCAGTAAATAAAGAATGTTTGCTTGTTTTTTCAAAAGTGAATCTAGTGCTCCAGTTTTAAAATTTCTATATCTTTTCTTCATCTGCCAGGAAGAGTGTTCTACTGGGCTGCCATCAATAAGCTGCAGCCATGAGTGGAGACCAGGAAATGGCTATTTTTGGGGAGGCTGCTCCTTACCTCCGAAAGTCTGAAAAGGAGCGCATTGAGGCCCAGAACAGGCCCTTTGACGCCAAGACATCTGTCTTTGTGGTGGACCCTAAGGAGTCTTTTGTGAAAGCGACAGTGCAGAGCAGGGAAGGGGGGAAGGTGACAGCCAAGACTGAAGCTGGAGCTGTGAGTAAAACATCTGGACATCTCCAGATGTCCAGATCTTCAATTGTCCTTCATTTTGGGTTAGCTGTGCTGACATTTTTTGATCTGGCCTCTTTTGTTTGACATGACAGACTGTAACTGTCAAAGATGACCAAGTCTACCCCATGAACCCTCCGAAATACGACAAGATCGAGGACATGGCCATGATGACCCATCTCCACGAGCCCGCGGTGCTGTACAACCTCAAAGAGCGTTACGCAGCCTGGATGATCTACGTGAGTTCCATCTCATGGCCTTTCATGGCCTTCTGTTCACTTACTAGTCATTGATATTTTTGAAAAATAGTAGATTATTAAGGTTCCCATAAAATAACATATATTTTTCCTTTTTGGTGCAGACCTACTCAGGCCTGTTCTGTGTCACTGTCAACCCCTACAAGTGGCTGCCGGTGTACAACCCCGAGGTGGTGGGTGCCTACCGAGGCAAAAAGCGCCAGGAGGCCCCGCCCCACATCTTCTCCATCTCTGACAACGCCTATCAGTTCATGCTGACTGGTAAGTGGCTCAACTGTCTTGCATAAGAATTATTTAACTACCTCTAATCACATATGTTAAAGCTAAAATGACCTTTAGAAATAATCTAATCCAACCCCCTGGTTGTACGAAAGAGGTGACTAAACCACAGAGCAGTACATTCTGTGAAAGCAGAGACTAAAATTCAGTTCTACTGATTCCACCTCCATGATTTTACCAGACCATGCTACTGCTCCATCCCTATTAAGTTTTTTGTTTAGACTCCCTGCTTGAAAAGGCATGATTTATTTTATGTATTTAAGAAACAAGAGTAAAATTAAGTAACAACTGAATCATATTGTCTGAATAAAAATGAAAAATATATGTCCAACCATTTTAGTGTCTAAGTTTCTTGTTGATTATAAATTAGATACTTTTAGAAGTACTGTTGTCTCTTAATTCATCAGAGCCCATTTCAGATATAATATCCTTCCTTTGAATGAAGATGACATTTGGGGGCTATAAGCATATAAACAAAAGTTGTTGTTTTCCCCCCTTAAAAGGATTTTATTCTGATTGAGGCACCCTTTTCCACCTGATCTTTCTTGGTCTCTACATCATACTTTTGGGAAGATTGGTCAGAGTTAGGGTTGTGGTCTGTGGCTATGAGACAAAGGAGTGTGTGTGTGTGTCTGTGTGTGTGTGTGTGTGTGTGTCTGTGTGTGTCCTATTGCTCCATTTAGAAAGTAAATCTCAACCTTGTCTCTACTAATATTATTTTAACCTATTAAACTACAGTCCAAACCCTTAGCATGTTACGCATTTTTTAGTTATATGCATTAATCAGCAGACAGCATGACATTGAAATCTACAGATGACAACTAGGGAATGTATCTGCCTTTAGAAAATTCTGCTCTTTATTTTAAACCAGGACACACTTCCTGTGGAGGCTTAAGGAATTTAAGCTATGACAACATTTTATGTTTCTCTTCCCCAACTAGAGGCTTGAGAATAATACCATATATAACTTTACAATAATATATTGAAAAACTCCATCGGAAATGACAGTTATGCTCAATTTCCTACGTGTTTCCCTATACAAAGTTTTGTTTGTGTAACTGGTATGCATGCTGACTGTCCAACTGTTTTTCTTCCAGATCGGGAGAATCAGTCTATCCTAATCACGTATGTATTACTCTTCTGAGTCTTACTAGCATTGTATTCTCACTGGGAAAATGACAAACTGATAGAAGAAATTAGTTAATGCCCATATGGTGCGATCAGCCTGGAACTAGATGTTGTTTTCACTTTATTGTAGGATTTAGATAGCATCAAAATATAAACTGATACCAAAAATTACATCACTTTCTTATCCAGTCTTGAAAGTTTCACAGGACTTACCTGAGAGTAGGAGATGTAAAACCCCTTCTCAGGGCATGGCCAGAACCTGGTACAGGGCAGTGAGAACCACACAGCCTTCTGAAGGGTGAGCAGTTTGGAAATGTTACCAGTGGTTCATTTTTTAAGGCCTCTTTGAGGATGTCTATTTTTCCAAAGACCTAAGTTGGGCCTTGTCTTTGGTCTAAGGAAACTGAAGAACGCTTGCATTGTTTCACAGAGTTCTTTTTACTAATTGTTTCATTTACTACCTAGTTGTCGTGTGGCTGCCTTTGGGAACCCTCAAGCCCAGGCCTCACCACCTAGAAGAGAGCCTGGCATATTTTAAGCACTGAAGAAATATGTGTTCCATGAATAATGAATGAGTTTCTGTACTTCTTGTCAGTGCTAAGCAATAGAAATTATATGAGCTATATGTAGGTTGCAGAGAAAGACCTAGTAGACTCTGACAAAGACATGTCAAAACAGATGCAGAGGTAGCAAATGCTGATGGGAGCAGCTTCACTTGTCACATAGCTAATTTCTCATGTATGTCTGCTCACTGTTTGACAGTGGGGAATCCGGGGCAGGGAAGACTGTGAACACCAAGCGTGTCATCCAGTACTTTGCAACAATTGCAGTCACTGGAGAGAAGAAGAAGGAGGAAACTGGCAAAATGCAGGTGAGTCTGACAGCAGAGTCAGCATCAAGACTGCCAGGGCTCTCAGGAAGTCTGGAGCCCCAGATGTGAGGACGGCTCTTGCCTTTGCAGGGGACTCTGGAAGATCAGATCATCAGCGCCAACCCCCTCCTGGAGGCCTTTGGCAACGCCAAGACCGTGAGGAATGACAACTCCTCTCGCTTTGTAAGTCTCTTGGACACAGAAGGGTTTACTCAGCCCTTAAATGCCAGAGAAAGCATGTCTGAATTATCATTTCAATCTCTTCTTTCTTGTGTACTTCAAGTTATGTATATAATGTCATCTTTTTTCTTGCAAGGGTAAATTCATCAGGATTCACTTTGGTACCACAGGGAAACTGGCTTCTGCTGATATTGAAACATGTGAGTAACAGAACCTCCTAAATAGAATCCAAGAATGAAAAATGATGGTTTGGAGGAACTTTTTGCAGCTTCTGCTTAGCCTGGAGCCTGTGAAACACTAGTCTTCTGCCAAATGTGCCCAGGGTTAATGCCAGTCTTATCCATAGTCCACAGTGTGCTTTAGGCACGTCAGTCATGAGCTTATGATTCTGTAGAAATTGCCAGGAGCTGTTGGGCTTGTCTGATGTATTCCAGCCTCAAAATTAATTTTAAATTTTTCTAAGGAAAAACTAACTGGGGGGTAAATGAGTTGCCTATGGTTTGACTATATGCAATTACTTCCTCGTCTGAGCCTGGATGAATGTTATTTTAGTAGCCCCTCTATTATAAAGTGAGAAGAGACCCTGGGGAGGTACAAGTTATCAAGAATCAATTATATTCCAAATGTCAAGGATCTCCTGTATGAGAAATGAACATGCCTTGGGCCAGCATGCTTTAGTTTATTTTTAGAGATGGCAAGAGCAACTGCCATTGTAGAGATGTAATATTTGATACCTCATGGGGACATTCAACTGAAATCTCAAGGGGCCAATGAGATTTAGCTATTTATCCTAAGTGCCAAAATCACTCCAGGAACTTTATAATTTCCAGCGCCCCCTGGCCCCCTCCATCCAATGTCTACTTTGCATTGCAGATCTTCTGGAGAAGTCTAGAGTTACTTTCCAGCTGAAGGCAGAAAGAAGTTACCATATTTTTTATCAGATCATGTCTAATAAGAAACCAGATCTAATTGGTAAGAAAGGACTTAAATTTCTAAGCTAGGAGTTAATCATTTTATTAACATCTTCTAATGTAAAACATAACCTCTGAATTCGGTGTACCCAGAAATGCTCCTGATCACCACCAACCCATACGACTATGCCTTTGTCAGTCAAGGGGAGATCACAGTCCCCAGCATTGATGACCAGGAAGAGTTGATGGCCACAGATGTAAGTTACTCATGCAGTTTTTTTTTAAAAAAATGCATTATGTATGGGAATGACAATAACAACAGGCCATAGGTGTGTTGTTACGAATACAGTATAAATTCTCCTAAATAAATTCATATCTTCTGCTCTAATTTTTGTCCTCTCATCTCTCCTGGTAGAGTGCCATTGACATCCTGGGCTTCACTTCTGATGAAAGAGTATCCATCTACAAGCTCACAGGGGCAGTGATGCATTATGGGAACATGAAGTTCAAACAAAAGCAGCGTGAGGAGCAAGCTGAACCAGATGGCACTGAAGGTACCAAATGAAGTTCCATCTGGGTTTAATAAGAGAATATAGGTCAAAAAAGCCCATTCCAAACTCATGGCTCCTACACAGCTGAGCTTCTGATGAACATACCCACCTTTATCCCCACATACAGTTTCTATAAAGTGATTCACTAATTACTCTGCTGCTGTGAATTATGGGGCACACAGTAGGTCATGTTGGGTACCTGAATTCTGTCTCATTAATTATTCTGCCCCTATGAATTATGGGGTGCACAGTAGGTCATGTTGGGTACCTGAATTGTGTCTCTGCAGTTGCTGACAAGGCAGCCTACCTCCAGAGTCTGAACTCTGCTGACCTGCTCAAAGCCCTCTGCTACCCCAGGGTCAAGGTCGGCAACGAGTACGTCACCAAAGGCCAGACTGTGCAGCAGGTAAGTGCACCACATCAATGGATCACACACAGCCCTGGCCTTCTCAACATGCCTTTAATAACAACAAAAACATTACTCTGTCCATGAAGGTGATCAACTCGGTGGGCGCTCTGGCCAAAGCCATCTATGAGAAGATGTTCCTGTGGATGGTCACCCGTATCAACCAGCAGCTGGACACCAAGCAGCCCCGGCAGTACTTCATCGGGGTCTTGGACATCGCTGGCTTTGAGATCTTTGATGTGAGTTAACAGGAACTTTGTAGAAGGAAAGTTTACAAATCTTGCTGCTACAGTAGTCAATATTGGAAAAGGTCTATGAAAAATAGCTGTACTACAAAACCAAATAGACACATGAAAGAAGACCAAAAGTCTATGAAAGGTCATCAGCTTTGGAATGAGACAGATCTGGACTCAAACTCCACCTCTGTCAATTCCTTCCTGGGTGAACTTGGGAATGGTATCTGACCAAACATAAGGCAAATCCAACAAGGTCCTATAGGTAGGTCACCTAGCACTACCAAATAACACATTCACTTCTGAGATCATTCTGCCAATTACAAGAATTCTGAATTGAAAGCCCTAAGCACAGACCCCAAGCATATAGTTAGTACTCAGTAAATGATAAAAAAGGAGATGAGGGTGGCACTGACAGCTAAGATGACAGTGGGGAAACAATGACAAATTCAAAGATAAGTTTCAAGATTCCTATTTGCCCTGCACTATCCAGGTACAGAGGTTGGGAATGGCATTGTAAATAAACTCAGATTCATCTGGACTAAGAAGGAATACATCCCCTATAACTTAGAAAACGAGGGTATCAAAGTCCTCTACCTGACAACATATCTCAGATGTGTATGATCCACAGGTTGCATTTCTACACTTTTTCTATGAGTGAACGGATAGACACAGGAGGAATCTTTCTGAGGTTTAGTGACAAGAGCATTTCCAGAAATTCCCAAGCCCACCTGGGAAGAAAAGAATAATCCTGCACTAAGCAGGAACAAGAATTCACATTTTTTCAAATAAGAAAATGAATGACAGTGCATACTTACAACCTCTTTGACATTTTTTAAATAACAGATTTATTGATATATAATTCACATACCATAAAAATGTATCTACTGAAAGTACTTAAGTCAATGGTTTTTAGTATATTCACAGATGTATGCAATCATCATGACAATTGATTTTAGAACATTTTCATCACCCCAACAAGAAACCCCATCCCCGTTAAGTCATCCGCCACTTCCCCTTCCCCCAGCCGCTGATAACCACTAATCTGCTTTTTGTCTCTATGAATTTGTCTATTCTGGACATTTCCCCTAAATGAAATCATACAATACGTAGTCCTTTATGACTGGTTTCTTTCACTTAGCGTAATGTTTGCAAGGTTCATCTGTGTGGTAGGACCCCTTTGACGTTTGTGTATGGCCACATAATTCTTAGACCAGAGCACTCTCACTTGTGTTTAGATCTAGGTGTCCTGAACAGTAAAGCAGAGCAGATCTCTTCAAGGTCTAATACTGGTTACAAACACTGGCTCTGGCGTCAAAGCATCCAAACTCCGGCCATGCTCCTGTTACCCCTAACTTACTCTGCTTTTTCTTTTATTTCATAACACTTACACCCTGTAGTACAACATAGAACGTGTCTACTTAATGTGTATTATTTATTTTTGTCTTGCCAAAAAAAAAAATAGCATTGGAGCCCTTGCCATGCTTCTTACTAGCAGGGTCTTGCACAGGTTACTTATCCTCTCTAATAGTGTTTCTCACACATGAAATGGACAAATAGCACCACCTTAAAAATATAATTTGTACAAAGCACTTAGTACTGTACCTAGCATATAGTAAATGTTGGACAAATGTTAGTTGTTGAATTTGTATTCCTATTATTAATAACAACATACAAACCACAATGGCTCAGAGGTATCAACTTTAGCTGATTATACAATATAACCACAAAGTCATAAATGACCAAGAAACCTCAGATCCACAAAAATATTGCAAAAACCATATAATTGTTTAACTGCACAGGGAAGCATCAGGCAGAGCCTGTTTACTTCTGTTGAAGAGATACTTCCAACAAGTGTGGTGACACTTCCTAGCCCACAGCAGCAAAACAGACCTAGCGGGGAGAGAGGGGCTTGTGCAGTCAGGCTGAAGCCGTTGCATTCTCAGAGGGCAGTTAGGAGAGCAATGAAGAAAAGCCGCTATCAAAGAGAAGGTTTTATGATAACATGAACGTTAATTTGTATTTTGTACTGATTGTAGTATAACAGCCTGGAGCAGCTGTGCATCAACTTCACCAACGAGAAACTGCAACAGTTCTTCAACCACCACATGTTCGTGCTGGAGCAGGAGGAGTACAAGAAGGAAGGCATCGAGTGGGAGTTCATCGACTTCGGGATGGACCTGGCTGCCTGCATCGAGCTCATCGAGAAGGTTCGCTTGCTTTTCTCAGATCACAGATTATACTGCTGAACTATGGTATTTAAAAGAAAGTCACAAAATCTTAGCATTTACTATTGTGAAAGATTGCCACTTGTAAACAAAATCAGGAAGACTCCTTTTGCCGTCTCTGAGGTAGGTGTTCTGGTACAGGAGACTGAATGTTTTCTATAGACTCCAGACCTCTACCTTTCCCCACACTTTGCAGTGCAAAGCCATATATTCAAAGCCATCTTTCCTTACAAAAGAGCACTGACAAGAGTTATTCACTTATTATTTCTTTGTCTTCCTTAGATTCATTATTATTGGCATTTGAAATAAAAAATTCTAGTACTTTAAAGCAGAGGCTCTTGAATTTCAGTTGTGCCAAAGACTCACCATAAGTAATAAATTACGGATTTCCCTAATCTCACCCCTAGAAATACTTTTTGGTAAGTGTGAGGCAGAACCTTAGAATCTGCATTTTTTAATCATGTGATTCTGATGCAACTAATTTATAAGTCACACTTGGATAAATATTGCTTTAAATTCTTTGGGGCAAAGACACAAATTCTACCAGAGCATACCCTTTGTTTCTCTCACTCTCCATCACGTCTCAGAGCCGGACACAGCACCTGGATCTTGATAGATACCCGATAAGTGTTTGTTAAATTAAGGACTCAGGCCAAAGGAATGAGTTTTCATTAACTATCAGGAAATAAAGGATAAATTTACTCAAAGAGGATCATAATTTTTAGCTATGATTTCTACAAGCAGACAAAATTAAACTGGCACTTGTTTCCTTTCATTCTTTTAGCCTATGGGGATCTTCTCCATCCTGGAAGAGGAGTGCATGTTCCCCAAGGCGACAGACACTTCCTTCAAGAACAAGCTGTATGAACAGCATCTTGGAAAGTCCAACAACTTCCAGAAGCCCAAGCCTGCCAAAGGCAAGGCTGAGGCCCACTTCTCGCTGGTGCATTACGCGGGCACCGTGGATTACAACATCGCCGGCTGGCTGGAGAAGAACAAGGACCCCCTGAATGATACCGTGGTCGGGCTGTACCAGAAATCTTCAATGAAGACTCTGGCTTACCTCTTCTCTGGGGCAGCAGCAGCTGCTGAAGCAGGTAATTTTCAATAGAATTCATCTTTTACTTAATGCATAAAACGTAAACAGAGAAAGGTTGTGCTATGATTTCTTGTGCTTTCTCTGCCCTTCTTAGAGTCTGGTGGAAAGAAAGGTGGCAAGAAGAAGGGTTCTTCCTTCCAGACGGTGTCTGCTCTCTTCAGGGTACACACTTCCTTTTCTCTAATTAGATTCAGGAAATTAAATTTTACTTTATTGAGTGGAGAAGGGGAAGTAGTCTTGCAAGGATTCTAGAACTGGATGTTCCTCAAGGAAATAGGTCAGCAGATAGTGGTAAAACTGAGTGGCAGGGAAGTTTGCCATAGTTTGGAAGAGATGTTAAGTAGAAAATAGGAGACACGGCCTCAGGAGGGACGAGAGTGAATTGCGGAAGTCAGTATCGGATGGTAAAATTCAATTTGGGGCCTGGGAAATAAGGTCCTTTGACACTTCACAGGTTCTACTGGGATAGGATTAAGCAAAACATGAGATTTGCTTGAGACTCTGGGAGCTTCCAAATAATGTAGGTGCTTAGGTGTATATTGGCATTAACTGAAATGAGTAGATTTTGAAAGTTGAGGATAGAATAGTGGAGGGAATTTGGAAGCTGAGCTAAAAGAATAAGAAACCAGATATGATAAGAACTAGCTTTTTAGGGAAAATTTACTTTTCTTTTGACAATTTCATCTGGGATAACTGACACTGCTTAAAAAACCAGGATTTCCTTGGAAAACATCTCACACTTGGAAACATGTCTGTCAGTTTTCTGTCAGTTCCCAGAATGAAGCATTAAAAGGCCACTTTCTATGGAACCAGAGGAAGACCTCGCTCCCTAACTATGACAAGGAATAAGCCTGATAGGGAAGCAGATACAATTGAAAGTTGGGTAAAGAAAGAAATGGAGATTTGGAGGAAGACATTGAATTACTTGTAAAACCAGACTACATATCTAGGCAAAAGAGTGCGGGTAGAGTATTTCCATATGTTTAGAATGTTACACAAAATTTATAACATGTGCTTCAAATTCAATAACACTGAACAACCACTTCAACATCTAGTAGAAAAATATGTAAATAATGCACAAAAATAGGAGCTGGAAGTCCACTTTGGCAATGTGGAAATTCCAGTGAGGACTCTTTGCACATGCAAATCTGGATGTTATTCATTAGAATTGAACAAATGTCATAAATCACAATGATTATGTCTGTAAATATGACTGTCTGAAAATAGTACGCTTTTAAACCCAGTATTCATACGGTCCCACAGGAGAATTTGAACAAGCTGATGACCAACTTAAGGAGCACTCACCCTCACTTTGTACGGTGTATCATCCCCAATGAAACCAAAACTCCCGGTAAGACATTTCTCATACCCAGACAAGCTCCAGCATATTGGCTTTAGACCATGAAATGAGGCATGTGTATTCTCCTGTTTAGGGGCCATGGAGCACGAACTTGTCCTGCACCAGCTGAGGTGCAACGGTGTGCTGGAAGGCATCCGTATCTGCAGGAAGGGCTTCCCCAGCAGAATCCTCTATGCAGACTTCAAACAGAGGTCAGATTTTCTCACGTGAATTATTTTAAGAGAATCTTCTTATTTATTTTATTTTTTTCAATGAAAGAATCCTTTATACCTTTCATTGGAATTGATGAGAAGAAGAGAAACAAATTTAATAGATTCTGTATTGACATGCCAAAAGTTGGATACCCTTTGAATATACACAGAATAGATAAAAAGATATAATTTCTTGTTTGTGTTTGTTAGAGTACTCGACAACTACGTTGTTTCTATAGTAAGGCAGGAAGATTTCTTGTTGATGACAACAGCTATATCATTTATTTGTTTGACTTAGATACAAGGTATTAAACGCAAGTGCTATCCCTGAAGGGCAATTCATCGATAGCAAGAAGGCTTCTGAGAAGCTCCTTGGGTCCATTGACATTGATCACACCCAGTATAGATTTGGTCACACCAAGGTAATAGTCTCTAAAACCTATCTGCTGCTATTTCCATCCCTTCGAAGTTCATGTAAAGTTTCTGATCTGCAACTCTACCCATGCTCAGGTCTTTTTCAAAGCTGGTCTTCTGGGGCTCCTAGAGGAAATGCGAGATGACAAGCTGGCCCAGCTGATTACCCGAACTCAGGCCAGGTGCAGAGGGTTCCTGGCAAGAGTGGAGTACCAGAAGATGGTGGAAAGAAGGTATTCAGAGGGACACCTTACTAAACCCCATCAGCCTACCCTTTTTAGTTCTGAGTGCTGTTATAACCTCACTGTGAACATTTCTGTTCCTATCACAGAGAGTCCATCTTCTGCATCCAGTACAATGTCCGTGCTTTCATGAATGTCAAGCACTGGCCCTGGATGAAGCTGTATTTCAAGATCAAGCCCCTCCTCAAGAGTGCGGAGACCGAGAAGGAGATGGCCAACATGAAGGAAGAATTTGAGAAGACCAAAGAAGAGCTCACTAAATCAGAGGCAAAAAGGAAAGAACTTGAAGAGAAAATGGTGTCTCTGATGCAAGAGAAAAACGACCTACAACTCCAGGTTCAATCTGTGAGTGTCAGAACCCATTTGTTTTAATCTGATGCTAAAATTGCAGTCCAGCAGTTGCTAGGGAAAAGTGTAGATTCCACCTTACTAAGGGATTTATTATCAATCTTTCCTAATTCAAAACTCCTTAGAATGTTCTATAAAATTTCATACACAACATTACTAAAAAGCACTGTGATAGGATTCCTTGCTGTTGAGAAGGGGAAAATAAAAGAAGAATGTTTCTCCTTTTCCCCTATTATTTCCCCTAGCAGAATATGGGCAGGAAATAAGGTGATCTGTGCTCCCTAAGATTCTCCCTACTGAAAAATGCAAATAAGAGCAGTGACAAAAGAATAATGTTGACAATGAAGAAGGAGGACACTTTGTGATGAAAATGAATCAACTTGAAACAAATATTCTGAACTTTTATATCTATGGTCCCCTGGTAACTTTCCTCTCAACTCTATCTTTGGAAACTCTCTAGTACCTGAAAGAATAGGATCATTGCAAGGATAATGGCAATACTTTCTATAAATAGTGTAAATATTTATGCAAAGCATGAGAGATTGAGTTGATGTTCTTGTTCTCATGTCCCAATAAATACCCAGAGACTTGGGGGGAAAATTTGATCAAATGTCACAGTCTAACCCATTTTTGTGACCCAAATGACATGAGAATTTCAGTTGCTACCACTGAAGTCAACAAAAGGAACATTAAAGGTTGCTCTATCAGTTTTGGACATATAACTAGAAAATTTAAAAGAAGATGAACTGTAAATACACTGTGACTTTCCTTGTCATTTATGTAGACCAGGGTTTTCCAAATTGAAGAGAATCAAAGAATAATTGTAGGGGGTATCTAAGCTTGATCCAAGCACATTCCTCTCCTTTGAGTATAAAATGACCCCTTTTTAACATAATTCTATCAACTATCCACTTAATAAATATTTGGTGAAGTTCCAAGCATCAAGGGTACAACTCTGAGCAATAAATATGGTCCCTGCTCTCATAACAATTATAGTCCAACTCCTATCTCTTCTCATGAGAAACATGCTTGCTACTTCTATTAGCACCACTTCTAACATGTTCAGTTTCCCTTAGTTCTTCCAGGTACCTTTTAATTCTCAGCTACTCTGTCACTGTAGGGCACGTGTTCTCTTTAAGTCACTTTTCTGACATTACCCATCCCTCCTAGCAACCTGGTAGATACCCAACAACTTTGTTTTTCATATACTAAACTTTTCTGGAAATAAATATTAAATGTAGGAAACTGACTGATCAGAAATTATATACCAACACATTAAATATAGGTTACCATGTAGGGGAGGAAAAATTTTTCCTTAACCCTATTAGGGTCCCTGGCTGAGTGTGAAAATTAAACTGGCAAAAGATAGATTAACAAGAGAAAAACAAACAAATTTATTGAATTTTTACATATACATGGGAGCCTTCACAAGAAAATGAAGACTTGAAGAAGTGACCAGAATAGTAATCTTTTATAACTATTAGACAAAGAAACAATAAATTTGTGACAAACTGGCAAGACAAAGGGGCTTGAGCTAGAGGTAGTTAATGGTGAAGAAGTAACTAAGAAGATAGGGTTAGTTGAACAAAGTTTGTTTATACAGTCTTCTCGGCTCCCAAATTCCCATCTCTGGTAATAAGAATGTTTTCTTTCCTCCTTGTACAGAGAGGGTACCATTTGTATGCGAACTTTATGACCTGTTTCAGGGGAGAAGGGTGAGGAGAGAAGGTCAGAGTGACCTTCCTGCTTCTGCCATTTTCTCAAGTTCCTTCCGCTTAAGATTTTTAGTATGCCAAAGTGCCATATTTGAGGGAGGGTGTCCTGAACCTCATCATTAAAAATATAATGGTATCATAATTTTACTAGGAACCATGACTTAAATTACTTTTTGGAAAAAATCTTCAGTGCTGTAAGTGTCCGATAAATATTTCCTAAATCATGGAAAGCTAATAAAAATTAACCTAAGGCTTTTCAAAACACAATTTACTTGTTTGGCTTCAAAATATTAGTAAAAATCCTGAAAATGTCCAGAGCACTAAAATATAAAAGTGTCTGTTGTCCCTTCTCAGGAAGCAGATGCTTTAGCTGATGCAGAGGAAAGATGTGACCAGCTGATCAAAACCAAAATCCAGCTCGAGGCCAAGATCAAAGAAGTGACTGAGAGAGCTGAGGATGAGGAAGAGATCAATGCCGAGCTGACGGCCAAGAAGAGGAAACTGGAGGATGAATGTTCAGAACTGAAGAAAGACATCGATGACCTTGAGCTGACACTAGCCAAGGTTGAAAAGGAGAAACATGCCACAGAAAATAAGGTCTGAATCATATTCTGCTTTACGAAAATAGGAGTTCTACCATCCAGTAAGCTGCTTTATAGTAGAGACAAACCCTTCTTTAACCTTCTAGGTGAAAAACCTCACAGAAGAGATGGCAGGCCTGGATGAGACCATAGCTAAGCTGACCAAGGAGAAGAAGGCCCTCCAGGA
The DNA here is from genome assembly GCF_964194185.1 of Rhinolophus hipposideros. Lineage (NCBI taxonomy): Eukaryota > Metazoa > Chordata > Mammalia > Chiroptera > Rhinolophidae > Rhinolophus > Rhinolophus hipposideros. The sequence continues at coordinate 8,100,375 of NC_138066.1, forward strand.
GGCCCACCAGCAGACCCTGGATGATCTGCAGGCAGAAGAGGACAAAGTCAACACCCTGACCAAAGCTAAAACCAAGCTGGAGCAGCAAGTGGATGATGTAAGCCTAACATCATGTAAATTTTTTTTTTTACCTTTGTAACAAACTAAGTAAGCGTAAGTTTGCATTCTTATGGTATAACGAGTACATTTCAAGTGTTTCCAATGAAGAAATGGGATAGGACATTATCCCTGCTACAAGAATTAAGATGGACACACAAGTCAAAAAATAAACAAAGTTAGTTGTAACAGACAATATGGGTAAAAAGAATTAGGGGGAAGGAAGGTAATGTGTTCACTAAGAAAAGCTGTACAAACAAAATGCATCGTTAGCTGGGCTTGAAAGGTGAGAGGCTGTGGGAAGTTATAGAAGAGAGAGTGTGTTCTGAGCAGGGAGCATAAGAAGAGCAAAGAAGCCATAATACCCATAAGGTTTTCTCTCCCAGGAGCAAGGGGGATTCCAAATAAGGAATGTGGAAGGTAAATTTGGCTTTAAACATGATCTGACTTTGAATGACAAAGACCATGTTTGGAACTAGTGCTACAGTGTCCACCCCTTGTGATAAAGCGCTGATCACAGGGATTCCAGTGGGAAGACAGAGAAGATGTGATGTCTCCCCAATAGTTTACTGTAAAAATATGGTAATGAGGTGCATGTCACCTTTTAAATGGTGACTCCTTGGATTAGGTAAATAGCAATGAAAATGGAATAGATGGGACAAATTTGCCTGATTCCAAGGAAAATCAAAAGCATTTTCTGATTAAGTATGAGTTAAATGTTTACAAACTCAACATGGGACAAAAGGAGGTAACATCCCAGGAACTATATTCATGAATTATTAACTTTTAGCTTGAAGGATCTTTGGAACAAGAAAAGAAAATCCGGATGGATCTAGAAAGAGCGAAGAGGAAACTGGAGGGTGACCTAAAATTGGCCCAAGAATCCACAATGGATGTAGAAAATGACAAACAGCAGCTTGATGAAAAGCTCAAAAAGTAAGCAGCAAGGACAAAGATTTAAATCATGGGGGACTCACTATTAATATTTCTGTGACTGACATAAAGCGCTTTTCTGATAGGAAAGAGTTTGAAATGAGCAATCTGCAAAGCAAGATTGAAGATGAGCAGGCACTTGCAATGCAGCTGCAGAAGAAGATCAAGGAATTACAGGTAAGGACATGATTTCCATGTGTCTAATTCAACCTGACAAAATTACTGGTACAGAGAAGCTCAGCGGTGCTTTTCACCACCTCTAGGCCCGCATTGAGGAGCTGGAGGAGGAAATCGAGGCCGAGCGGGCCTCTCGGGCCAAAGCAGAGAAGCAGCGCTCTGACCTCTCCCGGGAACTGGAGGAGATCAGCGAGCGGCTGGAAGAAGCTGGTGGGGCAACTTCAGCCCAGATTGAGATGAACAAGAAGAGGGAGGCTGAGTTCCAGAAAATGCGCAGGGACCTGGAAGAGGCCACCCTGCAGCACGAAGCCACCGCGGCCACCCTGAGGAAGAAGCACGCGGACAGCGTAGCTGAGCTCGGGGAGCAGATAGACAACCTGCAGAGGGTCAAGCAGAAGCTGGAGAAGGAGAAGAGCGAGATGAAGATGGAGATCGATGACCTTGCTAGCAACATGGAGACTGTCTCCAAAGCCAAGGTACCATCATGCATTAAGTCTCAAAGAGATTTCTGTAAGACAGGTGTGAGGGAGCCTTTCCAGAACCATTAGTAATTGGCAGGAGGAGGCTATGGCAGGACAAGGTAGGAACTGGACAGAGGGAGGAGCAACTCAGGTGTGATGGGGCAAAGCTCTCACTCTTAATGGGAAAAGAGCCATACCCAAATGTGCACAGTGAAAACTTAAGCTCTTTCAAATAAAATTAGTATGATTCAACTATACATTTTAAGATTTTCTTAAAACACCTTACCTTGATTAGCCTTTTTTGTTTTTCTCTTGAGCACAAATACATAATTTGCTTCTCCAGAAAATCTCATGAGCTGACTCGAGTATCATTCTCACATCACAGATAAGTTAATCGAGTAAAGGCAGATACACAAAGTGATTTAATATCAACATGGTTAGACTAGGTGTCTTGTTACGCTTCCCATCACAATCTAAGACTTCTGTTGTTTTGTGTATTTGTAAAGATAGTTTATTCTCAAAATAAATGAGTACTGCAGTTCCTCTGGAATACTTGGGACTACTGAAAATTTCTGTGGTCCAAACACTCGTATGAGATGGCTTCTACCACTTTTTGAATGCAGGGAAACCTTGAAAAGATGTGCCGCACTCTAGAAGATCAACTGAGTGAAATTAAGACAAAGGAAGAAGAGCAGCAGCGGCTGATCAATGACCTGACGGCTCAGAGAGCGCGCCTGCAGACAGAATCAGGTGGGCCATTTACCAGTGTTGACCTTGAATGATAAAGTTACCTTGGATGCTCAATTTGCTGAAAAACTGCATTGAGTTACTTGAGATCACAGATTATCTTCCTGGGAGGCACCTATTCGTATGAACTCATTCTTGACCACTGACATGGACAGCTTTTCTTTTGTTTTGCTTTGTTTTGTTGGTTGATTGTTTTCTTTTTTCTTTCTTTTTTGTTTTTTGTTTTTGGGTTTTTTTTTTGTTGTTGTTGTTGTTGTTGTTTGGTTTGTTTGGGTTTTTTTTGGGTTTTTTTTTTGGTTTTTTTTGTTGTTGTTGTTGTTGTTTTTTTTTTTTGGTAATAAAGAGATCCAGAAGATTTTAAAGCAGATTTTATTGTAGTAAAAAAGACAACAGTGTAGTGGCTACCAGAGGGTAAGGGGGGAGGGAGGGTAGAAGAGGTAAAAGGGGATCAAATATATGGTGATGGAAGGAGAACTGACTCTGGGTGGTGACACATAATGCAATAGATAGACGGTGTATTATAAAATGTGCCCTTGAAACCTATATAATTTTACTAACCAATGTCGCCCCAATAAATTTGATAAAAATTTTTAAAAGTTAACAAATACAAAGTATATTCTCAGTATTTATTTCCACTTTTGAAAATGATTCCAGTAGTTATTTATTACTTTATCCTCATTAATCTGTGTAATGTTATCCCCATTTTCAATATGACAAACTATGGCCGTTGTCCAAAAATGCTTATTCCAGTCTTTTTCCTGAAGTCTTGACAATTGCTGGTAGGAGGGAAATATCCAGGACTGTAGTTCAGCCCAGGAACATCCAAGTGAGGTTCATATTAATAGTATTTTGATTATCCAAATTGGAGAGTCGCTGCATTTACTCCTCCCTCTCTCCACTCGTCCATCTTTCTACCATAGTTCTACCTCCCCAAGGGAGAGGTAACATAATGGAAATTGTTTTATGGGTCATCTGGACTATTAAAGTAATAAGCAGATCAAAGGGTTGGAGAACCTCTTTACTCTTTCATATTTGTTCAAATATTGTTCTTTCTAGAACAAAGCTCAAAGTAAGGTTTTTATTATTGTTATACAGGTGGTAAGCACACTTTGTGAGAAAAAAGATTGTATCCTCAAAGAATAAAAAATTCCTTGTAGTTTCTCTTTCTCAGTACATGTTTACTCCTAGTATCTTAGTGGTATGGGGAAAAAAGTGAAAGTTGTGATTCTTTTTAAATGTTAGAGATAAGGCTTCCAGGTAACCAGTTCAAAAACTGGTACTGAAGTGTTTCCCTCTATTTTTAATATAGTGTATTTTCTGAATTATGGTGCTTAAAGAATTGGAGACAAATTTAACTGCCATTTAGTTTAGAAACTGATTAGTTATCCGTAAACCAACTCATTCTAGGGGTAGAAGGATACTTGATTGTTTCGTAATATAAAATTGTTTCCAGGACTTTTTTTGAACACCACTTCTGATTACAGAGAAAGTTGCTCAAAATCTCCTAAATTCTTTGTTTCAGTCAACTTTCAATGGAAGGTAAACTAGTACAACACTATTGCTTTAGACAAAAAACACTGGAATGTTTTTTTGGTTTGATTTACATAACTTTTCACATGTTTCTTCATCAATTTATATTGTGATCAAGTAATCTTAAATATCTCCCAAAATCATTTGTGCTGTTCATAAGGATGTAATCTGCCCTAAATTATCCCATACTTCTCATTTTTTGCATAGATTTTTCTCATCAGGATTGAAGTAGATGTCAGTGGTTTGGTGTAATCCATGCTCTCCATCATGTTTCAGACTCAGTCACCCTTTCCCTGCTCCAGTTTTTAATTTAGAGTTTTAATTTCCAAAGTAAGGTTGAGTTTTCTGTATCTTCTTCATTATATAGGTGAATATTCACGCCAGCTAGATGAAAAGGACTCATTAGTTTCTCAGCTCTCAAGGGGCAAACAAGCATTCACACAACAGATTGAGGAATTGAAAAGGCAGCTTGAAGAGGAGATAAAGGTAAGTGAGCTCTACCAATTGTTGTTTTTGCCATTATCTTTGTTTTTTGAGATAATTTATGTTTTGCTTGCTTCTACAGATTTTTTTCTGGTGGCCTACAGGAGTTTAGGGACTAAATATCGCTTCAAAGATATAAAGCTAAGTCACTAATCTCTATGTTCTTAGGCCAAGAGTGCTTTAGCCCACGCCCTACAGTCCGCCCGCCATGACTGTGACCTGCTGCGGGAACAGTATGAGGAGGAGCAGGAAGGTAAAGCTGAGCTGCAGAGGGCAATGTCCAAGGCCAACAGCGAGGTTGCCCAGTGGAGGACCAAATACGAGACAGACGCCATCCAGCGCACAGAGGAGCTGGAGGAGGCCAAGTATGCTCTAGACTTAGTTGCAATGGAAATGTCTGTATTAACAATCAAAGTACATCTGCTATAAGCACTAAATGGGCTAATGTCCACTGCTCCCCCAAAAAATAAAAAACTAGGGGAAAAAAACATGCATGAACATAAACTAAGCAAGAAAAACAAATACTCTAGGAAAGAAATTAAGCTAGAGGGTGGGGTAAAAAGGACATAAGGCTCTGGGTGGTGAGCACACAATGTGATATATGATGATGTATTATAGAATTGTACACATGAAGCCTATGTAATTTTACTAACCATCTCACCCCCAATAAATTTAATTTTTTAAAAAGAGAGAGGACCTAAGGCAACAGGGAGCTGAATAATTATTTTTAAAAAGGGGAACTTTTTTTACATCATTCTATCTATACAAGTGTAGCTAGAATAAGAGTTAATTGTACCCTCTTATGCCTCTCCTCCCTCTTAGCAACTAACAAAAATATTGGTTCAACGTGATAGGTTTTAAGTTAGAGAAAAATAATTAGGCTTTAAAGCACAGTTCCTCCTTTTGAGATGTGAAAATGTGGTTATGTTGAAAAGAGGGGGGATAAGAAATATATTATTGAAGAGTAAAAGTAGACATCAAATTCTGTAATAAGAAGGAAACAAATTGTTTTATAAAGGACTAAATATTCAATGCAATAAAAAGTTCAAGGCTGAACCGTAAGAAGAAAAATCTGGACAGGAAGGGACCTGCTTATTGAACAGACACTTTAAGGAGAGATGTAGATACTCTGTGGCTGCTGTACAACTGTATAGTTGGAATTATAGTATTTTGGTGGAAGAGATTCTGAGTGGCTCACTCAAAGCAAAATTTATATTGATTTAGGGAAACTTTTTTAAATTAAAGGACTAATGAAAAGCTAGGAAAATAAAGAATACAATTAGACAATTAGACAAAATCAAGTATATTTTATTTGAATTCAGTTAATATAATATTTGAGTGCTTAACATGTGTGAAAGCCTATAAGAAAACAAAGATTAGCAAAATACAGACTCTACCCTCAAGAGATCAAAATTCAATGGAGACAAGACATAAAAAGACAGTGATTCAAGCTAGTTACTAATGTCCTATAAGGGAGTCATAAATCAGTTACCTTAAAGAGTAAAACGGTGGCTTGGTGATCATTGTCTTCAAGCCAGTCTATGAAGCACTGCAATACTGAAATTTGGGTTGTTTTCAGTATTTGATTGGTAGGAGAGTGGGAATAAGTTAATACACAACCGGGCCTACAAAACAAGCTTGAAAAACAAAGTGTTATGGAGTCTGGCTGTGGAAATCACTCTCTTGTACCCACCTTGAAACACCCGATTCTGCTGACGGCCATTCACGTCTATTGTCCTTGTTTCATTTTTCAGGAAGAAGCTGGCCCAGCGGTTGCAGGATGCAGAGGAACATGTAGAAGCTGTGAATGCCAAGTGTGCCTCCCTGGAGAAGACCAAGCAGCGGCTCCAGAATGAGGTCGAGGACCTCATGATTGATGTGGAGAGAACAAACGCTGCCTGTGCGGCCCTGGACAAAAAGCAGAGGAACTTCGATAAGGTATTCTGTGCCAGTTTTTGCCTCAGTGTCCAATGTGATTAAAGACAGCTTGCTACTTTCAGTGTGCCTTACGGTATTCAAACCATCTGAGGACTGTTCTCAGTAGCTCCTGCTCCATGAGTAGCGGAGGGAGGGAGTGTCCTGTGGTTTCCACTCTTCTCATTCGTAATTCTTTTTCATTCCAAGATCACCTCAGCTCTGTTTGAAAGTTGCCAGAACAGTAGTTTCATTCCATCAAACTTTCTCCATTAAATTTCGTGACCATTCCTTGCCCCTCAGGTCCTGTCAGAATGGAAACAGAAGTATGAAGAAACTCATGCTGAACTTGAAGCTTCCCAGAAGGAATCCCGTTCACTCAGCACAGAGCTGTTCAAGCTTAAGAATGCTTATGAGGAATCCTTAGACCAACTTGAAACCTTCAAGCGAGAAAATAAGAATCTGCAACGTGAGTACATTTTACATTTTCTTTAACGGAAGCGTTAAAAGAATGTTTTCTCTTACTAAACTACGTTTATACTTTTTGTTCATTAACAGAGGAGATTTCTGATCTGACGGAGCAGATTGCAGAAGGCGGGAAACGTATCCATGAACTGGAAAAAATAAAGAAGCAAATCGAGCAAGAAAAAGCTGAACTTCAGGCTGCTTTAGAGGAGGCAGAGGTAGACACTTTATTGTACACTCTAGAACAATTAGGAGAGAAATTAGGGTCTATTACATGCAAAAAGTGGTGAATCAAGAGACAGGAAAAATAATTTTTACTCTGTGTACTAAGTATGGGATGAAGAGTTGACCATGCATACAAGTAACATAAATATATGACAGGAACTATGTCAGACACTGAGAAAGCAAAGATGAGGCCCCTTCTGTCAGGGGCACGAACTACCAGGGGAAATAGAAGCGTGTAAAATCAACAATAACACGTCGTAGAAATTTCTAAAACAATGGATTAAAGATGTGTTGTGTAGAGGGTGAGGGAAAAAAGGACATAAGACTCTGGGTGGTGAGCACACAATGTGATCTATGATGATGTATTATAGAACTGTACACTTAAAACCTATGTAAAAAAAAAAGTAGGAACTAATTCCTATTTCTAGAATACCACACACTTCTAGTCCCTGCTAATGTCACCTCTTGCTGTCATTAAGGCATCTCTTGAACATGAAGAGGGAAAGATCCTGCGCATCCAGCTGGAGCTGAACCAAGTCAAGTCTGAAATTGACAGGAAAATTGCTGAAAAGGATGAGGAAATTGACCAGCTAAAGAGAAACCACATCAGAGTCGTGGAGTCGATGCAGAGCACGCTGGATGCTGAGATCAGGAGCAGGAATGATGCCATCAGGATCAAGAAGAAGATGGAGGGAGACCTGAATGAAATGGAAATCCAGCTGAACCACGCCAACCGCATGGCTGCTGAGGCCCTGAGGAACTACAGGAACACCCAAGGCATTCTCAAGGTAAATGGGTTGAAGAGATGGTCCCAGGGCAGTTGGGGTGACTGCAGCCCTGAGAACAAGACATCTCAATGATCGTTCATTCCGCAGGACACCCAGCTCCACCTGGATGACGCCCTCCGGGGCCAGGAGGACCTAAAGGAGCAGCTGGCTATGGTGGAGCGCAGAGCCAACCTGCTGCAAGCCGAGATCGAGGAGCTGCGGGCCACTCTGGAGCAGACGGAGAGGAGCCGGAAGATCGCAGAGCAGGAGCTCCTGGATGCCAGTGAGCGTGTCCAGCTCCTGCACACCCAGGTGAGTAGAAGAAGGGAATAGTGAGAAATACAGAGGAAGGAAAATCAAATTCTTGCTCATATCTTAGTACTAAAAATTTATTCATCATGGAGGATAAAGTTTAGAACTAGTATATTTTGTATTAACGATATTTTTGCATATTTGGACTATGACATCCTGACTTGATTGTTTTTAAAAATAATATTGTCAACTCAGATAATTTATGGAACAAGAAGAGGTACCAGTTAATGTAATTAACTCGTTTGTGATTTCATTAGAACATCGGGCATCCTAATTTTGCTCTCATGTACTTACTGTATCTAAATTTGATATCATAACCAGAACACCAGCCTGATCAACACCAAGAAGAAGCTGGAGACAGACATTTCCCAAATCCAGGGAGAGATGGAGGACATTGTCCAGGAAGCTCGCAACGCAGAAGAGAAAGCCAAGAAGGCCATCACTGACGTGAGCAGAGGGCAATGCAGTGGTAGTCAAACTTGAATCATGATGTGCTATCTCAGCTCCCTCAACTGATTTTGTTGTATTGCTTATTAGGCAGCCATGATGGCTGAGGAGCTGAAGAAGGAGCAGGACACCAGCGCCCACCTGGAGCGGATGAAGAAGAACCTGGAGCAGACGGTGAAGGATCTGCAGCACCGTCTGGATGAGGCTGAGCAGCTGGCCCTGAAGGGCGGGAAGAAGCAGATCCAGAAACTGGAGGCCAGGGTGGGTCCTCTGATCAATGTATCTCCATCTCATTATAATACAACACATGATTTTGAATATGTAGCACTGCTAGATGATGTAGGGCATACAGAGATGAGAGACATTCCTTGCTGCCTGAGAGTATGTAAGACGGATGATTAGATTAGGGCATGAAAAACTACATACAGAAAAGTAAAAAAGTAAAAGAAATACTACAGGTCATTTGAAGGGTAGACATCCATTAAATGAATGGATAGTAGTAAATGTCTTTCAAATGCCCATCTTCTTGCAGGTACGTGAACTTGAAGCAGAAGTTGAAAGTGAACAGAAGCGCAATGTTGAAACTGTCAAGGGACTACGCAAACATGAAAGAAGAGTAAAGGAACTCACTTACCAAGTAAGGAAAATGACCCGTCTAGGGTTTCACCCTAGTCTGCAAGGGATCCAAAGTCAAATGTACAACAAAATATGATGCATTTGTTCTTTCAAGAAACTAACTCTTTAAAATATTTCAGACTGAGGAAGACCGCAAGAATGTACTAAGGCTCCAGGATCTGGTAGATAAACTGCAAGGAAAGGTGAAAGCTTACAAGAGACAAGCTGAGGAAGCGGTGAGTTCAGAATCCCTTGGGGTGATTGGGCAGCCCCAGTTCTCTGAAATGTCCAAGCCAATTTAGTTAAAGGGATGAAAGAAAAGAAAGGTAAAATGAGGAAAGATGAAAGGGAAATGGTTCAATGAATGTCTGAAGAATGAGAAGAAACTAACCATCTGATGAGCCGGGGGAAATGTCATAGAGTGAATGCAAAGCTTTTGAGTGGGGAGAAATTTGGTTCAAGAAGCAGAAGAACAAAAGAGGTTGAAGTAACGTGGGCTGAAGAGCAAGGTAGGAAGAGGATCTCAGGGTCTTCTAGGCCCTGATAAGAAGTCTGGCTTTTATTCTAAGTACAGTGAGATACTGGAAAGCCACGGGAGAGTTTTAAGTTGGGTGAGTCACGCCCTGGTTTATGTTTTTTAAACACTATTTGGTCTACTATGTGGAGAATGATTGTCGGATAACACAGGTAGGTACAGCGAAACATTTTAGGAGGTTTTTCAGGTAGTCCTGTGGCTTGGATTAGGGCAGTAGCGGAGTATAGAGAGAGAAGGGGAGATATTTTGGAAGTGGAAACTACAAAATATGCTAATAGATTACACTTGGGAGGTGAGAGAAAGGAAATCAAAGGTAATTCATCAAATTATGGTTTGAGTAACCAAGTGGGTGGCATATTACTTACTAAAACAGGGATTTAAGGGAGGAACAGATTTTCAGGGCAATAAAAAAACAGGAATGTTGTTTCAGAAACATTGTTTGAAATACCATTATGTACACAAGTGAAGGTGTGTCAAGTAAGCAGTTAATATTAAGTCTGGAGCTCAAAAGATCTCAGTTATGTTCAAACCATGGATTCTTAGCATTTCACCTTATCTCATTTCCCCAGTCTGTAATTCATCTGAAATAATAATAATAATAATAAAGTCACATCAATTTCCTAAGTATGGAAGTATGAATATACATACCTATACATCACAAATTAGTTCTTCTGTTCATTTATCGTTTTTTTGTTTTTCCCCTGGCCTCTAAGGTGGGAGAGAGAGAGAGAGAGAGAGAGAGAGAGAGAGAGAGAGAGACTTAGTTAACTTCTCTCTAGCTCCTACTTTCTTTATCTGTAAAAGGAATACCTGAGGTTCTTTTCACATTCTATTATTTAGTGATTCTAAGTTTTATTAATGTTCTAAATTTGAATGCCACTTTTTGGATGGTTCGAAATGAGCCTTTTAAAAGAGAATGATTACTAGAGACTAAACCAGAACTGGCCTTCTCAAATTCACTGCTATGTATTCAAACACAATAAGAGACCACTCAGACTATTTTATGAAACAATCAATTTCTTGTTTAATTTCTAAACTGCCTTAAGTGGCAATAATTTATACTCAAGGCCATTAGTTTGGTATAATATAGATTGCATATTGGCATTTTTAAAAGGTCTGGTTCCATTCTCAGGATTCTGGGGGAAAAAAAGGGGCTGGAAAACTGGCATATTAGGAGTAGCTCTAAGATGTTTAGAAGTTCTAAAAGCAGATCTTTTAGAACATCTTTAAGACAAATGTCACCTTATTATCCATGAATTCAAGATGCATGAAAGGAGTTAATACAAAAAAAAAGTGTAAGAGAATGTCTCTAGGTTTTTAAAAAAGTTTTACTAGAATGAATCACTTTTAAGTAAAAAGCAAATACAAGAACCACTGACCTAAGAAACTAGAAATTCAGAACCATATTTGCTCCTAAATGTATTTTCATTCATTTTCAGGAGGAACAATCCAACGTCAACCTCTCCAGGTTCCGCAAGCTCCAGCACGAGCTGGAAGAGGCTGAGGAACGGGCTGACATCGCGGAGTCCCAGGTCAACAAGCTGCGGGTGAAGAGCCGGGAGGTTCACACAAAAGTCATAAGTGAAGAGTAATTCATTCTAATCCTGAAAGGTGACCAAAGAAATGCGCAAAATGTGAAGTTCTTTGTCACTCTGTTTTGTACTTACGGTTTTTGCAGATAAAAAATTTATTTGCAAAAAACTTGTGAGTCTCTTTTTTCCCCCCCACTGTGTCAATTTACCTTTTTGTACATCAAATACAGAAACAAACATTTTGCTTGTATCTTATGGAAAAGGATTTAGTCACCAGAAATAAAAAGTGGTAGGAGCAGCCAGGCCAATCCTGGTTAGGTCGTAAATGCTCTAAAGAATAACTGCCCCTGTGGGGAGCAGGTGAAGCTTAGAGGATGACACATCTTAGGCATTCTGAGCATAGAGTATTTGGTAAACCTCACTTGGCAAAATATCAGCTAGTTATCAGAAAAGCAGACTTGTTAATAAAATGAAAAGTCTTGATCCCAAAACCAAGTAAAAACAAAATAAAGCACTAATTACTGACATAAAAGAGGACATAAAAATTTTAGATTAGACACTCAAAAGTTTTTAAAATGCAAAACTCTCTGTGTAACTCTCACTATAACAATGCAATTAAGGGATTCAATTGGGATAAGGGTCCCTTGAGAGGTAAATGCATCCTACAGATTTTCTGGTCCTTTTTAAATAGAGAGGCGATTTTTAGGTTTTTGTTACCTGCAGATGTTTAGTTGTCCGTTTTACTGAGCCTCCTCCCTTGTTATTACATTGGAATGATAAATAGAAGTTAAGATTGAGTATATTTTCAGTAATTCTTCTTTCTCTTTGGAAACTTCTGTATCTTTTACAAGACTTCCTCCCAGGACTTCGGATAGGATAGGTCAATTAATACTTTTAAAAAGTCAGTTCCCTACTTTCATTATTTTATCTCGTGGTTACTACATTGTGCCTTTCTATAGTGCTGTGGCAATTATGATTATCATGTTTAATGTAGTAATATTACTACTACAGATTTACATGTGTTGAGGGCTTTCTGTTTATCTCATTTTGTAACAGACAAGGAGCAAAGAAAATAGCAAGTATCTCATCTAATCAAATGATACAAAGGTCTTACAAGAATAGTATACAACCCATTAAAGAGAAACAACACAAAATTAAATGGTTTTCATTATGATCCAGTAGGTTAATTATTTAGCTGCACATCTCCGGACTTCTGCGCCTGGGGAAGATTCCCTCAGGGTTGTTCACTGATTTTCCCTCACTGATTTTCTACTGATCATTGGACTGATTTCTCTAACACTGCACCTTGAGCTGACGTTAAAGCAATTTATAAAGCAGTGTTTAACAGTAGTTAATATATTATCCAATTTTCTGCCAGAGGTTACAACGTAATAGTCCAATTCCACATTGCCATTTCATTTGGTTATCCACTTAATGAGGACAATGAATAGATACATAGACAAACGCTAAGCAACTAGGTAGGGTCTGATAACTAACCAATCCCAGTTGTGCTCTCACCTAACGCTGACCCTCCTGGAAAACATGGGATTTCTTATGCCCCTTGGAACTTCTCCCCACCTCTTGGCTTACACTGAAATCGGCCTCTTCCCTGAAAACAATGCTTCCCTGAAAGGTCTCTTAAGAGGTAACCATTATTCCCTCATGCTTTAAGAATTCCTTAGTCCTGAGCTAGAAATGAAATCCACCCCCTGTCGATCCCCATTGCCACTTATCGTCTTATAGAAAGCTCTTCCTTCTTTAAGATTCGAGCTATTTGGCTATTCTGCATACCTACTGCTGTCGCATACTGACTTTCATTTATTAAGATTTTAGCACCTCTTGCCTTTCCACCCAATTCTTACCATACTTCTGGGAGCCTTCAACGTTCACGTGGATGATTCATCCAATACATTGTCTCCCACGCTCTACTGCCTTCTCTTCCACTCTGCCCCTTCCACAGCCTCACTCCAGAAAATGCTGTCTTCTCTTTCCTGATTTTCTAGCTTGCTTGTTGGACTATCCCCAGCATAATAGTTTTCAACACCATTGGCACCTTTAGTATTCTAGGCTTTTACTTTTTCTATATTCATCATCCCCTATTTTATCTTTATTTCTCTCCCAACTAAGCAAAATTCACCATCTATCTGTTTGTCTATTCTCTTGACAATACCGTAAACATCCTTGCCATCTCCTATCCCCTGTCAGACTGGAGCTTAAAACCACTAACCTTGAATGAATCTGAAAATTCACTGCTCCACACTCCACAGAAAACAGTACGACTATAAATTTCCTACCACTAACCCCACTGGGCATTCAGTGCTGGAGTTACATAGTGAACCTGCCCAACCACTCTATTTCTCTCTATTGCAAACCTTCTCCACTCGCCTCAGATCTCCACTTTCCCTTTTGCCCTTAGGAAATGATCTCACATCCTGCTTAAAAGAAAAGTAAATGCCATCGGATGGAAATGGACTTACATTTCTACTGCCAAGCCATCTTCTTCCTTTCAATGTGGAGGTCTCTTTTCCAATTAGGGCCACTTCCCCTGCCTGGCTCTGAATCTCATTCCCTCCTTCCTTCTGAGACTATTTGTACAATAGACCATCCTTTTTCTTCACTTTCATTCCCAATCTGTCCCACTTTACTGGATCTTTCTTCATCTTTCTTTCTTTCTTTCTTTCTTTCTTTCTTTCTTTCTTTCTTTCTTTCTTTCTTTCTTTCTTTCTTCCTCTCTCTCTCTCTCTCTCTCTCTCTCTCTCTCTCTCTCTCTCTCTCTCTCTCTCTCTCTGTCTCTCTCTGTCTCTTTCTTTTTTAGGAGGGCACAGCTCATAGTGGCCCACATGGAGATTGAACCAGCAAACTTGGTGCTATCAGCACCACGTTCTAACCAACTGAGCTAACCAGCCACCCCTGGATCCTTTCTTAAGCTCTCCCTTGATCCTATTTTTTCCCCTCTAGTTATTGTCTCACTTCTCTATTTTCCTTGACAACAAAATTTCTCAGAAGAGTCATAGATATAGTCTGTCTCCGCTTTCTTACCTCTCTCCTTTTCCTCCACTCCAATCTGGCTTTCACTCCGTACTCCACCTAACTGGATCTTACTAGGATCCTGTGACTTCCTTGCTAAATCAAAAGAACTCTTCTCAATCCTTAATTAAAGCAGCCTTCCAACTGCATATTATACATCTGGTCATTCTTTCTTATTGGAAATATTCTTTTCCCTTCATTTCCAAAACACTGCCGTACCCTGGCTTTCTTTATAGTTCTCCCTCTCCAGCTTCTCTTTTCCTCTCCTTCATCAGCTCATCTGCCTCTGCCTAACTATCAGATGTTTTTGTGAACTCAACGTGATGTGGCTTAAGTTTTCACTTTAGGCCCCTCTCTTCTCGCTTTACATTTTCTCCCTGGCTGATGTAATCTGCTCCCTGGGCTTCCATTACCATCTGTAACCTATGAATTCCAATTTTCTATCCCAACTCTAGCACTCTGTTCTGAGCTCCAGACTTGAGATCTCTACTAAAAAGCACTTCAAACTCAACACAAATGAATTCATGATCTTCCCCTCCTCTCCTTAAAACCTCTCTTGTATTCCTGTACTGTTCCTCGTTAGAGTAGATAGCAACAGTAACCACTCACTTGCTCAAGCTAAATATTGCTCAAGGAAACAGCCTTGAAATCTACCTGTTCTCTTTCACCCATGACCAATCAATGGTCATGTTTTCTCTTTACTACTTCTAAATACACGTATCTTTGAAGATCATCATCTTCTCTCTCTTTTTCTGCCATAGTCCACATGCAAACTGCCATCATCTACTGCCTGATCTCTCACACATCTCTTCTTCCTTTCCAAATCCAAACCATTCTGGTGAAATCTAAACTACAGCCAGAGAGATCTTTTTAAAAAGAACAATCTGAGCACATCATTCTCTAGCTTAAAACCATCCCTTTGCTCTTGGCATAAAGATTAAAATCCTGAAGGTGACTCTTGCCCTCTTTCAAACTTCACTTTATGATACTCTCCTTGTCCCTCTTTATGTTTCAAGCTACACTGAACTACTTCCAGTTCTGTGACTATATTGTGAGTGTTCTCACATCAGGGACTTAGCATATGCTATTCCCTTGGCTTCAAAGGATCTTTCTCACCTCTCACATTCATGCTTTGACTAGAAAAGGCCTACTCATCCTCTAAATCTCAGCTTAAATTTCACTTACTTAAGAAAACCTTCCTAGACCCTCCAAAATAGGTCAGATTTCCCTATTATATGTTCTCTTCACCGATCACTTACCGAATTATAAATAATGTCTTTCTTCTTCATTAAAATGTAAGCTACATGAGTGTAGGGAAGGGGTCTTCTTCATCCCTGTATCCCTCCATTTGGCATTGTGCTTGAGTAGAGTACATGCTCAATAATTATATTTTGAAAGAGTGAATAAATTATGTTTACATACTTTTGAATTTGCTTCCTGCATGCCCTCCAACTTCTTCCACTTGGCAAATGTTTACACATTCTTTAAGTTTCAGCTTAAATGTTACTCCCTTTAACGTCTTATGAGTCAAAGCATCCACTCTTACATGTTTTATGATACCCATGCAGACTTAAATGTTCCTTTTTCATATTTTACTATCATTGTCATATTCTTCTTGCTCCTATTGCCTCTGACCATAATGCCCATTCACCCTCTTTGTAAGTTCACCCTACTCATCCTTAAAGGCACCGGGCCAAGAAACCTTCACTAGTAAGAAGGAGAATCTCTCTAGAGCAATTACCTAATACTTTCTCCTGTTCAATTATCCTCTCCTGTCTTATCTCTTCCCTTGAGTTATTCCATCCTGTCTTATCTCTTACGTTCAGTTATGGCATCTTGTCCATATCTCCTTCTCAGTTGCTGTTTCTTGTCATAACTTGCTGTCTAGTTATTTCATCCTTTATTATCTCTCTTGCATATTTATTGTATCCTATCTTATCTCTGTTTCATTTATTGCAACCCATCTTATCCTTCTTCAACATTTATTGCAAGCTGTCTCATCTCTCCCAGTTATTCCATCTTGTTTTGTCTCTCCATTCATTTTGCACCTTGTATTATCTTTCCTGCTCACTTATTGTATCCTGGCTTACCTCTGCAGATCAGTTATTCCTTCCTGTCTTATCTCTCATGTTCATTTACTGCATCCTGTCCTCTCTCTTTCTCTCTGTCCCTCCCTCACCCTCTTTCATTTATTGTATGTTGTCTTATCTCTCCTTTTTAGTTATTCCATCCTATCTTACCTCTCCTGTTCAGTTTTTATATCTTGTCTCCTCTCTCTTACTCTTCCTCCCTTCTTCCCTCTCATTTATTGCATTGTTTCTTATCTCTCCTCTTCAATTACTGCATCTTGTCTTATGTCTTCTGTTCAGTTATTCCATCCTTTCTTATGTCTCCTGCTCAGTTAATGCACCCTACCTTTTTTCTCCTCTTCAATTATTGCAGCTGTCTTATCTCTCCTGTTCAAGGAAAGTTCAGATTTTAGACTGATAAATCATATTGCCATCATTGACTTAGTCATTATCAATTATCTGTACCTTCAAACAAATCTCAATTTGAAGCATCCCATTTAATCTCTACACAAATTACCAAAGCACAAAAGGAGAAATAAATGATCTGAATAAGCTTAAAACTATTAAACAAATTGAATCAATAATTAATAAGTTTCCCAAAGAAGCATGAGGCCCAGAGAATTCTATTAGTGAATTCTACCAAACATTTAAGAGAAATGATACCCATTCTCCATATTGTCGTCAAGAAAATAGAAGCAAAGAGAACATTTTCTAACTTATTTTACGAGACCAACATGGCCCTAATACCAAAACCAGATAAAGACATTATAAGACAGGAAAACTAAAAACCAATATATTTCATAAACATAGATGTAAAACTCCCCAACCAAATATTAGCAAATTGAATCTGACAGTCTATAAAAAGAATTACACACCACAACCAAGCAGGGTTTATTCCATTCTATCTCTATCCAATACCTCCTCCTCTTCCAGCTCACCTCCCCCAGATATTCCATCCCTGCAATTCTTTGACATCACAAAGACCGCCTATCCATTGACCCCCACCACTTTTTTTTCTGATATGTTCTCTCATATTCTCATTTCTTCTTCATCCAAGCTTAATTTTCATGGCCCAATATTATAATCACTTACTTGAAAAGATTCTTAACTCCTTTGCCCCTTTCTCCCTATATTTCACTGTTCATCTTTTCTGTGGCCATATCCAAGCAACTAAATTTACTGGAGAAAAGCATACAGACCTACTGAACTGGTCTCACTTTAACTTCATGATTATAACTCAATACTTGCTGGCAAACCTCACCCTCCAAAATGAACACTTAATGTCTTCCATCTGGATACCCACCACGTCTCTTCCACCACCCTCATTCTTAGCCAATGACCTTGCCTTATACTTCATTGAGAAAATAGAAACAAGCAAATAGGAATGCCCTGATCTTCCCACCATCAAATCCACCAACTCACCTGTATCTTGCCCTCATTCTCTGTCCTCTTTCCTAATACATGAGGTGTCGTTGCTTCCATCAGTGTCCATCCTTGCACTTGGCCTCTGGACTCCAGCCCCTCCTGCCTGTGACCCATGATCATCCCCTCCCTCTCTTGCATCGTCAGTTTCCCTAACTCTAAAGGATCCTTCTCATCAACACAAATGTGCTTGTCTTCTCCCATCTTTTAACAAACATACCTTTGGCCCCATGGCTACCTCCAGAGACCACTTTGTTTATTAGCTACCCTTCTCAACAATCTTTGTTCTCTAATCTTCATTATGAAACATAAAACTTCCCCCTAGCTGTTGGGGTTCTCAGATGTCCAAGATATTGTAGAACAGAGACTGCTATGTCCCTTCTGATTCCAAATTCTTAACCCACAGAATTCATGAGCATAATAAAAGGATTGTTTGGGATAATTTGTTATGCAGCTACAGCATCTGGAACGTAGTCCAAACCACTATTATATTCCATCTGCGTTGAAGCAATAGCCTGCTGTCTACCCTTGACTTCCCCTTGCTGCCTATAATCTACATTCAACACCTGAGTCTGAGTGGCTCTTTTAAATCTCCAGTCAGATTACATCGCTCTACTTCCTAAATTTCCCCTCTGGTTCTCCATCTCATTCAGATTAAAAGCCAAGGTCCTTCCATGGTCCCACAAGATCCTGTATTACCTGACCCTCTGTACCCATCTGCCAGCCTCCATCTTGCCCATTTTGCTCAGGTCACAAGTCTCCTTGCTGCTCCTTGAACAGGTGTGCTCCTGCCTCAGAGACTTTGTGCTTTCTGTTCCATCTGTCTGAAACACTCTAGATAGTCATACTGCTTGCTCTTTCACTTCCCTCAAACTTCTACCTAAATGTTACCATGTTATAGAAGCTTTCCCAGATCACCCACATTGGTACAATACTCCCTATACCCTTTACTCTGCTTTATTTTTCTTTTTAGCACTTGATACTATCTGGCACACCATGTATTGACTTGTTTGCTTGAGTATATCCACCCCCACTCACTGAAACGGCTATGAGGGCATGGGCTTTGCCAGTTTTTATAGTAATACCCTGTGCTAGAACAGTGGCTGACACAGTGAATATTCAATAAATCTGTATTGAATAGACAAATGAGGAAATGACTGTACCACCTGTTAGAATGAGAACTCTATAGAGTGTAACAAACAGTTGACTTAAAAATTAATATACAACTTCTTTTCAGTAGTGATGACCCAGAGAAATTTGGAGTCACAGAGAAATTTAAAAGAAGACAACAATAGTCAGACTTTCCAAATCTCAGTGGGGTTTATTGAGACCATGTTGTCATGCTGGACACCACAGAAGCTAGGACACGAATATCTTCTCCAACCTCGTTCCCAACTATTGTTTGAACACAATTTATATAAGAAAAACATAACAACAAAAATAATCTTGTTCATTGACATTTCCTAACCCCATCTCTCTTCAGCTCTTTACTGCCACTTTGATTCCAAGTATGCTTGGGAGAAGTGTCAGCCAGGTAAATTGTCACCATTGCGACCTTTACCTCCAATTAAGAAATGTCTGCTTCAACAGCCCCTGGTGACACTATTCTAAGTATTTTACATATGTGTCTGTGTGTGTATAAATTAAAGGACGTTGCATATAAATTACATACCGTCTCCATTTATGATATAGTAATATAATAATCTATAATATATGTTACTTATATACAGCTCTTTAAGGTGAAGCAAATATAAGGTTTCCACCAGATTTATGTTTTTAATTGATTAAGAAGTACAAGATCACAGATGCCTGTAATATTTCCAAATCTTGAGGATAATGAGGGAGAAATGCTAGAGAGAAGTTTTTATCTAGACTGCTTAAATATAGCATCCAAAATCACTCTCCTTCACACCCATATCTAATCATAAAGAACCACAC
The DNA here is from genome assembly GCF_964194185.1 of Rhinolophus hipposideros. Taxonomy (NCBI): domain Eukaryota; kingdom Metazoa; phylum Chordata; class Mammalia; order Chiroptera; family Rhinolophidae; genus Rhinolophus; species Rhinolophus hipposideros. The sequence goes on from NC_138066.1 coordinate 8,120,070, forward strand.
AAATACAAGAAATCTTAGTATTAACTTCCTTCATTTCTTATTTAGACAATCCTTGGAGAAACAAGTCGAAAGGAAATGTCTCCTCCTGCATTGGTACTCTTCTTCCTTATCCAAGCTCTGCAAGGTTTTCTGAGCCACTCCTGGTGGTCCACGCCAATCTCCACTACAATGTTACTGTCATGTTTTAGAGCTTTGAAGCTCTGAATGATCAGTCTACCTGCAATAGGTCAAAGCTCTGACTTTTAAGCAAAGTAGGCAGAGTTTCATTAGTTATACCTGTATAACTCAGCCTATGTGTCTTGGTCTCATTCACAGTTTCTCCTTTATCTTTCAGCTCCAAGAGTAGTACATGGGAGAGTACTACTCACATGTAGAAGAGTAGTACATTTATTATGCCTATAATTTACATGGTAAGTTGCAAAAGAAGTAAAATAAGTGAGTAATCATGAAAATCTTAAATTAGAGAAAAATCAAGAAGATGTTTCTTCTTTCTGGTTTAGAACCTAACATTTTTGGTAAATCATTAGACTTCTATGAATTATTTCCATGGAGTTTTTTTAAAAACATCTGACCAACTAGTCCACATTATTGAATCAAAAGGAATAAAAAGTGTAAACAATTCAATCTGTTATGTGTTAAAGAGAAATTCTAAGTCAAAAGGATGTATAAACACTCTAATCACATTCATCAGTAATTTAAGCTAGCAGATGACAGTCAAAAATATCACACCAGATCTTAGGGACATACTTAGACTAGATAGATTTCCTGTCATATTTAGCAACAGCTGTGTAGGTGGCAAAACCACCAGAGCCCAGATTACAAGTATCATGCACATATGTGATGGCCCACTCATCATCTTAATTCACAAAGAGAGTATTGTGGATCCCGTGCCTTTCCTCCCACCTTAAGTAAAAATATGTAATACCCACCTCATTAGAGCGACAGTTAGTCGTGAGGTTGTGCCCGTGAACTAGGAATGCATGTTTGTGTCTCCTTCCATTATGCAGTGGAAACATGCACGGAACACCGTGTTGTGCCCCATCATCATGTTGTCCCCCAACAGCATCCTGTTCTCCCCTCAGGGAAAACATATGAGCTGGAGATATCCATGGCAACTCCTCCAGAGAAGGAACAGAAGTGTTTGTATCTATTCTAAATCCTTATGATTCCACCACTGGTTCATCACCACTGCCTAATCTAAGAATTGACTTTCTCCTTCATGTTTAGAAGGAGAATCGACTGCCAGGGTTTCTAAACTCCGGACCTGAGTTAGGAATTTTCTGCCTTAATATCCATCAGTCACTGCTTCCCATCATAGCATCAGATCTAAAATTCACCCAGCTTCTTAATGGCTCTAAGCACTAACAAATCAATTCGTCCTAAACTTCTCACATCAGGCTGATTCTGTCGGACCAATTTTATAGGCAGGAGAATGAGTGGGAACCTGGCTTTGAATTCTGTGTTGAATGATGCAAAAGCCAAGCTGGAGAAACACCCTTAGAAGCTCTGAATCCCCATCCCCTATCAAATGCCTATTAAAAAAAAAACAACCCCTAGATCATCCTCCATCAAATTATTTATAGGTGACAACAAATATTTCTAATTATATCCATTCACGGCCACAGTCAGTGAATATTGTGCAAAGAGATTGCCAAAACAAGGTTTTGCCAAGTAGTTTCCCAGATAGGACAGCTGAGGTGGCTGCTGTGTTGGCAGAATGGTCACTATAAAAGTGGAGTGGCGATGTCTCTGTCCTGTCCTTCCTCAAAATTCTTTAAGGTATGTATACGTGGAAGAACACTTGGCTAGTTTTACATTCCTGATAATTATTATTCACTTAAGGGAGATGGCTATTGTTTCCCAAATTTTAATTTTTCTTTCCAACATTCCTAAGAATGATATTGTGCACATAGTTACTATTATTTTGTGATTAAATGAGAAAAATAAGATAAAAGAATATGCATTCCCCTGTTTGTTTTTTCTTTCAACAGTAGTTGTCTGCTTTGAGCCTGCCATCTTCTCCATCTGGTAACACAAGAGGTAAGAGTAATCTATTATTACACTCTAAAGAACAAAGGCATCTCTAAATTGCCATGTCTTAAAGAGCTACCACGTTATTTCTTAATTTAGTATTGAGAATAAGATACAAGGAGCAGCTGCTCTTTAAACATGGCTTCTCATAAAATTTTGACTTTTGAGATCATTTAAGCACACACAATTTAATGACTCTTCTCTTTTACATGTTGTTAGAACTTCCAAAAGAATGCAATGATTGCATGCAATGTTTAATGTGAACTACTACTGCAACTTAATCAATAAGGATATATCAGAGAGATGGAGTGGTAATATCAACAATATGTGATCTGGAAGTCAAAATTTCTAGATACCAAGCCAGGCTTTTCACTGACTCTAGTTTCCTGGGTCAAGCCAGTTGACATTTATGCATCTTGAAATAGTGTATTGCAGTGGAATTAGCACTTACCTTGGACTTAGGAGAACAGGGTTCATGTCCGAGCACCACCACTTATACCTCTGTGACACTGAATGACCCTGCCACTCTCCTTAGTTGAAGGAGCCTTAGTTTCCTCATCAGTAAAATGAGGAGGCTGTGTTCTAGGTGACTGCTAGGGTCCCTCCAGCTCTTGCCATCTCTGATGTAAGTCAGGGGTTCCCAAGGACTTCTCCTATAGAACAATAACATTTAAAGGACCTCGCCCAATTCCACGTGTCAGGACCTATACTTTCTGTATTAAGGATATATATAATGATGAAAACCTACATCCATTTAATAATTATTTCATATGAGTTTATATTTCATATATCAGGTTATTCATTTAGAAAAGAACAGGACACACTGTGTGGGAATGTTGCTTGTTGAACTTGAGGCAATTATCACTGTGCAAGTGGATTCAAGGACTTGCCACAACAAGCCTAAGGATCCTTGGGGGCTTGTGACCCACAGCTAGGAAACAAGCGATTTCAGACATGAGATGGGAAGGATAACACCCTTTCTGTTTTGTGGACACACTGTATATAGTAGTCGTTTCTACATGATAGTGTGTTGTTAATTCAAAGTCGCCTGATGTAAAAAAAAACACAGAAACAAAAAACAATGTAATTGAATTACATTTCTCCTTTGAAGGAAAAAAAAAAACCTCTCATATTAAATTCTAACATCTGTCCCCTGAAAATGTCTAAAAACTTTTACAAGTAAGAACTACATTGATTTCAGAGATACAATATACAGCAAATTCCATATTTAACATTGTGTAAGTTGAGAGGAAGTTTAATGCTGATGATAAAAGACCAAGATTCCTGGAAAGCCTATAAAAGTTTGAGGCAGTTGTCATTGGCAACCAAGACACTGTTTTCCAGAAACCAGCCCCTCTTCTGCTCCACAAAAGTCGCCTTGTTTAACTGTGGTCACTCATCCTCTCCTTGCCATCAGGGCAAAAGGACTTACTTTCTCACAATTAATTTCTCAGTGGGAAAAAAAATTAAGTTTACTTTGGCTTGAAACTTTGTACTGGCTATCCATTTCAGAAGAGATTTTTAGAGGATTGGTATTTTTAAGATGAGAGGAGGAGGGAAAGAGAGAGGGAGGGAAGAAGGGATGGAGAGAGAGAGAGAGAGAAAGAGAGAGAGAGAGAGAGAGAGAGAGAGAGAGCTACAACAATAAGAATCATAAAAATTATTGGTATGTTATAATCTAGCTAAAAACAAAGAGAAGTATAGACTAAAAATATACAATCGCTACAAAAATTTTATTAAAAATTCATTTTTTTCTCCAAGAAACTTTTAAAGTTATGTTTCGTTTAGACAATATTTCTGACTTTCACAATTGAAGAACTGATAAAACATACTTAATTTCGACTTAGGACAAAATCATTTGTTAGATTTTCAGTTTTTATTGTACTTATTTTTCCCTTTATTTACCTAACACTTGTCAGTTAACTGGGAATTTATTTGTGCTAATCAGATGTTTTCAACCTGGACTATGTCCTCACAGAACAGATGTACCTTTTCATACATCCAATTTTAATATTTTTTATGTCTCGTTTATACATCCAACTTTAATAATTTGGGGCAGGGGGAAAATTTGCCTAAATATTTGAGTTTTTAAAACAGGTCCATTTAGATTGTAAAGTCATTTTTAACAGTTATTTTCCATTTCTTTGTATCATCACTATATCAAAAAAGGGGGGTGATGTAGAAAAAAGGAAAGAAAAGAAAAGCAAGCAGAAAAAGAAAAGATTCTAGACACACTTGAGGCATTACAAATGTTGCTGACTGAAACGTCAATTCCTCCACGTTTCTCAGCTCATAGAGAAGATACAATGGAGACTTACAACTGCTAGAAAAATAAAGCTACTAATATGAGGCTTTCGAAGCAATGATCTACTCTTTCAGAAACTTTACATGGTATACAGGAGTGAGGCATGAAAGCAAGGGTTAGGAAGTAAACATGGCCAATCCAATAAAGCACGTTAATGTGAAAGCGACAGGAGACTGTCCACCCACACCCTGGGTCATCGTCCAGCTCTGTTTCTTCCCTCTAGGTCCACCTGGTGCTGGGCTGCCATCCATAACCTGCAGCCATGAGTAGCGACGCCGAGATGGCTATTTTTGGGGAGGCTGCTCCTTACCTCCGGAAGCCTGAAAAGGAGCGCATTGAGGCCCAAAACAAGCCCTTTGATGCCAAGAACTCTGTCTTTGTGGCGGACCCTAAGGAATCCTACGTGAAAGCGACAGTGCAGAGCAGGGAAGGGGGGAAGGTGACAGCCAAGACTGAAGCTGGAGCTGTGAGTATATAAAAAAAAAAAAAGGAGGGAGAGACATAATTGACCCTTTAACCCTTTTCTACTACTTAGTTGATACACATGGGCTTCTCCTTTTCTTAACAGACTGTCACAGTTAAGGACGATCAAGTCTTCTCCATGAACCCTCCCAAATACGACAAAATCGAGGACATGGCCATGATGACCCATCTCCACGAGCCCGCGGTGCTGTACAACCTCAAAGAGCGTTACGCAGCCTGGATGATCTACGTGAGTGCCCCCTTGGACATCACGTTTCCATAACTCCAAGTACTCTGTTAGCTAAAACAAACTAGACTTTATTTTCAGACTTTGCTACTGAAGTGTTATCTCAAGACCCATCATTTGGTTAGTGTTGTAAATCCTGATGTATTTGAAAATATGTATGTGGAAAGCCATCTACCTAAGTCTTGAATTAGCTGAAAAACTGAAGCATTTTGTGCCACAGTGGGTGTTAGAGAGAGGCAGCAAATGAATGAAACCATGAAGGCTTATGAGAACTAATGCAGTACTTAGGTCTCTCTCCATAATTCCAAGGCAGATTAATGAGGTGGTTACTGATTGAGCAACCATGTCATTTCCTACAGACCTACTCGGGCCTCTTCTGTGTCACCGTCAACCCCTACAAGTGGCTGCCGGTGTACAACCCCGAGGTGGTGTCTGCCTACCGAGGCAAAAAGCGCCAGGAGGCCCCGCCCCACATCTTCTCCATCTCTGACAACGCCTATCAGTTCATGCTGACTGGTGAGTGAGCCCACAGTTACAATTTTTATAGCCACTTATAAAATATTTGTATACTGATAACACAGAAGACATAGGTCCAGTATTTGGAGAATAAAATGTTCAGCATGAACATAATAATAGAACTAATAAAATTGGGGAAATATATTTAGAATGAAATGCATCCGTTCCCAAACTATAAGGAACACTGCTTAGATTTCTATGCTAAAATCCAAATTAATTAATGTAAATTACAACTCAAAATCAACTAAATGTAGCCATCAACTATGCATTTTAATTATAGCTAACATATCATCTCTTCTAAAAAGTAAACTTTGAAATCTCATAGTGATAAGTTACCCCAATTACTATATAAAACTTTGGATTGGACATTATTAGCATCATGGTAGCAGCTTGAACTATGAACGAGGACATGAAACTATTATTCATCCATCTGCTATCGATAGTTTATTCTCATGGATAATATGGCGAAATAATGCATTACATAGTCTATCACACTAAAGGTATTGGGAGTTTAGCACACTGATTAATTAGCACATCTTTTTATTTTTACTTAATTACTTATTTTTAAAAAATATCTTGTGAAGAAAGCAGAGCACCAGTTTATACAGTTATAATTTTTGTGTCAGTGTGGGCTTTTAAAAGAGAATTTTGAGTTTACAAGGTCTGGGTTAATCTATGTGCTAAGTGTTTTTTTTTTTCTAAACATTATCTTCAGCTTCAGTTTCTCATTCACAGATCGTGAGAACCAGTCGATCCTGATTACGTATGTACATTTCACATCTTCTTTTCTGTTGAGTTTTGATCCTTGTAGTGGTTCCTACTACAGCCTTAGATTCTGAACTTTTCCTTCTGTCTGTACCTGACAGTGGGGAATCCGGGGCAGGGAAGACTGTGAACACCAAGCGTGTCATCCAGTACTTTGCAACAATTGCAGTCACTGGAGAGAAGAAGAAGGAGGAACCTGGTAAAATGCAGGTGAGTCTGACAGCAGAGTCAGCATCAAGACTGCCAGGGCTCTCAGGAAATCTGGAGCCCCAGATGTGAGGACGGCTCTTGCCTTTGCAGGGGACTCTGGAAGATCAGATCATCAGCGCCAACCCCCTCCTGGAGGCCTTTGGCAACGCCAAGACTGTGAGGAATGACAACTCCTCTCGCTTTGTAAGTCTCTTGGACATAGAAGGGTTTACTCAGCCCTTAAATGCCAGAGAAAGCATGTCTGAATTATCATTTCAATCTCTTCTTTCTTGTGTACTTCAAGTTATGTATATAATGTCATCTTTTTTCTTGCAAGGGTAAATTCATCAGGATTCACTTTGGTGCCACAGGGAAACTGGCTTCTGCTGATATTGAAACATGTGAGTAATAATAAATATTAGTGAGTGAGAATCTTTTTCTTTGGGGTACATATTAAAAATCTTGTTCTTATCTATGTTGTGTGAACTTTCCAAACACCTCATTTTCCACTGGGGCCTTTCCTTTTAATCTCACTTTCTAGATCTGCTAGAAAAGTCCCGAGTCACTTTCCAGCTAAAGGCTGAGAGAAGCTACCACATATTTTATCAAATTATGTCCAACAAAAAACCAGAGCTGATTGGTAAGAAATAGCTTCGATTGATTTCTACCAAGAAATAATAACAGCCCATCTAAGAAGTCCCTCTGAAGTGTTTTTGATAACTAAAGTAACTCTGTCTGTATTTACTCTTTTCCATGTGTTCAGAACTGCTTCTGATCAGCACCAACCCATATGACTTTGCCTTTGTCAGTCAAGGTGAGATCACAGTCCCCAGCATTGATGACCAGGAGGAGCTGATGGCCACAGATGTAAGTAACAGATCTTTTCCAGTCCACAACACTCTCCTCTATTAGAGTGGATAATCAGAAAGACTATAAATAGGCAATACTATCTTTCAGGCTTTCCTACCCGTAGAATGAAATTACAAGATATTGCAATGCGACCTTTCCCCCCCCCACACACATGTATTAGAAATTTTAAATGTCTGTAATAAATGTTAGGTCTCTGTCATTCCTTGGATAATTGACTTTCTTTTCCTTATCTCATCAGTCATTTTTGGTCAATTTTTGTACTCCAATAACGATGCTTCCCTTTCATTTTATGCCAGAGTCTACATCCAGGAATCTGAGAAAGAGCTATAATATTTTTACATTTTTTGTAATAGAATATGAAATTCCCACAGTTCCTCTATAATCGAATGTGAATACAAACTTTCTTTTGAATATACCTCCATGGGTTAATAATATAACCATCTCCTGCCTATGCAGCGTAAGAAGAAATGGATTGCCCACCTGAAACATACTCTTTTGGGGCTCCATGAAGCCTTTACATTCATTTTTGAAACTATAGATACTCTCCCCCTCCTCTTTTTTAAATTTTTTAAATTAAATTTATTGGGGTGACATTGGTTAGTAGAATTATATAGGTTTCAAGTGTACTTTTCTATAATACGTCATCTATATATTGCACTGTGTTCAGAGTCAGTTCTTCCATCACCAGATATTTGACCCCCTTTTCCCACTTTTACCACCCTTTCCCTCCCTTACCCTCTGTAACCACTAAACTGTTGTCTGTATCTATGAGTTTTTGCTTGTTTGTTTGTTGCTTTCAGTTTTATATCTCGCATATGAGTGAAATCATATGGGTCTCGATTTTTTCTGACTTATTTTGCTTAGTACTTGGATAGGAGACCCCCCTCCTCTTTTTTTTAAGGATTATTACTCTGGTTTATTTTCTTTATACATCTTTTGCATTTTCTTTTGAGTTTCTGAATAGTCAATCTTCTTTGATTATTCCTAACTTTAATACCAGTGGGAATATCTCAACATTCCCAAGATAGGATTGAAACTTGCTTGCAAATATACTTTTAAAGTATTATTTTCAAGAAGTCTACAAACTAGTTGTGTGCCTTTATCTTATAAATATCAGCTCTTACTCTCTATAACTTATTACTATATCCATATGTCCAAACGTGATATGGAGTTGAGAAATGCTCCTAGTGACAGAGGTTAGACAAATGTAGCAGTCTTGCTCCAGGACTTCTATAATAATGTCTAGGTTCTGTAAATAGGTAGTCAGAGAGCAGAACTGAACAGCTGAGGAAAGCGTCTTAGGAGACAAACGTGGTAAATAACCATACCTTCTTCTACCTTCTCTGATGCCTGCCCCCATTGCATAAGCCTTTTCAAAGCTTAGCATGGGCAACTATGAAGATAATCAAAATCTGATAGAGAAAAAAGATGCAAAAGTATTTCAATAAAAGGAGAAAGGTCTTTCCACAAATGTCTCTTACCTACATGAATAATTGCCAGGTAAAGTTCACTGCCAGGAGTCTCATGCTCAGCTGAGCTGTGCTCTGATATCAGAGAGGCATGTGGAGAAAAACTCAGGCCACTGCTGGTGTCCTCATATCCTCTTCCCAACTGCATGCTTCATGCCCATTAGTGTGGGAAGGTAGACTTTGATTATGTATTGGGTTAGGACAACATAGGAGAAGGAGGAGCAAACAGATTTTTGAGGCTAGAGAAAAGAGCAAGGAAATCCATGAGACAATAAGTATGTGTGGCAAGGCCAGGCTAATGTGGAGAAATGATGAAAGCACTGGTTTTGGTATCCAAAGCCATGGCTCCGAGTCCTGGCCGAGTGAGCGTGGACAAGTCATCTAACATCTTTACTGTCCACATGACTCAACTTTTACTAAATACCTCTTGGTGTTGCTACGTGGAGCAAAATGGTGATGAATCTGAGTGCCTTTTGAAAATGATAAAGTGTTAGTCAAATATAAGACAATGCATGATGAGGAAAAAAGTAGGGAGGAGTATCTTGAGGCTTCCATGGCGATAATTGTGAGGTGAGTTAAATCCAACTCTTCCCAGACTGCTGTGGACATCCTGGGTTTCAGCTCTGAGGAAAAAGGGGCCATTTACAAGCTGACAGGAGCTGTGATGCATTATGGGAACATGAAATTCAAGCAAAAGCAAAGGGAAGAGCAAGCTGAGCCAGACGGCACTGAAGGTACTACACCCTGTGAATATTTTTCAATTAACAGAATTGACATCATCAGCTCCTCAAAGACACGGACCATGATTTTACTTTCTTTGACTTATTGAATGACAGGAAACAGTATCAAGGGAAAGAAATGACACACACACTCACTGCCTGGTGTTTTACATGACTGAGCAGATTTGTGGAGATATGATTTCTGCCCATTCCATTCTTCATTGGCTTATTTGCAAGCTAGTATTTGCTATGTGATTAAAACGTTTTTTATTCCAGTGAATAAACTGTGTGCCCACATGCATTATGGGAAAAAAAATAGATCTGAATTTTCCTATCACTATTTATCTAGATTAGAGTTTCTCATATCATTTTTATCCGTGGTCCACTTTAGCTGTGTTTCAAATATCACACAGAGCATCAATTCCCCAAGTGTCAAATTATCATTTTTTAAAAAATGCCTGAAATTAGCAATGCTTTTGAAGCGATATTAGCAAATGAGTTGTTTTTGCCACATTTGTACATACTACTCTTTGAGCAAAACTTTTTTTCTGTGTCATTGTCATTCACACCTTAAATTGTGTAAGCCATGATCGGTTTCACCATTCTTACCTTGTTCGTGCAGTTGCTGACAAGGCAGCCTATCTCCAGGGCCTGAACTCTGCTGACCTGCTCAAAGCCCTCTGCTACCCCAGGGTCAAGGTCGGCAATGAGTACGTCACCAAAGGCCAGACTGTACAGCAGGTAAAGATGACTTAACACTCTCTGATTGATTTGAACCACAGGAGACTCGAGGGTCCATCACTGTCTTCAATCCAAAAACTAAACTACCATTGTTCTTGAAGGTGATCAACTCGGTGGGCGCTCTGGCCAAATCCGTCTACGAGAAGATGTTCCTGTGGATGGTCACCCGTATCAACCAGCAGCTGGACACCAAGCAGCCCCGGCAGTACTTCATCGGGGTCTTGGACATCGCTGGCTTTGAGATCTTTGATGTGAGTTAACAGGAACTTTATAGTAGGAAAGTTTACAGATCTTGCTGCTGCTGTCAATATTGGAAAATAGCTGTACTACGAACTAACTAGACACATGAAAGAAGACTAAGTTATTTCGAGCATTCAAAAGTATCTTTACAAAAGTACAAAATGGAACTTGTGCTAAAGGAGGGTCTTTGAAGAGATACGAAAACTAGTGAATAGGTATAAATAGGAAAAGAGAGTTTTAGTCTTTCAAGTCTAGAAGTCTCAAAAATGGTCCATGAAAGGTTAAAATAGTCAACATCTATCCTGGATCCAAGCAGATGAGTATAGAAACACTTCCTTAAATTACTCTGAATATTTAAAAGATGTCCTCATTTGCTGTTGCATTTTGCCTCGTATGCGTGATTTCATGCAGTTCCCTGGAAAGCAAAGTACTGAGAGTCATTTCTCCCTTGTTTAGAATTATTTCATATATTAAGAAAACAATCTGAGCCTTCGTAATTTAATAAACCAAAATGCCTTAAATTCAGAAGGAGATATTAGTAGTATACAACTATTAAGTATACAAATACTTAAGTTATGAGTAATTTCTACTGTTTATATTTTCTCTAGTTCAACAGCCTGGAGCAGCTGTGCATCAATTTCACCAATGAGAAACTGCAACAGTTCTTCAACCACCACATGTTCGTGCTGGAGCAGGAGGAGTACAAGAAGGAAGGCATCGAGTGGGAGTTCATCGACTTCGGGATGGACCTGGCTGCCTGCATCGAGCTCATCGAGAAGGTCTGTTTGACTTTTCAAGCCTTCAAAACATGAAAAACAAATAGTCCACCTTCCCATGTTTAACTGCACTCCCAATTTTCAAAAAACAAGCAGTGATGTCTTATGATATACTTGTGTACTCCAATCAGTTGTGAGGTGCGTCACAAGTGATCTGTTCTTAACGAAGAAAGTAATTTGTAGAAAAATGATTACAACACACACACACATACACAGTCACGTTTATCCCTCACTGTTATTTTCCTTCACTGTTATTCCTACATGATTTCATGCACATATGAGAAAGAAATGAAATCACAGCTAGCCTTCTGAGTATTTTAATTAACTCTGGTGAACTCATGATGGTGTATTGTGTATATATATATATATATATATATATATATATATATATATACATATATATATGTATATATATATATATATATATACATATATATATATGTATATATATATATATATATATATATCATCGTTCATATGTTAAGGCAGAATATGTCAAGATATCTTAAAGGTTGGAAGGTTACAGTCATTAAAACTATGATGACTACTGAGTAAACTGATAATGACTACTAAATAAACAACGAACTTCCCTATAGCCTTACCTGGAAATGAGCCCTGACTTCTGCATTATCAAGAGGGTAAAGCGATAGTTATATCAGTTCTGAAGATGTTAAAACTCATCAATCATCAAACACCTTCAAAAGTGTAGTGGAAACTCATCGTATACCTGTTGATATCAATAAGGCATCTCTGTGAATCCTACCATAAGCAGTGGAAAAAGCAAATGCAACTGCCCTGGAGGAAAACTTCAAAAACTGATGTCAGAATTCATAAAAAATATGCGAGATGAGAGCGTAAAAGCAGACTAGGTGTGCCCAGTTGGAGAGAAAGATATTTTAATTCGATGATATAATATCTCTACTATTCATCAAAACTGTATGGTCCTCAAAAACAGGCATTTCTGTTTTTTTGTAGTATTTCAGTTTCTGGAACACTGAAAATAGTTTGGAGAAGATAATTTGTGACTGAAGCAAAATCATCAGTGTAGAATTTTCTACCAGGCTTTCATATCAAATTTGCCACTGAAAAGAGTCAATCTGCTTACAAAGCAAAACCAAATTAGCATCACTTAACTCCACAGTGGTGGAGAATATAGCTTCAAGTACAAAGAGTTTTAATGCTACAACATAAGACAAACTTTTTTACTGGGAATGGATCATTTCTAGTCATTATTCATAATCTCTCTTCTCTTTATATTTTTGTCATGTCTAGATTTGCAGTGAAGGAAGTTACACTGTCAGTAGGAAAGAAAGTATTTAGATATATACACTTATGGAATAAAGAATTCAGCTTTCAAATGGCAGCTTTGGAATTTAATTTTATACTCTGCACATAAAGTTTGTCAAGTGGCCCAGATGGGCTTCTTTTTTTTTTAATTGAGTTTTCTAGTTAACATATTTCCCATATGTCCTTGGTACATGATTGCTTCACATTTCAGTAGTAGACAATAGGCTATAAAGTAGTATCATGCCTATTTAATTTCTTATCATTCCAAGTCTTCTTTTGGAACATTATATTTTCAGGTTTCCACCAAGTACATAAATTATTGGAGCATATTTTTCTGAGGGACTCATCATTGTCCCATTTTTCCTACTCTTAGCCTATGGGCATCTTCTCCATCCTGGAAGAGGAGTGCATGTTCCCCAAGGCCACAGACACCTCCTTCAAGAACAAGCTGTATGAACAGCACCTGGGCAAGTCCAACAACTTCCAGAAGCCCAAGCCTGCCAAAGGCAAAGCTGAGGCCCACTTCTCGCTGGTGCATTATGCGGGCACCGTGGATTACAACATCGCCGGCTGGCTTGACAAGAACAAAGACCCCTTGAACGAGACCGTGGTCGGGCTGTACCAGAAGTCTTCAATGAAGACTCTGGCTCTCCTCTTTGCTGGGGGATCAGCTGCTGAAGGTCATTTTTAATATCATGAATATGTTCCTCGATTCACAAACCAGAAATATACTATTTATCAGAGACAGATATATTTATAGCAAGACCTAACATGAAAATACCAGCCAAATGGATCTAATGAAATGAAGTATATTTAATAAGTGTGCTACCATCTTATGATCATAGACTTTAGGAACTAAAATTGACACTATAGATCATTTAGTCTATGGTTTCCTTTCACCAGTAAAGAAACAGAGACTCAGAGAGCCTAAGTGACTTGCTCAGTATCATACATCTCATTTCTACCATATTAATAGTATTGACTCCTTCAAGGAACCCACTAAATTGGAGATGAGCAAATTGTTTGTCAGGGCACTAGTGCTTGAGAAATTGAAGTTCTGTTCTTTTACGTTTCCTAAGATCAGTAATAGTACAAGTAATAGCATAAAAATACAGACAAATAGAAGACAGGACTTCCCTGAAAGTCAGCAGAGGCTCCCCTACCTGAGACCAAGCAGGCACCTTTACCTGTTCTGTGACGGATGTGTGCACTAAGAAGGCACTATGATTGTCTTCTGCGCACTTCCTCCAGGGGAATAGACTTTGCTGATTTGGATTAGAGGAGTCCCATCCCTTCCCCAAGTATACTCTTCTCATACACAGTTCTTCCGTTGTTGGTGTTGTTTTTCTGAATACTTATAATGTGAGCCAATGCTTATATTTTCCAAATCTAGAGTTGAAGGAGGAGAGATATGGAAAGACGAATAGGAATGATAACATGAATGAGTGCAAATTTCAATTCCCAAAGGAATTTTGGCAGCCCTGATGTCTATGGCTAGTACTTAAAAGAGCTGTTGCAAATCATTTTAATTATTTTATTTTATTTTTCAGAAAGTGGTGGTGGTGGTGGTGCAAAGAAAGGTGCCAAGAAGAAGGGTTCTTCTTTCCAGACAGTGTCAGCTCTTTTCAGGGTACAGTATATTCTTGAATTCCAAAGGATTGCTTATGTAAAAAAATTAAATTATCATAAATGTACAAGAACTTTTAAAGAAATCTATGGTGAAGCTGAAAAAAGTACTTATGCACTAAAAAAAAAAAAAAAAAAAAAAACCTGAGAAATATCTTAGGAAAAATGTAACAAGAAGCAGACCCAGAGTGCATCTCTTCACATCAAACTTGATGATAAATGAACCGTATCCTCTCTAAGCTCCAAATCTAAAATATCTGGCATTAAATAAACTTCACATGAAATCAAAGCCTCTCTTAAAAGCAACCACTGGTTTCAGTTACGTCTATTTTGTATGACCAAAGTCTCTATACAAATTTTCGCTGATTGGCAGTGATTGAGAAAAATAAACTGAAGTTGACTGTATTGTGTAACCCATAATTTTCTAACTATACTTCATGTATGTGCTTTGTCTTGGCTATCATTATTTGTTCTTCATTGAGACAGCTCATTAAAACATGAAACGGGAGCACATTAACCACAGGTCATTCATTGACAGGGACCCTCAAGTCGATGGAACTAGAGACTATTTTCAAATATTTCATATGGTTTTATAGGAGAATTTGAACAAGCTGATGACCAACTTGAAGAGCACTCACCCCCACTTTGTACGCTGTCTCATTCCCAATGAAACTAAAACCCCTGGTAAGATATTTCCGATACCCAAATAAGACTTCAATGTGACTTTTCATTAGACTTTTATACAGAAAACATATCTTCTTTTCAGGGGCCATGGAGCACGAACTTGTTCTGCACCAGCTGAGGTGCAACGGTGTGCTGGAAGGCATCCGTATCTGCAGGAAGGGTTTCCCCAGCAGAATCATCTATGCAGACTTCAAACAGAGGTTTGTGTCTCATGATTTATTCCTTTCAATTTGCTAGTCTACACCAATATTGCCATATCACTCAAATATTTTTCAACTTTTCCTTGAACACTGAAATGCAATTATTTAAAATGTGATCATAAAAGAAAGGAGTCTTGGTTTATATTATCATACATTTTTCATCATATCTTTGCAAGTTCTACACAAAGCCCTGATCGATTATGTGAATGCATTTTTCCCCAACAAAATCAATCTATAATTTTGTCAATGATAGCTACCAACAGTTCCACCGTTTTTTAATTCAGTGAAGAAAAACCACACTTTAATGTCCTTTTTATTCTGACAGATACAAGGTTCTAAATGCAAGTGCTATCCCAGAGGGTCAGTTCATTGACAGCAAGAAGGCTTCTGAGAAACTTCTAGGGTCTATTGACATTGACCACACCCAGTACAAATTTGGTCATACCAAGGTACTAACTACGTAAATTGCTACCTATCATAATTTCATCCCCTTTGGACTTTCTCATGAATGGAAATAACGTATTCAATTGGTTCTTTGGCAAGGTTTTCTTTAAAGCTGGCCTGTTGGGAACTCTAGAGGAGATGCGAGATGAAAAGCTGGCCCAACTCATCACACGCACTCAAGCCATGTGCAGAGGGTACTTGATGAGGGTGGAGTTCAAGAAGATGATGGAGAGGAGGTAAGGGACCAAGTACAAGTCCTCTTCCACTTTTACAGTTGAATCCAATGCATTCATTACTTTTGTTGAGGGATGGTCACTTTCCACATTCTTTTTCATTTGCATCTTTTTTCCTTTCTTACAGAGAGTCCATCTTCTGCATCCAGTACAATATCCGTGCTTTCATGAATGTGAAACACTGGCCCTGGATGAAGCTGTATTTCAAGATCAAGCCCCTCCTCAAGAGTGCGGAGACCGAGAAGGAGATGGCCAACATGAAGGAAGAATTTGAGAAGACCAAAGAAGATCTAGCGAAATCGGAGGCAAAAAGGAAAGAACTTGAAGAGAAAATGGTGTCTCTGATGCAAGAGAAAAATGACTTACAGCTTCAAGTTCAATCTGTGAGTATTAAATGTTGCATAGTTTAGCCATTTCTTACATAGTCCAAACACTATCTGACTTGATATGAGAACTTTTTTAATTTAAGGTTTATAAATAAATGGTTTCCACCGAAACATTTCTTGTAATTGTTTGCCTTTCAAAAATACTAAGACTCAGACCTAAAGAAGCGATAGATGCAAAGTCAGAAATTATGCTGCATATGTTCATATGTACATTCATACATCATTTGGTTGTCAGTGAGCAAAGCAATAAAAATATCCATAGACGTTTTCCTTTCTTTATAGAACCGTCTCTTGGATTAGAAGGTTCTCTCCTTGGTAAATATTTTTCGCATAAAATAGAAGTTATGTTTTCTTTATTGGGATAGAAAATGGAAGAAAGCTGAGTCTTACCATAAATAAGTGACTTTTCCAAAGTAGCAAAGGTGCAAATTTTGCCAAAAGGCTCATTTTCCTGATTCCATGCATGGATATTTGTAGATCTGTTATTATATTTAATCAGTAGATTGAAATTACTCACATTTTGTCCTTTTGATTTTAAAAGTTGGCAAGTCAGTTGGCATATGTGTTGACCAAACTGGTTCAGTTATTGAGGTTTCCACCTTTTAATAAATGTTGTGTATGTGCAGATAGAGCTTAGGAAAATGAAAATATTTAATTTCTCCCTTTAGGAAGCAGAAGGTTTGGCTGACGCAGAGGAAAGATGTGACCAGCTGATCAAAACCAAAATCCAGCTCGAGGCCAAGATCAAAGAAGTGACTGAGAGAGCTGAGGATGAGGAAGAGATCAATGCCGAGCTGACGGCCAAGAAGAGGAAACTGGAGGACGAATGTTCAGAACTGAAGAAAGACATCGATGACCTTGAGCTGACACTAGCCAAGGTTGAAAAGGAAAAGCATGCCACAGAGAACAAGGTACAAATCATGATTCCTTTTAGAATATTTACAAGTGCGAGCTTATTACTGAAGTATTTTAATTGAAAGTTTGTCTTAAAATTATTGAATATGAAAGGAAAGTACCATCATAATTATGTCATCTTTTTAGTCTTTACAATTTCTATTTACCTTGACCTTTATCTCCCATAGGTTTTAGCCACATAGGCCTGAGTTAGCTTGTAGTTTCCCTTTTCTATCAGGCTGACGTTGCTCTAAGATTATTACCATGTTTTTCATCAAGAGGACAGGTGTCATTAACATTCCTGATATTTGTCCAAATCTAAAGGTGAAAAACCTCACAGAAGAGATGGCAAGCCTGGATGAGACCATAGCTAAGCTGACCAAGGAGAAGAAGGCCCTCCAGGAGGCCCACCAGCAGACCCTGGATGATCTGCAGGCAGAAGAGGACAAAGTCAACACCCTGACCAAAGCTAAAACCAAGCTGGAGCAGCAAGTGGATGACGTAAGTGTGAAAAACACAGTGTTTCCCCTTAAGAGGAAATAAACAATTGTAACATGTAACCATAAGTGATGCTCATTAACTTTTAGCTGCTGTTGGAAGTAATAATTAATGTTATCAGGCTATTTGGTGTATCTTTTTCAATTGTCCTGTGTATCTTTGAAAGCTACTAATACAGCGTCCAGTGCTTAAGAACTGAAGTAAATAAAACACATTATAAATTTAGCTTGAAGGATCTCTGGAACAAGAAAAGAAACTTCGCATGGATTTAGAAAGAGCCAAGAGAAAACTGGAGGGTGACCTAAAATTGGCCCAAGAATCCACAATGGATGTAGAAAATGACAAACAGCAGCTTGATGAGAAACTCAAAAAGTGAGTACGATATAATACAGTTGTAACCTGCTTATTATCTGTCATTTCATATGATATATACGCTTTAAAGATCCCTAAAACATTACTTCATGGCATATGTAAAAAAAAAGATATCTTTCACTATTTTATTTAATGAAAATAGTAGATTATTGACTTGCAAAACATGTACTGCTCACTTCTTCAACACCAGCAGTATAAAGACATTTGATTATACACAGAAAAGAAGACTGTTAAGAGAATTGACTGTGAGTTAAAGTGATGCTCTTCTAACAGGAAAGAGTTTGAAATGAGCAATCTGCAAAGCAAGATTGAAGATGAGCAGGCCCTTGCAATGCAGCTGCAGAAGAAGATCAAGGAGTTACAGGTAAGTATATGACATCCACCTTCTCTGGGCATTACAGGAAGCAAGGATGCCATGTATTCATGTTAATATGGATATGTTGTCCCCAGGCTCGCACTGAGGAGCTGGAGGAGGAAATCGAGGCCGAGCGGGCCTCTCGGGCCAAAGCAGAGAAGCAGCGCTCTGACCTTTCCCGGGAACTGGAGGAGATCAGCGAGCGGCTGGAAGAAGCTGGCGGGGCAACTTCAGCCCAGATTGAGATGAACAAGAAGAGGGAGGCTGAGTTCCAGAAAATGCGCAGGGACCTGGAAGAAGCCACCCTGCAGCACGAAGCCACCGCGGCCACCCTGAGGAAGAAGCACGCGGACAGCGTAGCTGAGCTCGGGGAGCAGATAGACAACCTGCAGAGGGTCAAGCAAAAGCTGGAGAAGGAGAAGAGTGAGCTGAAGATGGAGATCGATGACCTCGCTAGCAACATGGAGACTGTCTCCAAAGCCAAGGTCTTTCTTGTCCCCTTTTTATCTTTATTTGCAACAATTCAAAACGATCAAAATTATATACAACTACATCTAATCCAACTGTACACAGTTAAGATGTTATCTCAAATATTAAGATTATTTCTAATAGACATCACTATATTGAATTGAACCATTTTGGTTTTCACATATTATTTGTAGAAATCACTTTAAACTTTGCCACTAACATCGTGAGAGAATGTAAATACAGGAAAAACATAAACTAAGTACCTAAAAACCACACTCTACATGACGCAGAATCTAAATGATGTTTATGCTTCGCAATCATTTCCAATATCATTTTTACAATAATTTATTTATTAATTCAGACAAAATTATGTACCTCTACATCCAAGGCATGTGTAGGGCTTTGAGGTAGATAGAAAAGTAAATAAAATGGAACTCCTTTCCACAAGTACTCACAGCTCTCCAAATCCCAGACTTATGAATCGAAACGTCTCCTCTTTTCTGTTTGTGCTTCTCACCACAGGGAAACTTTGAGAAAATGTGCCGCACACTAGAGGACCAGCTTAATGAAATGAAAACAAAGGAAGAGGAACAACAACGCTTAATAAATGAATTGTCAGCCCAGAGGGCACGTTTACACACAGAATCAGGTCAGTAAATAAATACGACCAGCCTGTGGAGAGGTGAAGAATGAAAGGCAAGCCTACACCGGTGCATACCTGTCAAACACAAATTACTTCTTGAGCCACATATACCCATTTACCATTGATTTGTTATTCTTTCATCCTTTTATTGTGAGATGGTAAAAAGAATGATTTATAAGCTATCATAGGGGGAGAGGAATCAAGCTCCCTGAGCAAAGGAAATTTTTGTTGCCTCAGCATTACTCAAAAAAACCCAAACCCTAAAATACCAAAGAAAACGCACACATTTTTGAAAGAGCAGGAAATAACCTTCTCAACAGCCTCAAAGCTCTTGAGTTAGTCTTTCCATTATATGAAATAAGAGGTCTAACGTTATTTAATTCTTTCAATTATTCTTCACCTAGACAAACAGAACAAAATCACTCATGTTTTGTCTTTCACAGGTGAATTTTCACGACAGCTAGATGAGAAAGAATCTATGGTGTCTCAGCTATCCCGAGGCAAACAAGCATTTACACAACAGATTGAGGAATTAAAGAGGCAGCTAGAAGAGGAATCTAAGGTGAGAATTCTCCAGTTGATGTTTTTAACCACTGGAATTTTGCATCAAGAAGCCACTATTAAACTTCCCACAGAGAATATTGATGATCAGAAGATAAACTTACATCGCACAATTTTTGGTTGGTTCAGGCCAAGAACGCCCTGGCCCACGCCCTGCAGTCCGCCCGCCACGACTGTGACCTGCTGCGGGAACAGTATGAGGAGGAGCAGGAAGGTAAAGCCGAGCTGCAGAGGGCGATGTCCAAGGCCAACAGTGAGGTTGCCCAGTGGAGGACCAAATACGAGACAGACGCCATCCAGCGCACAGAGGAGCTAGAGGAGGCCAAGTACGGCTCTTAGTGGGGAGGGGTCAGAAAGAAGTAAACGTTTAAAAACAGCAAAGGAAAAAATGAAAGAAAGAGAACATTCCAGACGTGGAGACAGGTGAAGGATTTCAGCCCATTTTATTGAAGAGTGGTGGATTCCACCGTTTTCTCCTTCTTAAATCCTAGTGCATGTCCATGGAGCGTGGGCCAAGAACAGCACCCTCTCCCCATTCTGATCCACTACAAAAGGACCTTAAATTTATTTTCACCAAAATGGGTTAATAACTATCAGCATACCCTTTATGAATTAAGTAGAATTAATTTCCTTTAATATAAAGAAATATGGAGATATTGAGAGTACCTGGTACATTATTATGAACATTATAATTAACAGTAATTAGTTTATCCCCACCTGGAGTATTGGAAATTCAGAATAAGACTCTCATACTCTGTCATTCTTTAACTAACCACCAGAAAAATGAACTTCTTCACTAATAACACACAGTTTGTGGAATAAAACTCATGGGAGTTACACATAAAACCATAACCATTATGTCCCCAGTGAAGGAAGCTTCTTTAAATTTAACTTATCTTAGTAGTTGTTAGAACCAGACAGAATGAGAGATTTTAGCAGGTGGGCTATTGTAGATTAGAGTGTGGGTTGGGAGAGAGCACGAATTAGGTGGGCTGGTGAAGGGAGCAGTAAAATTGGAGGATATTTGGGAAGTGTAATAATGGAATAATATTTATTGTCTGGGCTGACTAAACCCAGAAAGATACTGATTAATTGTATGACCTTGAACATGTTACTCTGGGCCAGTTTCCTCATTTGTAAAGAGGACCATACAAGAAAATGTTTAAGGATCCTATTCAATGCCAACATTCTTTGATGATGTGACTCTTGGTCATGGTTGTTGCATCTTCCTCATCCCCATATCCTCACATTTCTCAGTCAGCTAAATCTTTCCTCACCTCTCCACCTCCTTCTCTGCCTCCATCACCACACACAAACAAACAAATGGCCTCGTAAATATATCTGACAACCCCTGAGATAAAGATAAAAATTCACTAGGGAAAACAGAATTCTAGAAGAGATAAAGTGGGTGCTGAGAAGACATTTTAGAAAACCTTAACTTATAGGAGCAAAGAATCTTGAGAAAAAATGTGTTTTCTTAGCCGCTGTATAAAGTTGACGGCAGTAACTTTGATTCTGCTCTTGGTCACTCCCCCTGACCAACTTTTCAGGAAGAAGCTGGCCCAGCGTCTGCAGGATGCCGAGGAACATGTGGAAGCTGTGAATTCCAAATGTGCTTCTCTAGAAAAGACCAAGCAGCGGCTCCAGAATGAAGTGGAGGACCTCATGATTGATGTGGAGAGATCTAACGCTGCCTGCGCGGCTCTTGATAAGAAGCAAAGGAACTTTGACAAGGTAGCCCACAGTGACCAGCTTCCGAGGGGAAAACGGAAGTGATGCTAGGTTACAGAGACTGAGTTCCAATGTACTTCCAGGTCCTATCAGAATGGAAACAGAAGTATGAGGAAACTCAGGCTGAACTTGAGGCCTCCCAGAAGGAGTCCCGGTCTCTCAGCACTGAGCTGTTCAAGGTGAAGAACGCCTACGAGGAATCTCTGGATCACCTTGAAACCTTAAAGCGAGAGAATAAGAACTTACAGCGTGAGTCTTTGGAATCCTTCTATTTCAAAAATGGCAGGGAAGTATCTTTTCAATGTTTCATTGGTCTCAACTGAATTTGGTATTTTATTATTAAACTATAGAGGAGATTTCTGACCTAACCGAGCAAATTGCAGAGGGAGGAAAGCATATCCATGAATTGGAGAAAATAAAGAAACAAATAGATCAAGAGAAGAGTGAATTACAGGCTGCCCTGGAGGAAGCAGAGGTACATGTTTTGTTTGCTCACCTGTGCGTTATAAATAAGTTGAAAAATTAATAGCAGAGATGAATCATGTTGCAAACCTTTAGGGGATAACTCATCTGATTCAGTGAGAAATACTGACTTGTACCTTGGGAATGAAGAAGTAATAGTCTGAATTAAGATGTATAAAAATTTGTGAGTTTTTTTAATGCCTTCTTGAAATTATCATAATGTACTAAAAAAAAAAGTTCTTTGAACTTTATGCTTAGGTAAACCTAAATGTTGCTTTTTCTAAAGGCATCCCTGGAACATGAAGAAGGCAAAATCCTTCGCATCCAACTTGAGCTAAATCAGGTGAAATCTGAGATTGACCGGAAAATTGCTGAAAAAGATGAAGAAATTGATCAGCTAAAGAGGAACCATCTCAGAGTTGTGGAATCGATGCAGAGCACCCTAGATGCTGAGATCAGGAGCAGGAATGATGCCCTGAGGATCAAGAAGAAGATGGAGGGAGACCTTAACGAAATGGAAATTCAGCTAAACCATGCCAACCGGCAGGCTGCGGAGGCAATAAAGAATCTTAGAAACACACAGGGAATACTGAAGGTACATTGGGATAAACACATGGTGTCATACAGTCTGAGTATGATTGGTAACTCGAATTTTAATATTTTAGGAGGACCAAATGCCATACGTCATCTAAATAATACGGTGATCAGTTGAAAGTTTTATGTACACAGCTAAAGAAGAGCTTAATTCTGGAACGCACTGGATAGAGTTTACTTTGTTGTCTGAAGAGAAGACAAAGTAGTGAGGGGTGAGGAGACAGAGGAAGTGATGAGAGAGTTTTGTTACATGCCACTACATAAATAACTTCATTTATCTGGACTTCATTTGTTTAAAGTACACAAAATAACACCATTAGACTAGCTGATCTCCAAGGATAATTTCCTGATCCAAAATTTTGTATAGTATTTTCCTATAATTCGGGATCCAAAATAATACAACATCATGTTCTTTTGAGCAGCACTACTACCCTAGGCTACAAAAGATGTGTCATTAAAGGGACTTGCAGATTTTTCCTGTCTAATCATACTCTAAGATATTAATTTAAGATCAATGTGTGTACATGACGTTAGATTTGTATTTGCTTTAATTGGAGCATAAGCAGGAGTCATTTTCTTTCTGTGTAGGACACTCAGCTACATTTGGATGATGCCATCAGAACCCAAGACGACCTTAAGGAACAACTGGCAATGGTTGAGCGCAGAGCTAACCTGATGCAGGCTGAGATTGAAGAGCTAAGGGCATCCCTGGAACAGACTGAGAGAAGCAGGAGGGTGGCAGAGCAAGAGCTGCTGGATGCCAGTGAGCGTGTGCAATTATTGCA
Source organism: Rhinolophus hipposideros (assembly GCF_964194185.1). NCBI lineage: Eukaryota > Metazoa > Chordata > Mammalia > Chiroptera > Rhinolophidae > Rhinolophus > Rhinolophus hipposideros. The sequence continues at coordinate 8,143,623 of NC_138066.1, forward strand.
CACCCAGGTGAGATTCAGGACTATGGATGAGCAAATGTACTCCCTGAAGCTGAGATAACTTGAGAGGATAAGCTTGTTTGTATAGTAAGGAGTGGTCTTGGCAAGAGTCCCTTCCTGGAATTCTGGAAAATGTTCATCAATAAGTACATACTGGGTCCTAGCTTGTTCGCAAGTATACTTATGGGCTGGCATAATCATGCTGATTTGAAATAATTTTGAGTTCTAGAAAATTTGTAAAAAAGTAAAGAAGACCCCCTACTAATCACCATACATACAAGATAGGTGGCCATTTTGTCTTGCAACTCTAAACTGCATTAGATAGCAAATAAAATAGAGAAGGAATAAGCCACCGTGTATGCACATGAAGCTAACTTCGTGGAATATAAAAAGAAACTGTTAAGTTCAGACTCATGGAGGTGATCATTACTGCTAGCCAGCATTTGTTGTTTCTAATGGATTCGTTACATAAAAGGTGGTCTATCCTCACACTAGCTCATATGCAGCCATTGTAGTATGCATTTATTTCCAAAGAAAGATGTTCACAATATAGAAAGTAAAAAAAGCAACTTGAAAATAATATATAAATCGTGATCTTTTTTGTTAAAAATATCTAGGAAACATCCAGAAGGATAAACAAAGCATTATCAGTGGTTATTTCTGGGTAGTAAGAGTACAATAACTATTCTTTGTCTCTTTTTTTGCTAATTTGTATGTTCTACTATTACAATAAACATTATTATTGCATACATTTAAAAGTTACAATATAAGTAAATAGCCATCACAGAAATGTTAAAATCGCATACTATAAATAATTTTATATCCAAATTAAAATACAACATTTTTCTTACTCAGTATTAGTATCCTTGAATAGATTAGATATTTCAAATACTATCACTTTTCCAAAACATAAGAGATTCTTGAATCATTTTTGTACCATTAATTGATGCTATTCTTAAAATATATACTTAAATATATACTTTATACTTAAAATTTAGAGCCAACAAATATGAATGAACACCTAAAAATTAATCATCAATTATTCATGAGCTGTGTGGTGCTACACAGTACAGCACTTTAAATTTTTTGCGGGGGCAGTGTAATGTTTTATGTTTATAAGTAGCCACTGATAATTTTCAAATATCTTTGATATCAAAAATTAAATTCTACCTGGAAGAATTCCAGAGAATTTTTATGAACAGAAATATGAGTAGAAAGAAGAGTAGGCATAAACATAAAATCAACTTTTGATTTGGTTTTTATTCTGAACATTTCTTAGATAAATAGTTTATGCCTATATACACTAATAAAATTGATCATGTAAATATTCATAATTAAATGTGCTTTTCTCCTTTTTTTATTAATTTAAAACAGAACACCAGCCTGATCAACACCAAGAAGAAGCTGGAGACAGACATTTCCCAAATCCAGGGAGAGATGGAGGACATTGTCCAGGAAGCTCGCAACGCAGAAGAGAAAGCCAAGAAGGCCATCACTGACGTGAGCACGATGAGCACTTGTTTTACTGATACAGGTATGCTACCCACCATTACCACGTTTCCTTATTATCTTGATTTCTTTGCTTTTCAGGCGGCCATGATGGCTGAGGAGCTGAAGAAGGAGCAGGACACCAGCGCCCACCTGGAGCGGATGAAGAAGAACCTGGAGCAGACGGTGAAGGACCTGCAGCACCGTCTGGATGAGGCTGAGCAGCTGGCCCTGAAGGGCGGGAAGAAGCAGATCCAGAAACTGGAGGCCAGGGTGGGTCTCCATCACTTCATTCGATTCCCAGACTGTTCATACAGCTAGTTAGAGCCAATTGTTAAATACTTTTGTTGTCCTCCAGGTAAGGGAGCTTGAAAATGAGGTTGAAAATGAACAGAAGCGCAATGTTGAGGCTGTGAAGGGTCTTCGCAAACATGAGAGAAGAGTCAAGGAACTCACTTACCAGGTGACCAGCCTCTCCATGTTTCCCCAATTTCATTTTCAAGAAAAGAAAAAAAAATGAGTTGTTTTCAAATATTGACACTATTTATTTGCTACCTTTTTTATTTCAGACTGAGGAGGACCGCAAGAATGTTCTCAGGCTGCAGGACTTGGTGGACAAACTACAAACCAAAGTTAAAGCGTATAAGAGACAAGCCGAAGAGGCTGTGAGTATCTTGAAAGGTTCAGTAGCAAGTCCAGGTTTTGCGGAGCTTCAAGGTTATAGAATGTAAGAGGCTTTTTTTAAGGCAAAGAATACAAAATTGGGAATACAAAATTAGGTATGAAAATGAGTATTTATTTTTGAGAAGGAGAAAATTTTACCATGAATTACTAGCGCCTTAGAGATTCAGGTTCATTTCTTCTGAGACCTCTTTAAGCAATTTTCCAGACTTGTTAACACGGAAATGCTTCCTCATTACAATCAAATTCTCTCCCTATTTACAACACTCTATAACTCCCATCTGGGGGTGCTGTATTCCCAGCCCTCATAAGGGCTATGCAAATGAGGGCTCTGAAGTTTAAGTTTTATTTAACTTCATGATAAATCCATCTCAGGACATTTCTTTTTCATTTGGCTGCAGTTATGTTTCTTATCCTGTTAATTCTGAAACCTTCCTTAAGGTTCTCTGTAGCCAATACTACTACTGTGCCTACTTTTTAAAGTTTGTTTCACAGAAACAAGACAGATTCAGATTCCTGCTATGTTGACTTTCCAGTGGTCATTGTAGCATCTTAAGTTTGCCAGGAAAGAAGTTAAGAGAAAGGGATTGGGCAGGGGGTTGTAAGCCCACTCATTAATTGAGGTAAGCATGTGGGTACATCACCCAACAACAGAAACTTTTTACTTTCTCATTCATGAAGCAAATCCTGTAGCTACTTCTAGTAACACAGACACTAAGAATCAGAAAACGTCAAATGTTCTTATACTCTCAAATGCATTTCTTTCCTCAGGAGGAACAATCCAACGTCAATCTTGCCAAGTTCCGCAAGATCCAGCACGAGCTGGAAGAGGCTGAGGAACGGGCTGACATCGCTGAGTCCCAGGTCAACAAGCTGCGGGTGAAGAGCCGGGAGGTTCACACAAAAATCATAAGTGAAGAGTAATTCATTCTAATCCTGAAAGGTGACCAAAGAAATGCGCAAAATGTGAAGTTCTTTGTCACTGTCACTTGTCGCTGTAATATCAAGGAAATAAAATCTGCAGATAATTTTGCAATCTAAACAGACATGGGTCTCTTAATTACAAGCTCTGTAGTGCTATTAGAACTAATTCATTTACTCAGCACTTGTTGAGCTCCTACTGGTGCAGTCGGAGATGGTGACAAAATGAATGTGGGCAATGAATGAACTTTAATAGAAGGCAAATGAAATGAAGTGCTCTGAGAGGATGTAAAGGTGGTTAATGTACCCTCAATTCCATTCATCCCATTTTAATGAATACCAAGTATGTGTGTGTACAGAATTGGGCACCCAACATATGACTTCATCTCTGCTTTTGAGGAGCTCAAGCCAGTGGGACAGACAGCAATTCAGATTACAGCACAACATATATACTCTGATTGAAGTATGAAAACAAAACGTGACAATAACATAGTGAGCTGCTAACCTGAGGAATCCAAAAAGACTTTTCAAAGAAGACTGTGAGCTAGCTCCTAAAAGATGAATAGCTATTAGGTGAAAGAGAAAAGGACTGGTCATTAGAAGAAGAGAAAATGAGCATGAAATTTCATAGTTTAAACATAGGCTCCAGGAGCAAAGGGCAGCAGGTGAGGTCAGAGGTAGAAGGTAAAACCTGACTGAGAAGGGTACAGCCTCATATGCAGAGCTGAGAAATTATAATGAACATGCATCAAACTGGTCAAATTCCATGAAGAGGACAGTTGACTCAATTCTGGCAGTGGTACAGAGGATAGAGTACGATAGGAAAGACCAGAGCCTGGAATGACTATTAAGAAGGCTATGAAAATAGAGAAATTAGAGATGATAGTGATGGAAATGAACAAAAATTCAGAGTGAAAGCAGAGTTCTAACACTACTGTAAAGAAAGGACTGGGAGAACACTGAAGAAGTTCAACAGTTTCACTGCATTCAAACCTCCCAGTTACTTCGTGGTTATAGATTTTATTTTCTTTGGGGGGAAATTCTTTTCCTCTGAAGGACCTCCCTCTTTAAGAAAAATGACAACACTTTTCAGATAATTATTGCTGTTAACCTTCTAATTTATATATACAATTCTGCTTACCAAGTAACCTGATCTTTCTAGTACCATTCATATTTTAAGGTGGAACCAGAAAGGGAATTTATTTCTTAATAGCAAAAAGAATGTGACTGTATTTTATCATAGCCATTGCCAGAGTGGTTTTTTCTTTGATACTTTTATTAAGCTTACAATTTGGCTTCATTGTGTGGACCTTTAATATATAAGAGTAGAATACCAATTGATTATTTTATAATGGTGGATATACCTTTCTAATGAGGAGGCTGCTTGAGGGAATCTCATTCCCCAGTGTGGGAATCCTAATTAGTAATAAGAAGCCTCCTTCATGAAAAGAGAATTTAAAGGGGATAGAAAATAATTATAAGGAATATTTCACCTGGGTCATGATAGAGACTAATGAAATATCCTGCCTAGAGTAAGCATTTATTATCAAATTTTAATTAAACTCTGTAGAGTTAACCTATTGGCTTCAAAAGCATTGGGCAATTGCTTTATTATTCTGTGTCCTAACTATTTAAATAATTGTTTATATAGAAAGTTGAGAGTAGATTTAACTATATATGGGTCAGTTATTCTGGGTCACTGATTAAAACAGGAAGGATTTAGAGTCACAGCTATTCTGGTTAATACTCTTCCTCACAGATTAGGTTATTTACAGACTTACTTCCGGATCGCTTACAACAAAACCATGCATGATAATCTAGAAATACGCATAATACTCTGTCTTTTCTTTAATTGGTATGAGGGATGGCTGAGAAATGGGAACTATTTCTAACCTATTGATGCTGGATATGAGAACCCAAACAGGATACATGCAAGAAGGCAGTACAATGCCTCCAAGAACAGCTCTGAATTAGGAACAATGAAGGTAGTTTAAGCCTGATTCCTCCCTAATAAGTAGCATGAAGAGTTTCTGTGATGGAAAGAATAAGACCGGAAGAAGATTGTGAAATGTAACAAAGGGCAAGGGACTTTTTCTCTGACTTAAAATTATTTAAAATGTTTACATAGGGAACTAGGTAGAGATGACCGTGCCCTAGTATCCAACCAGGCATCGTTACACTCTGAAATCCCCTAAGAATTTGTAATAAGGCCAGTTTCTTTACTTCCTTATGCTCTGAAGACTTAAAGACCATGCTAACTGAAAGTGAATTCTGGGACCATTGACATACTGATACTTGGGAATATCATGAATCTTTTTCCTCAACTCAACTTATAAGTGTTCAAATAACCAGATATCAAGAAAAGAAGAAATCTTAAGATACCTCTACTCTAAAACATTACCTTCCCTTCTACCTTATATCTAAATATCCTCCTATTACAGACTGAATCCTTGGCACCCAGGAGGATGTTCACTTTACTTAATATCTTATTAAGTTGAAAATATACTAATTTCAACCAATGCCCTAACTTTTTAGTTGGCAAACCAACTAAAAAGCATCTAAACAAAGAGGTCTCTTGACAAGTGCCTGAAGGGAAGGCAACTCTAAGGGAGGGAAAAGGGGGAGATAAGAAAATGCATCTACAAAGACCATTTACACACAATTTTGCCAAAGACTGATTCTGGGTATTAAGACAGCCAGCTTCTTCCTCATGAGTCTAGAGATTGTGTGAACCTCCACATCAGTGGTTCTCAAATGTAGTTTGCATCAGAATCTTATGGAGGGCTTGTGAAAACACCAATTGTTGGGCTCCACCTCCAGAGTTTCTAATTCAGTAGGTCTGAGTTAAGGACCAAGACTATGCATTTCCCACAAGTTCCCAGGTTATGCTAACGCTGCTAGTCCAAGGACTATATTCTGAAAACCACAGCTGTATATTGTCACCAAATCTTTCACAAAATTATTACATATAATATTATATAGCCCTGTGTTTACATCCTATGTTTCAGCCAAACCTCTACGGACTTCAGTTTTCTTCATCCATAAAATGAGGAAATTGACCTAAATTATTGCTAAAATCCAATCTAAATGTCTTTGAGTCCAAGTTGGGCAGCACTGTCAGTAATTATAATACAATTTAATGTCTTACATTTGTAGTACTCCTTGTTTTATTTGCAAAATGCTTCCATGTACAATTTGCCAATCACTGTATACTCACAACAATGTGAGATAAATAGAATCCTTTTGGAAACGGAACTTCAAAGCGGACAGTGATTTGTCAAAAGTTGTATAACTAATAAATGACAGACCCAAACCCGGACTAAGATCTTCTAACTCTTCATCCAGGAAGTAATGCACTGTCTTGGATTTCTAGACTAGCCTGACTAATGAAAGGTTCTGATGACATTCTTCCCCTAGAAACAAGGTCAGTAATGTGTCAATTCACTAGGGGACAGGAAAGATCTCTACTCTTTACCTGCATATCCATATGGCTTGCTCCTTCATATCTGCAGAATTCTGGTCATATTACACCTAAAGAGGCCTTCCCTGGATACTCAGTATCAAAATGCCACCCTTTCTCCCTGCCCTGACAATTATACTTCTTATCTCCTTGATTTGCTTTAAATCTGTTCATACAACTAATCGCCACTTGATTATTAATTTACTTGTTTAAACTCTGTCTCCCTCTGCTAAAATATTAGCTCCACAAGGGCAGGACTTTGTTTTGTTCACTGATAAACATCCAATGAGTTGAAAATTGTCTATCATGTAACAATTGCTCAAGAACTATTTGGGGAATGCATAATAATTTAATAAGAACTTAATATATGTGCCATGTACAGTGTTAGATATTTTACATGTATCACCCAAAAATAAATCCTAATGCAGAGGATATTGAGTAATTGGTAGAACCACAACAACAGTAAAAATCAGTAAGACTTTTGTTTCTAAGAAGATAAAGTTGACCCACTCTTCCCTATTCCTCCCACTACGTAGAACTTTTTAGGACATTATACATAAACCTAATATAAGAGATTCTGAAAGGTGGAGAGAAGATGGACCAGCTAGGTAAGTTCCCTAGTTTTCCTTTTGCCTCATATGCCCCAGTCTTGGAGCTGACAAAGGAGACAACACAGAAACACCAGTGAGATCAGGGAAAAAAAAAAAAAACTTCTCTAGCCAAAGGACAAAGTAATGGGCAGCCTAGCAAGACAGAAAACTTTCAGATAATAATGGCTGTACTGTAGCCAAAAACACAGAAAATAATATGGCCCCACCCCATCACCAGCAAAAGCTGAGTGGAAAGCCTGTACTTCCACCCTTGTGAGGCTGTAATCAGGTGCCTCCACATCCCCACTGGGGTGGTGTCAGGGGAGGGCAAGTAAGAAAATGAGACTTTCATGCCAGCTGGCCAGAAATGGGACTCCACAAATGGTTCCAGTAGAAACAACATGAAGATCCTTGACTCCCAACCACCTGGCAGTAAGAAGGCACTTCTTGTTCTCTGTCAGAAGAGGCCTAGTGAAAAGTCAGCACTTTCACAACTGCCCAATGTTGTGAGACCACCCCCCCAACTGTGGTGACAAAGGAGGCCATATGGGGAGCCAGAGCTCCAATCTTCACCCAAGAATAATGAGGATACCACCTCTCAGGTGTCAACAGAAGGAAACCTAGACTTGTTCCTCTATGTGGCAGTAATGAAGTGGCACCATCCCATTTCCTTTGACAGACCAGTGTCACAGGAAGCCAGACAAAAGGTTTAAATAAGATCCAGGATCATAGAACATAATACAAAAGTGTCCAGGCTTCAACTGAAAATCACTCTTCATATCAAGATGATCTCACACTGAATGAAGAGGGATAAATAAATGGAAAAAAGCCAAAACCAAGAAGATAAAGATGTTAGAATGATCTGAAAATGATTTTAAAGCAACTGTAGTAAAAATGCTTCAAGGAACATTTATTAAAATGCTTGAAACAAATGTAAAAATATAAAGTCTCAGCAAAGAAATAGAAGATGTAAAAAAGAACAAATGGAAATTTTAGAAATGAAAAATATAACAACTAAAATAAAAAGCTCAGTAAATGGACTCAATGGCAAAATGGAGGGACAGAGGAAAGAATCAATGAACTAGAATATAGAACAACAGAAATAACCAAATCTGAAAAACTGAAAGAAAATGGACAAGGGGAAAAATTGTATTGAGTTCGAAGGCTAACGTTCGTGTTATAAGAGTGCTGAGGAAGAGAGCAAAACTGAAAAAGCACTCAAAGAAAAAATGGCTGAATAAATCTAAGTCAGGCATGTAACATAACCTACAGATTCAAAAAGGAGTTTCTCCAAATAGAATAAACTCAAAGAAATCCATGGCAAGACATATCATAAATTTCTAAATATTAAAGGCAAAATAACATATCTTGAAAGCAGCCAGAGAAAAACGACATCTACCTATAAGATGTCATCATTTAAATGACAGAAGATTTTTCACTGAAAACCATGGAGGTCAGAAAGCTATTTTTCAGGTGCTGTCAATCAAGAATCTTGGACCCAGAAAAATATATGCTTCAAGAATGAAAAGGAAATCAAGACATTTCAGATGAATGAAACCTAAGAAAAAAAGTATCATCATCAGATCTACCCTAAAAAAACAAATCAAATCACTGAAGGAGGTTCTTTTTTTTTTTTTTTTTTTTTTTTAAGATTTTACTGGGGAAGGGGAACAGGACTTTATTGGGGAACAGTGTGTACTTCCAGGACTTTTTTTCCAAGTCAAATTGTTGTCCTTTCAATCTTAGTTGTGGAGGGTACTGTTCAGCTTCATGTTGTTGTCCTTTCAGTCTTAGTTGTGGAGGGCGCAGCTCAGCTCCAGGTCCAGTTGCCATTGCTAGTTGCAGGGGACACAGCCCACCATCCCTTGCGGGAGTCGAAACCAGCAACCTTGTGGTTGAGAGGACGCGCTCCAACCAACTGAGCCATCCGGGAGGCAGCTCAGCTCAAGGTGCTGTGTTCAATCTTAGTTGCAGGGGGTGCTGCCCACCATCCCTTGCGGGAGTTGAGGAATCCAACTGGCAGCCTTGTGGTTGAGAGCCCACTGGCCCATGTGGAAATCGAACCGGCAGCCTTCGGAGTTAGGAGCATGGAGCTCTAACTGCCTGAGCCACCAGGCCGGCCCAAGGAGGTTCTTTAAACAGGAAGAAAACCAGAAAGAAAGGAACCTTGGAACATTAAAAAGGAAAAAAACACAGTAATCAAAAAAAGAAAATAGATATAAAAGACTTTCTTTTCTTGAGTTTTCTAAATTGTGTTTAATGATTGAAACAAAAATGTTATCACTATCTGATGTGTTTCTAAATGTATATAGAGGAAATATTTAAGACAATTATAAATGGGGGAGAGAAAAGTACTTAAAGGGGTAAAGTTTACATGCTTCACTTGAACTGGTAATGTGAAAACAAAAGATTATATATATATACGTACATATATATATGTACGTATATATATATATATCAACTACAAAAAATGACATGCAAAGAAATGCACACACACATGCACACACACACACACTATAGGAAGAATTAACTCTGGCAAGACAGCCTGAGAAATGTCACTGATCCTTAAAGCCTCTGGAAATGGTCCTAAGGGAAAACAGAAAATAAAGAAACATCTATCAAGAAAATCCATGAAAATTCTGTAAGGAAGATAAGGGTCTGTGATATTTGAATCAATTTCACTTCCTCTCTCCCACTTTCCCAGCTCAGAGAAACAGACTGTACTTCAGATTACTAGGCTAAGAACACAGGGTTCCTTCTTTCCCCTGCTCCCAGCCAGAGGACTTTCTTCTCAGGAAAAGCAAGATATCAGTATTTCTCATTTTGCCCCCAGCTACCTGTTTCTCAGGCTAAGTCCTTGACAACAGTGGTCAAGGGATGGAGGCTATAGTCTTCTTCCCAGCCATGATTCATGCAATAGACGTTCTATCATGGGCATAGTGTGCTTAGAATGCTGGAGTTTTGATCAAAACTTCACTTGGCTTGAGGAGTGGACTTTCTATACCAAGAAGGACAAGCCAAGAGGACCTCAGGCTGTGCCCCTCCCCCCCATCAAGTGCTCAGCTCTGAGAGTAGGAGTGTCACTCAAAGAGAAGTTTCTAATTGTTCCCACCAACATCTCCAGAGCCCTCACTCAGAGATTTTTGCCTGGTGGGGAGAAGCAGGTCAAAATATAGAGACCTTCTGTATTTTTCCCACAGGAACTAATTTCATTTGCAACAGAGGGCAGAGAACTTCAAACCTAAGTTCACTCTCAAGGACAGTAGAGTTGTAGTAAAAGGAAGAGATTCATGATACAGGCTAACCTGTAGGCCAGCTAACATTCAGGAGAGAATCATGGAATAAGATAACTGGGAGAAGCCCTCCTGAGATGAAAGCAAATATCAAACACTGACCTCTGGAACTATTTTTTCAAAGGAGCCAGAATTTGTTTGGACCTCTCGGTAGAGCCATTTATGCCCAGGGGAATTACTAAAAACAATAAAACAATCAGCCAGGAATTAGTGGAATTTAACAGCTGGATGTAGTCAAGGAAAGAGAGTAATGGAGCCTTATCAAAACCACTGTCATCCCAAGGTGACTGCAAGCGAGCCAAAGCTGCACTTCCCAGAGGAGCAACATCAGAGGCTTAAGACTGTGGGTGGGAAATCACTTCACTAAGATGAGCCAGCCAGTTAAAAACAAATAAAACTAACAAGCCCTGATAATGATGGCAGTCCCCATAGCTGCTACAATATATTATCTGAAATACCTACTTTCCAACTAAAAATCATGAGGCACACAAAGAAAACCTTTTGGCCCACACACTGAAGAAAAGCAGGCGACACAAACTGCCTGTGACAGTCACCAGATGTTGGATCTAACAGAAAAAGACATCAAAGTAGCCAATATAGACATGTTCACAGAAGTAATGGCAATCATGATTAAAGAAGTAAAGTAAGGCTTGAGGACAATTTCACATCAAATAGAGACGATCAATAAAAATAGAAATTATTTGAAAAGAAACAAATGGGACGTCAGAAACATGGTGGCATGAGGGGGTCCCCCATCATCTCTCCCCTTGAAGTTACAATAAGTTGAACAGCTGTAATTCAACAAAGGATTCCCTGCACAACACACAAACATGTCTGAGAGACCTGCGAATCAACACATCTGAAGGTGGGTGAATTGGGGCAAAGAGGGGAGGAGAAAAGGGAGAAGCGCAGAGACAGGGACCATGTAAACAATGTGGAGCTCTCTGCGTCCCAGGAGAGGGGAGGATTGAGACTACAGGTACACTCTCTGTGGCCCTAAACAATCCTGCCTGAGTGGTTAGCATATGATATTGCTGAACCCAGCGATGGGGGCAGAGACCTCAGGGCAAAGACTGAATACAGAAGTGTGACAACTGTGGTCTAACAGCCCTCACTGCCAGGCAGAAAACAAAGTCAAGGAGCCTGGCTACCTCCCCTTCACCGTCTCAGAACTTGTCTCCCCCACATCCTCCCAGTGCCAGAAGAAACTATAGCAGTGTCAGATTAAAGAGCAGAATATCAACAGTCCTGAGAACTAGAGACACAATTCCTGAGTAGCAGATGCATCGTGCAGTTAATTCCAGTTACAAGAGAGGAGATATAGGGGCAAGGCAACGATGGTCTCTCAGTTGCAATTACTTGTCGGAGAGCAAAGACAAAAACACCCCAGCAGCCTCTCCCGCCCCTGCACCCCCTTTCACAAGTGATCCCAGCAGGGACACCCAGGGCTGCTGAGGCTCACAGCTCTGCATCTGGCTGCTGGGGCAGCACTGGGATTTCAGGGTTTCAGAACCCCGTCACTCACCACATTCTCGCACAGGGAGGTATTCTGATATGATATGATTCTGAAATGTTAAAAAGAACCAAATAGAAGTTCTGGAGATGAAGAAGTTAATAAAAGATGAAGAATGAAATAGCAAGCTTAAGAAATAGAGCTGACAGGATAGAGGAAAGAATTAGTGATATTGAAGACAGAAATCTGGAAATAACACAGATGGAAGGAGAGACTAGAAAGCTAAAAGAAATAAAAGAACTCTACAAGAACTACCTGACTTCATCAGAAAAAGCAACATAAGAATAATGGGTATACTAGAAGGAGAAGAGAGGGCATAGACAGCCTATTCAAACAAAGAGTCAATGAGAACTTCCCAAACCTATGGAAAGAACTGGATCCTCAAATCCAAGAAGCAAACAAAACACCTAATTACCTCAATCCTAAATGGCTTTCTCTAAGGCACATTATAGTGAAACTGTCAAAAATTAATGACAAGGAAAGAATTCTCAAGGCAGCCAGGAAAACAAGACAAAAACATACAAAGGAAAACCCATTAGATTATCATCAGATTTTTCAGCAGAAACTCCACAAGCTAGGAGGGGGTGGCATCAAATATTCAAACTATTGAAAAAGAGAAATTACCAGCCAAGAAAAGTATATCCAACAAAGTTATCCTTTAGATATGAAGGAAGAATAAAGACCTTTCCATATATACAGAAGTTGAGAAAATTTCCCACCGCAAGGCCTGCATTATACGAAATACTGAAGGAAGTTATTATACTTTAAGCAAAAAGACAAAATGATACAAAAATAGGAGTAAGATTACTAACAGACAGACAGAAGCAGGAAATGGCAACCTTTACACAGAATAGGGCACTATTACACTTAAACATAAAATAAAGGGTAAAGGATATAAAAACATTTAAAAGGAAAAGAAGACAATTTGCTTCTGCAACTCAGAAATGAACTCACAGCATATATAGGGTTAATTTATGACAATAAAAAGGGAGGGAGTAAAGGTCTGAAGTTGCCAAGGGGAATGGAGATAATACGTATGCTCAAGATAAAGGACTAATGTATACATGAAACTTTTTTTTACATAAATTTAATGGTAACCACTCAAACAAAACAAAACAAAACAAAAAACACAGAACTGAGACACATAACGTTAAAAAGAAGAAAAAATTAATAGAATACCACCAAACTAAAATAACGAACAGAAACATGAAGGCAAAGAAACAATGGAGACACTGAGCCACCAGAAAACAAGATAAAACGGCTATAGGAAATCCTCATGTATCAATAATTACTCTAAATGTAAATGGACTGAACCCACCGATAAAAAGGCACAGAGTAGGAGATTGAATCAAAAAACAAAATTTAACCATACGCTAAAAACCACAATGAGCTATCACCTCACACCTGTTAGAATGGCTATTATCATCAAGACAAATAATAACAAGTGTTGGAGAGGCTGTGGAGAAAAAGGAACCCTCATACACTGTTGGTGGGAATGCAGATTGGTGCAGCCGTTATGGAAGGCAGCGTGGAGGGTCCTCAAAAAATTACGAATAGAATTACCATATGACCCAGCAAACCCTCTCCTGGGTATCTACCCCCCCAAAAAAACTGAAATTTATCCATAAAGATATATTGCTCCAATATTCATTTTACCTATATTTACGGTGGCCAAGAGATGGAAATAACCAAAGTGTCCGACAGATAAATGGATAAAGAAGCTGTGGTACATATACATAAGGGAATACTATTGCTCCATAAGAAAAAATGAAATAGTGCCTTTTGCGACGACATGGATGGAATTTGAGATTATTATGCTAAGTGAAATAAATCAGACAGAAAAAGTCGAGAACCATCTTATTTCACAGATATAAGGGATATAAAATTGAAAACAACAAAGGAACAAGACAAAGAAACAAAATCTCATAGACACAGACAATAGTTTAATGGTTACCAGAGGGTAAGGGGAAAGAAGGGTGGTAGATGAGGGTAAGGGGGATCAAATATATGGTGATGGAAGGAGAACTGACTCTGGGTGGTGAACACACAATGGGATTTATAGATGATGTAATACAGAATTGTACACCTGAAATCTATGTCATTTCACTAACAATTGTCACCCTAATAAACTTTAATTAAAATAAATAAATAAATAAAATGCATATGAAATATAAAGGACCAAAGCAATCTTGATAGCCAAACAATCTTGAAAAAGAAGTACAAATTTGGAGGACTTACTCAACAAATTTTTTAACTTATTTTAAAGTGACAGTAATTAAGACAGTGTGGTATTAACATAAGGGTAGAAAAATATAGATAGATGGAACAGAATAGAAAGAATAGAATAGAACAGAATAGAAAGGAATAGAGAATTTGAAAGTAAATCCATTATATACACAGTCAAATGACTAAATTCCCAATGCAATTCAATATAGAAAGAAAAGTCTCTGCAACAAATGATTCTGGATCAATTAGATATCTGTATGGAAAAAAATAATAACACATACCATATATAATAATTAACTAAATAGGCATAACAAACCTAAATATAAATCCTAAAATTATGACTCTTCTAAAAGAACATGTAGGAGCATATTTTTGTGATCCTGGACAAAAATTCTTAAACACAATACAATCACTAAAACAAAAGAAAAAATTATAAACTTGTCCTCTTCAAAATTAAAACTATCACTCACCAAGACACTTTTGAGAACATAAAAAAGGCGAACAGCAGGATAGGAGAAAATATATGCAATACATATATATGCAACAAACAACTTTATTGTATATGAAGAACACATACAAAACAATAATAAGAAGACAATAATCCAACATAAATGAGCAAAAGACTTTGACAGACATTTTCAAAAAAGAAGATGTGTGAAGGTCCAGTTGTGGTCAGAACCTGCAGCTAGGGAAAACAACCTTGAGCCACGTCCCTCAGTCAAAAAAATAAAAAATAAAATAAAAAACAATAAGTGGACAGAATCATAATCACAGGAGAGATAATCAAGCACAGAGAAAGTTCTTAAAGTCATACTTGTGCATCTTTAAAAGAGCTGTCCCATAGTGACTTCTCCTCATTATCATAGTAGAAAACACACCCCTGAATGGAGATTTAAAACGCCAAGGAGGCAAGTGACACAGGGAGTAGCGTGTAGGTACACTGCGCAGGCACAGTGTAGGACCCACCTCAACATACTTTGGAGATGGAAAAAAGAAAGAGAAAGAGGTGGCCCTTAACTCCAAGAGCCCATAAAACCACTATACCTGTAAACCTCTGGGGGTCACATCCATTCTTTTCTGGAGTGCATCAAGCTTTCACTTGAATAAACTTTCTTCTTTGCAAAACTGTTTCACCCACTCTTTTGATTTCTACCCTGAAAAGGGCAAGGACCCCTGCACTGGTAACACAATAACCAGATTAGAAGATATTCAATATCACTGGTCTAGAGGATACCGATTAAAACCACAGGGAGATTCTACTACACATCCATAAAAATGTCTAAAATCATAAATATTAACAATGACAAATGTTGGTGAGTATGCTGAGTAACTATATCTCTCACATATTGCTAGTAAGGATGTAAAATGGTTCAACTATTGTCTTTACATTTTTTGGCCATTTCTTATAAATTAAATACACATTTTTACACCTTTTGATATAGCAATTCCACTCTTTTGGTGTTTAATCAAAAGAAATGAAAAACATGTCCACAAAAAGAAGACTATCCATCAGCAAGAGAATAGATGAAACAACATGGTATATCCTCACAATGGAATACTACTCACCAACAATAAGAAATTAACTACATGTAAGAACAGATGAATCTAAATAACATTCCTCTCTGGCATGAGTCTGAAGAAAAGGAGTGTTGTTTCCTTTGGTTCAAGAGGAGATAACCACAGAGTTTCACCTTAGAAAAGGTAAGGATGCCTTAAGTGACTGTTATTCCTCTGCTTTTCCTCACTAGAGAGAGAAAATAGAGAAATTGGTAGGGCAAAGGGAATCTTAGGAATTGGAAGCTAATTTTTGGCAAAGACTCTTAGAGCAGAAGGAACATTAGAACCAGTAACTTAATGCTGGCCCTGGGCTTAACTGTAAGCAGACACTGCTGAGAAGAGCATGGAAAAGGGATATAAGTCAGATGTTGAAAGAGCTTTTACTCTAAGTTAAAAGAAATGAGTTGTTACTCAAGAATTGTGTAACAGATATCTCATTGGAGAAGGGTTGGAATATACCAATAAATAGGTATTAGCAAAATACATCTCACAATTTAGTCTCCTTATATATATATTGCCCATTAAACTCTGTACTTCGGTGTTGATTGTTACCATAAATAAGGTTTTTCATTTACAGGATTATAGCTCAAAGAAAACAAGTGGGAAATGCATTGCATTGATCCAAATCTCAGATTAAATTGAGCATCAGGTTTCAACCACTGACCATATAATCAGATCACCACCACTTAACATGTGGTCATTTAATGATTACAAAATAACTGAATGGACGTTTAAGATGTATCCAAAGTTTTGCTGTTAGGATAAATGCTAAATGTTACACAGCCTTGGCATACCTTCTTGTTCCTCTGTGCTTCTGTAAGAAAGAGCGTAAGTAGGGCAATCACTGTGATTTTAAATTTCAAAAGATACAACAAACTGTGCTGGAATTTTACACTCTTATTCATGGCATATGAGAGCAGCCACTCTCTCACAGTACTGTTTGCTACTGTCAAATTGGTTTCTTGTCAACCTGAGGGGTGGGTGAAATATACTGGCTGTTATTTGATCTTGCACCTCCTAAGGTTGAGCATGTTTTCAAGTTTATTGGCCCTTTGTATTACCTCTTCCACAAATTGTGTATTTATAACTTTTGGCTACTTTTTCTATTTGCATGTATCTCCTTTTCTTCTTCATTTGAAGGATATATATATATATATATATATATATATATATATATATATATACACAAACACAGAGAGGGTATCAAAAATGTATACACATTTTAAGAAAGGATAAAACTGTATTAAAATTGTAATACTTAATTATACCAATAACAAAAGATGAATACAAGTCATGTTTGACTTCTGCAATTACAAAAGGTGCTCAAAATGGTTACCGTCAGCATAATTCTAATATAATTTTTTCCTTTCTTAAAATATGTATACATTTTTTGGCACCCTCTGTATGTGTGTGTGTGTGTGTGTGTGTGTGCGTGAGCGCGTGTGTGTATCTATTATTTTATAGTTTTGCTTTGTCTTAATGCTAAGAGTTCAATTTGTCGAGAACTTTTTACCAATGGTGTAAGCCAAGGACCTAATTTAATATTTTTTCAAATAATAACTCTCAACCTCATTCATCGAATAGTCCTTCCTTTCCCCCCAGCGATTTGAAATGCTACCTGTATCATATACTAAATTGCTATATAAGCAACAGCCAAATTTTGGACTATATTATGGTCAACTGATCTACTTGCCTTATCCTACACTAATTTTACACTGTTTTAATCCACATATTTCTAAAATATGTGTAATGTCAGGTAGAGTGGCTTGTTATTTCATTGTCTGGTAAAAGCTAACACTTGCATTCTTTCACTAAAAATTCTAATATTGCAATTGTCCATCAAGTTATATAACTAACTTTCTATTACTTCCTTTCTTAAAAAAAATTAAAGTTTATTAGGGTGACAATGGTCAGTAAAGTTACATAGGTTTCAGGTGTACAATTCTGATTACATCATCTATATGTTACATTGTGTGTTCACCACCCAGAGTCAGTTCTCCTTCCATCACCATATATTTGATCCCCCTTACCCTCATCTCCCATCCTCCACCTCCCTTACCCTCTGGTAACCACTAAACTATTGTCTGCGTCTATGAGTTTTTGTTTCTTTATTTGTTTGTCTCGTTTCTTTGTTTTCAGTTTTATACTCCACATATCAGTGAAATCATATGGTTGTCAACTTTTTTTGTCTGACTTATTTCACTTAGTATAATAATCTCAAATTCCATCCATGTTGTCGCAAATGGCACTATTGCATCTTTTTTTATGGCAGAGTAGTATTCCATTGTGTATATATACCACATCTTCTTTATCCAATCATCTATCAAAGGACACTTTGGTCATACAGATGGCCAATAGACATATGAAAAGATGCTCAACATTACTAATCATCAGAGAAATGCAAGTAAAAACCACAATGAGATATCACCTCACCCCAGTCAGAATGGCTATCATCAACAAGACAAATAGTAACAAGTGTTGGAGAGGCTTTGGAGAAAAAGGAACCCTCATACACTGTTGGTGGGAATGCAGACTGGTGCAGCCGTTATGGAAGGCAGTGTGGAGTTTCCTCAAAAAATTATGAATAGAATTACCATATGACCCAGCAATCCCTCTCCTGGGTATCTATCCAAAAAATCCGAAAACATTTATCTGTAAAGATATATGTGCTCCAATGTTCATTACAGCTTTATTTACGGTAGCCAAGACATGGTAACCTCTCCATTACTTCCAAATCTCTTCCCTTTTCATGAAAAAAT
Organism: Rhinolophus hipposideros; assembly: GCF_964194185.1. Lineage (NCBI taxonomy): Eukaryota > Metazoa > Chordata > Mammalia > Chiroptera > Rhinolophidae > Rhinolophus > Rhinolophus hipposideros. The sequence goes on from NC_138066.1 coordinate 8,162,108, forward strand.
TACCCCCAACCTCAAGAAATTCAGTTTATTTTTAGCTGTCTTGGGGTAAAATAATTTTAAAAGGTTCTTGAACATCTAAAATTATTTCTATTTCACCAGTAGCAAGCACAATCAAGCCTACCATCTCAATACCTCTTGATTTCCTCCCCCTCTTTTCTTTCCCAAGAGCTGTTGGCTTAGTTCAGGTCCTCAACTCTTTCCTAAAATAGGACAACAACTGCTTAACTGAGTTCTTCATCTCTGTCTCACTCCTCTAATTCATCTTCCATGCTGCTACCGTAATTGTGTTTACAATGCAGATCTTATGATGTCAGTTCCTTGTAAAAGACTCCGATGATATCTCATGACTCACGGCGATAGAGCTCTTTTATATAATTTTCAGTAGCCAATATTTAACAAATGTTTTCTACATTGCCAGAAAACTATTCTAGATGCTTTACATATATTTCTCACTGAATATTCACATTAATCCTGTGAAGTGGTGGAAAATTATTATTATTTTCCTTTAACAGATGAAGAAACTGAGGTTTACAGAGGTTAGGTAACTTGCCTAAAACTATACAAAATAATATCTGGCTAGTTACATTGTTAGTAACTAGTTAAATAGTTACATTTAAAACATTTTGCACACCATAAAAAGCATGCCAGCCAGTTTCCTGCCTCTAAAATTTACCTACTAAAAGAGGATCTCATGATGGATTTTTAAAGCCACTAGTTGAATTTTAAAAGTTTGGTATAAAATACAATAACTAAGAAAGGTTGAAAATAAAGATATGGGAAAAGATAACCTATATATATGCTACCAAAAAGTAAAAGCAAGTATAGCAAAATATTAGCAAAAATAGAATTCAAGGCAAAATAATACTAAAAAAAGGGGCAGATATAGTTTATATTTTATTTTTAAAAGATGCAATCTAGCAGAAAGATATAATGATCACAATTTTCTATGGTCTTAGCAACAAACTTTGAATTATACAAACAAAAATCTGAAATCTCTGAGAACAATCATAGTAGACGATTTTAACTTACATCTACTAGAAAAATAACAGATCAACTAGACAAAACTAAGAACACAGACAAATAACACAAATAACAAGCTCAATTATAAAAATAAATATAAAATTTTGTGCTCAACACTGAAAGAATATAAATGCTTTTTAAAGATTTAATACATGTGTTTTCAATGGAGGTGACAACACTCTTTTAGGAGTAAAAATTAGATCTGAGGGGTGCAAAAAGTCTGAGATAAGTTAAACATATATAACCTAACAATTCAACCCCTACTTACCTACTCAAGAGAAATAAAAACAAATGTCCACACAATGCCTTATGTGGAATATTCATAACAGTATTCAAAATAAGCAAAATCTAGAAACAATTCAAACATACTTCAACTGGTGAATGGAAAAACAAAATGTGACACATCTATACAATGGACTTCTACTAAGAAATAAAAACGAACAAACTACTGATACATGCAATAACACTCATGAACTCCAAAACAGGCTAAGGGAGAGAAGCCAGACAGAAAAGACTGTACATTGTAAGATTCCATTTATATTAAATTTCTATAAAAGGCAAAATTATAGAGACAGAAAGCAGATCAGTCATTGCCTGTTGTTTGGGGTTAGAGGTGGAATTGATTGCAAAAAGGCAGAGGGGAAATTTTGGGGTTTATGGAAGTATTATAAAACTGGATGTGATGTTGTACAATTTTCTAAATTTAATAAAACTCATTTGACAAATTTTAAGACATATAAAATTCTACCTGAATAAAGCTGTTAAAAGAAGAAGGAAGAGTAGGGAGAAGAACAACAACAACCAACTCATGTACAAAGCCACAAAATAAATATAAACTATTTTTAGAACAAGACAAAATTTAAAACTATAGCAAACACACTGGGAACAGCCCCAAATTTTGTCTATAGTAGAATTAATAAATTGTCTTAATACCATACAGTGTAATACTGTACAGTAATGAAAATAAATATAGTTATATGCAACTTCATGGAAAAGTCTCACAATAACATTGGGTAAAAGAAGTGAGATACTGAAGTGTCACGCGGGGTGGCAGGCGGTGTCTCTAGTCCCGCTCCCCACATAAGAACGCAGGATATGGTGAGGCCAAAAAGGAACACCCATGGAGCCATAGATAGGGGAGTCATACCACTATATTCTCTCAGGTGGCTGGGTTGGAGATACAGGAAGCAGGATCCACACGATCTGCAACCTGTCTGCTTCTCTGCCAACCAACCAACCCCACTTGCTAGCTGTAATCAGCTCTTGCTAGCTCAGCCACCATCTTCTTGCTAGCCCCCATTTTCTGCTAGCTCAGCCACAGCAGTTATATTATTGGCCAATGGCTCACTGGTTACTGCTGACGGCCAACTAGCCACAGCTGATGGCCATCTGATCACAGTTGATAGCCATTTACTACCTAAGCCAGCACCTTTCCACGTGAGGCAGAGAGCCTGGAAACTACACTCCTGGCTCTGTCCCCACAGAAGAATAAATAAAGTTGTATTCATATGAAGCTCAAAAACAGGAAAGAAATGATATGCATTGTTTTGGATGCATACATATGAAAAAAACTATAAAGAAAAGCATAAAAATTATAAAAATTATAGTTACTTTTGTGGAGTGCTAATAATATTCATATGTGGATGTTATCTAAATTGTTTTATTACACTCACACATACAAACACAGACACAGGAACCACATTCCTCATTCCTATTGGGCCTGCTAGGAAACAAACTGCACACACACGCACACACACACACACACACACACACACAAAATTAACAGCTAAAAGAGAACTTTCATTCCAATGCCCAAATCTGGAAATTTAAAAAACAAACATGCTGAGAGATCCAAGATGGTAGAGTAGATAAACACTGTGCCTGCATCTTTCCATTAACACATTAAATTACAACTAAATTATAGAACAATCAACCTGGAGAACCATCTGACGTCTAGCTGAACAGAAGTCCTATAACTAAAAATACAAAGAAGCTGCCACATAGAGACTTGTCAGAGAAGTGGAGACATGGAAAGGCCCCAAACCTCCACGTGTTGGTTGAGAATACAGAGGGATATCTTGCCTGTAGCGGTTCCACCCAAAGGAGCAAGGGACTCTAACACCTCACACCGGGCTCCACAACCCCAAGTATAGGTGCCAAGAAGAGGAGCCACCATAACTTCAGGCTGTGAAAAACAGTGGGGATTCCGAAGGTTCCAGTGGGATGGGAGGCTGTGGTAAACCCAATCAAACCCTTCAACGGCCAACACACAGACTCACCCATTTGCAGGCACTCACCTTGGGCTCCAGCGGAGGGTCAGTGACTCATGAAACCTGGGAGACATATGGCGGGAGGACTAAAGGCCAGTCAGCATTTTCCTGGTGAGGGTTCCTCCCATGCAGCCGGCAGGCGGGCACCATCTTTCCTATGTTGAGCCCATCCCGACAGGCCACGTCTGAATCTGATTGGCCTGATGAGCTTCTAAGCTCCAACCTGCTGACTCACTGGGACTCCACGCCACCCACCTCGCACAACACTGGGGACACTTTCTCCACAAGCAGCCAAGCCCTCTCATATTGCATTCTTTCTTAGAAAACTTTCAGAATCCATGGGCCCCAGGAAGGTGGTGGCTGGGCTAGGTGTGCTCTGCGATTTTTGCTGAGTCACTCCAGGCTCAGTACTGGCACCAAACCAGAGTCTAAATTATCCTGGTGACCACAACTCTTCCCACTCTAGTGACTCCGTGAGACCCTGCCTCGCCCAACTCATGTACTGCAAGAGGCTTTATCAGGGGCTGAACTTTAAGGGAGCTGGCAGGTGGCAACAGGCTTCTGGGTGTCCTGGCTTTTTGCAGATTTACCCCAGGTCTGGTATTGGTGGCAGCCGTCCTCATTTCACAGCATAGTCTCTCCTACAGGCCTCCATGTTTAGCACAAGCAGCGGACAACTGCAGATTACTTTATAGCTTTTACCAGGATGCCCCCAGCCAGTAACGGGCAGTGTCTCACCTGGACCTGACTGGAGCCCCTCCCAAGGAGTCACAGAATCAACATACTTGGAGGTTGGCTTCAGACCACAGCAGAGCACCACCCAATTAGCCCCACAAGTGGCACAAAGGGTGGTCTCAACAGGTACCAGTTCCACTGGGGTGAATTTCATTCAGTAAGGTAAGCCTCCTGCACAGCAGCCCATAAGCTGTGGACATGGCCAAACGCCACAGCCAGGCAGCCTGAGGATCAGTCCCAGCCACTGATGTGCCAATAGCAATCAAGGCTCAACTATAACAAAAGAGTACACAAAACCCACACAAGGGGCACTCCTGGAGCACCCAGAGCAGGTGACCAGAGAGACTGTGCCAGGGCCCCAGAGAACACCTACTACATAATGCCACCTGGCCAATACTGAGAAATATACCAGATCTACCTAATACATGCAAACAAACACAGAGAGGCAGCTAAAATGAGGAAACAAAGAAATGTGTCCCAAATGAAATAACAGGAGAAAACTCCGGAAGAAGAACTAAACAAAATAGAGGCAAACAATGTACCAGAGACAGAGTTCAAAACAATAGTTATAAGGATGCTCAATGAACTTAGTGAGAACTTCAACAAAGGAATAGTGAGCATTAAAAAGGACATACAATGGAAATCATAAAAGTGATTTCAGAAGTGAAGAATACAATAACTAAAATGAAGAATGCACTAGAAGGAATTACTAGTAGGCTAGATGAAGCAGAGGATCAAATCAGCAATTTAGAAGACAAGGTAGCATAAAACACCCAATTGGAATAGGAAAAAGAAAAAAGAACTTAGAAAATGAGAGTAAGCCTTTGAGCCTCTTCTTTTGCTCGGCCCACTCCAAACTCCTTGGAGTGTACTTTTTCTTCTAATAATGCCACGTTGGGCCCTTGAGCCATTCTCTACTGCTCATGTTTATGCCTATTTCTTTGAAGTGTACTATCCCGTCTAATAAACTGCTTTTCCAGTACTTTACCTTGGTATCTCATTCAATTCTTTGCTTGAGATGCCAAGAACCTGGACACTGCACAGAGGAGGGCCCTCTTCACAGTAACAATTCCACCTGTCTTCAGAAGTATCAAAACCATGTATTTAGGTAATTTCTAGAGAATATGAATATGATCAATAATTTCAAATTTTGAACAATAATTTATCAGTTCAGCTTGCTATAAAACAGCATGTAGATCAGAGTTGAAAAAATAGCTATTCTTTTTTTTAATTACCAGTTTTAGCAATGATTTTAAAAAGTTATTCTTGAACTTTTTTGAGCATTATTTTACTTATTCTGTCTGAACGAATGAAAAGGTAATAAGCAGGACCTGGTTGGGACTCCCAAAACAGAGGCCTTGCAATATCCCTAGCCTCACCTCTCCCTGCCCCAGAGCTTAACAATTGATCAACCCACTCCCAGCAGTTTGACCTTAAAACATCCCTGTCCCAGTTCCCTGCTTTAAATAATTACCCTGAAACTTATGCTTGCTTACTAGTCACAATGTCCCCTTGTGCTTGCCGATTACAATCTTCATGACCTAGAATACTTTCCAGGCTACTGTCATCCCTGCTCCTGTGTTGATGACCACATTGGAGAGCCACATTGCCACAGGGGAGGCTCCATGCAGACCTCCAGAACCATCATGTAGCCTCTGGAGGAAGGCCCAGATTTTCCCTTAAATATCTCAGGCTGGTCTGAGAATGTTAAGGCAGTTTTGGGGGGTGTTAACCTGCTGCCTTCTCAGACCATCAGTACTCTGATAATAAATGCTTATTCTATGACCCTGCCTCCCCCCCCACCCCACCACCAAAATGAGAATAGTTCAAGAGACCTCCAGGACAACATCAAGCATAACAAAATTTTCATCATAGGGGCATCAGAAGGAGAATAAAGAAAGCAAGGGATTGAGAACCTATTTAAAGAAATAATGACTGAAAATTTTCTCACCTGGCTAAGGAAACAGACATACAAGTCCAGGAAGTGCAGAGAGTCCCAAACAGGAGGAACTCAACAGGCGCACACGAAGACACATTATAATTAGAATGGCAAAGGTTGAAGACAAAGAGAAGATCCTAAAAGCTGCCAGAGAGAGGCAGCTAGTAACTTATAAGGGGACTCCCATAAGACTGTCAGCTGATTTCTCAAAAGTAACTTGGCAGACCAGAAGGGATTGGCCTGAAATATTCAATGTGTTGAAAAGAAAGGACCTACGACCAAGACTACTCTACCCAGTAAGGCTATCATTTAAAATCGAAGGACAGATAAAAACGTTCCCAGACAAGAAAAAGCTAAAGGAGTCCATCAACACCAGACCAGTATTAAAAGGAATGTTAGAGGGACTTCTTTGAGATGGAAAAAAAAAAAAATATATATATATATATATATATATATATATATATATGAATAATAAATGGCAGTAGCTACATATTTATCAACAATTACTTTCAATGTAAATGGATTGAATTCTCCAATAAAAACACATAGGAGGGGCGTCCTCTTCCTGAGTGGTTTTGGTGACTTAGAGCTGCTGATAGCAAGATGTCTTCAGGAAATGCTAAAATTGGGCACCTTGCCCCCAACTTCAAAGCTACAGCTGTTATGCCAGATGGTCAGTTCAAAGATATCAGTCTATCTGAATACAAAGGAAAATATATTGTGTTCTTCTTTTACCCTCTTGACTTTACCTTTGTGTGCCCCACGGACATCATTGCTTTCAGTGATAGGGCAGAAGAATTTAAGAAACTCAACTGCCAAGTGATTGGTGCTTCTGTGGATTCTCACTTCTGTCACCTGGCATGGATCAACATACCCAAGAAACAAGGAGGACTGGGACCCATGAACATTCCCTTGATGTCAGACCCCAAGTGCACCATTGCTCAGGACTATGGGGTCTTAAAGGCTGATGAAGGCATCTCGTTCAGGGGCCTCTTTATCACTGATGATAAAGGTATCCTTCAGCAGATCACAGTAAATGGCCTCTCTGTTGGCTGCTCTGTGGTTGAGACTCTGAAACTAGGTCAGGCCTTCCAGTTCACTGACAAACATGGAGAAGTGTGCCCAGCTGGTTGGAAGCCTGGCAGTGATACCATCAAGCCTGGTGTCCAGAAGAGCAAAGAATATTTCTCTAAGCAGAAACAAGTGCTGGGCTAGTGGATAGCCATGAGAACAAAACCTCTTGTACTACTATCATGCTTAAAACACGAGTCCTTAGATTTAGCCCAGATGTGGTATGGGATAGACAGGCCTTTATTCCTGTGGAGGAAATGGCCTGAACTTTGCTGTGAGGCAGACCAATTGATGTGTACAGTAGTGAGGCATCACTTTTGATCTTTAGTAATTTCTATTAAACTGGAACTGAGGGGGGGAAAAGACATAGGAGGGCTGAATGGATAAGAAAACAAAACCCTCACATATGCTGCCTACAAGGGACTCACTTCAGATTGAAAGACACACGGAGACAGAAAGTAAAGGATGGAAAAAATTATTTCATGAAAATGGAAATGAAAAAGAAAGTTTAAAAAGCTGGGGTAGCAATACTTATACCAGACAAAATAAACTTTAAAACAATGGCTATGAGAAGAGACAATGAAGGACCCCATACCACTTCAGGGTATTTGTCGGAAGAAAACCCAAATGCTACCTCAAGGGGATGTGTGCATCCATATGTCCATTGCAGCAGTGTTTACAATGGCCAAGATGTGGAGGCATCCTGGGTGTCTCGATGGATGAATGGATAAAGAGGAAATGGTACATACAATATATACAATGGAATATTGCTCAGCCATGGAAGGGAATGGGTTTTTGCCATCTGTGGTGGTATGGATGGACCTGGAGGGTATTGTGCTGAGTGGAGTATATCAGACAGAGAAAGACACATACAATGTGATTTTGCTTATGTGTGGAATCTAAGAACCAAATTAACAAACAAAACATAAACAAACTCATAAATACAGAAAACATTTTGATGATTGCCAGATGGGAGAGGTGTTGGGGGTGTGGAAAGAAGGGTAAGGGATTAAGAAGTTATGAGGGTGTAGGGTATAACATAAGGAATATAGTCAATAATATTGTAATAACTATGTATGGTGTCAGATGGATACTAGATTTGTTGGGTGATAGACGGGAGGATGTTGGGGGCAGGGTGAAAAAGGTGAAGGGAGTAAGAAATACAAATTGGTAATTACAAAATAGTTATGAAGATATAAAGTAAAAACATTGAGAATATAGTTAATGATACGGTAATAACTATATATAGTGCTAGGTGGGTACTAGATTAGTCAGGGGGATCACTTCTTAAATTATATAAATGTCTAACCACTATGCTGTACACTTGAAATTAATATAAAATAATATTGAATGTCAACCGTGACTAATAAATTTAAAAAGGGGTGGGGAGGGAAAGGAAAATAAGAGGTCCAAGTTTCCAGGCATAAAACAAATAAGTCATGGGGATGTAATGTACAGCATGGGGAATATAGTCAATAATATTGTGATAGCATGGTATGGTGTCTGATTGTTGCTGGACTTATCACTTTTTTAGGTATATAAATGTTGAATAACTATAGTGAACCCCTGAAACTAATATAATATTGTATGTTAGCTATATTTTTAATAAAAATCTCAATAACAAAAAAAGAAAAGAAGAAATAAACCAATATGCTCTAGATACTTCTGGGGTTGAAATTGAAAGAAAATTTAAAATAATATAATTAAAGGACTATTAGGGTATTACATACCAACCTGTGGGATTCAGCCAAAGTAGTAATCAAAGAAAATTTTATAACCACGAATAACCTTGTAAGAACATGAAATGGAAATAAACGAAGTAAGTTTTAAATTCAAGAATCTAGATACAGACAAACAAAATAAACTTAAAGAAATAAAAGAAAGGAATGAATAAGATTGAAAGTAGAATACAATAAAATAAAATAAAAAAGGGTTATTTGGTAAAACTAAATTAATCACCAGCACAAGTGACAAAAATTTGGCAAATATGATTTAAAATAAAAAGAACAAAATTAAATTATATAAAGAATAAAAAGGAGTGGATGACTACATAGGAGTTTTTAATTGCAAAAGATATGCACAAAAATGTCAAAAAAATCTAAAATCTCACAAGAAATAGGCAATTTTCTAAGAAAATATAAATTTTCCACACGGACCCCCCCAAAAACAAAATCAAGTAGGAACTCTGAATAGACTAATCAACAGTCATGACAAAACTTAAATAAGAGTAAAATATCCTCCAAAGAGGCAATAGGCCAAAAGAGTTCATGAAGGAGCTCTACCAAACCATCATGGAACAGATTATTCACATCATAAACACATTGTTGCAGAAAATAGACTCAAATGGAAAGCTACTCATTTTACACTAGCATGATCCTGATATCAAAACTAGAAAAGAGGGCCGGCCCGGTGGCTCAGGTGGTTGGAGCTCCGTGCTTCTAATGCCTAAGGCTGCCGGTTTGATTCCCACATGGTCCAGTGCCAGATGGCTCAGTTGGTTGGAGAGCGGGCTCTCAACCACAAGGTTGCCGGTTTCGACTCCCGCAAGGGATGGTGGGCTGTGCCCCCTGCAACTAGAAACGGCAACTGGACCTGGAGCTGAGCTGCACCCTCCACAACCAAGATTGAAAGGACAACAACTTGACTTGGAAAAAAGTCCTGGAAGTACACACTGTTCCCCAATAAAGTCCTGTTCCCCTTCCCCAAAATAAAAAAAAATAAAAAAATTAAAAACTAGAAAACGATAACAGAAGAAAACTATGACCCAGTCACATATAAACTCAGATGTAGAAATCCCACATAAAAATTAGTAAACTTAAAGCAGCTGGGAAATAAACAATATTGTGTCAATAGGTTTTTTTCATGAATTCCAGAATGTTAAAAGTGAGAAAACATACCACAAAATTCACTACATTAACTAGTTAGAGGAGAAAAAAATAATAATAATCTCAATAGATGCAGAAAGAAAAAAAATACACACTGATAAAATCAAATGTGTTTTCAGATATAATTCACATACCATAAAATTCATCATTTAAATATACAATTTGGTGGTTTTAATAGATTCACAGTTATATAACTATAACCACTATTTAATTCCACAACATAAATATCAGTTTCATAACGCTGCTACAAACATTTGTGTACAAGTTTTTATACAAGCATATGTTTTCAATTTTCTTGGGCATATACAAGTCACCTCTAAATTACTCCGCCTCGCGTTGAACACACTCATCCCATCCTTCTTGCCCCTTTCTGAAGCAGTTCTAGAAGTCCTCTTTCCTGAGTGTCTTTAGTTGCGCTGTCTTGGCTGCCTCGATGTCCTGAATTGAGTCAAAACATTTACCTTTCATGGTCATTTTGACTTTGGGGAAGAGCCAGACATCGCATGGTGATGACATCGCATCGCTGGTGAATAAGGTGGATGGGGACACACCGTAATGTTTTTATTTGACAGAATTTGCCATACCAGAAGCGATGCGTGACACAAGCGTTGTCATAATGGAGGATGAAACCGTTTGCCCATTTCACGTTAATGCATTGTTTGTGATCCATGATTCATGGCCCACTTTAAAACACACCTTCTCTCAACCGTAGCTCACACCCAACTGACTGCACCGAACAAGTTGAAACTTGTCACACACTGTTACTAAGATTCAACTTGCTGCTTCCCGTGTTGAAGATTTCTGCCTTTCTGTTGGATGGCACTCAGCAGCAGCCATCCAATACTCACATATTTTTTATTGTAAGTCAGATGGAAAAGAACAAGAAACATGACTTCTCTCATATAGGGGATATGGAACAAAAAGCAACAAATAAAAAACCCAGCTCATAGATAGACAACAGAATGGTGGTTACCAGAAGGGAAGGGGGGTGAGGGGAGGATGAAGAGGGTAAAGGCTGTCAAATACAAGGTGACAGAAGGAGACTTGACTTTAGATGGTAAGGACACAATAGAATATGCAAATGCTGTATTACAAAGTTGTACATCAGAAATTTATACAATGCTATTAATAAATGTTATCCCAATAACTTTGATAAATTAAAAAACTAGAAAAACATGACTTAAGATTTTTATAAAGACTTGGAATAAACAAAAATATATCATACTTGAAAGACTCACTATTATAAAGGTATCAAATGTCATCAAATTAATCTATTCATTCAATTTAATCTAAATCAAAATCCTAACAGGATTTTCCATATAATCTGATTCTAAAATTCGTATAAGAGAGTGCAAGAATTGTCAAGACAACTTTGAAATAAATGAATAATTAGGGAAAATCTGCCCTATCAGATAGTAAAACATATGTTATTGGCACAGAAATATGGTACAAAATATGGAATCTAGAAACTGATTACATTCTCTCTCTGTGTCTGTGTCTCTGTCTCTCTCCCTCTCTCTCATACACATAGTTAGATTATAAATCTCAATATTTTCTTTAAAAACATTAGTTTGAAAATATAGAACACATTTACGACCCTGAGTCCTTGAGTTAGGGAAGGGCTTTTTACAATACACACACACAAAGCAAAAATATAAAGAAAATATTTTTATAACTTTGATGAGATAAAAATATGAACTTCTATAAGACTGAGATGTCAAGTTAAGATCATTATTAAGCCAAGAGAAACCTTTAATACATGTATAAAAAAAGATATGATTATAATTACAACATACAGAATTCTACACAGAAATTTTTACACAAGTTAATATCGAAATACTCCAGGGATGAAGGGAATGGTTAGGGGCATATACATGAAACAAGACTGACCATGAACTGGTAATTATTAATGCTGGGTGAGACGTACAATGGGTTCATTATACCATTCTCTTTACTTCTGCATATTTTTGAAAATTTTCCATATTTTTGTTTATATGTTAACATGGCAAGTGATCCAAGAGTATAGAATGATAAAAGCAAGTTGGTAAATACATAAACTATTTATACTACATTTTAAATATCTGTATTATAAATTTTCTATGGGACAGTTTTCTTGGGCCGGTTTCACTAATTTATATTTTCCTAAATATAAATTTGTAAATGCACAGAAAAGGTCTGAAATATTATAAACCAAACTGAGATCGATGGTTGACTCTAGAGAGAAGGGAGGTACCTGCATTGTGAGTGTTCACCAAAGGGGAATTTTAGCCTAATCTATAAGGCTTTCATTTTTCATGTAATTAAAATGTAACAGGTTACACAACTGTATATATTTATCAAAACTCATAGAAATGTAGTTGTTCTGCATCCTGTCTGTGGTGGTAGTCACAAAATCTATGCACATGTAAAAAGTTACAGAACCATACAACAAAAGAAGTGAATTTTATTATAAAATTTAAATTTTTTTTATAGAAGCGAAGAAACCTCATACAACTGTTGCCTAAAAAGGATGATTTTTTACTGTGTATAACTTACACCTCAGTGTACCTAACCTTTACAAAAAGAAAGATTTTAATTAAAAGGAATGATTACAATATAATTTGTTTAAAGAATAGGATATACATTACAATAGTGGTACATTAATGTTGAAAGCAGATTACAAGGCGTATATTAATATATACTCTATACGTGTATACAGTATGACTCATATGTCTACATGTTATTTTATTACTGCATGTTGGGATTGTAGACATTTTTTCTTTACTGATTTTCTTCTACAATGAATCCACGTTATTTTCTAATGAAATAATAATTATTTTCAACGTTGAATATGTGGCACTGGCCCATATGTGGTGGAAACCCATTGTGGAATCTCCTTGCAAACTGGCTCTGCTGCCCAAGCCCAGACTCCAAGGGTAACCCTCGGCAGTGACCCAAGGAATGAACTGGGGGGTCCCTATGGTATCAAATAAGGAAAAGTGGTTAGGGCCCTGACAGCGATGTGTTGCCGAGTATCTGATCACGGACTTACCACAGGCATGCACAAAAGAGTTTGCCAAAACGAATATAGCTCTTAGGAACTTACTTTGAGGCCCCACCAGGCACTGTCAAAGATTACCTTCCTAACATACTAGAAAGCATTCTCTGCCGGCAGAATGGCCCTTGTAAAATTATTTATAGGAGATTGGTTCACATACTCAAAATGATATGAATACTTCTAATTATATCCAAACCTGACAAATGTCAGTACAAATTATGCCGAGGGTTCATGTTGCCAAATGTCTTGCCCTAACAAAGAGAAGATAGCTGCAGCATCAGCACATTAGTTCCTATATAAGCATGAGAGATCGCTCCTGCCTTATTGCCACCAAGAACCCAGAGGTAAGTGATGGGAGCCTTGGGACCTGACGGACCCCCGGGGGCAGAAAGAGCTTACCCCATGACCCTTCTCTGAGCCTGAAACTGTTCCTCCCAACTCTGACCTTTATTTTCATAGATTCAAGCTTTGAAGCAGGGGAATTTTAATTCTATAACTATCTTACTGGAAATTCAGAGCTTTGCTAATAATAAAAAAGAAAAAAAAAACTTGTTGTTTTACAGTGTTAGATACTTCTGAACCTGCATTTTCATCTGGAACTCCAGAGGTAAGACTCAGCTTTATTCATTTGTTGATCTAATGAAGCAGGGAACAACTCTTAATTACACACCACTTCTATGTTTTTGCAACTATGTAAGTAGGTGGTGCTTCCGAATAGTCTTATAAATGCTAGCAAGTCGTTTTTTCAGAATATCTTATTCTCTGAAACGACCCTCACTTGAGTTCCAGGAGTAAAGGACCATTAAGGAGAGAATGAATTTTTACAGTGAGTTCTCAGCTGCACTGAGATCTGTCCAGGGCAAGCTGTTCCATGCCAGCTTCCCTTTACTGCAAAGTGATGAATACTTAAACATTGCACCAATATGTTTTAAACACTCTGGGAAAATTCTTATCTAAAAGTCTAACACAAACAAACATCTTGTTTAAAACCATAATATTTCAGCTCCTTTTTGATGCTTCACTATTATTTGTTTTTAGAAAGATTCATTTAAATTCATTGTTCATTTAAAAGATCACAAGTATTGCACGCACAGAGTGTTAAATATATACCTAAATTGGAAGAGATCCTGGCCCTTCTCCGAGTAATTATACCTGAAAGTAAAGGAAAGACTCGATCAGTCTAAGAGACTAATGTTGCAGGGACATATCTACCAATCACAGGATAATGGCTTATATGCGTGTGATAAACTCTTAAATTTTTATCTCCTCTTTTCTGGATGGAAAGAAAAGAAGCCTGTGGAATTTATGTGGAAAGAAGGGGCCTTCTCTGTGCTGAAGCTCTCATTTCTCTGTGGTTAGCCTGCAGTTGAAATCTCTCATGCCAAAAAGAGATTGTCAAAAGAGATTTTGGAATTAAGGCAATGCTAAGTCTCTTGGTAGCAAGACAAATGACTACAAATCCCGAGTACTGAGAATTTATTATGAGGTTCTTTTAATGACCCACTGAGAGACGCAACACCAAATATTAACATCAAGGAGATGTTACAAATAATTATGTGGTTTATGAGTTAAAAAATGACCATCTAAAAGGCAAAGATGTTTTTGATAGCTTTGAAAATATCAACCTTCATTTGCACAAGACAAGCTTCTCTTCCTAACTCTATGATTGCTCTAGCACATGGCAGTTGCAAACATTATGCAAAAGGAAAAGTGGGGATTAAAGAATGACAGTTGCTATAAAACAATCCAGCAACAGTTTTAGCTATTGATACTGTTACAGTTTAGAGATTAAAACCGGCAAGGATTCCATCCTCATTCAACTGTAGGCACACTAGCCAGAAGGATCAACATACATGCACACTGGGAAGGGGATTTTCAAAGTCCTGAAAATGAAGACTGAAACGACAATCTCATCCCACACCAGTCCCGTGTTAGTGCTGCTGTATTAGAACGGGTAACGGCAGCTTGGAAGGATAGTTACAGCCTAGGCGGTAGAGGTTCAACATTCATTTCAAATCCTAACTCACACGTATGACTTCTGGTTTCCTTTTCTCCAGCTCTCCCATTTCTTCCCCAAGGCAGAATCCTCTGCTCAATAAAGCACAGCCATGAGTTCAGATGCCGAGATGGCTATTTTTGGCGTAGCCGCCCCCTACCTTCGAAAATCGGAAAAAGAGAGGATTGAGGCCCAAAACAAGCCCTTTGATGCTAAAACATCAGTCTTTGTCGTGGAGCCCAAGGAATCCTACGTAAAGAGCACCATACAAAGCAAGGATGGAGGAAAAGTAACTGTAAAGACAGAAAGTGGAGCAGTAAGTAAAAACATAAGGAGAAAATACTCCCCCTTTTGTTGTTGTTGTTTTTTGTTTTGTTTTGTTTTTTGTTTGTTTGTTTTTTAGATTTTTATTGAGGAAGGGGAATAGGACTTTATTGGGGATCAGTGTGTACTTCCAGGACTTTTCTCCAAGTCAAGTTGGTGTCCTCTCAATCTTAGTTGTGGAGGGCGCAGCTCAGCTCCAGGTCCAGCCTCAGTTGCCAGTTGCAGGGGACACAGCCCACCATCCCTTGTGGGAGTCGAACAGGCAACCTTGTGGTTGAGAGCCCACTGGCCCATGTGGGAATTGAACCGGCAGCCTTCGGAGTTAGGAGCATGGAGCTCCAACCGCTTGAATCACCGGGCCGGCCCTCCCCCCTTTTTTTATCTCTTCACTTAGAGCTGAAGCCTTATCTATTGCTGATACAAGCACCCTTCTAGTCCATTTATGGACACCAGATTTAGAAAGCAAAAGAATTCTCAGTAGTAACCTCATTTCTCACCTTCCCAGCTGCCCACAGGACTTTAGCCCACTAGTATCAGCCTGCACCATTTCCCCTTCAATTCCCCACTTCCCAGTCTAACTCCCCACACCTGGGGAGATCAAAGCTAACTTCTCCTATCAGAAGTACTATTTACTGAGTTAAATAATGTATTAATATCTTCCATTACTTCCCCCCAAATACAAGTTTCTTGAAATGAATGGCAAGGACAAATTTTAAAAATAACCTTTTCAAACAAGAGTGAAAGGACGTAATCGGGTAAACCGGGGACAGAAGAAAAAAATCTTTTTAAAAAGGTAGTGTCCTAGCTCGTCATAGGAAACAGATTTGCTTAACACCAACTTCTGAAATGAATCTATTTTCATGACTTTATTTAAAGGAGACTGTCTGCAAGTGTAGTTTTATAACCCAAACCAACAGGCAAACAGAAACCCTACCTCCAACCGTTAATACAAACTGGTCTCTAACTTTACTTGCCAGACTCTAACTGTCAAAGATGACCAAGTCTACCCCATGAACCCTCCGAAATACGACAAGATCGAGGACATGGCCATGATGACCCACCTCCACGAGCCCGCGGTGCTGTACAACCTCAAAGAGCGTTACGCAGCCTGGATGATCTACGTGAGTGCCCTTCCAACCTCTCTTTGTTCCATTTAAAGAGTGAAAACAAGATCCTCATGTTGCATTGTCTGATTTTCTCAGACCTACTCGGGCCTCTTCTGTGTCACCGTCAACCCCTACAAGTGGCTGCCGGTGTACAACCCCGAGGTGGTGTCTGCCTACCGAGGCAAAAAGCGCCAGGAGGCCCCGCCCCACATCTTCTCCATCTCTGACAACGCCTATCAGTCCATGCTGACTGGTAAGTGAATGACGCAGCTATTTCCAAAAATGTGGCAATAGACTCTTGAATGAACGAACAGACTTTGTCTGGGCCTTGATGATCATAATACACTGCAGCCACGTGGGGCTTCAGTGTTTTCAAAGAACTTTCAGAGCCGCACTGTCATAGATGCTTCCCAGCAGCCATCTCCATTTTGTAGATGAATAAAGTAAAGCTGAGTTCACTGACCTGCCCAAGCAAACCTAGCTAGTCACCGGAAGCCTCGTTGAAACAATTAACAGAACTCTGTAAACATATCTGTTACTTTCCCATATTTTTTACTTTCTGTTTGGGATAGAAAAAAAGTTCAAATGGATTAATTTTAAATATCCGCATCCACAGCAATCAAGGAAAACAGTTACCAGCTTTAGCTGGAAAGCTTTGTAAAGCCTTATCTTGAAATGACACAGCTGATATTGCCAGCTTTTGGGGTAGAACAAGGGTAAAAAAAAAAAGAGAGAGAGAGAAAGAAAGAAAGAGCTATGACTTTTCCCAAAGATGCCTCTTTCTCTGAAAATATATTTCTTAATTTTTTCAAAGTCTGTTATTACTGCCTTATCAAAGTATAAAAAGCTTTGATATGCATTATAGGCCCAAACTCAGTATTAAAACCTTTTATCTTCACACACCAAATGTATTGCTTTTGGAAATATTCTAAATTCCTGAGTTTCCCGTTGGTCCGTGGGATTTTGGAAACTGAGAGTGTTTTGTTGCTTTCTGTTTTTTGTGTCTGTTTTGTTGCACTTGTTTTTTAAATTGTCCTCTAAAGGAGAAGAAAGAAGAAAAAGGAATAAAATAGGAATCTTTTATTACAAATAGGCCAGTAGTTCTATATGGATTTCATGCCAGTAAACTGTTCTTTGGTTGTGAACAGAAGCTAACCACCTTCCAAAAAGTATCCAAATGCTGGCTCACTTCAGAGGTTTTAATACTCAGCAGCTGCATTTACACTGCCTCCGCCCCTACCAAGGTCCCCACCCCAGCAGCTTTAGAACTGCTCCAAATTCAAGATTGCTTATGACTTCCAAACATGATTTTCATATAAAACCAGGCAAAACTGTGATATTGGACCCGGTTGATGTTAGTTTGGCATTGCCAGAAGAGACTAGAACATTATTATCTATGCTCTCACTAGATGTGGTGTGATCTTCATGATTTTTCTTCTATTGGAAAAAGAAATCAATCTGAATATGTTCCAAAATCTGTATCTACTTCCCTGAATAGAACTTTAAAGTTCTCTAAAATCTGTATCTACATCTAAATAACATGCAGATTTGTACCCATTTCTCTGAATAATTTATAAATTTGAGAATTCTCAAAAATCTATAATCTATCAATATAAAATTAGAGCTTTCACAAATCAGAAAATTGGTGTAAATCCAATACATTGATTATATAACCAGTGACAATTTTTGTTTTTATTATTTAAAAATGTATATAAAGTAAAAAGGAAAACCAAAGTAAATGCTTTTTATAAAGCATTTTTGGATCCTTCAGCAGAAGAATTCTCTTAAATCCTGAGTATTTTTATAGAAGAAGTATCCATCATGAACTTGATATGCCTGTGAGTCTCAGTTACGATCATTAGTCTATATGGTTCTCTCTGAAAGACTTGATGAATCCACTAGATAAGTAATGGATAACTAGCCAGACAAAATTTGAGAATGCATAAACTCATCGTCATGGAAACATACAGGATATCTTTTCCTTGATTGGGTGGGATTTTTCCCTTTTTGTGTGAGATAGTAGTTATTTGTGACCTAAGAATAATTTTAGAATAATTCTACTATCAGCTCTGAAGCTAGTTGTACTAATGTGGGATTGTGCTTGTTCATAATAAAAATGAAGTGAATCTGGAAAAAAAATTCCTTCAAAAAAAGGTGAATAAGCACAAACATTTACAATTCCAGATCTCTTCCTTATTTAGTATCACCAGCATCAAATTATTGATATCAAGGACTAGGAGTACAGTAGCAGAAAAATATATATATTGGAAGTCCAAAGACCTGAATATCTTTGACCTTAACGAGCTGTGTAATTATGAGAAAAGTTACTTATTCCTCTTCGGGTCTTAGCTTCTTTATCTTTGAAAACTTCAAAATTCTATGATTCTTTTTTGGGGGGTGTTTTTAATTAAATTTATTGGGGTGACATTGGTTAATAAATTTATATAGGTTTCAAGTATCCAATTCTATAATGAACCTGTATATTGCATTGTGTGTTCACCATCCAAAGTCAAATCTTCCATCATCATATATTTGACCCACTTTATCCTCTCCTACCTCCCCCTACCCTCCTCTATGATTCTTTTACAGATGAAATTATACAATGCCTGGGATTTTCTCTAAAATACTACAGTGAGATGGATGGGGGTATAGATTATATAAAATTGACCAAATGAGAATAACTGCTGAAGCTGTATGATGGGTACATGAGGGTTCTTTAATTATTGTCTCTATTTTTATGTATGCTTGAAATTTTTCATAACAAAAGTTAAAAATTAATAAAGCACAAAAAATAGATAATTCTTTTCCTCTCATTTTCACAAATTTTACTCCCAAAGGTAAGTGCTATTTGGGGGCTCAATACAAAAACAAAACCATAGGGAACATCTTCAAAATGTTAAAAAAAAAATGGCTGTGTTTGATCTGAACTGACTCAAAAATTGATTCAAAACTGATTCATATTGACTGTGGGGATTTTTTTGTTGTTGTTTGTTTCTTTTTTTAACTGATGGTCTTGATTTTTCTTTCACAGATCGAGAGAACCAGTCCATCCTGATCACGTATGTGGTTTGTTTCTTCTTCTCTCATTTGTGGTGATTGTCTTAGATGTTGGCAATGTGAGCTGCAGTTCTGATCTCTTCTCTGGTTTCTGTTTGACAGTGGAGAATCTGGGGCAGGGAAGACTGTGAACACCAAGCGTGTCATCCAGTACTTTGCAACAATTGCAGTCACTGGAGAGAAAAAGAAGGAGGAAATGAGCAAAATGAAGGTGAGTCTGACAGCAGAGTCAGCATCAAGACTGCCAGGGCTCTCAGGAAGTCTGGAGTCCCAGATGTGAGGACGGCTCTTGCCTTTGCAGGGGACTCTGGAAGATCAGATCATCAGCGCCAACCCCCTCCTGGAGGCCTTTGGCAACGCCAAGACTGTGAGGAATGACAACTCCTCTCGCTTTGTAAGTCTCAGTCACAGAGGGGTTTTCTCTGCCCTTAAATGCCAGAGTACCCATGTCTGAATTATCATTTCAATTGCATCACTGTGTGCTTCAACCTTTAAATACAAAATAATTTTTCTCTTTCCAAGGGTAAATTCATTAGAATCCACTTTGGTACTACAGGGAAGCTGGCTTCTGCAGATATTGAAACATGTGAGTAATAGGACCAATGAAAATCAAAACAGAGACACGTGATTTCATTGGCAGGGATATTTTGCAACAGTTGGTATGCATTGAGCCTGCTGCCAGTGTTGCCTGTGAGCCAATGCCACAGCTCATTCTGGAATTCCTGCCTCAGAAGCAACTATGACATTTTTTTCTAGGACACACACTAGGGCTATTTATGCATTCCTACAAGTTACCTGTAGGTTTACAATACATCTCTGTGATTTGCTCTTGATCTGAGCTTTGGGAGGTGTTTGCAAGGAAGCCCCTGACACAGTCTGAGGTGATCTGAGGAAGGAAGGGATGTTAACGATAAATTATAACACAGAGGCCACGGAGCACCCACAGGAAAAGTTTATTTTTTCTAGAGTAGGTATGCTTCAGTCGCTTTAGTCTTTGTTCTTAGATGGTGAGAACCTTGGGCAGTTGCCACATGTATTTGGAATTCATATATGTAGCACCAAGAGGATTCATCACCAAATTCAAACCTCAATGGAGCCTCTGTAATGTCCCCAATTGTAGCAGAGACACTAACGTTCATTTAATATCTTAGCAGCATGAATATTTTTTCTAACTCAATATTTCCCTTTCCTTCCAGATCTTCTAGAAAAGTCTAGAGTTACTTTCCAGCTAAAGGCAGAAAGAAGTTACCATATTTTTTATCAGATTACTTCCAATAAGAAGCCAGAACTGATTGGTAAGAAAGATCTTAAATTCACAGATGAAAGATAATATTTTTATTAACAACTTCTGATGTAAAACATATCCCCTGAATTCGGTGTACCCAGAAATGCTCCTGATCACCACCAACCCATACGACTTTGCCTTCATCAGTCAAGGGGAGATCACAGTCCCCAGCATTGATGACCAAGAAGAGCTGATGGCCACTGATGTAAGTCACACACACACACACACACACACACACACACACACTCACACACACACACTTTTTAAAAAATCCATTATGTATGGGAGTGACAATAGCAACCCGCTGTAAGTGTGGTTACCTTAGGATAAAAATATAAATCCTCCTAAATAAGTTAGTCTCTTCTGCCCTAACCTTTGTCCTGTCATTTCTCATGGCAGAGCGCCATTGACATCCTGGGCTTTACTCCTGAAGAGAAAATGTCCATCTACAAGCTCACAGGGGCAGTGATGCATTATGGGAACATGAAGTTCAAGCAAAAGCAGCGTGAGGAGCAAGCTGAGCCAGATGGCACCGAAGGTACCAAATGAAGCTCCATCTGGATTTGAATTAGAGAATATGGCGAGAAAAAAAGTCTATTCTAAACTCACGTGCCCTTTGTAGCTGGACTTCTGAAGTGCTTATACACATTTATACACATTACATGTTTTTCTCATCCCCTTTCCTTCACATCTCCATGTCTCCATCATTTCTATCCAGCCCAAATATGTTCAAATGAACCCTAATCGCCACTTTTAAGGAGATACATAAAAAAAATACAACCCGGGGCCAGATCATTAGAGAGAGAAGGAGATGGAACAGTGCTCCTGCTTTACCTTGGCAATGGCGGGCAGCTATACAAGATAACTTGGCCTGGTGGCCTAGTTCAGCACTACCGAGTGGCTGGTAATACAGGATCTGCCCAAACATAGCTGGGGGTGAAGAACGTCCCTAGATATCTGTGTACATGTGTGTGTTGTCTATATTTAAGCCTGTAGACAGTCTAGGCAGCAAATAAGATGAAAAAGGAATTGAGAAAGAAGAATCATATACTCTATGTATAGAAACCTGCAACGTAGGTATAGGACCTACCACGGAAGCTAAAGTTATCTGCTCCTTGAAGCCCTTCCTGCCCTTCTCCTCTACATTTTTCAGCAGTTACTTTTGTACCTGACATATGGCATTTATATTATAGTCACCGACAGGATTTTAGAAAGGGACTCTGTAGTGAAATTTAATTCCCGCATTTTCAGATAAAGAAACTGATCCAAGAAGGTGAAATTGGGAGGTGTAAAACTGAGATAAAGATGCAAATATTCTGACTTTTACGTGTCCCTACCAGTGAATACTAAGATTTATTTATCTTATACTTCCAATGACACCTAAGGTGTTTTAAGAGCAGGGACTATGGCTTGTACCTTACATAAAGTATTTCTTTTTTTTATTAGTTTCAGGTGTACAAAACAACATAATGATTAGACATAAAGTATTTCCATAAACAGTGAATGTGTTTATTGTTGATGAATTTCTCAAAAACAACCTGCAATAAATCACCGAAGGCCAGTATAACTGATTGACCATTTATTAGCAAGTACATCCTCGAATGTACAGAGAGTGATCATCTGATCTTCTATAGAATTATTTAAAGGTTTTATTTAAATAATAAAAAAATGGATTGGAGAAAAATGGCAAGATTAGGTTAAAAAGTATATCCACCCTTAAATAACATTTCTTGAATTGTGTCTCTGCAGTTGCTGATAAGGCAGCCTACCTCCAGAATCTGAACTCCTCTGACCTGCTCAAAGCTGTCTGCTACCCCAGGGTCAAGGTCGGCAATGAGTATGTCACCAAAGGCCAGACTGTACAGCAGGTAAATTCATGACATCAGTGAATCATACACATCCCAGCCCTGTAATAATGCCAACAAACATTACTCCTTTAATAATGCCTTAGTAACACCAAAAACATTACCCTGTCCATGAAGGTGTACAATACAATGGGCGCTCTGGCCAAAGCCGTCTATGAGAAGATGTTCCTGTGGATGGTCACCCGTATCAACCAGCAGCTGGACACCAAGCAGCCCCGGCAGTACTTCATCGGGGTCTTGGACATCGCTGGCTTTGAGATCTTTGATGTGAGATATCTTCATATTAATAAAAAGTGGGAGGAAGGAAGGTAACTTGGACTTTGATATACTAGGTATTATCATTAGTTGTTTAAATTTGTGGTTTCTACATTGCTTTCTCCAGCAATGCACCTAGAGTTATCTCCAAAATATCTGGGAGGTAACAGAATGTAGTAGTAGTAATAATAATAATAATAATAATAATAATAATAATAATAATAACAGCTAAGATTTATTGAGAATTGGGTGTATTTCCGGCATTACATGAAGCACTTCAGAATGTTACTTTATTTAATCTTCAAAACAACTCATGAAGGAGTAATTGATATTATTGCTAATTACATGTGGAGAAACTGAGGTCAGGAAAATCAAAACACTTGCTGAAGATTCTACGACCATATAAGGCAAAGCCAGGGCAGGAACCAAGATCTGGGCATTTGGTCCATACACAAGGCATCGCCCATAGAGAAGAAAGGGCCTAAAGGTAGAAATATAGAGACAGTTCGTAGTCTTTCTCTTCCAGGTTCACGTGACACGTACCATTTCCCCTCTGGGGCATCAGCTTCATCATCTATAAAATGAGGATGTAAATTTTTACAAAGACTCTTCCAGATCTTGAATTGTTACACTACATCAGGTCTCTGCTTTCACATACCTCACAAGGACGATTTGCCAAATTTTTGATATGCATAGAAGATAAATTAGATAAGCTTTCCTTAATAATGTGACAGCCAAAAGTGAAAATGTGAACTTTATCTTGAATTAGAGAGTGGGGTAGTAAAAGAAGTGAGGTTGTCCAATAAATTACTTTCACCCTTAAATCTGAACCATAACTCAAAGGATCATGATTGTACTTTTAATGTATATTACTGTCCATGCAATCTTAGAGGTGGAAGGAGGTAGATTCTACCAGACTCCTGGTGTGATTGACATCTATGCCTTTAAATAATGCCCAGAATTCATGAAAAGGGTTCATGTCAAAAACAATCATTTTTTTCCATGGAATTTTTGAAGGAAATAAAATTAGTCTAAATTTTATTTCATTAGCTATCTTCCACATTTTTTCAATAAAATATGTTTTTCAGTAATGAATTTTGCTGCTATAAAAATCCATTTAACGTTGAAATTTTTGTTTTGTCCAGTTCAACAGCCTGGAGCAGCTGTGTATTAACTTCACCAACGAGAAACTGCAACAGTTCTTCAACCACCACATGTTCGTGCTGGAGCAGGAGGAGTACAAGAAGGAAGGCATCGAGTGGACGTTCATTGACTTCGGGATGGACCTGGCTGCCTGCATCGAGCTCATCGAGAAGGTCTGTTTGACTTCTCAAGAAAGGCTGGACTGGAAGGATAACTTTTCCAAGTGTCTTAAGCAACTCTAGGAAGTATGACTTTAATCTTCAATAGATTGATTTCAGAACAAATTAGAAAATTACCATTTAGAAACAGTTTTCTCTTTTCAATTTTTACATCAGAGGGATCAGAATGTTTGGTTTCATTTTGTTCTAAAACAGTTTTGTTCAACGCTGATTCCAATCCAATTTTAAAGCTGCACAGAAGGCTTTATTGAGCTGATCTGCTTCATGAGAGGAACTATCTCATTGGTTCTAAATCTGTCTCCATTAGGATACAAGATATCAGCAATAGAAATAAGTCTCTTTTCTCTAAATAAAAATGAATACACAGGTAACACAGCTAGGGCTTATATGAAAGGTGATCTGTTTGGAAGTCAAGAAGTCAAGTTGCTTATGCTTCTTAATCTATCTTTAAGGAGATTAAATACACAGACTGTCTTAAATAAGGTTTGAGTTTTTATACTGTTTAATTATTGCCTATAAAGTAAACATTGAAGTCAGCAAGTCCTTTTCATAGCAAAATAAAACTTTGACAATAGATTAATTCACTCAGTAGGAAAAACAGTGTGATAAATACAAACCTTTTTAACAGATCACCCCCCACATGCTGTGCTGACATCTGGAGTTTATATCCAGCTACTCTTTTAATGAAAATGATGCTGTGGTTTGAATATGAGAAGGAATGGTGGAAAAGTCATTCTAGTGATAGCACTAGAGCGTGACCCTGTTTTACTGTATAAATACATTTAATTGGGGAATGATCATTGATCCAATGACAGCTCATATATATATATATATATATATATGATATATATATATCTTTTGAGAGAAAATAGGTTGACACCAATGTCTCTTTTCTGAATTCAGCCAATGGGCATCTTCTCCATCCTGGAAGAGGAGTGTATGTTCCCCAAGGCCACAGACACCTCCTTCAAGAACAAGCTGTACGACCAGCACCTAGGCAAGTCCAACAACTTCCAGAAGCCCAAGGTAGTCAAAGGCAAGGCTGAGGCCCACTTCTCGCTGGTGCATTACGCGGGCACCGTGGATTACAACATCGCGGGCTGGCTTGACAAGAACAAGGACCCCCTGAACGATACCGTGGTCGGGCTGTACCAGAAGTCTTCAATGAAGACTCTGGCCAGTCTCTTTTCCACATATTCTAGTTCTGAAGCAGGTACTTTCTGTACCCTTAATCTAACTTAAACCTATTCCCACAAAATATTCACACACCATTCTAGCCTCTGGGATTCTACTTTAATTGATGGGTTTTCTTTTTACCTCAGATGGTAGTACAAAGAAAGCTGCTAAGAAGAAGGGCTCTTCTTTCCAGACTGTGTCAGCTCTTTTCAGGGTAAAGTACAAATTTAATTCGAGAAACCTGTTCAGTTTCTATGAATTATCATAATTATTAGATTCAGAATAAATTAGGACAGAATGGAATGCTAATAGGAATCACTTCAAATACTCAATCTTGTCAGGGTATAGCTAAAGCAATACTTGTCCTGTAGGGTCAGACGCTTTACCCATTATTCCTTATTATGACCATCTAATGCATTCAGGAATGTCAAAATGTCCTTAGAAGCTTTCTTATTATATAATAAGGCTTGTTTTTAAGGAAGCATAGCTGACCCCCCAAACTATCCCTGTGGAAGGTCATATCTTTATTCTGCTAATGTTGCCCTTTGAGAATGTTCCCGAATTCCTCTTTGACAATGAGCCTGAGATACACCCTTTAGGACATCCTCCCATCAAAACACGTCTTTGTCCTCTAAAGTGGATTTAATTTTTAGGTATAAAAAGCACCTAAAGCCAAGGCTAGTGATTCAGATGAATGATTAAGTTAAAAAAAAATCTCTTGAGATTAAAAGAACAATAATAACTTTACTACAAATACTGTGATTTTCTTAAGTGGCTAAGAACTGGCTCTTCTAAAGAGGAGTATACTAAATGTACGGCCTGATGACTGCTTTGTCCGAATTTAAATGGCTAAGTCTCATTCCTTTTCAAACTAAAATGCAGCTATAACCTATGACCGAAACAGGAACAATGCCCTGTTCTTTTTCTTTCTCACTAGCAATCTGCATTCAAATACTCAATAGTATTCTTGTGAATCACCCAACAGATTCTTGTGACATCAACTTATCCTTGTACATACTTTCAAGATGAAAAATTCATTACTTATTTTGTTTATTTCCTAATGGTTAACTGAGATGTGAGGGTGGGGGAGAAACCAACTCTGCCTTCTCAAAGAGTATACCTAAGAAACACTGAGAACTGTTTATATGTGAGTTTTCTCTGGTTGAGTAAAACATCATCATCTGTCATAACCAATTACTCTATTTCTGGAATAACTCCCCCTATATGCTTCAAGCTGTGGATCATTCTCAGGTACCCAAGGTTATATGGTCTCATGATTTTAGACTCAAAAAAACACAAAAACCATACAAAACAAGAGGTTACAGTTCCCAGAGAATAATAAACTCAAGGGAGGAATGACAAAAGTTGGAACAATTGCTAACCTAGGTTACCCCTGTAAACCACTGCTGTGAAAAGCATTAGCACTGAGAGAGAGACAAAAGAGACCTTAGAGATAAACTCAATTATTTTCAGATGAGGCTCAGAGAGACAAAAGGGGTTTCATAGAGTCAAGCAATTCCTTACTGGCAGAACAAGGGCACAGTCCTTTGTCTTCTGTTTCCCAGTCGAGAACACGTCTGGGCTACTGAATTTTCAGTTTGTTTATAGGACAGATCCTAAATGTTACAAAGTATTACCTTAGACGGCTGCATTTCTTCTCAGTATTTTGGCCTTTTGGTTATTTGGCAGGCTAGAACTCTTGAGACCTTTAAAATACGGTGCAATTGAAGCCCTACAGACATATCTAGTAGTTAAGAATGTTCATCGGTTCATTCCATATAATTACCAAAAAGAAATCTGAAACAGAACTTTCTCACCGAGTCTCTTCTATCTGGTTTTCAAGGAGAATTTAAATAAACTGATGAGCAACCTGAGGAGCACACACCCTCACTTTGTACGGTGCCTCATTCCCAACGAAACCAAAACTCCTGGTAAGACAGAAATAATCATGAAATAATCAGACAGGCACAAGTTTGAAAATTCAGTGCCCCATAGGAAGTCCTCTGGTATGTTTTTAGGGTCCATGGAGCATCAACTTGTCCTGCACCAGCTGAGGTGCAACGGTGTGCTGGAAGGCATCCGTATCTGCAGGAAGGGCTTCCCCAGCAGAATTCTTTATGGGGACTTTAAACAAAGGTCAGTCTCTCCTTGTAGTTCACTGAATGCTGTGAAAATGCATCACCTTAACTGTTGTTTTCTGTTCATCATAGTTCATGGATCCTGCTTAGTAAATATTGCAAAATTAAGAGGCCAAATAACAGTCTCATGGCAGGCCATAATAACCAGTTAGAAGCAGTGGCACTTCTTAAAAATAGGAAGGAGGCATGCATGAGACAGTGGGAAAGTCACACTGTTTTACTATCTGAGCTTACAGGACAGTTGGTGTTTTTTTTTAATTTTACTTTTTCTCTGAGACTTTTATTGATCTTTCTTTTGGGTGTCACTTGATTTTCATACATGATCACACATTCCTAATCTTTCTTTCTTTGACTGAACAGATACAAAGTTCTAAATGCAAGTGCTATCCCAGAGGGACAGTTCATTGACAGCAAGAAGGCTTCTGAGAAACTTCTAGGGTCTATCGACATTGACCACACCCAATATAAATTTGGACATACCAAGGTATAACTGTTATTTATTTACACCTGATTCAAGTACCTTCTGTCTTCTCTGCGTCTCCTGCAGTATGGGGATGATTTGTGACTCTCCCTTTCTCCAGGTTTTCTTCAAAGCTGGCCTCCTGGGTCTTCTGGAAGAAATGAGAGATGACAAGTTGGCCCAGATTATAACAAGAACTCAAGCCGTCTGTAGGGGATTCCTAATGAGGGTAGAATATCAGAAGATGTTGCAAAGGAGGTAACAACCTTGCAAGACATCAAGACTGTGAGGTCCCTTGGGGACTGTCAGTCAGCCTTCCTTGTTCATTAACGTTCATTTTGTGGCCAAGACGTGCTTTACACCCACTTCAGAACTCACTCCTGCAACACATCAGCTTTTGCTTACACTTGGATTCCCTCCAACACTTCTCTTCTCCCTCCAATGTCTCTCTTACAGCTTCTCACATACAGCTGCAGGAATAACTTCAGTAAGCACTATTTTCAGCACGCCATATCTCAGTTTGGGGATTCCCATAGTCTCCCATGTCAAATCCAAGTTACCTTGCGTGACTGTCCAAGTTCTCTCTATCCCCCACCTCATCTGTCATTTCCAACCACATAGCTTTTTCCAGCCAGGCTAAATTATCTGCTTATCTCCTATTTTCAGGTTTGTACAAGCTCTCTCTCCTCATCCTAATTTATTTATTTATGAATTCAGAACTTCCACTCCTCCTTTCTCTAATTAACCTCAGCCAGCTCTATCTACACGGCACTACTGCATTTCCTGTCCTTACACACACACATTTTGCATTTATTTTCTTTATTAAGTACTTATTTAGGTCTGCATTATAAGTATTCCCAAGTCTTTTGCATGTGTCTATGATTTGTGTCGTGGTATCTGCCTTCTCAGAGTTTTATGGTTCTTATAAATTGGACCTATAAAAATATAATTTCCATTTCAGCAAGCCTGAAGAGACATACACATTGCTACAAAGCAATCAAATCTTGCTGTCTATTGGTACAGTTTGCTGAAGGGATATCTTTTATTACTATTTTACAATTTTATTTCAATGAAACAAATTTTGGAGCTCAGTCCATGCTAACTCCCCTGTAGATATTAAAAATCTAACTGAGCAGGTAAGAATGAGGCATTTGAAAGAATTTGAGAAAAAGCCAGTATATTCTCTGAAGAAGCTAACAAAAGAACTTTACACGATGCGTAATTCGCTGGTGAGTAAAATAAGAGGAGAGGCTTCAAGGAATACATGACAAATCATAAGCTCAATTTAGGTGGGCAATTCAGAAAGCAACCTCTACCATTTCACAGTTCACAGCCGTATGCCGATAGCCAAGCAGCACAATCAATTTACAAGTGCCACGTCCATTCTCAAATCACTAATGTTGTGATATCTCAATGGTCTTAGAATGTACATGACGCTCAGCCATGTAAAGCATTCCCCTTCAAAAGTCCACTTCTTTGTTAGTTTGATAGGGACTTAAGAACCCAGAATTGTCCAGTATGAGCAGCACACATTAGTAAAGTGTTTATACTGAGGATATATGAGTATAAAGGTAAGGGCACATGTGCATGCATGCGTGTGTGTGTGTGTGTGTGTGCGTGTGTGTGTGCCCTGCATCTAACATACACAGAATTTGACATGTCATTTATATCCATATGTGGGAGGTCATTAAGAGGGGAGTTTGTGTAATAGAAAAACAAAACCAATAACATTGTCTCTAATGTTAGATCAATCTACACTGATATTTTAATGCCATTTCAGAGAAGCCATTTTCTGCATCCAGTATAATATACGTGCATTCATGAACGTCAAGCACTGGCCCTGGATGAAGCTCTTTTTCAAGATCAAGCCGCTGCTGAAGAGCGCAGAGACCGAGAAGGAGATGGCCAACATGAAGGAAGAGTTTCAGAAAACCAAAGAAGAACTTGCCAAGTCAGAGGCAAAAAGAAAGGAACTGGAGGAAAAAATGGTCACTCTCTTGAAAGACAAAAATGACCTGCAACTCCAGGTTCAGTCTGTGAGTACTCTGTATTCTGAATATACCATGTTACTGAATACAGTTTTTCTGGAATTCATACATACGTTGGATTTACAAATGGCCTTTTCTTGAAAAAGAAAATCTCAAGTTCTTTCTTTCTTTTTTTTTTTTTTTTTTTTTTGGAATTTCACTTAATCTTCAATATTCTCATGAAGGCACAATTACTTCCAAATTACAAATGGAAAAGGGAAGATCGAATCACAACTTGAACATGAAGGAGGCAGTTGATAGACAAGTCCCCAAATCTCATTGTGTCCATTTGCCTTTCCTGCTACATCCCAGTCTTAAAATATAGTCCTATTTTCTGAATGCAAATGTATGAGCTAGTATTTAAATTCAAGACCGTTATTATCTCCTTTCCCCAGCCCCTGAGATTTAGCTCAGAAAATTTATTTGTGGTACTTGAACTGAACTACCAGGGTATATGGTAAATAAATGCCCTGTATGATTCTTTCTTTGACACAGATTCAGAGTTCTTAAGTCCTCTATTTATTGGTTCAGGAAGGAGTTGTAATCAGAGTGGGGGGTAGGTTTGGCACCTGCATTCTGGCCAAACACAACGTCCCATTTCCTTGGTCCAACACACCCAAAAATGTCATGAAGAAACCTGTAAAAAAGGATAGTTTCCCTAAAATGTTGAAGCTATTTTCAACTTTTCCTTATGATAACTTTACTTATACTTTGGGAAAGTTACGTTTTCCCAAAATCATAGGATCACACTTCTTCATCTTAACCTCTTTCATAGGTATTATCACTAGTTTATTGAGTGCATTCACTGTTTAAAAGACATGCAAAGGAACCTGGGAAGTCCCCACTATCATCCATTTAAGCATTCAAAAATTTAACATATGAACAAGAGAAGCACTGAGATATTCAAGAAATTCCCCAGGCAAGAATAATCTAATAAATTAGTGGCTGAACTGATTTTTATGTGAGTCCTTTAGTCACTTATAAAAATGTTATTGAATTATATGGTTTCTCAAAATCACATATTCTTATATATTCTAAAATTTGTTTTAAGACTAATAGGTAATTAGTAAAACGGAAATGAAAATTACAGACAATTATAGCTCTGTTATGGACTATGAGGAAGCTTTGACGGTATTAAATCAATGCTGCATGGAAACGTACTCATAGGCGTACTTTTTATTTTCTTTTTCTTTTCTGTTTTAAATTTAATCTAGTAACTAGTTGCTTGAGGTGAGTAGGGAATGCTCAAAAACCAAATTAACCAATTTAACTAAGTCATGATCTTTGAATATTACAGCTGAAATGCTCTTAGCAATCATTTATTCCAACCCCTTTAATTATATATGAGATAATTGGACATAAGGGGAATAAAGCAATAAAGGTCATACATATGGCAAATTTGGGACAAGAAACCAGGCTTCCTTTGGTTCCTCCACTCTTCCACGCACTGCTTTTTAAAAGTCAATTGCTCCAACCCAATCATTTTGCAGACTGATTTGCTTCTAAAGCTATAGTCGCACTTGTAATGAGCTGCATTTCCCCAGGCCGTATAATAATATCCAATTAAGTTTAATTTATATTCATACTGAAAATTCATCAATATTCAGTGAACATTACTATTTTATACAAAGAACCAGTTCAAATTAAATAACAAATTCTCTAAATATCTCACTGAATCTCCCCACAGGAAGCAGATGCTTTAGCTGATGCAGAAGAAAGGTGTGAGCAACTGATTAAAACCAAAATCCAGCTCGAGGCCAAGATCAAAGAGGTGAATGAGAGAGCTGAGGATGAGGAAGAGGTCAATGCTGAGCTGACGGCCAAGAAGAGGAAACTGGAGGACGAATGTTCAGAACTGAAGAAAGACATCGATGACCTTGAGCTGACACTGGCCAAGGTTGAAAAGGAGAAACATGCCACAGAAAATAAGGTCTGAATCATATTCTGCTTTACGAAAATAGAAGTTCTACCATCCAGTAAGCTGCTTTATAGTACAGACAATCCCTTCTTTAACCTTCTAGGTGAAAAACCTCACAGAAGAGATGGCAAGCCTGGATGAGATCATAGCTAAGCTGACCAGGGAGAAGAAGGCCCTCCAGGAGGCCCACCAGCAGACCCTGGATGATCTGCAGGCAGAAGAGGACAAAGTCAACACCCTGACCAAAGCTAAAACCAAGCTGGAGCAGCAAGTGGATGATGTAAGTGTATTTTTAATAACCATTTGGAAAAAATTTTAATACACTTTCAGTTTTTAACACATTTTACATTCTTATTAGCTTGAAGGGTCTCTAGAACAAGAAAAGAAACTTCGAATGGATCTAGAAAGAGCAAAGAGGAAACTAGAGGGTGACCTAAAATTGGTCCACGAATCCACAATGGATGTAGAAAATGACAAACAGCAACTTGATGAAAAGCTTAAAAAGTAGGAACTAAAGAAAAAAAAATTCTATGTGACATCATCTTTCAATTCATATGGGTACTAATGTCTTGTTCTTCTGTATAAAGGAAAGAATTTGAAATCAGCAATCTTCTAAGCAAAGTTGAGGATGAGCAAGCAGTAGGAATTCAACTACAGAAGAAGATCAAAGAGTTGCAGGTGAGTCATCTGACCTCCATTTTTTTATGCACCCTAGAGTAACCTGAAATTGAGATGAGTTTATGTTAATGTGCTTTTCACCACTCCTAGGCCCGCATTGAGGAGCTGGAGGAGGAAATCGAGGCCGAGCGGGCCTCTCGGGCCAAAGCAGAGAAACAGCGCTCTGACCTCTCCCGGGAACTGGAGGAGATCAGCGAGCGGCTGGAAGAAGCTGGCGGGGCAACTTCAGTCCAAATCGAGATGATCAAGAAGAGGGAGGCTGAGTTCCAGAAAATGCGCAGGGACCTGGAAGAGGCCACCCTGCAGCACGAAGCCACCGCGGCCACCCTGAGGAAGAAGCAGGCGGACAGCGTAGCTGAGCTCGGGGAGCAGATAGACAACCTGCAGAGGGTCAAGCAGAAGCTGGAGAAGGAGAAGAGTGAGATGAAGATGGAGATCGATGACCTTAGCAGTAACGCAGAGGCCATTGCTAAGGCCAAGGTACCCAATTCCGTTTCTAAATGAGGTCCATTGTTCTCTGTCATTAAACATTGTTTGCAGGCAGTTTATAACACTAATCTATTGTTTTCTATTCTAATATACTCCATTCTGTTTCATTGTTTTCAACACTGGCTCTGACCAACTAAGATTATTTCAAAATCCACTTTAAAGGGGTGTCAGTCTTATTTGGATAAATGGATGGGCTCCAACAGTGACCTCTTTAGGGACGTCATGCACTCACCAGGCTTGAATCCCAGCATGTCCCATAGAGTTGGTGCCATAACTTTCTACTCACACAACATCAATTTAGTCAATCTAAAATTATTTTAAGAATCAAGCCTTACCTTTTTTTACTGCATACAATGTCTCATCCTTCATTGCCACATGTCTCATAGGGAAACCTTGAAAAGATGTGCCGCACTCTAGAAGATCAACTTAGTGAACTTAAGACAAAGGAAGAAGAGCAGCAGCGGCTGATCAACGACCTGACGTCTCAGAGAGCGCGCCTGCAGACGGAAGCAGGTGAAGGCCTTGCTCTGAGTCCTGAAACTTTGTACCAGATAAAAGCAATTCCAGGGGTTCTTCATAAATAGCAACACTCTCGTTTTAGAGGATAAACAAACTATCCGAATGTGCTAAGCAGGTCAAAAAGAAAAAGAAAATAAGCAAGAATCAGCAAGCAAATTTACTTGTTATACTCCTATGGCAATTCTGCTCTTTAATCTCCAAATCTACCTTGTTCTATAATATTTAGAAGTATATATTTGATATTATACAAATACATATAAATATAAAAGCTTTAGGCTAATTTTTTAAGGTCATTAACAAAGTCCTTTACTTCTGGTATTCTTAGGTGAATATTCCCGACATTTAGATGAGAAAGATGCTTTAGTCTCTCAGCTTTCAAGGAGTAAACAAGCATCTACTCAGCAGATTGAGGAGCTGAAACGTCAGCTAGAAGAAGAAACTAAAGTGAGTTTTACCAAATACCTTCTTGGCTAATCAAATCTAAACATGTCCACTTAGGTTTTACTTCAGGTGTGTAAATTAAATATCACTGAATAAATGAACTTAAGTCACTGAACTGGTCCTTCCGCAGGCCAAGAACGCCCTGGCCCATGCCCTGCAGTCCTCCCGCCACGACTGTGACCTGCTGCGGGAACAGTATGAGGAGGAGCAGGAAGGTAAAGCCGAGCTGCAGAGGGCACTGTCCAAGGCCAACAGCGAGGTTGCCCAGTGGAGGACCAAATACGAGACAGACGCCATCCAGCGCACAGAGGAGCTGGAGGAGGCCAAGTACGTACTGTGAACTCTGGGGGAGGAACATGACATGGTTTCTGAGCTGCCCACTCTGTGATGGTGTTGGTAACAATAATAGAAGCTAACACTGAGTGCCTACTATGTGTCAAGTACTATATATACTTGTACATTAGTTCATTTAGCTTTCATACCAACATTATTTTCGTATTATTGTTCTTATCCCTATTTACAAATGAGGAAATTGAGGCTGTGAGAGATTAACGAACTAACCCAAGGGCATATGATTAAAAACATGGGACAGCTGGGATTAGAACCAGACATTCTGACTCCAGAGCCCACCTTAAGTATTGCAGTA
The DNA here is from genome assembly GCF_964194185.1 of Rhinolophus hipposideros. NCBI lineage: Eukaryota > Metazoa > Chordata > Mammalia > Chiroptera > Rhinolophidae > Rhinolophus > Rhinolophus hipposideros. Next base: position 8,196,767 of record NC_138066.1, read on the forward strand.
TAAAGAGATGGCTTTTAAAACTCATGTTAGAGGCCATCAAACAATACGTAACATCCAGGATTGGTCGAAAACAAGTAAAGCCTTAGCCTGTATACAGACTAAAGGGGACCTTCAAATAGATCTTCTCGGGCCTCAGAGCTAAAGACTGTTCTGTACCTTAAGGATGTATAGTTGGTACACAATTAGGAATGAAGAATGTAGGTAATTCAGAAGGGAAAAAAACCAGCCTGTTTTTGCTTAAACTGCATGAATTGTCCTGATTTACCCATCATTTTCTTTCTCTGGTGAGACTGTCCAAATATACATGCTTAGAAGAAACTGGCTATTTTCCCTTGAGAAAAAATACATACAATGAAGTGGAAAGTCTGCAAAAGCAAATGTATATGCTCAATAGATTTTTGTTCCATAAAATACCTCGTTAGCCTCGAATCCGTTTTGAAATGAGATGAGATATATAAATCAATCAATTAAATTGTTCTGGCCACACATTCTCCCCAATCATACTCAATCAGAAGTTTTAAAGATTCTGAATTACTTATACAGTGAGACACAAATAATGGAACACTAACAACAGCGGCCTCTAAGAATTCAGTAGCATACCAAGGATCTGAATCCAGTTGTTCACCACTTTGAACCTTTTCATACAGAAAGCAGTTCTGGCTACCAGTTTTGAAAACCATGTTACTTGCCATTATGGAAACAGGACTGTGAAGGGGATGAAGAAGGTGATCGTTTGCCCCTGTCCTTGACCACTCTCATCAACGGCCTGGCTAACTTTTCAGGAGGAAGCTGGCCCAGCGGTTGCAAGATGCAGAGGAACATGTAGAAGCCGTGAATGCCAAGTGTGCCTCCCTGGAGAAGACCAAGCAGCGGCTCCAGAATGAAGTGGAGGACCTCATGCTTGATGTGGAGAGAACAAACGCTGCCTGTGCAGCTCTTGATAAGAAGCAAAGGAACTTTGACAAGGTAGCCCAGCCTACTTAAACTTTATCATTGTTTTACTTAGTCTCCCTTTCTCCTCGCTTCAGCTGATGATTTACTGTTTTTCAGGTCCTAGCAGATTGGAAACAGAAGTATGAGGAAACTCAGGCTGAACTTGAGGCCTCCCAGAAGGAGGCCCGATCTCTCAGCACTGAGCTGTTCAAGGTGAAGAACGCCTACGAGGAATCTCTGGATCACCTTGAAACACTAAAGAGAGAAAATAAGAACTTACAGCGTGAGTCCTCTTGAACTTTCCTGCCCCACATGGCACTGGCTGCACCTTCCCATGTTGCCATCAGCTGACCACTTCTCCCTTGTCTGTTCACTCACAGAGGAGATTTTTGACCTCACTGACCAGATTGCTGAGGGTGGGAAGCAAATCCATGAATTGGAGAAAATAAAGAAGCAATTGGACCAAGAGAAATGTGACATTCAGACTGCCTTAGAGGAAGCAGAGGTACATGTTATTAGGTAGTGGGGCAGAAAAATCAAAGACAAACATCAGTGAAACACTGAAAGTAGGCAATGATACCGTAAAATAGATATATTATTACAGAGCTACTGAGAAGTTGAACTCGTATAACCTTTAGGAAGGGCAATTTGGCAACAGTAATCAAAAGCCTTAAAAATGTAAATACTATGACCCATCAATTTTTCTAAGTAACAATCCTGACAAAATAATCTTAAATGGAAGTAAAGCTTTTAAGCACAAAGATGTCCAATACAAGAACAAGATTAAAAAAATTATAGAACACCCACAGGATGCAGTTTTATTTTTTTTATTATTATTTTTTATTAAATTTATTGGGGTGACAATTGTTAGTAAATTTACATAGATTTCAGGTGTACAATTCTGTATTACATCATCTATAAATCCCATTGTGTGTTCACCACCCAGAGTCAGTTCTCCTTCCATCACCATATATTTGATCCCCCTTACCCTCATCTTCCACCCCTTTACCCTCTGGTAACCACTAAATTATTGTCTGTGTCTATGAGTTTTTCTTTCTCATTTGTTTGTCTTGTTCCTTTGTTGTTTTTGGTTTATATACCACATATCAGTGAAATCATAGGGTTCTCTGCTTTTTCTGTCTGACTTATTTCGCTTAGCATTATACTCTCAAGATCCACAGGATGCAGTTTTATACAGAGATTAAATATAATTAGTATGGGGAAATATTTATGGTAGACAATAATTTTTAAAGCAACATACACATTTGAATAAACAATATAACTGTATTATGTATAAATATACATAAGTAGGAAAAAGACTAGGCAAAAATGGTTATCTTTGAGTGGGGGGCATAACAAAGTTTTTTCTTTGCTTTTATATATCACCCCATGTTCTACAGTGAACATGTATTATGAAATCAGAAAAAATGTATCTTTTAAAACTGAAACTTTCTACAACAGGACTTAGAATATCACATATGAACATTTTAATGTATAAAAAAGGTTAAGAGTTCATGTGTACTACACATAAGTTTAATCATGTAATTTTTGTTAGTACTTATATGAATAATATTTGCATAGCACTTTACAAAGCACCTTTATTATAGAGCTGCCCTATATAATTCATGACTAAATAAACAAAAGAATGATTTACCTAGCAGACTCCGGGAACCATTGCATTGTTCTTTGCAAAATTACATAAACTAGTATTAATAAAAGTTTGGCTCACAAGGGAATGTAGTCTAAAGATTCAAGTTGTTTTCCATTATTAATTGATCACTGTGTCGTTAAGGCATCTCTTGAACATGAAGAGGGAAAGATCCTGCGCATCCAGCTGGAGCTGAACCAAGTCAAGTCTGAGATTGACAGGAAAATTGCTGAAAAGGATGAGGAAATTGACCAACTGAAAAGAAACCACGTTCGAGTTGTGGACTCCATGCAGAGCATGCTGGATGCTGAGATCAGGAGCAGGAATGATGCCATCAGGATCAAGAAGAAGATGGAAGGAGACCTGAATGAAATGGAAATCCAGCTGAACCACGCCAACCGCATGGCTACTGAGGCCCTGAGGAACTACAGAAACACCCAAGGGATCCTGAAGGTAAATGAGTCCACATTTAACCATTTGGATAAGTCAGGTAAGCTACCTGTTTTCCATTCCTCAAAACCATCCATGAAACCACCCTTTTAAAAAAAAAAAAAAATTATACAGCTCATAGTATGGAGGTAGCTAAATTAAATGCACATAGAACATAATATTTTTAAAGAGATGTTATATGAAAGAACAAACAGAGCCCAAACTAAGGTATGATATGAGAGGAACTGTAAGACTGGCACCAACAGGCGTTGAGTTTGAGTCTTAGTTTTGACACTTACTAGCTGCCTGATTTTAGGTGGGTTATTTAACCTCTTAGAATCTCTGTTTCTTCCTCTACAAAATAAGAATGAAACTACCCACCCTCATAGGGTTATTGTGAGGATCAAATGAGACCACGATGTCAAGTCCTGGGCAGAGCAAATGGTAAATGCTCCATAAATAATAGCCATTAGTGACTCACACATGAAAAAATAACCAGTTAATGGAATAAACAGAAGAATCTGTCTCCTGATAATTCTTTCTTACCTGAGCTGGTGACATCACCATTTTCGTGATCTTTCAAATGACAGGCCTGTCATTTCCTGTTCTGGCACCAGTACATTCTTCCAGTTCATCTCCAGAGATGTTCATATCCTCTTAAGAGTGTCTAAGGCCGTTTTTCTTATTTAACAGGATACCCAGCTCCACCTGGATGACGCCCTCCGGTGCCAGGAGGACCTGAAGGAGCAGCTGGCCATGGTGGAGCGCAGAGCCAACCTGATGCAAGCCGAGGTGGAGGAGCTGCGGGCATCTCTGGAGCAGACGGAGAGGGGCAGGAAGATCGCAGAGCAGGAGCTCCTGGATGCCAGTGAGCGCGTCCAGCTCCTGCACACCCAGGTGAGACCCTCACATCAAATAAATGCTGGTGTATTATTAAGTGATGAATCAGAATTATAATGTAAAAGTACTCCATTTTTATAAATATATGTGTCTGAAAACGATGGGGGATATGTTCTAAAATATTAATTGCAATTATCTTGAGATGTGGGGTTAAAAGTGGTTTTATGTCTGTGTTCCTATTTGTCTTTTTTAGATTTTCGACCCTTTTCCCCCCAAAAAAGAGGGTATTATCTTTTTGTTTAAAAACAAGGTTTGGTTGTTTATTTTTCAAACCATCATGTGGACCAAACCTGAATAAAGATATCTGTAGACTCCAGAATCTGAAAAGGTTTCATGCAGTGTTTCCCATGAGGGGCTCTTCGGCATTTAGCCCTTTGTATTTACTGACCCAATGCTTTGCAGGACATTTCGCACCCCTGACTTGCCCAAATATTAAAAGCAGTTGCATTCCCTCGTCACTTTGACAATGAAACATATCCATCCCCACACATTTCCAAATACCCACTGGGGCAGTAGTGCTTCGCTCTGAGGACCACTGGGTTGACATTTTAAGAAAATGCTTCCATATGACTTTCAGCATTCTGAACTAAGGGGCCAAAGCATGAAAGTTCACAGAGAATAAATTCCTTCTCATTGAGAAACTCCCAGTGCCAGGCACTCACAAAAAGAATCTACTCTTTTCTAATATTTCCAACCTTTTAAGGATAGAATACTAGTGGTGTCCAGTTGAAATATAATTGAAAGAGCAATTAATTAATATAGGCATTCTTAAACCTCAGAAGTCACTATGCATAAATTAGATGGAATTTGGGGCAATTGGTGGGGAAGAGGGGTTCCAACATTGCAAATAATGATTTTATACTACAAAATATTTAAAGTTTAGTGAAATGTTCCCCTTAGTCTCTTGCATGAGCCAGATATTTGTAAAACCTCAAGAGGGCAAACTGTAAATGTTACAAATTTCCACTATTTTTAACAGAACACCAGCCTGATCAACACCAAGAAGAAGCTGGAGACAGACATTTCCCAAATCCAGGGAGAGATGGAGGACATTGTCCAGGAAGCTCGCAACGCGGAAGAGAAAGCCAAGAAGGCCATCACTGACGTGAGCACGATGAGCACTTGTTTTACTGATACAGGTACGCTACCCTCCATTACCACGTTTCCTTATTATCTTGAGTTCTTTGCTAATTAGGCGGCCATGATGGCTGAGGAGCTGAAGAAGGAGCAGGACACCAGCGCCCACCTGGAGCGGATGAAGAAGAACCTGGAGCAGACGGTGAAGGATCTGCAGCACCGTCTGGATGAGGCTGAGCAGCTGGCCCTGAAGGGCGGGAAGAAGCAGATCCAGAAACTGGAGGCCAGGGTGGGTGTCTCAATCTCTCTGACTCTGAGAGGGGAAAAGGGGCACTCTCTCTGCCTTTCTCTCTTCCTGCGTATCAGCTCCCATCTTTGTCCTGGGGCTGAGGACATCCATCCAGTATCTTCCAGTAGATCCTGAGCTAATTAATATCCTCCAAGACTGACTCTATAAGTAAGTATCTTTCTTGGATGCAGGTACGTGAGCTTGAAGGAGAAGTTGAAAATGAACAGAAACGTAATGCGGATGCTGTTAAAGGTTTGCGGAAACATGAGAGAAGAATAAAGGAACTCACCTACCAGGTAAGGAAACAGCTTTCTAGACTATCCAGACTTCCTGCCCAGTGGGAAAACCTGGTGATGATTTATGTGGCACTCACAAAGACACATGAACTTGACACATACAAGGGGCAAATGACATAGATGCTGAGCACACACCTACACTAGGCTTGGAAAACTCAGACAGGCCTTTAGATAATAGCGTAAGAGAGGAACAAATACAGGTTTTAAAGCCAGATAAACTAGGTATGAGCCCTGATTTGGCCTCTCTTATTTTTTGAACTGGGGTAAGTTACTTAACACTCTGAACCTTAGTTTCATCACCTATAAAATAAAATAACAACATCTACTCTCCATGGTAGGAAGATAAGGGTTAGAGAAGCTGTGTATAATTACCTAATACAGTGCCTGCACACAGTGGATACAGAACAAGAGTGGTGACTGTTATTACTAGGAAGGAAGCCTCAGAATTGACCAAGTTTACCTCAGGCCCACTGCCGTCATACCAAAGGGACTTATTTTACCACCTCTACTAGGCTTATTTCATTGGGTTGAATGCAGATCATTTTTTCCAACTTTCAGACTGAGGAAGACCGCAAAAATGTTCTCAGGCTGCAGGACTTGGTGGACAAACTACAGGCAAAGGTGAAATCGTACAAGAGACAAGCTGAGGAGGCTGTAAGTATCTTTATGCCTTTGGGGGAAGAAGAAAACTTCTTTGGGGGTAGAAAATGGATAAAGAAAATATGTTAATGAGAAAGAAGGAGACAAAGTAAGCATAGACAACTCACATTTTGAGATGATTTTATAAATACAAATTTACCTCCAAATCCTAATTACAGAATAAGACTTCAAGAGAAGACATTTTTATTATTGCACAATTTGTAAAGATTGGGGGGGGGCGGAGAAAGAAAATTCTACATAACACACCTTACTTGATAGCTGCAAAGAAGATACAGTAGAAACTCTAAATAACACCATGATAAATATTATTTTCCCTCTAGAAATGCACAAACTCAAGTGTTTTCAAAAGCCAAATATAATTATTTCACCCCAACTGATTTATTCGCTCACTACCAATATCATCATTGGGGATCATCTCTCCACTTATGCCATAGCAAATAAGGACATGTTTGTTAGAAGATTCTCCAGCTTTACTTTCCCTAGTATGTTCCTCATTCTTCCAGGTACAATGTAGTAGGCAGGAAGTAAGTAGGAAGTAAAGAAAGGAAAAAAGAGAGAGAGGTACGAATGGTAATAAGTTCAACCAATGAGGCCTACTTTCTTCCTAGCCCCACGTTTTCCCTTCTCTGTATACCAGAGTTAAAATATATGGCAAAAAAATTTAAAGTGGGATTTCCCCAAAGTTATAATTTGACCTTACATTTTCTCGCTAAACTTTGTAAGGGAGGGTACCTCGGTCTCTGCCTCCACTCCATACATCAAAAATGGATTTCAAGTATATATAGATTTGATATCATAAGGTTGTTCCTTCCATTTTGAAATGGTTTCTCTCATTCTTTAAAGTAAAAAATGTAATTAAACTTGTAAGTTCTGTGCAGATTTGAAGTCAGATATGGTAAACTGACCATAACAAGGAAATATGTGAGTTGAAAAAACAATCCTGTTTGGTGACAAGTGCAAGGAGTACCATAAAATCTAATTCTCGCATTTTTATCTCTATTCTTAGGAGGAACAATCCAACACTAATCTCACGAAATTCCGCAAGCTCCAGCACGAGTTGGAAGAGGCTGAGGAACGGGCTGACATCGCCGAGTCCCAGGTCAACAAGCTGCGGGCGAAGAGCCGTGAGGTTCACACAAAATTCAGTGCAGAGTGAACACATTTGCCCGATGCTGCCAAGTGGCTGAAGAAATGCACAAAATGTGCTATTTTTGGTCACTTGCTTTATGATGTTTACTTTTCTCTTACTGTTGAATAAAAACTACAGTAAACTTCTAAATTCAACCAAACTGTCGCTTTTTTATTTCCAAAATTATTGACTGTCAAATACAGTTCTCACCTAGGTATTTTTTTAAAAATATCGTATATGGTTTTGCAGAGCGTTCAATATTTTGTACCTCCATCACCATCCAGCATTCCCTTTCCCGTCCTCCCACACACACAATTATCTTATGCTGGATGTGATTTTATTAAATCTCTTTAAACTGTTAAAAATCACTAAAGAAAACACTGCCTGCAACTACCCCTTCAGACAGGACCCATTCATTTAACTACTCCACAAATAGTTGCTGAGTATGTACTATGTGCCAGACACTGTTCTAAGTTCTGTGGGTATGGCAGTGAACAAAGCATAGTTCCTACTCTCTGGGTGCTTATATTCTATAAGGAGAGAAAGGCAATCAACAAATAAGAAGCTGTAATGTATAAGATGGTAAGTTCTAATGGGAAATTTAAAAGTTTGGGGGAGGCAGTTACTATTTAGTAGGATAGTCAAGGATGGCCTCTCTAATAAGAAAAGACATTTGAGAAGAGACCTAAAGGAAGCAAGAGGGTAAGCCAAAGGAGTATACGAAGGTGGAGCATTTCCAGGCAAAGAACAGAAAATGCGAGGGCCATGAGGCAGGGGCAGGTTGGCATATCAGGGGGACAGAGAGGAGGCCAGCAGAGCAGGAGAATAAACAAGATAGTTATAAGAGAGGAACCAGGGGTCCCAGAGATCATGTAGGGCCTGGGGGCCACATAAAGGTTTTTATGTTTACTCTGAATGACATGCGAAAGCTTTGAGCAGCGGAGTGATATTAACATGCATTTTAAAAGAATCACTTTGGCTGCTGTATTGAGAATAGACTGAAGGAGGCAAAGGTAGAAACGGGGGACCAGTTAGGAGACTACTGTAAAATAAAAGATGAAAAAATGACAGTGACTGAGACCAGAGAAATAGCACTAGGAGATGATGAGAAGTGGATGAATTCTAGATATACAGTGAAGGTAGCATGCATAGGATTTTCTGATAGATTGGATGGGGGAGTGGGACAGGGAGAGGGAGAAGGGGAGGGAGAGGGAGAGAGGGAGGGAGGGAGAGAGAGAGAAAGAGAGAGAGAGAGAGAGAGAGAGAGAGAGAGAGATTATGAAAAGAAGGATAGAACAAGAAAGATGATTTGGTGGAATAGGAACATGAGGAGTTTGGTCTCCAGAAAGAGAGGAAGCAGTAGAACAAAAATGCAACGTAGACAAAAAATTGTGTATTATGCACCCCTCTCCCTCTTTCACTTTCTACCATCTACTCTCCCCCACTTCCCAACCCTGATCAGTCTCAATTGTTTACAGTACAAATTGTACAGGCCACAATCTCAAATATGTCTAAAATGAATAACAAAGCTTTAAAACAAAAATATTTTCAAAATACTCTCCTAAATAAAATTTTGGATCAAAGAAGAAACCAAAACTATAATCACCAAAACTTCTACATGTAAATATAAGAGTAAATTTTTTGTGACCTTGGCTTACAGAAAGATTTCTTAGCTACACCAAAAGCACAAACCATGAAAGAAAAAAATTGATAAATTGAACTTCATCAAAATGTAAAGTTTCTGCTCTTTGAAAAACAGTTAAAGAGAATGAAAAGATAAGTCACAGACTGAAAGTATTTGCAAATTATATCCCTGATAAAGAATGTTTCTCCAGAATATATAAATAAATGTAAAAATTAAAAAATAAAACAAATCATCCAAATTTTAAAGAGGCAGAAGATTTAAACAAACATTTCACTAAAAGAGATATACAGATGGCAAATAAGCACATTAAAAATGCCCAACACCATGAAGTCATTATGAAAACAACAAAACATAATGCGAGAGTTCTGATCAAGATGGTGGAGTAGGTAAACACTGGGCTCACCTTGTCCCATAACCACATCAAAATTACAACTAAAATATGAACAACCATCATTGAAACTGCCTGAAGTCTAGATGAACAGAACTCCTATAACTAAGAATATACAAAAGCTGAGTCAAGAATGGTAGGAGGAGCTGATCCCACACCTACATGTGGAGGTTAAAAATCAGGAGAGGTATTTTGGTTGCAAAGGTCCCCTCTGAGGAGCAAGGGGTCCCAGCCCCACACCAGCCCCCCAACCCAGGGTTCCAGTGCCAAGGAGAGAAGTTCCTGCAACTTCTGACTGTGAAAACCAGTGGAGATTGTGGTTGAGTGAGACAGCTGGAGTCCTAAGCATTCCTTTTAAAGGGCCTACACAAGGACTTACGTACTGACTCACTCTCTCTGAGCTCCAGTGCTGGGGCCATATGGGGAGGAAGTGAATTGTCTGGCTTCAGGGCAAAGGCTGAAGAGGCAGCTTTTTCTCAGACAGAAGTGCTAGCAGAAGCCATTATTCCTTTGTTGAGCCCTCCCCCCACCCAGCCTGCATGTGCAAGTGGGCACCATATCTGAGCCTCCATTCACCTAGCTAACACTATTCGACTGCCCTGGTGATTCCCTGAGACCCTCTCCCATGCAACATGTGGGCCCATCTAAACCACTTCCAATGACTTTTCCATATAAACAGTATATCTTGGCTCATACTGCAGACTTTCCTAAAATCTCTCAAAAGTTCATAAACCCCATCTGGCCTCAGCAGGCCCTGTACCTCTTGCTAAGTAGCCCCAAGACCAGAACTAAAAGCAGCCAGGCTCAGTTGGCAGCTTAGTTTCTCCTAGGTTTTTCTCTTAGTTTCTTCAAGCCCAGCACAAGTAACAACCATCTGCAGATCACTTTATAGTTCATACCAAGTGGCCCCAGGCAGGGCACAGGCAGCAGACTGAACTTTACCTGCACCAGAGCCCCTCCCAAGAGGCCCCAGAACTAACACACCCAGTGGTCAGCTTCACACCATACCAGAGCACCACCCAACTACCTCCACAAACAACCCACCCAAAAGGCTGACTCAGCAGGCACCAGAGCCCTGCTAAATCAAATCCTGCTCTGTAGGGTCAGCCCCTGCACAATAGCTCCTCCACTGTAGTCACAGCCAGTCCTCTCAACCAGTAAGCATAAGGGTCAATCTCTCCCACTGACATGGCAACAGCAATCAAGGCTCAACTACAACAGGAGGGCACACAACCCACAAAAGGGGCACACCTGGAGCACCCAACTCAGGCGACCATGAATACTGTGCCACACAGGACAACTACTACATAGGCCACTCTACTAGGACCAGGAAACATAGCAGCTCTAACTAATACATAGAAACAAACACAGGGATGCAGCCAAAATGGGGAGACAAAGAAGCATGTCCCAAATGAAAGAACAAAGCTCCAGAAAAGAACTAAATAAAATGGAGACAAGCAATCCACCAGATGCAGAGTTCAGAACACTGGTTATTAGGGTATGTAATGATCTCAGTGAAAATTTCAACGAAGAGATAGGAAATGCAAAAATGGAGATAGAAAACATAAATAGAACCAGTCAGAAATAAAGAATACAATAACTGAAATAAAGAATACATTGAAATCAACAGTAGATTAGAAGAAGCAGAGGATTGGCCTAGTGATGTGGAAGATAAAGTAGCAGAAAATACCAAATCAGAATGGCAAAAAAAAAAACACCTGAAATAATGAGGATAGTTCAACGGGCCTCTGGGACAACATCAAGCATACCAACACTGACATCATAGAGGCACCAGCAGGAGAAAAGAGAAAGCAAAGAATTGAAAACCTATTTGAAGGAATAATGATGGATAATAATAATAATTCCCTAACTTGGTGAAGGAAACAGATATATTATACAAGTTCGCAAAGCACAGAGAGTCCCAAACAAGATGAACCCAAACAGGCCCACACCAAGACACATCATAATTAAAATGCCAAAGGTTAAAGAGAAATGGGGGCGGCCGGATGACTCAGTTGGTTAGAGCACGAGCTCTCAACAACAAAGTTGCTGGTTCAATTCCCGCCATGGGATGGTGGGCTGCGCCCCCTGCAACTAAAGATTGAAAATGGCAACTGGACTTGGAGCTGAGCGGCGCCCTCCACAACTAGATTGAAGGACAACTACTTGGAACTGATGGGCTCTGGAGAAACACACTGTCCCCCAATATTCCCCAATAAAATTTACTAAAAAAAAAAAAGATAAAGAGAGAATCTTAAAAGCAGCAAGAGAAAAGCAGTTAGTTACCTACAAGAGAGCTCCCAATTCCAACTGATTTCTCAACAGAAACTTTTCAAGCCAGAAAGGATTGGCTCAAAATACTCAAAGTGATGAAAAGCAAGGACATACAACCAAGACTACTCTACTCAGCAAGCTATAATTTAGAATTGAAGGACAGATAAAGAGCTTCCAAGACAAGAAAAAGCTAAAGGAGCTCATCCCAAGCAAACCAGTGTTACAATAAATGTTCAAGGGACTTCTTTAAGAAGAAGAAAAAAAGATTTAAAATATGAATAATAAAATGGAAATAACTACATATTTATCAATAATTACTTTAAATGTAAATGGATTAAATGTTCCAATCAAAAGACATAGGGTGGGTGAATGGATAAGAAAGCAAGATTCTCACATATGCTGCATACAAGAGACTTACGTCAGATCAAAAGACACACACAGACTGAAAATAAAGGGACAGAAAAAGATATTTTATGAAAATGGAAATGAAGGAAAAAGCTAGATAGCAATACTTATACCAGACAAAACAGACTTTAGAACAAAGACCATAGCAAAGAAGGACTCAGTAATTCCATTCTGGGAATTTATCTGAAGAAACCCAAAACACTAATTCAAAAAGACATACGCATCCATTAGTTCACTGCAGCATTATTTACAATAGCTAGAATATGGAAGCAACCTAAGTGTCCATTAATAGATGAAAGGATGAAGAAGTGGTACATATATACAATGGAATATTGCTCAGCCATAAGAAAAGAATGAAATATTGCCATCTGCAACAACATGGATGGACTTAAAGGCTCAGCTACACTAGGAGGACACACAGAACCCACACAAGAGGCACACACCTGGATACCCAGCTCAGGTGACCATGAAGAGTGTGCCACTGGGACCGACAGGATAACTAAGTATTATGCTAAGTGAAATAAGTCAGACAGAGAAAGACAAATACCATATGATCTCACTTATATGTGGAATCTAAAAAACAAAATATACAAACAAAACAGAAACAAACTCATAGATACAGAGAACATTTTGATGGTTGCCAGACGGGAGGGAGGTTGAGGGGATGGGTGATAAAGGGAAAGGGATTAAGAACTCCAAATTGTTAGTTACAAAACAGCCATGGGAATATAAAGTATAGCATAAGGAATATAGTCAATAATATGGTTAATAACTATGTACAGTATCACATGGATGCCAGGTTTATTGGGGGTATCACTTCATAAGTTATACAAATGTCTAGTCACTATGTTGTACCCCTGAAATTAATATAATATTGTATGTCAACTGTAATTAAAAAATAAAACAATATTTTAAAATAAAAAAGCCTAATGCATTATCACCATGCACTAATCATAATAGCTAACAGTCCAAGTGTTGACCAAGAGGCAGAGGAACTGGCCCTCTCACATCTGCTAGTGACAATGTGAAATGGCACAACCACTTGGAAAGAAGTTGCAGCTTCTTAAAAAGTTATGAAATTGTCCATTTGTTCCAGTCCACAAAGAATTGTACACAAACATTCACAGAATATTTATTTATAATAGCCAAAAACTGGAAACAACTCAAAGGTTCATCAACAAGTGAATGAATAAACACAGTATGGTAAATCCATACAGTGGAATGCTACTCAGTGATAAAAAAGAAACTATTAACACACACAAAAAAAGATGGACAAATCTCAAAATAATTATGTTGAGTGAAAGCAGCCAGACCAAAAATTAAAAATAAAAATAAGTGAAGACTCTATTATTCCATTTATATAAAATTTTAGAAAATGAAAATTAATCTATAGTGACAAACACTAACCAGTGGTTGCCTAGGGATGGAGAGGTATGTTTTATGGGAGGCACAAAGGGACAGCCAGGGGTGTTAAAAAGAAGCAGAAGGAAACTTTTGGGGATGATGGACATGTTTATTATTTTGATTCAGATGATAGTGTCACAGTGTATACACATGTCAATGCACTTTAAATATGTGTAGTTTATTATATGTCACTTATACCCCATAAAGCTGTTTAAAATTTTTCAGTGGAAGAAATACTGCAATTACAGTGCTTTAGGAAAATAGCAATTAGAATACTGTATGTCAGACTTTAAAGCTGGCATTATAATTTTTTATAGAATTAGATTAATTTTATTATCAGAATTAAGATATTTACTATGTTGATTCTTCCAACTTATGAATACAGTATGTTTCTCCATTATTTAAATCTTTGATTTCTTTCAGCAGTGTTTTGTCGTTTTCAGCATACAAGTCCTATATAGGTTTTGTTAGATTTAAACCTAATTTTTCTTTTTTTTCTTTCTTTTTGTTTTTAAGTGATTGTAAATGGTATTTTATTTATATTCTGATGTCCACATGTTCATTACTAGTATATAGCATACAGAAATACAAATGATTGTTGTATATTTATCTTATATCCTGAAACCCTACTGAACTCACTTAATAGTTTTGAGTTTTTCTAAATTCTTTGGGATTTTCTACATAGACAAAACATAATCTAGGAAAGCAGCCATTGAAAGTGAATCTAAATTAAAATGAGGTCCAAAATTACATACTAAGTAATGGGGGGGGAAGTCTGATTGAGATTTTTATCTTAAAAATGCAGCAAAAGTATTAAAATAACTTTATTCTATTTCACAACATTTAAGTAACAATTGCAACTCTTTGCTAATTCTTAGAAAAAAGAATGAATTGATAGTTGAGTTGGGAGGAAAGAGACACAGTTTCCACAATCTTGTATGATGTGACATCTTTTATTTTTAATTTTTTGCAATGCAATCATAAAGAATGTCCTTCTTTGCAAAAAAAAAAATGTATGATGGTTTCATCGATATTTTTAAGGGTCTTCCTAACCCTTTGATCCTGAACTCACTGTCTTGAAACACTTATTGCATCATCATCTTTGTCAATTCTCAGTTCTTCAGTATTGCTGTATCCACACTGCTCGATGGCTTTGCAAAATTCAAGCAGATTTCTAATACCACTTTCATCAACTTCATTAAATTCTGCAACTTATGCAAGATCTGTCATTTTATTTTGCAGTCATGTTACATTGATTATTGCATATTTACAACATCTGACTATCAGAACAATCATCAGTGAATACTTTATGTTTTCATACGCAACTTCAGTACTGTGGGGACTCCAAAAACAGGAATTCCACTACTGCAAACCTTAGCACATTCATAGCCTTTGCCCAGAAATTCTTTTCTATAAATTTCATAATTAAAGATATGCATAAACATTTCTACGCACATGTTTACTAGAATATTTAAAAGAAAAAAATTAGGGCACCCTAAGCTCCCAACAATAGAAAACTGGTTAAATAAATCGTGGTACATTTATAGGATGGAATACTATGTAACTATTAAAAATCATGATGTAAAAGAAGAGTTGATACCATGAGAAAATTTTCATAATTTGTTAAGTTTTAAAGGCAGAACACAAAACCATGCTTAGAGACTGATATCCCAATTGTGCATGTGTTTAGAAACCTGTGTTTTAAAAGATTGTGTATGCATTTATGGAAACACAGGGGAAAAAAGTGTGAAAATTCTTAAACCAAAATTTAGGTAGCTAAGTACCTCTAAGCTAAAATATTAGGAGTGATTTTAAAAATTCCTTCAGTATGTTTGATTACATTTTTAATCTTTCTATAATGTGTACATTACCTTTGGAATTTTTTTAAAGGCTCATATTTTTTCAATAAATAAAAGTAAGCTGCTTCTTAAGAAGATTTCATATCCACTTCTCATCATAGACATAGATGTAACTGACAACAGAAAAGTGAAGAGGAGAGGGTCATTTGATGGATGAGACCATTAGCACAGCTGCTAAAAGCTGTTGCCTTTCATCCAAGCTTTCAGGAAGGATTAACATTCCAGAGCTAACACAGCAGCTGTGTTAGCAACAATTTCTGCCTCCTGGCTGTGGCAGAGATTTGGGCACATGTTACACATACCAGTGTCCCCAGGCACCTTCACAGCAGACTTCATAGGTCACACTTTCTTAAGTGGGAAGCAGAAGAGTCAGCTGTGGGCAGAGGGAAAGAACCTTACTTAAGGATGGAATTTACCGGCCTTATGCCTCCCTCCTGGTTCCCAGGGCACCCAAGCTGCTGCTTCCGGGAGCCCACAAGGAAAAAGAAAGCCTCTCCTGTGATGAAGAAGAAAATCATTCTCCTTGGAGAACACACACAAAACAGGGCTTTTATTAGATTAGTAACAGGGTGAACTATTTTCTCAGCTCCTCACAGGAACTGTGGCTCATAGCTCTCTCTTGCGGGAACTGAGGTACAACACAGTGCAAGGGCTCAAATTATGAGAAATTTTGTTAAGAGCATGAATGAGAAAGGTAGTACCGTTTGAACAAATGAATCATAAATTTTTCCAATATTCTGAAAAATAATTCAATTGGTACAGATTTTAGTACTTAAAATGGATTTAGCACGATATAGATGTATGTGCAATGTAATAACATGCCTACATGTGTATTGAAAAATTTTCAAGTGGAATTGGTGACTGAAGAAATTTTTCAAACATTTACTTCTGCCCCAGTCACATCAAGAGCCCTGCATTCAAGTTTCCTCTCCATGTCCAATTTCACCCACCCCATCAGTTTCACACAGTTACTCTATGGAATCGCAGGGCCGTAAAAACTCATGAGGACCATCAAGGCCTTCCTCACTCACAAACTGGCAAACGCACACTTACCAGCCAAGACCTACCATCGCCTCCAGGCTGACTGGTCCCGCTTTTCCTTCCCCAGGTCTTGCTCCTCCCGTGATGCCCTGAGGCACACTGGAAGTGACTCCTCCCTCTCTGGAAAATTGAAACCTTGTTTGTTTCCAGTAGTCAAAGCTCAAGGCTGCTGTCTTTTCCTGCGTGGTCCGCACTGCGATCCACCCACTCACCCCCAACGAAATCCTAAAATATTTGAGAGAACCACATTTTTATCCCCAATACCTAGAACAGTGTCTTTACAAGTTACTTGTTGAATGGCGAGCAGACCCTCAATAAATTCTTTTTTTCCTTTTTTGACAGAATGAAGCAAAGCTGAGTAGAAAAACTAGATAATAGGGCCACCACTCAACACACAATAGAGAAGAATAAAGGTGACTTTATAATAACAGCCAACATTTAAAACCCGAAATCCTTACCTTAGTTTGCGAGGTTCCAACCAGCTGGCACTGGCCACCTCTGTTGCTTCATTCCCTATTACAGTTTCCCTCACTTCCTGCAGCCCTGCCCTACTGGCCTTTTTCTGTTCCTCTGCAGGTACACTCACCTCCCAAAGCCTTTGCATTTGTTTCCTTTGCCTGGGGCACTGATATTCTCTCACTGATATTCTCATGGTTTACTCCCTCACTTCACTCAATGCCGGTTCAAATATCACCGCTTCAGAGAAATTTTCCGTGGTTAATCTATTTAGACACCACACAGCCAGTATTTCCTTATCCTGTTTTTCCTTTCCTTTAGAGCATTTATCACTAATTGACATTAGATATCTGTTTGTTGTCTGTCCCAAATAGTCACTAGACTAGAATTTCCATGAGGGCAGAGACTTTGCCTGTTTTGTCTCCCAGCACTTAAAATCCTCTCAGCAGCACTCAGTGAATGTGTGATGAATTAACAATTGAATGAGTGCTTGCTCATTATGTTGCTGGCTCTGAGCATTACAGCTTCTAAATTAGCACTAGGTCTGAGTTTTGTCACCGTCTTGGCTTGGTGGGAGATCTCTAGCTGGTTCCATCTAGCCTCCTCTTGGTCAGATTTGAGAATTTTGCCATCCTATCCCCAACAACATTTCAGGTAGGGTGATGAACTTATCTAAGATTGCCCAGGACTCTCCTGATTTTAAAACTGCAAGCCCAAGCAAACTAGGATGGTTGGTCATCCTGATTTCAGGTATCCAGTTTCTATCTTCCTTGTTCTCTTTTATTGTTGTGTGTGTGGTGGGTAAGGGGGATTGAGGAGTTGATTTAAGAGTGTTCTGAGCCATCCGAACAGGAAAGTGGCCATATGCAGTGAGAACTGGATGAACAGTGGTCAGACTGTTGTCAGCGGGCAGGTCTCACCAAACAGCAACATAGAACACATGAAAGAACAACATACCATGTTTCCCCAAAAATAAGACCTAGCCGGACCATCAGCTCTAATGTGTCTTTTGGAGCAAAACTTAATATAAGACCTGATGTTATTTCAATATAATATAAGACCGGGTATAATATAATATAATATAATACCGGGAATAATGTAATGTAATGTAACATAATATAACACTGGCTATAATATAATATAATACAATGTAATGTAATACCGAGTCTTATATTAATTATTGCTCCAAAAGACACATTAGAGCTGATGGTCCAGTTAGCTCTTATTTTTGGGAAAACACGGTAAAAGATGTTGCCCTGCCTTCCAGGGCCCTCTGGCACTGGCAGCGGTTGGTGCTTTCTCTAGAGAAAGCTCCTGGTTTCTAAATTTCAGACTCTCGACATGGCCCCACCACTCTCCCTTCTCCGAAACTATGACTTCCAAATGTCACTTCCAAACAGAACCCTGCCATGTGTTCATTAACTCAGTTGTCACAAGGACCCATGAGTGAGGTATAGTTATCATCCCCATTTTACCAATGAAGAAACTGAGGCTCCGAAAAAGTTAAATAATTTGCCCAAATGCACATAGTTTAAATGGTGAAGTCAGGATTTGAACCCCAGCAGTCTGATTCTCAAGGTCCATTTTTAGTTACTACACTATCATGCAAATTTTAAAAATATAAATGCATGTTTTGGCTATGTCCGGTAAAGGAAATGTGTGCGTGCGTGTGTGTGTGTGTGTGTGTGTGTGTGTGTGTGTGTGTATGTCTGTAGGACACATCATTTAAGACCCCAATAGTAGTAACTAAAAGTAATTAGTCATGTTTTTCTTAGTTCTAATGAGGCTTTAAGCAACCAAAGTAACTAAAACACAGCTAACAGAAAAAGGCAACTGACAGAGACCCAAACTCTCGACGGAATCAGTTAAGGTTATGAGGGCAGGCAGGGAAGTACTCAGTTTACCGAGCAGACCTAGCTGATAGGATTTCTTCTCGGAACGCAATGTTCCCGGGCCATCCACACAACGTCTCCGTGTTGTTTTGGAGAAGGATGCCTGGTTTGTGTGTAACTCTGAGAAGTGTGTATAATTCTGAGAACATTAGTGTCTTACAGGATCTTGCAAAGCCAGAAGCAGCTGTCTTGTAGTGAAACGACAAACCGGACTTGGAGTCTAAGATGTTTGTTCTAGTTCCCACTCTGCCACTTACTAGTTGTATGGCTTGTCACTTAACCATGCCAAACCTCAGTTTTCCCATATGTAGGACTGGTAAACCTATCTCCTCATTGAGATATAAGAAGAATCCATTTAAATAGCTCTCTGGATGATTCCTTATCAGCGGTTTGCTTTGCAAAATTTCAGTTTATAAATGCCAGCAGTGAAGGAGATTATGTATTGCATTTGAAAAAGTTCTGAAGTAGCTCCCTTAGGTTTGAGAATAGAATGGGAAAGGGTCTGTTTCTACCTTTAACGTTATTAGGCAACCTTCCCAGAACCTGAATTTCTGATTCTGTAAAGTTAGATAAAATTCCAGGCCTCCTCTAGTTCCAAAATCTAATATTCTCACTTAAATCTTTAATTCGATTCAAATATGAATTAGTGTCACCTGAAACTAATTATATATATATATATATATATATATGTGTGTGTGTGTGTGTGTGTGTGTGTATATATATATTCTATATATATTGTGTATATATGTATATAATTGTGTATATATATTCTATACACAGTTCATTTTATTTATAAATAAAATGAATTAGTGGTTATAACTATCCTATGACTTTCACCCAGAAATTTCTGTCCCTGTCTAGGGAACTTCCCGCTGCATTTTTAAATTTCATCTGTTATATAAGCTCTTAGATAGTTGTAAGGGGTAAGGTATGATCCGCTATCAGCACAATTAATTGCCCTTTCTTCTCAAGTAGCCCTCTGATCACCTTGATCACACTTGTTTCCTAGACCTCTGTTTGGTCCTGCTACTTCCTTCTCTTTCCTGCACTGTCCAAGAGTACATTTCCTCTGAGTACATCTGATAGAATGATTGGTGGAGAAATTTGCTCCTAGGAAAATCAGGAAAACTTTTCCTCCTCTTTAACATCTGCTCACTGCTTAATCCCTCACCTTGAAAGCTTCCACCCTCACCATCCTGCTAATGTTAATGTCAGGATCACCTCCCTGACCAACCAATTTCCTGTTCATCATCCTCTTTTTCTTCATCTTCTGCATAGTGCTCTTCATTATATCCTCTCTCTTGAAAATATGACCTCGCTTGGCTTTTTTTGACACTAATGATAAAGTTCCCTTCACTTTAGAATTCACGAAATTATTTTGTGACAAGAATGGAGAAAACCTTCATTCACAGAATTCCTTTCAGGTTTGGGAGAGATGGGATGATGGTATGGGCTATGAGCTATAGACTAAGGACTTAGTGTTGGGATAAAAGATGAGACCCCCCCCAAAAGGGCAGAGGTGAGTAAAAACAGGTGGTTACTGGACTGTCTAAGGATGCAAATGATCTTCTTTACTTGAGGTCTTTTATTTTATTATGTAACCAGGTGTGTAGGAATACAGGTCTATGGCAAAGCTATCTGGCTCCCCATAATAGAGGAACAACTGAGTAGCAGTAGGTGTGGGGAAGACAACTTGGGGGAAGAAAGGCAAAAAAACCACCAGCATCAGTGTGAAGGAAAATGGACTTTGTGTAACTGACCTTTCTGGTGGAAACTTTCCATACTTTACTCTAAGGGATGCGATATAATCCTTTTCTATGTCTCCCCCACAAAATCCTCAGTAAAGTCCACATTGGTCTCTTATGCTTTGGTGCTAATAAGTTATTTGCTGAAGTCTGTGTCAAGGTTGATACAGATCAAAACATACTGTTTGGCATGGTCTGGAAACAGCTGCGTGCAGAGACAACCACATCTAGACGGTGTAGATAGTGTCTCATTTGATCCCCACACCATCCTCATGACAGGCAGAAACAGAATTATTTTTCTGATTTTTCAGCTGACGGAAAAGTCACCACAGTGGCTGAGAGAGGTGATGTGACTTGCCACGGTTGGTAAATGGCAGAAGTAAAATATGGACCCATTTGGCTATTCTGGCTCCAACAAGATCTCACACAGGTATTTGCTTACTGGAAAATGACCTTTTTTTTTTTTTTCTTCCACTCTTTGCATCTTCATTTTCTCTTCCCGCTTCCTAAACATACAGCCTTCCTCTGAGAATTCATCCTCCTTAATGATTTCAAGTGACGCTACTCCCCCCAACACAACCATCTCGAGCCTTGACTTCTGCTTTAAATTTTTGAACCCTTACCTCTCCCTTCTAGCTGATCATCTCCGTTCTCTCAACTTCAAATGTCTAATCTCTAAACTCTCCTCCCCCAGCTTCAGTATTTCCTCTGAGCTGGTTTCATGCTCCTAGTTTCCCAGACTTAAAATGAGGGCTGGATGAAAGGCAGGATTCTCTGATTCCTGCTCCCCCTCAAACACAGCAGTCATCAAAGTCCTGTGGACCCTGCCTTTGGGGTATACCTTGGGTTTTCTCTTTCCTTTTAAATCTCATTTCTATCCTACTTAATCAAGGCCTTCTTTGTCTTATGCCATGATTATTTTTTATACTCAATCCAAGTAGATTTTAATATAGAGAGAGAAAGAGTGGATTTTAATATATTAATATAATGTGGGATAGGGCCTCAAAAAAATAAAGCTGTAGCTCACAGAGGTCTTTTCACTTCCTGGGATTTAAAAGTTTTCTTTTATTGCTGTGCCTAAATGGGACAATGAGGCAGAAAACTTTGAGCCCACACAACACACTTCTCTTTGAATCTGCAGGATGAATTCAGAGACAGAAGGGCACAGCCACTGTGAAAGCCAGTCCTCTGATCCTATGGAGAGTTATAACACAGATTTGAATTCATAGAAGTATCTAGAGATTAATTTTAACCATCTAAATGTCCATAACTCATCAGAGCCTGTGTAATCATATTGGAAAGTTTTACACCAATATTTTTTTTAAGTTTTTTTTTTTAACTTTTATTTATTATTTAAGTGTGTTTTTCCAGGACCCATCAGCTCCAAGTCACATAGTTGTTTCAATCTAATTGTGGGGGGCGCAGCTCACAGTGGCCCATGTGGGGATCGAACCAGCAACCTTGTTGATAAAGCACCGCTCTCTAACCAACTGAGCTAACCGACCTCCCCTACACCAAGATTTTTTAAATAGTTGATAAATGATTCTAGGCCCCCAGGTTCTCCCTTCTCCAGTATATCCTATCATGGATATCATATTCCATGATTTTATATATATATATATATTCCATGATATATATACATATATATATATATATTCCAAGTGACAAGTGTGTGTATGTATATATATACATACACACACTTTTCTGCTCAAAAACCTCAAAAAGTTCCCGATGATCTTAGAAGAATGTTCTGTCTCCTTCACTGGGCATTGGAAGCCCCTCACAAACAAGCCTGGCCCATTTCTCCAGCCTTTACCTCCGTACTATCCCCCGCCCCACCCCAAACCTTAACTCCGGGCTTGCCCGGTCAACCTTCCTGAAACACACCCTGGGAAGCTTTGTTTCCAAGTGATAATCCCTCATTTCTCTAAGCTTAGAGCCTCCTCCCTGTTCCTCTTACCCATGTAAAAGTCTGCCTCCTCTAAGAGAAAGTGGAGGATAGAGGAAAAAGGGAGGCTTTAGAATCAAAAACCCTGGACTTCAATTCTGGCTCTGTTGCTTACCAGCTGTGGGGCCTTTGGCCAACCACTTAACCCCCTTAGGCCTCAGTTTCTCCACTTGGACAATGGGAATAATAATAGTATAAAGCCCTGAGGCTTGTACAAACATAATGAAATATACAAAAATTCTATATAAACTGAAAGGTATTTTTAAAAGGCCATATTATCTCCACACTAACCTCTCCTCCAAAGCAGTATAATCATTATTAATAACAATTCTGATAATATTTCACCCAAACAGCACACTTTATGAGTTTCAAATACCTTGTACTCACATTTAATCCAGTGCATCCCACTCATCTTGGAACTTAGCTTAACCTTGAAAAAGTGAATGATCCTTTTCTTGCCTATATCCTCTCTTCCCTTGTTCATCGTCAGCTCCTTTGGGGCAGTGACCCCGTTTCGTCTTCCCATCCCCCTTCTTCAGCACAGAGCCCTATACCAAGTAGGCACTCAAAAGTGATGTGCTTGCAGAAGTGAAAGGTTATAGGCCTAAGATTTAGAGCCAGAGAGTGTTTGCCACGCTGCCACTTACTAGTTTGTGTGGCCTTGGGCAAGTTAGGTAAACGCTCAGTGATCCAGTTTCCTCAACTATCAACTGGGAATGATATCAGCACCTACCTCACGGAACTGTCAGGAAACTTCATTTGGCCAGTATGGATAACACCTGGCAAGTAGTGAGTGCTTAATAAATGTAAACTATTACTATTAAGTGAGACTGAGTTGGATTCCTTTCTTTTCTGCCTCATCACTTCAGCCCTCTGTCAACACAGATTCCCCATGATTCCTCTTGATTCGTTTATTTACCAAGCAAACATTTACTGAGTATCTGCTACACACAAAAAGCTTTTGAATAAAAGCAGTCGTGTTTATGTCTGGTATCTCTCTGTTGCTTTCTTCTGCTGCTAAGAAACAGAGGCAATGTCTATATGGATTACAGCCTTCAGCTTCCCGTCTTGGTTCCTGAAGCAGAGAAGGAGATGGTGTTCCAACATTAAATCACCAGGTACCAAAAGAAAGGGATCACCTCAGATCCCTTCATATGCTAATATTTATGGTGAATCTCTAACATCAGGGGATAAAATTTTCCACTCTCCTAAACTCATTTAACCACAGGACCATTTATTTCATAGTTTCTCTCAAAATCAGCGTTCTGTGAAATCTACTTTGGAAAACGCTACATGGAAGTCCTATTCCTATCTATTCCTCCTCTGCCCATATCTCATTTTGACCAATGCAACCTTTGGAAATACCTCACTTACATGAGACTATCCCCTGGAGGACTCAATAGAGAATCTTGATTCAGCAATCATTGATTATGTACGATTTGAACAGGTCAGACTGTATTGCGTTAAATGGCTCCAGCTTGTACATGTATGGTTGTTCTTACATCAAATATATTTAGGTTTTAGAGGGAAAAAAAAGTACCCCAAGCAATCATATGAATTGTCACAAAGACAATGTATTTAGAACATTCTAGAACTTCACTTAGAACTTATTGATTCTTACTTTAGCCTGATCTTAATTTTGTAATCTGTTTCCCAGTCTATAACAGATTAGAAAAAACAAAATCAGGCTATTAGAGGCAACATACTAACTACAGAAAGAATCGCACCTGAGAGGCTAGCCATGAAGGTGAATATATACAAATTAAATAGTAGACACAAAAATTCATAGCAATCCAGGAGCAATTAGTGCAGGGCGAAACCCACTAAAAAACTAACATTCCTGATGACTTCATCCATCACCTCCCAGATCCTGGAATGATCAAGAAAAAGTTAAGTTCTATTCAAGATACTAGAGTGAATGAAACAAGATAACATGTAATACATTTTAGAAAACTTTTCTTTCATCATTGGATTTTTTGATATTGAATCAGTCATTAACACTGGTTATGTTTAACGGTCAATCTTTAATTTTCCGGAAATTTCTGAGAAGAGGCAACACCATCCCATCTCCCACATCAGTGTCGGGTAGAGGAGATGTAGGCACTATCCATGCTATTGATCACTCATTGCTTGACAATTCATCCTGTGGCTCTGCCCTTTACTGACCTTCTTAGCACACTCTGCCCCAGTTCCACTTAGCCCCTAGGACTCTCTAAGTCTCAAAGATCTGTGTCCAGCATCAAAATCCCTACACAGCTGACTTGGCATTATACAGCCTCCGCTGGTCATTTATCCAAGTAACTTAACAAGAGTGACAGATCAGGACAACGACGCATTTACATCTAAGGAGTAAATGGTGATCCCCAAAATTACAGCCAAGTAAGAGTGCTGGGCTGGCAAATTTGGGAGTATAAAGAGCGCTGGGGGGGTCACACTCTTGAAACCGCTCTGACCACAGCATCTCAAGGTAAGTGAGGTGCTCATAGGTGCCCACTTTTTTGTTCCATGTAGTTGTGATTAAACCTGATCAAGTTATCAGTCAAGGAGGGAAGGCAACACAGTAGCTTTTACTGAAGGCCTACTAAGCATAAGGTCTTATGTTAAAAGCAATATGGGGGACCAGAAATCAAGACAGATAATTACCTTTCGATGAGCTTTTACAAGGAGTAAAAAGACAAGAATACAAGCAATCATGAGACAAAAATAATTAACCTGCAGAATTAAACTGCATATGATCATAATCCCCACTAATTGTTTAGATCGGTGTTAAACCAGGCAGTTAGCAATAAATATGCTAATTTGTGATATCTTTTCTGTAATTGCCTTCAACTATTATTTGAAATTTTTATGTTACTTAATTTTTTTTCCCCGTGTCAGGATTTCTGGGAGATGATTGCGAGAAGAAATTCTCCCATGCACTTTCTCCATCCTATCCATCGTAGTCTGCTTGTTATTGACTAGTTTCCGACTGGCTTTGCGCTCTGTCATGTCTGATACGTCAGTACCATCCCTCAGAGGGACTCCAGCTTTGGAAGATTTGTGACTCTTTGATTTCAGGCTGTTTCAACCAGAGTACTGTCCATCATAGATTGACAGGGCTAAGAGGAATCTTGGAGATATCTTCTGGCCCGTCTGTCTCATTTTACAGAAAGAAACCAAAACCCAAAGAAATTACAACAGCTACTTAACAAAACTGTTATTAGAAAACTGAGGATCTGCCTCCAAGTCTGATTTCTTTTGAGCTAAAGATTCAGAATATAATACGTAATCATTTCATTTTTTCCTGAGAAATTTGTGAGAATTTTAGGGTAAAGCTGGAGACTATTAGAGAGTCAGAAAAAGATGGCAGGAGTCAACCAAAATAGTAAACCAAGTGTTCAAATGTGTCCTCCTGCCTAAATGATATTTCATGACATGTTCCCTGGGTTCCATAAAGGTAGCGCATAGTAAATGGGAAGTTTGTTTAAATTAAATTTGATATCAAAATTTTTCAGATTCTTATGGTCCCTTGAGATCATCACATAGGTTACAAATTCCTAAACCTAAGATTCCTTAGTGCTGGAAGAGTGTTCAGCTGCCCTAGCTACCTTCATCTTCTCCAGGAAATTTGAGGATATTTAAGTGTCCTCTTCCTAGTTCTCTTAAAGAATGCCTTACCCACAATTCACAGATTTTCTTCTTTTGCCTACAATTTACAACTATTGGCTCTGAGCATCCAAGTTACAATTTGGATCATTCTCCTTCCTCTTTCATTTTTCCCTGATCCCTCATAGCCCCCTACTCTCAGCCAATAACGTCATCTCCCTAAGTCCTCACAGCACTTCATTTAGACTCTTCCAGAACTTGTCTTATTCTTCTTTGTTCAAAGACTTCTTTGAGTATTTCTCTTAACCCTTACTAAATTCAGCATTCCTGTAAGGCAGAGACTGGTTTTTTCCTACTTTGTTCCCCCTTAGGGAGCTGACATGGTGCTTTGCATACACGAAAGATACTCCA
The DNA here is from genome assembly GCF_964194185.1 of Rhinolophus hipposideros. Taxonomy (NCBI): domain Eukaryota; kingdom Metazoa; phylum Chordata; class Mammalia; order Chiroptera; family Rhinolophidae; genus Rhinolophus; species Rhinolophus hipposideros. The sequence continues at coordinate 8,223,181 of NC_138066.1, forward strand.
AACAAAAAGCATTAATCAAACATTGTAATTAACCAATTATTTAAAGATTGACGATGTACCCAAAGGGAAAAATGGCAAATTTATTTCCATCCCACACAATCTATGGTGTACCTATTGAAATGTAGCTAAACTTGGAAGAATCACAGTTTTTATTTTTATTTAAACTCTTTGCAGGTCATTTGTTCTTTGTTTTTTATTTCTGAAATAACCCCCAAGAAGACACTTCATTCCTGAAGGACACTGAGCATCACTTTTGAGAAGTAAGAAGGTAAGAGTTACTTTCAGCTTGATTGGGAATGAAATCGGTGAAATTAGCAAATATTGTTTTACACATCCTCATTCTTGCTGCATTCATAAGGAGCTGAAAATGAATTATTTAAGTATTCTTAGGGGAAGATTACAAAATATGCAGATTTTACCAAGAGAAGAATGGTTCCCCAACTTTGCTCATTATGCTGATAAGTATAAAATGCAGGGGGCGGCCAGTTAGCTCAGTTGGTTAGAGCATGGTGCTGATAACATCAAGGTTGTTGGTTCAATCCCCAAATGGGCCACTGCGAGCTGCGCCCTCCTTAAAAAATACAGTGCAGAGCTCTGACATGCAAGCCCAGGTCTTAGTTGGCCCAGAACATGACCTTCAGAAGGTCAAGATTCAGTCTTCACACACAGGCAAATGTTGCTGTTCCTCGAGCGGAGTCTGCACCTCTAAATCCACCCAGCTGTGCCTTTACTCACAAGTAATGCTGAAAGAATAAAGAGAAATCTATTCAAACTTATTCCTAGTGTGGTAATAAAATCCCTTTCCTGCCACTACCCTTTCCCCTGAAAAATGTATGTTTGTTAAAGGCAATTCCAGATGAATTAGGACAAAGAAAACCAAAATTACTAGAGTCATGACCACACCATTGTTGAGAAGATACAGTGGCTGAGAAATTCCCAGGAGAGGGATGAAAGTCAAGAGCAGTGTCATGCATGGTACACAGACAGCAACTGGGGGCAGTGAAGGGGGAAGCACTGAGAAGGTGGTGATGGAGGTTAGGTGAACTGGTATGGCCATCTCAATTAGAAGACCCACCAAAGACAGGAGCAGAGTTGATGGTTGAAGGGACACACATGGAGGGTTTGAAGCAAGTCAAGCTCTCAGAACAGAGAAGAGGCTAATGAGGGGACTTTCGGAGGGCACCATGGGTCACACCTAGAGAGTTGGATCAGACCTAACAAGGTGAAGTTTATCAGCCAAGACTAAATGATTTTACCCTTGGGTCCCAGAACACAGTTGCATAAATATGAGGAGAAGATTTGACTTAGCAACTGCACGTATGCAGGGGATTGAGGGGCTTCGACAGTGAGCGGTGAGTCAGCAGTGTGACGAGGCTGCCAAAAGGCAGTCACCACCTCAGTCATTATACCTAGGTCAAGAGAGGTGAGGCCAGATGATGATGGAAGATGACATATGATTTGGATGTCACACTTTAAGAGATTAACAGGAGTGGGTTCACCATGATGACAGAGGAGATTCAGAAGCACATCACGGAAGAAGCAGATGAAAATGGAGCAGGGGCTATTTAGCATGGAGAACATAAAGCAATGAAAAGTGCTGAACAGCCATCAAGTGGGTGAAGAGGTTTTCTTGTAGGAAGAAGGTTTGAACTCTTCCTGCTGATACCAAAGCTGGAATAAGGATCGGTCATGCTGAAATTACAGAAAACCAGCTTTTAGTTTAAAGCAAGATGAACATTTAGCTTGTGAAGCCTGCCCCAGATGAAGAAGAATTGTCCCTGAAGGTGTTGAGTAGGCTGGACAACTCCTTTGCAAGACTGTTGCTGAGACAACTCTTGCATTATCTAAGTAGTAAAGTTAGGAGAGACAGGGTTCTGAGTCATAGTTAGGGCAGTGGACGAAAGGAGAAAAATCTCCACCTCAAAACTGCTAGTGACTTGAAATCCAGATGGAAAGTCTTATTTTTCTAAGATGCCTAAAAATATAGTTTGATCATGAGCTACTGTAGTTTTTCCACAACGTTTCATTTGCCTAAAATTCATAACTTGTGGTATATATGCTTATACTACAATCACAGATTTTGCAATATCCATTTAACAACAGTACTATTAATTCATTTAATATTTTCACTTACATTGATTCCTTTTTTTTCTTAGATTTTTTTTTTTAAGTTACCGTCTATGCCTTCTATGAAAGTGTGGACCATCAGCATCTGCTAAGACATTTGTTAAATATTCGGAATCTCAAACCCCACCCCAGACCTGCTGAATCACAATATATTTTCAACAATACTCCCAGTTGGGGACTACAGTTGAATTAAATGCACACTAAAGTTGAATTAAAATTAAGAAATATTTGCCTAAACCCATTTTGTATATGACCAATAGAATCGTGCCGTAGTTTTGGAAAAAGTGGCTATAGGAAACAAAATAATGCTTCAAACACCAGTGATTCCCAAACATCACTGTGTTTAAATCCCTTGAGAAAAGTTCAGTTTTCCGGTCCCAACCCCAGAGATTCTGTTGATTTTGATGTGAATCATTTTCCAACACTTTGGGTACCATGCTTAACACTAAGCCAAGTTAAATAATGTGAGATCGTAAATGTGTCACCTGACAAGATTCCCTCAGACTATACAGTGCAACTATTCTCAAAATGTGGCCCTGAGAACTTTTCAGGAAGTCAAAACAATTTTCATAATAACACCCAAGTGCTAATCGCCTTTTTCACTGTGTTGACCTAGTAATGCAAAAGCAAGGATAGATAACACTTCTGGTGCCTTATTACAAATTAAGGCATAGCACCAAATTGTACTAGTAGTCATTGCATCCTTCATGTCATACACTGGTACTGAAAAACATGTTTGTTTGCTTGTTTGTTTGTTTTAATTTAAAAAGATAGCTTCATTTAAAAATGATTTAAAATTGTCAGCAAGCTGTAAAAGTTATTAATTTTATTACAGTTGATCTTTGAACAACATGGGTTTGAACTGTAAATGTATTTTCTCTTATGATTTCTTTAATAACATTTTCTTTTCTCTAGCTTACTTTATTGTAAGAATACAGTATGTAATATGTATAATATGTGTTAATTGACTGTTTACATTACCAGTGAGACTTCTGGTCAACAGTAGGTTATGAGTAGTTAAGTTTTGGGGGAGTCAAAATGTATATGCGGATATTTTACTGCATGGGGGTTCAGTACTCTTGACCCCCCTCGTTGTTCAAGGGTCAACTCTATATTTCAATTCTTATATATACATCTTTATAATATTCTAGGTGATGAAATGGGAAGTTCTCATGAGCCACTCCAATTGCAAACCAGAGTTGGATAGTTATCTTGAGGAAAAGCACATGTACAGTTGTTTGAGTTGCAATATGAACTAGCCACTTTACTCACAAAGCATCAGTTTTACTTGAAAGAACAACTAGTGGACAAACTATGGTTATTCAGATGTGGGTATTTGGCAGATGTTTTCTCAAACCAGAATGAAGTGTTCTTGTCATTTCAAGGAAAACAACTGACAGTATTTGTGACTAGCAATATACTAGAGCTTTCCAGCAAAAATTTGAATTTTGGAAAACTTTTATCTGTCACCACTAGCTTGACAACTTCCTAAAACTTAAAGAATTTTTAAATGAGATCAGTGGTGATATTAATGGTTATGACTGGTTTATATTCTATAATGAAATGTGTCAACATTTGGAAGTTCTGTATAAGTCAGTGACCCAATATTTTCCAAATGACTAACATACAATACATAGGAAAAAGATCCACTCAAAGTTCAAATGCCGACCAATGGATTTTAATGTAATAGAGTACAAAATAGTTGAGGGTATAGTTTCAGAGTTCACATTGCAACCAACCTTTATGAAACTCTCACTTGTCAAGTTTTGGTATGATATCTAAGAAAAATATCCACAATTATTTGAAAAGGTGATTAAAATACTATTTTCTTTTCCAAATTGCATAACTATGTAAAGCCAATTTTCTATATTTACTTTAACAACAACAAAAAACTTACAGCAACAGACTGAATATAGAAGTAGACGTGAAAATCCAGCTGTCTTTTATACCGCAGACATTAAAGAAAGTTGCAAAAGTGAAAAACAATGTTACTCTTCTGGTTAACTTTTTTTGGTTTTGGAAAATATAGTCATTTTCATTAAAAAAAACTTTATTTATGTTAACATGTGATGGATTAGATAGTAGTTTTAAATAAATTGATAAATATTTTTAAATTTTCTCCATTATAATTTAGAATATAGAAAGTATCAGTAGGTCTGATCTACATAAAGCAAGTATTGTTAGATTCTCTATTTAAGAATATTAAGGGGTTCTGAGAACACAAACTTTGAGAACCGCTGCTACAATAAAACTCACTTAAACCACAACGCAAGGGACCCCCTTCAGAGAAGGGGCAGGCAATATGGATGAATTTTTCCTCATCACCCAGGAGGAAGAAATTTAAACCTGCATCATGGCCACAGGCCAGGGGACCTTTTTGTAGGTGCTATATTGAATTCCAACCTGTCACTATGAAAACTTAACCACGAGCCACAGATGGTTCAGCAGACCCAGTGGCCAAAGTAAAATTAAAACACAACTTATCAAAATAGAGCACAGAGGGAACCAGATGCTTCTCTTTCTGTAAGAACAGAGCCCCACAAAATCGCAGGAAGGGATATTGAAGCAGCAGTTCCCAGTGAAGAGCCATTTCATAAAGGGTAAGATGGGGGAGGGCGACTTCCAAGAGAGAACTATAAAATGTTCAGCTTTCTCACTTTTAATAGGGAATATAAAAGGTGTTGTTAAAAAATATAGACTCTTAAGAAAGGTATGGGAATACATGTGTGTAAAATTAACTCCATCTGATGGTTAATTATAGGAGAAGAAAAGGAAAAGAAAAAAGAGAGAAAGAAAGGGAGGGGAAGAGATGTGGGGTAAGAAGTACAGGAGTCAGGAAGGGTGGGAAAAGAGGGAATGGGAGAAGCAAAAGCAGATGAGAAGGAATCACAAAACCATACAACCTGCAGGGAACTTTAGAAATGAGCTAGGCTTGCTTCTTCATTTTAAGTGGAAATAAACAGGGGCCCAGAAAAGTTAACTGGTTTGACCAAGTTTAGTGCTCTGATTTTAAGCCAGATTTTCTGGCTTTACGCAGGGAAAATACATAAAGAGGAGGGAGCTGGTTTGAAGAGAGAGTGACAAGAAGGATAAGAGGGAAGGTTGGGGAAGGATGGAGGGAGAGAGAGAGAGAGAGACAGAGACAGAGACAGAGACAGAGACAGAGAGAGAGGCAGAAAGACACCTACCTATACACACCACACTACACACACCACATACACACACACACACACACCACGACCACACACACACACGCACACACACACACGCACTAACCAGGCGGTGAGTTCTAAGGCATGCATTAATCTAATTACACACTGCTTGTCACACGCTGACACTGCTACACACAACTAAAGTTTGGAGACCGCTGCACTAGACCCAATACTTTTTAACTCTACTATACATAGAAGTCACTTGAAGGTCTTGTTAAAATGCAGCTTCTGATTCTGTAACCTGGCTGGGTCTGAGATTCTGAGTTTCTAACAACCTGCTGGGTAATGCTGATGTAATAGGTTCCAGGACCACACTTGCGGTAGGAAGGCTCTATGCCTGCAGTTCAGAGCGTGTTCCCTGGACTAGCAGCATCGCCTAGGAACGTGCTGGAAATGTAAATTCTCAGGCCCCACCCCAGACCTACTGAATCAAAAACTCCAGGGTTGGGCCCTACTGATATGTGTTTTAACAAGCCCTCCAGGTAATTCTGGTGCATGTTAAGGTTTGGAGGCATTGCACTAGGTCGTGATACTTCCCATCACAGTTACCTATAATTAGCTAAACAAGTGTGGCAATACTTGCTGCGCCACTCATTACCTTTCACTGTGCTGTCTGAAATTTCTACTAGAAATTATCAACACTCCTGTAATTCTTCTCAGACACCCTTAGGATTTGGTGATGACACCAAGGTTATGGGGCTCAAACATGCTGTGTAATTAAGGAAAGCCTCCTTTATTGGGCTCACCTTGACTTCCTCTAATTGGGACTTCCACGCATGGGACTGAACTAAGAGAGATTCCCAAAATCAACAACACCAGAGATGAAAACAACCCCTCAAACATTTTTCCTAGAGTAAAATATTCCCTTGAGCTCATTCCGTTTGCCCACTCTAAGTCCCTAGACCTGATCCTAGATTCCCCAGGACCTAGGTAAATCCCAGGACCTCTTGAATCTGGCCCCCTGTCTGAATGGAAATAACCAGGTGGGGCCCTTTAGATTCAGCTGTTCCCTAGACTCCAGACTCAGCAGTCCCTCTCTGGTCTTCCCAGCCCCCTGCAGTCATGAGCTCTGATGCAGAGATGGCCATTTTTGGAGAAGCAGCTCCATACCTGCGGAAACCAGAGAAGGAGAGAATCGAAGCTCAAAATCGCCCATTCGATTCTAAGAGAGCCTGCTTTGTAGTGGATGATAAGGAATTATATGTGAAAGGTATGATTCAGAGCAGGGAAGATGACAAAGTGACAGTCAAGACTCTGGATGACCGGGTAAGTGTTGATCTCAGATGTCCTTGATAATAAGGGCGTCCTCATTTTCCTTTGGAGTAGAATATTAGAAATTGCATGAGCCCCTAGGAATCTGAAGACACCACATGTTTATCTATTCTGTAGTGAAGTGGCAGGTGAAAAGGACCATTGCATACACCTTTGCTCCTGAATCTTTCCTTCTCTAAAGACGTGGGCTTTGAGAGTTTTTGTGATGTTTGCTTTGGAGAAAGGCCAAGGTGAGGGTGGAAGACTTGGATTATTTAAGGGAGAGATTCGTGCTGATCACTACTGGGTAGGATGATTAAATATAGCTCTCCAGGCTGCAGAGAGACTTACAGAGGAAGTTCTGAAGACAATGCCTTGTTTAATGTAGAGACTTACAGTGCACTGTTCAATGCAATATTTACTGGACACCTACCACGTCTAGGTCACAGTGTCTGTCACTTGGCAAATATAAGCAAGTCTCAGCATACCTGTTTTCCCAAACTTTACCATCTAGTTAGGAATTAAAATGTACATGGTAGGTATGACTCTCAGTTCACAAACTCAGGCATACAGAATAGATCTTTTTTTTTTTTAATTATTGAACTTAATCTCTGATTTCAGCCTCTTTTCACTTTTTAAATTATAAATTTAAAAAGCAAACTTTATTCAACCATTCTTGAGGTTCCACCACCCAGGATCGTGCCACATTTTTGAAACCTTACACGGAGCCCCACTGGGGTTTCACTGCCTCCCTGAAAGATCTGCTAAGAAACAAGTCCCAGTGCCAGAAGCTTCAGGATTCACAAATTTTCCATCTCCCCTGTGCTACCTTGGGTGTTTCTTTCTAATGTAGGGTAGTAAGGCAGAAGAGTCTCCTTTCTTCAAGAGATTTGATATGTACCAACAAATCCCCTTCCTTTCCTCTCTTTGGTAAAACTCTCAAAGTTTTCCTAAAGACTTAGGCTTTGGGAAATCAAAAGCCAGAAAGACTTACAGGCTCTTTCTCTTTTCTGCCCTACTTTCTACTTCTCCTGATTAGTGGAGTGCAGAACCAGTGGTATGCTTGAATGGGGGAGGAAAGTGGGGAAAACACAGAGAGGGAAAAATTAAGTGATAGTCTCAAAATATTGTTCGGCCATGGACTATAATGCAAGTGCAAATGTTTGAACTACTAGAGCAGAGGTGCACAAAATTATGCAAGCCTTGAAAAGACAGGGGAGGGAGGAAACAGGTCACGGAAGAGATGGCACTTGAGCTGAATTTTGAAGATTTCTAGACATCATTTCAATAAAGATACTCCAGACAAAGGAACCCATGTGAGCTGAGGTATTGAGGTGGAGATGTACAGAATACGTTGGAGTAGTTCTTTCCAACCTTCCAACCTTTGTCTCATCTCAGCACTCACAGGAAATGGGGTAAATAGAGGCAATCTTGACCATCCTGAGTCCCACCTGGACCCCCTAAGGGCTGGAGAGCTCTATCGCTTGGCACACCTGTGATGCATTCCTGGTGCACAGAATGGCTGCTGACTGGGAACATTGGACCTGAATGGGTTATGCAGACTGACCAGAATTAGCCTAATCAAGGATAGTTATTTGTGGATCATCTCTGGGCATGGAAATGATCCATAAATTTATCCGTAGTAATGGGGATAAATTTACCAAATTTACCACAGTAATGGGGAGAGATGGTGCCACCATCACTCACTGCCTCCATCACACCAGTAGAGTGTGATATGGACCATCAGCTCTCCCGCTCATCATGTGCTCTTCCTATCAATATCCAGACACTCACTTTGAACAGTGATCAGGTGTTCCCCATGAACCCTCCCAAATTTGACAAGATCGAGGACATGGCCATGATGACCCATCTCCACGAGCCCGCGGTGCTGTACAACCTCAAAGAGCGTTATGCAGCCTGGATGATCTACGTGAGTGCCCTTCAGCGTGTCTGTATTCCGTTTATCTCTCTGAGTGAAAACAAGATCCCCATGTTGCATTGTCTGATTTTCTCAGACCTACTCGGGCCTCTTCTGTGTCACCGTCAACCCCTACAAGTGGCTGCCGGTGTACAACCCCGAGGTGGTGTCTGCCTACCGAGGCAAAAAGCGCCAGGAGGCCCCGCCCCACATCTTCTCCATCTCTGACAACGCCTATCAGTTCATGCTGACTGGTGAGTAATTTCTTCAATCCACATTTTTAAAATAGTTTTTAGTTAATTATTCAATTCCTTTAACTGAGCAGGTTCTTAGCTAATTATTCGAGCCTTTCACAGGCCGAGGTCATCCGAATGGGGCAATGATCAAAGTAACCTTGGGAGATTCAGATGTTTTCAGGATGGAGAGCCAGGGATGCAATGTCTTTCATTACCAGTCATGGTACATAGGCCATAGGACACTAAGCATGTCTTATTTGGGAGAATGTGGACTACAAGGAGATGCCCTGCCCTCACATCCAAAGAACCCCCCAACATGGGCACACTTGGAAGAGAGTCTATATTAGTAGCCATGTAAGAACGCAAAGTTGGAGGAAGGGACATAGCAGTGTGCCTTCACCTGTCTTCCTTCCCAAATTCGGGCTTCTCTTTCTTCCCACTAAATTTCCAGAATGGCACAGGAAATAGAGAGGTGGTAATAGTGTCACACCGTCGTGTCTAATGTCACTTCTGCCTGTTTAACTTTCACCTGACGTGACTTGGGCCAGATAGAAGTAGAAGCCCCTGAGATCTGACGACACTTAAAAGTCACCTAGTACAATGTTGTCCAAACTTTAGTCATTCTTATCTCATATTCATAATCCTAGCCATTTCTGCACACTTAATATTTTCTTCAAATTGACTAAAGTTTTAAGTTTTAAGAGGAAGATTAGTAGCACCATTTATAATAGTTTCCCAGGTCTGCTGTAACAATGTACCACAAACTGGGGGGCTTAAACATCCGAAATGTATTTTCTCACAGTTCTGAAGGCTGGAAGTCGGAGATCAAGGTGTCAGCAGGATTGATTCCTTCTGAGAACTGAGAGGGAGAATCCGTTCCATGACTCTCTTTTAGCTTCTGGTGGTTTGCTGGAAATCTTTGGTGTTCCTTGGATTGTAGAAGCATCACCCTGATCTCTGCTTTCACCTTCATATGGTGTATTACCTGTGTGCATCTCTCTCCAAATTTCCCCTTTTTATGAGGACACCTGTCATATTGGATTAGGGGCCTACCTATTTTGGTATGACCTTATCTTAGCTAGTTACATCTACAATGACCCTATTTCCAAATAAGGTCACATTTTTTTCATAGAGGGTGTTAGGACTTCAATATAAGAGTTGGAGCTGGATCCTAGATAGTGGAATAGATAAACGCTGTGCCTGAGTTCTTCCATGAACACATTAAAATTACAACTAAATTGCAGCAAATCATCTAAAGTCTAGCCAAACAGCAGTTCTATAATTAAAAATATAAAGAAGAAAAGTTACATCAAAACTGGTAAAAGGAGTGAAGACATAGAATGGGCCCAAATCTCTATGTGACCATTGAGAATCAGGAGGGATATCTCATCCACGGATGTCCCCCCCCCGAAATAGCAAGGGATCCCCAGCTGCAAACTGACTTCCCCAGCCCAGAGTACTGGAGCTGGGAAGAAGAGCACCCCACAACATCAGACTCTGAAAAATAGGATTCTGACCATCTGGGTGGGATGGAAGCCTGCAGATGTCCTCTTAAAAGGCCCTCGCACAGACTCACTCACTCACAGGCACTTACCCTGGGCTCCAGTGAAGAGACAGTAATACAGGTCATATCAGAGGCAGGCAGAGGGCAGACTGAGGTGTGTAGCTTTGGAGCAAGACCTGGAGGACACTTGCCATTTTCCCTGTGAAGGGTCCTCTTCCTATGCAGCCAGCAGGTGGGCACTATTTTTCCTGTGCTGAGCCCACAGGGCCAAATGTGTTCTGGAGAGCTACGCTGCTCCACCCTGCTGACTCACTGGGAACCTGACCTATGCAACTCCCACCCTAATGCCTGAGGCATTTTGTCAGGGATCAGCCAGCCAGCCCCAAGTGGCATACACAAAAGGTGGCCTCAACAGGCAGTATTACAAAGAATGGCCTCAACAGTATTACAAAGAATCTTACAGAGACTTAAGACAGAAAAAAAAATCAAAAGTATGAATACTAAAATGGCAATAGCTACATATTTGTCAACAATTAATTTCAATGTAAATGAATTAAATGCTCCACTCAAAAGACATAGGAGGGCTGAATTTATAAGAAAACAAAACCCTTACATTTGCTGACTACAAGAGACTCACTTCAGATTGAAAGACACACAGAGACAGAAAGTAAAGGGATGGAAAAAGATATTTCATTAAAATGGAAACAAAACAAAACAAAAGCTGGGGTGCAATACTTATACCAGACAAAACAGACTTTAAAACAAAGGCTATCACAAGAGACAATGAAGGACCCAGTTATCCTACTTCAGGGTGTTTATCCAAAGAAATCCAAACACTACTTCAAGGGGACGTCGCATCCCTAAGTTCATTGCGGCGTTATTTATAATGGCCAAGATGTGGAGGCAGCCTGGGTGTCTGTCAGTGAAAGAATGGATAAAGAGGAGGTGGTACATATATACAATGGAATATTGCTTGGCCATGGAAGCAAAAGGGTTCTTGCCATCTGTGGTGGCATGGACGGACCTGGAGGGTATTTTGCTGAGTGGAGTATGTTAGACAGAGAAAGACAGATGCAATGTGACTTCACTTATATGTTGAATCTAAAGAACGAAATAAACAAACAAGCAGAACAGAAACAAACTCATTGATACAGAGAACATTTTGATAGTTGTCAAATGGGAAGAGGGTTGGGCAGGTGGGGGAAACAGGGGAAGGGATTAAGAAGTACAAATTGCTTGTTACACAGTAGTCATGGGGATGTAGGTTATAGCATAAGGAATATAGTCAATAATATTGCAGTAACTGTGTATGATGTCAGATGGGTACTACATTTATTGGGGTGATAGTTGGGAGGGGGGCTGGGTGACAGAGTGAAAAGATGAAGGGATTAAGAAGTACAAACTGGTAGTTGCAAAATAGTCACGGGGATATAAAGTAAAGCATAGGGAATGTAGTCAATTATATGGTAATAACTATGTATAGTGCCAGGTGGGTACTAGACAAGTCAGGGGGGTCATTTCTTAAATTATACAAATGTCTAACCACTATGCTGTACACCTGAAATTAATATAAAATAATATTAAATGTCAAATGTAATCGAAAATTTTTTAAAGGGGAAGAGGAATAAGAGGTTCAAGTCTCCAGGTATAAAACAAATAAGTCATGGGATGTAATGTACAGCATGGAGAATATAGTCAATAATATTGTGATAGTGTGGTACAGTGTCAGATGGTTGCTAGACTTAGGGTGGTTACTTCTTTAGGTATATAAATGTTTAATAACTATGGTGTACCCCTGACACTTATATAATATTGTATGTTAACTGTACTTTTAATAAAAATCTAAAAAATATACTTAAAAACATATGAGTTGGGGAGAGGGGGAGAGACACAATTCAACCCATAACACTACTGTAAATGGAAAACCATCACTTTCCTCAATTAGAAGATAAAGGCAAAAGAAAAATGCAATGAAACAGATCAGTATTCCCAAATTCTAATCAGAAGATGTGGCTTTTCACAAGCTCTGAGTCTGAGACTTACTTTCTTCATTAAAAAGAGAGATGAGAAAGTGCTACAGAGAAGTAAAAGATCTATGAACACGAATAACTTTCACATTGTGGGATTCACACTGTTCGTGTCCCATGCTGCCCACGTTACACATCCCACATTTGGGAAATCTGCATAAATTGTCTCAGAGAAGATTAGACATGCTCAAATCACTGCATTGCTAGTTCAAGGCAAAGCCAGAGCTGAAACTCAGAGACCCTCACCAACCCCAGCATGGCCCAAGTTTTATATCCTATTTTTATTGTTCATTTATTCTGTTTTGCTTCCTTCTGCATTTCTAGATCGAGACAACCAGTCCATTCTCATCACGTGAGTCACCCGTGTTTGCACTGTGACGACTCAGAAGCCCGTGCTGCCCCTTCTACCCTCCTTTACCTCACTTACTTTTAAACCAACAGCGGAGAATCCGGGGCTGGGAAGACGGTGAACACCAAGCGTGTCATCCAGTACTTTGCAACAATTGCCGTCACTGGAGACAAGAAGAAGGAGCAGCAGCCAGGCAAAATGCAGGTGAGACGCCCCCTGTACCCTGAGGCTTGCTGGGAGAGAGCAATGCAGGGCTGTGTGCTCAGCAGAGATACACAGCAAAAGGTTATATGGTCCAAGGGTGCTTATGGGATTCCACCAAGTGGACTCAGGCTCTAGCACCGGCTCCATCAGTAACAGCCGCGTGACCTTGAGCAACTCCACATCCTCCACTGGAGAAGGAATGGTTTAGGCAAGTGGTTCTCAAACTGGAGTGCACATCGGAATCATAAGGAGGGCTTGTCACAACTCCATGGCTGGGACGCAGGCCCAGAATCTCTGACTGAAATTCCTATTTCACATTCACAGTCCTGCTATTTTGCACTTCTAACATGTTCCCACTGTTTATGCTGTTGGTCCAGGGATCACACATTGAGAACTACTGGAAAAAGAAAAAAGAGAACCACTGGGCTTGGACAGCAGTTTCCAAACTGCTCTGGAGCCAGAGGATAAGCAATTATGCAGGGAAGTGAGGGTGAAAACTCTGTTTTCTATAAGCAGACTTCTGAACAATCATTCTCATAAAACATATTTTGCTACTTGAAACTTTTTTTGAGAATCATTGTTTCTATCCTATGATCTCTTGGGTCACTTTCATTGCTCACATTCTATTTACATTTCTGAACCTGATGTCTATATGAGATGGGTCATAATGCATTACGTTCTAAAAATCCATGATTTATAACGAAATGTTATCAGAGAGGAAAGTCAGTCTGAGCAATCAAGATGGAGCTTGGCATCTGGTGTAGCAGAAAACATTGTCCTGTTGTGCTAACAAGACCATCTCTAGGATGGGACTTTGTAGACTCCTCGGGTGGGGTGGGGCTGTGGGCGCCTCCAAACCTCTAACGGTCTGCGCTGGCCCCCAGGCTGGGCTGGTATGCATCTCTCCCTGGAACCTGCCCAGAGTAGCCATACTTTTGAGTCACCTTGGGACTACTTCAGGAGGTATCCGACGTCTTCTTTTTTTTTCTTCTTGTTTATTATTAGGGGACCCTGGAGGATCAGATCATCCAGGCCAACCCCCTGCTGGAGGCTTTTGGAAACGCCAAGACCGTGAGGAATGACAACTCCTCAAGATTTGTAAGTCCCAGTCCAATTTTCAACTATCCCCCAAAACCAAATCTTCTCCTCTAACACTGGATATGAAACATTGCCACATAAACTAGGATATATTTGGCCTTGTTCTATCTAAGTGATTCAGATCAATCTACCCAACTGGGATATTCTGATACACTTTGAAGACCCGTGTTGGCTTGTTCCCAGCAGAGGAAGGATTTAGCTGTCCTTCTCTAACTAATCGACATCACCTCAGAGCATCTGGAAGTCACAGTGATTCCAATTCCACAAGTAGAGAACAATTCCTTTATGCTAAAATCAGTCTCCCTAGGTGGAAACATTTTAACATGCGGAAGTCCATCAAGCAATATCCATTGACTTCTCAGCCATGGAAACCTTAGTGTGAATTAAGTTAGCAGATTTGAACTCCTCCACGTCAGGAGGCATTAGGATTTAGGGAAAAGCTGATGAAGGCAGAAGGGCCTACAAATTGGGAATAAGTTGATATTTGAAGATATTGAAGGATATGTTTTGTCCTTCAACATTTCACTTAGGATTAGCTCAACCAAAAAGACATTTACTTTCACACTGGCAAATACACAAACATCAGCCAGTGGAGCAAGAACCCCAAGGTGAAGCCTTCATGTATGCCTGTAATGCAAAAGTACATCGAAACTTCACACATCACAATATGTAGATGATCTCAAGCTTGCATTCTATTGTTACCTCTCAACTTTAAAATGGTCTTTGATGAAAACAGATGCATCGATCAAAGACTGCGGCTCCACGCCCTGACGTTTCTTTCTTTCCCTTGCTCTTCTGCACATTGCACATCTGTCTTCCCAGGGCACAACTAAGCTCTTCCTTGTAGGGGATCTGGGTGCGTGTTAAACAGCAGAGATATATTACATGTACTTGGACCAAGTTAGTTATTGCACTAATCGGGCACCAGCCTATTTTCAGGTACTCCCTATTTTCACTCCCATTTGTTTAGACCATAGGCCTCTCCTCTTGGCCCTGACCCAGATGTCACAATCATTCTGGTCATTCTGTCCACTTTTCACCCTCCAATCAAACATGTGCGGCTAAAACTTCCATTGTCTTGCATTAAGCAGATAAAAATACTGAAGACGCAATGCTTACAATTCACACATAGACATGAACTCTTTGTAAGCTTCATTCATAAACTATTCAGCATATTTTTGAGTTCTGACTACATGCCAGACTGTGGGTAATAAGTTAGGCAACATTTTTGCCCTCAAATTTGTTCACAGTGTGGTAGAGACCACGTAAGCAGACAAGGTAAGAAGGGAATACACACACACACACACACACACAGTTTTACCTCTTGCACCCCATAAAGGGGGTAATCAGATTCTTAGTGGGTCATTTCAGAGCCAGAGAGCCTAGCCTGAACCTGGGAGATAGGTTTGCCTGTAGTAAGCATTAAGGGAAACAGAGGCAAGAAACCTCAGAAATAACACCCAGAGGCAAAAATAAAGTCAGACAGATGGTCCGACCAGGCTATCAAAGGATGTTATGGAGAGTTAGAGAATCCAAGGACATGAGAGGAAGATAAAAATTAAGGAGAAAGTCAGAAGTGAGGTGGCCCCAAGCAGAGAGCTAGAGAGGGAGCATGGGGCATCCCCAGAGCCGCTTTGGGTACAGCTACCTGAGTGTTGGCTGAGCAAGCTTGAGGACTCTGGGTGCCAGGCAAACGGATAGGAAGGAAGTCCTCACACTTCTGGCATCACTTCCTCCCTTACCCTACACTTCCCACCCATCTGTGGTAGCACCTAGCAGAGGCTAGCCACAGTACCATCTAAAGAAAATAACTGGTGTTTGTCAACCTGCCATTGGACAGGGGAAGTTCATTCGAATTCACTTTGGAGCTACAGGAAAACTGGCATCGGCAGACATTGAAACCTGTGAGTCCAAACACTCTATTTGGTACCTTGTTATTTGTCCACAAAGGCATGTATCTCTTTGGAACCTGAAATCACATTATTTTTTTTGTTACCTTAGATCTCTTAGAAAAATCCAGAGTGACATTTCAATTATCCAGTGAGAGAAGCTACCACATTTTTTACCAAATCATGTCGAACAAGAAGCCAGAATTAATTGGTAAGTTCTTAGAACATTGTTCTTATCTTCCGAAGCAGTCAGATTGGAAAAAAACGACCAAGTTGTGCCTATGGCACTAAACCAATCTTCATGTTTCACAGACCTGCTTCTGATTTCCACCAATCCCTTTGACTTTCCCTTTGTGAGCCAAGGAGAGGTCACCGTGGCCGGCATTGATGATAGTGAAGAACTGCTGGCAACTGATGTAAGCATTGTGTTTACTTATTTATTTAAGCATAGAATTATCACGTTTATGAACTGAGAGGCCCCTTAGCGATCTAATGAGCAAACTAGGATCCAGGGCTCTGCAGCATGAGACCCAAGCTCTCAGAGAATTAGCAGATTGCACCGCTCCCCAAGTTCTCCAAAACAAGACTTCTGTTCTCTAGCATTTTAGAGCAAATGTTTGCATGTATAAGGTTTTTAAAGGTTTTGTTGGAAGTTTTCAGGTTACAAAACCATCTGCACGATTCTTTAAGAAAATGTAGAAAATGTGGAAAAGTATAAAGGGGGGCAAACAACACACTATGTAGCAGCTACACATTCTTCCTGCTGCCTACCACCTAAGGCTCATATCAGACTCCCAGCTCGGCAGGCCTGGCAGGACTCTGGCCTTTAGCTCTGGGGAGTATCAATAACAATAACAATAACTCAGTTCATTAAGTTATTACACTAACACGTGTTAGGAACTAAGGTAGGTGCCTTCACCTGCACTGTCTCATTTTAGCCTCAAATGTTTATCCCTTCTGGGATAGGCACCACTATGGCCCCCACTTCATAAAAGTGGAAACGGGATCTTAGAAAAAATACTTAATTTGCTTGAAGAGTTTGTAAATGACAGAGAGAGTGTTTGAATCCAGGTCTTCCCAACCCCAGAGTGTGCATTTTTAACTAAAATACACCATCTCTGAGCAATTAATCTCCATCCCTGCTAGCTCTGCCCTCACAGAAGCTGCAAGACCTTCTGGAAAGGGGGCTCTTCCAACATCCGAGGGGCACTGCCCAGTGCCCATCTTCTTGGCCTTCAGTTTGTGACATTTCCAGGTGACACTGTTTTAAAGCAGGTAGAAACGTTCATGATCAAATAAACTTCAGTCAACTTCAGTCTAGCCATTATACGTTTTAACAGATTTCCCCAGCCTTTCCTGACTGATGAGTACAGAAAGGGCAGGTTAACGACCGATGCGTGGCTGCAGCCCTTGAGAAAGGCCCTCCTGCATAATTCTAAAAGTCTCAGAGTTGTCTCAGGTCCTCCCTGCAGATCCTCTGCTGTCAGGGTCTGCTGTTGTTCCTCCCTCCCGTGGGGCCTCTTCTGAGCGAAGGTTTAAGGTCAAGTGAAAAGGGATTGCTCCCTCCAAGGGAGCGTTCTCCAAGAGGCTCCCCAGGCAGTAACGCGTCCTCTGGTTCTTTTCAGAGAAAAGCTCTTTCTCTTTTAACTTACAGTCATCCCTCCCTAATACACAGATATGCATCTGCTGGGGTGGGATTTGGATTCCAGGGGAGCCGCCACGCCTCAGAATCTCTCCTCCCCTTGGTCACTTCCTGGCATGAACTCTTCCCCTCACCCCCAAAAGGGGGCGCCCTGCCAAGAGTGCCTCACTCTTCCATACCATCCTGCTGACCCTGACCCACTGAGTCTGCCCCACCAGCTCACCAGACATGTCCAGATAGGTTTCAACTCCACCAAGGGACAGTGCTTAGGCTCAGGCTGCAAACCAGGCTACATAATCAATATATATACTCCAGAGAAGGATTTTCTAGTTGAAATCTTTGTAGTAGAAAATGGGCCAAGTGGTTATAAAATCAAATCAGCAACTGCTGTAATCTTTGAACTCACCAGTGCTAGCAAAAGTCTCAGTCTTATCACATCCTGCCTATATGATTTTGGGCAGGTTACTTACTCTCTTAGAACCCCAGTTCTTCCCCTGGAAATTTGGACAAATCTGTACACTTCGAATGTCTTCATAGGGACTTAATGAGATAATACACGGATTGTGCCTAACCCCAAGCCTAACACACAGAGTGGGTCTGCAAAAGTTTGCTTCTTTTAGGTTCCTCAAAAAATTAAAAATAGAATTACTATATGACCCAGCAATTCCACTTCTGGGTATTTATGCAAATAAACCAAGACACTAATTTAAAAAGACATTAGTGTCTTGGTTTATTTGCATAAATACCCAGAAGTGGAACTGCAGCGTTATTTACTATGTCCATTGCAGCATTATTTACAATAGCTAATATATGGAAGCAATTAAGTGTCCATCAATAGACAAATGGATAAAGAAGTCGTGCGTATATACAATGGAATATTACTTGGAAATAAAAGAAAATGGAATCTTGCCATTTATGACAACATGGATGGACCTAGAGGATATTATGCTAAGTGAAATAAGTCAGACAGAGAAAGACAAACACCATATGATTTCACTTATATGTGGAATCTAAAAAACAAAATTATTGAACAAAACAGAAACAAACTCATGGATACAGAGTACATTTCGATGGGAGGGGGTTTGGAAGGATGGGTGAAAAAGGGGAAGGGATTAAGATGTACAAACTGCCAGTTATAAAAACAGTCATGGGGATGTAAACTACAGGATAGGGAACATAGTCAATAATATTAGGATAACTATGTATGATGTCAGATGGGTACTAGACCTATCGGGGTGATCATTACATAAGTTATATAAATATCTAATCATTATGTTGTATACCTGAAACTAATATAATATTGTATGTCATCTGTAATTGAAAAATTTTTTAAATCTATTTTAAGCAAGGAAGCTGGTAAGAGGGTAGATCTTAAAAGCCCTCATCACAAGAAATAAAATTTGTAATTACCGTACATGAGATGAGAGATGTTAACCAAACTTATTGTGGTAATCATTTCATAGTATATACATCTATCAAATCATTACGTTACACACCTAAAATGAATACAGTGCTATAGGTCAATTATATCTCATTAAAAACTGGGGGGAAGAAAACGGGGGGAAAGTTTGCTTCTTTCTCGTTTGAAAAATGATGGTATTCTCTTCAATGATCTTTCCTTTCAGTTCTAATATTCTACAATGCCATATTGTCTCGATTCTGAACAACACTAAAATTCCTGGATTACGGTGCCAACCTGTCAAGCTGTAGGACACTATTTCTCAGACACTACCCGTGAGACTTTCTTCCCCCAGTATCAATGAATGGCTCCCAATGGCCTCAATCAGGAAACAGCCCCCAAATCTATGTACAGTGGGGAAGGATTAAAATCAGTTCTTATCAGATGGAAGAAAACAGATTATTCCCATTTTCTTCCCATAATCTCCACCCACCCATACAAGCACATTAAATTAAAGAAATAGTTTTGAACCTCTATCTTACCATACCCCACCCCAGTCATCCACTTATGTGGACAAACGCTATCCCCCGTGATACACAAAAATGATGAGGTCTTTGCCAGGGAAAGCTGCATTTGGATCCCTGAGTCCTGCTGTGATCCCTGTCCTTTTTTAAATTCTCAGAATGCCATTGACATCCTGGGCTTCAGCTCTGAAGAGAAAGTTGGGATCTATAAGCTCACAGGGGCCGTGATGCATTACGGGAACATGAAATTCAAGCAGAAGCAGCGTGAGGAGCAGGCAGAGCCAGACGGCACCGAAGGTAAGCATGTCGGGAAAGGGACTGGGACTTAACTTTCCACCTGTGTTCATGTGTGAGATAAACTTGATGTTCATCTCAAGAGCTGCTCTTTGAAAATTGTACAAACGGAATTTGGTTTGTCCAAAGCTCGTTGTGCGTGCTCTGGTCAAGTTTATTCACTCTGCCAAGGAATCTGATATTGGTGAATCCTTGAAAAATAAAAGGCCTGTTTCTCATAAATGAATGATCCCCATCCACACTCCTATCTCTCAACCATCACAGTTTACCTGTTATTTTAAGGTGGACTTTTATCTGAGGATACGGTTAAGTGAACTTCACTTTCTCTCTGTGCATATCATTATTAATATCCATTATACGTGCCTCATCACCCAGACCTAAGATGAAGCCTCTGGTCAAGTGGCAGCTACATTTCTTCCTCCCAATGCTTTCCCTTTCACTCTGATATCTGTTGAACTTGACCCTGAACCAGGCCTGGTATACAAATCTTCCTCCCCATAACTCTCGTCTGGATGATCTCACCATCCACCTCTGTCTCATCCCCAAGAGGCCTGGAAATAAAGCAGAGAGCAGTGGGAGGGGTTTACAGCAGCAGGACACACCCACCATATGCCCTGCTCATCAGGCTTCATGTCTCTCGCACTGCATTTTACAAGCTCCATCAGTAAAATGGGATTTAACTTTCATAGGGCTGGTTTGTCCCTAATAATTCTACTGTTTATAATATCCCCACACTGTGTGAAGCAGTGTGTCTTGAACCCCATATGGTAAAAGGAAACCAGAGCCTTGAATTTAAGGCCTGGAAAACATATATGACTCTATTACTGTCTGTAAAGGCTCACCTGATTAGGTTAGGTTTGCCCAGGATAATCTCTTTTTATTAACTCAAAGTCAACTGAATAGTAACCTCATTACAGGAGTAATATCCTATGACATTGACAGATTACACACGCGCACGCACTCGTGGAAAGGATTATACAGGGTAAATACACCAGAAAGTGCAAATATTGGGGACTGTCTGGGAATCCTGCCTATCCCCGTGGTGCATGCTCTGTAACAGGAGAGAAACTCAGTGTCAGAGCAGGAAGCACTTCTGATTGGGGTAATCAGGGAAGGCTTCCTGGGGAAAGGGGGCACTGACATGGACTTTGATGGATGGGTAGGATTCTGAAAGGTGTGGGTGAGAGGGCAGTCTAGCCAGAAGAAACGTCATGAACTAGGGGGCAGAGGAAGGAATGTGATGGGGATTGAGGCTCGGAGAGTGGTCCACTGGCTACAGAAGAGGATAGGTGTAATAGATTTGTAAAAGATGAGAATAAAAAGTGATTATTTTGGCATCAGTTCGGGAAGGCCTTGAGGGCCAGGATAAATGGTTTAGAATGTCTGTGGTGGGCACCAAAAGCCACAGACACTCCAAGTAGCAGGAGAAGTACATGGGACCACCGGGAATTAATCCGTAAGCAGTCAGGCTCACCAGAGCGTGGAACCTTGAAAAACAATGTATCAGGCTCCTCAGCAACAGCAGACCATATTGACCTATATCACAGCGGGGTCTCAGGCTCTTTTCAGACCTGGCAGCCTTGTGCTCAGGGTTTAGGAGCAGGAAGAGCCTGGAAAAGGGGAAGTAGAGGGCTGTGATCCAGGCCTGAGTTCCTCCAATGATGATACCAATCCAAGTTAATATTCTCTGAGTCCTCTCTCTGCACCAGGCCCACTTCACAACAACCCATGCAATGGGGTACTGCCACCCCCCCCCCCAGTTTACAAATGATAAAACTGAGGCATAAGGAAGTGAAACCAAAATTTGAATCCAGGCACTCTGACTCCAGAGTCCAGGCTCTCTGCCCCTCTACTATTCTACAACTCTTGGGAACATTAGAGATGCCAGCTGTTTTGAAGGTGAAATGAGCAGGATCTGGTGCCCGACTGAATGCAGGCACGTCAGAGGTGAGAAGGACACATGTAATCACACCGCACTTTCAAGTTTAAGTGAGTAGAAGGATAATGGTACCACCCACCAAAATGAACATAGCAAGAAAAAGGGATTCATTTGAGCAAAGAGTAAAGTACTCATTTGGGCTCTTATTAAGTACTTAATTAATACTGCCTTGGATTTTTATTAAGTTGTCTCCCTAACCAACAATAAGGTGATTCTCCCAACCAAGAAGGAGCTGCCCTGGGAGCGGCATTTCTCTACCTTTTAATGAACTCAGTGCAGGGAGCCAGGTTCATCCCAAAGTCAACTGAACTCCCAGTGAACTATAAATTGCTCACATTCAACGACTTTTGACCGTCTCCAAACACTGGAGGGCTGAGTCGAGGTTTTGTACTTCTCTCTCCGCTATTAGCACAATCTTGCATAAATTAGGAAGGTGCTAACGTATGTTAATTGTCCAAATGATGCCGCTTTTACTTATCCACCATTGTGTTATAGAATTAGACCACAATATGACTGTGTAAGTGTATTTTTGAACAGCTGTAGATCAACCTATAATTAAAGATTGCATCAAGAAGGTAAATTAAAGTTCTTGAAAACCTGGATTCCCCAGACTATGTTATTGAAGCTTCACTGGACATGTCCAAACCTGCTGCCCAAAAGGATTATAGAAAACAATCCTGGGAGAACATAGGGGCCTGACTGGACACTTTAGCAACTGCTGGTTTTGTGTGATGCCATTTGTCTTCTTCCTTTAGTGGCTGACAAAGCTGGATACCTGATGGGTCTGAATTCTGCAGAAATGCTCAAAGGCCTGTGCTGTCCGAGAGTGAAGGTTGGGAATGAATATGTCACTAAAGGGCAAAATGTCCAGCAGGTAATGGAGATGTTCTGAATCCAGTCAACTCAGGTGTTATGTTGTTTTCACCATCATCTTAAAGCTCTTTGGGTTGCAGGTGTCAGAGCTAGAAATGAAACTGGCTTCAGCATTCAGAGGGAATTCATTCTTAGGCCTCAAGGGTAAACCAAGGGATGTAAAGCACGGAGCGCCGCTGGGTGTCATGAGGGCCTGGAGCCAGGAACTGAGGAGCCCTTGGAGCCAGGCAGCCTTTCTCTTGTTCCTTCTCTAGAGCTTTATAGGACATCGTCACTCTTTTTCTCTGTGTGTCCTCACTAGGCAGATAAGCATTCT
The DNA here is from genome assembly GCF_964194185.1 of Rhinolophus hipposideros. Taxonomy (NCBI): domain Eukaryota; kingdom Metazoa; phylum Chordata; class Mammalia; order Chiroptera; family Rhinolophidae; genus Rhinolophus; species Rhinolophus hipposideros. The sequence continues at coordinate 8,245,983 of NC_138066.1, forward strand.
CCACCTCTCCTGCCCACAGCCACCCCATAGCTCCCAAGTTTATATCTCTATGGCTCCAGGCTTACCCTGCGACTGAGGCCAGTGTCTTTTGAGCCCAATTCCAAATTGTTAGGAGAGACACTCTCTTGAACCCAACTTGGATCAAATGTCCACCTCTGGTACAACTAAGTGTGGCCAGGGGCTAGAGTCATGTGCTATCACCATGATTCTTAGAAAACTATCTTTGTAAATGGGATAGTTCTCAGAGAAAGGGGAACATCATGAGCTGGGGGAATGCCTCAGGAAATACTTCACGTGAGGTTGCGCCATATGAAATTGTCAATTTCCAACTGCTTCGAACCTTCAAGATGTCGACTCATATGTCTTGACTTAATACAACCATAAAAACACTAATTTGAGAGTTCCAATTCGAGGTGACCAACTCGGTGGGCGCTCTGGCCAAATCCATCTACGAGAAGATGTTCCTGTGGATGGTCACCCGTATCAACCAGCAGCTGGACACCAAGCAGCCCCGGCAGTACTTCATCGGGGTCTTGGACATCGCTGGCTTTGAGATCTTTGATGTGAGTTGTTTGGCTAAATGGCTGGCCTAAAAAGACCCTTCCACTGTGTATCTGCTTTGCTGAATCCCCACTGCATTTTCCAAACCCACTCAAACTGTTTGGTACTTAAAACACCCAGTTCAACAGCCTGGAGCAGCTGTGCATCAATTTCACCAATGAGAAACTGCAACAGTTCTTCAACCACCACATGTTCGTGCTGGAGCAGGAGGAGTACAAGAAGGAAGGCATCCAGTGGGAGTTCATTGACTTCGGGATGGACCTGGCTGCCTGCATCGAGCTCATTGAGAAGGTAGAGAAATAAATGCCCCTCCCAGGTACAGCTTTTTTTTGGTTGGAACCATCATTGCTGCCTCTAACCCCGCTCCCAGGCTGTGAGCCTTTAGATAGCGAGATCCCCTTGTGCATACAGGGTAAGTGTCTGGAAAACACCCAGAATCTGTTCGGTCACCTAGAAAGGTGAATGGGTGGTTAAGATCAGTTTTCCCAAGAATATGATGGGAACAGAGCAGGTACTGTAGCATTTCATACCTTTCTGACTTGTCCAAAGACCTAAGGAGGAGGGATTACAGAGCAGTAGGGGTTTTGGGGAAATGTTACTACAAAAACAACAGATGACATTACCTTTTTAAAAAGGAATTCCAATAATGTTTTGAGCACTGGTCATGTTGGAATGCACGTATCTTCCTCAGGTGACTACTGAGAAATCCAGACATTATTGTTTAAAATATTACTTTATGTCTATGTACATACCTTTACATTTTTGTAAACCTATTGCTCAAAGTGAGCCACATTTATATGTACATAATTTCATTTCATGTTCTTTTGTTCAACAAATGTGAATTAAGCACATATTATAGGTAACACTGTTCTGTCATCACACCAAACAGACCAGGAGACTTGCTCTCACAGCACTTGCATTCCAATGTTCCTAGTAACCCAGCACTAGCACCAAGGAGGTTGTCTTTGGTTCCTGCAGACAATGGAGTCGTTGGAATGTTCTGGTATTAAATGCTGACATGTAGTCTGTTATCCTCCTTCTAGCCTATGGGTATCTTCTCCATCCTGGAAGAGGAGTGCATGTTCCCCAAGGCCACGGACACTTCCTTCAAGAACAAGCTGTATGACCAGCACCTGGGCAAGTCCAACAACTTCCAGAAGCCCAAGCCTGCCAAAGGCAAGGCTGAGGCCCACTTCTCGCTGGTGCATTACGCGGGCACCGTGGATTACAACATTGCCGGCTGGCTTGACAAGAACAAAGACCCCTTGAACGAGACCGTGGTCGGGCTGTACCAGAAGTCTTCACTGAAACTGCTGTCCTTCCTTTTTTCCAACTATGCTGGTGCAGAACCAGGTGAAAGTCTTTTTTTCTCTTAATCTGTGGAAATCTTTGTGGAATTACCTATAACCCAAAGGTGCTTATAAAGAACCAGTAGTCAAACGCAAGCTTTGGATTGAGCTTGATTTATTTATCTGTCTCTGAGCTCCATTTTTCTTTCTCCTAGTCTTCCTTTTCCTTAAGAGATTGAGGTCTTTGGAGCTAACAAGACTTCTCAGTAGACATGATAATCAATACCACATTCTTTAATAGCTTTTTAAAATTGAGATATAATTCATATGCCATAAACTTCATCCTTTAGAAAATCCAATGGTTTTTATGTACAACCATCATCATTATCTAATTCAGGAACATTTTCATTCACGCTGTGAATTAGCAGTCACTTCTCCCTCCCCCATCCCTCAGCCTAGCAATGACTAATCTGCTTTCTGTCTCTACGGATTTGCCTATTCTGGACATTTCATATAAATGAAATCATATACTGTAAGGTTTTTTGTGTCTGTCTTCTTTCACTTAACCTAATGTTTTCAAGGTCTGTCCATGTTGTAGTACGTATCAGTACTTCACTTCCTTTTATATATTAGTAATATTCCATTGTAGGGATTTTACACATTTTGTCCATCTACTCATTAGTTGATGGAAATTTGGATTGTTTCCATGTCTTGGCTATTGTGAATAATGCTGCTGTGACCATTTGTATACAAGTTTCTATGTGGAAATACAGTGTCAGTTCTCCTGGGTATGGACCTAGGAGTGGAATTGCTGAGTCATATGGTAACTCTGTTTAACTTTTTGAGGAACTTCTAGATTGTTTTCCCAGGTGACGGCATAAGCCAGTATCACTTTTTAAGGTTATTCACATACATATTTTTAAATAATTACCAAATAGGGTTTAAAAATCGTGGACTATCTTAAACGCATAAATTTAACAAATTATCTTTAATTTGAAAATAAATGCAATATAATCATTCATTCTATAATTAGATCATTTAAAAAAATTAATACCTAGTGTACTCTGAGCAGTGAAATATAAAAACTGGGCACAACTTTCAACTTGAATGGTAACTACCACCCTGTTTGAATCTAATCAAGGTTTCTTTGTAAGTGTATTGCGTAAATTCACTTAGGGATAACACCAAGACTCTAAATACAAGTCCCTATGTCAGTGTGGATCTGGGGAAGTGGCTTTCCTGCCTCTCTTCCCCACCCCCGCCCCCAAACACACATTCCTGCTAGACCCTAGGAATAGGAGAGTGGAATGAGGGGAGTATAGGGGAAACTGAGACATGACATTTCCCCCAGGAGTGAATCTTGATTATGTATCAGAACCCAAATCTGAAACGGAGCCATTCAGAAAGAGTAGACCTAATATCACTGACTCCAAATTAAGTTGGCAACTTCAGTTGTTTCTTTTGGAAAAGAAAAAAAACAAAAAACCCATAGAATATTCTTGAGAAACTTCAGTTGTATTACTTTTAGTCACTTCCTTATTAAGAGATAAAGGGACTCAGGCCTAAAAGGAGACAACTCGTGAAAGAAGCTACAGTCATCAGGAGGAATGTTTCCATCTTGTCACCTATTCAGTGGGACTTCATGTCTGATTTCTACAGGAAAAGATTCTCCTTGGAATCGAAGTTAGACTCCCAGTTAAATGCCACCCACATCCCACCCCACCCCTTTCCACAGTGACAAAGATGAGTGTTGCTAAATCTGAGTAGTTTGGAGGCACTTAGAACAAAAAACAAACAACCCTAAGGTCTCTTATGTCAAAAGCAAACCAAAACTTTCGGGGCTGGGAAGAGGTGGTTTAAGAAGCTACCGATGTGTCCTCGGGGCTGCATCTGATACCCCGTCTCTGTCTGTCTCCAGGTGACTCTGGGGGAAGCAAGAAGGGCGGAAAGAAGAAGGGCTCCTCTTTCCAGACAGTGTCAGCGGTGTTCAGGGTTTGTATTTTGGCAGCTTCCGTGTTCAATTGTGTTTTTGCCCAGTGAAATAGCATTTGCTAAGGTAAATATGCCTGTTCTGCTTTGTGTCCCAGGAAAATTTAAACAAATTGATGACCAACTTAAGGAGCACTCACCCTCACTTTGTACGATGTCTGATTCCCAATGAAACCAAGACTCCTGGTGAGTAAGAATCCATCAGAACAGGACTCCCTGAAATGTGTGCATACACTCATGCGTGTGTATGTGCGTGCGTGTATATGCCCGTGTATTTCCCCGAGGAAAGCATTATAGTCTTTATCGTTTCTCTAAGAAGTCTATGAAGTAGGGCTGCCAGATTTAGCAAATAAAAATACCAGACACCCCATTAAATTTGAGTTCAGATAAACAACGAAATAGGTCTCGGTGTGACTTATGCAATATTTAGGATATACTTAGACTAAAAAATTATTCACTGTTAATCTGAAATTTAAATTTATCTGGGCATCTTTTATTTTATTTGGCACCCCTAATATGAAATCATATCCAAAATATTGTATGTAAGTGTGTAGACACATTAGATGCATAACTTTTATGAGGTTCTTAAAGGGCTCTGGGGTTCCCTTGCCCCCAAAATGAAGAACCACTAGATTTGGCAAACATTTGTCTCAGGTATTCTATAAGAAAAACAGCATCAATAACAACTGTTGTGTGAGCCTATACTGTATGTCAGTCACTTTATCATATTATCTCTACTGCCTACAATAGTTCTCTGCAAGTTAAGAGTAATGATCTCCATTTTATAGATGAGAAAACTGAGAATGAGACCACATATAGAGAGAACACTGTGCAGTGCAATAGAATTTTAACCACCACCCAGTCCTGGATTCAAAAGTATTCTTAGAGCGCAGCTGTGTTTCAGGGTCTTTTGTCACAACGAGAAGGACACACTGTCACACAGAGCTGCAGCTACAAAGTAGCTCACTCCTCTGGCCAAGCTGTTCTATCCCAATCATGGGGTTCTGGCCCATGAGTCAACGTCCTGCCTCGACATCATTACAAGTGAGCAGAGCAGTTAGGTGGTCAAGAAAAGAAACCCCAGCTCCACCTGTTCCTACCCATGGGACCTAAGCCAAGTACTTCAGGTTTCTGCTCTACAAAAGCAAGCAAAAACCTCGTATTCATTCATTCATTCATTCATTCATTCATTCATTCATTTAGTTATTCGTTTATTTATTTAACGGGTGCTTATAAAGTGTTTACTCACTTTATAAATATTAACTCATTTCACCCGCCTTAGAGGGTTGTGAAGATGAAATGAATGAGGGCATGTCAAGCATTTAAAACAGGGCGATTATGTGAACAACAGTGAATGTTGGCTGTCAGTTGTAATAATAATTATTATTATTATGAGAATAATATTATGTATGATAATAGTGAGAATAATCATATGGGAATTATTAGTATTGTTACTATTACTTGAAACCAGAAACTTTCATTCTCCAAACAACCTGGTCTACTTTACTTATAGGAATTTATTCTCCATGGAAGTTATTTAATGGAAGTTAGGTTCTAAAGTCTAAGTTAAAGGCAAAAACCAGCTGCGCTGTTTTGACCCCCAATGTCTGGGGCAGGCTGCGCTTTCTCCCGGTGATCCCAGCACAGCCAAGTTCTCCTTCGGTGTAGGAACAGAGGTGTTTCTTTGGTTAAGCATCAGACAACACCGATGGCTTGTATGGCAGTGTTTTTGTCATAAAGAAAATCAATTTCCATTACTGTTGTTGAGTATATATTTGCACAAATCAAACGTGCATGCAGCATGAGTCTTCTATGAATATAAGGTACATGCCCTGTGAGTATCAGGTGACAGGAGGATAAATTGAACCTCTGTGGGTTCAAACTGTGCCTCCAGGGGCCTCAGCATTTTTGGTCATCTATTGGTTTGCTTTTCCTTTTGGAAGGCATGTTTCGGTGACATCTCTGACCCTTCCTCTCCGTTTTGTGTCTTCTTTGCTCTGGCTTCTCTCTATTTTCTTTTTCACTTCTGGGAATAGACTAACACACTGATACAGGAGCCTGAGTGATCCTTTGGAAGAGACCTAATAGGACCTCCTCATTTTCTAGAAGACAGAATTGGGACTATGGAGACTTCAGTGCCTCACCCCAGAGCAGTCAGAGCTGGGACTGGAATCATGGCCTCTTGATCGGATTGCAAAGCCCCCTGTCTCACCCACCGGCACATTTGGTGCTTTGTAGCTGTTCTCCCACTCTCCTCCAGGGTTCACATGTACAGATTCTCTTCCTGCCAGCTGGAGCCCCTCAGGAACAGGGCTCAGGCTCCAGTCCTCTCACCTCCTCTGTGGCAGCCTGGGTCCTGCCAAATGCATGCTGTTGACTGGCCAATGGTTGACTCACTGCTGCCTTAAAATATAAGTTTTCTTATTATTCAATTATGGTGAGGCCAACAGATCAGGAGATAACTGCCATTGAAAAGATTGTTATTCATCATGCCCAAAAGGAAAAGGCCCATCATACCATGCCGGGCCACTTAGGGAAGCACCAGTGTCGGTCAAAGTCTGGGGGAATGAGGAGAACCGTGGACAAGAGCCTTTGCTGTAGTTTCCATAGGATGGATGGGCAAGGCAGTGTGAGCAGGTTTAAGATTGGCTAGTGTGAATAATTTCAGTGGGTTCTGGGGAGCAGCGGCTCTTCTCATTGTCTGGTACCTGGCCCTGTTGTGATCAGGGCACAGGAGTATTGGCCCTGAGTGTGAGATCCTGGTACAGGTAGTGGTTGGCGGACGTGAGCTCTGGGCTGTTTGGGTTGCGTGTAAATACTGTGTGTTTGCAGGGGACTAGTTTGCTATTTCTAGGAATTGGCTAGCTCTGGGAAGGGCAGTCTCTCCCAAGCCAGCAAGGTCCCAAGATGTCAAAGCATCATAAAATACAGGAAATAAAAAACATGATTAGTATAACATCTCAGCTCGTGAAGGCTGAGATGACTGGAGAAAGGAGTGGGATGGAAATGATAAATAATTGGGCAATAAAGAGGGAAAAAATCCTGCAGCAAATGTAACATAAGATGAGGCAATAGCTCAGGGAACTTTTTAGAAGTTTTGCATGTTGGTACAAAGGCAAAGGAGAACTTTTTATGAACCTTCTAGAAACCATCTCAGCCTGAGCTGGGAGGGATGTAGGGAGAACACTAAGAGAACTCAACCCAGAATTCTGCAGAACAGGAAGAACGCCAAGAGGGAAGAATGTCCAGTCTCAGCTCTGCTACCCCTCGCAAGGCACTTATCTAGTCTCAGCCTCCTTCAGTGTCCTTCCATGTTGTAGGATAGCTTTGTGGGAACTAGAAAAATTCTCCCCTCTGAGTGTACAAATTGGGCAAGCAGAATGGCAGCTCTAATCTCCCCATCATAAAATGATAGTCTTTAAGTTTTCTTCTGTCTCTAAAATGGTCAATTTTCCTCTAACTACACCTTTTTTTCTCTGCTCCTGGCCCTTGTGGAGATAGAGGCCGCTGCCATGTCTGTAAGCATGCCTGGTACATCAAACAAAGAACAACAATAGGACAACAATCTAATACGCTTTGTACTGCATGTCAGGGGCTAAGTTCTTTACTCGTATTGACTCAGTTAATCCTCAACAGTCTTATGAAGTAGAGATTGTCGTTAGCCTTATTTTACAAATGAGGAAACTGAGGCATAGAAAGTGCAAGTTCACACGACTAGTAAATGGCACAGCTGAGGTCTGAACCTGTCATAATCCTCATCCGAGAAATAATGGGAGCGGGACTAGATGAATTTTAAAGTTCTCTCACATCAGTGATTCTCTGAATTTCTGATGCATTTTCCCCCTTGCTTTTAATCATTTCTTCCTCTAGAGAATCACTGTCCACTAGAACTTTCAGAAATGATGGGAATATTCTATAGCTGCACTGTCCAGTATGGTAGCCACTAGTTATATGACATGTGGCTAGTGCAACTAAGAAAGCAAATCTTTCATTTTAATGAATTCAAATTTAAATAGCCATGTGTGGTCAATACCTTCTGGATCAGACAGTAGCGCAGCTTTAGCAGAATCTTGAAAAATGTATAAGCATATCATCATCTCTCCTCACAGTAGCCAGGGGAACTTGTGAGCATTCTAGAAGTTTCCATGAGGTTAAATCAAAGCCAAGTTTAGCCCCTCCCCAGCAACTTAGGAAACCCCAAATGAGAAGTCATTAGGTATCCACAGACCTCTCCTCCAACCCCTCACACAGCCACGAGACAGAATTTTCTCAGTCTGCTTTTGATGTGTGCCTGATCCACGATGGTTACTAAGAGTGACCATGTTGCTTCCCCCACGGAGGTTTGTCTCTCTGGCTTCTCTTCTTCCACCCCAGCCACAGTGCTCCCTCCTTGCTTTCCACAGCAGGTGTTCAACAGCCAGCAGATGACTGTCCTGCATTCAACCCCCTCCACCCCCTACCACAGCCCTCCTTATTCCCTCTGTTTCTCCTCCACCACGAAAGGCACAGCCTGCAGATTTCACGTCCCTATCCTTGAGTAGAGGCAGAGGGCATCTCAAATTATTATGTCTAATGGGAAGCCCAAAGGGGACTTCACACTCATTCTGCCCTCCCTTGGCGCCTAGCTACAGAGTCAAGGATAAAGATCAATATTTTGGATTTTATTCCCATGGTGATGGGGTGTTAGAGTTGCCTCGAGAGGTTGTGATTGTCTGTACTGTGAGACTGGAGGCAGGCCCCGGCCATTCCCAACCATAGAGTTGGCATTAACCCTTTCCACGCTAGTCTGGGTGTGTCAGAGTGTCTCCAGGTGCCCTGACCATCAAAGAAAACAATGAAAGAGCCACCGACACACCCCGGGACACTCTTTTCCCAGGCGTGATGGACCACTCCTTGGTCATGCATCAACTGCGCTGTAATGGGGTCCTTGAGGGCATCCGGATTTGCAGGAAAGGATTCCCCAGCCGGATCCTCTATGCGGACTTCAAACAGCGGTAGGTCACCTGTCTTTATCAGTCTCTCCTTTTGAGGGCACGTCTGGCATTCTCCACAGGAGCTCCCTGGGCTAGGTGTGTGGTGGGTCCACAGACCCCGCAGGGTGTCACGGGCTTCATCTTTTGCTGTGGGAGGGGGAGTGATCTCCTACCCAGAGTGAGTGCTAAGCCTGCCGAAGTGGCTCCAAGGTCTCAGCCCAAACCCTCTGACCTGACTGAGACTCTAGACCCGAGGTTCTCAACCTCAGCACTACGGACCTTGGGGCCAGATAGTCCTTTGTTGTGGAGCTGTGTAGGTTTGGGGCACCATCCCTGACCTCTACGCACAGATGCCAGTAGCAAATCATACCCCTCACCGTCACCCCTCACGCCCACAAAGGCTGTGAAAATCAGAAATGTCTCCAGACATTGTCAAATGTCTTGGGGGATAAATCACCCCTCTTCCCCCGTGAAGACCCACTGTTCTAGACCACATCTCCTCCCACCTGCTATCTGGGTCCACAAATCCAGGCTTTGTCTGGAGTGGAGGAGGGGAGAGGACCCTGCAAAGGCAGGAGGGCTAGAGGTCTGCAGGTCACAACTGATTTCAAGGCTCTGCTGAGTCAACAAGAACCAGTTCCTCTGAAAGCAAAATGCCAGCTGTGCACTCAGCTGGACTTCCTTCTATTATGTTTCTCTCTCTCATGCCACAACCTGCTTGTCTAGAAGCAATCCCTAGATTCCCCTTCTGTCCGACTAGCTGTACAATATGCCATTTCCTCCTAAGGATAGAGAGGGAGAATTTCTAGAAGGCCTGGCCTCGGGTATGGGGATTTTCTCAGGGGGTGAATCTGTTTGGGGAATTGCGTCCCTTAACTGAAACCACCAGCCTAGCCCGCACTATCAGGCCGATGATGGGCATAATGTAGATGTGAGGCCTGATGTAGCTTCCCAATGCAGAGCTCTCGTGAGGGTGACATCGCAGCTTCCTGTGTGCCAGGCCAACTGTCGGCAGACTCGTCACCTAAGCCACAGTGGCTCTCTGGAGTCTGTCTTCCTTCAGCTTCCCACTCCCTCCCCAAGTACAATTGACACCACTCCTCCTGCCGGAGCCTTACCCATGGAAAAAGGGAGGACGTGGCCTTTCTGGCCTGGGTCGTTGCAGGATGACTGGGCTGGGCTCCCACAGGGCTCTAAGACCCTGGGTCTGAGCAGTGAGAAGCAGGGTGCAGCCCTCAGGAGAGGGTTGTGCAGCCAGAGGCTCTTCTCCCCCTCACACCCAGCTGCCCGCAGGCCCCGGAAGTGACCCACCATACTCCCTCTTCAGGTACCGGATCCTCAATGCCAGTGCCGTTCCAGAGGGGCAGTTTATTGATAGTAAAAATGCTTCTGAGAAGCTTCTGAACTCCATCGATGTGGACCGGGACCAGTACAGGTTTGGCAACACCAAGGTGAGAACAGGTGAAGCAGGGATACTCCCAACCCCATGTAACCACAGCCCTGTGCTGCTTTTTAGCTGCCTGGAGGAAATGGGTCTCTCTCTCTCTCCCTGCCTGGTCAACCTGGCTACCCCTTGCCTAGTAGCCCAGGTAGAGGAATCCCTATATCTGGGTACAGAGAGCTCCATCTCCATGTTGGTTTTGAAGAGTCTAGAGGCTTAACTGAAAGGCGGAGCCTTACCAGCCGTAAAAGAGAGTAATGGGAAACATGGTGTCCTGGAGGGAGCAAAGGAAAGACATTCTAAAAGAGATGAAAGAGCTGAAGAGAGAGAACCCAGAATTCCATGGACAATGAGGACCTTAGAAGAATAATTATAACCCATAAAAATGTCTACCATTTATTGAGCACGTGTGCATTTAAGCTCTGTGACATGCCCTCTATACACATTTCACTGATCCTCGCAAAACCTGATGGTGATAAAGGTGATACTGATCTCAGGAGTTTGTTGGGAGGGTGGGGAAATGGAGGATCCCAGGAGACAAGAAACTTGCTCATGGTCACATGGATGGTGAGTGGCAAAGGCCGGCTTCTAATTCTGTTCTGATTCCGAAGCTCCTCGTCCCCAAAAGGGACAGGCTGGGGCTGGGGGCATCCACCCCTCCAGGGAGGAGCCTGCTGCCACCAAGGGTACCCTGCTTCTTTGGAACATCAAGGGAGCCGAGGAAGCTCTGCCAGTGTGGACATGCGTGAATAGGCCTGAGGTGGGACCAGCCTTCTCAGGTGGGCAGAGAAGGAGGAGGACAAGAAGGCATAAGTCTGTGAATCTGTCCTAATGTGGGCACAATTGAGTCTGAGGTCACTTTCTGGACTCACTTTGCTTCCTGAATGTGAGCTCTGTTAGACTATGTCCATGTGGGTTGGTAGGACCTGGAACATGCTTTGCAACAAAACATAAGAGGGGGCTGCTGCAGAGACCAGAACACTGAGAAGCAGGTCCTGGGAGCCAGATGGCTGCCAGTCCCAACCCAAGACTCAAAGGTCAAGGGTTGGGGTTGGGCAGAAACAGGCTCTCGCGAGAGCCCACTGTTGAACATCTGCTGAGAACAAAGCAGGGCTGTCTCTCCTTTAACACAGGTGTTTTTCAAAGCTGGGCTCTTGGGACTGTTGGAGGAGATGAGGGATGAGAAGCTGGTGACTCTGATGACGCGCACGCAGGCCCTGTGCCGGGGGTACCTGATGCGGGTGGAGTTCAAGAAGATGATGGAGAGAAGGTGATGCAGACGCTCACCTCCACCTTACCCTGCCCTTCCTACGTAGGAGCTACTCGTCACTTCCTGATTTTAGTCTTGGGATATTAATGTTCTTGTTCAGCCATTTAACCAACATTTACGGAGCAGGAATACCATGCTGGGGACTCTGCTTAGCACTGGGGATATGCTAGAAATGAACCTTGCCCTCCAGGAGCTCACAATGAGTGGGAAGCAGACAAGTACATAGTGAATTTTAATGCCTGTGACCAGTACAATGTCAGAGTTATATTCAGGGCAGTGGAGGACTATTGAGAATGAGTCCCCAACCTGGCTGGGGGTTGGAGTTGGCATGAAGGGGTCAGCAAGAAAAAAGAACTTTCTGACATAAGCTTTGCATGGCCTGGGAGAGGGAGAACAACAAGCAGGTCATAGTGTTTGGAGCAAGGATCGAGAGGCAGGCTGTGAAGGCACCCCTGTACCACATTAATGAGCCCGTATTGGATCATCTGGTTGATGGGGGAGCTGTGGAAGGTGTACAAGGAGACGAGTGAGAGTATCAGGTTTGCAGCTCAGAGAAGTCACCCGGGCTATCAGGAGAGCAGAACTGAGAGGACAAGAGAGACCAAGACCAAGTGGTTGCAAAAGTCCAAATAAAAGATGATAAGGACCTAAATTAGGAAACAGTCGATGGGTAAGAGAGGAAGTGATAGATTGAAGGAATATTTAAGAGTTTTATTCCTTCAATAATTCAGCAGCATGAATAGCAGCATTGATGGCTGGTTATGTATGGGAATTTCAAGGAGAGGGGAATTTGGATGGAAACCCATCCTCCACAGTGCCCTGATACCCTGTGTAGCTCTAACATTGTCGTTGCCGTAATGGGCCGCCAATACGTATTGGTCAAGACCATCTCCCAGGCAACTAGCTTGGTGGAGTGAACGGAAGCCAGCGCAGATATCAAAAATATCCCCAAGAAGGGGCCAGTTTAAAGAAAAGAAAAGTAAGTTTTCTGGTAGACATGAGCTATGCGATATGAAGCTACAGAGGAGGATGAGTTGGGAAACCGTGTACGGGTGTCACTGGGACATAGACAACAGTCAAAATGAAGAAAATAGATCAGTTCTACTAGGGCAAGCGTCTGGGAGATGACCAGTGGACTAAACACAGGTTCTGGTACACACCAACACTTGAGCAGAAAGAGGGAGATCATGTAGCAAAATACTGTGAAACATAAAAACTGCTGTATCATGGAAGCTAGGTAAATGGGAGATCCACACAAGGCCCGTGCCCCCTCTCACCTCCCAACCTTTGCACGTGCTGTTTCCTCTGCCCCCATTGCAGAACCTCCTCTGGAGCCCACAGGATCTGCACAGCTTCGCTGTACCTCCTTCCCACCCACCCGGGGAGGGTGTAGGTCCATAGGGCGGTGTGGGGTGGAAACGAGACCTTGCTGTGGTTCATTAATCCCGGTCCTAATGGATGTACAGGGAGTCCATTTTCTGCATCCAGTACAACATCCGTTCTTTTATGAACGTCAAGCACTGGCCCTGGATGAACCTGTTCTTCAAAATCAAGCCCCTGCTGAAGAGCGCAGAGGCGGAGAAGGAGATGGCCACCATGAAGGAAGACTTCGAGAAGGCCAAAGATGAGCTGGCCAAGTCTGAGACTCGTCGGAAGGAGATGGAGGAGAAAATGGTGTCCCTGCTGCAGGAAAAGAATGACCTCCAGCTGCAGGTCCAGTCTGTAAGTACCTTCTTCTTGAGAATAGAAAAGGAGGAGCAACCTTGAGGCCTCATCAGGTGTCTATTCAAGGGGCATTGGTGCCACCCAGTGGTCATACAGAGTATTGCCTCACCACCTTAACCGGTAAATGGAAGACCTGGCCCTGGGCTTAGGGGAACCAGAGCGTGTGTCTTCAAAGTCAATTTCTGTTAGCCCTGATTGATTTCTCCCTGTCTTTCATAGCAGAGTTAGATCTATTTTGCTGTAGGTATGAGTGGTATGTATCATCATAATAAAAGCTGTCAGGAATGCACCAAGTATTTTAAAAATCATGTAAATAAAAATAAACCATAAAATTAAACGATTCACAGTAGAAGAGTAATTTTCTACATATGATTTTCAGTGACATGCTTATAGTCAAAGAATGCTTTAAAGATATGCATTTTCAATCAAAGGAATAGAGGCAACAAAGCCATATATACAGTGTGTAACACTCTGGCTGTGTAATAGTACCATTTCAGAGAGTTAAGGCATTTATCATTTGCCCTTTTTAATAAACTCCCTAATACCTTTACCTTTCGCCTGATATGCAAAGCATTTTATCCTCCCCTTTCCACTTTCCCAATCAGTATAGTGTGCTTATTAGGAGCACTTTCCCAAGCATAGCAGGCAACAGAACAACTTTTAGAACCAGATCACTGGGTTGAGATCCCAGATCCTCCGTTTGATAGCTGTGTGACCTCAGGCAAGTTACTTATCTTCTTTGTGCCTCCATTTTCTCATCTGTAAAACGGGCATAATAATTGTACCCGCCTCACAGGGTTGCTGAAAGGATCGGAGGAGTCCATGCATGTAAAATGCCCGGCACACAGCACATAATCAGTACACACATGCTTAGTCTTGCCAGTATCTTTTCATCCATAACCGTGAAATGTGTGTCCAGTTCTTACGATACTCTCGTACGAGAAGCGATAACCCAATTAAGTTTCAAAACTAATCTCAGTCTGTCCTAAAGACTCATTACAGAGTCTCCTGGGATATGTATTTGTTTAATCACTTATTCCTGTTGACTTTGAATTTTCTGTTCTATGGCTCAAGGAGGCAGGGCTAAGGAGATGAAGGCAGCACTTTTCTGTTGAAAGTTAGAAGGTAGTAATGTTTTGAAAATGTTACTTAGCTTTTGATAACCTAGAGGAGATGGGTCACTTTTCAGCTGGTGGTGGTAGAAAGAGTGAGATGGCCAGATGTCCAGAATTCCCAGATTGCAGAGGCTTTATACACTTCATGAATGCCTTTGCTTGAAATTATTTTGGGTGAATTTTGATTAAGTAGATGATCTCTTTCATGGTTAAAACAAAAAAAGTATGTGGATGATATATAAGTGTGTGCGTATGTGTATGTGTACACTAGACCCCTCCTTAGGTCTAGTTCATGGGCTTTTGGGGGGTATAGCCCTGCCCTCCTAGCTAAGGTTGATCAAAAGGCTGATCAAGACAAAATGCTCCGCTTCTTTCAGGAAATGGAAAACCTGATGGATGCTGAGGAGCGGTGTGAGGGCCTCATCAAATGCAAGATTCAACTGGAAGCAAAAGTCAAGGAGCTGAATGAGAGATTGGAAGAGGAGGAAGAAGTAAATTCTGAACTGGTTGCCAAGAAGAGGAACCTGGAAGATAACTGCTCTTCTCTCAAAAGAGACATTGACGACCTGGAGCTGACCCTAATGAAAGTGGAAAAGGAGAAGCATGCCACAGAGAACAAGGTGGGCAAACCCAAGGGATCCCCACAGTTTTTTGAATGATCCTGACTCCCTCTCTGTAAGGAGGAGACAACCATGGCAGTGCCCCCATTAACCCAACATTGCTGTGAAGTAAGAGGCAAGAGTAGGTAGATGGGTGCCCTGGCCACATCAAGTTCTGTCCTCTGCTTTCCTCTCTACCACGCAGGTTTGCTCCATCCTTCTCCTGCCAGCCTGGTTGTACCACAAACTTCCAGTCCCAGCCCTTCCTCCACAAAGCAGGAGATCCTTGAGTCCTATTCATCTTTGTTTCTCACCACACTTGACACAGGAAGAGTAAACAAGAATGTCTCCAGGGGCCAGACAGATGAGGGAGATGGGTGGGGAAGGAGGCAGAAAGCTAGACAGTGGTAAGGACTGGCAGGGAGCTGGGGGTAAAGGGACCCTCGTGCAGTGTTGGTAGACTATAAACTGACGCAGCCTTCAGGAAAGCCATCTGGAAATACTTAGTCGAATTAAGAATCCATATATCCTTCAACTCAGTGTTTCTGCTCCTTGGTATAGACCAGGGAATCTCCCCACCAGGCCGTAAGGGGACATATACAAGGGTGTTCATGGCAGCATTCCTTGTGGTAAGGGAGAGCTGGAGGCAGTATGGGGGTCCACACTGGGAATGGAGAGGTGAGATGTGGATACACACCAGGGAGTGCTACACAGCACAAACAGGTTTGTGCGCGCAAAGCACAAGATAGATATAAAAGGCCTAGTACTGAGTGGGGGGCATAGTAAGAAAATGAAACATACAGCATGGTACCACATGAAGACTAAAATGACTTGCACACACCATAGTCAGTATTTTACAAAACTAAATGAAGAACACAATAGATGATTCATTTTATCATGGTCGCCCATGAGGTGGAGCAAAGGATGAGGTCGGCCAGGTGTGAGATGACTCAGTCGGTGTTGGATGGACAACTGGGAGTGGTGGAAGGAGACAACAGGGAGGGGCGGAGCCTGTGGCAAACTGTAGAGCATTCACCCTGTTCACAGTGGCAGCCACGACTCAGCTCCAGCCAACTGTCACCAGGTGGGAATGGGAACCCCCGTTGCCAGCACTTTCAACTTTCTCTAAGCCAGAAATCCGGATTTCATGTGAAATCTCGTGCTTTTCAAGGTTGACAACTTCGTCTAAAGTTGTAAACCAGTATGAGGACTAAAGAAAAGGTGTCTGTGGTCAGATTCAGCCTATGGGTAAAGAGTTAGCAACCTCTGACCTGGAAGGATGTTGTACACGGGGAAAGTTCACTTTAAGGCTTTAAATCTCCGTGTCTGATGCCCTTATCCTGCTTCCTGACAACACAGGACTCCCATTCTGGATTTTCTTGAGAGTATCTCATGCTTCTCCTTCTCCTTCCTGCCTCATTCTAAACCCCCATCAGCCAACCCAACAAACAAATGCCCGTGGATGTGTTATGATGAGTATAGATGGATGGGTTGCTCTGCAGAGCCAGCAATTGTGCATTCAACGGTGTCCTTCAATAAAATAATCAACAGCCTTTGCTGGAAACTTCCGGTTTCATTGTTTCAACATCCCATATATTTTCCCAGGTAAAGAATCTTTCTGAAGAAATGACAGCCCTTGAAGAAACCATTTCCAAACTAAGCAAGGAGAAGAAATCTCTGCAGGACGCCCATCAGCAAACACTGGATGACCTTCAAGGGGAAGAAGACAAAGTCAATGGTCTCATCAAAATAAACGTCAAGCTGGAGCAGCAAGTAGATGACGTGAGGATGTTTGACTGCTGTGCTCTAACACGTATTGCTTGCGGGGGCTCATGCAAGGCAGCATCTATACAAGGCTCAGGGGTGGAGCGTTCAGACTCTGGAATCAGAGTCACTCACTTGGGCTCTCAGCCCACTCCAAATACATCTGGAACACTGAGCAAGCCACCTAAACTCTGAAACCTCAGTTTCCACCTTGTGAAAGGGGGGTACAGCCAGCGCTGCCTTGGAAGTTCCCCTGGAAAGCTCAGCACGTAGAGAGTGTTAGTAAAACGGTTAGCAGCAAATGTCATCACCGTCATCCAACTTAGCATCCATTTCTAGGGCCTTTGGGTTCCAAAAGCTCCAGGTCTGTTCTAACATTGTTCAACGTGAGTTCCATTTGTGACGGTGAAAATTATCATCCCTTCCCCCTTCACGTTGCATTTTGTTCTTGAGGTAAGAGGCAGGTTCAAAGTGTTCAGGTTTCACTGACAACGGTGGCTAGGACTTTACCAAGTCGCCTGAATTTTCCTGAGGTCAGAGCAGGTGTGCTCCACCCCTACATCCATCCCCCCTCCATGTGTGCACATGCACACACACACATTCATTGCCTAAGTCTCCCTGCAGTTGCATGGGAAAAATAGGAGAGGAGCGATCACATGCTGTCTGGACCTTCATAGGCACAACTGTAGCAGTGCCTGTTTCGAGAAGCCCAAGAGCATGCACCTATGGGCACCATGTTTCTACAGGGAATATGGCCCAGGACAGATCAAGTGGGAATCAGCTGAAAGAGGCTCCAGCCCCTTATGGTAGCCTTTGCTAGAAGAGAGTAGAATGAAGAGACAGGGGAGAACTTGCTTGCTCCCTCCTGGGGCCAGAGACGTACAGTCACACCTTAAGGGAACCCAAGAAAGCAATGGGCTGACGGGCAAGCTCATTTCACCAACAGGGTCTCAACCTTCCCACCCATATCTTCCCAGCTTGAGGGCTGCTTGGAGCAGGAGAAGAAACTGCGGGCTGACCTGGAGAGAGTGAAGAGGAAGCTGGAAGGAGATCTGAAAATGTCTCAGGAATCCATTATGGACCTAGAAAATGACAAGCAGCAAGTAGAGGAGAAGCTGAAGAAGTAGATATTTCATTTTCATTTTCACCTCTGTGTTTGAGCCCCAAAACCAACTTTCCCCTTTAAAAGGCTTGTATTTCATATTATTTTAAATACACACACATATATATATATCTGTTTGCAGGAAGGAGTTTGAAATTAGTCAATTACAAACCAAAATTGACAACGAACAAGTTCACAGTTTGCAGTTACAAAAGAAGATTAAAGAACTGCAGGTGAAAGTGTGGAACCTTCCCGACCCTGGAAACCCTTTTGCCAGCCCTCCTTTCCCTGTTCCCCTCTATTGTTTCTAGCTTCTTCTTTTCCACTTCCCCTTGGAGCTGAAGAGAATGCCATGTCCTTCCTTTTGTTTTTTCAAATTAATAACTTAATTTTCTAAGTAACACATAAATAGATTTCCTTGAAAATAATTAAAATATTATCAATAAGTCTGAATATTATTGAAAAGGGTGTTTTGATCACCACCCCTCTAAGCCCAGTGCCCTCACCATCATCTCAAAAGTCACTACCAGTTTCAGTCAGATGTGAATTCTTCTGGATATTTTGCTATGGATTTATGTACCCAATTAACACCCCAAAAATATATGATATATACTGGGGGTGCAAAAAAATGTATACACATCTTAAGGTGGTCAACATTACTCAAGCAGTAGTGTGTGGACATTAATAGTAACCACTTTGAACACCTCTTGTAATTGCAGAAGTCAAATGTGACTTGTATTCATCTTTTGTTATTAGTATATATTGAGTATTACAATTTTAATATAGATTTTTCCTTTCTTAAAATGTGTATACATTTTTGGGTCACATATATGTTACACACAGTATGTTTATATATACATAAAAATATAAAGGAACAAAAACAAAATATATAAGTATACGGATATAAAAATATTATCACACTGAGACTGTCATTCTGCAGCTTGCTCCTTTCATGTAGCATTGTGTCTTGCAAAGCTGTCCATGGCAGACATGGGTTGACATCTAACTGCTTCATGGACTCCTAGATAGCATAGCTCCCTCACAGTTAATTTGACCATTCCCCTATTGATGGACATCTAGATTGCTGCCAAGTTTTTTTCACTAATTTAATGTTACAATGTATTCTTTACTTTATGATGCCTGCATCCTATCCCTCACCACCCTCCCCTCCCCAAGGTGAGCTGTTTTCCCCATAACATTCCTGATACAATGACCCTTTCAGGCCCGCACAGAGGAGCTGGAGGAAGAGATTGAAGCAGAACACACACTCAGAGCCAAGATTGAGAAGCAGCGCTCAGATCTGGCCAGAGAACTGGAGGAGATCAGCGAGCGGCTGGAAGAAGCTGGCGGGGCAACTTCAGTCCAAATTGAGATGAACAAGAAGAGGGAGGCTGAGTTCCAGAAACTACGCAGGGACCTGGAAGAAGCCACCCTGCAGCACGAAGCCACCGCGGCCACCCTGAGGAAGAAGCACGCGGACAGCGTAGCTGAGCTCGGGGAGCAGATAGACAACCTGCAGAGGGTCAAGCAGAAGCTGGAGAAGGAGAAGAGCGAGATGAAGATGGAGATCGATGACCTGACCAGCAACATCGAGACCATCTCCAAATCGAAGGTACCTGACCCTCTGCACTTGGCAAATGTGAGGCAGCCATATCCACCTGCCCAGTGGGCATGTGTCATTCAATGCCCCAAACTCACTGCATGTTCCAACCTGAAACTTTCCCCACTCCCAGTTCCCCAAATTCATGCAAGTCAGTCAAACTTGATGTAATGATCTGCTATGATTCGAGGTCTCGTCATCCTTCCAGAGGTTTTCAGAAAGCTTCCAATCCATCTAGCATTTTCTAGACCAAAACCTGTGGATGGATTGTACCAACGGGCCTTGCTGGGTATGGTTATCTACACGGAACCTTCTTAGTCCACAATATTAGTCTCTGCGAGGCATAGCTGATATAAGGTTCTAGCTGACAGTGGGGTGGACCCCGGTTTTGTGGCACTTGAAACATATAAAACTTAGGAGGAAAGGGCCTCTTTAAGAAAATATACATAAAATATGAATACAAAGTTAAGCATGTAAGTAAATATTTATTTAGAATGAGACAAATAAGTCACAAATTACTGGCACCTTGGAGACTGTGGTTCCTGTCTTCTGAGACCTCTTTAGGCCAGAAATGCCCACCTAGAAACAAATTCTTTCTGTGACTGGCTTCGCCTCCCCACCTGAAGCCTACAGTTCCCAGCATAATGGGAGACCATGCAAATAAGGGCATAGAAGCTTCAACTTCAGCAGCTTCTGGGTAAACTGGCCTCCGTGTGTGACTTCTAAGCAAAGATTGTACTGTATGCTCCTAGATTCAAGCATTGCCTTTGTTCTGGGGAGCTCAGAGTTGTACTTTGGGCTGCTTAGCTGGGCTGCAAGAAGTGGAGACCCCAGATGTGGGGCCGTGCACTTCCTACAGAAGGTTGCCCAGAAGGTCAGGGTGTCCATGGAGAAAAGGAATGAGAGACATGGATCAGAGAATTAAGTTGGTCTCTGTGGACCCTCTTTCTGTCTTTAGCGTCTGGATTCACAGTGCTCATTCATTCTTTTGATTTCTTCCTCACTCCCTGGTTACAAAATCCTTTCTCTTTCTTTATAGTTTATTTTTCTGGCTGTCTCATCTTTTCCTTCCCCTAAGAAGTATGTCTGTATGTATTCTTGCTCTCCCTCCTTCCTTTTCCCCTCCCTCCCTCCCTTTTACTCCTCTCTTTTTCCCTTTTTCCCTCTCTCCCTCCCTCCCTCCTTCCTTCCCTCTCTCCTCCCTTTCCCCAAACCCTCAACCCCTTTCTCCCCTGTAGCAAGCCAAGCCAAAACAGGCTGTGGGGTTGGCTGAGTTACAAGACACCCAGCATCACCCACATGCTGCGCCTATAACCAAGCCTCCCTACACCCTCCCCATCTGCACCATTGGTTCATGCTCTCGGGTCTCACTTTTTAAATCCCACGTAAGAAGTACTTTATATTGCCCTATATTTTTTAAGTCATTGTATCCTTTGATTTTTCTCTTTGTTGAGTCCCCCCATCCCTTTTGCAACTCCCCCCAATTTAATTATTTCTTTTTTAATTAAAGCTTATTGGGGTGACAATGGTTAGTAAACTTACATGGGTTTCAAGTGTACAATTCTGTATTACATCCTCTATAAATTCCATTGTGTGTTCACCACCCAGAGTCAGTTCTCCTTCCATCACCATATATTTCATGTCCATAGATTGTCTTCTCAAAGATATCCTAAGCTCCTTGAGGACTTGCTTTCAATCTAGTATCCCTGTCTCTTCTGCTACCATCTCACTTTGCAGCCTAAGGACAAATAAGCGTACTATATTTACTTTATGGGATGCGGGGTGGGAGGGAGAGGGAAAAGGTCTATAACATATATGAGATTTTTAAACAAACTTCATGAAAATACAGGCCAACTAGAGGTCACGGTGGGTGACGCTACATGCCACCATCACCATAGGGAACTTTTGTATAACTAAATGAAATGCTCAACACTGTCACCTGAATCTATTGCTTGCAAACAGATACAACAGAAGGGAATATTATTCACCTGGCAATAGAATTACTTGTATTACAAGAAGATCCTGGGGTTCCTTTGAGTGGCACCTTCTCAAAGGTTTGTTTACCAGTCATTAAATACTCATCTCCCAAAAGCTGAGGTTCCAGGCTATTAGCGATTAAGGAGCAAACAGAAAAAAAAATAAAGCAAACCTGAAATTCGTCTTTTTCTAAACTGATCTTTATGTGTTTCGTATTTTTGTTTTTATTTTATCTGACAAAAAGCTAACCTATCAAACTGTCCAGTTCAATACTGGACACCAGGAACCTATTTTTCTCATGCATGTGGACTTTCTTTTCAAAGAGTAACCTGGAAAGAATGTGCCGGACTGTGGAAGACCAATTTAATGAAATCAAAGCCAAGGAAGACCAACAGACGCAGTTAATCCAAGATCTGAACATGCAGAAGGCAAGACTGCAGACCCAAAATGGTGAGGATGGGCAGGGCGCTGTGGTCAGGGGCCAGGGGAGAGGGCAAGCTGCAGCCTGACATGGGGGCCACCCCTGTTTGGTAGGGGAGCTGAGCCACCAAGTGGAAGAGAAGGAGGCTCTGGTTTCACAGCTAACCAAAGGCAAGCAGGCCCTCACCCAGCAGCTGGAGGAGCTTAAGAGGCAACTGGAAGAAGAAACCAAGGTAGGGACACTTCTTCTTGGCATGGCAAAGTCAGATAGTACCCAAGAAGCTGCCTGGAGGCAGTGGGAGTGTGGTAGTCTTGAGGTTAGAGGACCTTGGTATTGGATGTCCTTCCTCAGAGAAGGAAAATCCTTTCAGGTTGCTCCACCTTCTGGGCTCCTCTGTCCCCCACAGAGTGGTCTGATAAACTCCCCGCTCCGGGCACGTGTGTCCCCACCCACATCGCTGCACCAGTTTGCCCATCTCTGGCCCCTGTGTATTCTTTCACTCTGCCCAGAAATTCATCCCAGCCCCTAAAAAAAGTCCTCCTCTTTCTTCTTCATCACACTTTCTGTGTCACCTGCTACAACACCCAATTGTAGGCTCCCTCCCTCCAAAAAGACCTTCTGGTTTTAGGGGCTCCCTTGGGACAGCTGCATAAACATGAACTTTGGGAATATCTAGATATTTATGTTTATCGTCCAGGTCTCCCCACTGATCTGTAAGCTCCTACAGGGCAAGAATAATTTTTCCCCACTGTAGTAGTAAACAGGTAGTATAGTGCACAGTACAGTAGTACACACTGTGGGGGCTTAGTGAATGCTGCCAGTGTGTGTTCAAGCATTAGAATGAGAATCCAGGAGTCCACAAAAGTGTATAATTGTAATTCTGAGGCTAGCATGCGCTAGCTAAGACTTACAGGGCAATCTTTTGGACTTTTCCCAAGCACCATGTAAAAAAGAGCAAGTGCTATGTTTCTCTCCCATCTTTCTATTACGTGGTACGTTTCTTTGGTGGATGTGGAGAGCAGGGAGGCGAGGAGAGTGGTGAGAACCAGATCCTCATCAAGTAATGAGAAGGCCATTATAGGAGCAGGAATGTCCTCGGCCAGGATACAGTAGTGACTAAGTTTTCCTTCTTGGGCAAAGTTTGTTGTTTATTTGTATCTTTAAAAAGGATGAAATGCATGAATTACTGCATTTAATTGACAAAACTTTCTTTGATGGTGGCACCAGAAAGGGTTTTTTGACTATAATGATGAGAGCTAAACTGTCTGTCCCGACCAGATAAGAGTGTGTGATGGAGGCCTCTGGGCATGTCCTGCCCTGCTCAGGAAGAGGAGGCAGAGCCGTGGAAATGGCACAGCTCACGTAGAGTTCGCCAGTGTGGGGACACAGCCCACTGTTGACACCAAAAGATGCTTCTGGGTTTTTCATAATCATAGCATTCCATAACATTGCATCAAATAGTGAGAGAATTATTCCCTTTCTAATTTTGTTTCAATTCTTCTGATTACATAAGGTCACAGTCTCGATTTGGATACCATCTCTCTAGCACTTTCTTATTTTCCCTGTTAAGACATAGAGAGTAGGTCTCGGGCACAGAGCCACAGCAGAAAAGTACCTAGTTAAAAAGGTGATAACGATGCTTTTTCCATTGCATTTATTCTTTTTTAAAAAAGATTTTTATTATTATTGGGGAAGGGGAACAGGAGTTTATTGGGGAACAATGTGTACTTTCAGGACTTTTTCCAAGTCAAGTTGTTGTCCTTTCAATCTTGGTTGTGGAGGGCGCAGCTCAGCTCCAGGTCCAGTTGCAGTTGCTAGTTGCAGGGGGCTCAGCCCACCATCCCTTGTGAGAGTGGAACTGGCAACCTTGTGGTTGAGAGGACGTGCTCCAACCAACTGAGCCATCTGGGAGCTCAGCGGCAGCTCAGCTCAAGGTGCCGTGTTCAATCTTAGTGGCAGGGGGCGCAGCCCACCATCCCTTGTGGAAGTCAAGGTATCGAAGTGGCAACCTTGTGGTTGAGAGCCCACTGGCCCATGTGGGAATCAAACCAGCAGCCTTCAGAGTTAGGTGCATGGAGCTCTACCCGCCTGAGCAACCAGGCTGGCCCCATTGCATTTATTCTTATGCTTACCTGTGTTTGTGGCAAATGTTAATGTTTTCCCATCTACTATAATGTAATAGTTTACTTTTTAAATAAATATATTTAAATATAATAAAGGAGTCAACTTTTTAAAAAATTAAGTAAAGAAAACAGGTGATATGCTGTACAGCAATAGCAAAATTTGTGAAAGCAGCATGGGAATGATGCAACTTGGGAAATGCTGGTTTAAGTGAAAATACCTTAACTTGGAAAATGGCCAAACATTTTTGCAATTTGTCACCACTGTAATTCTGCAGGCCAAGAACGCCCTGGCCCACGCCCTTCAGTCCTCCCGCCATGACTGTGACCTGCTACGGGAACAGTATGAGGAGGAGCAGGAAGCCAAAGCTGAGATGCAGAGGGCGCTGTCCAAGGCCAACAGCGAGGTTGCCCAGTGGAGGACCAAATACGAGACAGACGCCATCCAGCGCACAGAGGAGCTGGAGGAGGCCAAGTACGGGCTCCCAGGTTACGGTAGGAGAGGTGACCCTAACACACAAGTGAAGGAACAGAGACTTCTTCCTAGAGGATCTCTCTTCCCAGGTTTTTGGGGTTTTTAAGCATTCAGATAGGGTCTCCCTGTCCTTCCTGTGTGGTACTGTCCATTCACCTGGTTTCCTTGGTGCCTCCTTGGTGGCCTGCTTTGCCACTAAGCACTTTGGGATTCTTCAGATGCTACTTAAATCCTCTCCATTCATCAAACTCTAGGTCTTGGTCTTATCAAGTTCCAATCCCTTGTAGACTGTTTGTTTCTCTTCTCACCTGATACTTCTAAAATAGTTCACCTTTGCCAAGAAAAATAAATCTGGTTCCCTTAGGAAAAAACTGGCCCAGAGGCTCCAGGAAGCAGAGGAAACAACGGAGGCGGTGACCTCCAAGTGTGCTTCCTTGGAGAAAACCAAGCAGAGGCTTCAAGGAGAAGTGGACGACCTGATGCTGGATTTGGAACGGGCCCACACAGCCTGTGCCACCCTGGACAAGAAGCAGAAGAACTTTGACAAGGTTCTTCCCTACCGATCGATTGATCGGAGTGGAACTGAAAGTGACAATCTTTCACGCCCACATACATGTGTGAAATTCACACCCAGTCAGAGCCTCAAGTCCCAGTTTGGGGAGGTTTGGGGATTTGCAATGTCTCTTTACTTTTGTGACAGTCCCTACAAAGGGAATTTTAATTTTGGTTAAAGCTAATTCATCTTACATTGAGACTAAAACATCTTTAGTAAGACAGCAGATCGCTGTAGGGATATCAGAGTTTAGAGCCCCTGGTCTAGAATGAGGCCTCTTCTTGTCCCTAAGGATAGAAGGGTAAAACCTTGGCATTCCTGACCGTCCCCTGGCCCTGTCTGCTTCTCACATATCCTTTTGTCATCTCCTAGGTCCTTGCAGAATGGAAGCAAAAGCTGGATGAGAGTCAAGCTGAACTGGAAGCAGCTCAGAAAGAGTCCAGGTCACTTAGTACTGAAATCTTCAAGATGCGAAATGCCTATGAGGAGGTGGTGGATCAGTTAGAGACACTGAAGCGGGAGAATAAAAATCTGCAAGGTGAGCTCTCTCCCCACCACAGGTGTGGAATATTCCCCTTCTCTTCCGGTCACCCCTCCCCCATGTGACCACAGCCACCTCCAAACCCCTCCTCCTTCCCACCGCCCCACAAAATCCTCACATCTACTCAGTTTACCCCGAGCCTGAACCCTCCTGATGTAAGGCATAGTAGCAGCAAAGTCCCATTGTTGAAAACGGAGGGCACAGTGGGTTGCAAAGTTCACTGATAAAGAAAAAAGATTTCCATGGATTGTCTCTATGTGGCTTTGTGTCCTTGGGCAAATCAGTAAATCCCTTAGGACCCCAGACTCCTGACCTTCAAAACTAAACCAGACCAGATGCCCCCTAAAGCCCCTAAAGTCTAGTTCCAAAAGACTACGATTCTATGGATTTTCTCCACAGTTCTTTTCTCTGGTCCTCTCTGGACCAGAGAGAAGTTTGGGGGCTGAAGTTTGGGGGCTATACAGTGCTCTTGTCACCAGTCTCTCTGCATACTTCAGGTGAAGCAACCCACCTGTGTCTCACCGACACCTCACCCAAAGGACTTCACACATTGTATTGTCTCCTATATAAATGTCGTGAATGAATCGCCAGTCCTTAAACTGCCTGGCAAATGCCTGTGCTGTCAAACAAAACCCACTGCGACGGCCTAATCCAAGCCTGTCCTTTGCAGAAGAGATTTCTGACCTAACCGAGCAGATTGCAGAAACTGGCAAGAATCATCAGGAATTGGAAAAGACCAAGAAGCAAGTAGAGCAAGAAAAGGCAGATCTCCAGGCTGCCCTAGAAGAGGCGGAGGCAAGTGTCTTAGATGTGACACACAGGAGCTCAGGAGGGCAGGACCCTGAAGGAGGGGAACCAGGACACTCGTTTGGGGGCGCTTCCTTCCAGGGGGCACTGAAGCTCCTTCGGGAAGAACATCTAGCTGCCCCGGGGGAAACAGCTTTGTTCTGCTGCTTCATTTCCTGGTGTCCTCTAGTCAACCATATCCCCCCTTTTAAAAATAAATTTGTTCATTATGTCCTCAATGTCTTCCTCCCAGAAAGCAAGAAATCATTCATCAAACATCCCAAGAGCTGGCTCCGAAGCCTTCAATTGCACACAATCCTCTTTGGCTACTGGGAATTCTGCACAGTCAAAATAGTGCAGTGTCCTGATGTCATAATCAACTGTGGCCAGTGCAGGGCGGGTGACTGAGATGGTTCTGGGGAAATTTGCATAAGTCAGGATAACAGAAGAGCAATTGCTCTGTCATTTTAGAGAAGAGATTGGCTCCTGACTTATGGCTCCATATAAACAGACACACTCGATAAAATTTTCATTAATTCTCAAAGATGCTCTATCCCTCTCAAGACATTATTGTTAATAATAAAGTTTCGGTTCCACTTTCATTACTTGTAGGGACATTTGGAAGCAAATGGTTTGACCTCTTTGAGTATTGTTCTACTCATCTGTAAAATGGGTATTATCATACACCTGTTATCATAATGGACATGAAAATACCTCTTCAAGAAGATGGCTATCCTCAGCACTTCCAGTCGCTCCTTTGCTTTTTTATTAGGGTTCCCTGGAACATGAAGAAAGCAAGACTTTGCGTGTCCAACTAGAGCTGAGCCAGGCAAAATCCGAGCTTGACCGCAAGGTGGCTGAGAAGGATGAAGAAATGGAGCAGCTGAAAAGAAACAGCCAGCGAGCAGCAGAAGCCATGCAAAGCATGCTGGATGCGGAGATCCGGAGCCGGAATGACGCGCTGAGGCTGAAGAAGAAGATGGAGGGAGATCTCAACGAGATGGAGATACAGCTGAGCCACTCCAGCCGCCAGTTGGCAGAGACTCAGAAACACCTGCGCGCAGTCCAGGGCCAGCTCAAGGTGAGGCGTGGCCTCTGGCGGGTCTGGGTGGGCCCTCCGCCTGTCCTGGGTTGGGGCCTCACTGCTGGTTTTCCCTGAAGGACTCCCAGCTGCACCTGGACGACACCCTGAGGAACAATGACGACCTCAAGGAGCAGCTGGCCATCACGGAGCGCAGAAATGGGCTCCTGCTGGAGGAGCTGGAGGAGATGAAGGCGGCCCTGGAGCAGACGGAGCGGACCCGCAGGCTGTCCGAGCAGGAGCTGCTGGATGCCAGCGACCGCGTGCAGCTCCTGCACTCCCAGGTGCGCTCGTCCTCCCTCCACCTGAGGTCCTCCTGGGGGCAGGGAGGACAGTGGCACATGGAAAAGAGCACCCACTGTTCCTCCCAGACCCGCGGTCAGGACAGTTTGGTTTAGTTTCGTACTTGGAATAACTTTGACTCTTGACGGACAGGTTTCTGAGCTTTCTTCCATCTGCAGATAAAAGGTCACGTACGTTGTGGGGAAATCAGAGGAAAGAAGGGTGGGTGGGTTGTTGCACAAAGGGGCTGGAAAAGGCTTCATGGAGGCTGTAACATTTAAGCCACAATCTTAGAAAATTAGGATCGTCTTTCCAAAGAATTATTTTTATCCAAGTTTTTAAAAAATTCCTTGTTATAAAAAAATGGAGAATACAAGCAAACAAATAGAAGGAAAATACCAAACCTATTGTTAACATTTTGAGATCTTTCATTCTAAGCCCTTGTCCCTGTGCATAAATATATTTTTTTGTAAAAATGTGATCAAAGTTTTTGCAACTTATTTTCATTGAACTGTGTGTCATGAACATATTTCTACATCTTTAATCTTCTATGACTATTTTTAATGGCAGAAAAGTAGTCCGTTACAGTTGTGTATTATGGCACTTTTATTTAATCAATTCTTTCTGGTTGGATATTTTACGTTGTTTCCCCCCACAATTAAATAGCTCGCTATGATGAACTTCTTTATAACTAATTTTGCACATATATCCGTTATTATTTTCCTAATATTCCTGTAAGTGAAAAAATTCCTAGAAGTAAAACTTCACAGTCAAAACAGCAAAGATACTATTACAACTTGTAATATGTTGTAAACTGATCTTTAATTAGGTTGTCCCAATAATTAATCCCACTGGGAAACTATATAAGAGCTCTTTCCTATAAATGCTCAAAGACCTGAGCTATTATTATTTTAATCTTCACCAATTTTATTGTTGAAAATACATCTTAGAAATTTTTATTTCTTTGATTACTAATGAAGCAGAACATTTCATCATATTTTTTTGTCACTTGTATTTCTTCTAGTGTGTCTTATCTATTTGTACTTTTTGCCCTGTTTTCTTATTGATTTGTCTTATATGTTAAGGAAGGGAATATTTTTTTCAGTAATATACACTGCAAATGTATTTCAGTTTGACCTCACTCTTGCCATTCCGTTTATGGTATATTTTGATCATTAGAATTATTTTTCATTTGATATAGTTATATCTATCAATCATTTTCTTGTTCCAATACCTTTTGTTGAATGATCTATTCTTCCTCAAATATTTGAAAGTCTACCTTGATCATTTATTCAATTATTTTATGTGCAATTTTTGGGTCTGTCTCGGGACATTCAATTTGGTCAAAAATGAAACAATATCTATAATAGCAAATCCCCCCATGTGAAAAATAAGAAATGAGACATGATCGTGATTTATATCCTTCCCCACCCAACTCTCTCCCTTCCAATTGTTTTAAGTGTCCAAATATAACCTATAGTTCTGGTCTCTAATTTTTCTTGTAGAACACAACCCTGATAAATATCAAGAAAAAACTGGAAGCTGACATAGCCCAGTGCCAAGCAGAGGTGGAGAACTCTGTCCAAGAATCTAAAAATGCAGAGGAGAAGGCCAAGAAAGCTATCACGGATGTGAGCTCTGTTCTTTCTTTTCAGAGAGGCCGTTGGGAGATATGAAAGGGGCTTCTAAACCAGGGCATGGCAAGTAGGTTTTATCTCCACAAGACCCACAGGCAGTCAGTTGTGGCTTCCTGGAGAGGTGAAATGAGCAGAGGCAAAGTGGGGAGGAGGGCTAGGCGTGCTCAGTGATGGCTGGCTGCGGGAGGGAGGCACATGTCAGCACAGTGCCAACCTTAAGAGCATCTCCTGTATGGTCTGGGTAGGGAGGGGTGGATAGCCCACTGATATTTTTTGTGAACTTTACCAGGCGGCCATGATGGCTGAGGAGCTGAAGAAGGAGCAGGACACCAGTGCCCACCTGGAGCGGATGAAGAAGAATCTGGAGCAGACGGTGAAGGACCTGCAGCACCGTCTGGATGAGGCTGAGCAGCTGGCCCTGAAGGGCGGGAAGAAGCAGATCCAGAAACTGGAGAACCGGGTAGAGTGGCTACAGAGGACTCTTACTCTAAAAGTGATATCCAGTTCAGCAGCCTCAGGCAGAACCACAATCCGGAAAGTTAGATGGTGGGAAAGTGGCCACTGACTGAGTAGACTGCAAACTTAGTTTGAGGACTACTTACCAAACTCCCTGGGAGCCAAATTTCCCACCCATTTCAGTTTTGCTGGCCCCTACTCTCCAACACACACAAATCCACAGATGTGAAATCTGTAGTCTCCCTCCTTCTCCCCCTCCTGGGTCTTATTCCCTACCCAGGTCTCCTAATCTCCAAACACAATCTGCAATCCGGTATATTTCTCACTGCATCCTGGAGAGTGATTGGCACTTCCTCCAGGCTAGTGCAATTCACCAGGAAAGTCAATGTGTCACACAGGACTGTCCTGCTTTTGCTTCACCTGGGAAGGTATTTTGTAGTTGTTTAGTTTCTTTGCTGATCGTTCCCTTTGTTTTCTGTTACCCTTGTTTTTCCCCTTTAGACCTGTGATGGTTTATTTCATTTGTTGTCAGAATGGGCTCTACTACCAGTTAACATTTTGGGGAAGGGCTCTGCAGAGGAGATTGTCAGAATGTCTCTGTTGTAACTGGGAGAGAGCAAATGAAAGAGTGGGAGGGAAAGAGGAGGCAGAGAAGGAAACCACTTTTCCCACTAGGAAAGACCCAAATACAGTCATTCTTTATGCCAGTCTCCCAACGACTGATCACCAGTACTTATACACTTTAAATGTGAAGGCTAAAATCTACAAGGCATGAGTAATAAGCAAACACCAGGGAAGTTAGAGCTCACCAAAAAATTTATTTAAATGCTTATTTTTAATTATTCCCAGTCCTATTCTATTAAAATGAGCTTAGGCCTGTCCTTATGGATCTCACCCTCAAGGGAGCGACTAGATCCCATACCACCCTCTTTGATTTCTGGGTTGGCAGGGAGCCCTCAGCCAGCCTCCCCCTTGCATGGTGAGGAACCTTGAAAGTCCTCAAATTCCCAGCTGCCCAGTTACTTTGGTTTCATAAACTTTACAGAGGCCTAGAGAGCACTCCCAGGGAAACAGATGTCTTATAGAACCTGATGGAAGGAAGCTTCCCAGGACCCGTGAGGCAGGGGGTGAGGGGTGGGAGTCTTATTTGAAAGAGTGCCCAGAGTTAGCCTGTTCCACTAGTAGATTTCAAAGTTGATCTGGTGAGTCTGCAAGTGCCGAGGCGTGCCCTATCTGTGGTGGCTGGGATTCTGGGTGGCTGCCCGCCACCCACATTTCTTGGCTCTCTCTGGATTATGGAGTTGGGGCCAGAGTTGGTGAGCTGAGTTCTCGGTGGTATCCTCTCCCTTCAAGACGTCAGGAAAGGTGGAAGCAGCTATGAAATTAACACCTGTGTAGCGCTTTATCACTTAAAAATTACTTCCACATCCTTTGTCTAATTTGATCCCCACCTTGAGATAACTTGGGCAGGAATTATAATCTTCAGCCTAAATATACAGAAACTCATGCCCAGGTTCTCTCCATGACCCCTGCTGCCTTACTTGATCAGGAATCAAGGCCACCATGAAGAGTTGTGCAAGTTTCACTTGTGGGGAGAAGTTGGGGCTGAAGCACAGCCTCACCATGCTATGTGGCCTGAGAGGAAGGGACATCTTTTGCAAAGTCCGACCCAATAACCAAGCTGTGTGCGCCTGGGGCTGCCCCTGCCCAAAGAAGGGGCATCTTGTTCTCATTTGTGCAAAGCCACTATTAAGAAGTCTTGTGAATAAAATGTGGTTTCTGAGCCCTAGGAGGAGACACTTTTGCAAACTATAATTAGAGGATATTGAGTTCACCCTAAAATGACAGACACATGAGACCACGAGAGAAGCCTGGGAGATCTGACTTGAATTCTGCGTTCTTTTCACCACATCCAGGTGCGGGAGTTGGAAAATGAGCTTGATGCTGAGCAGAAGAGAGGAGCTGAAGCTCTGAAAGGGGCCCACAAATACGAGAGAAAAGTCAAGGAAATGATGTACCAGGTAGAGATCTCAAAACCTCAGTGAACACTTTATCTGTCAATCAGACCTTGTCAGACTCAGCAGTGGGCTAGGGAGCCCCTGGCATTGCTGTTCTGTTTACAGGCTGAAGAAGACCGCAAGAACATCCTCAGGCTCCAGGATCTGGTGGACAAGCTTCAGGCTAAAGTGAAGTCTTACAAGAGACAGGCTGAGGAGGCCGTGAGTACTGGAAATCCCAGGAGCCCACGCTGGCCTGCGTGTCCCCAAGCCCTGAGCAAGAGTGCATTCCTGTTTCCTGGAGTACACAAAACAAACCTGAGGCCTGAGTTTTCACAGGCTATAAACACAAGGATGCTTGTCCTCCTCTCTCCCCTGGTCTGTATTACACAATCCTGCCTCATCACCTCCTCTGTGCTGCTTGCCTCATCCCACATGGCCCGACCCCCTTGCTCCCTTCACACTCCTGCAGCCCACCTCTATCTCACCTCACCCATCCCAAAGCATCTTAGCCCACCTGCCAGCCTCGGTTCACCCTGACTCAGATCACCTAGGCACACCCCGCCAGCCCTCCCTGCCCCATGACCTGACCTTAGACACCCCACCCTGGTTCACATCATCCCGGCCCACCCCCTCCTCCCTGGTCCCCACCACTTCATCCTTTTTCAGCTCTCCCTAACTCCCACCACTCTAGTTCATCTTTTTCATCTGCCCTTGATCAAATAGGGGAAACCAACAGGGAGAAAATGGAATCAGCTAAAACCAACATTTCCCAAAGAATCTTCTGGACACACTAGGTCTGAGGTTATGTTAGCAGGAAACCAGGGCTGGGAGTTGGCGGGGAGGCAGGGCGGCGGTGTTTTCTTTTACAGAAAAGAAATAGTTTGGGAAATGCTGGGTTAAACAAAGCTGAAGTGACTGCTTTCCTTCAGGATTTCTCAGATTTTGTAGGGCATATGTAATTGACTCTTCAAAGTGGAAGAGGCATTCTAGAATGTAGCATTTCCTACCCTTAATGGACCTGGGAACCTTTTTATTATATGCAGAGCATCCCATAGGACTAGTGTTCTGAAGAACAAAACTGGGGGACTCTGCCCTAGATAAGGGACAACACATGGCTTCTCTCCTTGTCCTTTTTCTTCCCTGCCCAGGAGGTTGGTTGGTTCCATCCTGATTTCAAGGAGGCAGACCTAAACTGGTTACATGTCGGGAGAGTTTCATGTCCATTGCATTAGTACAGTCACAGTAGGACTGCCTAGGAGGTCACCTTTGTCAGGAACCCTTGGTTCATGGTGAAATAGACCCACACAATGCCCTGGTCACAGGCAGATGGTGCTGGTGCAGAAATAAGGCAAAGGGGACTTGGGCCATATGTCCTGACACCTCCAACTGCCTTGGAAAGACTCTGGACTTGAGTCTCATTCAAAGAGCTCCAGTGGGAAAGACAGCATAGAGGAGGGGTGTAAGGGAACAGAGGTGCAGGTGCTGAGAGCTCAGCTTTCTGTCCTCTACTGTCAGGTCTGGAGCCCAAGCTCTCCTTGTTCTCCAGTTCCCCAGAGGCCTGCAGGGACTGAGGGCCTCAGAGACAGAGTAGAGGTTCCTCAACCTCCTACCCCTCATCTTCTGTTCAGGAGGAGCAGGCCAACACGCAGCTGTCCAGGTGCCGGAAAGTCCAGCACGAGCTAGAGGAGGCTGAGGAGCGGGCCGACATTGCTGAGTCCCAGGTCAACAAGCTGAGAGTCAAGAACCGAGATGTGGGGGGCCAGGTGAGAGCAGACTACTTCCCCAGAAGTCCTGAGCCCAGGACCAAGAGAGGGTGTCTGTGGATGCCTCTTCCCTGATGCTGGTCATCCACTCACAAATGTCACTACTTTAGCCAGGACCCTGTGGTTCTAGGCTCACAGGAGAACAAACAGAGAGGGACCAGAAGCCACACATCTTATTAACTCATCCCTCCCTGTTGCAGGAGGCTCTGCCCAATAACTAAGGCCCTGCTTTCCAGGGAATGCATCTTCCCTTCTCCAGGGGCTTACCTGCTTTGTTTTTACAATGCCATTCCTTAATATTTATCTGACGTTGCAGCCTGTCCTGCTGCCCCACTTGAAGATGATATTCAGCCTCACCTTTGTTTGACTCAAATCCTGTGTACAATTTTTTTTCTCCCACAGAAGATGGAAGAGTGAGGCCCTCCTGATGCCCGTTGCCATGGGCACCTCTGGGAGAGTGGAGAGAAGATATTGTGAGAAATAAATTCCTCTAACTACTCAGATACTCAGCTGTACTGTGTTTATTATTGTGGTCCATTTCCCCTTCCATGGAGTGGTTTTTAGATCCTTGCCTGATCTCTTATTCCCGTAAAGAAAGTAAGGAATATGAAAGTGGAGACTCCTGGCCGCATGCAGAAAGGTGGAAATCCAGCCCATTGCCAGATAAAGTACCAGCTTCCAAGGCATTTAAAAATAAAGAACCTTTCAGATAACTATAGCACGTTTTCTTCCTAGGAACTCATGATTCTTTCAAATTCAGTTACCCATTTTCTCCCTGAATTTTCAGATAGGGAAACTGGGCTCAGATAGATTAAGTACGCTGGCTGTAGTTGTCCATGGCAGGGTGGAGACTAGACCCCAATATCCCAGACTCCCACACAGGGCTCTTTCCACCAAACATCTCTGATTTTCCATCCCACCCCTCTTAGGGATCATGTCTGCACTGAGACCCACCCACAGCTCCCATAACATCTGAGCAGGTGGTAGGTACTCTCAAATGCATGCACTCCTCGGAGGGCAGGTGTTTTGGGAAAGACTGGATTGTGGCTTGCCTATCTTGCAAGCCTTGCTTCTCCTTCTGTCTGGGATCACTCCTCTCTTCCTACCTGGATCCATCTCATGGTGCTCAGGGCCAAAATGTGAAGGGAACAGTTGGACCTGGGGAGCTATTCACTTCCAAAGTCTAGACTGAGTCTGGGCCTAGGCACTCAAAAAGAAATTGCTAGTTTTAGGGCTCACTCCTGGACCCTAACATCCCACTGATACTCATTATGTTAATTCACTTACCCTGAAGGGGTGGGAATGTAGCAGGTTGGAATAAGGACAGGCTTGGGAGGCAAGACTAAATTTAAGTCCCAGGCTGATCATTAATAGCTGTAGCTGTGTGGCCTTGGGTTGGTTACACACATTCTCTGAACCTGACGTGCTTCAAACTGACCTGTGTGGTCAGGAGCAGGAGCTGTGGGTTCTAGAAACCTGAATGGGATCCTGATGTCACATGCCAACTGTGTGTCCTTGGGCAAGATACTCTCTTCTCTGAGCCCAATTTTCTTATTCTATAAAGCAGAAATAACAATAAAAATTACAGCTTCACTGGAACAGATGAGGGGGTTGGGTGACAAGGGTGCAGGGTTTCTTTTGGGGGTAATGAAGATGTTCTAAAATTGATTATGGTGATGGATATATCATTGTGTGTAAACTCAAAGCCATCAAATTGTACAGTATGTGAATTATGTCTCAATACAATCATTGACTGGTAGTAAGTACTGGCTTACAATGTACTAGGCAATGAGATAAGTACACTGTCCTCTAACATCTTGGATCATCCCTTCTGTCTGGCCTTCTAGATTGCCTTTTCCATCTCATCACCAGCCCACACCAAGTGCCTTTGACACAATGGGGCTGAAAGTTGAGGAGTCCTGGCAGCAGTGATGGTGGCAGGAAATGATTCTGAGGTCAGGTGACCTCAGATGTCTGATGTCGCCATTATCACCATCATCAGCACCACCTTCACCTTTGCCATCCTCACTATCATCATCACCACCATGGGCACCACAACCACCACCATCATCATCACCATTGCTAAACTTTAGGAATGAAAAAGTCTATTAACAATGATCTATGCTCCTCAGTTTCACAGGCAAGGAAACTGAAGCCATTCTCAAAGTCCCCAGATACCAGTCCCTAGTCCAGCCCTCTTGCCACTCCACATTGCTCTCCCAATAAGAGTGATAATGCCACTTCGTATACAAAGAAAAATTGTGTACGATGTTAAGCAGTCCCATGTCTGTTTTTCTCCTTTCCATTTCAGTCCCCCAACAAATGTACCAGGAGATCGGACAGGTATTAATACCCTCGTTTTCTAGACATGTTGCAGACAGGGTACAGCTTACCCAATGCTGAGCAGGGAATCAGAGGGCAGCTCTTCAAAGTTGCCATACAGCACAGAGTCTCACAGTGGTGGGTTTTCCTTCTGTGTGGTGTGTGCTGTACTGGTAAAATCCCTGGGTGCCAACCTGCCTGGGTCCCGGTCCTGCCCCATCACTCACTAGCTTTGTGATTTGAGGCAAATTACTTCACAACTTTAAGTTTCAGCTTCCTTGCATGTGAAATGGTGTATAACAATGTACTTTATAGTGTTGTTTTGAGAGGTAAATAAGAATATGGAAGAATTGCCCTTGATCTAGAGCCTGGCATATAGTTAGCACTCTGGCAACCTGTTATCATAATGGGGAGGGGGAAACATGACCTCAGGACATAGGTAGAGTGTAAGACAGGTCCAGATGGACAACAGTCGGGGGCTTTTGCTGTGTCTCTAAGGGACTTCCTCTGGTTTGAGGAGTTAATACACCAGGCAATTGAAGGTTATATAAAAAAAAAACATAAAAATTCCTATGGAATCACTACTCCCTGACAAAAACAGGTCTGAATTCCATCTGCTCAAGTACCCCCCAAATTACCTGTGGATCCCGAGGAAGAAGCCACCCCCAAGTGTCTCTGACTTACCTGGCCCTCGACATCCCAGCCCTGAGTTAAAAGAGAAAAGAGTTAAAAGTTAAAAGATCTCTGAGTTAAAAGAGAAAAAACATTCCTGTACCCTTCATAGTTCATAACAGTGTTTTAATACCGCATCAAAATCCCAATTATTGGGGGTGGCCAGTTGGCTCAGCTGGTTAGAGCGCGAGCTCTGAAAGACAGGGTTGCTGGTTCAGTTCTCACATGGGCCAGTGAGCTGTGCCCTCCACAATTAGATTGAAGACAATGAGCTGCCACTGAGCTTCCGGAGGGGCGGCCGGATGGCTCAGTTGGTTAGAGCGTGAGCTCTCAACAAGGTCGCTGGTTCAATTCCCACATGGGATGGTGGGCTGTGCCCCCTGCAACTAAAGATTGAAAACGGCAACTGGATTTGGAGCTGAGCTGCGCCCTCCACAACTAGATTGAAGGACAACAGCTTGAACTCTGGAGAAACACACTGTTCCCCAATAAAATTTAGTAAATAAATAAATAAACAAACAGAAGGCAGAAGCCAGGATTCCATTAATTATTTAAGAATCCCAATTATTGAATGGAGATGATGAATGAATGAATGAATGAATGAGAATATTTCATACCTAGACATCAAGTATGCCCTGATGAGAATAAAATTTGTTTTTCCTGAGGACTGGAAGAAAGAGAAGGGAGTGAACATGAGACTCCTGTCCTGCGTGTTCTTCCCCAGCATCTGCAAGCCAAATTCCAGCTCTTAGGCTCTTTGGTGGGGTACCCCTGGCCCCTCTAAATTGAACAGGAGGTAGAGAGGATCTTGCCTGGGATCTCCCACCCAGTGAGATAGAGAGTACACAGGACCAAAGCTCGGGTTCCTGCCTTGGCACAACATACTTTCCAGGAGGCCTCGGTAAGTCAGAGGATGTCTCAGGTTCAGCATGAGGCTGAAAGCTGACTACCTGTCTACACAATGGGGTTGTTGAAAGATTCCTATGATACTGTGCAGGTTTCCTCAACTATGCAGTACTGCCCAAACCGGAGATGGCATTTTGGTTGTTTTATTAACAATAGTGATAAGAAAACTGGTGATGATATTATTGTTGTTATTCAGCAGTGAAACCTAGGCGCAAAACTGGACTCTGAGCTCCCGGGACTTGGAGAGCAGAGCCTACCCTGGCCTACAGGCCCTTTCAAAGAGGAGCTTTGCTGCCACCTCCTGGCTGTGGAAAGACATGCTTTTCATTATGCAAATGACCTAGAGATTACACTCCTAAAATCTTGACATTAGACAGAGATGTTTGGGAATCATAATCATCAGGCCCAGGCCCCTGGTTTTGCAGAGGAGAAAATTCAGATTAGTGACAGTATCGGGTAACCTTCAGGATATAGTGTCAGAACTAGACACCCAGGTCTCCTGGCTCCCAGGCCAGGGTTCCCCCAACTGAATGTCCGTAGAAGAAAGAGGACCCTGCATAATCTCGAGATGGTGGGCTAGGACCAACTGGGCAGAGAGAATGGCCCTGGTAATGGAAGGTGGGACCGTGGTCAAGGGTCTCCTCCCCAGACCTCATTCTCCTCATCCTAGGATTTTCTGCCAGGATGGAAGAGAAGGCAGTGCACCTCCACAAACTGCCTATTGCCCCTAGCAGTGAAAGTGGCCAGAACTAAATGCCTCTGAGATGAAGGTGGCGCATGGCAGTTCCAACAAGCCCAAGACAAAGACCCAAGATAAAGGATCAGGGTGTCCATTCCACAGAGAGATACCCAAGGTCAGGACCTGTGCCCTTTGACCCATCAGACCCCTTCCAACTTTTTTCAGTGCCCCAAGAGATTGAAGCAGTAGGCCTCCTTGCCCTCTGGCTTTTGGTTGGGCCCAGCCAGTGGGGAGTTGAGATAGAAGAACAGAGGGAAGGAGACTGAGGTCAAGGGTGTTTATTCCCTGTGTCCCTCCCTGCAGTCAAAGGTTCCATTTCCTAACAGACATCCCACTTCCCCAGCCCTCTCCACCTCCAGTAACTGGTCACCTCACCCCATGCCCACATCTTTGTAAAGTCCCTTCTTTAAACACTCCTCATATTATGCTAATTTAAGTGTGCCATCTATTTCCTGCTGACACCCTAACTTATATGGGACCTCTGCCCAGGACATCTATTTCACTGCTCCATGTCCCCTCCCATGGAGCAGGACCAGACAACCATGCAAAGTAAGAGTGCTACCTCACTGTAGCATGTGGACAATTCCATGTTATAAATCCCATTCAGATAGTTAATGACACATTCAGTTTCCTTGTACATTTCAGTTTGGCACAGACCTTCATCAAAATCAAGATTTTAGGATTGCTTCCAAGTCCCTTATTTTATTTAAACCAGAGTTCACACTCATAGTTTTTGAGCCCAGGAAGAAGCAGTCATTTCCTCTGAGATCTACGTAGCTTCAGTTGTGTACTGGCATCAGCTCACACCAGTTCACAAAAGCCAATTATAATTTTTATGAAATTTTGTGATCTTTTGTGTTTGTGAGCACATGAAGAGGGCATGAAGCTCAGAGCCCTTTCTCCATACCTTGCCTATGCCTCTCTTCCATCTGGATGTTCCTGAATTAGATCCTTTTATAATAAACTGGTGACCTAGGAGAGGTTGTTTGACATAGGTCCTTATTGACCCCACAGATCATTCATTTAAGATTGTAACTGGATCTACAGATCCAAGATGGTGGAGTAGATAAACACTGTGCCTGCCTCCTTCCCTGAACACATTAAAATTACAACTAAATTATAGAACAATCAACCTGGAGAACCATCTGAAGCCTAGCAGAACAGAAGTTCTATCACCAAGGATATGTATTTTTTTTTTACAGCCACGTTGAGGCTGGTAGAAGGGGCAGAGACATGGAACGGGCTCACCCCACCCCTGCGTATGGTGGTTAGCATGGGACAGATATCTCAGTAGCGGAGGTCCACCTCCAGAGGAGCAAGGTACTCCAGCCCCACACCAGGCTCCCCCAGAGTACTGGTGCTGGCAAGTGGAGCTCTCACAACATCTGGCTGTGAAAAAGTGGGAATTCTGACCGTGTAGGTGGGCGGTAGGTTGCGGGAAACCCAGACATACTCTTAAAGGCCCACACATAAACTCACTCACTCGCAGGCACTCACCATGGGCTCCTGTGGAGGGACAGTGACTCCAGGGACATCTGAGACATACTGGGAGAGACTGAGTTGTGTGGCTTTGAGGTGAGGACTGGAGGGACAGTCACCATTTTCCCTGTATGGGGTCCTCCCATCCATCTGACAGGCAGACGCCATCTTTCCTGTGTTGAATCTGGCCACATGACCAAATATGAACTGAATTGATCTGGTGAGCTCTGCTGGGATCCTGACCACCAAACTCCCCCAACAACAGTGGCACTTTCTTGGGGAGCAGCGAGCCCTGCCCACGTTGAACTCTCTTGGAAAACTATTGGAATCCATGGACCCCAGGTGAGTGGCAACTGGCCTTAGCATGCTCTGAGACTTTTCCTGAGTAACTCCAGGCTCAGCACTGGTGCCACACCAGAGTCTACATTAACCTGGTAAGTATGACTCTTCCCACTCTGGTGAGTCCCTGAAACTTTGCCACACCCAACTCGTGTACCACATGAGGATTTATCAGCAGTTGAACCTTAAGGGAGCTGGCAGGTGGCAGCAGGCCTCTGGGTGCCCTGGCTTTTTGTGGTGTTCCCCCAGGTCCGGTACTGGTGGCAGCCATTCTCAGTTCGCAGCATGGCATCTCCCACCATCTTCCAGGTACAGCACAGGCAGTAACTAACCATGGATTGCTTTGCAGCTTCTACCAGGTAGTCCCTGGCTAGTCACAGGCAGTGGCTGACCGGGGCCTGCACCAGAGTCCCTCACAAGAGGCCCCAGAACCAACACACTTGGGGATTAACTTCAGACCACAGCAGAGCATCCAATTAGTCCCACAAGTGGCATGTCCAAAGGGCTGTCTCAACAGCATAAGAGCCCCCTGGGGCAAATCCCACTCAGTGGAGTAAGCCCCTCACACAGCAGCCCATAAGCTGTGGATATGACAAAACCCCACAGCCAATCAACCAGAGGGTCAATCTCACCCACTGACATGCCAAAGCAATCAAGGCTCACCTATAACAGGAGGGCACACACAAGTGACACTCCAGCATCCTAGCTCAGGTGACCAGGAAGATTGTGCCAGGGCCCCACAGGGCACATAATACATAAGGCCACCCAGCCAAGACTGGGAGATATAGCAGACCTACCTAACACAAAGAAATAAACACACAGATGCAGCCAAAATGAGGAAACAAAGAAATACATCCCAAATGAAAAAAACGTGAAAAACTCCAGGAAAAGAACTAAATGAAATAGAGGCAAGCAAACTACCAGATACAGAGTAGAAAACAATGGTTATAAGGATGCTCAAGGAACTTAATGGGAACTTCAACAAAGAGATAGCAAGCATAAAAAAGGACATGGAAACCATAAAAGAAGAACCAGTCAGAAATGAACACAAAAACTAAAATAAAGAATGCACTAGAAGAAATCACCAACAGATTATATGAAACAGAGTATTGAATCAATGATTTGGAAGACAAGGTGGCAGAAAATACCCCATCAGAAAAGAACAACAAAAAAAAGACAAAAGAAATAAGGAGAGTTTAAGATACCTCTAGGACAACATCAAGTATAACAACATTTGCATCATAGGGAGAAGGAGAAGAAAGAAAGCTAGGGATTGAGAACCTATTTGAAGAAATGATGACTGAAAACTTTTCTAACCTGGCAAAGGAAATAGATACACAAGTCCAGGAAGTGCAGAGAGTTTCAAACAAGATGAACCGAAACAGGCCCACACGTAGACATATTATAATTAAAATGGCAAAAGTTAAAGACAAAGAGAGAATCCTAAAAGCAGCAAGAGAAAAGCAGTTAATTACCTACAAGGGAGCTCCTATAACACTGTCAGCTGATTTCTCAACAGAAACTTTGCAGGCCAGAAGGGATTGGCACGAAATATTCAATGTGATGAAAAGCAAGGAACTACAACCAAGATTACTCTATCTAGCAAAGCTCTTTTAAAATGGAAGGACAGATAAAGAGCTTCCCAGACAAGAAAAAGTTCATCACCACCAAATCAGTATTATAAGGAATTTTAGAGGGACTTCTCTAAGATGAAAATAAAAAATAAAAAATATGAATAATAAATGGCAATAGCTACATGTCTATCACCAATTACTTTCAACGTAAATATATTAAATGCTTCAATTGAAAGACATAGGAGGGCTGAATGGATAAGAAAACAAAACCCTTATATATGGTGCCTACAAAGGACTCACTTCAGATTGAAAGGCACGCACAGACTGAAAGTAAAGGGATGGAAAAAAGATATATCATGAAAAAAAGCTGGGGTAGCAATACCTATACCCGACAAAATAGACTTTAAAACAAAGGCTACAACAAGAGACAAAGGAAGGACCCAGTAATGCCACTTCTGGGTATTTATCTGAAGAAAACCCAAAACACTACTTCAAGGGGACATGTGCATCCATATGTTCATTGCAACATTGTTTACAGTGGTGAAGATGTGGAG
Organism: Rhinolophus hipposideros; assembly: GCF_964194185.1. Lineage (NCBI taxonomy): Eukaryota > Metazoa > Chordata > Mammalia > Chiroptera > Rhinolophidae > Rhinolophus > Rhinolophus hipposideros. Next base: position 8,288,088 of record NC_138066.1, read on the forward strand.
GCAGCCTGGGTGTCTCGATGGATGAATGGATAAAGAGGAGGTGTTACAGATATACAAGATATGACAATTAAGCTCGCAAACTCATCCTAGAAAAAGTGCTACATATCTTATTGCTGAATATCACTACGGTCACCTTCGAAGTACTCCCCTTGGGAAGCTATGCACTGATGCCAGCACCTAGTCTGCTCTTCAAAGCAATTTTGGAACTGTTTTTCTGAAAAGGCCATCAGAGTTGTCAGCATATTACCCTTGATGTCCTGAATGTCATCAAAATGCCTTCCTTTCAATATTTTCTTTATCTTCGGGTAAAGAAAGAAGTCACTGGGGGCCAGATCAGGTGAGTAGGGAGGGTGTTCCAATACAGTTATTTGTTTACTGGCTAAAAACTTCCTCCCAGACAGTGCCCTGTGAGCTGGTGCATTGTCGTGATGCAAGAGCCATGAATTGTTGGCGAAAGTTCAGGTTGTCTACAATTTTCACGCAGCCTTTTCAACACTTCCAAATAGTAAACTTGGTTAACTGTCCAGTTTGTACAAATTCTTAATGAATAATCTCTCTGACATCAATAAAAGGTTAGCAACATCGTTGCAACAAGTTTGTGAACTTAATTGTCAGACCTGGTACAATGGAATATTTCTCAGGCATGGAAGGAAATGGGTTCTTGCCATCTGTAGTGGCATGGAAGAACCTGGAGGGTATTATGCTGAGTAGAGTACGTCAGCTAGAGAAAGACAGATGCAATGTGATTTTGCTTATATGTGGAATCTAAAGAACAAAAGAAACAAAACAGAAAAAACTCATAGATATATAGAGAAGATTTTGATAGTTGCCAGATGGGAGGAGGATTGGGGGTTTAAAAAGTGAAAGGGGTTAATTGGTACAAATTGGTTGTTATGAAATAGTCATAAGGATGTAGGGTATAGCATAATGAATACAGTCAATAACATTGTAATAAGTAAGTATGTATGGTGTCAGGTGGGCACTAGATTCATTGGTGTGATAGATTGGATGGGACTTGGGAGGGCAAGGTGAAAAAGGTGAAGGGATTAAGAAGTACAAATTGGTAGTTACAAAATAGTCAGGGGCATGTAAAATAAAGCATTGAGAATATAGTCAATAATATGGTAATAACTATGTATAGTGCCAGGGGAGTACTAGACTACTCAGGGGGGTCATTTCTTAAATTATATAAATGCCTAACCACTATCCTGAACACCTTAAATTAATTAAATTAATATAAAATAATATTGAATGTCAACTGTAATTGAAACTTTTAAAAAGGGGGGTAAAGGTGAAGGGGAATGAGAGGTCCAAATTTCCAGGTATAAAACAAGTAAGTCATGGGGATGTGTCGTGCAGGGTGACAGGCGGGGTCTCTGGTCCCACTCCCCACATAAGAACCCAGGACATGGTGAGGCCAAAAAGGAACACCCACGGAGCCATAAGTAGGGGAGTCATATCACTATATTCTCACCGGCGGCATCCGCCTCTCTGCAATCCGCTCTTGCTAGCTCAGCCACCATCTTATTGCTAGCCCTCATTTTTTGCTAGTGTAGCCACAGCAGTTATATTAGTGGCCAATGGCTCACTGGTTACAGCTGACGGCCAACTAGCCACAGCTGATGGCCATCCAATCACAGTTGATGGCCATATACTACACAAGTGAGCACCTTTCCACGTGAGGCCAAGAGCCTGGAAACTCCACTCCTGGCTCTGTCCCCATGGGATGTAACGTACAGCATAGGCAATATAGTTCATAATATTGTGATAACATGGTACAGTGTCAGATGGTTGCTGGACTTATCACGGTGATCATTTGTGTAGGTACATAAATGTTAAATAACTATGGTGTATACCTGAAACTAATATAATATTGTATATTAGCTATATTTTTAATAAAAATCTTTTTTTAGAAAAGAAGTTTTGTAAGCCAGTTGTTATACACAAACATTATTAAAAGCTAATTTATATAAACTTACAATGAGATAAATTATATTAAAAACAAAGGGAATAATAATTCAAAACTCATAACTTCCTAATTATTTACTACATTTTATTATTATTTCTGCTCTTGAGATTGTTTACAAGTAATAAATATGTATGGCGGAAATACCATCTAACAGTCTGTTACTCTCATTCTTGTCCCATCTCCCCATTCAGTGGTGTCATGTTGATAGCTTGAAACACACCATGATGAAAATATTCACACCAGAGAAATTGGCAAACACGATGAAACAAGGCTTTTTTATTTGTTTGCTCATTAAACATTCACCAGCACACAGCACTAAGTAAAACCAATGAAATCCAAGTAAAAACAAATCTGCAATTTTGTATATAGGGGTAGTGGGGCATGCAGGGCCAAGCCCATCCCCCAACCTCCTACCAGTCCTACTAGATCAGCTTATTCAAGGCAACAAGTTGAGAGGACTTTTCAGGGCTGCGGATTTACATCCTGCAAAGTGCCGGGAAGTGGCAAGGATAGGAAGGAAAGTGCCATTCACCTCCCAATTCCACTGCTGTTCCCTGGTTATAAGAACTCACGTAGGGCCGGCCCAGTGGCTCAGGCGGTCGGAGCTCCGTGCTCCTAACGACGAAGGCTGCTGGTTCGATTCCCACATGGGCCAGTGGGCTCTCAACCACAAGGTTGCTGGTTCAGTTCCTTGAATCCTGCAAGGGATGGTGGGCTGTGCCCCCTGCAACTAGCAATGGCAACTGGACCTGGAGCTGAGCTGCGCCCTCCACAACTAAGACTGAAAGGACAACAACTTGACTTGGAAAAAATCTTGGAAGTACACACTATTCCCCAATAAAGTCCTGTTCCCCTTCCCCAATAAAAAATAAAATCTTTTTTTAAAAAAAGAAAAGAACTCACTTAGCTGTGGTAGAAAGTCAGCTTCAAGTGTCTAAGATGATTTATTGGTTCACCCAAATAAAAATTGCAGAGTAGTCAATCGTGAGGCTGACTGGACCCATGGATATGTGGTTGATTTCTTTTTTCTCTCTTTCTTTCCTCCACAGTTCTGCTTTCTTTCCTCTATATTAACTTTATTCCCAGGAAGCCTGCCCCTTTGGGATTATAAAATGGCCAGTTTAGGTCCCATATCTTACCGTCTTATGCTAGCAGCCTAAACAAAACAACTTCTCTGCCGTAGGAGTTCCAGCAAAAGTCCCAGGGCTGGTTTTCATTGGCTCTGATTGCCCGGGATGCTTGGGCCCATGGTCAGGAGGTGGTAGGAGAGGTTGGATCTTTAAGAGGTCAGGTCTGAGTCATGAGGGACCAACCCCACCCAAACTCCAGGAACTGAGAGTTCAGAGGGATGTTTCCACTTCCTCCCACTAGGTCAAGTTTCTCTTCCCAGAACCAGTGGGGGGAGGGGGGTAAGGGGACAGGGAAGCACCAACTGTTCACTATGGGGGCTCACTAGCATGTTTCTGTGGGCTTGTTGAGCCGGCTTCTCACTTTTGGAATTGGGCTGGCCATGCATTCCCACAGAGTCAGAGTGTGAACAAATCCACACAACGTCTGTAAACTCCCCGGCACAAAGTGGGCTATCTTGGAATGCCAGTTTGCATTTCCCTTCCTTCCATACTTATTCTCACTTGCCTCTTTCCCACAAAAGAGACACCATTGTGAACAAAAGATTCTAAAATATAGGATTATGTATGGTATATCTTTCTTCACTCACTGAACCGCTGGCACTCAGACCCAGCAGACACCCCCTATCCTTCAACACTTCCTAAGAGTCTTACTTCTCATAACATAACATCATTTCCTCCCCCACAATGACCTGAATTCCATGTAGGGCCTCTCACTGCTGACAGGAGCAGGGAGAAATCATTGCTCAGAAGCACTGCCCTACAGTCAGAATTTTCCTGTCCCATGAGTCAGGAAGGAGAGGTCTGGGTGGGGCCAGACAAAACATCTGGACCCAAACCAGGACAAGGCTGGGATCTGAATCCAGGGACAGCTCACAGCAGGCTGGTGGTACTGCAGAGCCATTGCTCCCTCTGAGGAGCAAGCAGACAACTCATCCATTGAACAGTGAATTCACTGAGGGCCTGTGACGTGCCACGAGCAGTTCTAAGCACTCAGAACGCAGGAGTGAAGGAAATAACAAATGTCAGCCGTGCCTTTCTCTCAAAGATATTCCAAATTCACTTCAAATGTCAACTGCTCCTCCAAGTAGTTCCTGATTCTCACCTGCCTCGTTTGCTCTTTCCCATCCCTCTGCAGACACACAACATTTCCTATCCAGGCCCGTTCATTTCCTGGTTTCTCTCCACCACTCAACTGCCAACTCCATCAAGGGACACTCTCTTCATAACCTTAGAATCTTCTAGCATTGATGAGGCAGTCCCTAGAGGTTTCTGGAAAGAAAGAACATTCAGAATGGCATTTTTGAAAATAAAATAAGTCAAATAACTCAAGTGCTTAGTAATAGAGGACTGCCTGAATGCCTTCTGGTAATAACTATAATAACAGCAGCTAGCCTTAACTGAGCATTTCTTATATGCTAGGTATTGTTTCAAGAACTTTACATGATCATCTCATTTAAATTCTCAAAAAACCTCTATGCTGGAAAATCTTATTTTATCTCATTTCACAGGTATAGCTGTTAAGAGAGGTTAGGAATTTGCCTAATGTCACACAGCTAGTAAGTGTTGGGGCCCGAACCTGCAACCACCATGCTAGTTTAGGATTACTTGAAGGGTTTGTATACTTCGAGAGTTATGTATATACTTTAAGAAGCAAAAGCACAAACAACATTTGGCTACATCGAGATGTATATATTAATGTGTTTACTAAATAAAGTCAAATGAAAAAAGCCTAAGTTAATATATACATACTGATCATAGCCATATGAAAATCTATGGATATGTCAGACAAGCCCACAATCCTGGTAATGAAATGGAGTTTCTAATCTCTTTGAGTGTTCATTTCCCTGTAAAGCTCTGTATAATTTTTTTAAACTTATCTAGCCCTGAGTTGTATGCCCTTGAGGCTGGGCAAACTACTCACTAATTTGATAGATGAATCCCTGCTGAGATGTTAAGGCGTGCAGCTGGCTTACTTCTACTCCTTCCCAGCAAATGCATCTTACAGGGATCTTCTGAAACAAAGCCTTAGTTGAAGGCTGGCTCTGGGGGAGTAGGATGGGCTCTGGGAAGTCCTGTGAGATGGAGGAGGAGAGTTTGGGATGAGGGGGATGGGGGGGCCTTGTGAAGAATGTCACAAAAGTGTCAACTTTGTCATAAAAGCTACTTCCTCTTGGCCTGCTGAGAGAGACAACTCCCCCCAGCCAAGGAAGGACACCTCTCTGCTCTGTGCTATTCTCCCAGTCCCTCAAATACCTGAGGGTGGCTTTAAGGGGCAATGGAGATAGGAAAGCCCAGGTTACTGATGTTGAATTCAGGTGATGCTAGATGGGCAGGCAGGAGGTTTTGGAGAGGGGAGGTGGGAACAGGAGACTCACCAAGACATGAGTCCAGGTTGGGCAGATACACAGCTCACGCGAGAGTTCTCCAGAAGCAGGACTGATCTGAAAATCCTCCCGGGACTGGAGCCAGCCCAGGAAATACTGAAAGAAATAGTTCCAAATGGCTGGAGGAGGTGAAAGAGGTAAAGAGAAAAGAGATGGCCTGAACTGAGAGGCGGGGAGTGGGTAGTATGCATAGGGGCAGGCTGGATTGGAGGGTAAGGGTGTGGAAACATTGCTACCTAAAGAACAGTTGGGGGAACTGGTCATGTTTAGTCTTGAGAAGAGGCCTGGAAATGCAAGTACAATTCCTAGCTTCAAATATTTAGGTAGACACTGAAGAGGAAAGAGATATTGTAGAATGTGCTATGCATTGCTCTAGTCTAGAGCCTTGCTATTCTACATACACACCAGCAACAGAATCCCCTGGGCAGAATCTCAGGCCCCTCCCAGATGTCTTGAATCCAAATGCGCACCTTAACCAGATCTCCAGGTGACTCGTGAGCACATCCCATTTGAGGAGCACAGATCCGGAGCAATTCTATCCACGATGTGGTCCAGAGTCCAGTGCCCACCTCTAAACTGTTTGTTAATGGTCTCCCATGGGATAAGTACAGAAGAGTGTTTGGGAGCTTTTCAAATAATGTGATATTGCTGTGAATCCAGTGGACCCATACCAGTGAATAGGACACATCGTCAGTATTGCAGAAGTGCTGTTGGGAGTCTGGTATACAGTGCGAGATGGGTGCTACATAGTCCTGCCCAGTAGGTCCACATGGGTTGAAGAAAAAAAATCTCTCACCACAGTTTGAGAAACTGTATTCCAGATCAGCAGTCCTCTAACTTCATTGTGTCTGAGAATCACCAGGAGGGCTTGTTAAAGTACAGCCCCACCTCCAGAGGTCTTGATTCACTAGTTCTGGGGAGGAGCCTGAGAATCTACATTTCTAACAAGCTTTCAGATCATGCTGATGCTGCTGGTCTTGGGAACATACAGTGAGAACCACTGCTGTAGAGTAGAAGACGGGTACTGACCGGTGGGTAAGAGTTACAGGACCCAGATTTCTGCTCAATGTAAAGAAGAATGTTCTAACATTGTCTAGCACAGCAACAGGTGAGCTCACTATTTACAAAATGATTTAATCCTCCCTATCTCCCTTCGACCTCCCAATACTCCTGTGAAGTGAGTTGTTATATTATTATTTCTATTTTAAAGATGAGGAAACTGACTTACCCAATGTCAAACAGCAAAACAAGTCCACATGACCTAGTAGTTCCGATGGAATGTGAAGGGCATCTCTTCAAGTGATGCTGAAGGGATTCTGTCATTAGGCAGCTTGGGTCTGGTGGTTTTAAGACCTCTCTTACCTTGAAGAATCTGGAATCTCCTCTTCCATGAATTCCAGCCAGCTGCCTTTACTGGAGCTCCTATAGATCTATCATCCCAGTTATCTTTTTTTCCCAGAAGTGAATCCCTTAATTGAAAGCCAGACACTTGACTACATCTTGAGCCTCAGGCCCTATAGTGGGTGCTGTGGCACTCCTCCAAGCCCTCCTTTGAGATAACCAGGCACTTATTACTACCACTGTTGGGACTGTTGGTGGCTGATAGCTCTCAGCTAAGTCCTTCCTCAGGAATTGCCCTCCACCCCAGAAAACCACCTCACCCAGAATCATACTCCCTTACCCAGGGCAGTCTGTATCCAATGACCGGACAAAGAGGAGATAAATGACAATCCCCTTGCTCAAATCTAAAAACCATACCAACTCGAGAGTCCCACCCCTATCACCCCACGCCCATGGAATCAGCTGAGACCACTGCCGTGACTGCATCTCAGTTCACTTCTCCCATGACCAACCCTCCTGCCTTCATTTCCCCACAGGTTGTTCAGAAGAACCAATGACATAAAGTTCACAGGTCCCCAACTTACTAGCTATGGTCTTGGGTATAGCAAGCCTGTTTTCCCATCTGTGAAATAAAAATAATAAAGTCCATTTCACAGGTCTGTTGTGGGAATTAAAAGAGACAATTCATATGGAGTGATTAAACAAGACCCGGCATACAGTCAGCATTAATAAATGGCAGATATCATCATCATCATCATCATCTTGAAGGCTTATTGTTCTTTGGGAATTATCAAATATTTTTAGGTCCAGTTGAGTTGATATCATAGTGTATCAGTTCTCAAAGTGTGTTCCATGGACCTCTGGAAGTCTTGAAGTCATTTTCAGGGGGTCTGCAAGGTCAAAACCATTTTCATTATAATTCCAAGACATCGTTTCCATTTTTCACTGTATTGACATTGACACTGATGTCAACAGTGTACAAAGCACTGTACAAAACACTGTACAAAAGCAGTGGTAAATTATTGATGCCATAGCCCACATCAAGGCAGTAGAACCAAACTGCACTACCAAACAATGAGTGGCATCATTGTACTCGTATTCCTCTCTGCCAGATACTCTCGGAAAACACAAAATTCAGTTTCACTTAAGTATGTCCTTAATGAGGCAGTACAAATAATTAATTTTATTAAACCACAATCCTTGAATACTTTTTATAAATATTCTGTGTGATTAAATTGAAAGAATACAAAAGGACTTCTGCAAACTGAAGTATGATGATTTTCTTGAGTAAAAGCACTTGTGCAATTGAGTTACAAGCTGCACCAGCTACTTTTTTCATGAAACACCATTTTTATTTTATTATAAGGCTAGATTTTACAAACTGTGTGTTTTGCAGACCATGTCTTGAAAGTGAACGAAGCATGTTTATCACTTAAGGAAAAACAAATGATATTTAATAAAAATAATAATAATAATACTTGTGGCCAATGATACAATTTGAGCTTTCAAATGAAAAACTAGAATTTTTGAAAAATTTGTATCTTCTACCATGAAAGCGATTGATAGCTTCCCAATACTTAAAGACATTTCTGATGAGAATGGTAGTGATATTAATAAATGATTTTTATATTATACTGTATATTAAAATGTGTTAACATTTGAAATATCTGCAAAACTCAGTGAACCAATAATTTCCCAATGACCAATGCATGATGTTACAAAATCATCCATGAGTAAAAGATGCACACAAAGTACAAAATAGTCCAGTCAACATGGCAGAGTAAATGCTGTGCTTAGCTTCTCTCATGACCACATCAAAATTACAACTAAACTACAGAACAACCATCATTGAGAATTGCCTAAAGTCTAGCTGAACCAAAACCCTATAACTAAGGACATACAAAGAAGCCACCTCAAGACTGGTAGGAGGAGCAGACATGCGGAATGAGCTGGTCTTGCACCCATGTGTGACCATTAATAATTGGGAGGGGTATCTCAGCTGTGAAGGTCCCCACCCCTGAGGAGCAAGGGGTTCCATCCTAACACCAGACTCCCCAGCCCAGGGTTTCAGTCCTGGGGAGGGAAGTCCCCATAACTTCTGGTTGTGCAAACCAGCATAGATTGTGGCTGAGTGAGTCAAGGGGCAACTGCAGTCCTAGGCACTCCTCTTAAAGGACCCATTCATGGATTTACTTGCTAATGGACTCACTCACTCTGAGCTCCAATACTAGGGCAGCAGCTGGAAAGGTGCCAAGGACATATGGGGAGAAACTGAGTTGTCTGGCTCCAGGGTAAGGTCTGGAGGGGAAGCTTTCTCCTGGATGGAGGAGCTAGCAGCAGCCATTGTTTCTTTGTTGAGCCCTCCCCAATCCGAGAGTGCAGATGCAGGTGGCCACCATATCTGAGTCTCCATCAACCAAGCTAACACTGTTTGTTCATCCCACCCTGGTAATTTCCTGAGACCCTGCCCCACCCAACTTTAGACACACCCATGCCACTTCGGGTGGCTTGCCCGTATAAACAAATGTCTTGGCTCATGCTGCAGATTTTCCGAAAATCTCTCAAAGGTTCACAAAACCCAAACAAACAGCATCTGGCTTCAGCATGTCCCACACGTCTGACTGAACATCCCTAAGCCTGGCACTAGTGAAAACCAGCCTGTTTGTGGCTTGGCCTCTTGAGGCACCTCCAAGCCCAGTGTGGGCAGTGACCATCTTCAAATTGCTTTGTGGTTCACACCAGGTGGCCCTGGGCAAGTCACTGGCTGTGGCTGAACTTGACCTGCAGTAGGTTCCCTCTCAGGAGGTCCCAGGGCTGGGACACCTGGTGGCCAGCTTCAGTCCCAGCCAGAGCATCATCCAGCTGCCTCCAAGGATGACAAACCCAAAGGAAGGACTGGGCAGGCACCAGAGCTTTGCTAAAGCAAATCTTCCTCTGTAGGGTCAGCCCCTGCACAACAGCTCCTCCACTGCAGTCACAGCCAGTCCTCAAAACCAATCAGCCCCAAAGTCAAACTGCAACCAAGGCTCAATACACAAGGGACACACCTGGAGCACTCGGCTCTGGTGACCAGGAGACTAAACCACTAGGCCCCATAGGACACCTAATACATAAAGCCATTCTACTAAGACAAGGAGGCATAGCAGCCCTACCTAATACATAGAAAGAAACACAGGAAGGTAACCAAAATGGGGAGACAAAGAAACATGTCTCAAATAAAGGAACAGAACAAAGCTCCAAAAAAAGAATTAAATAAAATGGAGACAAGAAACTTACCAGACACAGAGTTCCAAACACTGGTTATAAAGGCTGCTCAATGATCTCAGGGAGAATTTCAACAAATAGATAGGAAACATAAAAATGAAGATAGAAAACACAAAATGGAACCAATCAGGAATAATCACTACAATAATTGAAATGAAGAATACATAAGAGAAAATCAACAGTAGATTAGATGCAGTAGAGAATCAAATCAGCAATTTAGAAGACAAAGTAGCAGAAAACACCCAAACAGAACAACAAAAAGAAAAAATAATCAAAAAAAAAAAAATGAAGACAGTTTAAGGGGTCTTTGGGACAATATTAAGCATAACAACATTCGCATCATAGGGGTACCAGAGGAGAAGAGAGAAGGAGCAAGGAATTGAAAACCTATTTGAAGAAATAATGACTTAAAAGTTTTCTAATCTGGCAAAGGAAATAGACATACAAGCCCAGGAAGTGCAGAGAGTCTCAAAGAGAACCCAGATAGGCCTACACCAAGATACATCATAATTAAAATGCCAAAGGTTAAAGATAAAGTCTTAAAAGCAACAAGAGAAAAATAGTTACCTACAAGGAAGCTCCCATAAGACTGTCAACTGATTTCTCAACAAAAAATTTTGCAGGTCCGAAGGGACTGGTACCAAATATTGAAAGTGATGAAAAGCAAGGGCCTACAACCAAGATTATTCTACCCAGCAAAACTTTCATTTAGCATCGAAGGACAGATAAAGAGCTTCCCAGACAAGAAAAAGCTAAAGGAAGGAGTTCATTACCACCAAATCAGTATTACAAGGAATGTTAGAGGGACTTAAGATAAAAAATATAAACAAAAGCAGAGGCAGCAGGGGAAGATGGCGGCTGCCATTCCACAGCGGGCCTGGACCTTGGAGCAGCTGCGCAGAGAGCAGCTACCCAAGAAGGACATTATCAAATTTCTATAGGGCCACGGTTCAGATTCGTTTCTTGCAGAATATAAGTTATCAGGAAACATTAAAAATGTGGCCAAGACAGCTAACAAGGTTACATCCTATTTGGTTATAGCCATTTGGTTACAGCCTATAACCATCTTTTTTAAAGTAAGCATTTCAAGGGTACTGAAAGTATAAGTAAAGTGTCCGAGCAGGTGAAAAATGTGAAGCTTAATGAAGATAAAGCCAAAGAAACCAAGTCTGAAGAGACTCTGGATGAGGGTCCACCAAAATACACAAAATCTGTTCTTAAAAAGGGGGATAAAACCAACTACCCCAAAAAGGGAGATGTTGTTCACTGCTGGTATACAGGAACACTACAGGACAAAACTGTTTTGATACCAATATTCAAACGAGTTGAAAGAAGAATAAAATGCCAAGCCTTTAAGTTTTAAGGTTGGAATAGGCAAAGTTATCAGAGAATGGGATGAAGCACTCTTGACGATGAGTAAAGGAGAAAAGGCTCGACTAGAGATTGAACAAGAATGGCCTTATGGAAAGAAAGGACAGCCTGATGCCAAAATTCCACCAAATGCAAAACTCATTTTTGAAGTGGAATTAGTGGATATTGATTGAAATAGCAATGCTTCAGATCTAAAGACATCAGAAATGGCCTTGAATAAACTTATGTAAATAATTACACCTGGTTACTGTGGTAAGGGAAAAGTCAACTGAAAGATTCAAGAAGCTAAGTTAGAACTTGTTTACTTGATCCCTCAACTTTTAAAAACCGTAATCCGTTATAAATCCCTGAAGTTTAAAATATTTTACTACAACTACATAAAATACTGTTTAAGGAGAACTCATTTTCCTTTTACCTCATGTTGTAAACTAAAAGGCTCAATAAAAATTTATCCAGCATCAAAAAAAAATGAACAACATGGCAATAACCACATATCTATCAACAATAACTTTCAATGTAAATGGATTCAATACTCCAATCAAAAGACATAGGAAGGCTGAATGGATAAGAAAACAAAACCTGTACATATGCTGCCTACAAGAGACTCACTTCAGATTGAAAGATACACACAGACAGAAAGTAAAGAAATGGAAAAAGATATTTCATGAAAATTGGAAGAAAAAAAAAAGCTGGGGTAGCAATACTCACACCAAACAAAATAGACTTTAAAACAAAGACTATAACAAGAGCCAAAGAAGGACCAGTAATCCCACTTCTGGGTATTTATCTGACGAAACCCAAAACACTACTTCAGGGGGACGTGTGCGTCCATATGTTCATTGCAGCAGTGTTTACAATGGCCAAGATGTGGAGGCAGCCTGGGTGTCTGTCGATGGATAAATGGATAAAGAGGAGATAGTACAATGGAATATTGCTCAATCATAAAAGGGAATGGGTTCTTGTCATCTGTGGTGTCATAGATGGACCTGGGGAGTATTGTGCTGAGGAGAGTATGTCAGACAAAGACAGATGCAATGTGATTTCATTTATATGTGGAATCTAAAGAACAAAATAAACAAACACAACAGAAACAAACTCATAGATACAGAGAACATTTTGATGGTTGCCAGATGAGAGAGGACTTGAGGGTGGATGAAAAGGGGGAAGGGATTAAGAAGTACAAATTGGTTGTTACACAGTAGTCATGGGGATGCAGTGTATAGCATAAGGAATACAGTCAATAATATTTTAATAACTATTTGGTATCAGAGGGGTACTAGATTTCTTAGGGTGATAAATGGGAGGGACTTGGGGGCAGGTTGAAAAATGTGAAAGGATTAAGAAATAAAAATTGGTAGTTACAAAATAGTCATGGAGAAGTAAAGTAAAACATAGGGAATACAGTCACTAATATGGTAATAACTGTGTATAGTGCCAGGTGGGTACTAGACTAGTCAGGGGGATCACTTCTTAAATTATATAAATGTCTAGCCACTAAGCTGTCCCCCTGAAATTAATATAAAATAATATTCAATGTCAAAAAAAAGCAAAGTGCAAGACAGACCAGTGGACTTTAATGTAACAGAGTCTGAAAAGTTTAATGATATGGTTTTAGATTTTTACATTGCACTAACTTTTAGAAATTTACCAGTTTTTATTTTACTGAACAGTCAAAAAAGAAATCCACAATTATCTGAAAAGCTATTAAAATATTCCTTCTTTTCCAACCACATATGTGTGTAAACCTGAATTTTTTTTAACATAGCTTAGCCAAAAAAAAAAAAAGAAAAGAAAAGAAAGAAAAGCTTATTTCAGCAGATTTAATACTGAAACAGACATGAGAATTAGCTATATTAAGCCAGAAATTAAAGAGATTTACAGACTTGTAAAACAATGTCAGTTATTAATTTTTTTATTTTGGAAAATATAGTTATTCTAAATAATTTTTTCATAAAAGTAGATTATGTTAATTTGAGGGGTTAATTATTGTTATTCTGAATAAATTAAATATTTTTAAATTTCTCAGTTTCTTTCCTAAAACAGTAAATATGAATAAATAGGATCCAACCATAAATAAAAGTGCTTTGGGGTCCTCAATCATTTTAATGTATAAAGAGATCTGGAGAACAAAACTTATGAAAATCACTAGCATGGAATTTTAACTAAACCTCGAAGGGCCTGTTGTGGCCAAAGCTTTGGAAAGGAAAGCAGATAGCTCTTTCCACTCCTGTCCTAGAACAACCTCAACCTGCCCCCAGTGAGGCAGACACCCCCAGAGCATAATATAGGAAAAGGGAAAAGGAAACCTTCTCTCATTTCCTTTCCTGGAATGTGCCCTGACCAGCCTCCCTGTGAATGTCACACCCTGTCCTCCCAAACAAATGGCTGTGGAGGTTTCCCTATCACGGAAAATGCTGAGAATGTCTCAGCCAGCCAGTAGGGAAAAGAAGGAGGCCGCGGAGAACAAGGACCACTGCTTGTCGTCCACACTTCTGTTGATTCTCCTTCTAGCCAGTACTCCAATGAATGGCTTTGGATGTTTGAGCTCCCATACTGGGTGCTTGGGGCTCTATACCTTGGCTTTGTATGTCCTCCATCTCCTCCCCATCCCCAAAAAACAAGCTCATGGGCACCTCTGCCAACCACCACTTATCCCACAAGCTTACAAAAATTCCTTTTCCACCAAGGAAATACTGGAGTAAGTCACCGGGGGTCACCCCACTGCCTCCAGCATTGCAAAGCCAGGAGAGACCAGACAAACATGTGCTCTACAGGTTACTGTGAATGATTAGTGTAATTCACGAGAGGTGCTCTAAGACTCTGAAAAGAAATAGTGCGGTAAAGATGGTTGTGAGACACTCAGGGATCTCATATTTCTTGGCTATGGACACTCATGGGAGTGAAACATTTAATGAAGAAATGATTCCAAACTTATCCAAATTCTTCCAGAAAACAAAAAAAAGAAGGTATACCACCATCAGCACCCCGCTGATTTTATGAGGTCAGAGCAATCTTTGATATAAATAAATACATACTTCATATATATGTATATATGTATATGTCAATCTCAACCATGAATGTGAACATAAATGCAAAAAATTCTAAAAATTATACTAGGAAACTAAATATACAGTATAAGAAAGATAATATATCCTGGGATAAACTTGGGTTTATTCCAGGGTTGTAAATTTGATTTAACATTAGAAAATGAATACATAAACAGATTAAAAAAGAAAAATCATATGATCATTGCAGAAAAAAGACTTTGATAAAATTCAACATCCATTCACCATTTTTAAAAAATGCTCCTGTTAAACTAGGAGTAAAGGGGAATTTCCATGATCTGATAAAGAGTCTCTAACACAAAGGCTTATAAAAACATCAGACTTGTTGAAAGCTTTTCCTTTAAGATCAGGAATAAGACATGAATACCCACCGTCATTATTTCTATTAATCAGAGTCCTACCTGATATAATACAGCAGGGAAAAGAAATTAAAAGTACCAGGATCGGGAAGGAGGAAACAAAATTGCATTTATTTGCTGATACACATAAAATTTTCCAAGGAATCGGTAAATTGAAATCAATAAGAGGGTTTAGCAAGATAGCTATTTTCAAAAACTCAAAATACACTAAATACAATGAGATATCCTTGCTTGTATCCTGTAACAACAACACCCACAACAAAAACACTATTGGAAAAACTGGTGAAATCCAAATAAAATCTGGAGTTTATTTATTAATAATGTCTCACTGTTAATTTCTTAGGTTTGATAGATGTACCACGGTTATGCAAGATGTTGACATCAGGGAAAATTGGTGTATACAGGAACTATCTGTATTATCTTTGCAGCTTTTCTTAAATCTAAAATTAATCCAAAACAAAAATATTATTTATAAAAAAATTTTAAATCAAAATACAAAAGTCAACTGTACTTGTGTATACCAGCACTAAACAGGCAGAAAATGATTTTTTAAATTATACTAGTTATAATTGAATATAAAAAATTCAAGTTCCTAGCAGCAAATAAAACAAAGCATATATAAGACCTGTACAGATAAAATAACTTTATCATTAGAGCTATTTAAAAAGACCTAAAACAAAGATATAGTATGTTTATTGATCACAAGACTCAATAGTATAAAGGTATCAATTCCTCCCAAATTTCTACAGCCTTTTGAATGTCTTCCTTACTCCCTCCCTCCCACCTTCCTTCTATCTCTCTCTCCCTACCTGCCCATCCCCCTGGCCTTTCTTTATTTTGGCAGAAGTTAACAAATTGTTAATTCTAAATTTTATAAGGCAATGCAAAAAAATCAAGAATAACACTAGGCAGTCTCAAAGAATAAAGTGGAAAGATTTGTTCTTCCAAAAGGGATCCATGGGGCACTGGGAAGAATGTGTTTTTACAAAGATGTGTTTACTTTTAACGAAAGTAAAAAGAAAATAACTAATATCTATTAAGTGCTAATATGTGCCAGGCACTGGTGCTACGCCTGTTTTGTATATATACTCGTTCAATCCTCACAACATTTCAAAGACCTAGCTACCATTATTGCCTCATTTAACATCTTTAGGGAGTCGCAGGCAAAGCCAAGGAATATCAATGAGCACAAGGCCACGGGCAAGGCCCACAGTGGAATGCCCGGTCCCCAAAGGGCTCTGGCTGCCAACACATTCCAAGAGATTAAGACACACGCTGAGCTCCCCATCTGAACTCACCTGCTCTACAAAAGTTATCTCCTGAGGTGAACCTAAGGGAACTAACTACTGGAACAACTTGGGGCTTGTTTCAGATTAAAATCATCAGCCCCAAGCACTTGCAATCTTCAGGAAGTATTAGGAGGAAGGGGGCGGGTGGGTGGAGGGGATGGGGGTGCAGAGAGAAACTTCCTAGTACATTAGGATTGCTCCTGATGCCAAGAACAAATTGGGAATTCCCAGAATATTTCCTTTTGTTTTTTCCTCTTTAGCAGTGTGCCCTTCACAGGACCCTTGGCATCTTACAAGAGCTGCCCAAATTCTGTTTTCAAATGTTATGCAAATCAACCGCCCTGCCCATGCCTCCTCTGTAGGACCAGGAAAAAACTAAGCAGTGAGCAGAGAAAGAGAAGGGCTCCTCTGGCTGGGCAGAGCCTTGAAGGCAGCACGTCCTGGGGTCTGGGACTTGGAGAACTATTAGTTTCTCCTCATCATAAAGTGCCTGGGGTGGGGCAAGGGGGAGCGGGGGTGGGGGGTGCCGTTGGGGGGGAGGCACTGAAGCCCAGATCACCCAACTAATGTCACTCAGCTATTCAAATTCTGGAGAAGAGCGGCAAATTAGTTTTGTTTATATCCAGGCACACCTCCTGGCACTTATTAACCCAGGGTTACACCACCTGAAGAGACTAACTACTACTACCCAGGACAAAGGAGGAAGGAAGTGACAGCTGGGAGCTCTGGAGCTCTGGGACTTCATTTTAGGGTCTGTCCTTAGACTTCATCATGTACCGAAAAACTTTGATTGCCCTTGAAACTAAGGAAAAAGGGGGAATGGTATATTCCAAAGAATGTGTGTCTTTTCCTTGCCAAACAACCCCCAAGGGCAATAATAATAATAACAACTATTGTTTATATTTATTAAGTGCTTACTATACCTTGTAAGATTTTCACTCCCCCTAGAATTTCATGAGGGGGCACTACTGTGCACATTTTGTAGATGCAGAAATAGAGGTTACAATTTGCCCAAAGCCAGCCTGGAAAAAGGGAGGGAGCCTGCATTTGATCGTGGAAGTGACTCCAGAGCCCAGATTCTTCAGCACCTCATTACACTGCCACTCTCATAGCAGGGATGCAAGAAACGTAGAATATCCCAGCCTCATGTTCTCTGCAGCCCTCAGGTCACTCTCCAGAAGTCACTTGAGCCAGACCATACGACCCACATGGCCTTTGGGGTCACAAAGGACAGCTGGGGTACCATGTTCACTAGTTCTCTGTCTTACCCAGAGGGCCTTGGGGCAGGATATAAGGGCTGCAGCAGTCCCTGCTTCTCCCTGTCGCATCCACACTCCCACTTGGTAAGCTCTGGGACCCCAAAGCAGGGGCTCAGTGCCCAGACGCTGGTCCAGCAGAGTTGTGCTTGCTCACAGAAAACTGTGTGCTGTGATTCAGGCACATCGTGACATCCCCACCTTCCTACCCCTGGGCCTGGCTTCATCATGGATATTTCATGGGGGCAGTTCCAGTTCCTTCGCTCAGGCAGGCGCAAGATACAGAATAGACACTGAAAATCATCCTGCATTTGGGGTGAAAGAATGCTCCCCACCCCTCAATCTCTGTCTCTCTCTGTCTGTCTGTCTCTCTCTCTCTCTCTGTCTCTCTCTCTCTCTCTCTTTGTCACACACACGCGCACACACACACAGGCACACACACAGAGCTCCTTATTTCCTGCAGACCAGTGACTTTCCTTATCAGTCAGAAGAACAAAGCTTTTTTAAGCCTTTGCCTGTACAATCATCTCCAGCCTATTTCCAGGCACTTGTAAGAGTCCCTTTCATTACCACTGGTCCTCTTTCTGTCCTGATAGTGTTTTAAGGCTTTTCTTTTACCACCCTTTTCTCTCTCAGCAGCTTGGACACATGCTACTCAGACCCCTGTCGCTCTTTTCTGCTTTGCTCTCCTCTCTTTCTTTCTTCCTTTCATGGTTAAGATTGATCTCTGCCTAGTAGGTTTTGTGAAATTTCCTACTATGATTCTTTCATCTTCAGCCTGCCTCATCTACGGTATTTTAATAGTAGCACCCTGTGGTAGGATCTGTCCCCTTCTCACTCCCCAGATCTGGAAAGTTCTTTTCTGATGCACAGACCTGCCCAATTTCTATAAATATTGGTCTATCAATGTATTTAACTTCTTTGTTGACTTTACACTCCCTGGGACCAGACTGTTAACTTCATGAGGACAGGTTCCTTTCCTGTCACTATACCCCTGAGACCTAGGACAGCACCAAGCACATAGTATGGCTCAGTAAAATCAACAGAATTAGTTAAATCCACCAATCGAACACCCTTAACTATTCAATTTCATCCCAACATAAATGCATTCACCGAGGCAAGTATAATGGAGTGATTAAGAAAGCAGGATGTAATAATGCTGGCTCTGGCTGGATGACCTCAGGCAAGACACTTAGACCCCCATGCCTTAATTTCTTCATCTGTAAAATGGGGTTATCCATAGTACCTACCTCAGGGTTATTGGGAAAAGTAAATGAATCACTATATGTAACACACCTAGAACTGTGTCCAGCATGAAATGAGTTTCAGTAAACATCAGCTGGGACCATCATTATGCGCTCTACACCCAGTGTGTACTAAGGGCCAAAAGATGGGAAGGACCTAATCTGGCACATGAGGCAATCAGACAAGCTGCTATCAGAGAGGCAGGAATGAGGGGTTATAAGATCTTCAGGATCAGAGCAGTTATCACTACTTGGAGGGATTGGGAAAGAACACAGTGGGTCTTGAGGGTTGACTAGGAGATGGTCAGATTAAAGGTGGGAAAGGGCCTTGCACCATTTGACTGAGGTGTAAAGAGGGGAGCAGAGATAAGGCTGGAAGGATAGCTTAGGACCAAACTGTTTGAGACTAGGTATAATACATTATTGAGACTAGGTATAATACATTATACATAGAGTACAATTAAAATAGTATAAAAGAAGGCTTCCACATGTGTTGTTTAGAACTCTGTCCTCAAAATATCCCTAAACTAGAATTTTCCTTTTCTAGACTATTCTCAAGGTCCAGTAGAATTTCCTCTTTTCAAAAGCATAATGGAAGAGCACAAGAAAATAGTCTCTTTTTGTGGGCCATTCTCCAAAACTTGTGCCTTTTGAACTTTTTTTTAATTGGGAAATATTGGGGAACAGTGTGTTTTTCCAGGATGTCGAGTCATTGTTTTTCAATCTAGTTGTGGTGGGCGCAGCTCACTGGCCCATGTGGGACTCGAACTGGTGACCTTGGTGTTATGAGCACTGCACTCTAACCACGGAGCCAACCAGCTGCCCACTGGCGGCCCAGCTCCAAGCTCAGGCCGTTTCTTTTCACTGGCCAATGTGGGATTCGAACTGGCAACCTTGGTGTTATGAGCACTGCACTCTAA
Organism: Rhinolophus hipposideros; assembly: GCF_964194185.1. Taxonomy (NCBI): domain Eukaryota; kingdom Metazoa; phylum Chordata; class Mammalia; order Chiroptera; family Rhinolophidae; genus Rhinolophus; species Rhinolophus hipposideros. Next base: position 8,307,680 of record NC_138066.1, read on the forward strand.
CCATGAGAAAATTGGCCGCCCCTTTTGAACTATTTTTAAGGAATATATTGACATGACAGGCCTTAAGACTATTATGAAAAAGACCTTAGAAGAAGCAAAGTAAAATATACAGTCAAACCATATGATCAGATCATAAGCCTCATCATTTTTAATTTGCCAAACTTTCTTCCTTTCAAACTAACAACAGCCTCTTAAGACAAAGTCTCAACAATTCTCTGATTCAATAAATATTTAACGAGTAACTACTATGACATAGGCACTGTTTTGAACCTTGGGAACAAAACACTGAACAAAACATCCAGAAATCCATGTCCTTGTGGAGCTTGACTCTAGGGGAAGATAAATTTTCACTCACTACTGCTATAGTTGCTGCTTTTCAACAACATTTTGGAGTTCTTATAAAGGGATTTAATGCATTAAAACTCAAGTCAAGAGGTATTTGGGGTAGGAGAAATTGGGAAAACTCAAATAGGAAGATAGCCAGAGGAATCCTTTCATCAACCCATTCCCCAGGTTTCTGGCTTCCCACACCCCTGGTTCTTTCCAAAGTCAGTCTCTAAGTTTCATAGTCCCTCCTTCTTGTTCCTTACCACCATCCTTCAGCCAAGAACTGGCAGACCATACCAGTTCAGGAATGTGTTCAGCTACAAGTATCAGAGAGCTCGACAACAAAGCTTTAAACAATGCAACATGTTTTGGAAATGGCCTTCCAAACCACTTCTGGCAGCTCAACTGGCTCTTTTTATCTTCCTAGTCTTCCATTCTTAGTGTATTGGCTTTTCTTCCACATACTTGTAGCAACATGGTCCCAGGATGGCTACCCCAGTTCTAGACATCACTTATACATACATTCAAGAATGGGAAAAGGAGGGAAAGGTGACATCAGTGAGCTCTCTATTTGTCTCTTTTATTAAAAAGAAAAAATTTCCCAGAAACCCCAAGTAGACTTCCTCTTCTTATCATTGCCCCAAGCCAAGCCACATGGCCACATCTAGCTCAAGGGAGACTGGGAAATTTTGTATTCGGATTTCCTGCTTCCATAATTGGAGGCAATAAGAGAAAAAAGGGGGCCAGGAATGGCTTGTGTAGGCAAACAACAATGTCTTCCAGAAAAGTCTTCACAGAGAAACCACAAGACATCAGACTGAGAGTTGCTCAAGCCATATTAGGCTGGAAAATTTTTTTAAGCTGAGAAAAGGGGACAAATTTCAGGCTCACCTCAAATATTGTGAGTTAGGCAGAATGAGGCACATCTTAGGGAAAACCCTAAACTGAAAAGACCCTCTCCTGGAGGAAAAGCCCTTGTATTCAGATGCATGTCTCCCACCTCTGCAGCATAGCAAGAGTTCCATACCATCTGTATGGAATACAGATGGTGGGTTATATTGTAGAGTAGGCAGAAATTAAAGATAGCATGTTATTAATATGGCTTTATCAGTTGTTGGGATTAAAAGCTAGAGGAGGGGGCAACTCCCACCTCATGGTGATAACATAAGCTCATCAATTTAGGACAAGATTTTGTCAGGAATAAGGATGGGACTGAGGAGTCAAGTCCACTTTCCCATCGAGAATATCCTTTCTCTAGCCAGATGAATTGTATCCTTTACCCAAGTTATGTAAACACTTGCTACTACCATTATAATGGGTCCAAATATCTCATTTATGATGACTCATTGGGGCTTTGGGCTCCAACACATGGGATGCTGGAAAATGATTCAGTCAAAATAGAAGTTGGGCATGATACAGTAAAAGAGAAAAGAAAAAAGCCCAAAGTCTTGTGTGTGTCTCTGCACACATGTTTGTGAGAAAACACATCCACATGTAATGTTAAAAGGCTACACGGGGAGATCCAAGATGGCGGAGTAGATAAACACTGTGTCTGCTTCATTTCATGAACAAATTAAAATTACACCTAAATTATAGAACAATAAATCTGGAGAACCAGCAGAAGTCTGGTGGAACAGAAATTTTATAACTAAGGATATGAAATAGTCACATTGAGACTGGTAGGATAGGCAAAGACACGGAACTGGCTAACTCCAAACCTCCCTGTGGTGGTTAAGAACCAGGAGGGATATCTCAGCCCCAAAAGTTCACCCCAGAAGAGTGAGGGACCCCAGCCACACACCAACCTCTCCAGCCCAGAGTACTGATGCCAGGAAGAGGAGCCCCCATAACATCTGGCTGTGAAAAACAGTGAGGTTTCCAACCTTCCAGGTAGGATGGAAGGTGGTAAGAAACTCAGGCGTCCTCTTAAAGGGCCCACACACATTCTCTCACTTCCAGACACTCACCTTGGGCTCCAGCGGAGGGACAGTCACTCAGGGGCTGTCAGAGACATACAGGGGACAGACTGAGTTGTGTGGCTTTGAGATGAGGGCTGGAAGGCAGTTAGCATTTTCCCTATGAGAGGTCCTTCTCCCATGCAGCCAGCAGGCTGGCCCCATCTTTCCTTTGTTGAGCCCTCCCCCTACGCTTATGCCCAAATAAGAACATGATTGGTCTGGTGAGCTCTGCAGCTCCACCCTGTTGACTCACTGGGACCCTGCCCCAAACTCCCAACACTGAAGGCATTTTCTCCAAGAGCAGCCAGGCCCAGTTGCATGGCATTCTTTCTTGGAAACCTACCAGAGTCTGAGAGACCCAGGCAGGGTACAACTGGCCCTTGTGTGCTCTGAGACTTTTGCTGAGTAATTTCAGTCTCAGCACTGGCACCAAACCAAGTCTACATTAACATGTTAACCACAACTCTTCCCACTCTAGTGATTCCCTGAGACCATGCATCACCCAACTTGCATCACAACAATTTGCTTTATCATGGGCTGAACCTTAAAGGAGCTGGCAGGGGCAGCAGGCCTCAGGGTGTCCTGGCAATTTGTGCACTACCCCAGGCCTGGTTTTGGTGGCAGACTCTTCCACTAGGTTCACAGTGTGGCCCAACCTATGCACCTGCAGGGTTAGCACAGGCAGCAAAATACCATAGATCACTTTGTAGCTCTTACCAGCTAGTCCCCAGCTGGTCAAAGGCAGTGGGTGACCTGGGCCTGCACTGGAGCCCCTCGTAAGAGACCCCAGAACCAACATACTTGGAGGTTGGCTTCAGATCACAGCAGAGCACTGCCCAATTAGCCCCACGAGTGGCACACTCAAAGGGCAGTCTGAACAGGCACCAGAGCCCACCAGGGTGAATCCCACCCAGGGGGATAAACCCCCACCAGCAAACTATAAGCTGTGGATGTAGCAAAACTCCAAAAACAGTCAGCCTGAGGGTCAATTCCACCCACTGATGTGCCATAGCAACCAAGGCTCAACTATAACAGGAGGGCACACACAACCCACACAAGGGACACTCCTGGAGCACCCAGAGCAGGTGACCAGGGAGACAGTACCACTAGGCCCCACAGGATACCTATGACATAAGGCCAACTGACCAAGACTGGGGGAATGTAGCAGATCTACCTAATACATAGAAATAAGCACAGAGATGCAGCCAAAATGACAAAACAGAAACATACACCCCAAATGAAAACATAGGAGAAAACGCCAGAAAAAGAACTAAATGAAATGGAGGTAAGCAACCTACCAGATAGAGTTCAAAACAATGGTTATAAGGATGTTCAAGGAACTTAGTGAAAACTTCAACAAAGAAATAACAAGCATAAAAATGGACATAGAAACCATAAAAAAAAAATCAGAAGTGAAGAATACAATGACTGAAACGAAGAATGTACTAGAAAGAATCACCAGCAAACTAGATGAAGCAGAGGATTGAATCAATAATTTGGAAGAGAAGGTAGCAGAAAACACCCAATTGGAACAGCAAAAAGAAAAAGAATCTTAAAAAATGAAGAGAATTTAAGAGACCTCTAGGACAACATCAAGCATAAGAACATTCACATCATGGGGTACCAGAAGGAGAAGAGAGAAAGCAAGGCATTGAGAGCCTATTAGAAGAAATAATGCTGAAAACTTTCCTAACCTGGTGAAGGAAACAGACATACAAGTCTGGGAGCACAGAGAATCCCAAACAAGATGCACCCAAACAGGCCCACACCTAGACACATTATAATTAAAATGGCAAAGGTTAAAGTCAGAGAGAATCCTAAAAGCAGCAAGAGAAAGGCAACTAGAATCTTATAAGGGAGCTCCCATAATATTGTCATCTGATTTTTCAACAGAAACTTTGCAGGCCAGAAGGGATTGGTACAAAATATTTAACGTGATGAAAACTGAGACATACAACCAAGATTACCCAGCGAAGCTATCATTTATAATCAAAGAACAGATAAAGAGCTTTCCAAACAAGAAAAAGCTATAGGAGTTCATCACCACCCAACCAGTATTATGAGGAATGTTAGATGGACTTCTTTAAGATTGGGGGAAGAAATCAAAATTATGAACAATTAAATGGCAATAGCTACATATCGATCAACAATTACTTTCAATGTAAATGAATTAAATGCTCCAAACAAAAGATATAGGAGGGCTGAATGGATTTTTTTTTTTTTTTTAAAAAAAGACCCTTACATATGCTGCCTACAAGAAGCTCACTTCACTTTGAAAGACACACACAGACTGAAAGGAATGGAAAAAGATATTTCATGAAAATGAAAGTGAAAAAAACAAATAAACACACAAACAAACAAAATAAGCTGTGGTAGTGATACTTATACCAGACAAAACAGACTTCATAACGAAGGCTATATAACAAGAGACAAACAAGGACTCAGTAATCCCACTTCAGGGTATTTATCTGAAGAAACCCAAATGCTACTTTGAGGAGATGTGTGTACCCATATGTTCATTGCAACATTGTTTACAATGGCCAAGATGTGGAGGCAGCCTGGGTGTCTGTCAATGGATGAATGGATAAAGAGGAGATGGTACATACGTACAATGGCATATTGCTCAGCCAGGGAAGGGAATGGGTTCTTGTCTCCTGTGTCATCATGGATGGACCTGGAGGATATTGTGCTGAGTGGAGTGTCAGACAGAGAGACAGATGCAATGAAATATTGCTTATATGTGGAATCTGAGAAACAAAATTAACAGATAAAACAGAAACAAACTCGTAGATAAAGAGAACATCTTGATGGTTACCAGATGGGAGAGGGGTTAGAGATGAGTTTAAAAAGGGGATAGGATTAAGAAGTACAAAGTGGTTGTTACACAGTAATGATGGGGATGTAGAGTACAGCATAAAGAATATAATCAATGATATTTTAATAATATGTATGGTGTACTAGATTTGTTGGGGTGATAGATGGGAGGGAGTTGGGGGCATGGTGAATGGAGTAAGAAGTACAAACTGATAGTTACAAAATAGTCACAGTGATGTAAGATAAAATAAAGGGAATATAGTCAATGATATGGTAATAACTATGTATAGTGTCAGGTGAGAACCAGTCAGGGGGATCATTTCTTAGATTATACAAATGTCTCACCACTATGCTGTGCACCTGAAATTAACATAAAATAATATTCAATGTCAACTGTAATTGAAAAATTAAAAAAGGGGGGAAAAGGTGAAAGGAAATAAAATGTTCAAATCTCCAGGTATGAAACAAATCATTCATGGGGATATAATGTACAGCATAGGGAACATAGTCAATAATATAATGATAGCATGATATGATATCAGATGGTTGCTGGACTTATCACGATGATCACCTCTTTAGACATATAAATGTTGAATAACTATAGTGTACACCTGAAACTAATATAATTTTGTATGTTAGCTATATTTTAATAAAAATCTTTTTTAAAAAAAGGCCACATTGGACTGATTACATCTTAAGCCAAGATCTGTCCTTGTATATCTTACCAAATTCAAATGTTTTAATTCAGCAAGTGATTTTGGATATCACAGTGTTTTTCTCTCATGTTGGCAAGTTAAACCAAGTTGCTTTGTGAAGAGAACACAGCTCATCATTGCACTGCTGTCTGGAGACATGCTCAGTAAAATGAACCCAGCCTCTGTTCACCCATCCACCTATCTATTCATCTCTTCATCTATCTATTCATCTATCTACTCATTCACCCATTCATTCATCCAACACTCCTTCCTTTCCTTGGGGCTTGCACTAGCATCCTTTCTTCCTTGCCTAGCAGAGATGCACTTTCACCCTATTAAGACTTCAGTTTTCTTTTTTTTTTTTAATTAAAGTTTATTGGGGTGACAATTGTTAGTAAAGTTACATAGATTTCAGGTGTACAATTCTGTATTACATCATCTATGTATCACATTGTGTGTTCACCACCCAGAGTCAGTTCTCTTTCCATCATCATATATTTGATCCCCTTGACCCTCATCTATCACCTGGCTCCCTGCTTACCCTCTGGTAACCACTAAACTATTGTCTGTAAGACTTCACTTTTCACAGGAATGTCTTTCTTCTCCCTTCTCCATTTTAGGAAATCCCACTGATCTTTCAAATCCAGGGTCAATTCTGTTTTATAAGCTCTTTCATGGAGCTCCACTGTAAGCCCACAATGTTATCTTCCATCTTAATTGTTATGGTACTTATGTTTTGTATCTCTCTTTCTTTATGTAATAAATTACTGCCTTCAACATCTCTTTACTGTTGTAGTGCATTGCTCTTGTCTCTTGCGACTGAACTATTCTGCATTTTTTATCTCCCCAAGTAAATTGTACACTCTGTGAAGAGAGACTATGGTTTTTATGTCTTTGCATGCTCCCTCCACAGCTGGCCTTTTGTATAACATTATGCAAATTGCAGGCACTTAACAAACATACTTTGATTGGGTATGCAGTTCCCTAGTCTGTGAAGTGGGGATAATATTGGTGTTAAAGGAATACCGTGAGGATTATTGAGATGGTATATATCAAAGAACTTCTTAAACTGCAAAGACCTAAAGACATTATTATTGATGGTAATATTGCTTTGTTTTTAATGAAAATGAGTAAAAGTAACAGCCATATGCTAGGCTCTTGTTCATCTAAATGAAATAAGAATACACTCAATAAACATTTCATTAGTACTCACAGAAAGATTAGGTCCAGTGTAAAATGGATAGAACATAGTCCCTGCCTTCAAGGAGCTTTTATTTTAGCCAAGGAGCAGAAACAGGAGTGCCTGTCACTGTGTGTGAGGCTGCAGAGAGCACCATAACACAGACACAAAGTACTCAGAGATGGAAGGAACTCTTTCATTTTGTCTGGAGGATTAGGAGAAATTCTAAAGAAGAGTTGTAGCTTGAGCTGACCCAGAAAGGTGAGTAGACATCCCGTAGATGGAGAAAGAGGAAAAGAACATTCTAGGGAGGAAACAGCATAGAAGTGCAGGGTGTGTTGGGGAAGAGGAAGCAGGATTGTCTGATTGCAACCTAAGGATTTTGTGAACCCCCTTAGGGAATGTGGACTTGATTGCAAGGCAATGCAAAACCACAGAGGACGGAAATTATTAGGTTTGTATTTCAGCTAAATGGCTATCAGTGACAATGCTTTCCATGGCAAATAACAGAAACCCAATTAAAAGTGCCTTAAACAATAAGGCCATTTATTACCTCACCTCACTGGAAATTTAGGGGTACGCAGGCTGCAGGCATAGTACAATCAGCTCCCCCAAGGCCCATGATCATTCCATGTCTCCACTCTGCAAACACAAATTACTTTATTCTTGGGGTGGTTGCACATTCAGGCATGACCAGATCCTAAAACATCCTTCCAGCAGATACCCCTCTCCATGTCTTATTGGGTCACATGGCCCTGTCAGAGGATAGGGGCAGTTGACATGGCTGGCCTAGACCAATCATCTGAGATGGAATGACATTGGAGAGTCAAACATATCGTCCACCACAAAAACACTAGCTACCACCATGCAGATGGGCCCATGGGGGAGACTGAAGACATAGAGACCAATTGAAAAAATAGTGCAAGATTACTGGCATAAGGTAATGAGACTTGGACCAGAGATGTGGCTTTGGGCATGAAGGAGGAGGATAAAGTGAAGACACATCTTGCATGTGAAAAAGAACTTGGCAACTCATCGTAAGTGAAGTGACAAACCAGGAGGCGAGAACGCTCTAAGCTTTGAATCTTTGGTGACATGTCCTATTGCCTGAGCTGGGTATTTGGGTGGTGGCTTGGCATGGCCCCACAAGACCTGCCTGGCAAAGACTAAAAGCATGAGAAAGAGAGGACTCACCCAACTTCTCTCTTTTTCCAAGAATTGGCACTGTGTAGCAGTTGAAGGGCTGACGTTAATGTCATGCTATCTGTTTCCCATCACTTATGAGCTGAGAACTTGAGTAAGCTTCTATTTCCTCATCTGCAAAATGGGTATAATAATGCATAGCTCATAGGGTTCTTGTGTCAAGGGCTAAATATAGTACCCAGCATATAAAAGACATCGTGGTATAATACATAAGGGTTCTAGCCCTAGTTAGGTCACTCACTGTATGACCTTAGTTCAATTACTGCACCTCTCTGAACCTCAATTTACTCATCCGTAAGGTGGGGGTAATACCAGCTCATGGAGTTTCTAAGAGAATTGGATTAGAAAAATACGTCAGGTGCTAACATGGAGCGTTGGTGAGTTTTGACTGCTCAAATGAGAGGAAGAGTCCTGTTGTAATTAGTAAAGTAGAAAATCCTGACCCTCCTCTCCTAGCCTCCCCCAAAGCTCAGGCATGGCCGGTGCATCCAGATTTCATCAGTCAGATGTACACGCTCCTACGTTTTGAATGAGGGTGGGGAGGGCAATGAAGCTGGGAAAGAAGAATAGGGTGGGGTTCGGGGTGACAGTGAGGTGCAAATGGCAATAGTGCCAGCATTGGTGTCCAGTGTCCAAACCAGAGCAGTCAACCGTGCAAGCTCTGGCTTCTGGAATTCAATGGTGCTGGCAGCAGGTTTTTGTTTTGTTCATTTTGTTTTGTTTTTTACTGAACTGGTTCTGAGGTATGCTTTTTGCTGTTCTCCGACGGCAAAGACGCATTTTGTTCCTGCTTATTTGTTCCATCTGGTTGTCTAATCTTTCTGAGACTTCTGTGAACTACCTAATAGCTTCAATTTTTTCTTTTCTGCTTTAATCTGCTTCAGTAATTTTCTGTGATTATAAGTAGGAGTCCTGACTCCACATGGAGTAGGAAGGTCATACTGGTTCCTTCCCCCCTTTGACTCCCTTATTCTCAGCTTCTTTCTGTCCACCCAAGTTTTGTTCTCATTACATCATGCTCTGATCAGGGGGAAGAAAACCTCTCCCATGCAAAGAAAACATGGAGTCACTCCATTCTATAATCATTTGCTTCACTATTTCCCATGGAAGCTCATTCCACAGGAAAGCAAACCTGGGGAGGGGGCGTGGAGAGGGAGTGAGCAGCAGAGCAATTTTATAAATTGCCCTCAATTTTTAAAACAAAAGGTGTCTTGAGGGCAAACATAAACTTGTTCACCAAACCCCAAAACGTGACCCTAGGGAACATCTGTGAATGCTTAGAAGTAGAATTTGAGGGACAAAGAAACAGAAGTACTCATTTACATGGTAATGGTCTTTTGGATTTCACAAACTGATGGACCTAATTAAGTACCCAGAAGACTGCAGAGCATAACAAAATATATGGTTTCATGAAAGCTTTGCTTAATTCATGGGCAATAAAATCATATCAGATGGTCAAGAGGACCCTCAGGAGTCTAAGAAGTACATCCTTAACATTCTTGAGTGAAAATTGCCGCTGGCAGCCTCAAAGCACTCTAAGTAGGACTCCGAGATAGAGTATTGGGCTGACTGGTTACTGAGGGGTCACAGAACTCAGCCTCCAGTGCCTCCCAGTCCAATGTAGGAATTACCCCACAGCAGCATAAGCAGATACTTATCAGTCACTGGCCACTCAGCCTCTGCTTCAAGTCCTTCAGTGACCAAGCCAATGGTTGGCCCAGTAAAATGATGTATTGGCATTGGTTGCCTTCATCCCTCGGATTCAGGATTCATTCTCCCTTCTTATGGAAGCACCTCTCTCCCCCCTCCCCTCTTCTCTCTCTCTGAAATGATCTCTTGTCCATTGTATGAGACCTTAGGGGGACTGTCACTGAAAATGTCCTGCCTTCCCTTGGCCAAGCCAGGCTTATTCGATTCTCACTCCATGAACTTCAGATCTTGAATGTAGTGGTGTTGCCACGACCTTTAAAAAGAAGGGGGGTGCAATTTATTCCATCAGTATTATCCTGATGAGTTGTCCCTTCTATCTAGAATCCTAGACATCTTTTGCTTCCTTCATTTTTCCAAGTCTGTTTTCCCAGGCTTATCTCTATAAGATGCCCCATTTCCTCAAATAATTTTTTCCCGTTTGTGTTCATTGACTCTGTTTTTCGCAACCAGAGAACCACAACTGGTCTAACTCATTATAGCAATAGTAACAATCCCTAGTTATTAGAAAGTGCTTCCTTATAGCAAACCCAATTCTTCTTCCATGTGACTTCTACTCTGTTTCAGGTTTCTGGAACAACTCTTTCCTGTTTTCTAGAGCAACTTTGAACCAATGTTCTACATACGATAAGCATTCAAACATCGGAGGACAGTATGTTTTCCTTCAGTCACTGTTTTCTGGGATAAATAGCTGTGATTTCTCAGCAATTACTTGTAGAACATAATTCCAAATCCATCAACATCATGGGTCCTCTGAACACTTAAAATGTGACCTCAATCAGGGGAACATGAAGGCTATAATGGGGTCATTTCTCTCAACCTCTTCACTAATTACATAAACGGCCACTTTTTTTTTAGCACCAACATGACATTATTGGATTATATTAGATGTATTTTCAACTAAAACTAATTTTTAAAACTCATTTTTCTTCATCATATAAGCAGCACATAATCTTTGAAAATTAGAAAATACAAATAAACAACAGCTAAATTTTTAAAAACTCTCACAACCCACCACCCAGGGATAATCACCGTAAATATATTCTTATAAAATCTTCCAAACTATTTTCTATGTTTATTATACTGTCTCTTCTATTGGTTGTGTAATATTCCAATGTATGTTATGTGCTTAACTAGTACCCTCTGGATGGTTTCCTTATAGTTTTGCTTTGTTTTTGCTATGATAAACAATGCTTTTATAAATATTGCTATACATCCATCTTTGTTTGTTTCTCTGAAGATTTCTTATTTTTCCAGCTTTATTGAGATATAAGTGACATATAACATTGTATAAGCTTAAAGTGTACACCATACTGATTGGATACATTTACATGCTGCTACATGATTACCACCTTAGATAACACTTACGTAATTATTATTTCTTTTTGTTGGGAGAACGCTTAAAATCTTCTTTCAGCAACTTTCAAGTATGTAATATAGTATTATTAGCTATAATCATGGTGCTCTACATTAGATCCCCAGAAGTTGTTAATCTTATAACTGGAAGTTTGTACCCTTTGACCAATATCTCCCCATTTTCTCCACCCTCAGTCCCTGGTAACCACCATTCTATGTTTCTCTGAATTTGGCTTTTTTAGATTCCACATATAAGTAAGATCAAATGGTATTTGTCTTTCTCTGTCTGATTTATTTCACTTAGCATACTTCTTAACATTTTCTACAAGTTGAATTGCTAGGTCAAAGGATATGTATTTTCTTTGAGGCTTTTAATTATCTATCACCTAATTACCATCCAGAAACCAATTTAAATTCCCAATGGCAGATTATAAAAGGCTTTAAGACTCCTGGAATTTTCACATGAAAACCTGCCTAGCCAGGTGTCTCCCATCCTATAGTAGTAATTGATTCTTAGTTAAATGAAATACTGTATTTATACTTCCTTAATTTTTTTTAATTGGCTGTAGTGTCTCTTTTCCACCTGTTGAGATTATTACATTAGAGACTCAGCCTTGATCCTGAGAGTCTTGAGATTCAGTCAAGTGTGGGATTATTCATTCATTCTGATTTTGCATCACCTGCAAATCTGACTAATGTCTCTGCTATGTTTTCATCCAAATTACAAATAACATTGTTTAATAGAATAGAGCCAAGAGCTGGGCCCCATGGCAATCTACTAGGTGTGTCTTCAGCCTGAGAGATAATCGTTGACACACCTACCTCTCAGCTCTGATGGCAGTTTACATCTCACTCTATCCTTCTCAGACCCACCCACAATCCAGCAACTAATGAGGTGCTGGTTGACAGAAGGATGGGGCTTCAAACTACAATCAGTGTCTGTTCTGGCTGGTCAATACCCAGGGTGCGTCAGTAGTTAAATATTACTAATATTATCCTTGCACCCATATACCCATGTCCAACGTGAAACAGAGGTTAATAGTTTGTCATATTTGTCTCAGATATCTTTTTTTGAGGAAATAAGATATCTCAAATATAGCTAAAGCCCCACCCTCATCTCCCTCTCACCCCAAAAGAAATACTATGTAATTCCTTTGCATTTTGTGCTTTTAGTCCACTTACATGTATCCATGAACAATGCATATCTGATCTTTTTATGTGAAAATTTTGCATAAGTAGTATTACATGTATGTGTCTTCCTAAGACTCCTCAATATTGTTTTTGAAGTGTATCCACCTTGATATATATAGATAGATATAATTCATTTATTTTAACTGCTTTATAATATCTATTTTTTTAAACAAATCCCCTGCTGAAGGACCTTTGAACTATTTCCACAAAGGCCATTGCAATGAATAACCTTGAGCCCAAGCCCTGTGTACATATTCCAGAGTTCCCCTAAGACGGTCACGTAGTGGAATTGCTGGGTCATGGGTATGAGCATCTTCAACTCGGAGTTACCACTTGCTCTGCAAGGCAGTCTACCCATTAGTTCCATCGTTTCTTCCTACCAGCACTGCATGAGTTCCTTTTTCCCACATCCTCACTAACATTTGGTATTGTCAGCCAAACAGCCAAACTCTGGGGTATGAAATAGTTCCTCGATATTTTAATTTGTATTTCCCTGGATATCAGTGACAGTGGGCATCTTTTCATAAGTTTATTGGTGATTTTGTGTTTCTTCACCTGTGAGTTGTGTGTCCACACCTGGAAGCCAGCTTCCAAGATGGCCCCAGTAATCACATCCTTGTGCTGTCCCCATCCACATTGTACAGGGGGTCGTCTATGAAACTCTGGCAGCAGAGATGGCATGTCACCTCTGAGATGATGTTATACAAGACCCTGCAGCTTCTACCTCGGTTGTTCTCTTTCTTTTGGAATGCTCAATTTGGGAGAAACTAACTACCATGTTGTGAGCAGCCCTATCCCACATGGCAAGGAACTGAGGTGTCCTGCCAACAGCCAGTAAGAAACCGAAGCCCCCAGAAAACAGTTGCATGAATGAATTCGGAAGTGAATGCAGGTGACTGAAGCCTCGGGGACATCATCAGCTAGAGCCACCAAGCTAAGATAATCCTGAATTCCTGACTCTCTGAAGATAATAAATATTTGTTATTTTAAACTGCTAAGTTTGGGGTAATTTTTATGTAGCAACAAATAACTAAAACATTTTTGAGACTTTTTTTGGAGGTGTTTTTCTCTTTCTTACTGATTTGAAGAAATTGTTTTAAATATTCTAGGCAAGGGCGGCCGGTTTGCTCAGTGGTTAGAGTGCAGTGTTCATAATATCAAGGTCGCTGGTTCGATTCCTGCAGGGGCCAGTGAGCTGCGCCCTCCAACTAGATTGAAAACAACTTGCCTTGGAGCTAATGGGTCCTGGAAAAACACACTGTTGCCCAATATTCCCCAATTTAAAAAAGATCTATATTCTTAACACTAATCTTTTGTTAGTGATATGGGTACAAATGTCTTCTCCCAAACTTTGGTTTGTCTTTTCACTTTATTTAGGGTGCTTTTCGATAACAAAGGTTTAACATTTAATATAACAAATTCACCATTTTTTTTCCATTACAGTTTAAGCTCTTCATATTCGACTTAAAAAATCCTTTACTGCCTCAGTGATAAAAAGATAGTCTTCTATGTTTTTATTTAAATGTTTTAAAACTTATCTTTGTACTTTTAGTTCTTTAATCAGTCTGGAAATAGTTGTTGAATTGAATCGGCCAAAACTTCTAATACTTTTTGTTTATAATTTATTGTTAAAGAAGTTTGTTGTGCATGTTTCAGTTTGAAGATTGGTTCTTGGTTCTGACAAAGACCAGAGCAAAATAATTATCAAGCAATGCTGCTGTCTCTGTGGTCATCTGACACAGTGACCTTATCCCACCTCGCTTCAATGATTGCTCCAAACATTGGGATTGTTTGTAGACAGCAGCCATACCTTTCTGTGGGTCAGCATCCTATCCCCTTCTCTATGTCTTGAGCCCTCCTCATCCCCATAAGTCTTGGTACAAAGCAGAGCTGAGCATGGCTGGCACAGTTTCTCAGCTCTCTGGCCTCAAGGATGTACACACATCACCCAGGATCTGCCAATCAGACACATTCGTCTTGGACGTTGAATGCAAAGATTTCTCAGCAATTCTGGAGCAGTGCTTTTCCAACCTTCATGACCTTAAGAATCACCTTGAAGTCCTGTTGAAATGCAGATGGCTAAGTCCAACCCCAGAGCATCTGATTCTGTAGGTCTGCGGTGGGGTACGATAATTTGCATTTGTAACACCTCCCAAGTGGTGCTGAAGCTGCTGATTCCAGGACCACACTTTGAGTAGCATTAGAGCAGCCTGTCTGGCGATGACGGTGGTTCCTAGGAGAGAGATTGGGTTACCAGGGTGGCATGCACCCTGGTAACAGGGGATGTCAGCACCCATGTCAGCCCACCCATGTCAGCAGGGGAAGCTGAGCCAGTCCTGTGCTGGGATCTGGAGCATCGTTTCTCACTGGGTAGCTGCTACCATTGGTTCTCCAGCCCTCCTGGCGATTCTGTGAGCTACCCTGTAGCCTAAAACTAGATTGTCTTACTGCTTAAATCAGCCAGAGTTCATTTCTACTGCTTGCAACTGAGAATGCAGACTGATCCAGCACCCATTCTGTTGTCTTTATAACTATACATGCTTATTATAAACATATTTGGAAAATACAGGAAGCTCAAAGAAACAAATTCACAATCATCTTTAATCGCACCTCCAGAGACAACTACTATGAACGTTTTGTTTTATCACTTTCAGTCTTTCTCTATACACACACACTTTTTATATATTTGAGATTACACCGAACATACTATTGTGTAACTCCCCTTTTTTCATTCCAACAATATAAGTAAACATTTCTCTCACCAAAAAGTATTGCACAATATGTTTTGCAATAGGGATAGGGCATTCCAGCATATGATATACTATAATTTATTCAAATAGCCTCTGCTATTTGACATGTAGGTAGATTCAAATTATTTGCTATTATAAGTAACACTGCCAACTTCTGATTCAAAATGGCATGTGGTGAGTAATTCTTACTACAGCCTCTCTAAATTCCCCAAAATTCATTCATTAAACAAATATTTCTTGTGTGTGTACCATATGGCATGCACTGTTCTAGCTGCTAAGGATAAAGAAATGAACAAAATAGACACAAATACCTGCCTTCATTGTAGCTTACATTTCAGTGGGGTGAATAGTAATAATACCACATGTTCCTAATATATACACAGCATACAATATATAAATAATAAAATAATAATAAAATAATAAAATAATAATGATGGCAGCAACAACTTATTAAATGTTTGCCATCTGTCAAGCATTATGCTAAGCCTGTTCTGTGCAATAAATCCTCAGATGCTATTATCATCTCCATTTTTCAGAAAAGGCTACCAACACTCATTTTTTCCTGCCTCACCATTAATTATGGCAGATTTAGTGCTGAATTGGTTAAATCTGACCCCTCCCCAAAGCCTATGATGGGAGCAAGAGGAAAATGCCATGTCATAGAGCAGTGCAAACCCAAGTGAGAGCCTATTTTACTCAAGGCAGTGGACCAGGACCTATGTTTATCAAGCCTCGCTTCGGTTTTAGACTCGGAAGGAAATGGGACCCAGCCCCCATGAGACCACAGGGAATTTGCTTTCTACCTGTCGACAAGCATCAGATCATATTTTGCTCAAGAGCAAGTTAAGAGAACAAAACCAGCATGGGGTTTATGAAAAAATACAGGCGGGGGACAAAAGCAGAGGCACGATTAGAAGACCCAGAACAAGAGCAAACCACGGATAACCAACCATCCATTGCTGGATCAATAAGATGTCAAAAGGCTTTTTTGCATCCACCATAGGGTTCAAGAAGACATGGCCTGTCTGAAATATGAAGTCATAGAGAGAAAACAAACTCAGATGAAAAAGCAATAAACTGAGATAAATAAGGGTAGTATTAAAAGGATGATAAAGGAGGAATGCAGGGAGACTAAAAACAAAAGCAAGTTAGAATTCACTACTCCTTCACAAGTGGTAAAATTGACATTACAAAAACATCTGCATCAGCTGGAACCATATATTGCTGAAGACCTGAAGCAATAATCAACTGGAACTCTTGCACATTCCTTCTGGGAAACAATTTGACAACATCCAGTAGCACAAACATATACATGCAGACTCCCAGGCACATACTCTGGGACGATGGTTCCAAAGTTTGTTGAACATCAGAACTACCTGCTTTCTAAAGTCCAGATGCCCAAGTCAGACCCTGTACCAATTAAATCTGAATTTCTTGGGACTGTGAGCCACCTTGGTAGTTTTTAAAGATCCCTGCCTGATTCCAATTTGTAACCAACTTTGGGTATGGCTGTTCTAGAGAAATCCTTGTGTGTATGCACTGGATGTCATCTACTAGAATGTTCACAGCAGCATTGTTTATAATTGCGAGAATCCAGAAATTTCCCATTGTCCAAGGGTAGAATTGATGCAATGTGATGTATTCGCACAATGAAATACTACAGCACAGTGAAAATTAGTTGCAGACACACCCATCAATATGAATAAATTTCACAAACATAATGTTGGGGAGGGAAGGGAAACGATTCACAGAAGATCATATACAACTTGCTTGCATTTACATAAGGGGAAAATTGCATGACTAGACAATACACTGTATCGTTTGTTGTAAACTATAAAGAAATGCAAGGGAATAAGAACCACAAACTACAGGATAGTGATTAACAGAGAGGAGGACGAAGCTACTAAGATACTGGTGTTGTTTTGTTTCTTAAACAAATGGTGGTAGCTTATATCTTATACATATGCTATGAATATTACTTCATATTGTCAATGTAAGAATGCCCAAACCTGTAGAGAATTTTTATAAGAGTTTATTTGAGCCAAACTGAGGACATATGCCAGAGAGCAAAATTTCAAATGCTCTGGAGAATATAACAGTTTTGCAACTTCTTTTATGCATCGGAAATTAAGGTAGAGATTTAGGAAGATTGGAGAAAGCAAGGTGAGGATTGGGTTACAGGACAGTTAATGAGATTACTGCTCTCTGGAGGGTTAATACCTCCTTGGAGGGGTATTACCTCTGGTATTTCGCAGGTGTGTTCAGCTGGACGCACAAGAACAATGGTCAGGGTTGGCTTAAAAACTCTCATTGAAGAAGCTACAGGCCTAGGGCATGACTACCCACCACCACTTACCAGTTAGGAATTTATGATCACATCACCCTGTGAAGTTACTTTCCATAGAACTCTTTTTTGTCATCCACAACATGCTTTAATTATTTAATGAAATGTTTTAAAGGAATTTTAAAATTAAAAAGTGAAGAGTTAGTTGTAGGGATCAGTATAAGAATTCTTCCAAAATTCAGAGGAAAAGAGCAAAGAAACAAAAAATGATGAAATAAAAGTGTAGCTATCAAGGACACTGAATGGCCATAACTATACCTTTTCTGATTATAATGCAAAAAAAAAAAAAATAGAAACAGGTGGTTTTTTTAAATTCCACGGCTTAAATATTAATTTATGTCATCTCAGATGAGGATAACTTCTGGAACCAGAGAGCATAAATAAAAAGATTTCTAGATCTGAAATACAAACAAATGTAAAACAACATCAAGATTATTGGATCAAATGTATTGGATCAACTTCATTGATTCTTTGCTCCTGGCCTTGAATATTTCCTTAAGCAAATTCTTGGAAGTAGAATTACTGACACATAATAGATGTTCAAAAAATAGTTGTTAAAAACATGAATGGGGCTGGCCCTGTGGCTCAGGCGGTTGGAGCTCCTTGCTTCTAACCCCAAAGACTGCCGGTTCGATTCCCACATGGGCCAGTGGGCTCCCAACCACAAGGTTGCCGGTTCGACTCCTCAAATCCTGCAAGGGCACCTCGAGCTGGGATGCCACTGAGCTCCCAGATGGCTCAGTTGGTTAGAGCGTGTCCTCTCAACCAGAGGGTTGCCAGTTCGACTCCCGGAAGGGATGGGGGGCTGTGCCCCCGGCAACTGACATCGGCAACTGGACCTGGGGCTGGGCTGTGCCCTCCACAACGAAGATTGAAAGGACAACAACTTGACTTGGAAAAAGTCTTGGAAGTACACACTGTTCTCCAATAAAGTCCTGTCAAAAAAATAATTTTTTTAAAAAAGCACGAATGTACAGAGAAAATTCTGTAAGAGTAAACATTCATATAGAAGAAAATTCTTAAAACAGTATGTCAGAGTTTACTTTTTTCTTTTTTCTTTTTGTGTTATTTTGTTTTTTAAACTTATCTTTTGCCTTTTTATTTTCTTGTTTTTGGTCAGAAGTTACATTTGAGGGCGGATGGATGGCTCAGTTGGTTAGAGCGCGAGGTCTGGGCAACAGGGCTGCCGGTTTGATTCCCACGTGGGCCAGCGAGCTGCACTCTCCGCAACTAGAATGAAGTCAATGAGCTGCCGCTTAGCTCCTGGGGGGACAGATGGCTCAGTTGGTTGGAGCGTGGGCTCTCAACAACAGGGTTGCCGATTGGACCCCCATCCAAGGGATGGTGGGCTGCACCCCCTGCACCCGACAGAAAGAACAACAACTTGACTTGGAAAAGTGCTGGAAGTACACACTGTTCCCAATAAAATCTTAAAAAAAAAAACAAAAAAAAAAAAACTTACTTTTGAATGAGGAACTAAAAGGTGATTTTTATCTCCCTTTTTACTATTTATTTTTTTTCCTTTTCTACAATCAATACATGTTACTTGTGTAATAAAAACAAAATGTAATTTTATAAGTAGATGTATAAGGGGAATTGCAGCAAAGACACTTCCTGGATCTTTCCTGGAAAATTTAATACATGATGAAAACAAGTTGGCTAAATTCTAAAAGATGAAATTAAAAGAGAGCTTGAGTCCCAGCCAGATCCTCACAACCTCATCATGGTAGCCAGCCTCCATCAACACCTAGGATCCCTGCCTCCTGGTATTCCCACCCTTGTGTAGCACCCCTCCTACATCGTGTAAGAGTTGGACTGTGAGACCACAGAATATCACAGAAGAGATGGTATGTCACTGCTGAGATTAGGTTATAAAAGACACTTCCATCTTGGTCATTCTTCCTTTTTTGGATCAGTTGCTCTTAGGAAAGCCAGCTGCCATATTGTGAGCAGCCTTATGGAGAGCCCTGTGTGGCAAGGAACTAAAGTCTCTTGCCAATGGGCATGAGCCATCTTGGAAGGAGCTCCTCCAGCCCCAGTCAAACCTTCAGATGATGCAGTCCCAGATGCCGCTTCAGATGATGAGATCCCGAGGGAAATCACATGACAGAATTTAAACCAGAACCTACCAGTTAAACCACACCTGGATTCCAGACTCTCAGAAACTGTGTGAGATAATATTAGTTTTGTTTTAAGCTGTTGAGTTCTGGGGTAATTTGATCTGCAGCAATAGATGACCAATAAACCTTTCTAAACTAGTTTAGTGGCTTTTAGCACCAGGAAGAGATAAGGAAAAGGGTAAAGGGACAAAAGGGGATAAGAGAACATCTTTCGGAGGGAGCAGATTTCCTTATGAAGTAATTATATCTTCAACCATTCCCCACATCCCATGTAGTATGGAGACTCTTGACCTGTTTTCCCAAATTGGGAGACTCCACAGAAGTGCCCGTGAGGTAGACGAGTGACTCTAGAACCTGGAGCATGTACTCCCTCCTTTTCTGGAGTTAACTTACTAGCGTTTGGCAACTCACAGAGAGGCCCTGTATAATTCTATTACAAACTGTTGTGGGGTGACACACCTGGGCACAGAGAGGATGGTGGTTCCTCCTCTGGGATTTCATAAAAGGAGACCCAGGAAAGTTCCACCCTCCTGGGTAAAGATGGGCTGACTCAGGAGAGTGATCCCCCTTGACCAAGTGTTCTGCTGTGTTTGGAATGGCTGAGGCTCCCAGAGCTTGACCACCTATCTTCCAAGGTCCACCCAGCCTAGGACCTTGGACAGAGACAGACTGCCTGGGCCTTCACCTATGTACCAAGCATAGCACAGCAGCTGAATGCTACCTAGAACCCCATATAGGTGGATCCAACCAACTATGCAGCTACCGACAGACCCTAAGAGCCTAGTCAAACAGAGAAGCATGGCCTGGCAGAGAAAGGAAAGGTCTGGCTTCTCCACTTCCCACAAGGGGCCTCTTGGAACAGGCATAGAGGGCTGCGAGGAGGAAAGGAATGGGTACCAACAAAGTTGTCTTCTGTTTCCCAAGTCCAGGGCAAGGGCTCTGAACTGGATGGTGATAGAAAATAACAATATGTGAATGTGATGGAATGTTTCCTCGAAATGAAACTATTTTAAATTGGAAGTGGCCAAACCCAGCTGATATTTATAAGATTGGGCTAACTTCGGTCTTTCCACTGCTGAGCATAAATAGGGGATTTTTAGAGAAAAGGAAGTAAGTTATAAAAATAAAGCAGACCTCTTGTTGGTACATGGCTAAGTGGGGTCTATTCAATTAAAGCTGCTAAATAAATGAGCAATGAGACCTGAGGCATATATTCTACTTCCTCTTGAATGTTAAGCTGGTCAAGTCCCCTGTGCAGGCACACTGCACTCTTTCAAGACCTTCCATAATTATAAATATAGTTATTTTTTAATTGTTTAGAATTTCCTGCTCCTTGTAAATATTATTCCTTCTTCGACTCTAGACCAGCTGTCCGATGGAAATTCCTGTGATGATGGAAACGTCCTGTATCTGCACTGTCCAATAAAATAGCCACTCACCACACTAAACTACTTCTAAGCTGCCTACTAAGCACTTGAAAAGTAACCAGTGCAACGGTGAGAATGACTTTTACATTTTATTTCATTTTAATTAGTTTAAATGTAAATGGCCATACGTAGTTAGTGTTACAGCATTAACACTGGCAGTTTGAGATGGAGTTGTACCTGTTTCTTTCTACTGAACTTTTGGAAATCTGGTTTCCTAAACTTGAGGCACATCTTTGTTTGGTTGTTTTCTATGGCAAACTCCCAAAAGACAGGTTCCAGCTTTCTGACACTTCCATACCACCCACCAATTCTTTCTGATGTATTCTCAGAATCAAATTTAGAACAGCATTTATAATAATGTTTACACCGGGAAAATTTGACAAGAACTGGATATCTGATCATTTTAAGGAATTACTAAAATTGCATACTGAAATATTTACAGATAGAATGACATGAGGTTTGCGATTTGCCTTAGTTAATGGACTGGGGGAGTGGATGGAGGAAAGAAGACTGGTTGATAACTGTTGAAGCTGTGTGATGGGTTCATGGGCACCCTGTAGATTAGATTAGTCTCTCCACTTTACATGCTTGTAGAGTTTTTTAACAAAAAAAATTAAGAGTTTATAACAACATGGGAAAGTATTCATATTATCAAGTGGAATGGGGACAATGCAAGATACAAAATGATAAATAAAGAATAAAACGAAGAATTTTATAGGACTAGAAGGAAATATGGAAATAATGTAGGATAGTGGTTAGGATTCAGATGGCTGAGTTCCAATTCTAGCTATAACACCGACTTGGCTTAGGGAAATTTTTCAGCTTTACTAGACCTCAGTCTCCTCATCTACAAAATGAGGATCATACTAGAATGCACATCTTAAAATTGCTGTGGTGATTTATAGACGATGTAATACAGAATTGTACACCTGAAATCTATGTAAATTTACTAACAATTGTCACCCCAATAAAATTAATTTAAAAAAATTGCTGTGGTGATTAAATGAGCCTATTTATGAAATACTTAGCCAGCACCTGGCACACAATATAAGTCCCAACTTATATCTGGGCAATAGACTTATAAATGGTTGTTGTTACACCACCATATTATCCAATTTTCCACAAAAGAGATGTCGTCTTTTTTGATTCAAGGAGGAAAATGATTTTTTTTTAAAATAAAAGAATAGCTTGTTCCATTGCTACTTTTGTGTTCCAAGAAAACGATAACAAAGTAAGTTAATAGTTTATCAGATGTTCTAAATTTTAGTAAAAGGAGAATTTCCGCTTATGTCTGGGTATGTGGAATTCCCCATGAAAACCCAGTTTCACGCTTTGTGATACGTATTAGGAAAGCACCCTCTGGACGTTTCCTCTGGCCTGGGGGACTGAAGGGGGTAGAGTGGGGTCTTGCTTCTGTGATTCTCCTCATTATTCCTGGCCCAAAAGCTCTCCACCATCCTCTGATGGACAGACTTTCTTTGCAGATGATGTTACATAATTTTCCCTTTCTTTGGATTTGCAACTTTAAATAACATATATCAATCCATCGTCACTTTCTAGTTACGAATCTTCTCCAAGTGGTGCTGATGAAATTATAGTTTTCTTCTTCCAATAGCATGAAAAATTTTCCATATCCATTCCTTATACCCTTTGCATTTGGAAATGGACAATGTAAGACCATAAATACGGCTCTTGTCCAGTTGTCTTTATTTTTACCCAAGAATAATAGCGTTATCCTGTGCCTGTCTTCATCACAGATGCTGTTTTCCATTTTCTTCTCTACTATCAGTGGTAGTAAATCAACTGAAACTACAACAAACTAGAGAGATAACAAGGGAAGGAGGGAAGATATTGGCTCACATAATGAAAAGTTGAAGCGGTAGGGTTAGCTTCAGACATGGCTGAATCCAGGTGTTCTAATATTTTCAGGAATTCGTCTCTGTCCATTGTTAGCCTCTGCTTTCTGCTGTGTTGACTTCATTGTCAGTCTCATCAAGGCAGGGTGGCACTCAGCAGCTCCAAGCTTATAAACTATCAATGAGCCACTCGAATAAAGAAAGAAAGCATACCTTTTCCCCAATCATTTGAACCAAGTCCTAGACACAGTTCTCCTTAGTCCAGATTGGGTCATGCGGTCACCTCTGAACCAGTCATTGAGATTTTGATAGACTTTCTGGAGCCAAAGGATGGCATCAACACTCTTTGGTCACATAGAGTGTGAGTAGAAGATGGATGGTTTCCCTTCAAAGATAAAGAGACTGTTAAAAGAAGGTAGCAAATGGATGCTGAGCAAACAAAAAGAGCAGCTGTCCACTCTGCATCCATTACAATCTTTTTAATGCCCTTTGATGCCATTCAGAAATCTGCTAAACACAGTCTTCCTTGTCTTTGTCAGTTGTCCTTTGTCAGTTTCCTCATATTCTGGTATCTTCGGCTCTTTCCCAGGAAATGAAATCCTCTTCAACACCGTCAACATCACCAGCTGTTCACTCCCAGTATACTCTCCTTTCTCTTCCAAAGTCACAGCCGTTAGCTGGGTGAAAAGATGGAATGCCACCTGTATCTTCAAATCCTTCAAAGTCTTTAACAGAACTTTAAAACTTCCAGAGATATATCTCAGATTTCTTTTGATGACACCATTTATCTGCACATGAATCAGAAGAAGCAGGCAATAGCTGGAGATTGCACGCAAATATTCCATCCCATGGTATTTCTGGGCTCCAGTAACATAGTGCCCCTCCAAGAACACAGCTGGTCTCAGAAGGGAGTCACCTCATTCAGGGAATGCACAAGGATTTTTTTTCCCACCCAGTTGTGGCCATTACTTCAATGTGTGTACACTAAAGTACCTGGCATGCTGCTGAGGACACTCTAAGATATTTAATGATGCATATCCTGTTTGCATTCTTGCCCTATAAGTATCCTTAAAAAGTATCCTTCAAAAGTATGCTTGGGCCGGCCTGCTGGCTCAGACGGTTAGAGCTCCGTGCTCCTAACTCCGAAGGCTGCTGGTTCGATTCCCACGTGAGCCAGTGGGCTCTCACCCACAAGGCTGCCTGTTCAATTCCTCGACTCCTGCAAGGAATTTGGGCAGCGCCCCCTGCAACTAAAATTGAACACAGCACCTTGAACTGAGCTGCCGCTGAGCTCCCGGATGGCTCAGTTGGTTGGAGCTTGTCCTCTCAACCACAAGTTTGCTGGTCCAACTCCCGCAAGTGATGGGGGCTGCGCCCCCTACAACTAGCAACGGCAACTGGACCTGGAGCAGAGCTGTGCCCTCCACAACTAAGACTGAAAGGACAACAACTTGACTTGGGAAAAAGTCCTGGAAGTACACACTGTTCCCCAATAAAGTCCTGTTCCCCTTCCCCAATAAAATCTTTAAAAAAACAAACCGACAAAAAAAGTATTCTTTTGGGGGCACCCAGTTAGATCAGTTGGTTAGAGTCTGGTGCTCTTAACAACAAGGTTGCTAGTTTGATCCCCACATGGGCCACTGTGAGCTGCGCCCTCCACAACTAGATTGAAACAACTACTTGACTTGAAGCTGATGGGTCCTGGAAAAACACACTTATATAAATAAAAGTTGGTTTTTTTTCTTTTAATAAAAGTAACTAAGCTGAAGATGCAATCTAGAAAGGAATAAATACTGGAGACTTTGTAACAGATTTCTCAAGCTCACTGGTGGGTATGTGAGTGTTCATTGTATTTATTACTCGATGGTCTTCTGAAATACTTTATAAGTTAAAAAGTTTGCAGGTTGCAACTGAAATTGACAAACCAGAAAGCTAATCCGATCACGTCACTCCCCACCTTGGTTCCCCATAGCCAAAAAGATGACATCCAAGCTCCTTGCCTGTCACACAATGCCCACGACATGGCTCAGTCTTTCTTCTTCCCACTTGTAATGGAATGAATGTGGGTGTCCCCCAGCCCCTCAGAATTTATATATTGAAGCTCTTCACTCCCAATGAGACTATTTTTGGAGGTGGGGCTTTGGGAGGTGATTAAGGTTAAATGAGTTCATGAAGGTGGGGCCCCCATGACTGGTATTACTGTCCCTGGGAGAAGCGGAAGAGAGAACAGAGCTTTCTCTCTGTCATGTGAGGACACAGTGAGAAGGCAGCCATCTGCAAGCCAGCAAGAGAGGTCTCACCAGCAACTGAATCTACAGGCACCTGAGTGTTAGACTTCCTACCCAGCCTCCTGAACTGTGAGAAATGAGTGTCTATTGTTGAAGCCACCCAATCTGAGGTATTTTATTATAGCAGCCTGAGCTAAGACACCACCCTCCCTCCCACAGCCAGGCATCCTTCAGGCGTCTTGAATTACTCCCAATTCCCTGAATGTGTCATCTTCTATCTCAGCTGGGTGCTTTGGAGTCTTTCTTCTCTCCCTTTTGTTACATGGCTAAATCCTATTTATTCACTGTATTGGGTAGAGCAGGCTAACAAAGAGATCCCAGAATGCAGTGGATTAAAAAATAGAAGTTTCTTTTTGCTCACTTAGCAGTTCTGAGATGAGCAGTCCAGGTGACTGGGAAGCTCTGCTCTAGTGGTCATTAAGAAACCCAGATTCCTTTCAGTCATTGCTCTGCCAGCCTCCAGGCCCTCGTGGTCATCTGTAGGGCTGCAGCTGGTTCACCACCACATGCAGATTCCACGAGCAAGAAGGAGAATGCACACTGGGGTGTTTTGAAGTCCAGGCCCAGAAGTGGTCCACATCATTTCCACTCATTCTACTGGTGATAACTTAGTCACATGATCACAACTAACTGCTGGGGATGCTGGGAAATGTAGTCCCTAGTTAAGCAGCCAGGTGGCTGCCTATACTTCTCTTATAATGGAAGAATGAATTTCAACAAACAGTTGAAGTTCAGACCTTGAGTCTTCTGGATAGCCTTCTTTGTCCCCTAATCTCTCTGTCTAGGTTAGATCTCCCTCTTGCAAACATTTAGTGCATTATATAGCAGTTATCTCAGTGGTTGTTTCTCTCTCGGCTTTACCCATCCCCCTGCCCGCAACTAGACTATGAGCACATTGGGTGTGGCTCTGTATTCTCAATGCCTGGCACTTACTAGACATTGAATACAGTTTGAGTAAAAGTATGGAGGACCCGTTACTTAATTTGCAGGGCCCAATACAAAATAAAAATGTAGGACTTCTTGTTCAAAAATGATTAAGACTTTTAAGAAAACAACAGAAGAGCATTAAACCAAACATGGGGTCCTTCTGAATGCAGATCCCTTGCACCGGCACAGCTCATACACCATGAAGCCAGCCCTGAAAGTGAATAAATAAATGAATTGAATAGCCTGAATCATCCTTCATAAGAAAAGCCACATATCTGGTGTGTACTCTTATGTCATTAAGTAGAGAGAAATCAAATCATGCTTGTGAATATTTAAGAAGTAAATCTTTGCTGTCCCTAAAGGCTAAACTTAATAGAGGTCATTTTGATGCTGAGGGCATATCCCATTTCCCACTGCCTTGTCACTTGGGGGGAGGGAAGGGGGGACAAAGCAGCAGCTGGTGGTCTGCGAGCTCCCTAACAATCCAGATGCATAGCATCTCACCTTCCTCTCACCTCCTACGGGGTCTCCTTTCAGCAAGTCATCTCAGCAGCGGTAGTCACATGGTCATTTTTTTTTACAGCCTCAGAGACTCCTGGGGTTGGGGAGACCTTAGAAGTCATTGCCAAACAGTTCTCTAGCATCTGCTCAAACACCTCCAGTGACAGGGAACTTCCTACCTCCCCGGCCAGCTCCTTCTGTTTTTGACAGCTCCGTGGATGGAGTTCTTCCTCAAGTTGAGCCAAAACCTCCTTCCACGTGACTTCCACCCGCTGGCTCAGAACCACACAGAGGAATTGTAATATCACTCCCATGCCTTTCAGGTGTTTAAAGGGCTCTGATGTTCACCTGAAGGCACAGGTTGCCAACAAGCAGCACAGAGATGGAATATGGGCCACAGATGTATTGTGCTTGGCCTAGGAAAGGTCGAATATTTTTTTTGGTTGGAGGCCAACAATGAAAAATCTGGAGGGCTCATGTAAAATGTGAAATCCAAGCCTCTAAAACTTGGAAGCTCTGGCAACACAATCCCACAGTCCTACTTGCCACCAAGGATACTAAAGAATGGATATTGGGTAGACAACTGCCACTCTCCAGCACAGCTTGCTGCTTTGGTCCTTGATATCCACGCGTACGCATTTAACTTACTGTCACAACCCTGATATTGACAAAAATGTTAATGTTCCCCATCTCCCTACCTGCGTTGCAACCCCAAGTTTTTAAATTAGTTTCAGGGAAAGTTATTTAAAGAGGGATGAGTCTTTTCTGCCTTGTTTTTTCCTGCTCAGAATGTAGAGGTGTTGGCTGGTTCTCCAGCACCTACCCTTTGACCATGGCACAACCTTGAAAATAGATGCCACATGTAGAGATGTTGAAATAGATAGCAATATCCTGGTTCTTAACTATCGCTCAAAAGGCATAAGCAATAAAATAAAAAAAGCAATTAGACTTCATAAAAATTAAAAACTTTTGTGCTTCAAAAAAACTCTCAAGAAAGTGAAAAGATAACCCACAGAGTGGTGGAAATATTGCAAATCATTTTCCTGATAAAGGACTTGTACCCAGAATATATGAAAAAGTACTACAACGCAATTAAAAATATTTTTTTAAAACCCAATTTTAAAAATGTGAATAGACGTTTCCCCAAAGAAGATACACCAATGTCCAATAACCACATGAAAAGATGTTCAACATCATTAGCCATCAGGGAAATGCAAATCAAAACCACACTAAGATACCACTTCATACCCACTAGAATGACTAGAATAAAAATAACAAGTGTTGGCAAGTACGCGGAAAAATTGGAACCCTTGTACATTGCTGGTGGAAATGTAAAATGGTGCAGCTGCTGTGGTAGCCAGTTTGGCTATTCCTTAAAAAGTTAAACATAGAATTATCATATGATCTAGCAATTCCACTCCGAGGTGTATATCCAAAAGAAAGAAAGGCAGAGACTCAAACAGATACTTTTATACCAACGTTCATAGAAGCATTATTCACAACAACCGAAAGGTAGAAGCAACCCAAGTGTCCATGAGAAGATGAATGGATAAACAGCATGTGGTATATACGTACAATGGAATATTATTCAACAATGAAAAAAGATGACATACGGATACATGCTACAACATGGATGAAACTAGAAAACATTATATTAAGTGAAAGAAGCCAGTCATGAAAGACCACATATTGTATGATTCCGTTTACATAAAATGTCCTGAATAGGCAAATCTATAGAAACATAATGGAGATTACTGGTTGCCAAGGACTGGGAAAAGAGATGGACACAGGATTTCTTTAGGAATTGATAAAAATGTTCTAAATTTAGACTGTGGTGATGGTTACTCAACTCTGTAAATATGCTAAAAATCGTTAGATTGCACACTTTAAATGGGTGAATTTTATGATATGTAAATTATATCTCAATAAATCTGTTTTTAAAATAGACAGGCTAGTGAAAAGAACATGCATCTATCTGCACCAATTTCAACAATTATTAATTTGAGGCCAATTTCTTGGAGCTATATTCTCACATGCTCTTTCCCCACTCCCATATTATCTTGAAGCAGATCCCAGACATCTCGTAATACAGAATTTAAAGCCAGAAAAATCCCATGGTGTGGTTAGCGGGTTGCATTGTTCCTAGTTGTGTGGCATCCAAACTTGGCTCTTCAGCCTTCTTGGGCATGTTGCAAATGGTATAATACCTCATAGTAAATCCTTTTCTGCTTAAATTTTTCTGCAACTAAGAATTTCAACTGTTGTATCCACAATTGACATTGACCTTCAGTGCGTAGTCATCCACAGAAGGTGTTTTGATGGAGCTGTGGTATCTAAAAAAGTGTCAGAGAATTTTCCATCCTTAATGAAAACCTCCTGGGAAGCCCAGAAGCCTTCTGGAGACCATGTGTAAATTTAAGTGTGTTCATAGGTGAGGATGGATTGGAGGAGGGGGCATTCCTTCCTAGGGGAAATCCCCCCTATAATAAAGAACAGATGCCTATTCATAAGCTTGAACATGGTTCTCTACTGTCTTGGATTCTGACTCCCTTGGATTCTGAGTCCCTGAAGAGGAACCTGCCTCCTTCCCTGAATAGTCGTGGGTGAAATCATCATCCCTCCTGCCCTCGGGAGTTGGCTCTCTCATCATCTCTTTGGTCATATCCTCAGCAATGGACTGACCTACCAGCTCCTCCTGGTACCTTGAATAAGCTAGGTAGGCTCTCGTTCACATCTTCAGCCTGCCAGGTTCTTAATGTAAACTAGGATCAGTAGTCTTAGGAAGGCCTGGGCTTGGGTCCCAAGGAGCCTGTGTTCAATTCCCAGTTCTGACTCTTGTGAATTGCATCAACCATCAGCAGCATACTTGGCCTTTCTGGGTCTCTGCTGCTTTATCTGTGAAATGGGAATAATCACTCCTATCTTATATGTGGGTTGAAAGGATGGCACAAAGATAGATTTATAAGGCACCTAACTCAATGTCTGACATGAAATAGCCTTGCCACAACGGTGGTTCCCACCCTGCCTGCCTGCCGCCTTTTATTAGGAAACAGGAAGGTGGGTTAGATCTTGAACTGGCATCTTCTCAACCAGAGAAAATTAGGTTCATTTTGTTGTTGTTTTGATTTTAAGGAATGGACTCATTCTCCTTCCTAAATGTATTATTTTTAAATATCAATGATGATGATGATGATGGCGATGAATGGAGTGCTTGTCCTGCAGCAGACACTGTACTAAGGGCGTTTAATATCTCATCTCATCTTCTCCACCTCACTATAAATTACGTATTACCTTAAAGAAAATTCAGGTTTGAGGTCAATTTACTTGACTAAGGCTCCACAACTAGCTGATGGCAGGGCTGGATGCTAAGCCCCCTGTCCAGTTCCAGAGCCTTCCCCGAGCTGCTTCCCCACGTGCTCTGAGCTCTGCCTCGAGGCTGCCCAATTCTCCTCCTTCCTAGAAAGGATCTCTGCCCCCACCTGTAGGCCGTGGACCCACTAAGATCTGGGGTCAACCTTTATCACCGTGATGGTGTGTGAGAGACTATTTGGCTGAGATAACCATTAGTGAGTTGTAGACATTTCCTGCGGCCGTGAGCCATCTCCGCTGCCTGGGCTACTTGGCCAAAGGAGGCTCCCAGGGTCAGCGGCCTCCTTCCAGACTTGACCTAACACCTTGCTTGGGATTCTGACTCCTGCAGATGCCTGATTCCCTGCCATCCTCCTGGTCCTAACCCATGGCTTTCCCTTCATGACAGGTCCCCTGCTGCTTGCCTGATTGTTGACCATCCATCCTACCTGGACCATCCATGGCCTGACCTTTGTGACCTTTACGTTCCCTGATTTCAGCTTAATCACCGCAATAGGCAGCTCCTGAAATGGCTCCCAAGGACCGTGCCCCCTCGTACCCACCCAGTGACTCCTAAGGAATAGAACACTGCCAAAGTGGCGGGATGTCACTCTAGAGACAGGTCACAGAAGACTGTGACTGATCTTGTTCACACACTCTCTCTCTCCCTCTTGCCCTCCCTCTCCCCTCTCCCTTCCTCTCCTCTCTCTCTCTCTGTCTCTCTGTCTCTCTCTCTTTTTTTCTCTCTCTCTCTCTATCTCTTACACACACACACACACACACACACACACACACACAGAGTGATGAAGCAAGTTCCAATGTTAAAAGCTATCTATGGAAAGGCCCATATGGCAAGGAACTGAGGCGGGGTGGGGGGGTTCCCTCCAGACAGCAGTCATCGAGGAACTCAGTCCTGAGTCCAACAGGCTGTAAAGAACAAAATCTCCTGCCAATGATCAGTGACTGGGCTTGGAAGCAGACCTTTTCCCCACTGCACCTGAGATGACGTTGGCCCTGGCCAACATTTTGGTTGAAGCCTGTGGGACACCCTGAGCCAGAGGATCCGGCCAAGCCTCACTGGGATGCCTGACTTCACAGCAACTGGAGTCACAACATTTCAGAGCACTTGTTACGCTCAGTAGGTAACATGCAACCACTGCCTCGCCCTCTTCCCGAGGGGTAGCCTTCATCTGTGCCTTCCCCTGCCAGCACCAGATTGAAGGTCTCTACTAAAAGCTCCTCAGGAAAGACTGAACATCTCTACACAAAGATACATTAGAGCATAGCCGAGGGCGATTATGCTGCCAATCAGTGGGAAATGGGCCTATTCTTTTAGAAAGTACATTCTCAACCGGGGGCAATTTTGCCAACAAGCCGGTAACAACTGGGTCATGGGAGGTAAAAGAATTGTATCCTTTTTATGTAGAAAGCACAGATATGTGTAGAATACTCAAACAGATACACAATATATCTGCTATTAAAATTGCATGGGGTAGGGAAGGGGTGATAAAGAAACAAAGGTTGAGCAAACATTGTGTCAGGATGACAAATCTGGCTGCCCCTTGCTGGTTGGAGTGCTGTGGGAAAGAATAAGAGCAGAAACATTTGAAAGCAGTACAATAAATAAAGAAGGAGCTATTAAAAAAGCTTCCAGAAGCCCCGTTAGGGGCCTGCTTCTCCTGGGGGTGCTTTGGCCCCCTGCACTTCCACCATCATGGAACTTAGCGCACTGATTTTAATTTCCTTGTCAGTGAATGTGTGGAGGGCACAGACTGAGCCACCACAGCCTTGACACACAAAAGGAAGTCAGAGAAAGTCCTTTGTCCACAATGTGCCTTGGGCTGTCTCTCTCCAGGCTCCAGGAGACTCAGTCAGTACGAGTGGCCCTGCCCCACTCCAGGCGCCACCCCAGACAGCTCTGCTCTGCTCTGCTCTGCCCTGGTACACTAGAGGTTGCTTCTCAGCTCCAGATTGGTTTGGGAAAAAGCTTCTCCTCCTCACCGTTCTGGGGCCGTGCAAAGTTAGAGATGCTTCTTTGCAGTTCACATATGACCTTCTTCCTCAGGGAAGAGCCACTGGGCTGCACCCAGAAACTTCAGGCCCTGTCGCTGAGCTCAGCTCCCCAGGCCAGACTCCAATTCTCTTCCCACAGCCCCTTGGTCTGTGCTGAGGGTCTTCCTTCCAGAGGCCTACCCACCCAGTTCACTAGACTCTCTTGGGTAGAAATAAACCCCAGTTGTCCCATAGCTTGTTGTCCTATCTCGAGATAATTTCTCAGCCCCTGTGTAAAGTGATGGGTGCGAATCAGCCCTAGGATGAGTCAGGACACTGATCTCACAGTCCTGGTGAATCTGATCGTGAAACGCCCATTCCCCAACGACCACCACAATTTGAACATGTAATTCTGGACAATCTAAAAGATGTGATTACTTCCGGGTAATGTTTCATGACCACGGTCATCACCGAGGTAGATAAGTATAGGTAGACAATCAAACAACCACATGACAACTAACCCACTTGAGCTTGAGGTGAGAATCAGGACAAACAAGACCTTAGAGGTGAGCGAGCATCCACATTTGTCCTTCTCTGAAGACTCAGTCTGCCCGGACTCAGATCAAATATCTTGGCCCTGGCACTCGCTGGTTGTGTAGCCTTGGGCAAGTGTATTCATTTCTCTGTGTCTCAATTTCCACATCAATAAAACAAGGATAATGGTGGTACCTCTTCAAAAGATTGTTGAGAGGATAGAATAGGTGATTACATGTAAAACACTTAAAACATGCTCATCCAACAAAGGAACAAGACAAACAAATAAAGAAACCATAACTCATAGACACAGACAACAGTTTGGTGATTCCCAGAGGGTAAGGGGGAAGAGGGGTGGTAGAAGAGAGTAAAAAGGGATCCAATAAATGGTAATGGAAGAATGGATTCTGGGTGCAATATATAGATGATGTATTATAGAATTGTATACTTGAAACCTATGTAGTTTTGTTGTCCATTGTAACCCCAATAAATTTTAATTTAAAAAAATGCTGCCTATCATACAGTAAGTGCTCAATAAATGGGTCCTATCATGTCAAGCACTCTCACACATCCCAAAGTCATTCTTCTCACCCTTCTTCCTTGCTGTTAGAAGTGGCTTCCCATGTTAGCCTTCAGAAATGCTGGAAATTCATTTCCCCAGACTCCCTCCCAGCAAAAGATACCCATGGGCCAGTTCTGGCCAATGAGAAGAAAAGAAAAATCTGTGGGAGTCGTCTAAGAAATATTTCCTCCTTGATAAGAAAGATGTGCCAAAAAATTCCTCTCTTTCCATGCTTTCGGTGCTTTGGTGTAAAGATGTGATGCTTGGAGCTGAAGCAGCCTTGTTGCCACTGTGAGGAAAGAGTCACATGGATTGCAGAGACTTATACTCAATGCCTTGATATCACTGATCACTGATATTAGTAATCCTACCCTGGAAGCACCTTCTTCCTGCCTTCTGTTTAACTAGGACAAATTCAATACCTCTCATTTTAAAGCTACTATAAGTTGTAGTTTCTGTTACTTATAACCAAAGTATTGTATGTGTTTAAAAAGTAGCTTAAGTAATATTGTAAGCTAAGAAATCCTTACAACATAACACAGCCCTGTGGCAGAAGTATTGTTCCGACTTCACAGGTGAAGAAGCTGAAAGCAATGTGACAGGAGTTTTGAAGGTATGTAACCTAATTTAATCCTCATAAAAACTCCGTAAGATAGGTTTTATCTCTATGTACAGATTTCGCCACAAGTTTAGAAAGTTAAATAATGCCAATTTGACACAATTAATAAACAGAAGAGTCAGGACTTGAGTCCAGATCCCAAATCTAAATGCAATGTTCTTCCCAACGTTCTTTGGTGGTATTGCTCAGCACCAAAACCCTTATGGGCATTTTACTCCACTGCCAATGTTGAACGAGTAAAAATTTGGTAACCCTAATTCAGGTCATGTCAACCTGAACGTAATTATGTTCATTGCTTAGAACGTGCACTTGCTAACTAAATATTAGCCATAATATAAAAGAATGGAGGTGACAGCTGGATGAAATTCACAGTCCAAGACCCACGTGCCAATGTATATTTTTGTCTTTAGGCTCTCAGAGAATTTATAGTCCCGATCCACACTTCAATTGGTAATTGCCCAGCGTCTGTTCTTTTTAAATCTGTATTATTTTTTATTCTCTCCCAGATGTTGGGTTGAGCCCCATTGATTTCAGGATTTCAGTGAGAGGTTCAGCTGCCGGGTTTGGGAAGTGTCCATGTTTTGTATCTTTTCAGTCCTTCAACTTGAATTTATGATGAGGTTTTGATGAATAGTACCCTCTCCCAGCCCTGCCCTCTTTGCATGTGTCTGAGTCTGCGATATCTTTGGTCTAATTATGCGGATGTGTCTCTTGTTGGAAAATTTATGTGATAACTGTTGCCAAGAACCAGGACCAGGGATGTGTAGGCTAAACATCCTTGACTCCAGTCTCCGCAGCGTATCCATAATGAAGTCGGGGAGACCAGGTAGCTTGTTTATTTAGGGCTCTAGCAGGTTGAGAAATTGAGAAAGTGTCAGCCCTGCAGTGAATTGCAGACATATCATGGGAATCAAAGATGCGGAAGGCCAATCAAGATTATGATTGGCAGAGGGAGAGGACAGGTATAGGAACAGATGGGTGAGAAAAGATGGGACCTTACAGCCTGAGCCTTTGTCACTGTCTAATAAACTTGGTTAAGTGCACTCACTTCTTGGCTTTCCAACTTGATTTTAAGTTCCCTGAAGTCAAGAGCTATTCTAGTGAGATCTCTTGCAGTATAACAAATCACTCCAATATGCAGTGGCTTAAAATAAAAATCATCATTTTACTATCTCTCATCATTTCTGTGGGTCGGGAATTCAGGAAGCTTTCAGGTGGGCAGTGCTGGCCTTGGTCTCATGCGACTGCAATCAGACAGTGGCAGGAGCAGCTGAGGGCTGGCCGGGCATCTTGCTTCCAGGAGTTTCAGGGCCTCTCCATGTTGGGGACATTGGCCTTTCCCACAGCATGGCAGCCTCAGGGCAGCGGCACCTCTCATCTCGGAACACTTCGGAAGTGAGTTTTCCATACAGATGGCAGCTGTATGGTTTGTTATCACCTTTCTGCCATCCTCTATTGATCAAAACAGGTACAAATCCCACTTAATTTCAAGAGAAGGAGACATAGACGCACCTTTTGATGGAAGGAATGTCAAGGTTACATTGTAAGAAGAGCTCCTGGGATGAGAGAGATGCCAAAGGCCACATTGGAGGAAGTGCCATCACAGTACCCTAGCTTTTCATATCTGCTTCTTGAGTATTTCTTTTTTACCTCTCCCACAGGGCCTGTCACTGAGCTGGCATTACCGTAAGTGCTCAGTGGATGCTGACTACTTCATGCAATTCCATGCAACAAACTATTTATGCAGTACCTGCTCTTCATTCATTTTGCAGATTGCTCACTGAGCACAACCTAGCACTGGTCACTGTGTCAGGCATAGGACACTGGAGTAGGCACGATTGCCTGCTCTCATGGACACTATTGCTTACAGAGAGAGGCCAGCGGTTACTGAATTAGCAAAGAAATACAATGGGATAAATTGTGAAGGGGGTATCGAAGGCATGGAGTTAGAAGTTGACTATTTACCAGGGCAGAAAGTGAATGGCTCACTTTTCAGGGTGGGCATGACCAGAGAGGGCTTCCCTGAGGAATCTGCTTGAGGAGGGAGATTAAGAACCATGCGCCCGGTGGAGCTACTCAAGGAAAGCCAGGGAGGCCTGGCCTTGGTGGGCAGAGTGCACAGGCCTGGCGCGTTGAGGTGACTCATGAGAATCTTACTGTCTTCCTCATGGGGGACTGTGGGGTCCTTCAGGGCTCAGCCTGGAAAGTGGAAGCCACTCAAGGTATTTAGGGGAGCAAAAAGTTTATTAGAGGGAAATAGATGTGTGGGAAGGAAGGTCCTTTAGGAAATGCCCAAGTGTGGGGGTTACAGGGGATGGTCTCACCAACGTTCTCAGCAGCTGGCAGCACCCAAGTGGGCGAGCTCGGGAAGGTGAAGGGAAAAAGGAATGTCGCTGTGGGACGAGTTCAGTGCTGCTGGTCAGTGATGCTTTCTGTTGCTCTTTTCTCTTCCAAATCTCACGCCAGTGCCTCTCACTGGCACATCCTGGAAAGAAAACCATACTGACAAGGGATTCCGGGACATGAAGGACCAGGCAGAAGTTCCC
The DNA here is from genome assembly GCF_964194185.1 of Rhinolophus hipposideros. Classification (NCBI taxonomy): domain Eukaryota; kingdom Metazoa; phylum Chordata; class Mammalia; order Chiroptera; family Rhinolophidae; genus Rhinolophus; species Rhinolophus hipposideros. The sequence continues at coordinate 8,343,925 of NC_138066.1, forward strand.
TCTCTGTGTCCCCACAAGTAGAACTGTGACCAGAGCCCGCACTACGGTGAGGTGAGGGGGAATCCTAACAGGCAGAATTTAAGGAGGCGCCCTCAAGCCTCCCCCGCACTTGCACAACCCGGAAAGTACTGCCCCCCGAAAGTTTGTTCCCCAGTCCCAGTCCCGAGTAAGGTGGATTTGGAACTACATCCTGATTTGGAGAAGCAACCATAGCAAAAGTCTCTGGGTCAAGGAAGCTCTCTGAAGAGAGCAATGTCTAAGAGAGGTCTGGCCAGGTGGAGGGAGAAAGTCTTCTGAGGAAAGAGAATAGAATGTAGAACCTCCTCCCAGAGACCTGACAGAGCCTGGCTCATTAGCAGGACTGAATGGTTGGTGACTGTTCCCTTAGTCTCACTGGGGTCTGGCATTTGCTCGTGCCTTCTAAATGATATGATACAGAGCTGGTATTCTCCTGGGTGGTGAGTGACCCACTGGAACTATAGAAACATGGGCTGCCCATGAAGAACGGAGGTGGGGACTAGCCCTCTGTGGAAAAGTGGAGAGAGACCTATCAGTTCCGGTGGATAATGGCTCAGGCAACAGCTGATGAGGCTGCACCCAGGGTCCCTCTGTCTGTGTAGAAAATCGGGAGAAATGAAGAAGGGAACAGACTTCCGTACACAATTGGGGGGCATTCATTCTCTATGGTAGCAACCACTTCCAATCTGCTCTGCTAACACCACCCCAGTCGAAGGCACCCTAAACTCCCACCTGAATTGTAACAAGAGCCTCCTAATGGGACCTCCTGCTTCTGTCCCCGTGCCCTACAATCTACACAGCAGCCAGAGCAATCTAGTCAAATGTAGATAAGATTATGTCCCTAGCCTCCTTCCCATTTACTCGGAATAAAAGCCAATGTCCCGTAAGTTGCCTGTAAGTCCTGCGTGGTCTGACCTCCCTGTTCTCATAAGCATCATAACTGACTTTATTAAGTAGCTGTTTCGCCCCACCCCCTTAGACTGGAAACTCCACAAGACCAGGGATGTTTGCTTGTTTTGTAAACTACTATTTTTCTTTAACATGATGCTGGTCAAATAAATTAGAGCCATGGATCTCTAATTTATAGTCTCTGCCTTTGTGTAAAGAGCAGTGGCCAGGTTTTTGTTTGTTTGTTTTTTTATTGGGGAAGGGGAACAGGACTTTATTGGGGAACAGTGTGTACTTCCAGGTCTTTTCTCCAGTCAAGTTGTTGTCCTTTCAATCTTAGCCGTGGAGGGCGCAGCTCAGCTCCAGGTCCAGTTGCTATTGCTAGTTGCAGGGGGCGCAGCCCACCATCCCATGAGGGACTCGAGGAGTCGAACCAGCAACCTTGTGGTTGAGAGCCCACTGGCCCATGTGGGAATTGAACCGGCAGCCTTCAGAGTTAGGAGCATGGAGCTCCAACTGCCTGAGCCACCAGGCCGGCCCCAGTGGGCAGGTTTTGAATGCAGATTAAGAGAAGACAAGGCCCTGAGAAGGGGTGTGGAGTGGGCGCCTAGATGGGGACACCTACCGCCCTTGTTGACATCCTTGGTGACGGCCACGAGGAGGCGCTCACGGATTCCTCCCCTCTGAGCACACGTGGTCACTCTCCATTCCTATGGAGGAAACGCATTGATGTCAGGCGCAGACAGGAGGCATATCTGGTGTGACAAGCAAAGTGGCCCAAGGCTCTTGCATTCATGTGGCCAGGTCATTTCAGACTTCTCTTGGGATTTCTCTTGCACCCTCCCTATGGTGGGATTTCTCTGGTTGGATTCCTGCCTCTCAAACCCTAAGGGCCCCAATGCACCAGGGCAGTGACCACCTGTGAAAGCAAAGCAGAAGCAGAGCGAGGCCAGGAATGGGAGGAAAGGACGGGAAGGCTCAAGCTGGAATTATGACCAGGAGCTTCCGTGTACACATCGGAGTGATGGAATATCTGCTCTGTGGACCAATATCAGGGGACGAGCCACTAGTCAAGAATAGCTAGACTTGGGAGCCTAGCCCTTCTGTCTCATGAGGAAGGTGGTATCTCCATTTCTGTAGATGAGGACAAGAGACCCAGAGAAGTGACAACCCCAAGACCACACAGTTATGAGTTGTGGGATTTGATTCAAACCAGGGCTATCTAATGTGAGGGCCCACGTTCTGTCCACCCTGTGGTTCCATCCCCAAAGAATGCGTAAGTGAATCATAAAAGAATCAGATTTGGAGGACCAGAACGGCCCATTAGAGTCACATTTAAGCTTCTCTCTTTGTTGTTTTTTTTTTTCCAGTTTTCTTTTTGACACCTTTCTTTATTGCTTCTAACTATCGGTCACCAGTGAAACGTCCTGTGAACAAAACCAACAAGGTGTCCCTCCCCTCAAGTCTCTGACCAGCTCTGACTGGAGCTCCATCTCTCTGAAACCTATGACCCCGGCCTCTGTCTGACTTCATTCTCTTTCCTTGAGGAGGTCTGTGCTGTGTTTGACTAAAGACTTCATCTTCTCTAGCAATGCGTGCATCTTTTATTTGAAAGGACTTCATTTAGGGATAAGACACTCTACTGAGATTTGAATCGGGATCAGTAAGAAACAAGAACCGAGTGTAAAACTAATGGGAATCCATTCTTGTGAACCCGAGACAACATTTCTCATTCACCCTAGTGAGCCCTAAGAAGAGCAGAGTCAAAGAAGGGTTGTCAGGCCACACCTTTGGGTGTGCTTTGAACAAGCTTCCCTGCTAAGGTTCCGAGGGCTTTGTCTGAGCAAGAGCTCAACACTCCTCTGGCTTCCTCTTCTCGCCAGCTGCCTTTCTCTCAGAGCTTTCCAGCTCCTTTGGCCTGCTCTTGTCTGCTAGGCCAAAGGAGATATCAGTGCCACTGAAATCAGAGCAATTACAGGCCAATGCAGATGCGCAGAGGGTGGGTGGTGGGCATGGGGATGGGGAGCAGGCCTGGTCTGATCAAAGCTCTCCCACTCGCCTCATTGGCACACTTTAACTCAACTGCTGAATTACATGAGTTGATAAACCCTCCTTCCAGAAAAACTCCCCAGAGAAAGTGCTGGCTGTGAATATAATAATCATATTGAGCGAGAAGTTGTTGCAGCACCTTTCCTTGAAACGCGATAATCCCATTTCTAATTTACTGATTATGCAATGAGAAAATGTCTTCGGTAATTTCATAAGAAGAGCACATTAGCCTACTTATAGATCGCATGCTTCCTCATGAAATCGTGAATAATATCGGTTTCCTTTGATAAATGGAACCCATAAGAACATCAAAAATAATTACTTTGTTTATTAACATGCGGTGATTAACATTTCAAAAGCAATTTAAATAAATACAGTGCGAATCTGAGATGGGGCCCCAAGGTAGCGATCTGTTTGAAGTAAAGCGATGCTCATTGGAACCTGGGCAATTCTAAATCGTGTTTTCTAAGGCGCTGTCTGTCGCCAACTTATGTACTCGTTAATCAAACCATATCTAAGAATCTCAGGTTATGCTGAATGAGTGGGTCCAGTGTTGCTCCCACAAGGATTTCTTCTCCAAAGGCAGCGGAAAAGAGGAGACAGTTGTCCTCCCCCTGAACATCCTATTCCTTCAGTGACTTCAGTAAGAAAGGTGGGAGCAGAGGGCAAAATCTATTCCACAACAAGGGGTGGAAGCCTCTGGGTATTCTTAACCTGCTCTGTGCTTTCCAAATTTCCTGTGCTATGGTGATAGGCTGAATAATAAGCCCACCACTAAAAAAAAATTAAAAAGATAGCTACATCTTAATCCCTGGTCCTTGTGAATATGTTGCCTTGTTTGGAAAAAAAAAAAGAAGAAGAAGAAGAGGAAGAAGAAGGAGGAGGAAGACGAGGAGAAGGAGAAGGAGAAAAAAGGGGGGGAAAAAGACTTTGCAGATGTGATTAAATGAAGGATCTTGAGATGGGGAGAGTATCCTGGATTATCCTAGTAGGCCCTAAATATTATCGCATGTATTCTTATCAATAGGAAACAGAGGGAGATTTCACTACACACAGATGAGGAAGACACAATGTGACCAGAGATGCAGAGATTGGAGTGAGCAGCCATAGCCAGGGAATATGCACAACCAGCAGGGAAGCGGGAAGAGGCAAGGAACAGATTCTCCCCTAGAGCCTTTGGAGGAAGCACAGCCCTGATAACACATTGACTTCAGCCCAGTAAAACCGATTTCGGACTTCTGATCTTCCTATCTGTAAGACAATAAATGTGTGTTTTTGTTAGCCACCACGCTTGTAGTAATTTGTTACAACAGCCACAGGAGACTTTCATGATTTTGGTCAAATCTGCATACCAGTAGCATAATAGTCCACTAACATTTTTCTTTTAAATCAATTCTGAGCTAACATAGCTATCTACTTTCACTTTGTGCTGATACTAACATTCATGAAATCACAAGCATGATACACCCGAAAAATAGTCAGCTTATCATTTTAAATTCTCATCTCTGTGGCCCTATAATTATCTAATGAAACACCAGACCACCAGGGAAAGTGACCCTCGCTTTGTGAAACACTGACCCAGCGTCACACAGCTTGGGAAGAATCCATAGTACATGTGGGCTTTCAAAACTGCTCTGTTAAGTTCAAACTTCACTTGAAAATGATAAGAAAATGAAAGACTCAGCCCCTTTAAAAATAGAAACCATTTCTCCTGCAAATTTCCACAGAACAAGATTTCAAAATGCAGAATTTAGCAGAATCTTAAATGATGTTGGTAGAGTTACTAACATATTGATAAGGACCCTTAAAGGGGAAGGAGGGAGCCATAGAGTGCACTAGCAGAGAACAGGATCCAATGGCAGAATCTAGCTAACAATAGTCTTGTTTTCCCAGCCTGAGCCAGAATTTCAGGGCTCCATGTTTTTGTCTCTCTTCTCTGCCTCAGGACAAAGGGACACATGCATAAAGCAGGAATGACTGTGAAAGAGAAAGTGCAAGGATTTTTTAATGCTGAGGAATAATCAGGTGGTAGAATTGATAAAGCCTCCAATTGGAGAAGAATAATTATTAATAAGTTTCCCATGATTCCAACAGGGGAACGGGCAAAGCAGCAAACTTTCATCCCAAAATTTGGAACTGCCAAAATGGGCACCGATGTGGAGGTCTCTAGCTCCAAAAAGAAATTCAGGCGAGTCCTGACAAGCAATGGGTACTAACAATTAAATTCTAGAAGGAGCCAATCCTAGATTTGCACTTACAGTTCCCATTTCTTTAAATATTGTTTTCATCACAAGGCATCGGGCATGTGGGAAGTGCTTCAAACATGTTTGATGGAAAAACTGATAAATTAATACATTCTCTCTTTTAGTTTGTACCTTGCTTCTACTGCTGAGACAAGTAATTTGATAACAAAATTTTACTTTTTAATTCCAACAGGTGTCTAGCTTGGATCATAAGTCTATGATCTGAGGCTCCACCAGTCAAACCTGAAGAAAATCAAAGCCTCTGACCTTACCTAAGTCAGCGGTCACATGTGCCGTCCTGTACCTCTGTGCCTCAGCACGAATCCGTCCCATCTTCTGATTGCCAGTATCACCCCAAGGCTCCAAAAGGAACTCTCTCTTTCCAGATTCACTCAAATGCGGACTCAGGGCTGTGGTAGACTCCTGTGATTTGTACCTTCCCAGCATCATTCTTCATTTTTCTGGAACCAGTATCCAGGATCTCTCTTTTGGAAGACTTCTTTGAAATTGTTCTGTGGAGCCAAGCCAATCCTCTTTGGTTCTAGGAGTGGCCATGTATCGTGGATTTAGCCAATCAACAAATCCCATCTCCTTGGACAAAGTGAATATTGGTGGGGAGGGAGAGGAGTTTGGAGTTCAAAGACAGTCAGGCTCAGAACTTTTTTATCAAATGCTGAAAGAAAGAATCTCCATACCTGGGCTGAAGTTGAGTCAATAAAAGTGAAGCTGCTGGGTGCCATGGTAATGAGAGAGCTTTATAAGATAAAGTTGATACTGAGTTATATCAAAGCACAAGAAAGCAGAGCTAAGATATAGAGAGGTGTCATGACATTGTAGGAAACCCTGGATCCAGCCATGCCTGAACCTCATGCCCCTGCACCATTTATTTATATCAGTCAATATATTATTCTTTTTTTTCTTTTTTAGTTGGATGTTCTATTACTTACACTTAAAAGTATCCTGATAAATTGAGACTGAGATACAAGCTGCACTTTTGTAGGAACAGTACATGGACCTCTGTTAGAGAGGCACATTACAAAAAGGTATGTCTGCCTGCTTTGGCTGGAGCATGGCCAGACTATCAGAGTTCAGCCTAGATTGCTCGCCCCACTTGCTCTGTCTGCTGGGTTTCCTGTCCAGGTATTAACCTGCACAAGCATACTTGGCAATCCTATGACTCAGAAAGGATTTTCTCCTTGTTGCCGCCAGCCTCCAAGATGGCCTCCAATCTTCAACTCCTGGCATTCACAGCCTTTTATTGTCCATTCCAACCCCACATGGAGCTGACTGTGTAACCAGTAAGATAGTATAGAAATAAGTTGAGTAACTTTGGAAGCTAGGTCATAAAAGATACTGCAAGTCTTGGATCACTCTTTCTGGGGGAAACCAGCTGCCATGTCGTGAGGGCACTCAAGCAGCCCTACAGAGAGGTACCACAAGTTGAAGAACTGAAGCCTCCTGCCAACAGCCACAGCCACACTAGCTCACCAGCCACATGAGTGCACCATCTTGGAAGTGGTTCCTTCAGCCCCAGTCAAACCGTCAGATGATGTAGTCCATACTGACACCTTGACTAAAACCTCATGAGAGACACCAAGCCAGAAGCGCCAAGCTCAGCTGCTCTCTATTTCCTGAATTACAGAAACCCTGAGACAATACTTATTGTTGTTGAGGAGATCCAAGATGGCAGAGCAGATAAACACTGTGCCTGCTTCCTTCTGTGAACATATTATAATTACAACTAAACTATAGAACAATCAAGCTGAAGAATCATCTGAAGTCTAGCTGAACAGAAGTTTTATAACTAGGGACATAAAGAAGAAGCCATGTCGAGACTGGTAGGAGGGGTGGAGATGTGAAACGCACTAGTCCCAAACCACCGTGTGGTGGTTGAGAACAAGGAGGGATATCTCGGCTGCAGAGATACCCCCAGAGGAGTAAGGGACCTCAGCCACAAACCAGTCTCCCCAGTCCAGAGCACTGGTACCAGGAAAAGGAGCCCCTCACATCTCGTTGCAAAAACCAATGGGGGGCTTGCCCGGTGGCTCAGGCGGTTAGATTCCCACATGGGCCAGTGGGCTCTCAACCACAAGGTTGCCTGTTAAATTCCTCAAGTCCCGCAAGGGATGGTCAGCAGCGCCCCCTGCAACTAAGATTGAACACGGCACCTTGAGCTGAGGTGCTGCTGAGCTCCCGGATGGCTCAGTTGGTTGGAGCGCGTCCTCTCAACCACAAGGTTGCCGGTTTGACTCCCGCAAGGGATGGTGGGCTGCACCCCCTGCAACTAGAAAATGGCAACTGGACCTGGAGCTGAGCTGCGCCCTCCACCTCCATGACTGACACTGAAAGGACAACTTGAAGCTGAACGGCACCCTCCACAACTAAGATTGAAAGGACAACAACTTGACTAGGAAAAAAGTCCTGGAAGTACACACTGATTCCCCATAAAGTCCTGTTCCTCTTCCCCAATTAAAAAAAAAAAAAAAAAACAGTGGGGATTCTAACCATTGGGTGGGCCAAAGGATGCTGGAAACTCAGACATCCCCTTAAACGGCCCACACACAGAATCTCTCACTCACAGGAACTCACCTTGGGCTCTGGTGGAGGGACAGTAACAAGGGGTTATCAGAGACAAACGGGGGTGCAGACTGAGGTGTGTGGCTTCATAGCAAGGGCTGCAGGACAGTCACCATTGTCCCTGTGTGGGGTCTTTCTCCCATGTAGCCATCAGGCAGGTGCATATTTCCTGTGTTGAGCCCTCTCACACAGGCCAAATCTGAATCTGATTGGCCTAGTGAACTCCACTTGCTCCACCCTGCTGACTCACTGGCACCCCACCCCACCTAACTAACCCAAAACCAGAGGCATATTCTTCACAAGCAGTCACCTTCACCCGAATTGCACTCTTTCTTGGGAAACTATCGAAGTCCACTGTCCACAGATGGGCAGCAACTGGCCTCGGTGTGCTCTGAGACTTTTGCTGAGTAGCTCCAGGCTAGCACTGTCACCAAACCAGAGTCTACATTAACCTATTGACCACAACTCTTCCCACACTAGTGAATACCTAAGACCCTCACCCAACTTGTATACTGCACGAGGCTTTATCAATGACTGAATCTTAAGGGAGCCAGTAGGTGGCAGCAGGCCTTGGGGTGTCCTGGCATTTTGCGAAGATATCCCAGGCCTGGTACTGGTGGAGACATCCAAGGTTCACAGCGTAGCCTCTCCCATGTGCCTCTAGTGTTAGCACAGGCAGTGAACAACCGTGGATCACTTTGTAGCCCCTACCAGATAGTCCCTGGCTGGTCACAGGCAGTGGATGACCTGAGACTCCACCAGAGCCCTTCCCAATAGGCCCAGAATGAACATACTTGGAGGTTGGCTCAGATCACAGGAGAGCACCCACCAATTAGCCCCACAATTGGCACACCCAAAGGGTGGTCTCAACAGGCAATAGAGCCTGCTGGAATGAATCCCACTCAGTTTGCTTATATGTGGAATCTGAAGAACAAAATAAACAACCCCCTCCCCCAAAAAAACAGAAACAAACTCATAGATACAGAAAACATTTTGGTGGTTGCCAGATGGGAGAGGGATTGGGAGTGAATGAAAAAGGGGAATGGATTAAGAAGTACAAATTGGGGCTGGCCAGGTGGCTCAGGTAGTTGGAGCACCGTGCTCCTAATGCGAAGGTCACCGGATCGATTCCCACATGGACCAGTGAGTTGCACCCTTTATAGCTAAGATTGTGAACAACAGTTCTCCCTGGAGCTGGGCTGCCTTGGGCTACCATGAGCAGCAAGCAGTGGACATGAGCTTCCATGAATGGAGGCAACCCGGTGGGGGTGTGTGTGTAGTGCAAGGCCCATAATACTAGCATGGGTCAGGGAGCTCTGTCCTACACAACTAGACTGAGAAACAATGACTTGAACCAGAGTGGCGGGGGAGGGGAGGCAGAAGAAGCGGGGGGAAGAAATTATAAAAAAAACAAAAAAAAAGAAGTACAAATTGATTGTTACAAAGTAGTCATGGGAATGTAAGATATAGCATAAGAAATATAGTCAATAATATTGTGATAACTATGTATGGTGTCAAGTGAATACTAGATTTTTGGGGATGATAGATATGGTAGAGGGTTAGGGGCAAGGTGAAAAGGCTGAAGAGAGTAAGAAGTACAAACTGGTAGTTACAGAATAGTCACGGTGATGTAAATTAAAGCATAGGAATATAGTCAATAATATGGTAATAACTATGTTTAGTGCCATGTGGGTACTGGACTAGTCAGGGGGATCATTTCTTAAATTATACAAATGTCTAACCACTATGCTGTACACCTGAAATTAATATAAAATAATATTGAATGTCAACTGTAATTGAAAAATTAAAAAGGGGGAAAGGTGAAGGGATATAGTAAATTTAATTTCTAGGTATTAAACAAATAAGTCATGGGGATGTAATGTACAGCCCAGGGAATATAGTCAATAATATTGTGATAGCATCGTATGGTGTCAGATGGTTCTGGACTTATCATGGTCATCACTTCTTTAGGTATAGAAATGTTGAACAACTATGGTGTACCCCTGAAACTAATATAATACTGTATGTTAACTGTATTTTAATAAAAGTCTTTTTTTAAAAAATAAGTATAATATAAAGAAAAAAACTAATGGAAAAGTAGTGGGGGAATTGGTATTGTAAATCTTCTCATCGTACATTAAATCTTTAATATAAAATAAATAAATGAAATTTCTAGTAGCTACATTTTAAAAAGTAGAAAGGTGAAAGCGATTTTAATGGTATATTGTATTTAATGCAATATATTAAATACTTTATCATTTCAGAATAAAAATTACTAAAGAGAAAGAAAATAATTATTGTTGTTTTAAGCCCCTACATTTTGCAGTAATTTGTTCCACAATAATAGATAGCTAGTGCACTCTTCCTCATTAGTCTTCTCTTCCCAGATACATCTCTTTTCATCGCTAGATTCCCTGATTTCTTTATGACCCACTCCCTGCTCCACACAGACCTTCAATCTCATCCTCTTTCTTCAGTTGCAGTTTCCTCTATAAAAGTCATCCTTTAGTGCCGCCCTCACACTTCCTCTCCTTTCTCTCTATTCCTTCCATCCTCCTCCACCTGAAGAAATAGTTATTTCTTCTTCATATGTCCCCAGTCATTTTCCTCTCAAAAAACATCATGACAACAATTATGGTTGATAATCCTTGCTGTAAGAAAGTAGATTTCTTTATGTATCCCAGTAGACTGGGAAATTTTCAGTTTTGAGGCTGCTGTTCTCTCCTTTGCCCCATCTTCCCAAAGCACAGAGAGGGAAAATCTCCCACATCCAGTTCCTGTGGAGAAGTCCAGGCAGTTTGAAAAGCCCAGTGAATTCTGATTTTTCACAGGGCTTTTGCAGTGGCAGAAGGAGCCTGGGGAGCAGTGTGCCCTGATGGATCGTCATGGTAACACACTCCCTGGTGGGTCCTGGGCTGCACTCCCAGGCAGGGGAAGTGGATCCCAAGTGTGTGTCCCTCACAGATTGGGCATCAGAAGGCAAGGCTGCCCAGGAAACAGAAGGGGCTGAGGCACCAAGGCTTAGCAGGGGTTCCATCCTGAGAGGCAGGCAGCCAGGTGGGTAAAGCCAGCGAGTACAGCACTAGAGAACGTGTAAGCTTGACCCAGGGCCTAATGAGAAAGACCCACACAGGCGGATCTTTACCCTCCCTGTTTTTACTGTTTTTACTCCCTGATGATGTGGTCAGTTAGGGGCTGCAGGCAACACCTGCCTCTGAAAATGAAGGTTAGCAAACCCCATCATTCACTATGTCAGTGGTTCTCAAACTTGGCCGCACATTGCCATCACTTGGAGATCTTTAAAAAATGCCGATGCCTGGCTCCCACTCCCAGACATTCTAATTTAATGGATAAGGAGTATGACCTGGCCATCAGGATTTTTTAAATCTATAGGTGATTCTAATGTGTAGCAAAGAGTGGGAAACATTGCACTATGCCAAGGGTCTCAGCCAGGGCTGTGCATGAGAACCCTCCTGGAGAACTTAAGAATACACCTCCTCAAGCAAAATCTCCTGACTTGATCCCATGTATCTGAATTTGTCACAAGCTCCCAGTCATTCTGGTGAGCTGTTGGCATTTCATATCATGAATCCAGCATTACATAGACAAAGCTTAGCTTTGTAGAGTGAATGGCCAATAAAGAATGTGGGAGGAATGGGGTGGATTGGTGGCTTCCATAGGCCTCACTTTACCTCTTGGGAGTAGGTCTGGATGGGAGGTGTTACATTGAAAATGATGTTAAAATTGTTATTTGTATACACCAAAAATGATCTGGCATTGTTATTTTTGTGTGGTTCAATCTAATACCAACTCGTTAGGAGACAATGATTTCAAGAAGATTCTGTAAAATTTTCACCAAGGTGGGGCTGGTGGGAGTAGGAGGGTCAGAGTTCAAAATCCTAAGTAGCACCAAAGGGATATCTGTATGTGATATACATGAAATTATAGCACCTGCTAGAGTTATCTTCCTGATGTTAATTCTTGATCCTGTCCCATGACCTGCAGAAGAGTAGAACTGGATTCCACATCTTAGCAGGCACAGCCTTTTGCTCAGAGTTTCAGCACCCGACTCCCTGCTCAGGAGGCCAGCAGGTCCTGCACCATAAGAGCTATGAGGAGTGTGTTGGTGGAAAATAGAACTCAGCATGGGCTAAAGTGTCTGGGTCCCCTACCTAACCTGATGATGGGCCACAGGTACAAAATCTGTGTTCATTATTCCTTTGCTTATTATGAATATCTAATTTCCTTTATTAATCTTTTTAAAATTTAGATTACAGAACTAATGTGAGCTCATTGTAACTAATGAAACCATGCCAAGATTTATAACGAAAGGGCAATCTCCTCCCACCATACCCCCAAGTGACTAACGTTAACAGCCACCTCACTTAATAGTTTGCCCACTAATCAAAACAGTTCGTTTTACTTGTAGATACTTGAAATAACTTGAAGTAACTGAACTGCTGTGGATGAAGATGGCCATAGACTGAATATGCCCCCCCCCCCAAATTCATGTGTTGAAACTTAATGCCTAACATGATTGTATTAGGAGGTATGGCCTTTTGGAGATGATTAGGTCATGAGGGTAGAGCCTTCATGAAGGGAACTGGTGCACTTATGAAAGAGACCCCAGAGAGCTCTATTGTCCCTTCTGCCATGTGAAGACTTAGAGAAAAGGCAGCCATCTATGAATCAGGAAGCGGGTCCTCACCAGACACAGAATCTGCTAACACCTTGATCTTGGACCTTAGCCTCCAGAACTGTAAGAAATAAATTTCTGTTTCCAAGCCACTCAGTCTATATTATTCTATTATGGTGAATGGAATAAGACAACTTTCATTCAAAAAAGTGTAACACAGTGTCTTGACTTTTAAAATGGAAGGACTCAGGGTCATTGCCACTCTTACAATACTTTACATTTGTTTTATAGTTCATAAGCCACCCTTCGATGCATGCCTACGTGGCTTCTCCGACAGGCCTGTAAGATAAGTAGAGCAGACAACTGTGTTTCCTGTTGCACGCACAGGAACCGGAGGCTTTTGCTAGGAGGGGCAGAGCCCAGCTGGCACCCACATCACCTGTTTTTTTAAGCTTAGGTTGAATTTACTTACTCAACTCTGTCTCCACTGTCTCCACTGCTGCTCTGTATTCAATGACCGTTCATTACAATCGTCTTGGTGCTCTTGATGTGTGTGTGCAAAATAGCTCTGGGCTAAGATTCTTTTAATTTTCTTGAGTCTTTTTTAGTGATTCTCCCTGATCCCTATCCAGTGTCAGATTGTCAACTGGTGCTGCCTTCTGCTATCAAGATACCTTGGTCTACATACCATGAACTGAAAAACTAGATAGGAAAAACTAGTTTTTTAGAATTGTTTGAAAACTGGGAGTGAATAGGCTCAAACTGAGACTCTAAAGGACTTTCATAACAGTTAAGTGTCTGGAGTAGGCTCAGGTGCATATATTTCCTTTATTCATTATGGAAAATTTCAAACTGTGAACCTAAAAATAGGCCCTTCCAAGTGAGAGACAACACGCATTTGTTTGAGATCAAAATATAGCTATTCAGGACCCACTGATTCAGACAGAAGTCCATGTAGTGTTCTGATTTGGAGACAAAGGAAAGGGGTATTTATGAGAAAGGGAACAGGAACAGTTACATCAAAAGAAGGAAGGCATTTCTATAGGTGCAGATAAGCTAACATAGCCATGCTAATTCTAAAGAATGTTTTAATTTTTAGTCTGGTAGCCATAATATCTGCCTTCTTGTTATCTTCACAAACAGTTCTTTGGGGCACAATGTTGCTTTAGGCCCAGTCTACAGGTTATTTGCCCTGTTTTAACATTCCAACAATTTGAAGCATCAGACATGCAAGGCATTTCCTCTGGGACAGCAGCTCTGGCTCCATTTTAAAGTGGCTCCGTTATTTATTTTGACAAAACCTATACAAAAGTAAAATAGTATAATGAACCTCCATTATAATTTGGGCAATTAACAACATGGTACACGTTTCTTGCTTTGCTGGTTCAAAATCCTTTTTGCTGAGTTCTCGAATCCAGAAATATCTGGATATCCCTGTACCATTACCGCCAACGGTGGATACTCAGAGAGGACCCCCGTCGTGACATGTTTGCTGGCACAGGCCACATGTTTTGCTATAAGGCTCTTATGAAGCCTTTCTGCCCACTCTCCAGGCTGCCCCACAGGTCCACACTGAGTAGTTCGTGCTCCTCAGGCTCTGACCTGGTGACAGGAAGGGAAGTCTGACAGGGCAATCCTGCTGGGTAGGTCAAAAGGAATGTAAACCCACGTGCATGCTACTTCCTCTTGGAAGTTGTTATGGGAGGCTCTGGAAGGAATTTTTATTAGTCTAGAGAGTAAATAAGCATTACTTCCACCTTCTTAGCATATGGGGCCTGGAAGTTTGCATAGTCCACTCTCTGGCTTCTCAAATCCCCAGAGTGAGTTCTCTTTTGGTCTGTAATTAGCCCTGTGAGCACTGGATAGAGTTGGACCTTTGACCGAGAACATTCCCCAAATGGCCTTGGTCGATCCTTTCTGTGGTATCATGAAAAAGGTACCACGGCCCCTATCCTGCGGCTGAGGAAATGGAGGTTTAGAGAGGTGAAGCGCGTGTCCTAGACGTGTAATTAGTAAGCAAGAAAGTTGGGACTCAGATGAGCCTGATAATTCGAGTCTTCATTAATAAACGGAGAGCTAATTATAGTCATTGAAGAAATTGTTCCTTTTCTGCTGTGATTAATTCCGATTTTATTTTTAGTCTTTAAAAGAATGGAGACTCGTGGTGAGGTTTTGTTCTGAGCAAGAAACGTGCTATCCTAAAAAAAAGAAAAAAGAAAAAAAGAAAAAAAGAAAAAAGAAACGTGCTATCCTGACAGTCTTCCTTGGCCTGTCCCTTTTCCCAGGAGAAAGTCAACAACCGGCAGCCAGCTCATCAGTGTGCATTTTCTCAAAGCTCAAGAGTCACAAGGGATTTGTGGTAGCCTAAACTACTTTGAATGAGCCCTGGAGAACTATTTTCACACCTTGATAAGAGGGGCACCACCGACAAATGAAAACCCCAGCTTCAGCCACAATTTTGGGGAAAGAAATTAGAGCCAGGTTTGTTTTGGGTGCAAACGAAGTAGGCTGAGATACTAATCAAAAGGCAGTCCTGGGAGGGAGGGAGGGAGGGAGGAAGGGAGGGAAGGAAAAGGAGAGAGAAGGGACAGGGGGCGGGGAAGGAGAGAGAAAGAGAGACAGAGAGAGAGAGAGAGAGAGAGAGAGAGAGAGAGAGAGAGAGAGAGAGAGAGAGAGAGCATCTTAAACTTCTTTTCTAAGCTTCCAGAGAGCCCAGCCCACTTTGGGCAGATTTTTCCATGCTTTAGATATGTTAATAGGGTCATCAAGTTGGAGGTAGGTTCTGGCCCTGGAGACTTTCTGTCTCTTTAATGTGGCTTTGCATATCTCTGCTTGGCTCCTAGGGGGATATTTTGTTATTTACTCCCAAAAGGCATTCTCATTTCCATACTTTACTGCTGCAGCTGGGGACAAGTGGGGAAAGAGGCAGAAACTCCTTTCGCCACCCAACCGGCAAGACTAAGGAAAAGACGGACTTTGGTTTCTAAGTGTTATTTTTGGTCCCACAACTCATTTCATTTCTCTGAGGCCCTCCTTTTCTTCTCTCTTCCCCCTTCTCTTTTCTTCCCTCCGTGTTTCTTTTGCAAATGAAACCTCTAGCTTTCATGAGTGAAGCAAAGTTGGGCTGGGGTCTCTGGCTGGACAGAGAGTATGTGAGGAGATGAGGGCTTGGCTGGGAGAAAGATGGGCTTGCTTTTCTCTTCTCTCTTTCCTCTCTCATCCCTTCCCATCTCTCTTCTATTCCATTCCCTTTTTCTTCTTCTATATTCTCTGTCTGCCCTATTTCCTCTCCTCATTTATCTATTAGGAGCTCTGCCTCCCAATATTCTGTGTTCCTCTGCTTTGCTTCCACTCCCCCACCATCTTTTTCAATGGTGGTGTGCCTGGCCAAATAAGATGCAAATGTAAACCCCCACCTACTTATAAATACAATGCTCTCTGGTGGCACAAATAGTTTCTGAAAACATATGGCAACCTTGGTGTTTAGGATGGTCTGCTCTAGAACCCAGTCTGAGGACTCCAGGCAGAATAATCTGAGAGTTTTGCTACAAACAGATTCCTGGGTCCCACTGCAAACCCCTTTAATAAGAATCTCTGGGGGTGAGGCCCAGGAATAGGCATCATTTTTAGCATGCTCTGTGGGTGATTCTTATACACATTTCAATTTTAGAACCTTTAGCTGGACCTCTTGCTCAGGCTCTAGATAGAATTGGGGAGGGGATGGATTGAGAGTTCTTAACAGTTTCTCTTCCTTGAGAGCCCAATGTCAGATTTCTCCAAGACTCCAAGGGAGAACTGGTTCCATTTATCTTCTCCGAAGTCATGATTCCAAAATGTATATTTTGTACACTAACTTTTTCCCCCTTCCCACTGTCTTCTTGAAGCAGTCTCTCAAGATCACTGATTTCCAAGAAGTGCACAAAAGTCCCACTATAATGCGGGAAGACAATTTCAAACCTCTACTTGTACATACTCTATATTTTAATATAACTTTCAAAATTCTCATTTTGTGTATTATGAGATTCTTATTAGCTACGTGGTTCATATATTTAATTGATAAATAATAGAAATACATATATTTGGGAGTTTTACTCCCAAATATAGAGGTGCACAGTCAAAAACGTTGGGAGAGAATCACTCTAGAATCCAGATTACACGAGTCAGACAATACAGCTTGCAAACTCATTCTTGAAAAAGTGCTACATAGTGATATTCATTGCTGAATATCACTACAGTCACCTTTGAAGTACTCCCCTTGGGAAGCTATGCACCAACACCAATGCCTACTCCACCCTTCAAAGCTATTTCAGAACTCTTTTTGTGCAATGGCCATCAGAGCTGTCATCGTATTACCCTTGATGTCCTGAATGTCATCAAAATGTCTTCCTTTCAATATTTCCTTTATCTTTGGGTAAAGAAAGAAGTCATTGGGGGCCAGATCAGGTGAGTAGGGAGGGTGTTCCAATACAGTTATTTGTTTACTGGCTAAAAACTCCCTCACAGACAGTGCCGTGTGAGCTGGTGCATTGTCGTGATGCAAGAGCCATGAATTGTTGTTGAAAAGTTCAGGTTGTCTACAATTTTCACGCAGCCTTTTCAACACTTCCAAATAGTAAACTTGGTTAACTGTCCAGTTTGTACAAATTCATAATGAATAATCTCTCTGACATCAATGAAAGGTTAGCAACATCGTTGCAACAAGTTTGCGAACTTAATTGTCAGACTTCCTATGTCCTTTGAGGTCAGGGAATATATTATTTTCTTTAACAAATTGTATTGAAATATAGCATCCATACAGAAAAGTGCACAAATAAGTATCCAGTTTGGAGAACAGCCCTGTGTAACTAGTACTCAGTTCAAGAAATCGAATATTACCAGCATCCCAGATACCCCCATAGGCCCTTTCCCAAAATAACTGGTCTCCGGCATCTAGGAATTTCATAGAAGATGGGACCATGCTATATGCGTTGTGCCCTTGGCTTCTTTTGCTCAACATCACAA
The DNA here is from genome assembly GCF_964194185.1 of Rhinolophus hipposideros. Classification (NCBI taxonomy): domain Eukaryota; kingdom Metazoa; phylum Chordata; class Mammalia; order Chiroptera; family Rhinolophidae; genus Rhinolophus; species Rhinolophus hipposideros. Next base: position 8,361,337 of record NC_138066.1, read on the forward strand.
ATGTGGCATCCACTTATGTGTAGCAATAGTTTGTTCATTCTCAAAGTGTAGCATTTTCCATTGTAGAAATAGGTCATCATCTGCCCACTCTACCATTGAGGGACATTCGGCTGTTTTCAGTTTGGGGCTATTATGAATAGTGCTGCTATGAACATTGTGGATGTCTTTCAGTGAACATATGCACACCGCTCAGTCTGGGTGATACCTAGGAGTGGAATTGAGGAGTCAGGGAGGATGCTATGTCCAGCCTTGCTAAATATCGAGCTTTCCAACGGCCTTCCATCCGCAGTGTGAGAGTTCCGGTACATCACATTCTCACCAATTTGTGCTATTTCCCATTTTGTGTTTACCCTTATGACCTGGTGAGTATATACTGTTACTTCCTTATGATTTTAATTTGCTTTTTTTTTAGATATTTGGGGGAAGGGGAACAGGACTTTATTGGGGAACAGTGTGTACTTCCAGGAGTTTTTCCAAGTCAAGTTGTTGTCCTTTCAATCTTAGTTGTGGAGGGCGCAGCTCAGCTCCAGGTCCAATTGCTGTTGTTAGTTGCAGGGGGCACAGCCCACCATCCCTTGCCGGAGTTGAGGAGTCTAACCGGCAACCTTGTGGATGAGAGCCCACTGGCCCATATGGGAATCGAAGCGGCAGCCTTCGGAGTTAGGAGCATGGAGCTCCAACCACCTGAGCCACCGGGCCAGCTCCTTAATTTGCTTTCCTTGACGATTAATGAAGTTAATCTTTCAATGTTATTGGCCATCTGAATACCTTTTTTTGTGAAATGCCTGTTCTTTTGCCCTTTTTTCTATTATGTCATCCATCTTTTTCTTGTGGATCTATAGGAATTCTTTATAGATGCTGCCATATTTTTGTCTCTATCCCCAGGCCCAGCACATTGTCCATTTTGTAGTATGTGCTTAATAGCTCTTAGGTTGATGTTGAATGAACTAGTACACACGGGGGGGGGGGGGAGGGGAGATACCCTGGTTGAATGAATGAGGCCTTTATATATTTTTTGTTTATTTTTTGGTTTATGTTAAGAGCTTAATTGAGGTATAATTTACATACCAAAAGTTTACTTGTTTTAAATGTACAATTCAGTGATTTCCTGAGTTGTGCAACCCAACTTTAGAACATTGTCATCACCCCAAAAAGAACGCTTGTGTATTTATTTACTTTCTATTCCCAACTCCAGCCCCAGGCAACTGTTAATCTATTTACTGTCTCTTATAGATTTGCCTTTTCGGGACATTTTATCTAAATGCAGTCATCCAATGTGTAGCCTTTTGTGTCTGAATTCTTTCACTTATAATGTCTTTGAAGTTCATCCATGTTGTAGCATGTGTCCATTCCTTTTCATGGTTGAGTGAATATTCCACATCTTATCTATCTATTCATCAATTGATGGACATGTGGATTATGTCCACTTTTTGGTTATTATAAATAATGCTTTTATGAACATTCACTACAAGTTTTTATGTAGCCATTCATTTTCTTTTCTGTTAGGAATTGCTGGGTCATATGGCAAATTTATGTTTAACCTTTTAAGAAACTGAAACCCTCACAGTATTTATCTGCCATCCAAAGGCTGATGATGGAAAGGCATATAAGACTGTCCTGGATAGAAAAGAAATATCTGCCAGCACATAGTTATCAAATGCACAGTGTCGAGAGAATGCTAAGAAAGACTAAAGGCTACTCTCGGGAGTATACAGTCTAATCCAGATGTTCTAACACGTGTTTATAGAGTAACTTGGCAGTGTGGAAAATCAGAATAGAAACCAGGGGTCCAGACAATTTGTGCAGAATGAATTCAGGAAGTATTGAACACCTACTTTTTGCAAAACTCAGTGCTAAGCTTTAAGAGGGATAGATGGAAAGTTAAAATAAACACGCTATCCCTCCGCTGAGTTACTAAGGGCTTAATCATTAAAATAAGACTTAGTTATCAAAGAAGGTAAATAATTAAAGAGTCAAATAAAAGTTCAAGATAGTAATAGAAGATCAGGGAGGAGGAAGACAAAAAAGGAAAACTAGATAAGAGAGAAACTCATCTTTCCTTCAAGATCTTGTGAGAAAACAGAAACACAGAGTGTGTTCCTTTTAAAATTTTTGGCATTCCAAAGATGTAAGAGTTTCCACTTCTATTATTGTCTGGAAATTTCAGTTCAAAAAGAAGTGTTAGATAATAAATAACCAGCACCACTGGACAAGATACATAATAATAATTGCTAATATTTTAGTAATTAACATGCCTGGCATTGCTCCAAATAATTTACATTTTTACTAATTTAATACTCTTAATAACTCTATGATATAAATACTACTATTATTTTCTTCTAATGATAAGGAAAATGAGTCTCAGAGAGGTTAAGTAAATTGCCCAAGGGCATACAGCTAGAAAGTGGTGGAACTGAGGTTTGGATACTGGGAGTCCAGAGCCTACACATTTAACCATCTCAAGTCCCACATTCCAGCTACTGGACTCAGTCTCATCACAGATGGGGAAATAGACCCAAAGACATTAGGAGATTTGTCTAAGGTTACTTTATTGACGGGGGATCAGGGCAGGAGTTCCACTGACTGCTAGTCCAGTCTTACTCCTACCAAGACTGACTTTGCATATCACCAAAGAACCCTTTCTTAAGATACTATTTGTGGATAAGCTACAAGGCTACACATTTCCTGACTGGCAGAATGGACTAGCCTGATTCTGCTGCCGACCAACCATATGAGGGTGGGCAAGTCATATCCTCTGAGCCGTTTCTCTACCTATAAACTGGGGGCAATAACCATACCAGCTCATAGGATTATAGGAATAAAACAGAGGAATTGAAGAAATTGACAGCCATTATCAATTTTGGTGCAGCAGAACTGTTTGGGGTGGGCAATTTGGAACTGAAGTGAATGGGATACTGTGTAGGTTGAGATTTCTCAAGTCCAAACTGGACTGCAAGTTGCTCACAGGCACCATGGAGGATTCCAGGTGTCAGGAAGGCTCTGGACCAGCTCTCCCATTGGAGCTGGGCCCTATCATCAGATATGAATCCAGAAGTCAGACTGCCAACAGTCACATATTCCCAATACAGGGAATTTTAGTCCTTTCTAAGACTTGATTAGGTCAATTGCCAGTAGTGACTGTTTTCTATAACAAATTTTGCAGCTCTGCATTAAAGGACTCTTAGTAATGACTGTTGTTAAGAGTTTGTTTCCCATGTTTTTAGCCAAGTAAGGGTTTGTGAATTTGCAATCGCTGACATATTATAAACAATCTGCATTTGTCAGCTTGCCCATGACCAGAGGCCAAACTGAGGCTACTCAGGTGAGATGGCTTACATGCCGAATATGGCTCAACAGTGATTCTCCAAGCTAGGGTGGGCCTGGGCACAAGCATATTTTAAAGTTGCTCAGGTGATTCTAATGTGCAGCTAGGATTGAGAACCACTGACTCAAAGCATAGGAAGACATATAAGATCTTAAGGCTCTTGTAGCCCAGCCTGACTAGTTTTATAAAGGACATCTAGGCAAACAGTGAGAGATGAGCTCCCGGGAGGTATTGTGGAGGGCCTGCAATGCCCAGGCTGAGAAATCTCTACTTAATTTAATAGGCAATAGGGAGCCAAGGAAGATTATTCAGCAGGATGTAAGGGTAGGCAGTTAGAAGTATACAGAGAGATTCAAGTGTCCAGCTAGTTATGGTTTAGGAGATGGGCTTTAACTTTTCCTATGGAGTAGGCTAATAAAGAAACCTAGCTTTCTTTTACATCTATACCCTCAGCACCCAGGTCCACTGGTCCCTGGAGAGCAGGGACTTGTCCAAATGATATTTATAGGTACTGGGCACATTGCGTGGAACGTGGCAGCCTCCTACGAATGTTTGTTGACTGAGTGTAGACGCTTCAGCCTGGCCAATCTCAATTTCAGGAGAGAACTGGTACCCTGGGCCAGCCTCCCCTTGCAGGCAAGGCGGCGGGGGGGGGGGGGGGGGGGGGGAGGACGAGAGGGGCTGTTCCTCTCACCTTTCCCCTTTCCTTCATTTATCCTCACGGGGCCTGCTTCCAATTCTACCAACTCCAACTTCGTCGCCTCCCCGGTCGGTCCCTCCTGTGTAACACGCTGCCACCGGGCTTCCCGGCTCAGGCGCCAAGCTTCAAACTTGTCTTTCATCCATTGTTCGGTTTCCGGTGAGTCAAGTTCAACCCCAGGTTCAACTCCTACAGTGACGGCCACAAACACATTCCCTTACGGGTACATCGGAGGGGGCGCTCACAGCCATCGGCCACCAGACCTACAAAACAGACCTACAATAGAGGGGCGTTTCTATTCCAATGGCCCCCTTGGTGGGAGTGTGAATGGGAGACCCCTCCCGAGTGACCTGCCCCCTAGGCGAGAGGGAGCCCAGCCCTCAGCGGGCGTGGCCGCTCTGGTCCGGCCCCTGCCCCGCCCCCTCGCCGCGGAGGGAGTCTCCGCTCGGCCACCCGGCAGCCAACCTCCTCTCCACGTACGCCGGGCCACTCCCTCGCCGCGGAGCCCGGCCGAGGGTGATGCTCCAGATCCCACCTCCCCGGGGAGCTGCGCATTTCCGCACGCCAGGGCCGCCCCGGCCGGCCCTCTAGGCGGCAGCCCGCGTTCCTCGTACCCGGGAAGTTGTCTCCCGAGCCTGCGGCGCCTGGGTCTCCTCCCCCCGAGCCCCGCCCCCCCCGCCCAGAGCTGGGATCTGAGAGCTGCCCGGTCCGGGGGCGTCGCCGTTTGCTCTCAGAAGCCAGCGAGTCTCCGCTTCCCTGTGTGGAGCGCACGTCCCCCGCCTGGCCGGGGACCCCTGTCCACCCCCGAGACGGCGCGTGCCCAGAGCGCGGGAGCCCGGGGCGCCGGGCGCCTTGGACATCGCGGAGCCGCTGCCCAACCCGCGGGGCTCGGCAGGGATGCAGGCTGCGCTGTGAGCCCTGGCGCCAAGGCCATGTCCGGCGCCCGCTGCCGGACCCTGTACCCCTTCTCCGGGGAGCGGCACGGCCAGGGGCTGCGCTTCGCCGCGGGCGAGCTGATCACGCTGCTGCAGGTCCCGGACGGCGGTTGGTGGGAAGGCGAGAAGGAGGATGGGCTCCGCGGCTGGTTCCCAGCGAGCTATGTGCAGTTGTTGGAGGTAAGGGGCGAGGGCCGGGAACCGGGAGACCCGTGGCTCCGGTCCTTGGCGCTCTTGCAGACCTGTTGCCCGCATCGGGGATGCCCGAGCCATCGCTCTCCGAGGGGCGCCCCGGGGGCAGCCGCTGCTAGTCGAACCCGTAGTTCCGCGCTCCTGGGGCGGCGAAGGCAGCGGGCGCCCCTCAGGGCATGGGCAGCGCCGGGATCGCCCCCCGAGCCCCCCCGTGCCGGGCCTCCAGAGCACATCGTGGAGCCCTGAGGAAGCGAGAACTTGTTGCCTGTGTGAGTTCTGGAGCTGGCGGGCTCCTTCCCGACAGTGTCAGGGGCCGGCGAAGGGCTGCGAAGTCCGGCGGTCTATGGGAGACGCATCAGTGATCGGAAAAGTGGCACCCATTTGGCCGCGCAGCCCCGTGTCACCACCCCTGAGTCCGGAACCTGCCGGCCGGTGGACCGTCTCTCTGTCCCGGGTTAGGCTGCTTGGCCGCTTTGGGGCCGCCCACTTGCTGGTCAGCTGAGCCTGGCTGGTCACCAGCCTGAGCCCCGTCAGCAGGCTTGACCCAGGGATGCCACAGCCCCCAGCCAGCGCCCCCCGCCCCTCCAGAACCTGAAAGTGGCTCGTTTCTGGGCTTCTGGCCTGGACCCAGGGCTACAGGGGACCTGATGAGCCAAGTCGGCTGGCTGTTTATTGTCTGGGTGACAGTTGGGAGGCCTCTCTGCCCTCTAATCGTTGAGCTCATGATCAGAGCCTAAGTGGGATCTGAAGTTTCTAAAGTCCTGTGTGTGTGTGGGAGGTGGGGGATGTGGGGGTGGGGGTAGGGGAGCGACCTTACAGGACATCTTCTCTCCTTTAGTAAAAGGCTGCCTGACCCAGGACTGTAAAGATTAAATGAGCGGTTACCTGCAGGTATACAGAACCGTTCTGATAAAACGCTGCCCAAATCATGGAGACTGAACTTATTTATAATTTAACCCGTTGACCAACTTCACAAAGAACAAAATAATTGCAAATTTTGACCGAAATGCTCCCTGTAATTCAAAAGAAAGGCAGGAAGGAAGGAAAGGAGGAAGGGGAAGGAAAGAAAAAGAGGGAGGAAGGAAGGAAGGGAGGAAGGAAAGAAGGAAGGAACGAAGGAAGGAAGGAAGGAAAGAAGGAAGGAAGGAAGGAAGGAAGGAAAATGATTATGGGGTGAGTTTGCCTGAGAAGTATCCTGTGGAAATACGATCAAAAATAGAGCCTGGCCTCGTAGAAGTACATTGTTTCTTTCAGGTCCAGAAGAAAACAACAAAATCCTTCCTAAATGAATTATGTAGTAGCATTTGAGCAAAGTTTAGGCTGGAAGGAGCTTTCATGGGCTGGCAGCAGAGTACGTTCCCTAACCTTCTTGGTTCTGTATTTTTAGAACCTGTGAGTTTGGGAGAGGCTCACGTGTGTTCCGCAGCTTTCCCAGTTCCTTTCCTGAGATTTGGATGTGAAAGAAAGCAAGTGTATTTTTTCTTATGAAGACCTGGCACCTCCTTTTTTTCTAGCTCAGAAGCCCTGAGGGAGACTCCTGTTTTAGAGTTCCTCTGGTGGCCACACTTTTCGAGGAAATACCAATGTGGAAATTGGGCTGTGGGATGTCTGTCTGGTGAGGAGCGTCCCTGGCTGGAATCAGCCAGCTGTATGTTGGGTGGGGGTGAAGCTGGTGGGTTTGTAGGCTGTGTTGGCAAGAATGGAGTGGCTTTTCATTTCTTAGTGAGGGAAAGGGAGTGTGGACCAGACCCAGGGACAAGCTGGATGATTAGCTGGGACAATCTTGGGTGTGTCAGTCACATTCCATGCCATAGACATACTTAGGAAATCTCTGGTGCCTAAGGGGCATTCAGACATCTCCCACCTGGTGACCTGTGACACAAGTGTCATCTGTGTGAGCAGCTATGCTGAGAGGACCTTCCTTTTGTTGAGTGCCTACTAGGTGCCAGGCATGGGACATACATTGTCATCAATTCCCCTGACAACTCTGTGTAGGAAAAGGTACCATCCCGATTTTACAGTCAGGCAAACCGAACATGAGAGGTGAAGGAAATTGCCCAAGGAGTAATGCTTGTATCTTTGGTTAGCAGCTCAGATGGTTCAGTGTTACTCCTGTGCCCATGTCTTTTTTGAACATGACAGCCTGGGCTTACCTGTGCTAAAAGGCCAGTAGATCCATGTGGGAAAAGGTAAGTGCAGCCCCCGATGGGGTCAGCGTGGTGGTGACAGCATCCCTAACGGGAGGCTGAAATGCTGGCGCTAAAATGAGGGCGGCTGCTCCTTCCCACTTGGAGCATCTCTCCTGCTAACCCTGAAGTTTGATTTCACTCGGAGACAGCTGTTTTTTCCACAGGTGGAGGCAGGGTGGGGCTGCTGTGTCCTGAGCCCTGGGACTCTTTTCAGGGCCAAAGCTGATGCAGTTTCCGCAGAGAGGATCATAGGTCAGGCCCTTTGTGTCTGTAAACCTCATCCATGAGCAGGCTGGACTTTAAGGCTGAGGGCTGGGCAGGGATAGAGGCTATGCAAGTAGAGTCCCTTGGGAAGGATTGAGTCCTCAAATCCAGAATCACTTAGTGGTGAATGCAGCGCTCCCATGGGAGTCGCTGGTGGTAGACTCGCCAGCGTCTAGAAACATGAGTCTGGGGACTACAAGCCGGGTGTTCATCAGGCTGAGAGGGCAGAGACCAGGAGGCTAGAGAACGGGCCCCTGATCCTGGAGGTGGTAAACCTCATGTGGTGCCTGGCACTGAGCTTTCTGGGAGCATGGAGTTCAGAAGGCCTGGGGAGCTGCTGGGCACACCAGCCTCCTGGGAGAGGAGTGGGATGGTGGCTGCAGAGCTGGGAATGGCACCTCCACTGGAACCCCCACGCCAGTGTACCTTTTGCTTTTGGGTGGAAAGAGTGATACCAGGAAACACCATCTTGATGGAAGATGGTGTTAGGGGTGGAGAGCAGTATGTGCAAAATGGACACTCCCCAAGGATTTTTTTCCTTGTTCATGTGAAAAAAGGGGCTCTGAGAGCCCCGACTTTGTAGGAAGCATATCCCATGGAGGGGAGTTGGGAGCTAACTCTGAGAGGGCTGACCGATCTGCCCTGGTGGCTAGCCAGTCTTTGGGGGAGAGGCCAGTTTGGTGGATTTTGATGCTGGTTACTGGGGAAATCTCTGGTCAAGACTTCCGGGACAGCCTCTATGAAAACCTCAGCCCAAGCAGAGAAGCGTGGAGGGCCCTGATGGGATCAAGGATTGGCCCCAAGGATCCTGGCTCTTCAAGGGATGGGGAAGCCTGCCAGCGGGAGGGAACCAGCTTCTCCTAGGAAAGGATGAGGCTTAATAGAGAAGACCCACAGCTGCTGCCTAGGAGATATAAAGGCCCTTAGATAAAAGCAACTGGTAGAAACTTTCCTGAGGGTCTCTTTAGCCATGAAGAAGAAGAGTTGAAAACGCATATAATATTTGAGAGACATGACTGAGGAGGAGCTGTGATAAAGGAGACCTGAGATGGGTTGGAGTCTGCCCAGCACATGTGTCTGCAGAAGCACATTCTGAGGCCTGAGATCACCTCCGTAGACTTGGGGGCCCTACAGGGGAGATTTCCACCAGATTTCTAGGGGATACCTGGAGGCTGAGAAACAGCTTCTGGAAAAGGTAGATGGAGAAAGGAGCCCAGATCTCCATCCCCAGGGAGGAGCTGGAGAGTCAGACACGGTCCAATGGTTGGACAGGTCCAGTAGCTGGATGGCCTAACCCTGGCCCAGGAATTTCTTGTGGCCTGTTCTTACCTGGAATGGAGAGCAGGAATCAGGGACCTGGAAGATACTGTGAGGCATCTGGAAAAACTACCAGAGCTTTTGGAAAATAATTCCGGGGGTTAACAAGATTGGAATGCGAATACGACAGAGTTTTCCTTGACCTCTGTACTGTTCTTAGAGTCCGTGATCTGGCTGGAACGTGTGGACGTCAGAGATGCTAACAATGTGATGTTGTTTGTCAGTGGCACTAGACAGTTGCAGAGGGTCACCCTTGAGCTTGATCTCCTCCTCTCTACCTTCTGTTCTCCCATTTTGGGTTCATGTGATTGCCGCAGGAGTTTATAAGGTGTGGCTGTGGGAGAGAGACGTAGAGCTGCTGTGCTATGGATAATTAAGGAATGATGTCTTATCTATTGCTATGTAACAAGCCACCCCAAAACTTAGTGTCTCAAAACAACCATTTATTATGTCACAGGTTTCTGAGTTGACAGGGCTCCGTTAGATTGTTCTGCTGGTCTGCCTTGGCATGTCCCATGCATTTGTAGGCAGATGGTGACGGGGACTGGAGTTCTGGAAGCTCACCTGGGAACCTTCAAAACAGCGTCTTCACTCAACATGTCTGGCGCCTTAATATTCTCCCACGTGACCTTCCTCTCCAACTGGTGTTTTGTCTTTCAGGGCCTTAGCCTATGGCCTTTCTCTTCGGCAGGGCAATGGAAGTTTTTATACGGTAGCTGGCTTCCAAGAATGCAAAAGTGCACATTGTCAGGCCTTCTTAAGGCTTAGGCTCAGAACTAGCATATTACTTCTGGCACATTCTATCGGTAAAGTGAGTCACAGGACCAGTCCCGATTCAGTGTGGGAGGGAAGTGCACACAGGTGTGGATAATAGGGAGACCAGGGCCATCTTGCAGACTAGCTACCTCAGAAGGGTAGGGAGAATATACCTGGGACAGATGATCCATTAACCGGGGAAGCAGCGCCAGGCCAGACTGAAGAGAGAGCCCGTAGCGGGAGGTGAAATGCAGGAGACTTGGCAGTTCTTCTAGGAAATTCTCCATTGCTATCTTTGGAGGATATATATATTTTTCAAGATGCCAGGGATTTCTTTAAAAAGGTCACACGATAAATGATGCAGCTGAATTTGAAACCGGATTTTCCTGTCCCTAAATCCTGGGTCTGTCCACTGCCATTGACATACCAGTCCAGCCGTTTGAGGTCAGAGCTTTTCGTGCTGGTTATTAATAGGCAGTGTTCTCTGAGCTGTCAGACATCTAGTAGATGCTTAATATGTTACACAAATTGATTTTAATACATGGCATTTCTGTAACGTGAAAATTTCCTAAAATGGGTGTGGTGTTGTTCCTTATGCCAGTAATTTTTAAGGTGGTCATCAGCTCTGTTCACAAAAGGTGTAATTAGGGCTGGTGGTTCGCGGAGTATGTAATTGTGATGGAAAAGACTAAGGTGCTGCGTTCAGCAACTTCACTAAGTCATCTTGCCCTTTGACTTGGGCTACATTTGTAGCTCCTGCTGTTTGCAAATCTGCCTTTTGCCCCTCACCCCCACCTCTGCTCTGGAGGAGCCTTCCCGAGACCCCTTCACTGCTGGTCTGGTCAGGTGACTTCATCACAGGACTTTAAAGCAGTATGCAGGGCTTATAGATTCTATGGATTGGGGCATCTTCACAAACGTTCCCTTAGCAACAAGTCGGCAGAAATCCCTGACATCTGTTAACCACCGCGTGAACCCCTGCCGTCCATTACTGCTTAGAAACATGAATGAGATGCTGACCTTCTTGTACTCTTAGCCTGAAAAAGCCCAGCTTTTATCTCCTAGTCTGGTATACTTCATCTGTGAGCATGGATGCTGGTCCCCACTTTGCTGATGAAAGGAAATTTTGGGTAAACCAGGAAGCCTTGTATACATGTAGAGTATTAGGGTTTTTTTATCAGGCCACTCCAGGGCACATTGTTCGCCCAGCTTGCTCCCTTATTACTCACAGCAGCAAGGCGACACATGACAAGCTTTCTAACAGAATGTCAGGACTGATCCCCTTATACTTAATTGCAAAATTATTATATGCCTCTCTCCCTGCAGTGGCAAGTTTTCTGGCGTGGTGTTTGTACCTATGGAGAGAAGTAGAAATGCTGGCCAGCGGGTGGGTCTGGCTTGTTTGGTAAGCCTGAGCATGGGGTGACATTGTGGAGGTTTAGTTGTACCAGGTGTATGAATTGTGTGAGGTTTCTGTGGACACACAAGAGGACTCACCCACCTCCTCCTTTCACACTTAGTGTCTTCCCTGTCTACCATCTGATAAAGATTTGTTTTTTCAGGTTAACTTCCTGGTTCACTGTATTTGCCTCACTTCTTGAGCTGGAATCTAGACTTGATCCCCAGATACTCAAATTTCACATGTCCAAACTAAACTCAACCTTTCTCCTCTCTTCACTGCCTTCTACCCCCACCCTCCATGCTGGCGTGAATGTCACCACCATCTATTTGTCCACCACCTCACCCGACACTGCCCCCTCTTCCCTTCCTTTCCCATTCGTTAGGATAGCAAGCGTTGTCTGTTCTCCCTCAGAAACATTTCTCAGAGCCTTCTCTTTCTTAACTTGTGTCGGCAAACTTTTTCCGTAAAGGTCTAGGAAACATTTCAGGCGTTGTAGACCAAGAGGCCAAATCGAGTTATAGCTGTGTCACTGTGATTTGCAGTGCGCCAGAGGCAGTGAGAAGCCGTGAGAGCGGGCATATGGTCTCTGTCACAGCTACTCAGCTCTGTCCTTGGAGCACGAAAGCAGCCACAGCTGATCCTCAAATGAATGGGCGTGGTTGTGTTCCAATAAAACTTTATTTATGGACACTGAAATTTTAATTTATTCTAATTTTTGTGTGCCCTGAAGTATTACTCGTCTTTTGTTTTGTTTTCAACCACTTAAAGATGTTAAAGCCATTCTTAGCTTATGGGCTTTATGTAGTTTGCCAGTCCCTGTTCAAAAGTTGGTCATTCATTCATTCATTGATTCAGCAATCCCTAATTGAGTGCCTTCAGTGGGCTGCAAGCACTATTGTAGGTGCTGGTGGTGAAGCAGTGAAAGAAGCAGGAAAGGAGCTTACCTTGTGGGGACATGGTAAGCTAGCAAAAAATAAAAAATAATTACAAAGTAGTGTGGGGCCAGTAAAACAAGGTACTGTCATGGAGAGGGCGTGCTGCAGGAAGGGGGTTCGATAAGACTCAGGGAAGCCTTCTCTAAGGAGATGGTATTTGAGCAGAGACCTGAATGATGTGCAGGAGCCAGCCATGTGAGTATCTGGGGAGAAATGATTTGAGGCAGAAGACACTACAAATGCAAATAACCCTGAAGAGGGGTGTATGTTTGATGTATTTGAGAGAACCAGAATATTCCAGAATGGTTAGAGAGTGATGAACAAGGGCAGGAGATGTTGGGGTGGGACAGAGAGGGAGGCAGGTTAGTTAAATAGAGCTACCTGTATCACCCTCCAATATGTGTAACTTTATTTTTCTGTAAAAATTTAATTTATATTTCGAGCCCCTACTCTGCATGTTGGAAGAAATGTACTGTCACATAATTTGGGCTCTCTTGCCCAGATTTGCATTTATGTTCTGGGGAACTTAATAAAAACATCATTCCAAGGGTCCAGCTGCTCCTCGATGTCATTTGGGCATCTGCTGAGTTGTCCTCCCCCGGAGTGGGTCTCCCTTGTCTATCCATGCAATTGCCAGAGACAGTCTCCTGTCTGAAGGTTCCCTCCATCTGGAGCTCTCTCCTCTCCTCAGCAATTTTGGGGAGGACATATCATTCTCTGACATTGTCTAAGGCTCGTGTGCTGGTAAATGTTTAATAACCAGCTCTGTGGGGTGTAGGGTGGAAGATCAAGAGAGGGAAGTCCTGATTTGTAGCTTTTGCCAGTTTTTGAGGTATAAATACTTCACTATGGCTGATTTCAAGCTACTAGTGATTTGGTTTTCATTGAATATATCATTGGTAAAGTTAAGATGTACAGTGTGTTGATTTGATACATAATATGATTGCCATTGTAGTGCTATTTAGCACCTCTACCACATTACATCATTATCCTTTCTTTTAAGTGGTTGGTAGATAGTTTTCTAAGTGCAACAGAAAGCCTTTGGTTTGATTGAAGTGTGGAGATTGGATTTGAAGAGGGCTGGAAGGAAAGCTAGGAGACCAGTCAGGAAGCAGGGAGCAGGGTGGTGGAAGTGAGATGGTGAGAAGTGGATGGATTTGAAATGTATTTTCCGATGGAGCCAAAAGGGCTTGCTGATGTATGGGCTGTGGTGGTGGTGGTGGGGGAGTGGGGAACAAGGGGTCTCACCTCCTGCAGATCAGTTGTGATGCACTTTTCCCTACTGGATTTTCCTCATCTGTGAATCATTCGTTCTGCTACCAGAGACATCTTCCTTAAAAAATGACGTAAAAAGCAAATAAAAATTGGGGAACTGTCAATATCTTTAATGCTGAAGTGCTTTTATGCATTTAAAAAAAACAAATGAACACATCAGTATAAGATGGGCAAAGAACTTGGATAGATGCTTTATAATAAAAGATATACAAAGTCATCAGCATATTCAGTCTTGCTAGTGATCAAAGAATTGCAGGTTTTTTTTTAAAAGATAGCTTTAATGAAAACTCAAAAAAAAAAAAAAGAAAAGAAAAGAAAAGAAAAGAAGAATGAGTATTGGGAAGGGTTTGGAAAAATTGTCGTATGCTCCCTGGAGGGTAATTTGGCTATATACCGTAAAAGCCTTAACAGTGATCATGCCCTCTGATCCAGCAATTCCACTTCTAAAAATTTGGACTCGGAAGCATCTCTGATAGATGAGCTGTAAGTATCAGAAAGCCTGTGGCAGCACTGTTTCTAATAGAATGCAAATGGGCCACAGCCTAACTGCCCACCAGGAAGAACGAGTTAAAATAAAGTTAACCTGTTCTTAACACAAGGGCAGACATGCAGAAGGGGCTCAATCACTATAATGAAGTTGAATTGTAAAAATAAAAACTTTTGGTCAGTGGTGCTAAGTGTTTTCATGAAGTTAGCATAGTTCAGATTTCACCTGTGATGAGACAAAAGATGGTGTGCTCAGGAGTGAATTGCTTCTTAAGAGCAGGGACTGTGTGTACCATGCATTCTGCAAGTATCCTTTTGTAGAAAGAACAGGTTGAAGAAATAGTTGTTGGCCCAGGGCCACGTTCTTTTAAATATCCTCAGTAACAGCAAATCTTTGTCTTTTGAGGGGTGGATTTGATTTTTTGGGAAACAGCCAAAATTCATTTGGAGCCAAGTCTGGTGTGTCTGTATGTGTGGCTGTCTATCACCTTGTTGCAAAAAGAATTAAAGCAGCTTACCAAAAATCATATGGCACAATAAGATAAAAGCATAAATATGTGAGGAAATGTAGGGAAAGAAGAAAATAAGATGACTGCTGGGGTGAAGTGAGGAGAGAAAATGGCAATTAAGTAATGATGTTCAGGGTTTAACAAGAGATCCTACCGTCAAGTAATAATGTGTTTGAGCAGTTCTCAATGGGAAGTAACAGAAATGTTCTAGAAATGGCGGCATTATGAGCATATGTGCTGTATGAGTCAGCATGGGTCAGGATATGCTGCCATAACAACCTTCAAATTGCAATGGTTAAAACAACATAGTTTCACTTCTTCCTTGTGCTGCAAGTCTGTTGCAAGTTGGTTTGGGGCTGTAAGACCCTCCCACCCTCCTGGACCCAGGATGATTAAGCAACCACCATCTGGAATCTTACTGGTGACTCTGTTAAACAGCACTTGGTTCTTAAAAGTTCCTTCCCGGAATGGCATATGACATTGTGCTCCTATTTCATTGACTAAAGCATAGCCACACCTCACTTTAAGTCAGTGGGGAAAATGCAGTCCTACTATGTGCCAGGAAGGAGAAAAGGAGCAAGCTGAATATATGTGGGCAGCTCGGTTGACCACCACCTGTGCACTCACTTGGAGAATGCCCACATGTCTGGTTTATTCCAGTCTTAGTATTTTATGGCCATACCTAGAGAAGTACTGCTTAGACTGATTTCAGTGCTTCTAGAGCAAGGCTTCTTAAAGCGAATTCCTTAGATCTCGTTGGATGCAGATTCTGACTCAGTAGGTCTGGGATGAGGTCTGAGATCCTGCATGTCTGGCAAGCTTCTATTGCTGCAAGGACTTAAAGCCACAGTGCAGGCCTCAGCAGGTGCCCTTAGCTCCTGAGAGCCAGGATGAACTCTTACCCTTCTCTCACATCAGCTCTCCCCTCTCCCAAGCCATCTTTGAATCTACACTACTGGGCATACTAGTAGATAGTTGGCCCAGACGTCCTAGGACTTTTTCTTTGCGGTAAATACATCTACTATAACCTCTGGTTCCACAAAAAACAAATATTTATATTTGAGCACCTACTATGTGCCCTGCTTTCCCTAAGGCTCAGAGGATACAGCCAAGACATGGAGCTGAAATTAGCAGCTCTGCTTCGGAAGCCCTTGGGGATACACTGTCCTCTCCAGGGTGACTGGCAGGTGACCTTCCTAAAAGACTTCAGTTTCACACTTGTTCTGTTAGAATGAAAGTCCTTCCAGACATTTAGCATCCATTGTTCTTTCTCATCAGATGCCTGAATTTCGCCTCCCTTCTTATTTGCTTGTCAAATACTCGGAGAACTCCAGATTAGTCAACAAAGTTAGTTAAATTGTAAAAACTCTTTAGAGATGATACTTCCAAAATTCTACAGAAACTGAGCCCATGTCCTGATTTAATCATGACAGAGGATCCCCTTATTTTAGCAGTGGCTCGTGGAAGACTGTCATTGAGGCATTTGTTTTCGATACGTAATATAATTTTGAAACAGAAATAGGAACTTTGCATCTACTGTTCTCATTTAGCAAATGTTTTATTGCCAGATAGCTACAAGGCTTTGTTGTGCTTCAGGGAAAAAGAAAACTTTGTTGAGTTTTTGATAATCAAGGACATATTCGATACAAACTCTAATCTGGTACTCAGCCTAATATTTTCATATTATTAAAGGTTTTGAATACCTGGGCCTGTCTTCTGGTGTGGGCACATAGAACCTTCCGGAACAACATTACAACATTCCTGAAGGGCGTTAGACGTGGCGCTTCTCAGACATTACTGTGCATGCAGATTACGTGGGGCTCTTGTTAAAATGCAGATTCTGATTCAATAGGTTTGGGGTGAGGCCCAAGACTGCATTATCTTACTGTCTCCCATGTGATGCTGAGACTATTGGTTTGTGGGCCACAATTTGAGTAGCAAAGCATTTGAGTACCCTGAGGAGTTTATAAGTTTGCAAGTCATAATTAAATCCTGGAATTAGATTGGATTCAGTTTAGTTTTTTTAAAGTGGATGATATGAGGCTATACACGGTCATGGAAAGAACACAGGTTTTGGAATTAGACATCTCTTTGAGTCTGTTTAATCTGAGGACAGAGATATATGGAGGTGGTAAAAATGCAAGATGGGGAGAGTGGCGGCTGGTGTTCTTATGTGCCCTACTGGGGCCAGGACCAGGAGCTGGCGATGGAGGAAGAAAGGCAGAGTGATGGGTGACACGAACATGGCAGGCTCAGGGTCTTCACTTCAGTGTGAACAAGATGGCAGAGCGGGAGCTGGGCACGGACTTGCCAGACACCAGCAGTGTGAGGAAAGGCGTGCAGCGGGGACGTGGCCTCCACATCTCGAGACACTTGATCGGTTCTAAGGGATGCTGGATGCCTTGTGTGGTTTGGTTTGTGGGCTGGAACATGAGCCTTGCAGCTAACCCTGATGTGGATGGCTTACACCATGTTCAAGGCAAGTTGCAGAGCGTTTCTCAGTTTCGTAGGGCTCCAGGGAGGGTAGCTGGTGCCTTGTACACACTCTGTTCATGGAGTTTGCGTCCCACATGTTCTGGGGATCATGCCAAGCTGAATGCTGAGAGCTGCCAGTTACCTGGGGCTTCTGTTGAGGGGCTGCTGCGGTGGGAGAAACCTTTTTCCATGGGCCCATCTGGGGTCACAGTGCTAACTGGTTGCAGCATTGTGGTCAAGGCCTTCTGACCTGTGGGCACGGATCACCTGGGGGTCTTATTAAATGCAGATTCAGATTCAGAAGGTCTGAGGGGGGGGGCTGAGAATCTGAATTTCTAACAAGCTCCCAGGAGATGCTGCTGCTGCTGGTCTTGGGCCCATACTTTGAGCAGCAAGATTGTAGAGCAAATCTTGTAGAGCAATCTCTACAATCTTGTAGAGCAAATCTTGTAGAGGTTTTCAGGCAGGTACTACTGGTTAAAGCAAGTAAAGCTGGTCAGTTGTAGTTTATTTGGAACTGCTGAATGATGGTTGCTGCTGCTCAGACTGGGCTAATTAGTCTTCACTGCAATGTTTTGTGTTGTTTTTTCAACCTGGGTCTGATGGGCCTCCGGCTGTTTGATGCTCCTTGTCAGGAGGAAAAGGCTGTTTGTTGGGAGAGGTGAAATGCAGGAGGCGGCTAAAGGGCTTAAGCAAGTCTTTTCGTCTTTGCCTGATCCTGGAGCAAAGGAAAGGTTTATTTCAAGGGGCTGGGTGTAAATTCTCCTTTGACTTACTTTATTTATTTATTTACTTACTTTTATTAAGGTATAGTTGACATACAATATTATATTAGTTTCAGGTGTATGGACAACATAGTGATTTGGCATTTATATGCCTTACGATGTGATCACCACAATAGGTCTAGTAACCATCTGTCACCCTACCAAGTTATTTCGATAATATTGACTTTTTTCCCTATGCTGTATACATTACATCCCTGTGACATGTTTTCCCCACTTGTATGTGGAGTCTAAAAAGCAAAACAAAACAAATGGACAAATGAAACAGAAACAGACTCATAGATACAGAGAACAAACTGATGGTTGCCAGAGGGGAGAGGGGAGGGAAGTGGGGTTGGGTAAAAAACGGTGAAGGGGAAACAAGAGGTGCAGACCTTCAGTTATAAGGAAATTCTCTTTTTAAAATTTATTTATTTATTTATTTATTTATTTATTTATTTATTTATTTATAATTTATTGGGGTGACAATTGTTAGTAAAATTCCATGGATTTCAGGTGTACAATTCTGTATTACATCATCTATAAATCCCATTGTGTGTTCACCACCCAGAGTCAGTTCTCCTTCCATCACCATATATTTGGAAAATTCTCTTTTTATAAAGTGTTGCTGTAGGGTTCAGAAGCTAATGTTCTGGGGCTGGAAATGGAGGTGGTGTAAGCAGGCATCTCCCGCAGCCCTTTGGTGGAACCCTCAGGCCTGCACTGCTCTGCGACTGACCTCTCGCTTCTCCTGCCTGGTACTGTCCTGGCCCCTAACGGCCGTGGCCATCTCTTTTATCCCTTGGGTGATGATGTCCTTTCTCCATAGCATCACCGTGGTGATTTTTCTAGCCAGTTTGATCTCAGAGCGCCTGTTGAAGACCTTACATAGAGTTTTCATTGCATTTATAGTGTATTATGCCTTAGTTTTGCTTACGAAGCCATTTCTGACCTGGCCTCTGCTTACCTCCCCAGCTGTGTTTTTAGCCATTTCTTCACATGTGAAATGCTATCAAAATCACATGGAACTACCTGATTCTGGGGTGCAACTCTGCTTTCTCTTGCTGTGTCCTAGCACATGCTGTTTCTTCCCTCTGAAGTAACCTTCCTCCCCCTTCTCTTTTAATCTCACTTCCTTTTGTTTGTATTGAGGTAGAATGCACATACCATTGAAAGTGTGCGATTCAGTGATTTTTTTGGTATGTTCATGAAGTCGTGCAGCTAATAATACCATGATCAGTTTTAGAGCACTTTCATTGGCCCCTTCCCGTTAGAAGTCACTCCGCATTTCCCCCCAACCACTCCAGCCTTAGGCACCCACTAATTTACTTTCTGTCTCTATATTTGCCTATGCTAGACATTTCATGTAAATGGAATCATATAATTTGGAGCCTTTTGTAACTGGCTTCTTTCATTTAGCATGGTTGCAAGGTTCTTCCATGTACTAGTATGTTATCAGTACCTCATTGTTTTTTATGGCTGAGTTAATACTCCATTGTATGGATACGCCACATTTTATTTATCCATTCATCCATTGATGAACATCTGGGTTGTTTCTCTTTTTTTGGCCATTAAAAGTATTGCTCCTATGAACATTTGTGTACAAGTTTTTGTGTGGATATATGTTTTCATTTCTCTTGGGAATATACCGTGTTTCCCTGAAAATAAGACCTAGCCGGACAGTCAGCTCTAATGCATCTTTTGGAGCAAAAATTAATATAAGACCCGGTCTTATAGTAAAATAATATAATAAATATAATACCGAGTCTTATATTAATTTCTGCTCCAAAAGACGCATTAGAGCTGATTGTCCGGCTAGGTCTTATTTTCAGGGAAACATGGTACTTAGGCGTGGAATTGCTGGATCATATGGTAACTCTGTGTTTAACAATTTGGGAAACTGCCAGATTATTTTCCAAAGTGGCTGCACCATTTTGCAATCCCATCAGCTATGTATGAGAGTTCCAATTTCTCCACATCTTCACCAACACTTGTTATTATACAAGTTACGTCTTTTTGATTTCAGCCGTCCTAGTGGATGTGAAGGGGTATCTCACTGTGGTTTTGGTATGCACGTCTCGATGATTAATCATGCTGAGTATCTTTTTCGTGTGCTTATCAGTGGGTTGTACATTTTCTTTGGAGAACTATCTATTCAGATTCTTCGCACATTTTTAATTGGGTTACTCATGTTTTGCCTTGGTCTCTTTTTCTTTTCCTTTTTAGCTAGATTAACTTGTTCTCATTTCTTGGCTTTGGTGTTAATCTCCTGGGAAGGTTCTGCAGACACAACCTCTCCTGCATCCTTCTAGACCTCTTAGCGCTCACCCCATTGTATCGGGATTGTTTACTGCTCTAACTACATTGTCGATTTTTCGAGGTCAAGGATTGGGTTGCTGACCTTTATAGACTCAGCCCTTAGTGCACAAGCAGGCATAGTCACTTGATAAAAAAAATGGAGGACCATACTTCAGTGATTTCAATCACGGTGCTGATGAGTGTAAGGTTCTGGGTTTGCCACCCATGATAGTTATTTGGCTTCATATGGGAAAACAATAATAAAAGAGTTTGCAGAGTGACATTCTTACAGAATCTCTGATCCCCAACCAGGCATCGTCACATACAGACTATGTAACAGGTTAACAAGACGGGTTGGGGAAGAAGGTGTGTACTACTCAGAGCAGAACCTTCTTGCCATAGGAGCAAATAACTAGGATTCCATGAAGTAGGATTGTCACCATGTAGATAAAGGGCAATCAACCATTATTATTTCCTGCTGGAGAGAAAAACAGCTGATGAGGAAATCGACCTGCCTTGGAACTGTTTGATTACTGGGTCACTCCTGGAATCCTAGAGTGGGAGTGTTCTCAGTTTGAGGGCAGTCTGGTAATAATGGTATATAGAGCTGATCAGACCTGGATTTGGGTGCTGACCATATGAGATTTTTGACACATTGCTTACCTGACCTTGGACCTCAGTTTCCATATCTTTAAAACGGGGATAGTAAGGCCCACATCAGAGGATCACTGTGAAAGTTAGAATTGTGTCTTTTAAAGTAAATGCTCCACAGAGAGCCTGGTGTCAGTGCTCAGTATGTGTCGGTGGCCTTCACAGTTACATATTCCTTATTTCCCACATGTCACTCAAGGGTGCTGGACATTATTGGCTTTTCCGTAGTGAAAGAAATCGGCTTCTCTGAGAGGCACTCCAAACCTCTTGGTCGGTACCATTTCTGGTTGTGACCTTGTCTTTCTGGCTCTTGTCCCTTCCACTCAGTTTCCATCTTGGGTCTTCCAAGTCTCTTTCTCTCAAGTTTAGCATCATCATTGAAGATGTGTTTGCCCAAGGAAGTCATGGTCCTTCTGTGGATGAGTCTTCAGCTTTGTCATAGTGTATTTAGACCACAAACTTAAACCAGAAATTCCTCTGTGGAAACATCACTGTTGTCTGAATCTCCTCCCATCCGGATGGTTCCTAGGTGTAACCAAGATGAGAATCTTAACTACAGGTAGTAATTAAGGGGAATCTTATCTTAGTGCACGTGGCAGATAAACCAGCCTGCAAACACAGATTTTTTTCTGTGGAAGATTGCATCAGTTACTGCTCAGAATGCTCACTTCTCATTTAGGATCCTAGGACCTGCGGATATTTTCAAGTTGACGTGTTTTTGTGACATGGCACAGGGGACATTGATTCTTTCAGCCAGCCAGCCAGCTGCTGAATGTTTGAGCACCATTGTAGGTTCTTTGGGGGTAGGAGGGTACCACGATCCAGTAGTGGGAAATTCTGCTGTGCCCCAGTTCCCATCTGCGCTGGCCCTATAATCTGATCCTGTGGTGCTGCGGATTTTCCGAAGGACCCTGGCCTTGGGATCAGAGAGACAGTGAGCTGGGGTTTGTGGGTGTTCTTAGGGAGAGGAGGCGTAGAAGGCCTGATCTGTGTGTGTCGTTAAGGAGTCCTGTGTGGGTGTGGCCACAGAGATCCCACTAAACTTCAGAATTTCAGATGGACTTCCTTTGTGTCACCCAGGAGAAAACAGCCAGAATGAAAATGTACTAGCTAGGTTTCTTCCTCCTCTGTGCCAAGTTATCCCAGCATATTTGGCGGGTGGGGAGCCCGGCCATCAGGGGAGATGTTGGGAATGGCGGTTGGTGAAGGCAGTACCAGGCACTCCAGGGGACAGCAGAGCTAGCTCTGGCCTGAGCCTTTGCTCCTGATTAGGCCCCTCAGCCCGTTCATGCTGGAGCGTGAATGGGAATCAGGGGTGTCCGAGCTCGCCTGGAGGCTCGGTATCTCCCAGACCTATTGTCCACTGATGCTGCCTTCAGGTTCTCTTCTGGCTGCACACAACTCCCGTGGACTGTGGTGTGGGTCCTTGATCACTCTGGATCCTTTTCAGAGTGACTCCAGGGGACTCCTCCTGGAAGCCCTAGGGCTCTGTGGGACAGTTTGAAAAGCCCAGTATTGTGTGAAGCTGGAGGCTCACGTCCTCTCTGTCCATCAGCATTGCTCGTGGGGGTGCCACACGTGAGTTCCCTTCTGGTTTGTTTGTGAATCACTTGCCAGGGGGTGGTTGGGGTGCTTTGTTCCTCTGGCTGGCTGGTCTGCTTTATTATTAGTCTTGGGGAAATGATTTCTCTGAGAAGCAGTAGAAGGTGTAAATTATGCTTCACTGAAAATCAGCAAGACTATATATATTCAGTTAGAACTACAAGTCTCTTGCAAATGAGGACCGATGTGAGATATGGGCAAGTTGGAAAGGGTTACAATGCAGACATGCAGCTGGCATGATTAATAATTACAGAGTCACCTGTATATGGTTTATGGGGGAAGGAAGAGTAATAGCTGTTCTTGGGAGGCTGTACTCCTAGTGAGAGGGCTGGAGGGAGGTAGTTTGAAGGTGCTGGACATCCCCCTGGGAATGGACAAGTTTTCCGTTAACCTCATCCTTGGTAAATATTTCTTGTATTTCCTCTGAGCCAGGGACCCCAGGTTTAGGGCTGGTGTTTCCACTCTCGCCCTAGACTCACACAGCCATTCATGGTATCCTCCTAAAACCTGGGTCCCCTAGAGTCATCTACTCCCCTTTGCCCCAGATGTCACGGCGCTCCTTGTCAGGGCTAACGGGCCTCCACAAACTGCGCCTGGCCTCCTCACTTGTCCTGGCACACACCTTTACGCCTTTGTGCCTTTACACAGCTGCTGCTTCTGTCTGAGTCCCTTCTCCCACATGCCTGTCTAAGGAATGATAACCCTCATCCAGACCCAGGCCAAGTATGGCCTTTGATCTCTCCCCATTCTTCCTCTGGTTTCTGTAGGGCCCCCCACTGTGAAGGCACATACCACACTGGACCACAATGACTTGTTTATATGACTGCTTCCCCGCACTGTGCTCCTAGCTCCTCCAGGGCAGGAAACCTGCTTCGTAAATCATTGTAAGTACCCTATCCTGGCGCAATGCTTGGCATCTCTGAAGTCTGGCTCAATAAGTATTTGATGGCTGGCTGGATGAATGGTTGAATTAAAGAGGATAAAGAGAGAGCTTGCCTTAGAGAATTAGGCACATCTTGCTCTGATTTTGGCTCAAGGCTTAACCAGCCTTTCTCCGAAATGGCGTGAATGGCCTCGTCCTGAGGTGAAGCTTGGGATCATGGAAGACCAAGGTTGGAAGAGGTGTTTCCAAGTCAGCTCAGAAAGCCAAACATCAAAGGAAAGCCGCTGGATCCTGGAGAGCAAGGCTCTTTGGGCCACAGGACAGGACACTCAAGGTGGAAGATGAGCAAGTGTCACATGGACTGGTCCTGTCTCCCCATCCTGCTTCTCAGTGGGGCTGCTACAGGAACATGGGTGTAGCTGAAGACTCTGGACAGCCGTCAGGAGCCCTGGGTTCTCATTGCAGGACCTCCTACCTTACACACATCTTGGTACTTTGACCTTGTAAAGTTCATTTAAAATCTCTGATCTTCAGTTTCTTCATCTGTCCAAAAGAGAGGTGACGACCATTCTTCTGCTGCTTCATACATTGACTAGAAGGATTTTCAAGGTGACAGTGGATGTGAGCACACTTTAAAATTCAGGAGTGAGCTGGTGACGAGTATAAGGCCTGTTGTGAGAGGCTGTGCAGGAAGTAGGGGGTAGCTGGCCTCATGAACCTTACCGTCTGACTCTCTCCGGCGGCCTTGTCCCAACCGCTTAACCCTATGTTGTGGTCCTTTCCCCACTAGACCCTTTGAACTTGCTCCTGAGGCCTCCTCCTCGCCCCCCACTTGGGTGATTAAAAAAGCTGTTGAAATTCTTGTCCCACACAAGCTTTAACCATGTAGAGTAAGAACTCAGTCAGCCTAATCACCTTTTTGTCCCTCCCACTGGCCTTTAGTTGAGCCCCCCTGAGGCACCACATGTGTTATAGGCCCCCGGGATGCAGCTGAGATTGAGAGAGAATGAACAAGACTCCTGGATCCTTGTGGTAAGAAGGCTCAGCATCCATGGGGAACCAAGTGAGTGGCCAGGGGGGTATGCCCAGCCAAGTGGCCCTCGGATGCAGTCCAGGGTGATGGGAGCACTGGGGACCTGTGATGGGCTGAATTGTGCCCCCCCACGTTATATAACCTCATATAACCCACGAGGTTATATGGAAATCCTTATAAGGAGAGGAGGTGAGGACACAGACACACACAGATGGAAGACCACATAAAAACACAAGGAGAAGGCAGTCATTTGCAAGCCAGGGAGAGGGGCCTCAGAAGAAACCAACTCTGCTGACACCTTATCTCAGACTTCTAGCTTCCAGAACTTAAGAAAAATAGATTACTGTTGTTTAGGCCCCTCCGCCCGTGGTACTTTGTTCTGGCAGCCTGAGCAGACTGATCCAAAGCCTTTAACCCAGATTTGGGTAGCAGACTTACTTGTGTAGCTCTGTGGGGGATCGAAACCTTGGAAGAAAACAGGAATTCTGTGCTTGTCCCTGTTTTTCTCCTTAACACGTGTCCCTAGCGAACACGCAGTATGTTCCATTATTGTGTGTCTCCCTCATTAGAACGTGAGCCCCATGAGGGCAGAGCTATGTGTCTGGTTTGTTTCCTGTAGGGTCTGCAGGACTGAGCACAGCTAAAGGCCCTCTAAAGGATTGGAACATGTCTGTTGGATGAATTCTGTTTGAAACAATGGCCTGAAGTCAAATTCCTTACTCCAGGTGGAAATCCAGAATTTTTAATTAAAATAGCTGGCTTTTCGCATTCGGTTCTCTGCTTAGAGCTCACCCTGCAAGGTGACTTACTGTTGGACTTGCTATTGTTTCCACAGACTGTGTCCCGTACAGCAGTTCTCTAATCTCTACCCAGCCACCATATGTGATTAAAATGTGCTAAAAATCAGAGAAGAAAGGTGCATTTATTAGTTGTTGTTTATACTTGGTGGACTGAGCTCCAGGTTATGTTAAAATAGGTCATACCAGCCAGTGACTTTGAACATTGTTCCTCTCTGGAGGGTTAACTCAATGAGGCCAGGCATTTGATCACTGCGGTGTCCCTAATATCAATGACAGCAGCTGACCCAGAGTTGGGTTTGTATTTGGTGAGTGAATGAGTCTGTCAATATACAGCACAGCTAAGTAAATGCTGAGCATTTCCTGGTGGGATCAGCTGGTCTTTCTGTACGGATGCCAGCCCCATGCCTCAAAGTTCTTTTCTCTTCTTGCTGCTCTGTTTTCTGTTCCAGGCTGCTGGTGGTCCTTGGTCCACAGCCCCCTATTAAGGCCTACTATTACCTCTTTTGTTTAAGAGGAATGGCAGAGCTCTCCTGGTCTAATTTGGGGAAACTCATAACTTGCCTAAGAATCTCTGGCTACTTCCCATTCCTCCCACTTTGTGTCCAATTTTCTCCTCATTTTTCTCTCCATCTCCCCCCTCCCGTCCCCCTCGCGCACTTTTAAAATTGTGGTAAAACTCACATAACATAAAATTCACAGTTTTAACCATTTTAAACTAGAATTCAGTGATATTTAATACATTTACAATGTTGTGCAACCCTCACCGCTATCCAGTTCCAGAACTTTTTCATCACCCCAAAAAGAAACTCCATATCCCTTAAGCAGTTACTCCCCATTTCCCTCTCCCCAGCCCTTGCCAACCACTAATCTGTTTTCTGTTTCTATGGATTTGCCTATTCTGGATATTTCATATAAATGGAATCGAACATGATGTGACCTTTTGTGTCTGGTTTCTTTGACTTAGCATGATGTTTTCATGGTGCATCAATGTTGTAGCGTGTGTTAGGACTTTATTCCTTTTTATGGCTAAATAACTTTCCATTGGGGATACACATCTGCTTATCCATTCCTCGGTTGGTGGACATTTGAACTGTTTCCAGGCCTTTTCCATGTTTTGACTGTTGGAAATAGTATTCTCTGCTTTTGCTGTCTCTGGTTCTGCCTCTTAGTGCTCTTCAGTCTTAGTTGAGGCTGCATGGTTTACTGGCAGTGGAAACAGCACTGGCTGTGAAATCCGGAGGCAGGTTCACTGTCCTAGCTCTCACTCCACCTGTGAGATTTTGTCAGGCCTCAGTTTGCTCGTTTCTGAGATAGGTATAAAATTCTCTGCCTGCCTTACTCAGCCCTGCAGCATGTTGGCACAGATCATAGGATGTGAGTTGAAGTCCTTCCTAAACTGAAAGTCAGATGTCAAATGATATTTATGTTCCTCATTTCCCTTTGATTTTTTTTTCTTGCTTTCTGTTTTTTCCTCTGCTTCCTCTTTTCCTTTTGCTAATAGCTGCCTTTGAATCCCCTTTTCCTTTCTTCTCCTTTCCTCTTTCTTCAGCTGCCCTGGGGACATAGTAGGTAGTTTTCTATACAGTGTGGGGATGTTGTGTGGGGCATCCTTCAGAAAGGCCGGACAAGTTGACAAGGGAGGTGGTTGGCAGCATTGGCTTAGGTGATGGGGTGAAGGAAGTCAGCCATGGCTGAATCTGAGGGGAGAGTACGAGGCCTGCGATGGCCCTGCCGTTCCATCTGCTTTGGCTTTGAAGACATAGTTTACTGACAGCTTTGAGGAAGTAGCCAGAATGATGGATACTTAGGCAGATATTAGAATCCAAACAAGCAGACCCAAGGGACAGGGGGAGGAAAGCAGCAGATGGAGGTGTATGCTTTTCTTGGCATGTTGCTTTGCAAGTGCTAAATCTTCTGCAGTCCTGTGTGTGTTTTCCCAGCTGAAGTTTAAGCTTCTTGAAGGCAAGGGCAATGACAGTGATTTATTTCTCCCCATCGTGCTTGCTCATGGTGCCCCTCAGAGAGTTCTGAACATAAATGGTTTTGAATGTGTGTGATAACTTAGTTTGTTTAGGCCTATAATGGTTACAGGTGGCTTTCACAGAGGACTTTTCATTTATCTTCTTAGCCTTGCAAGGTGGATTCCATTTCTCAAATAAAGAAACTTAAGGCTCAGAGAGGTTACAAAACTTGCTCAGGACACACAGCCAGGACACAGAGGTGCAGCGGGCCTCCTTACTTGGAACCAGTGCTTTCCACTGCTTCCCCCTCCCTCACAGAGACTTTGCAGCAGATAGGAACCATGTGGTGGCACTGATTTAGGAAGATGGGAAATGAATCTTGTGCAGTTGGACCTTGTTCATTTCAGAGATTTTTTTTTTTAACATCTTAGAATTTTCTATAGAAATTCTATAGAAGTTGCAGGTGGCTTTTCCTGTTACTCAATCATTATAGATGCCTTTTTTCTCTACAAACTTCAGAGAAGCTTCAAGGAAAGCCGATCTCCTGCTAAATTGGTGTGTTCCTCATTTGCTACCAGAGGGTCTCATTTAAGGAACTATTGTCATTGTTGGTGACAGGAGCAGAGCCAGCTCACAACAGTGCAGCTTGGAATCAGGTTCCGGGTTCACTGCTGATGTTCTGTGTTGGAGCAAGTTACTGAAAATTCTGGCTCCTACTGGGTCTGGCAGGAGGGACGGGTGTGTTGGAGTGAGTAAGCCCAAGGAAAGCTTGCCTGGAGGAAATTCGGTCAAGATGTTTGTTTTTAACACCTCTGGGTCTCTTCCAAATCAGAAGAAGAAAAGAGTCTGAATAAGGGATGAAGGAAGTTTTAGAGTTTTCCATGAATGGAGGTCAGAGCTTGATGGATCCTAGATTCTTTGAGGCTTAGATGAAACTATGGAGAGAAAAAT
Source organism: Rhinolophus hipposideros (assembly GCF_964194185.1). Taxonomy (NCBI): domain Eukaryota; kingdom Metazoa; phylum Chordata; class Mammalia; order Chiroptera; family Rhinolophidae; genus Rhinolophus; species Rhinolophus hipposideros. The sequence continues at coordinate 8,389,037 of NC_138066.1, forward strand.
GGATATCTGGCAGTTAGGAGCGGCTCTTGCCCTTGGCTGGAACCTCAACAGATTGCTGAGCTTAGAAAGCATCTGATACCAGTGGTGTCTGTTGACTCAGCCACACGAAGTGCTCACTAGCCTTTGAGTTCAGGGACCTGTGGTGGCATTATGTGTGTAGATCTGGCAATTAAGTTCGTGAACTTGTTGCAGTGATGTCGCTAACCTTTTTTTGATATCAGAGGGATTATTCATTATGAATTTGTACCAACTGACAAGCAATTAGCCAAGTTTACTATTTGGAAGGGCTGAAAAGGCTGCCTGAAAAAGTTAGACGACCTGAACTTTTCACCAACAATTCATGGCTCTCGCATCACAACAATGCACCAGCTCACACAGCACTGTCTGTGAGGGAGTTTTTAGCCCGTAAACAAATAACTGTATTGGAACACCCTCCCTACTTACCTGATCTGGCCCCCAGTGACTTCTTTCTTTACCCGAAGATAAAGGAAATATTGAAAGGAAGACATTTTGATGACATTTAGGACATTAAGGATGATATGACTGTTCTGATGGCCATTCCAGAAAAAGTTCCAAAATTGCTTTGAAGGGTGGATGAGGTGCTGGCATCGGTGCATAGCTTCCCAAGGGGAGTACTTCGAAGGTGACCATGGTGATATTCAGCAATGAGGTATGTAGCACCTTTTCTAGGATGAGTTCGCAAACTGAATTGTCAGACCTGGTATTAGCACTGCTAAAATTTGTGTTTGCATTTCCTTCACTACCACCCAGGCCTCACTAGCAGTCCTAGCCACAAATAGTTTTGGGAAGGAGATTGAGGAAAGAATTTTTAATAATTAATTTTTAATCCCACAGTGTATGAATTAGACCATACATATGCAATGGGGAGGACGTAATTGGTTCTTGGATGGAATAACATCCTGGGTCTTACAATGGCTTGTAGCCCTGCAAAGGTCATGGTACACAAACAGACCCACAGAAGAGCTGTGCGATTAAAATTTCATGGTGGTGGGAAGTGATTAGGAAAGATCATGACAAAAATGTTAAGAAACCCGAATTAGATTAAAAAGCCCCCTTTGACGTCCTTTCCAGCCCTCTGTGGAAATATATCCTGATTTGTGGGTTTAGTTCTTGTTTCACATACATAACCAGAATGTATTATTTTTTAATGTCTTTTTTTTCCACTCAATAATATATCTTGAAGATATTTTCTTGTTAGTGCATATACATCAATGGTCATTTATAAATTCTGTATTTATAAATTTATATATTTATAATTTTTTAATTTAAATTTTATAATTTAAAATATGTATTCATAAATGACCATCAATACCATTCTGTATGGTATTCTGGGTATGGATGTAGCATGGTTTATTTTATATTTTGTATTGATAGGTATCTGGTGTGTCTAGTTTTTCTTTTTTCCTTTTTAGAGTTTTCTAAGGTTTTTTGTTTGTTTTCGCTATCAAAAGTATCACTGCAGTGTTTATTTTTCACATGTGCCAGTGTTTAATACTCTTTCTTGGGGATAGCAGAAGAAGAGGATTTCCTGGGTGACAAGGTCAACTGTCCTCTAAACAGGCTGAAATCTTAGGAATGGGAGGTGGAGAAGGGGAAGGCATGTAATGTTTGCTGCACACTCAACTTACTTCAGACTCTGTCACAGGCCTTGGGGCACGTCGTCTCCTTAATCTTTATGACAACTCCTGAAGACAGATTTGATTTTTCATGTCCTACTCTAGCTATGAGAATACTGAAGTTCAGAGAAGTGAAATAACTTGTCTAAGGTCACATGGCAGGTAGTAGAAGAGTGTAGACCTAGAACTGGGTCTCTGTCCATAACGTGTGAGATGGCAAGTGAGAGTGACCCTGGGGGTCCTTTGGGGGTCCTTTGGGTCCTTTGACTGGCTGTGTCTGGGGGGGTTACCCAGGACAGAGCTCATGGTAGGCTGGGCCCTGGCTTTATCAACATGCTAGTCTTTTTAAAATTCAGTGAAGGGTTCCTTATTTTTCAAAGAATGAGAGTGCTCAAAGTTGTTTTTATCATCCTGTGCCTTCACTGACTAAGCAGAATAGGCAAAAATTTTCTTTCAAAAAATTAGTTCGCTGTATATTAGTTCACTAGAATTATTGTTAGAGAGGTATTTTTATTTCTTTCAACTTTGTTCTAATCTGTGTATTCCTTTTAAAGCATTTCTCATAGCTAGACATTTTTATTTCCTTAAACCTTGTCCTCATGTTTTTCTATCTAAAACATTATTTTCCATGTTCATTTTTTTATTATTTTTAAAAATTAGGGTAAAATGTACATAACATAAAAATGACCATCTTCATCTTTTTAAAATGTACAGTTCAGTGACAGTAAGTACATTCACATTGTTGTGTTACCGTCACCACCAAACCACCATCTAGCTCCAGAACGTTTTCATCTTGCAAAACTGAAACTTGGTGCCTATTATAGAACAGCTGCCCTTTCCCGCCTCCCCGCAGCCCCTGGCAACCACCATTCTACTTTCGATCTCTATGAATTTGACTCCTCTAGGTACCTCATATAAGTGCAGTCATGCAGTATTTGTCCTTTTGTGATGGTCTTGTCTCACTTTATACCTATCTAGGAAAGCAATGTGACAAATGGTCAGTGACATGAAAAGATTAAACTTTTAAAAAATGACCCACAGCCCAAACTGGGACCTTTGCAATTCCTTTTCTTCTTCTTCTTATTTAAAAAATCAGAAGATGTGAGCTCCCCTAGAGTGCTTGTCAAGAGTGAGTGGGAGGGGGATCCGGAAAACTTGATGGATAAATTCAGTACTTCAAGTAAATTTAGGAAATGACAGCCAGGAGCAATTCACACCATTCATAAAAAATGCAGCTCTCTCCTAGAGGGAGAGAGGATTCATGTGGTTCCTGCCTCCCCTCTCCCCCCCCCAAGTCTGCCAAGCCCTCTGAACACAGAGTGTGTGATTCTAACACTGGGCAGCTCCTGCTTCCCCAGGCCCAGCTGCCAGAGCAGGGATGGTCCTGAGCCAAGTCACCGCTCTCAGTTGCATCTCCAGAGGGGCCTAGCATGTGCCTGAGGATGTTAGTGCTGGCAGAGAGAGAGCCCGTGGAAGGATTCTGCGGGCATACTGGGAAGACGTGTTGTGAGGTGGATTGGCAGATCGACATTTTGTCTTTGGCTCCCTCATCTGTCATTGGATGTTTTGGGCTAGGGCCGGAGGGTATGTTTGACTTACAGTTAATACTTCATCAGCGAGTGGAAGGACTGAGATCTGTTGAGATTAACTGCTGAGCGGTCAGCTGAAATGTGTGGGAATGTGCGCCTGCAGGAAGCTCAAGTTCAAAGTCTGTGACCTTCCTTCCCAGGGACATGGTAGCATTCTGTGATAATGCTTGAGTTAGGGGGCAAGGATGACACTTACTGTGGTAGATTATCTGTTAGTTGTTTTCTAATTTTTCTTGTTCTGGTAATAGCACCTCATTTTTTCTTTGGAGAACCAAAGGTGCAGTGGATTCATAGAAAGCAAATGGTTTGGCTTGAGTTGGTGCTACCCCTGAACTCTAAGGGTAGTTGCAATGACCCAGGCTTGACCTGACTCTCCCTGGATAGCCATCCAGGAATGAGCATGTGACCCAAACTGGTTCTGTAAGATTCTTCCCTCTCTAGGGCCTTTTGCTGTACAGTTTGGGAAAGAGATGCTATTGTTAAGCTAGTGGGATTATAAACTTGGAGCTGCCATGACTATCTTTGTTAATACTTAGGGAACATCTGAGAATGAAGCTACTAGCCTGAAAGAAAACAGAGCTCAGATAACATTGTGTGAGCACCTGGCTCCATCAGTACCTGAAGGCAGTACATTCCTGAACTTCTAAGTTATATAAGCCGATAAATACTGCTACCTCTCCATTTTGTGTGTTTGTGTGCATGTATGGTTGTGTGAGTATCTAACACAATTTGGTTTAGCTTCTGTGGCTTGCAACCTATTGTGTCCTGTCTAAAACGTCTACATCATGAACTTCCCATATCATAGAGGGAAGCACCAGATTGTGAACACTGATGTGATTTGCCTGGTGGTAAGGATAGACCTATGAAATCTTAGAGAGATTGCTGACGCTTGATATGCAGTGGAGAGACTGCTAAATGAGGAGCTGGGGGTCACAGGTTCTAGGGTGCCTTGGGGCTCACAGGTTGGATAACTTGGGCAAGTCTCTTAACCTTTCTGAGCTGTGGCTCCCAACACCTAAAAAATGGGGCATTAAACTAGTTGTTCTTTGAAGTCTCTTTCAACTGTATATGATCCTGTAACAGTTTTACTTAATATTCATGGTGTAAATGGATAGTTGGAATAGGTATAAAACCCCAAAGCAAACAAATAAAAATACCCCCAAACTCTAGATCACTGTAAATTTCTTGAAGATCCATCCTTTTTTTCATCATGAACTTTTAAATTGAAGAACGACTTACATACCAAGAATTGCTCAAATCATTAAATGTATAGTTCGATTAATTTTCACAAACTGAGAACACTCATGTAACGACCATCAGACCAGGACATGGAACCTCACCCCAGAAATCCTCTTTTCTTCAAGTCAGACCCTCCTTCAAAGGTGACCACGATCTTGGCTTTATATAATGTATTAGTTTTGCCCATTTTTGAATTTTACTTAAATGGAAGCATAGAGTAAGGTATTTATTTTTTATTGGGGGGAGGGTGTCTGGCTTCTTTCATATTTGTGAGATTCACCCACACTTTTGGTAACAGTGGTTCATTCTCATTGCTACATAGTATGTCACTATGAATATGCCACCAATTATTTATCCTTCTCTTAGATACTTCGGTTGTTTCACACTAATGTGAATAATGCTACTACAAACATTCTTGTACATGTTTTTGGTGGACAAAGCCCTCGTTTGTGTTGGGTATATACCCTGCAGTAGGATTGCTGAGTCATAGAATATACACATGGTCAACTTTCTTAAATACTGTGAATTAATTTTTTCATTACTGCCAGCAATGCCCACGTTCCCGTAATTCTCCATCCTTGTCTGAGCTTGCCATAGTTGGTCTTATTAATTTTAGTCCGTTGGGTGAGTGTGTAGGGGTCTCACATTGTGTGTGTGTGTATGTGTTTTAGTTTTACCTTTTTAATTAAAAAAAATCAACATTTTATTAGGCAGAATTGTAAACCTGCAGAAAAGTTACAAGAATTTTATAGTGCACTCTCCTGTGCCATCATCTAGATTCTGCCATTAGTATTTTATTATGCTTGCCTTATCCCATATCCACCCTCTATCTGTCCATCAATCTTATTTTTTTGAAGCACTTCAAAGTAAGCTGAGAATATCAGTACACTTCACCTTAAACACTTCAGCATACATACATTAACCACAGTATAATGTTCACAGTTATTTTATTCTTTTGAGCTTTAATTTATATTCATTTGAGTGCACATTTCTTAAGTGTCAGATGTTGAGTTTTGACAAATGTCTACACTTGTGCAGCCCAAACCCTATCAAGTCATGGAACATGACCATCACCACAGGTCCCTTCCGTGTTAATCCCTGCTCCCACTCCACCAGAAGCAACCATTGCTCTAATTTTTTTTCTCCTACTCTAGAATTATGCTGTGGTCTTAATTTGCATCTTCCTTATGACTAATGATGCTACGTACCTTTTAATATGCTTATTGGCCTTTTGGGTTTCGTCTCATAACACATTTGAAGATCATTTAAAAAATTTTGGGGGGTGGATGAAGGAGAATCCAGTTGATTGGTGGTGGTGGTGGTGGTGGTGGTGGGGACCAAGAGTATATTCCTGTGACAATATTATTCCAAAGTGTCTGCCATTAATTGAAGGTGAACTCTCACATTCTGTAAGACTTCCCAACAAGGAAATGCTGATTTGTTAAAAACTCATCTGAAAATCGGGTAGAACAGTGACATTTTTAAGCATGTCACTTGAAGTCTTATCTTCTAATCATTTCCAGTTCTATAACTCTGTTTCCAATGCTTGTTAGTCTAGCTGGAGATCTCAAAATCATTAGCAGGTTGATAAAGAGATTTGACCAGCAGCTGCCAGAGGAAGTGTGACTCTGAGCTCCCATCTGCATATCACACTTGTCCTTATAGTGAAAGGAGAAGGTGCTGGTTGGTGCAAGGACAGGTGTTTTCAGGGCAGGTAACAGAAATGGATCTTTTAAAAAATTATTTCCCTGTTTGGCTACAAGGTTGGCAAGTCTTACGTTGCAGGAGGATTTCAGGCCCTGTCCCCAGCCGTGTCGTAGGCCACGGACTCAGGGTTTGCTGTGTGTTTGTAAGCTACGGGTGTTTTCTCCTTCTTCCTGGGTCCTGTCTCTCTAATTCTGCCACTGGGCACATGTAGCCTTGCCATGAAGAGTGGGCTTCTGATTTTTATCAGATGTTATTTTGTGAAGGAGATACTGGTAAGGGAAGGTGGTTACCAAAATGTCCCAAATTGCTTATTGTCCTCTCTGGCAATTGTGTCCGAGTTGCACCATCAGGGTGTACCTCCATAAAGGTCCGGAGAGAGAAGAAACAGAATTGTGGAGGTAGTGGGGACTTCAAAGAAGAGACTGTTTACAGAGGTGTGGGTGGGGTCAGGGGGATGGTGAAGCATGTCCAGGGGAGACAAGGGGAGGGAGCAACGACAGAAAACTAGAGAGAGAGAGATTTGGAGCTGGAGGGGTGCACTGGTGGAAAGAAGTCACAGCCAGCCCACAGAGAGGGGGCTGTTAAAAATCCACGACCTTACTCTTCCTGAATTCTCATCTCCTACCTGTCTTTCTCATGGCCTGAACCCACCTGGAAGCCAGTGGACAAGGCAGTCCTTAGATGCAGTCCATCCAGGCAGCCTCCTGGTGCACAGAGCAAGCAGGAGAAGGGCTAAATGCAGATCTAGCCGGGCATGCGGAGAGTAACCAGCCTGGAGGCGTTTCCAGACCTTTGTGCCATGTTTAGTGCAAAAATATTTGCTCTGGAGGGATATATTAAAAACCCTCTTGGTGAATTTGGAAGGGAGCTTTGGCCTAGGAACTGATAGGACATCAAATGCAGAAATGTGGAGTATGGCGCTTGAACGTGGAGATCCTTTCTCTGCTGGGCTTTCAGTCAGGAAACAGTGGGAGAGGGGCGCTCATGGGCCATGGCCCCAAGGGGCAGGGAGGGACAGAGGCACCTGGGAGGAGCTGTGGGTTGAGGAGGTTGGGGGAGCCAGAACGAGTTCTCTAGTGCGGGGATGGGGCGGCGGGGAGGACACCTGAGAAGTCTGCTTACTAGGGAACTATTATGAAGTACCAAACAGAGACGGAAAGGGGTGGATTGTGGCAGAGCACAGGAGGTGCCAAACAAGAAGGAAAAGGCGCCTTGGAGTTGGAGAAGAAGCCAGGTGAGAGCTTAGAAAACTCAGTCTCTAAGCCGGCTCATGGAACAAGAAGGGAAGTACAATGGCCAAGGGCAGAGAAGGCTGTGGAATGGGTTGAGCTTAAGCCAGTTGCTGGTGGGAGGAGAGGGTATTCCCTTGGAACTTGATTCCTGGTGACGTACACATCTGTGCTTGTGTAGGAGAGTGGTTCAGAGTGTGGACTCTGGAGCCAGAGTCCTGGTTCTTCTACCACTTTCTTAGCTGTAAAGCTGTGGGCAGATTACCTAACTTCTTTGTGTCTCAGATTTCTCATCTGGAAATGGGAGTGTTATAATATCTATTGCATAGGGTTGTACTGAGGTTCAAATGAGTACATAGACACAAATTTTAAAAATAATGCCCAGCACAGAGTAACCAGGCAATCAATGTTATCTGTTAATATGATTGTTGTTTTAAAAATACCTATTGCTTGGGCCCTAGGAATTAAGCCAGTTTCCATCCTCTGGAGGTTGGGCCTAGGCATAAGCAGATTTTTAAAGCTTCCTGTGTGTTCCTAGTATGTACTTGAGAACCACTGCTTCACGGTTTAACCTGCAGGTTTTCTGGAAAGGACTAAGTAGAGTAGTTTTGGGGTCAAGGTGGGAGGATGAAAAGAGTGGTACTACCAGGGAAGAGAAAATGGGAGGAAAGGCATGATCCAAATTGATCCTTGAGTTAGCAGTAGGAAATTAGCCAAGGAAATGGGCTTGAGTTAGCTTCTGTTTGGAGGCTGGCATTTGTTCCAGAAGCAGCTAGTTGAAGCTCACCAGTCATTTACACATTAGCATGAATAAGTATGAGGACCTTCGGGTACTGAATAGGGCAATGTTGGAGGAGAGCATGAGGACATGAGTTATCAGAAGGCAGAGTGTTAGGGGAAGGGAGGTAGAGGAAGAAGAAAACTTTTTGTTTAAATGTTTTGTTTCTCATCTTGAAGAATTACTGGCCAGTAGGATTGAGGGGTGGAGGTTTCCGTGAAGCATTGTGGAGATGGGTTCTCTATAGGTGTTGTGTTTGTGTGTGGTGGGGCCAGGGTTGGGGTTGATAGTGGCTTCACTTTCATGAAACGTTTCTCCAGGGTAGGTTTCCCTAGAACACAATGCCACGAACATCTCGTGTCAACTGTAATGCAGATGTTTTCTAAATGGCTTGGAGCTTCACCAGTGGGCAGCACAATACGGTTAGTAAGAGCACAGGGAACCTGGATCCCAGCTTGGTCCTTCTGGCCTGTGACAAGCCACACAAACCTCTTAATGCAGCAGTTTTCTCATCAGTAAAATGGGCATAATAATGGGACTCATTTCATAGCACTGGCGGAAGAATGAAGTAAAGGAGTTAATATATGTAAATAATTTAGAACAGTGGTTCATAGATTTTCTTTTTAAATTTTTATTTTTTTCCTACTGATTTCTTATGGGAACCTTCTGAAGAAGTCTAACAAATGACCGCTCGTGCACCCTGGCTTGGCCTGTCTGGCCCTCCTGCCATCTCTCTGCGTTCTGCAAAGCCCTCCTCCAAGAAGTCTTACCTGATCAGCCAGCTCTCAGAGCGTCTCCTTCCTTGGGAGGTAGCACCTGTGAGGTACCTGTCATGTACCGCCCTGAATTGGCAGTTTTAAAACATACACGGTAAGGTAGAGAGAGCATTGAAGGCAGGGACCATATCTATTTCTTCTGTGATTTTTAATATGGTCTCTTGTCCCCTGTGCAGTGATGTGTGAAGCAGCAAGATTTGGGGACTGTATGTACTTGGGTTTCTCTCTCGGCTCTGTGACCTTGAATGAGTCACTTGATCTAGGTGCGCCTTCTTTTGTCATGTGTAAAATGAACCCAATAATACTGGGAGCTGTAAGGGTTAAGAGAGCAATGTATGTGAAATCGATTCTTCCCTGGGAAGTGGTATTATAGGAACTCAGGGTACTGTCATTAATCCTCCTGTGTGCCACTAGAATGCCTTAGCTAGTGATGAGCACATAATAGTTTCTCATTAAAATCCTCTTGGGGGAGTTGATGGCTTTCCAAAGTAAATTGCTATAGCATCTGCCTATCATGATATCCTATCTCTCATCTTTCGGGGGAACTCTCCCTACCCCACACCCCAGGATCCTAAAATTCTATGTGATGGTTCTGGTGGGGCTTTGTCAACCAAGATAGGTTGCCAAGCTGGGAGGAAGTCACTAATGAATTGTCCCCTAATTGGGGAGAGTCCACCTGCACAGAATGGCCAGTCAGAAGTGAGAGATGGCGTGCTGTTAATATTAGGTGGGTGCCTGGAACCAGTCATCCCTGAACCAGTTATGGGAACTCCTAAATCACCTCCCCCCTTCTTTTGGCTTAAACTTGTGGATTGGATTTCTGCCTCTTACAAGTGAAAATCCTGACTCTCTTTTCCTTCCATCCTGGAAGGCAGCGGTGATCTCTCTTGTCCCATTAGCAAAAGAGAAAGAGAAGGGGTGTTACAAGTAAAAAGTCGAAACTGGGAGATTTTATTTAAAACGTATCTACAGTATCGTCCTGTAATCTATAGTGTAGCTATAATGGTAGCATATTTAATGTGTTACCATTAAATGATACTTAAGAAGGCAAAATATCTCCAAGGAACAATGAAAATGTGTTCGTTTTGCAATTAGAAAACAATCTTTAAAATAAGTTTTACATCAGGAAGAGTGCTTGTAAGTCAGGTCTGGGGAAACTCAGAACCATCTTGAATTTCATTTCTTTATTTATCAAACACTTGTAGTGTACCTGCTATGTGCCAGGCATGTCCTAATTCTTTTCATCCTAACAGCAACTTCATGAGGTAGGTTCTGTTATTATTCCCATTTTATAGGTGAGGAAACTGAGGCACAGAAGTAAAGTGACTTCTCCATAGTCACACTGTGGCGCCTGGGTTTAAACCCAGCGTCGTCTCTCTGAACTCTGAATAACTCCAATATGCTGCCATTCACAGCCATTTATTGAACAACTGTTATCTGAAAAGATAAATTATTTTATTTTTAAAAGTCACATTACCTAACTAAATTGCCTTCAGTTACTCATTTTTTTTTCCCCTTGAGGACTTAACCAGTTAAGGGAAAGAAAGAAATAGAAGAGAAGAAACACAGAGAAGAAAGAGGGAATGGGAGAGGGAAAGGAAAAATTTGTATGCAGAAGAGTGCATGGGGTTATGAGGTTGAGGGGAAGATGGAATCAGCTGTAATGTCACACCTAATTTTCTCAGGAATTAGTGAATAACTCTTACTCGGTTGCCCTCTTAAATCTTACTTGGTTAACCAGTAGTCATAGCTCTTTGTTTTTATAATGATTTTAAAATTGAGATATAATTCACGTGACATAGAATTAAATAGTGACTATACACTGAGTTGTACACTTTAATTGTATAACTCAGTGTAGTCACTATTTAATTCTAGAACATTCCTACCACTCCAAAAAGAAACCCTGGACCCATTAACAGTCACTCCCCTCCCACCGCCCCCACCCCTGTCAACCATTAATCTACTCTCTGTCTCTGTGGATTTGCCTGTTCTAGGCATTTCATATAAATGAAATCATACAACACGTGGCTTTTAGTGTTTGGCTTCTTTCGCTTAGCCTAATGTTTTCAAGGTGCGTCTATGTTGTAGCATGTGTCAGTACCTCATTCCATTTTATGGCTGAGTAATATTCCGTTGTATAGATAGAACATACTTTATTTATCCATTCATCTGTTGCTGGCCAGTTGGGTTGTTTTTACTTTTGGGCTATTGTGAATAACACTGCTATAAGTTTTTTGTGTGGACGCGATTTCATTTCTCTTGGATATATACCTAGGTGTTGTAACATGGTGACTATATACTTAACTCTTTGAGGAACTGCCAAACTATTTCTAGCCCTCTCACCTCTAATCCTTAAATGTTATTTAGGGGCGGTTGCACAAATATAACTTGGTGTCTACGTTCTTTGGCTGCAGTATCCTAAAATTCTATGAGATGGGATATGGTATGACCTTTAAAAAACAAAAAAAATGGACCCTCTTCTGTTAAAGGTGACATACCATGAAACAACCTTCTGGAGCAGAAAGTGGGCTTGTGGGTTCATACAGACCAACCTTCCGTCCATGCCACCTCCTGGGGATGCAGCCTCCTGAGGGAGGACCCCCCCACCCCTATAGTGAGTCTTGACCAGCAGTAAAGGGTCATTTGAGGGATAGGGGTGGAGAATGGTCTATGTTAATCCAAACCAACAGAGCAATTCCTCACCCCACAAAAGTGACCCCAACACCAAAATGCAACCAAGAAATTAAAAAGCAAAACACAGATGATCCCGATTCGCCCTTTTCCCAAGCTCTTCAGTGAGAAATGCCTGTATAGGCAATAATTAAGGCATGGATGAGCTTTCCGTTTTATCAGATGTTCTCATGTGTAATACAGGATGGATTCTCGCAGCAGCTCTGTGAGCTTGGGCAAGCAGTTATTTCTCCCATGATCCCAATTTTACACCCGAGGACACGGGAGCCTTGGAATTTGTGATTTGCTCCAAGTTAGGAAGCACCGTTAGTAAAGGACAGATGCAGCATTCAGACCTCTTGACTTGGAGTTTTGTACTCATTTATTATGAGCTCTTGGCAGTCAGTGTTCACACTCATTTAAAAATCTAGATAAAGGTACTCTGATTTTTTTTTTTTTTTTTTTTTTTTTTTTTTTTTTTTTAACTATCATGTTAGTAAGAGAGTTTGAGCTTGGCTTCGAGAAACTTCAATCAAATCATGGTTGAATCTTTGGCTGGTCCTAGAGTTTCACTTTGAGCTGTTAAGAGGAAATAGAAAGATGTTCCTGTTGCTTTAAATAGCTAGTAGTAAATTCCAAACTGGTAGATAGGCTCAGCTGAGGGATCGAAAACGGTTTATAGGAACATTTGGGATGTTTCCTTTTGTCTGAGTGTTTTAAAAATCAACTTAATTGAGGTTTGTCTGAGGGTGTTTGCAAATTTCGGAGAAGCAGCTGTGTATTTACACTTCATTGTGGTTAAACAAATGGACACATACATTCCTTTTCCCCTCAAAACCCCAAACCCCACTGCTGGGGCTTTGCCCGGAAGTGTGAAAACACCTATTTATTCATTAGCTGAAAACCAGGCACATAGTGGATCTTGTGCAAGTGTGATGAACAAAATACTTCAAAATGGTTTAAAGCTAACTGGGTAGGTTCAGATAAATGTTTTGCTATTTAATGCTAAAAAAAAAAATAAATAAAACAGGTGACTAAGCATTTGAAGAGGACTTTTTGGCTTCCTACTGGCTTATAAAAATTCTTGATTAAATAGGTAGCTCTCAACTGAGCATGCCCAAAGGAACACAGATTCTAAAATAGTGAGTCCTAAAAGAAGGCATTTGTATTGTCTAACTACAGACAACGAGTACTCTTTAAACTGTTCCGCCTTGACTGTGATGTAGCTTGTTATACTGAGGTGGTCAGTTCCCGGCCATGGTGCAGCTAAGCTGAGGGGGCCTCGCAATCACCTGGAGGGCCTGGGGACCTGGCCCTGAGGGCCATGCGTGCTACTTAACCTAGTGCTGTATCTGACAGACCACCAGGGGCTGGGCGGGGCTTCCACCTCTGGGTCTATGGCCTTGAAGGTTTCTTCCAAGCCTCTGTTGCCTCCTCCCTTAACTAACTTTTCTAATGATGGTATTGAGGGGCCCTCTCAGTCTTACACTCTGCCCGAGCTTCCCCGGGCACCATTCATTTAGATTAACCTGGGTATGACTTGCTCCAGAGGATTCAGGCAGTTCTCTTCTTTCTGCATGCACTTTCCCTGGGCTTCTCTGATATATAGAGATTGTTTTCGTTCCTTTGGGTGTGCATTTGAGCACTCTTTACCAGGACTGTCCCCAGACACCAGGGAGTTTGCAGCCTGGAACTGAGCCTGGCTCTCTACCAGCGGTGGCCTGGGGGGTTTCTGTTGGTCTTCCACCTTTGTCTGGGGAACCAGCCTTTCTCAGACTATCTCACAGGGCCCAGCCATAGTTTGCAACTCCTTTTCAGGAACTGGCTATGTCTTTCCAGAAAACATTTGTGATCTTTGGTACAAAGTGGCTCCTGTCATGTGCTTCCTCTCTTCTTCACCCAGTTGTCACTCTTTGATTGTCCATAGATATTCCTTTCTGAGACCTTTTCTTGTCTGATATTAGAGGTTCTGCAGAGATGGACCATTTCGAGCTGATGTCACAACTTTGAATGGAATTCACTCTGGCCTGATAGACCCAGACACCCAATAGTACAGCTTGAGGTTTCATGCTCTGATCTGAGTCATTCACTTGGGGATGATGTCCCTGGGCCTGGCAGTGCCCATAAGAAGTAGGGGTTCATTTGTCTTCCTGAGCACTTTTTGGCGAGCATTTTACCACCTGTGGTCAGGACACCCTTCTGACTCTATTTTAGGGACAGTAGGAGTGCAGGTGGGCACAGTAACAGATTCCTCAGCTCCAAACAGGACCCCCAAATGGAACCAATCACCAGCCTCCTCTTGCCCCTTGGAGTCTATGGAGCTATGAGAATCTCCTGTGATCACATCTTGAGCAGGCTGCTGGTCTACCACTGTTTACGCCCCTGATCTACTTTCTTCAAGCTGGCTGGAGCCCTGACTGTTATCAGCCCTGGGTCAGGTCAGGATAACGATGGGGGCTGGGTCTACCTGAGACCCCTCTTTGTTGCCTCCTTTTTCTTCCATGCTCACCAGCTCCAACGGCACCCCCCTTTGCCTGTGAAGTCCAGCCAACACTCTGTATTTGTCAGCTTGGGCTGCCAGAACAGAACACCACAGACTAGGGGCCTTAAACAACAGCCATTTATTTTCTCACAGTGCTAGAGGCTGGATGTTCAAGATCAAAGTGTCAGCAGAGTTGGTTTTTATCTGAGGCCTCTCTCCTTGGCTTGTAGATGGTGTCTTCTCGGTGTATCTGCACATGGTCTTTCCTCTTTGTGTCTCTGTATGCTAATCTCCTCTTTTTATATGGACACTAGTCATATTGGATTAGGGCCCGCCCCAGTGACTTTATTTTACCTTAATGACCTCTTAAAAGACCGTCTCCAAATGAAGTCATATCCTTAGATACTGGGGGTTAGGACTTCAACATATGAATTTTGGGGGCAACGCGATTCAACTTGTATAACACACTGTGCTATTCTTGTCTGAACCCCCGTGAATTCAGCCTGTGCCTGCGTACAGAGCTGTGTGGCTTGATCAAGATTGCATGAATTCGAAAAAAATAATAAAATTCATGTAAGTTTGGAATATATTGGGGACATCTGAGAATCTTTTTCTATAAGATTATGATTGATTTTAGTGCTCTCATGTTATGTTTTCTCTTTTTAAACCTTTAAAAATATGTAGTTACTTACTACATATTCACTACGTAGTCTGTTTTATAGACTTTATTCTATGTGTGTTTCTTCAGATAATTTGAAAGATTTACAATCTGCTTTTAGTTTTAGTAGTTACCTTCATAACAACTATACAACTTCAAAATATACTCTATCCCCTTTTTTAAAAAATTTACTGACTCACCACTATGAGCTATGACCTAATTATTCTGATGAGTGAAAGTCTTAACAGACATAATTAACATTTATTATACTTTATTAAAAAAATTTTTTAACCCTCTTCACAACCATGCACTGTAAGGTATCATGGTACACTTTTTAAAGGTGAAGAATTCAGAGAAAACTTGCCCAGGGCCACTTGGATTAGCACTGGAATTTGACCTGGAGTCTGATTCTGAAGCTCTGCCCCTAACCCTGTCCTGTTAGGCCTGCGCGTTTGGGGTAAGCGGCAGCCCTGCTCCCACTCCCTCCTTTTTATTTCTTTGAAGCTGGGTTCTCCAGAGGGGAGAATTCAGTGCTGTACATATTAGGTGCTTGGACCTGCCCTGGGGGTATCAGCAAGGTTTGTTTAGGGCTGGGTTTGTTTAGGGCTGCCCTGGCTCTCATTCAAACAGTGGCTCTAAAGTCCCCTTCATGTGGTCTGTGAGCAGCCTCCTGAGGCCGGAAATTCCAGAGGTGAGTCAGGGCCAGGGCCCTGGGGCGTCTCCCTGGCCTCCAGAAGCAGCCTTTCCTTGGCTCTCAGATGGGCCTATCTGGGCCCAGGCTGGGGTGTGGTCAGCTCAGCAGCCAGCAGTACTGATGGAGAGCCCTCTGTGTGTGTCCACCCCTGTTTGGGGGGCCTATTGAGACACAGCAGGGTAGTGACCATCCCGGGGCCCTTCATCTTCAGCACTTGTGTCTGTAGTACCGTGGACATTGAACGGACTCGGAAATTTCGTTTTACTTCAGTGTGGTGGCATAGAGGGGCAGAGTGGCGGACTCATCCTCACGGCTCTTCACTACCCCAGGCTTCAATGCCCATCTCCAACTTGTCTGGTGACACTCGCAGTCCATTACCCTGTCCTCTGGGGAGTGCCTTAGCAGTAGTATCAGCCAGGCACTCCCCAGGGGACAGGAGGAGATGCACACATAGATGTCTATGTATGTACTTACACATAGACATACACGTGGGCAGACATAGGCACACGTGCGCATATAGACATAGTCACGTATAGACAGACACGTTCATAGACAGACATGCAATGTACAGACACGTATACAGGCACACACAGACACAGACACATACACGCATAAATGTGTACATTTCTAAAGAGGCTTTCTAGGGCCTTGGTCTTATGTCACTGTGGGCTGGTTCAACAGTCTCTGTTAGGCTGTCGTCTCCGTATCCGATGCTGGAGCTTGAAAGCCACAGAGCAGGCTGAGTCGGGAAGGGAAGATCATGAGCTGAAACTCCTCAAGGACAGTCTGAAGTTGCGTCTGACCTTGGTGGCGTAGGGGTCCTGCAGAAGCCAAGCCCTTTGTCACGAAGTGAACCACACACACCTGGCCCAGGAGTTGAAGAAGCTGAGGGGGATCTGAGGGAGGGTGGGGCAGCTGTGGCCCAGCCACTGCTTCATGCCTGTGGGGGGGTCAGCACATCAGCAAGTGTGTGCATGGCTGCTGCCTCCCAAGAATCTTCCTATGGTCCACTCTAACCAGAACATACAAGAAAATGAATTCTGGGAGCTGTAGTTAGTTCAGTGTCGCCAAGTTGACACGTTAGAAATCCATCACACCCCCAGAAGGTTGGGTGAGCTGGTGGGAAGACAGCAGATTTAGGAGTCAGAACGATGTAAATTTAGGGAAATTTCCTGATTGGTGCCTCTTGCACGAAAGGGGATTAATAGCACATATCTCCTCTTTATAGAGGGTCATTAATAGGCCGGATTAAATGGAATTAAAGATGTCAGGTGTATCACTCTGCTCCTGGACCTGAGGTAAGAAATCTCAGACCTTGCACAGTTTTTGACTTTATCCTGGAACATAATATTGCCACCTAATTTTAGTTTTACTCTATCCCTTCAATAAATGGCTTCTTCACATAGGGTATATGTATCCCCTGCATTAAATTCATTCCTGGGAAATTGAAATTTCTTCTTGTTATAGTGAGTGAAATTTGATTATGTTTTTAAATTGGTTATTTATGTTTAAAAATTGATTATATATATTTGTGTGTGTGTGTGTGTGTGTGTGTGTGTGTATTATGATATATGGTTCCATAAGGATGTTAATAAATAGTCATGTTCTGTCTTTAATGGGAATTTTTCTGGGGTTTCCTCATAACTGATACTGGCTGTTGGTTTCAGATGGTTAGGTATATTTTCTATTTAGCATTTTAATATCCCATTTATGTGTGTTTTTCTGTGTCCTCATGGAGAGTATAAGATTAGGCTGGCCCTAATACCGAGAAGAGGTACTTTTGAAGCCACAAATAGATGTGGAATTTTTTTCAGTGATGCCTTGTCAGCATCTCTCAAGATAATCATATTTTTTTGTTTTTGAAATATTAATGTGATTAACGATATTAATAGATTTTTCTAGCGGGACAGAATGTTGAAATCAAACGCAATCAATAGAAAGAGCATAGGACAGAGTATCTAGAAACCTGGATTGGTTTAGTTCTGGTTTGGTTCTTGATTAAAGATTTGACCTTGGATGAGCCAGCATGTTTCATTATTCCTTGAATAACATGCCACATCCTGGTTTCCTTATCTGTGAAATAGGCATAGCTACTCTTTCCGTCCCATCTTACTAATGAGTTGGAAGGACAGCGACGAGTCAATAGTGCCTTCTACATGAACTTAAATGGCTTTCCATCTATGAAAGCGCCATGAAAAGAATGTCAGATGAAGGGGTATCATGATCCTGCTCATTGTACCATCATCAACCAAAAATCCATGTATTCATTCACTCGTTCATCCAACAAGTATTTATTGAGCAACTGCAATGTGCTAGGAATTGTTCCCGACACTGGGAATACAGCAGCACAGTTACATTCCAATAATCTCTCTCTCTCTCTCTCTCTCTCTCTCTCTCTCTCTCTCTCTCTCTCTCTCTCTCTCTCTCCCTTTCTCTCTCCCTCTCTCTCTCTCTCTCTCACGCACACACACTTTCACATGTCAGCTAAGTGACGCATACTATGAAAGTGTATAAAGCAGGGGGAGAGCGTGGCGAGTGAGGCCGTTTGAGGGGAAGCTTACTTTAAGTGGGGTGGTCAGGGAAGACCTCTCTGGGGTGACATTTGAGCAGAGAACTAACTGAAGAGAGGGAATGAGCTGGATGGAGACCTGGGGGAGGAATGCCCTCAGCAGAAGAACAGTAAGTGCCAAGTCCCTAAGGAACAGCAGTGACGCCATGTAGCTTGAGTTGGGTGAACAGGTAGGGGGAAAGGGAAGGGATTTGAAGTCTGAGAGGTTGAGGAGGGTCAGATAATGCAGTAAGTACCATGTGGGCCATCCCAGCAACTCTTTTTTTTTTTTTTTTTAAAGTGTGAAGGGAAGCCATTGGGGGATTGTGAACTGTGAGTGACACAATTGAGTTTCCCATCGTAAATTGATCACTAGCTGCCTGTGGAGAATAGATTGAAGTGGGTTATGAGTCAAGTCAGATAGACCTGAAGGGATAGGTGGCTCTGTCTGGGATGATGGCAGCAGAAGGGGTGAGGAGTACCAGATTTGAGGTCTAGTTGGAAGGAGGTGCTGACAGGATTTGCTGATGGATTGCAAGTCTCATCTTAGAGACAGCTACTTGACTTTTCCTGTGAGAAGAAAATTTCAGCTCCCCTTCTACGGTCTGGGGCAAGCTGGCCTGCATTTTCCACAGCACCATTGAGCTGAAACTCCTCAAGGACAGTCTGAAGTTGCCTCTGAGTTGGGAGAAACTCTAAAGACCCCCAGCAACTCTCCAAACCTCTGGCTGGATGGAGAGATGAAAATAACTAAGGGGTTTGGATGTCCCCGGGAGAAATGCTGTTCTGTGGCCAAGCCCAGAAACCCACTTTTGGGTTGATCGGCTCCACAGAAGAAGGAGCTACCCACACATCCCGGCCTCCCCGTGGGTCATCGGCCATTTGCTCGGAAAGGAAGATGAGCAAGTTGGCTCAACCCCACCCTGTTCCAATCGACGTTAGTCATGGGACACTTTGCCACGGGTGACATCGTGATTAATTAATAAAAGACAGACAACATTTGGGAAGCATTTGTTTTAATTTGGGACGTCTAGTCCTCCTTCAGACAACCCTTTGTGCTGTTGCATCTGAACCCACCCCCGTGCTCCAGTGGGGCCAAGTTGCTAATTTATGTCCTTGCTCTTTAAATGCTCCCCCCAACTCTGAACAGGAAAAAGTCTCATCTTTCCCTAACGATTACAGCTTTAAGTCTTCCCCACTGTTTTCTGCTCATGTTCCTTCCTTTGATCTGCGGAAAATTAATTTCCTTCCCAGAGCTTAGCTATCCAGCTCTGAGCAGTGCAGCCCCCCTCCTTTGGCCAGCAGGCGCCCCATCATCACGCCCCCAGTTCTCAGGCCTGGGGATGTCCGCACTGCATTTTGAGGGCTCACTGGGCACCGAGCTCAGAAGGAGGTTCCAGAGCTGTGGATGGAGAGGAAAGATAAAGAAGGCATTGTGCCCACACTGCCGGCTGATTTCTCTCTATGTGGAGAGAGGAAAGCACATGTTAAAAATAATATGAAAAGGTAAAATCGGAAACATAAACAAACGTAAATCAGCAGAGCGAGCGTTTTGGGGCATTTGTAGCTGCTCCCCCACCCTTATTAGTTTAGGAGAACTCCCTCTGGCTGGCTCAGTCCCTGGCCTTCATTGTAGGAACCAGTCTGAGCAATGGGCAGAGGGACAAAATGAGATCTGGAAGGCTCTTTTCAGGAGGAAGAGAGAATGGACTAATCTTGAAGATTGTGTGTGTGTGTGTGTGTGTGTGTGTGTGTGTGTGTGTGTGTCTGTCTTCTGTCTGTCTTCTGTGGAAGGATGCCTACAGGAGAGAAATGCCCAAGCCATGGGGGCTGGGTGGCCGGGGCGCCGGAGGAATTTCAAGTCCTTTGGAGAAAGGGAGGAAAGAGATTTGGGCAGCCATTGCGGCTTGTGAGTCAGATTGAAAGGGAGGATAAGGTTTTCAGTTCTGCTCTGTGTTATGAATGAAGCTTCTCCCCACCCCCCACACCACCTTTTAAGAGACTTTTGTTAAAAATCAAATTGCTTTTGAAGTAAGTTTGGTTTACCTGAGTGATGTTTCTCCAAACATGATGCCATGTGGAGACTTAGCCACCACGGTGGAGACAAAGACATAGACAATGCGTGACAATCGCCTGTGTGTGTACGCATGTGTTTTTACATGTAGACGTGTGTGCAGGGTGGTATGGGGTTGTAGAGCAGGGATTCAGAATTGCTGGGTTACGTGGTAACTAACTACATACCTAACCATATTAGAGGAACTGCCAGACTATTTTCTAAAGTTGTTCTGCAGTTTTACATTCCACCTGTATGAGGGTCTAATTTCTCTACATCTTCACCAATACTTTATTGTCCCTCTTGATTCCAGCCATGCCAGTGGGTGTGAACACCCATCTCACTGTAGTTTTGATTTGCATTTCCCTTTCTTGCTAATAATGTTGAGCGTCTTTCATGCGCTCATTGGCTGTTCTTGTATCTTCTTTGGAGAAAGATCTTTTCAGAGTCTTTGCCCATTTTTCAAAAATTTGGGTTAAATCATAAATGTTGTTTTCTTATTTAGTGTAAGTGTTCTTTATGTATTACAGATATTCCAGATAAATGTCCCTTATTAGATATATGATTTGCAAAAATTTTCTTCCATTCTTTGGGTTCTCTTTTTCACTTTCTTGATGGTTTCCTTTGAAGCACATTTTTTTTTAATTTTGGTGTCTTTTATATTTTTTTTCTTTTGCCACTTGTACTTTTATCCGACTTGTACCTGGGATTATTGCCGAATCCCAGGTCATGAAGATTTACGCCTACATTTTCTTCCAAAAGTTGTATAGTTTTAGCTCTTACATTTACAACTTGAGCTGTTTTGAGTTAAGTTTTGTAAATGGTGTGAGAAAGGGGGCCAGCTTTATTCTTTTGTGAATATCTGTTGTCCCGGCACTATTTGTTAAAAAGACTGTTCTTTCCCCATGTTATGGAGTCTTGGCACTTTTGTCATCAAAACTTTTAACTGTGTTATTTACTTAAGTAAAATCGGTGGGGAAACATCTTTGTCATGTGTCTACTGACCCACAGGGAGAAATCAAATCAATCAAGGATCATTTACATTAAGAGATGCTTTCATTTGGGATTTTAAACAAGATTTCAATGAAAACTTTTGCTGAAAATGAAAATAGGCAACGAACAATGCTGTTGAGTAAATAGAAGTAATGAAATACTGAGTTCTATATTCTGGCCCAGTTACAGCTGAGCGGGGGAGGCACTTGGCCTCAGTTTGCTCTGGAATTCAATGGTCTGTGGATTGAGAATCAGCTGAACGCACCAAGTGGGGGAACCCGGACTGTGAGTCTGTGAGCACAGGATCCTCATGTTCTCCCCCAGCCCCCACTCTCCCCTGATGACTCCTCAGCAGCAAGAGGTCAGTGTAGGGACAGCGGGCAGAAGGAGCAGTCATCTGTGGGACACGCCACACGTTGTTTCTTGGCCTTGATTTAGGAAGGGGATTAGGGAATTGTTTCCTCTAGAAGCCTCCACCGCAGAATGGAATCCTGGAGCGCTGCAGCCTCTGCCTCCCACGTGTGGGTTAGGCGGTGGAGCCGCCCCGGAACCTCGATGTGGGCCAGGAGGGTGCATGCATGGCCTTGTGTGTGACTGGGGGCCCCAGCCCGGGCAGGGCTGTGTGCTGGGCTTCCTGGAAACTGAACCCGGAGCCCCCGCTGGCCCTGCTGCTCCTGGGAGTCCGCCCAAGCTGAATGCTGGAGAGCAGAGGATTAGCTAAGCCCCAGATGTTTAGAGCCCTGACTCTGGGTTTGCTTGTGCTCTGTCGAGAGCTTATGTGGCCCCAGAGGTGGTCCTGGAATTGGCTCAGATCTTTGCATGATTCTGGTGTTTAATCAGCTTTTCCAGGGAGAGGACTGGGGTTCCAAGATTTACTCAGAGCTTTTTGCCCTGGTCCACCCAGCCTGGTTGTTGGAACTTGCCCCATTTCAGGGATTTAGCGGTTTGGAGATGGGGGCTTGTGTCTTGGAGCGGAATGCAGTCAGAGCTCTGGATGAGGGGCCATTCTTTGCCTAGGTTCAGCATTTCCCTGGTTCCCTGATTTTGTCTTTAAAAATCAAGTTCTTAAAATCAAAGTAAGCATTGTGTCCTCCGACCTTGAGTCTTTCTCTCTGTGAGTGCACAGTTGAAATGCTTTCAGGGAGTTGGGTGGAGCTGTTGATGAGAGTTCTGGAGCAAAGAAAAAGCGAACATTCCATGCAGTCCCTCCAGCCCAGGTCTCCTCCAGACAGACCATAAAGCCAGTTAGCAAAGCCCCAGCCCCTGCTCTGTCAGCCCCCAGCTGGCCCAACTTCACACTGCAGGCTGTGCAAAAGTGGGAGGGCTACTTGGTGGTCCCTGGAAGCCAGGAGTTCCCCTGATGCAAGCCAGAGCTGGGTCCAGGAGGGACTCATGGAGGCACTGCTGCCTTCTTCCTGGGTATCCCCGAGGCACTGCTTAGTAATTAACCCCAACATTCAGAGCAGAGCCGATACCCACAATCACAGAATGTTGTATCATCTCCAGTGGGTGGTTACCAAGGCAGATGCCGGGGGCCAGGTAGGTCACTAATATCCAAGGAATTAATGTGGAGCTGGAAACAGGCAGCATCAGCCAATCATGGGTACCATAAGCCTCGCTGGAAATGTGAAATATTCCCATCTTGTAGTGTTGGTAATTGACTCAAATCAAAAATAACAGCAAACAACGCAGTGTGCTGGCCAAAAGGCAGCGGGGCCTGGATCTAGCCTTTAGGTTGCGTCCATCTCCCTGCACAGATACGCCAATCCAGTAAGCAGCCTGCACTCACACCCCAGTTTCTAGACTCCTAACTTTGGTGCTGTGTCGGGTCAACCATGTCATTCATAACTCTCTAGTTGAGAAAATGGAGACTCAATGAGCTTAAAGATCACTCAGCTTAGTAAAGGGCAGAGCTGGGATTTGAACCCAGAACCGACTGCCTCTATCTGCTCTGCTGTTACTGGGACGAGAATCCGGGCTCCGTAGCATATTCACTTCCCATCGCTGGGATTGGCTCCTGACCCTTAAAATAGGGCTGTTGCTAGACCAGCAAGCAGCTTTTCCAGTCTTCTGTGGACTTTAAGGAACAGGAGGAGATCTTGAGGGTGTGTGTTCACGTGTGCTCATATGTGCTCGTGTGTGCTCACGTGTGCATGTGAATTCTCCCTCCCTCTTCTTATACTCATTCATTATTCATGGGTTTCCTCTCTGAGAACGCCAAGGAATTCCCCAGAAGGAAGAGAGCTGGAACAAATACTTCTCCCTGTCTAAGAATCGGCTTGCTCTCTGCAGGAAAGGCCCATTTAACCCGTGCCCTCCCTTGAGTCACTGGGTCAATCTCTGCTGGTGAGTTGGTGTCCAGTGAACTCAAATAGTGCTGCTAGGCTCAGCCCCTACTGTGCCTGCCTCGCAGATCAGGGGCCCACTCCGAGATGGTGAACCAGGTGACACATGAGTCCAGGCCACAGACTGGCAGCACCCACAGTGGTCAGACCCTGTGAGCTCACAGAGTCCACCAGGTCCAGTTTCCTCTGGCTCTGTGGTAGGGATTGGGAATGGGAGGGTTGGGTGTCTGAGGGTGGGGGCAATAGGAGGGAAGTGCTAATAAATAAAACAGGGTGGAGGGCTTCTAAAAGATTTACTAGCTAAATATTTTCCGGATGTTTTCATAGTTCTTTAAGACTGATCCAGAGGGAAGGCTAAACAGAACTCCATCTAACTGCTCCAGCGGTTCCCACCCTCAGCAGACCCCTCACACTCTTCGCCTCATTCCCAGCACCACCCTGACCCCACCCACCCCCAGTTTGTCCTGTCACCATTTACTCCCCTCTTTCATCCTATCGGGAAAGAAAGAACAACCTCCTTGCTTCCTTGTTTTTAATCAAGGTACAGTTGTGCAATTTGTTTTTTTCTTTAAACTAAATGTTTATTGCATATCTTCCTGAGTCAGTAAGTGTATCTAAAGCATTATTTTTAGTGTTTGCTATTAGTTCATTGCGTGGATGAACTATTTATTATTTAAATCCCCTATCGATGGACACTGAGGTTGCTTCCTTCCTTTTCTTTTTTCCTATTATCAGAATCACTGAAGCTGATGTTCCCTGTGATGGCATCTTTTTGCACTGCGATTACTTTCCTGGAAAGAAGGGTGTGGTGCCAATTTTACAGCCCTTGGGAATGCCTGATGTCCCATTCCTGGCCAAGACTGGGATTTGTAGACCTAAAGGGAGTTCTTAATGAGATTTGTTGCTACCTGCAAATAGTGCTGTCTCTGCCAGTGGGGGCTCATGCCTGTTTGTGGGGTACATAGGGTATCTGGCCTCCCTCCTTTGGGATTTGTTAAGGACCTGTCATGGAGGTTGTGTTTCCTCTAGGGCTTTGTTCTGTGGGTCTCATTCAGGACCTGTATGTGTGGCCCGAGCCCTACAGTGTGAGTGAGGGCCTGTCTGCACTGGACCGTCCATTTCCTTGTTCACCTTTGGACTGGCCTTTCCTTGTCGGAGGCTTGTACAGGGCCCCACCATGAAGGGCCGGTTGGAGTCCGGAGCCGTGCGGGGAGCCCTCTTGGACACAGTGACCGCTCTGTTTCCTCCTCCATCTCACCAGCGGCGTCCATTCACTGCAAGGAGAGTCACGCATTCCCCCTTGAGATAAGAATAGAGCCTGACTGTGCCCCAGGACAGAGTCCAGCTTCTTCAACTGGCCCTCCGAGGCCTGGCAAGGGCTCCCAGATGGTACTGGCATGAGTGGGCCCTGGCTGCATGCCCCGCCGGCCACTTGTGCATTGTGTGGCTGGGACACTGGGTACAGTGTACATGGGTGGACCCTGTTCCCCCTCCCCCACTGTCTCCAAGCTCTGCTCAGGATGGAGGGGCTTGGCCTGGAATCCGCTGTCCCAGGGCTCTGCGGTGCCCCTTCCCTTCCCTGGGGCCTCAGACTCCACCCTCCAACTTTGAGACCTCCCATGAGCAGCCACACCTGTCTATTCTAGGAATAGGGGAATAGAGCTTTTGCTTGGAGTGGGTAGCCAGCTCGAGGAGAGGGCCAGAGGCTGGGTATTGAAGGCAGCAGCTGGGGACCCCAGTGGCCTGTTTCTGCAACCGCAAGGGATAAGAAACAGGAACCAGCAGGGGCCACAGATTTTGTGAGTGACTACTGGGTCCTGGGGTTTCCACCCTTCGCTCCACCTGTGTCTGAGGAGGGAGCTGGACCAGGCATGCGCCAATTTAAGAGCAGGACGGATCAGGCACTAGTATTAACCAGCCCGTGGGAGCAGTGTGTTCCCGGCTCTCCTTAGGATCGTTGTGGGTGATCCCTAGTGTACTTTCTAGTTTTCAGATTCTAAGGTGAGGCTTCTCAAAGTGTGGTCCCTGGACCAGCAGCCTCTGCACCAGCATCGTCTGGCAACTTGTTAGAGATGCTTCCCACACTCAGACCTGCTCCATCAGAAACTGAGTACCCCCTCCCCTCCATCTGTTTTTAACGAGCGCTCTTCCAGAGAATTCTACCGCATTCCAAAGCTTCCAGGACCACTTCTCTAAGTATGGTCTTTGAGAAACAGCTTTCAATGCTTTCCAAAGTCTGTCAGGTAACTCAGATGAGTGTTGAGGGCCACCGGAGACCTGGAGGGCATGTGCCCCGTCTAAAGGCACTCGAATCAAGAGATATAAAAGTATTTGTTTGTGTGAACATGGAGACTCCTATTTAGCCTTAAAAAAAAAATAAATCTTCAACCTGCACATGTTCACCTATTTCAGTTAGTTCTATAACCATGTGAGGTAGCATTTTGGGTATATGGGTGAAAAAAAGAAGGCTTGTGGTAAATAACTTGTTGGTGCAGTGGAGATGTGATTGGGAGCTGGGGGTTTTCCACCCTCCCTTTTGTGTTAAACCGTCAAACATCAGCCCTAAGGTAGGGGGTGGGGCTGCCCCTTCTGGTGGGGGGGCTCCTGGTGAGCCAGGCCCCAGGTGGCTCCTTGCCTGGTCTGAGAAAAGGAGCGTGTTTTTTAAACAGGGCCACACACATAAACCTAAATGTTTGGGACTGTGCCTTGAGTGATGGACATCTGGGTCCCCATCTCAACGTGTGTGTGCCTACGAGGGAGGAGAAGACGTAGGTGGATAAAAGATGCTGGAGAAAGCACCATTTATGTGCAAGTCTTCAGTGAGCAGACAGAGTGAATGAAAACACAGTGGCTGACTGTTTTTGAGGCTTTAGGAGTTTCCGAAGCACCGTCCTCTGGGTGTGTCTGGGCGAGTGGTACCTGTTTACAGATGATGAGAGGCCCCGGGGGATTCGGGTCCTGCAGCAATACATCAGTTGTGTCCCTGGACGTTCTTCTCTCTCCTTGCCACCTCTGAGGGCTAGGGTGCTGACACCATTACGAAAGTAGGGCTTTGACTAGTGCTGTATGAGTGTGGAATTTGCATGGCTGGCTTCTCGGTCATATCTCAGTGCCACGGCCGTGGGTGAGAGGTAAGGAAGGCTGTCACCACATGCTTTTGGAGGCTTTGCGTCAGGTGCTACAGAGCTCCAGGCAGCCATGGACCTACCACCTCCCCCCATGACGACTCGCCGCAGTGGTTTCTGAGATGACTGTGCTGTGCTTGTGGGAGGTCTTTGCTGGGGTGCCCATGGCACCTGGGATTCGTCTCGGCTTCTGACACTTAGTCGGGAGGAATGGGTTTGGAGGAGCAGATGAGAGAAGTTGATGAGGAATATGTAAGCAATCCAGTGGAATAAGGTTAGATCTTCAATACCTCTGTACCTGTATTTATCATACTTTCTTAACCAATAAATGGGCCTGTTGCCTCGCAGGTGGATAGAACATTTTAACTCAGATTTATCTATTCAAAAAAATTTAATAATAATAGACAGCATTTGCTATTTTTCAGGCACCGTTCTAAACACTCATTTAATCCTCATAGCAAGCCTGTGAATATTGCCAGGCCCATTTTACACAGGGGAAAACTGAGTCACAGAGAAGTTAAATCATTTCTTCAGTGTCGTCCAGCCACTACCAGCGTTTGGACCCAGGCCATTTCTCTCCAGAGCCCCTGATCTAAACCACTACATATTCCTTCCTTCTGTATCCCCGTCCCATAGAGGGGAGGGAAGGACCCCTTCAGCCCCTGCGGTTCTGTCACTGCTGTCATCCTAGATGTATCTGCACACCCAGTTTGAATAACTAGGTGGTTCTGCACTTTAGGGTCCCAGCAGGCCTTTGCTTTCATGTGGCCATTGTGAACGGGAGGAAAGGATGAGAGTGGGAGGAATAGTCGGGAAGAGGCATCTGTAGCCCTCTGTCTCTCCATGCCTCCTTCCTCCACTCCCAGCAGCCCGCCTGTGAAGCTGTTGAGGTGTGAAGGGCTCAGAACAGCCTTGCTGAGAATCATCCTGTGCTTTGAAGACCTTCCACTCCTGGTCTGGGATTCAGTTCTGGTCTAACTGAACCACTGGGGGAGACACAGTATTGAGAAGGGAAGGAAAAGCAGTAGTGCCCCCTCTTCTCACGTCCCCACAACTCTACGGGGAGATGAGATTGAAAGAGTTTATGGTAGGGCCTAGGGAGGTGGATGGCAGCTGGACCAGTTCCTGGTAGCTGCTCTTTTCATTGGTGGCTGTGTTGTCCCTTGGGGCTTGAGGCCAGCATTGGTCCAATTGGCTCACAGCTGGATGTGGGGTGGGAAGAAATGGAGGGTCCAGAGGCCAAGAGACTGTCAGGGGTGTGCACCAAAGGTGGGCCTTGACTTTCCTCCAAATAGGAAGAGCCTTTGTGCTTGGCTCACTTGTAGTCCTCTGGTGGTTAGTGTTGCTAAGAGAGTTCCCAGTTGTACTCAGAGGTGTGAGTTTGGTCTCCTAGGTGTGACATCCTCCTTTGCTCGTCTTCTACCCCTAGGCTGTTGTGGCCCCAGGAGTGAGCACAGCCAGGCAGAAGAAAGCAAAGCCTGCCCAACATAGATGCTCACATCGGAGGAGATGGCAGCCTGCCTGGCCCACTCAATATTGTGGTTGGCGCTTCTTGAGAAGATGTTGGGTCTGAAGGATGGAACAGATGTGGTAGTTGATAAGGCCCTACCACCAGTAGGTGCTTTGGGATAGCAACCCGGCAAGGTGTTAAGGGCATTCTGTGGGCAGCTTCCACGGAAAACACTGAGTTGTGGTTTCTGAGAAGAGAGCATTGTTAACTGACCCAGGTCGTAGTGGTGATGGTGGTTGGGGGAGAAGACACGAAGTAGGAAGAACAACGTGGGCGGGGCCCTTGATCAAGAATCAGACCCTCTCCAGAGGGAACTGCTTGCAGCACTTGGTTCCAGCGTGTTTTGTGTTTCATTTTGATGGGCACTCTGGCAGGAGTCCTCCGAGACAGTGAGTTTCTGCTCATTCATAACCCTTCTAGAACTAGTTGTCTTAACTCCTGTCTCCCTGAATAAGATGTAAGCTTTATGAGAGTAGGCAGCACCTGGGCAGGCCTATGGTGAATGAATATTCAGTAACTATTTGATGAAGTTGACTGAATGAACAGCAGAAGGAAGTGAGCAAACAAGCTAGAAAGGTCTTCAACTGTGACTTAGAAACAATTGTAATATCTTGAGCTATTTAAAATTGCCACACCCCCTGTCTACCCTAAACTCCTGATTCCCTTTACTTTACTTTTTGTGTTTCCCTCCGTCACCTTTTAATATTCGTTATGGTTTACTTACTTACTATTTTTATTGTCTGCTCCCCCCTCCCGATTGCCCCCCCCCCCCGCTGCCATTGTAAAATGAATGGTGCAGGTTTTTTTCCCTTCTGTTTCATTCACTGACGTACTCCAAAGGTTTAGAAGCCGTGCCTAGCAGTTGGTAGGTGCTCATTACATATTTGTCAAATGAATGAATGGATGAAAGTGCCCAGGAAGCACTCACCTTGTGCCATCTGTCCCTGGGAAACTGCTGGCAACAGACACGGCATTTGAACAGGTTGCCTGTTGTGCTAGTATCCCGTGGGTGGGGGAGACCTGCATCCCCCGAGAGGTGCCCACACAGCCTGGCCGCCTGCCCTTGATCCTGCTTTGTCCTCAGGATTTACTGGGCACCGGAAGTAGGACCATGCTGAAACTGCACAGCTCTCAGACATAGAAGGATTTTCCAGATTCCATGGCAGGGCAGTGAGGGCCCCAGGGCAAGCTGGAGAGCCCACCAGCTAGGAGTGGAGCTGTTTGCAGCTAAGGATTTTGGAGCCTCTGGTAGGACTGCATTCCTGAATCCCGCCCTGCTCCCCTTCCTTTCCCCACAATCAGTTCCTACCCTATGGGCTGTGAGAGGTGGAAAAATGCCTAGTTGAGCAATTGAGGGCTAAGGCGAAATCCCTGTTTACTCAGCTTCTATCTTCTTGTTTTGCAACTAGTGTCCGATTCACAGACTTAATCCAGGGAAGTCACGGCCATCTCCACACCTTGTGCACTTCCATTACTCTCAGGGTACAGTCCGGACCCAAATTCTCAGCTCCATGCTTGGGCAACAGCCCAGACCTCTGACAGCCTCCCCTGTGAGAGCCTTCAGCTGTGGATCAGTGAGTCCATTTCTAATCCTCGCTCACAGTTTTGCTTTTGACCTCCTGACTCATAGATTCAGTTGCTTACTTGACATCTCCATTCATCCTATCCAAAATGTCACACCTGGTCTTTCCTCCCAGGTCTGGACCACCCACAGCTTTTCCTACTCAGTAAATGGCCAGTCTGTCTTTCCAGCTGCTTGGGTCAAAATCCTTAACTCCGCCTTCTCTCTCTCTCTTCAGTTTGTCAGGGGAGTATGTTGACACCTCCTTCCAAATAGAATTTTGAAAAACCCAACCACTTCTCACCACCCTCCACTGCCATCATCTTGGTCCGAGCCACAACCGCCATCATTGTACCCTTGGACTATTGCAGTCGCCTCCTGACTGGCTAGACTCCAGTCTGTCGTTTTTACATAGTAAGGCTGATTGTGTTCTGCTTCTCCTCAGATCATTCCAATGGGTTCCTGCGAAGAAGCCTCAAAGTAGCTGACAAGGAGCTACCTGGTCAGGCCCCATTACAGCCCCGACCAGAGGTCACACCTCCCCCTCATCTCACTCATTCCTCTCCTGCAAACTGACTTTCGGAGTGTCCCTTCAGATGCCCTGGGCACACTTCCTTGTTAGGGCCTTTGCAGCCCACATAGCTAACTCCCTGAAGTGAGCTGAGTAATGGTCCCCCAAAGATGTCCCTGTCCTAATCCTCAGAGCCTGTGACTGTGTTACTTTACATGGCAAATGGGACTTTGCAGGTGTGATGTTGAGATAAAGAGATGCTCCTGGGTTATTCAGATGGGCCCAGTGTAATGACAAGTGTCCTTATAAGAGGGAGGCAGGAGGGCCAGGGGTAGGAGATTTGACAACAGAAACAAGAGGTTGAGAGATGCTAGGAAGGGGTCATGAGCTAAGGAAAGCAGGTAGCCTGTAGAAGCTGCAAGAGGCAAGGAAGCTGATTTTCTCCTAGGGCCTCTAGAAGGAACCAGCCCTGCCAACACATTGACTTGAGCCCAGTTATACCCATTTCCGCCTTCTGAACCCCAGAGCTGTAAGGGAATATATCTGTGTTGTAATTTTAAGCTGCTTAGTTTGTGGTAATTCGGTATAGCAGCCAACAGAAGCTAATCCATTCCTTCATCTCCTTTCAGTCTGTTGCTCATTCTGCCATCTCATCTCTTTATCTTGTGCTGCTTTGTCTATTTTCTCCAGCACTTATCACCTTTTAACAAAACTGGCTCATTCACCTATCGGGCCAGTTGTGGGTTGTGTGTCTGCGCTCACAAGAATGTTAAGTTCCACTGGAGCACAGATCTTTGTTTCATTGACTTGGGGCACCCCTGGAGCACCCCAGCACCTAAAACTGTGTCTGGTGTATAACAGGCGCTCTTATACACCAAGCACTCAATATTTGTTGAATGAATGAGTGAATGAACAAATGGTTCCTTGGCCCAGAATTGCCCTCTCTTCCTACGCCGTCCTTTGTGCTTGTGTTCTCTAAGTCCATTTCAGTCCCTTTGTAAGGTCTCTCCTGTAAGCAGCTTCCCTCTCGGGGCGCAATGGTACTTCCTGTTGATCGCTCTTATTGTGCACCCAGTGATTGCGAGCAAGCCAGCTACTTGCGGAGCCCCACTCTGCCCAGCGCACCCCCACTCTCCATGAGTTCTCGGGAGTAAGTCCCACAGCAGCCAGGTACTCTAGGGAGATTAGTTTTGTTTCGTGTGTTTCTTACAGAGCGTTGTCAGACACTAAGGGACCCAGTTGATCTGTAAACCCAGCCTCTTATTTCATCAGAGCAAGATGAAGGTGACCTTGCGAGGGAGGGTCTTGCTCAAAGTTAGTATTTATCATGGTCATTTCTAGAGCCCCCAGGGCTCACACCTCCTGGTGCTTCCACTCCCAGCTGAATTATCTGTTTGGGGGCTCCTTCTCCCCACTGCCACACCCAGGGACAGCAGGGCGTCGCTCATAGCAGGTACGTAGAACTTGGAAGTTGGGAATCATTCTTGGCAGAGCAGTGGGTGGGTGAGGCAAGGTCTTAAAGGAAGGTAGGAGGTTCTCCCCAGGGACTAGGGGAAAATAAGGGGTTCTTCGTGTCGTCAACAGCTTGTGTGGAGCATGTGGTGTTTGGAAGAAGGAAAGGAAGAAAAGAAACAGTAGTGAGGATGGGTGCCTACAATGGGTACCTCAGGCTTGGGGACCCTAGAAAGGTAGGCACGTGACCAGGGAGGAGCAGAGAAGGATAAGGGAGGCCTTCTTCCTAGAGGGCCAGAGGTTTGCTTCCCCAGGATGCAGCTGCAGGCTGTAAGGGTGACCAGTGGGCTGTTAGGAAGACTCCTTCCTGCTGTCTTCCCTGGGGAGGACACATTTTGAAACACTTCCTGAGTTGGAGAGGGGAGGTGACATTTTGCCCCCGTCCCTGCAGACTACTGATGAAGTGTGGCTAGTGATGAACCTACAGCTGTGTTTTCTGCACCACTCCCCCTGCCTGTGCACCCGCCAGTCCGGCTAGGGGCTCCCCTCCCTCCCTGCTCCTCCTGCTGCTGGCCGGTGACTCACTCAGCTCTTGTGCAACAGCCCAGGCTCTCACTCTCTGAGAATAGCTGTTTTCCTCCGTGCCATAAGCTCCTCTCCTGATTTATGTCTTTTTATTTGGGTTAATGCTTTCCACATTTAGGTCTGTAGATGAGTGTGTGGCTGGCTCATTGCTGCAACCACCAACACCCCAGTGCCCAGCTGGGGTCTGGCACGGACAAGGCTTGCAGACAGCTCTTCAGGGAGCGAGGGACAGAGGGCCATTTGGAGTTACACCTGGAGGCTGTCCTGTCTCCAGCTGGCGGGGCCGGCCTCCCTGCCTCCACGAGGGAGGCTGAGGGGTGGACACAGGCCCCACTCCTGCCTTGCCTGGG
This sequence comes from Rhinolophus hipposideros, assembly GCF_964194185.1. Taxonomy (NCBI): domain Eukaryota; kingdom Metazoa; phylum Chordata; class Mammalia; order Chiroptera; family Rhinolophidae; genus Rhinolophus; species Rhinolophus hipposideros. The sequence goes on from NC_138066.1 coordinate 8,421,529, forward strand.
ACTGTCCTCGTGCTTGTTTCCTGTGAAGGGCACACATCTTGGAGTAGTTTGAAGAGGTGATTGCCCCAAGCCTGTGACTTCCCACTGAAGAAGCCTTGTCCTGGGGAAGTGAGAGGCACCAGTTGTAGGGTGTGGAAAAACGTTATCTCTGTGGCGTGAAAAGCCACCACACAACACAGTGTGTGTGGTTTTTTTTTTCTTCTTCTTCTTTTTAGAACAATAATATTACCTTTGTTGCTATGGCACTGTGGTGGGGGTGGCTAATTGGACCCAGACCTGATCCAGGCTGGTGTCCGGTGTCCATAGTGATTATAAGATGGCAGCCGTGGGACTTGCTTTCATTTCTTCCCTAGAGTGAGAGGCTGGTAGGGGATCATTTGCTTGTGGCTGCAGGGCACCCTGCCTTCAAAGGGCCACAGGGATGTGGTGGCACTTTGGTCGGAAACAGGACCCCGAAATCAGGAGTTAGGCAGGGGGAGGACAATCCCCAGTCATTTCCAAGGCTGATTGACAGCCTAGATTTGCTGAGGTTCAGGGGTTTCGGAACTCCTCCTCGGAGGCTCCGGACCATAAGGAAGGGACACCTGCAGCAGGGAGAGGGAACAGAGGCAGCCATGGCACCCCCGGGAGCTCACCGCTGCTATTCAGCCAGTATCCCGGGCTCACTCCCCTGGCAGGTGCTGTCTTCCCATTGAGATCATAGCATCAGTGCAGAAGAGGGCGTATGGGGTATGTTTTAATCTCGTTGACTATGCATACCCAGAAGTGTGTCTTCTCTTTGCTAATTTCACCCTTAGTCAATAGGTAATATATAAATATTTAATACCTGATATTTGAAAGGTACCAAGGAATATCGTGTGAAAAGTTGGCCTCCCTTCCCTTCTGTCTTCTACCCGTCAATTCCCTTCCCCAGAGGCAAACAGGTTACCAGTTTCCTGTGGAGACTTCCAGAAATAATGCAGGCATTTACAAATATATGCGCGCCTTTATTTTCCTTCACACAGGTGGTATTCCCCTTTCTTTTGCACCTTGCTGCTGCTGTTTTTTTTTCTTTTAAACATATAAAGATATTGTGGAGTTTAGTCAATAGTAAGTGCTTCCTCGTTCTTTTTAATGCCTTCTGAACTCATTGCACTGGAAGGCATACAGGTTGCTTCGAATCTTTTCTTGTTATCTTTACCTGTTGAGGATATCCTTATATGTTCATTCCACCCACGGGCAAGTATCTTTGAAAGATCAATTCCTGAAGTTGAAAGGCTGGAGCAAAGAGTATAAGTGTTTGTCATCTTGATAGAAAGTGCCAGATAGCCTCCAACCACAGATTAGCTTACCTGTCCACCAACAACGTCTAGGAGTGCCCGTTTCCTCATAGCCTCACCAGGACCGTGTACTTTGAAATATTTAAATTTTATGTATGGAAAAGATTTGTGTCTTTGCTTTCAGTTGATTTTCTCTCCCCAGCTCTCCCCCACAATTGCTAACTCCCATGGGGGCAGTGATTGGCGGGGGGGTCTCTCCAAGCTCCCGAGAGCCCCAGGGTCTGTCCTGCAGACCCTTCCCAGAGCAGTGGTCTGGCCCCTCTGTGGGCTGGCAGATTGTTTTATATCCCTTCAGCTCTCAAGGGAGACCTCCTTTTTGACATATGAATTTTCTGCTCATGATAACATCACTAGAATCCATTTCATGCGTGCTGCTCCCTTATCTTTTCCTACTTCTTCCTCTCTCTAACCTCCACCTTCCCCCATTACACTCCCAGCATAAGTCCTATCTCAGTTTCGTCACTGCTACTTCTGCTTTTTACTTTCCAAAGAGAGTGTCTTTTCAGTGAAAAGTCAGACTTCGGCAAATCTCTCTGGACACCATTCCTAGCTGTGTGTCTTAATACACATGCTCAAGAAGGAATTCCAAGGTAGAATGGGGTGTGTTTCTCTCCCTCTGAGTTTTTCTCGTCAGAGGGCTGGAGGTGGAGTTGGAGCCAGAATGCTTGGAAAGATGCGATAAGCCAGCACAATCCGGTAGAATGTTCTGTGATGATGGAAATATTCTATATTTGTGCCACCCAGTCAATACAGCAGCCACTAACATGTGGCACTTGAGATATGGCTAGTGTGACTGAGGAATTGGGTCTTCAATTTTATCTTTCATTAATTTATATTTAAATAGTTACATGTGCCTAGTGGTTACCATATTGGAGACAGCACAGCTCTAAGCTGTGAACTTTTCAGGGTGAGACTAAAAGTCTAAGAAGCAGGGTACATTTGGCCTGTGTTTCCTCAAGTCAAAATACAGCAGCACTTCTTCCCCAAGCTGTCCAAGCTGGCTGACGTGTCTGTTTTTGGAGCTTGTGTTTTTTGGAGCTCATGTGTATTGGAAACACAGTCGGGGTTAGGCTACCAGGCCCATTAGGGAGGACCCCAAATTTTAACTCGGAATATTGGCCTTCCTTGAAGAATTTTGACACCCACAGCACTCACTGAGTTAAGCATTGTGGGCACAGAATTGTACAAAGCAAGCCAGCCCTGTCCAAGGGAAGCATCTTATGCTGTGTTTCAATACAGCAGTTAAATACAACACATGAGTTTGGGAAATTGTGATTCTTGTACACTTAGAACTTTACCTTGTTGAAATGGATTAAGAAATATAAATTGTGAGTTACAAAAATAGTCACAGGGATGTAAAGTAGACCATAGGAAATGTAGTCAATAATATTGTAATAGTTAAATGTATGGTGTCAGATGGGTGCAAGACTTATTGGGGTGATCAATTCGTAAGGTATATAAATGTCTAATCACTATATTGTACACCTGAAACTAATATTGTATGTCTCCTGTCACTGAAAATTAAATTAAAAAAAATAACTTTATACCTTACAGTGTTAAGAAGAGGAGGTGGGGGTGGCCCAGTGGCTCAGTTGGTTAGAGCATGAGCTCTCAACAAGGTTGCTGGTTCGATTCCCACATGGAATGGTGGACTGCAACTAGACTTGGAGCTGAGCTGCGCCCTCCACAACTAGATTGAAGGACAATGACTTGGAGCTGATGGGCCTTTGAAAAACACAGTTCCCCACTATTTCCCAATTAAAAAAAAAAAGAAGAGGAGGTGTATTCATTTCCTATTGCTGTTGTAATGAATTGACACAAATTTAGTAGCTTAAAGCTACACATTTCTTCTCTCATAGTCCTAAAGGTTCTCAGTCTGAAATGAGTGTTATGAGGCTAAACCCAAGGTGTCGCAGGGCTGGCTCCTGCTGGAGGCTCTGTGTGTGGGGGTGGAAATCTGTTCTTTTTCTTTGCTATCTTCTAAAGACTCCTTCCTTGGTTCATGGCTGCACATTATATTGCCTGTTCTCCCCGCCATTTCTGTCCCCACATAGGCTCATTCCCTCTTTGCTCTTTTTTCTCCCTCTTGTAAGGACCCTAGTGAGTGTATTTAGGCCCCACCCTGATAATCCAACATAACCTCCCCATCTCAAATTCTTAACTTTATGATGCCTGCAGAATCCCTTTTGTCATATAAGTTAACATTTGCAGGTTCCCAGAATGAGGATGTGGATATGTTTGGGGGCCATTTTCAGCCTATCATGGGGAGTAACTTTCAATACTTGACGAAAAGCAAGTTTGTGTGACAGAAGGTTGTTAACCAAGTTGGTCACTTCCCAGGTGTTCTGAATTGGTGGAAATGGCAGAACTTGAGCAGCTCATGTTGTAGGTCTGATGTTCTAAAGCAGTCGATCTCAAATTTGGTGGGTTTCCCCTTCGCCTAGAAAATGAAGAAAAAGAACAGAGGCCCGGACCCTAGCCTACCTCAGTGAGCCTGGACCTATGTGTTCCTTATTAGCTTTCCAGATGATTCTGATCTCAACAAAATTTGAGAACCATTGCTCTTAGGAAAATCACACAGATTATCTGTTTGTGTTCATGTGGGAGGTGGAACTTCTTGTCTTCTGTGAGTAAGTGCCAAAGCAGGGCTGCAGACAGGAAGTGCTGGAGAAGACCAGAGGAGGGGCCAATGTCTGCAGAGGAACTGCCACCTGTGCCACACCTGAAGGCAAGAGAAGGTGTGGCTCCACCAAGAAGCAGAGAGTGCTACGAGCAGAGGGAAAGACTTTACTAGCAGCCCTGAGGTAGGAACAAGTGTGCCACATTTGGGGACATGGAGGCCATTTGGCGACAGAAGGGGCAGGGGTATGGGATTGATTTGACAAGAGTAATATTGTTAGCAAGGTTAACATGCTTGTGTTTCCAGGGTTGACTGGAGGGCAGAGGCAGGATTCTGTTTAGGGTGGAGTGGATGAAGGCCCGATCTGGGTGGTGACTGGGAAAATAGAGAAATGATGCTGGTTGTGATAGATGTAAGAGGAAATAGGAACACGACATGGGTCTAACAGTCAATTAATATTAATTGAGCAGAGTATGTTGGGAATTCTACTCCACGGGCACAGGAGGCGGAGCTGGAATGTGGTGGCGAGCAAGACGGACAAGGTCCCTGATCACATAAGTATATTTGGGGTGAGGTGGCGTGGTGGAGTTAGGCAATAAGCCGACAAACACAAATAAACAAGGAAAGCATTCGCTGTGGAGAGTTAAATCAGTTCCTGTGATTGGGAATAACCAACTGGTGGCTTCTTTAGATTGGGTGTTCAGGGAAGGGCTGTCCGAGGAGGTGACGTTTAAGCTGATGTCTAGATCCAGCCATGGGAAGAGGTGGGGGAAAGGCATAGGAGACCGCAAGTGCAAAGGCCATAAGGAAGGACAAAACTTGCCCCATCTAAGGAATAGCCAGAATAGCACCGTCCAGAGCTTTCTGCTCTGATGGAAGTGTTCTATAGCTGAAGCAGGCATGTGGCCCCCAGCCACATGTGACAACTGAGCACTTGAATTGTGGCTAGTAAGACTTAGGAACTGAATTCTACATTTTACTTTAGTTTTATCTGACTGAAATTTAACTTCAAATAGTCATACATAGCTAGTATCTACTGCTATTGAACAGCACAGAGCTAGAAGGTCGATGGGGCTGGAGAGAGGGTGGTATAAAATGACAGATGAGGTCGCTAGAAGGCAGACTTTAGTGCTCTGTAAATGAGGCTAAATAGTTTGGTTTCTTTTTTCTAAGAGGAACGCACGGTCTTTGGATGATTTTACTTAAAGGTTGACATAATCTGATGAATGTTTTATAAGTTCACTCTGGTTGCCATGTGGAGAATGAATTGTAAAGGATGAAAAGTGGAAGAAGGTGACCAGTTAGATCACTGTAATAATATAGAGGAGTGTTGGTGGTGCCTTGGGAACTGGTGGCAGTAGTGGACATAGAGAAACGTGGGTGGATTCTGGACGAGCTTTGATGGTAGAACTGACTGTAGTGGAGACGGACCGGATGGGGAAGGCAGGAGAGCTTGATCAGCCTAGGTTAGGATGGATTGTGGTGCCATTTGCTAAAGTGAGGTGTGGAGAGCAGGTTTTATTTGACTTGTTTTTGGAAGTGAGGAAGAAGGATTCATTTTTTGGATTTGTTAGAGATTCCTGCTGAGCACCCATGTAGAGCAGCCAGGGGGACATGGGGAAAGGTCAGGACTAGAGATATGAACTTAGGGTCATCAGGAAGTAGAAGGTGTATAAAGCCATGAGACAGGGTCAGGCCACTAAAGAGAGCGAGTAGATAGAAAAGTGGGGTCGAGGTAGGAGATTGCTGCAACATTTAAGAGTGGACATAGGAGGACGATCCAGAAAAGAGACTGCTTGAGAAAACACGTGAGATGCCATGGAAGCCAGGAGAAGTCATAGTTTCCAGGAGTGAATGTTGAATGTTGGTGACTGGCCACAGACTCTAGGGAGAGTCCAAGGTGTCCTTGGATTTAGTAACAGCATGGAGGTCGCTGGTGACATTGGGAGAGCAGGCTCAGTGGAGTGGGTAGGAGAGCATTAGAGGTAAGAAAGTAGAGGTCGCGACTATAAGCAACTCTTGGTAAAAATACCTGCTGTGATGAGAGGCAAAGGCATAGGCAGGGCCTGGAGGACTATGGCAAAGGGCATTTCTCTCTCTCTCAACTAGGTGTTATGTGCTGATAGGTAGAAAGCAGGCAGGCCACTGTAACGGGAAGGAAGGCTGAGAATGTGGGCACTGATATGGGTAGGATGGCATTGGGGCAGTGGGTTGATGAACAGTTACTGTCAGATTCTCATGACTTCAGTGAAGTGTGAGGCAAGGCCATTATCTGAGAAAGAGTCTGAAATAGTTGTTTTGAAGGTGGAAAACAAATCTAAGGTGTAACTATAGCAGGGTTATTAGACGGCTTAAACTGTGCTTCTCAAACTTGAATGTGCAAATGAATCACCTGGGGATTTGTTAAAATGCAGATTCTGCATTTCTAGCAAGCTCCCAGGTGAGGCTGCTGCTGCCCTCCTTGGATCCCACTTTGAGAATTAAGACTCCACAGAACTTCTGCAATGGGAAGCTTAGGAAGACACACAATTTCCTAACATGTCCAGGAGATGCCTAAAGTATTTGTCCATTGCACTTACATTTAGAGCAGAGGAGCAAGAATTGAGTGCCTATGTGAGATTTGTGGCCATCCATTTAAAGCAGGTCTTCTCAACGTTAGAATTATCTTGGGGACTTAAAAAAAAAAGGTCTGGGGACTTTGATTTTGATTGAAATTCTGAATTAATTGGTGTAGGGTATATCCCAGGTACTCTCCTTCTTAAAAGCTCCACTGGTGATTCTAATCCAGGCTTGAGAAGCTCTGGTTTAAAATACCAGGTCAAGGGGATGACCGTGGGTGTAGGTGGCCAAATTGGGGTGGAGGCAGGACGGCCCTTAGGATATGTGGGCTTCTGTCTATCTAAACGATTTGAATCACCCCAAGTCAGCATGCCAAGGCTATTCTAGGTGCCCAGTCTTACATAGTCCCATCAAAGAAAACCGTGTCAGCCAGCTGGAGCAATCTCCTCACCAGGTTGCCCTTCTGGAATCTTCACATTGTTCTGAAATGACCTATCCATATACAGTTCAGAGCTCCTTGGGGCATCTGGTTTATCTTATGTTTGGGGTTCATGGGTGGGGGACCCATTTGGGCATGGGGAGGAGGTTGTTCAGATGGTTCTGCCAATCCCTGCTGGTCCCAGGCCCCTTAGAAACTTTCAAAAAAGGCACTCAAACGGTGGGGTCCCTTGAGCCCTGAAACCTGGTCATGGACAAGGGAGAAGGAACAAAAAGGTTGAAAAACTGAGAGCCCAACTTATAAGATGTACCCTCTCATCCAGTTGCCAAAACTCACGACAGGAATCATGATGGAAGTGAGGGACTAAAGCGTCTCTTCATGTGGCAAGGAACTAATGCCTCTGCAGCCAGCTGGGGGACCTGAGGTCTGTGAACAGCCCCATGAATGAACTTGGAAGTAGATTCTTCTGCAATTGAGCCTTGAGATGACTACAGCCCTGGTGAGAAACCCCGGATAAGGCTCGAGGTCTGGATAAGCTGTACTCAGGTTCCTAGCCCATAGAAACTGAGATGCTAGGTATCGGTTGTGGGGAGCCACTAAGTTTTGCACTAACTCGTTATGCAACAATATATAACTAATAGAGGAGACATCATCAGAAGTCCCCGCCTTTTTTTTGGCTTTTGTTTCCTCTGTGTTGGCTTCATTTTCTACCTTAGCAACCTCCTCAGAAAGAGTCTCGGTAATTCCAAAAAGAAAGAAAAAAAAGAAATCAGTGAACAGTTTTCATTTTCAAGCATCACCTGCTTGCTAGAAACGCAGAATCTGCATTTTAACAAATCCCCAGGTGGTTCATTTGCACATCCATTTTCAAGTGGAGCCTGGGGTGACATGGTTGGGAGGTGGGGTCAACCCCATCTTAACCATATGGACTGAGAAAGGAGCAAGAATGGTACCCAAAGGAAAATCAAGGTCAGTTGATTCTAGAGGGAGGAGAACGGGAATCTACCCCAAATGGTCACTGATGAGATAGGGAAGTGATGGAATCCTTGGTGTTAGCCTGGATGGGATTTGAGAGAACTCGTCCAGCTCTCAGGCAAAGAGGGAAGCTAAATGGTTAGTGTCACAGAAGTCAATGGAACTGTCTCAAGGTATGAAGGCAAAGCTGCAAGAAGCAGAGGGAATGAGGGCTGAGAAAGGCCTGTGGGAAGCAGTGTTCCCTATTTTAACTGTGAGAGAGAGTATGTGCCCGTATCCATGCATACATTAAGAAGGAAACATGACGGTGAGTACCCCAAGGCAGGCAAATAGAGACCATTCTTTTGAGTAGTCTTATGGCAGGATTTTGATCATCTGCGCTAATAGGAGACAAGGTTGCAGGTTGGGCTAGAAATACAATGAAATTAATCACAAAAGGCAAGGCTGCAAACAACCCTATATAAATCTCTCATGGCAATATCCGGTGAACCTGAGTAATTCCACCAAGCCTTCTTTTAACCAAAAGTTGGTTTCCTCCTTTAGCCTTTAGAACTAAAAAGGAAGGGAATAAGCAGATCCCAACCTCCTCTTCTCTCTTCCCTTTCCTTGTCTCCTATGTAGGTGCTAAGGAGTTGGGGTAACACGCTAAGGATATTCCTCAGGCTCAGCAGGAGAGAAGAGTGCTGGCCCTTCACTGTCCCTGTCGTATACCTTTTGCTATGAAATGGAGGCTGACAGTTTCCAGTGAGTTGGGAGGAAGTTAGCTTATCATGCTGTCACATCTGGGGTGTGTGAGGTTTGTGAGAGTATAGCTCTGGGGAGAAAGACTGGGCAGAGGGCACTATATGGACGGGCACACTTAGGTGATCCGCCCAGAACAGCTGACACTACAAAAGTCTCAGAGGTGCAGTTTTCTTTGCAAAATCAAGTGCTGTGTATGTGGGCATGTTTGCACTGTCTGCCCTGCCTGGGATGATGGCTCTCTTCCTTACCGCAGTGTGTGTCTCCACCTCACTGACAGTAGAGGAATCAGCTCATGCTTGACCATGCAACTTGGCTGCTGAAGTAAGAATACTGGGGGGGAAACACATGGGAGGAGGAATTAAGAAACGCAGTTCGTTCTTCACTTTCAGCAACTGTGTGGAGAGGCCCCAGTGGCAGGATGGGAAGGAGACATCTGCCAGATCCACCCCAGGGCAGTAGGAAGATTCCTCTCTCAAATCACTTGACACTGTGACGGTATTTCACTGACCAGAAAGGTTTACAAAGTCTGCTCAGGCTTCAGTGTTGATGGTGGAAAGCTATCACGGCTTTCTGCATGGCCAGGCCCTGTGGAACCTGTTCCCAGGAGCTCCAGAGGAATGCATCCTGACTTGGCAATAGGCTGGTGGCGCAAGTGCTGTTTGGTAAACAGGGGCGTGGCAGAGGGAAGGTTGGACGGGTGTGTCCCTAGCTCCTTCTGCTTTTTCCAGTGACTCAGACTGTGATGCTGGAAGGGGCCTCAGAGATAGATCATGAAATCCAGCAGGCTTGTTTCACAAGCACAAGGAAGCAGGGCTTACAGAAGGGCCTTGGGAGCAGTCAGTGGACACTGGGTATCCATCTCTTGTCTTTACATCTACAACCACAACTCTGCCCCTCAGTTAACCTTTTTTGATAGTTTATATTTAGGAGGAGGTGAGTGCTTGGTATGGGGGGGAGGTGGGAAAGGGGGGTGGCATGTGTGGCTCCCACAGCCCTGAGCTGACCCTCATACCTTCTCCAATCCTACCTTTGACTCTTCCTCTGCCATCTTGGTCACTGGAACAAGAAGGCCTGCCCCAGCTTAGGGAAACAAAGGCTTCCTCCCTACGTGGTGACTCAATCACCCTGTCTTCCCATTAGGTTCATTCTGTATAGTGGAATACAGAGTAAATAGCTGAGAAAAAGTCACTAAAGGGCAAAATGAAAGAGGGGAAAGGGCAAAGGACAGCCCCATCTACCTGGGGTGGATGGGGAGTTGCGGTTAGAAGAGTTTTTGCAGCAGCGGAGGAAGCGCCTTCTGCTTTCCTGGCCAGGCTAGCCCTGGGGGCAGGTCCTGGTGCATTTCCTCCTTCCACCTCCCCAGATTCCTGCTCTGGTCACTCAGGTGCTCTGGCTGCCCAGGGGAGGAGAAAGAGGGGATAGTTCGGGGTGCCCCAGGACCTGTTGGGCAAAAGGAGGCGGGTCCCAATGCACATTTTCCCCTGGAATGAGGGCCAAAGTTGCCATATGTGTACCTGCTGTGTGCACCTGCAGAGTCGGCCAAAGGCTGGGAGTCCAAGTGGTTTTATACAGTGCTGAGGTCATGCGATTGTGAAAACTTGAAAAAGAAAGCAGCCTGGAAGGGAGCCCACAAGCTTGCTGAGACTGGGCTTGTCACTCGCACTCATGCCCCTCCTTCACCTGGTTTACATGCCCAGCTTGTTCTGGATGTCCTGGGAACACCTGGTTTACATGCCCAGCTTACTGGATGTCCTGTAAGGTCTCCACCTGGTCCGTCCTCTAGTGTCTGAGCACCTGAGGTGGGAGAGTCTCTCTTCTGCTCTGCTCTCTTCCTCCCATTCCTTTGAGAAAGTATTTATGAGGACCTCTTGGGTAAGATGAAGAGAGGCTAGTGAAGAACCACTGCCATTTAAGTTTGTAGTCTTGTAGGGGAGGCCAGTTGTAAACAGGTAACTGTAGTAAACCTATTGAGAATGTCACAGGGGCTTAGAAGAGGACTTCACAGAGGAGAAGGCGTCTACTCTAAAAGGAGAGGATTCCCAGAGGCTAGAGAAGGAAGGGCAACAGGGATCAGCATGAGCCAAAGCACAGAGGACCAAAGGGGTACTTGGGAATTAAATAAGGAAACTTGCTTGAATAGTGTTTATTTTATTTTGATTTAGGAAATGTGTGATCTGGCATGGCTGAGGGGTGGGGTGAAGGGTTGAGATTCTGAGGGAAGGAGGGAAGTCGTCACCTCCGAGGGACCTTTCTAATGCAAATGTGAAAAACCAGCTCAATGTTGCTTAAGCAAAGAAGGGAATGTTTGGACTCTCCCATAGGTTCCAAAGATGTCAGGAAGGGTCTTTCTCACTTCAGCTGCCTTGGCCTCCCACTAGTTTTGCCCCAGGTTGGAGACTGGCAGCTTCACACTGGCATCCACACTGCTTTGAGGCATTAGCAAGGGAGCTGCTTGTTTTACCAAGTACCAAGATGAAGCTTCATGGAATCAGGTGGCCTTTCAGAACCAGCACTGTGGTGATGGGGATGGAATGTGCTCATTGGCTGGCGAATGGGTCCTGGCCCTGGGTCTGGGGGGTGGGTAGTGTGCCCACACCTGAGAATGCAGAGATGTGGCTCCCCACTGGAAAAATGAGGCAGTAATGCTATAAGAAGGGACAGGGAGTAGGCAGGCAGAATCAACAGATGTTCACCACTGGTTCACCAAAACGTTGAAGGATTTATCGATTTTATTTTGCATGTTGTGCAGGACCCGTCAGAAGTCGTTTTGAACAGGTGAATACTGTCATGGCAAACAGAAGAGGGATGGGGGAGGGGCAAGAAAACTTGGAGATACTTTGGTGGTTGAATAGATAGGATTTGGGAGATCCCCTCCTTACCTTTCTCCCAAATGTGATACTTTTCTTCTTCTTTTACTAATTCTATGAGCTGGGCCATCACTGACATCTGGAGAGTAGGAACTGCAGCTGGAAACGAATACCCAGGGAATGCCTCCTAAGGACTTAGTTCAAACTTACATTTAAGATAAACAGCCTTATAAAACTCATGGTCTTTAAAGACCACTTTGGAAGGGATTGAGTATGGGGAATTTGATAAATGGAAAAATCAAAGATGTTGGATTTGGGGTTTGGGCTTCTGGGGGCTAGGAACATAAATATAAATATTAAAAAATATGTATGGCAGGGAGTGGTTTGGGAATGAATGGAATTTGGTTTTGGAGGTGTTGAATTTGAAGTGTTTGTTAGTGGCCTGTGTATCTGCGGAAGAACATGGTTTATCACATGAGTTGGGCCTGAGTGGGAACTGGGGAGTGACCCACAAGGACACATATGAAGGACTGCAAGAGGCTGCCCTAGGGGTCATTGCCTTAGGTTAGAGATGAGCAGCTTGTAGCCCTGCCCTCACGGCTTAGATTCCACTCTTGAAAGCAGACAATAAAAAACTTTGATGTGGTATCAGGGGAGTGAGGCTAGCACAGTTAGTACTGCTTTCCTCTCTCAGCAGAGGTGCTGTTTTAGATGAGGTTGGTAAGAAGTGTCTTTGGTCACTAACATTTGAACAGAGACCCTAATAAAATAGGGAGGAAGCCTGTGGGTATCTGAGGTAAGAGTGGTCTGCAGGGAGGGAAGAGTGAATGTACCTGGGCCAAGCGGTGGACATGCACTTGGCCACTCCACTGCGTCTGGAATGGAGGAGGGAGGAGGAGAAAGGGGAGGACGTTCAGGTCACTGTGGACACGGGCTTTTCCTCAGAGGAAGGTGGGGATCCACTGGAGAGGTTTGATTTGAAGCATGATACGATTTTTTTTTTTAAATTGTGATAAAATTTACCTAACGTAAAATGAACAATTTTAAAGTGTACAATTCACTGGCAATTTATTACAGCTATAATATTATGTGACCGCCACCACTGTCTAGTTCCCAAACATTTTCATCACCCCCAAAGGAGACCTTGTACCCATGAAACAGTCACTGCCCGTCCCCGCCCCAAGCCCCTCTCTGGCAATCACCAGTCTGCTTTTGATCTCTGTGTATTGTCTGTCGTGGCATGATTTTTGACAGGTGTTTTAGAAAATTCACTCCGGCTGCTGGGTAGAGAATGAATGGGAGGTGGTAACCTTAGTAAAAACCAAGAGAGCAGTTGGGTTCTTGCTGCTCCAGGTGAGAGAGATGGTTGGCCCATGCCGTGGCTAAAGGTAGAGGGAGTAGAAGATGGTGAGTAGGGTTTGGATTCAGGATGTGTGCTATCACCATGTAAGGCCTCTGAAAGACTTGGTTTCCACGTTACCTTTGACAGCGGAACCACTTTTTTCAAGTAGCTATTCAACATGCTGAAGTGTTCCAGAAGATACCACATAGGGGAAAGAGTGCTGGATTGAACTCCTAAGAATCCACTTTTGAGTTTTAAGACTTCAGGCCAGTCTCACGTCACATCTGGGCACTCCAAATCCTCATACAGAAACTGAGGCTGTTAACCCGCTTCAAGATCCCACAATTCAGTGATTTTTGTGCCTAAGGATAAATCGCCATCATTTGTGCAAATGCTGCCGCATCTTAGGGAAATTGGGTGTCTTTGTGTCCGCCTCCCTGGATTTCTCCACACCCCCACTAGGCGATGAAAGCCAAGAGCAGGCTGTGACCAGGGCTGCCACAATCGAGTTGGAAAGGGGACCCAAGTTCATATAGACCAATTGAGTTCCCATGAAAGTTAGCAGACTTGAAAGAGTCAAGTGCAGGAAACCTGCCTCATTGGCCTCATGCGGATTTTAAGGGACACCCCCATTGTGGGGGTGTAATGTACTTGTGTCTCTATGGGTTGTGAGGTGTATTGCTATTGTAGAGATCGTTTCTTAATAATTATGAAGTTTGTGAGAGATTTACGTTTGTGTAGAAATCAGACCAAACTCAAGGTTATCCCTGTAACGACACACTCTCTTGTTTGTGATGCACTCTGGTGTGTGTTCTTTTTACTCTTTCTGTGCTGTAATGTAAGATTCTCTCTTTTTGTTTTAAGCAAAAGTGATAAAAGGCAGGTGGCTAAAAGCAAAATCCAATTGTACTGAAGGGTTTAGAATGCAAAGCAACATACTCCCCACTCCTCCCTTTCCAGCCACATTCTATTTTTAGTTCTCCTGGCGGTTATTTCCAAAATTTTAAAATAAAATGCTTAGATATTTCAAGATTTACTAATTTTAACATTATCTATTGTTGCCATGTTTTGTAAAATGAGGAATCGTTTACACTATTCCCTGCCTCCCCTCCTTACATTTCTTCCCAAATGTGAGAGTTTGCTTCTTATTTTTATTTCTCCTATTAGCCCGGCCATCTCTAACACCTGGGTGGTAGGAATTGCAGCTGGAAACTGATATCCAGCGATTGCTTTTTAAGGACTTGGTCCAAACCAAGTGTTAAAATTAACAGTGTTATGAAACTCATGGTCCTTAAAGACTTTTTTTTTTTTTTTTTTTTTTTTTACTGTGTAGTCTTCTCTTTCTATGAACGCTTGGGAGGAATGTCTTCTGGTCTTAGGGCGGGAATGGTTGTGCTTCCTCTGAGCAGGTGGCTTATTTTATCTTAAAGACACCGAAGAACATTTAGCTAAACATTTTTGCCTCCATGTACTGGCTGCAAAGCTCTGTGCCAAATTTGGGGCCCACCTCTTGTGCTGGAAGATTGCATGAAAGAGGTTCCTGACCTCACTCAGACTTCATCTTATTTTTTCTGCTATTTCCTCTTCATTTAATGTTGCACCTTAGGTATCTGGATCAGGGAAGACGTAGCATGGGGACTTTCCCTAATCCTCTTCGTTACTCCTGATTACCACAGAGACTGGCACTTCACTTTCCAGCTTCTGAAATAGGACCTGCTGAATGTGATGTCCCTTCTCTGTGTTTTGTGCCCACACTGCACTTTCCCCTCCCCAAGCAGCCACTCCAGAAATAGGATGACGTGGCAATTTGCCCTGTATAATTAAAGATGATTTATTTCTCTGTTAGAGACACTAGGCCATGTGAGGGTTTACCTTGAATCTGTCCCGAGACTGGGCTGAACTTGTAAAAAGATGTTTGATAATTAGTGCCGTGCAGAGTCGTCCTCCAGTCCGGGCCTGCACAGCTTTAATGAGTAGAACTTCTTGTTGGGACACTTGGGTCCCCTTTTTCTGAACCTCTCCACCCCTCAGCTTAGGGGCTTAGAATATTGGAATGTTAATGCCAAAAAGGATGATTACTAGCAGCCAGGCTGCCTGGGGTCTTGTACCCACCCCTTCTCTGCTCCTTGGGACGGTGACCCATTTCCTCAAGAGCCTTCACAGAGCCACAGTTTTGCGGGCTCACTAATCTTTTTTTGTTTTTTAAAGCAGCACAAGCTGCTCCCCTCCCCCCCCCCACGCCATACTGAAATTGCCCCTGGTGCAGTTGTACGGTCACAACCTGGTCGAAGCTCCAACAGCCCTCTTACAGAGAGGATTGTCTCCTCCTGCTTGGTGTCAGCTCCTCAGGTTTTATGCCCTCCCTCCCTCCCTTTCTCCCTTCTTCCTGAATACACCCCCTAATAGGCTGATGCCTTTTGTTATTTTCAGTTCCTTTCTAAATAGAGGATTCTAAGGGACCCATGGATTTCAGGACTGAGAAGGGCCTCCGATTTCAGCACTGCTTCGATTTCTCTACAGTACAGAGGACCGACCGCAGTGTCTGATCTGCCCCCTGGACCCCGCTGTGCCCTTCATTTCAGAGCTCAGCGCTGGCTGGCTGGCTACATTCTGAGACCGTGAGGCATGCTGAGTCAGGCCTCTTTGTAATGACGAAGGCTTCCACACTGTTTGAGGAAATTGTGCAGAAAGCCCCCTTCATTCATTCAGCGTGATTCAGTGCACCTTTATTGAACGTCGACAGTGAGTGAAGCGTGCGTGTTGGGTGCCGGATGCCGTGTAGACACCAGTGTAGACACTTGGCCCCTGCATCCCAGGGGCTTCCACACTCCTTGCCCAGATGGAGTAAAGCACATGCCGTGCTTTAGCAGAAACCTTTTATGACAAGTGCTGTTGAGGTGGTGTTGATGAGGAGTGCCCTTCAGACATCCCGGTCCAGTTCTTCATTAATAGCTGTGATGCATTCCTGTGAGCTGTGATACGTTTCGGTTCTTCTTTGGGGCTTAGCAGAAATCGGAGTAGTGAACCATGTGTTGCTCTTGTGTACTGCCCTCTTGGGAGGCCAGGTCGAACTCACGCTGAAATCTGGGCAGGTGAGGTGTCTCCTTACTCTTGACTCTCCTTCTATGATGGTTTCCCCCTTAGGTATCCCCTTTGGGTTTCCCCCGTGCACACCCAAATCTCTTGATGACTCTCAAGAAACTTAAGTAGGAACCACAGGTTTTCCCTCTGTTTAGAGGGCAAGAAACCCCTTTCATGTAAACGCTGGGTTTCACAGCTCCTGAGCAGTGTCTGCTAGTGCTCCGTGGAGGTCCTTTGTTAACTGACAACCTTATTTAGTAACTTGGAAGCCACTCAGGGTTTTCCAGGTTGGTCTGGAGGTATCCTTGTAGCTTCTAGGCCTTCTCTTCTTACAGGCACTGGGATCTCTCCCGTGTCTGTGCTGCAGCCCCCACCTCGTCTCTCTTAGGGGTCTTTACGTAGCTGTGACACATTCTTTTTTTTTTTTTTTTTGTATTCTTTTTTTAATTTATTTTTTTCATTAGTTTCAGGTGCACAAGACAAAGTAATCCTTCGTGTAATACGTTCCTATGAGCTAGTGGCTGTGTAGTGTCTCTTCTAAGACTCCTTTTCTTCCCCTCTGGAAATGTGCGCAACTGAATCCAAGTCAATCTGAGATCATACCTGACCCATAGCAGGCTCTCTTAAGATGCTTTCTTTCACATTCTACCCTTCAAGATTTCTTAACTAACTTTGGTCTACAACCAGAATTCCTGGGGCAGCCGGTTGGCTTAGTTGGTTAGAGCGCGGGGCCACTGTGAGCTGCGCCCTCCCCAACTAGGTTGACTTGGAGCAATGGGTCCGGAAAAACACAACTTAAAAAAAAATAATAATAAAATGAAATCAGAATTCCTTACCTACCGTCAGTTCTTACTGCTTTCAACAGCTTGTGCAATCCAAGTTTATTCCCTTTTTGTGTCATGTTTAGTTCCCTCCCCTTGGCTTTAACTCAAACTCTGTTACCATCCCTTCTGTACGTTTAGAGATCCCAGAACAAACCCAGGTCCCTGAACATGGGTTGATGGCAGGGACTGTGGCAGGTATTGCATGCAAATGCTGTGCAGAAGCAAAGATGTGATCCCTGCTCGCAGAGCCTCAGAGGGACACGTACAGGTCCTGTTTATCCTCCCAGGTACAATCAGTGTGAGAGTCCACACATTCTAGGCTGTTTAGCTAATGACTTTGGATTGGGCTAGTGCAATGCCAAAAATGTGAGTCATTCAGTTACAGGTATGGATGACAGTGAGCATGTTCCGTTGCCATGGGAACGTGAACATGTATTCATCTTCAAGCAGAAAGAATTCACTTACTCCTCTGGTATGTGGATGTTTCCACACCATTCCCTGGGCACCTCTGTTCTCCCTAAGGCTGTAGTGTGCTTCTCACCCCTATCTGCCCCCCACCCCCATTCATCGTCACTCTCTTCTGGGTGCGTGCCCTGGTCCAGAGTACATATTGCCCCCCTCACTACTTTGTAAGTGCAGCCAACATCCATTCATGCGTCTGATGCCTCATTTGAAGTTTCAGTGACCTAATTGTGAAGTAGGGGAAGCAGAAAGCTCAATATTTTCTTGAGGGGAGGCAGTCTGATGTAACCAGCAATGGGCTCTAAAGTTGGACAGTTTTGACTCAAGTTCCCTCTCTGTCACCTATGAGCTCTGTAACCTTGAAAAAATATTTTTCTTCCTCGTCAGTGTCCTCATAGGTAAATTTGGGTAATCCCTACTTGACCAGACTGTGGGAAGGATGTCAAGTTAAAGCATGTCCAAGTCCTTGGTGTATCACTCAATAAATGATCATTCTCTTTCATTCTGTCTCCCAGCAGCCACTGAGGTATTGGCGTTGAGGGTCCTGAGAAGTTAGCCAGGTAGCTGACACGGCCAGGGACAGCTGTCTAGAATTCAGAAGTGTGGGCTGTGGGCCTGGTGTACTTTGTGCCAGTTGGCTGATGTGGTTGCAAACATCAGAAACTGATTCTGGCTGAGGTCAGCAAAGTGGAATTCAATGCGAAGGTATTGGAAGGTCACAGACTGGGTAGGAGGCTGAAAACAGATAGAAACCAAGGTGTGAGCTGAGTGAGGCCAGGAGGTAGGGATCATGGGCACAGTCTTAGAGCACAAGCAGTGTGCTGTGATGGTTGTGCTTGGTTATGTTGGATGAACTCCACCCATCTCTGCAAGTGTCAGCCGAGAGCATCTGGAGGCAAGCACGTGCCACACACCTGTGCCCTGTGAAAAAGGAGCCCCCTGGGATCCCTTTGGATTTGTAGTGGGAGGGCTGGCACCTGGATTAATAGCCTCACAGCGGAAGTGCCAAGTGGGAGAGAGACAATTCCCTAAAAATCGTGGCGTACTATTGGGATGGGTATAGGACACTAGGCAGCTTAACAACAATGTCTGCCGCAATGCTCTTGGATAAATCTCACTTTCGGCTTCTTTTCTGAAAATGAGAGACTTGAAACCAGATGATCTCAAAGAACTCTTTGGTTTCTAATAGGACTACTCTAATGATTAAAGAAACAGCTCTTCCACTGGAAAGAAATATGAATTAGCATTATTGGTCTTCTGAATCTTTCATTCTCCCCCTGAAACCTCTCGCTCCCCAATATACATAATTAATAACCAATGTTTTCTAAAATCCACTTACTTTTTAATAAAGTTTGTCTATAGAAATGATAGCAAATGTATCTACCATTCATATTCTTCACATCACCTTTACTGAGCTGTAATTTACCATAAAATAAAATTCACCCATTTTAAGTGTACAGGCCAATGACTCGACAAATGTATACACCTATCTAACTTAACTACCACTCTAATCAAAGTATAGGACATCTTTCCGGTAAGTTCTCCCTTTCCCGTTTGCAGTTAGTTTCTCTCCTCTCCTCCCACTCATCTCCTCGGGTCACTTCTCATTTCTGTCCTATAGACTGGTTTTGCCTATTGTAGGATCCATTTCATAGAAATGGATCATGTGATATATACTCTTGGCTTCTTTTGTATAGGATAATGTCTGAGATTTGTTCAGATATTGTTGTATCAGTGGTTCATTTCTTTCTATTGCTAAGTAGAATTCCATTAGTTGAATATACTCTAATTTGCTTATCCATTTGTCAGTTGATAGACACTTGAGTCGTTTCCAGTTTTTAGCTGTTATGAATAATCCTGCTGGGAACATTTGTATACGAGTCTTTCAAACATGCTCTCATTTCTCTTGTATAAATACCTAGGAGTGAAATTGCTGGATCATAGGATAAGTGTATGTTTAACTTCATAAGAAATGGCAAAAGTATTTTCTGAAGTGGTTACTACACTTTACTCATCACTCAAAGCAATGTATAAGTTTACGATTGTTTAGCTCCTTGCCAACTTTTTCTTTTTTAAAGCCATTCTAGTGAGTATGACGCAGTTTCTCACTGTGCTTTTAACTGGCATTTTCCTGAGGATTAAAGATGTTGAACATTTTTCATGTGCTTATCACCATCTCTGGATTCGACAAGTATTACTAGCATTTGCCAAATGTCAGTCAGAAATAACACATTACTTGGCATTAAAAATTCTTGTGTGCCCCTTTAATTCTATTTCCTTTCTCCTTCTCTTCCTGGAGGTCACCACTGTTCCGTGAATGGTGTATCTTTTTCACAATCATGTTTAAAAACTGTATTAGCATGTATGAATCAAAAATAATAGTCACTAATTTTTTTGTTACATTTCTGTGCTTTTAAACCCACACTAAACGTGTTGTACTGTATTTGTCATTTTGCAATTTTCTTTTTTCACTCATTATGTTTTTGAGGTTTATCTGCGTTGATACATGTAGAAATGGTTTTACCTGCTGTGTAGTTTTCGAGCATGTCCATATTTCGTTTATTCCTATTGGTGGACATTTTAGGTTACTATAAACATGCTGCAGTGTTTATCCTTATGTATATATAGTATCATATATATGCAGAGGGTGCCAAGAAAACGTATACACATTCTAAGAAAGGAAAACTGAATTAAAATTGTAATACTTAATACATGCCAATAACAAAAGATGAATACAAGTCACGTTTGACGTCTGCAATTACAAGAGGTGCTCAGAGTGGTTCCCATCAGCATCCAGACACTTCTGATTACGGCAAACTGCTGCTTGAGCAACGTTGACCAAAGTGTCCACTTCTATACATTTTTTTGTATACGTGTATATGTCTATGCTATACCTGGTATAGTACATATATATTGCTACCCACAGAGCAGTAGAATTTTCCTTCCCCTTGCCAGCATGTCAGACTTGTCTTTGCCATCTGAGGGTGTGAGATAGTGCACCTTGGATTTAACTCTGCACTTCCTTCATTGCTAGTTGAGGTTGTGTGTTTGTGGTTTGAATTTTTTCTCCTGTGCATTTCCTATTCATACTCTGCTCACTTTTCTACTGTGTTGTGTTTTAATTATTGATTTGTCTTTTCTTTTAAAGAAAATTTTATTGGGGAACAGTGTGTTTCTCCAGGGCCCATCAGCTCCAAGTCGTTGTCCTTCCATCCAGTTGTGGAGGGTGCAGCTCAGCTCTAAATCCAGTCTTTAGTTGCAGGGGTCGCAGCCCACCATACCATGTGGGAATCCAACTGGCAACCTTGTTGTTGAGAGCAACAACAGCAACAACAGCAACAACGCTCTAACCAACTGAGCCATCCTCCTGCCCCTCCGGCAGCTCAGAGGCACTCGTTGTCTTCAATCTAGTTGTGGAGGGCGCAGCTCACTGGCCCGTGTGGGAATTGAACTGGCAACCCTGTTGTTCAGAGCTCGCACTCTAACCAACTGAGCCATCCGACTGCCCCTCTTCTCTCTTTTTTCTTTTATGGTGTATTTTAGCATATAGAAGTTTTAAACTAACTTAATCAAATTTATTCTGTTACTTTATGCTTTGTATTTTTTATGTCTTATTTCAGAAAACTTTTCTTATACGGTGGTCATAAGGTGGTTTAAACTACTTTCTAAATGTTTTAAAGTTTTTTGTTTGACGTTCAGATCTTTGTTCTACCTGTAATTTCCTTCTATTGCTTGCTCTAAGGTCGGGGCCCAATTCTACTTTTTTTTGTGAGTCACCCATCATCCCATTACTGTTTATTTTTTTAAAAATCTATCCTCTCATCACTGATTTGATGGGCATCTTTGTCATCAAATGTTTTCATACTTGTGTGGTTTCTTTCTGGGCTCTTATATTTCATTGGTCTATTCATCTGCTATTTTAATTATTATGACTTTATTAGAAGTCCTACTCTTTGACGAGAAAAGTCCTCATTCTTTCTCAAACTTGCTTTGGGTGTTCATGGCCCTTTACTATTTTGTGTGACTTCTTGATCAGCTCTTTGAATTCTGTGAACAACTTTATCAGGATTTTATTGGAATGGCACTGCATTTTGAGATTAATTTGGAGAGAAAAGGCTCTTTAGTGATGTAGAGCCTCTCATCTGGAAACAAATTATATCTGCCCATTTATTTAGGTCTTCTTTAGTCTATCTCAGTACAGTTTCATACTTTTTTCTTCATACAAGTCTTGTACTCTTCAGTTACATTTACTCATAGCAAACTTACAGTTTTGTCGCTCTTGTGAATGGCACCTTTAATTTTTTCTTTTTAAATTAGATGTTATTTTTATCAAAGTAATAGAATTTTAAAAAGTAGTGCATTCCCCTACCTTACTTCATCCCAAAATCCTTCTCCTCAAGCGTCACCACTTTTAACTCTAGGGCTCTATCTTCATTTTTGTAAATAATATGTTTATACTGTTTATTTCCTACCCCCCACCCACCTCCCAGTATCACATATTGCCTATTGAACTTCTTATTATAGAAAATTAGACCTGGATGACCTACCATCATTCTACCCCTCCATCCCCCCTTTCCTCACCTCCCAAAATAGTGACACCATGAGGTTATATCAGAGTCTGGGGTTTACATTAGTATGCCTGTGTAAATTAATTACAGCTGAGCTATTTATTGGTTTCTTCTTCTTTGGTAAGGCAATTTTTTATTTTCCCTAGTTAATTAAAAAAAGTGGAAATAAATAAAAACAAAAACAGTTGTTTTTAATTTGCTGGTGTTGTCTCTGGCACCAGTTCTTCCCCCAGACTCTTCACCAGACCTGTAAAGTTCCCCTGAATACTGTCAACACATGAAGTAATCTATCAGGGCTGTTTTTTTTTTTTTTTTCACTGGCAATAGAAGAATATATTTGCTCTGGTTTGGTCTGTTTCTCTTCCAGTTGATCGTCAGTTGTCATCTTGGGATCTTCCTTTACCATCATCCCATTACTTTCCTTTGCTTCTCTTCTGCTTTTGGCCATGTCTTGGATCTCTCACATTTTCCTCTTTCTTGGTTTTCTCCCTTGTTTTGTTGGAGCACATCCTTCATTAACTTGCTGGGAAGGAAGTGGGTCTGATCTTAAACTTGCAGTATGTAATCCTTTGCCTAATTGCACCATTTTCATGAAGACTTGTCACTCTGTCCTCTAGGTGTCTCTGAGTCCAGGAGCTCTGAACTTGTTTTCCTAGAGAGTTGGTCTGACACTTCCTGCCTCGAGGGGTAGGGGGAATCACTTAGAGGCCAAGGGTAAAGAATGATCTAAGAAGCAATCCCTTGCCTCCTTTTTAAATGTCCATTTCGTAGATATCCTGTGCCTGTGAGTCTTCCTGGGCCGCTCCTTAGTACTGTCTTATAAATGGGCTGGTTTTTTATTGATATATCCCTCCAAAGGTATAAAGACACAGTCCTTTTCTCTATGCTAAGTCATTACCATTTATCCATTTGTTTTCCATTTTCCAAAATTTTGTGGCTATGTCTCATTTATTGTCAGTTCTTCTTTTTTTTCTTTTTTCCCCCTTTTTTCTTTTCTTTTCTTTCCTTCTTTTTTTTTTTTTTTACCTCTTTGTGGCTTCGTACCTATGTTTTACTTTCCAGTCATTTTGAATAGGATTTCAGGAAAGCATGGAGATAAACAACCTGTTTTTAGTCATCCATTTTAACCATGAGTATATTTTGGTATTGTTGCTGATATTTAGGAATACTGCTCATTTTTATAAATAGATCTTGAACTGTCTTATTTATTCTGATAGTTTATAGAATTGCTTGGATTTTTTGGGTAGATATATGAAGATGTCAGCAGTTTCTTTCTTTGCAATCCTTATAGTTTTATGTCTTTACTGCGGTGTGGGATCTTTAGGACAATGTTGAAAAGAAGCAGTGGTCATGAATAACCTTGTTTTATTTCTGACTTTAAAGGAAAAACTTCAGTGTTTTCCATTCAGTATGAAGTTTATTCTAATTTTTGATAGTTACTATTTATCAGACTAAGAAAATTACTTACTAGTCCTAGTTTTCAAGTTTTAGTCACAAATTGATGCTGGTTTTTGTCAGATGCTGTTTCTGCATCTAGATTATCCTATTTTTTTCCTTACAATCATTTTTTTATAATTAAAAAATTTTTAAATTGGGGCATATTGGAGAACAGTGTGTTTCCCAGAGCCCATCAGCTCCAAGTCATAGTCCTTCAATCTAGTTGTGGAGGGCGCCGCTCAGCTCCATGTCCAGTGACTGTTTTCAATCTTAGTTGCAAGGGCGCAGCCCACCATCCCATATGGGAATTGAACCGGCAACTTTGTTGTTAAGAGCTCATGCTCTAACCAACTGAGCCATCCGGCCGCCCTCTCTTATAATCTTTTAATGTGGGGGTTTAATGAATGAGTTTTCTGATGGTTTAATATCTGGATTTGCTAATGTGCATTTAGAATTTTTACACCTATGCCCTGTGAGGTTAGGAGGTAGCCTTTAACATTTTTCTTATATTGGTTTTCTTTGAAGGCCAGTATTAGGGTATTTCAAAAAGAACTGAGTGTTTTTCTCTCTGTTTCTGGAATAGATTGTATAAGTGTTATCCTTTCCTTCAAGGTTTGAGAAAACTTGTCAATTAAACCTCAAAGACCCATTACAGTTTTTTCAGATTGATTTTAGGCTATTGGATCAATTTTTTTGAAGGTTATAGATCTATTCAGGTTTTCTATTTCTTCTTGAGTCAATTTGGAATATTTTATTTTTTGGGAAAATGATCAGTGACAGGAGATAGCAAATAACCAGGTGTTTCCAAGACTTGTGGAAAAATAGCACCTTCAGCTGATTCATGCTATACCAACACCTCGAAGGTAGGAGGGAGGAGATCGAAGTTAGAGCTTTCCAGCATTTTGTATTATTCAGAAGGAGAAAAGAGCTATTGATTAACTTTATGCTTGAACTCAAGTGTACATGTTAAAAATGTCAGTGTAGCCAACTAAGTAGTAGACGTAGACCCTATAAAGGCTAAGTTTGTGGGGGTGGGAGGGAGAATAAAGAAAATACAATCAATCCAATAGAAAGCAAGACAGGAGGGAGCAGAAAAAAACAAAGAGAAAAGCCTGATAAAAAGAAAGCATGTCATGATGGTGCTTTTTAGGCAGCACCTCTTCCAAAGAGGGCTTCCTGAATGGAACCCCCTGTTTTTTTCCCTTAGCAATACACATGTCCTTCACTCTGCATTGTGACTGCCTGTCTACTATCTTTCTTACAGGAGGCAAATTCTTCCCGGGACTGAGCTTGGGTCATTTCTCTGCCTGACATATAGCAGGTACCCCAAAAATGTTTCAATGCATAACGAACAAATAAATAAATAAATGAACAGATGGGCCAATAAATCCTGAAACGTTACTCTTATCAGTTTCAGTGGCTTTGGGGAGACATTTTAATCTGTGATGGCCTTGGTTGATGATCCTTGAGTTAGGGAACTGAGGAAGTACCTGCAGCCTTGGATTCGACTGGAGAAAAGAGGAACTGCCTAAACTGAAACTGCCTATAAATTCCCAAACTGCCTTTGTAACTGCTAAGAGCTGATGAGTACACGGTAGTGCCCTGAGATTTACCTTGAGCAGGTAAAATAGCCTTTATGCTGCAAGTTGAGTGCTTCTCAAACACTTAACACTTGGCACAATTCACCGGGGCGCTTATTAGCACGGAGATTCTGAGGCAGGAGGTCTGGGGAGGGGCCTGGATGCTATGTTTCTAACAAGCTCAGTACTGCTCGCCCATGGACCATGCTTTATGTAATCCGGCTTCAGGCTGTCACTTACACTGAGGCTCTCCCCAGATGCTTTGGGGACAATAAAAAAGTGGCCCTGTACTTGGAGAATAGGCTCAAATGGAAACTGTTCTCATTTCCAGGATCGTTACCAGTGAATGTGAAAGACCCAAGCCCATGCTGGCCGGGGAGTGGTACCCCTTGGCCTCAAACTGCGTGACACAAACAGTTCCCATCTCGAGGCACAGGGCCTCTGGGGTGGCATGAGTTCGCCGAGCTACCTGCACACAGTGATCACACTTTTCCTCATTTTTCCTGTTTCTCAGGCTGAGCCATGCGGCCTGTTTGAACATGTTGCATGTATACTGGGAAACCCTTGTCTTTGTGATTCACATGTTGCTTGTCACTGTTCTCCGGCCCCGCCACACTCTGTCTATGCAATCAAAATCTCATTTCCTTGCCTTGCTCCTGCAAGCCTTCACCTTGCTGTCACTCTGGTCCCCTGGAGGGGACGCATCCTCTTCGGTCTCCGTTGTGTTGCCTGCCCTGGGCAAGATAGAAGCAGCCTCACTCTGCACGCCTGGAATTGTGACACAGGCTGGAGAGCGATGACATCCTGACACCCACTTTTTTCTTAATTTTTAGAGCCCATTTTTAGACAAATGGCACAAAACCAGTGGGCGATGTTCCAAAGTGCAGATAAATCACCAAGGCACCAGTCTTGAGGCCGGAGAGGCCACAGGCGCCGGCTCATCCCCACGCCTCTTTGCCCGGCTCCCACGTCATGTCTTGAAACAGTGCTGGCAAGTGGTCCATTCTATTCTTTTCCTTATGTTCATCTTGATTGCTATGGAGGGTAGGCTTGTAAACAGAAGGATCATGTTATCAATAAGTGATGGAACCTGGGGTTGCTCTGGGCGTGGTCTGGCTCCAGGGTTTTACAGAAAATGTATTTTAAGCCAGAGGAACCTCTTACACAGCAGGAAAACCTGAAACTTGCATGCCTTTCAGGGCTGTTCCGAGACCTCGGGCCGGGGAAGCCTGCCTAAGTGCTTCTCCAGCACACTCCTGGACCGCAGTAAGCTTTGTCCTTTTCCTTTTCCTAGGAAGAGTAGATAGAGGTGATGCAGCCCCGAGAGAAGGCCCCGGGGTGGGGGGTGGGGAGCGCTTACCAGCTCTGCATCGTCTCTGGAAACACTCTGGAATGGACTCTGTTTAAAGCAGGGGCTGCTGGCAGGGATCTGTGCTGGTTTCGTGTCCTGTGGCTCCAGCCTTTCCTTATTTCTAACTTTGGCCGAACAAGCTGTTGGACCAGATAGTTTGTGGTCCAGGCAGGTAACAGTACTTGTGAGGCAGATGGAGGTGTTTTCCTTAGGGCAATGCAGACATCAGTTCAGCCCTGCTGGCTGCACATTAGAATTACCTCGTAAGTTCAAAAGGCCACTGAGCTCCAGGTCCCTCCTTAGAGATCCTGTTTAATGGGTTGGGGGATTCCTGGGCAGTAGGCTGATTTTAAAGTTCCCTGGTGATTGTCAGGGGCAGCCAGCATTGAAAACCACTGTATTAGAGAATGGTGGGGAACGTGGCAGCGTTTTTTCTCATCCCCTCAGTAGGAACTTCAGTATGTAACCTTCTTGATTTTATGAGAAACAATAGAAATCTTTTTTTCCATGGGAAATTTCTTAGATTTTATATCTAGCAAATTAAGTCAAACATTTTTCAAATGTCTGTGGGCCAAGCAAAGCAAGGGGGCTGGATTCAGCCCACGGTCCAGTTTGTGGCCACTGGTCTACATATTGGGTAGGCCCTTGCTCTCTGACACGAACTCCAGTTGGGCTGGTTCCACCTGTCTGGCAGTTTTCTGCACACAAGGGTGCATGGGCTGGCCTTCACATACCCTGCCTTACGCCCCTTTCCTATTCTTGTTCTTGGTCCCAGACTTATAGCCCAGCTCTATAACAATAGGTTACTGAGCACAGACCCTTGGTGACTTGTATTATCCCGTAACAACCCTATTTTGGGTCCCGTTTTTCAAGTGAAAAGTCACTTGGCCAAGGGGATGGTAGAGTCACGACTCGAACCTGGGTCTGTTTGCCTCATGAACCCAAGCCCTTAGCTACCCCCCTGCCTTTCTCTACTTAGATTTCTTGGTGACCTTCTGGCCTGTTGCTCAGAACACCCCACCAAATGGCCTTTGAGTACAACCCTCTGACTCTGATTGGGTGACTTCTCAGAGCCTGTGGTTGGGCCGGACTGGGGGGGTCTGTGATGTTGGCTAGGATGGGGAAATGGGAATTTGGAATGTAGTCCCCAGTTTTAAAGAACTGGCACATTCTGACTTCTGTATGCCCTCAGCCCCCCCATACCCACCCCCACTTTCTAGATTATGACATGCCCATGAGAGAGCTTTTGGCCCTCTCTCCCTAGCCTCCTCTTGGTTTTGGAACTGGGCTGAAGGGATGACGTCTTTGTTGGTGTTTTTTTCTCTTGAAGGTCAGGCCAGTAGCCTGGCCAGCTGAGTGGAACCTATGGAAGCAGAGAGTGGGAATGAAGTACAAGCTGGGGGCTGTAGAGGCAGCTCATGAAGGCTGGTGGCTGCCGAGTCTGGAGAACAAATGAGAGCGAAGAGGGGAGGAAGGAGCCGGAGCATGCCTCAGGATACGGGATGGGGCATGGAGTACATAGGAAATGGGAGCCCCTGCTTCCCTGCTGCCTGATTAGTGAGCCAAATGGGGCAGGTCTGTGTTGTGCAGTTGGTATAGTGTAGCAGTTCCCGAGAGACAATGCAAAGATAGGTTTAGATGGTGTATGGACAAGGTTTTCAGTACCACGGAGTCACAAAAGGGAGAAAGGTTTTCCTTTTGCAGTTTTCTCTCATGCTTCTGGTTCTGCTAAACAGAAAGTTTCCGGTGGTGCTTGGTAGTGCTGGGTGAGAACGGGCCTCAGTGGGTTATGGTATCCAGCTAGGATTGAATAAAGTTGTTTGGTTTTCATTGTGGTTATTTTTGTGCTCACTGTATATTTCTGGCAAATGGTACTAGTTTTCCATTCAGAGAATACTGTAACATTTTCTGAGAAATAAGGGTGTTGGTTTTTTTAAGTGAAAAAGTGAGTCAACAAAAAATACTAAGTAAACAAGA
This sequence comes from Rhinolophus hipposideros, assembly GCF_964194185.1. Taxonomy (NCBI): domain Eukaryota; kingdom Metazoa; phylum Chordata; class Mammalia; order Chiroptera; family Rhinolophidae; genus Rhinolophus; species Rhinolophus hipposideros. Next base: position 8,449,614 of record NC_138066.1, read on the forward strand.
GAACAAGTAGTATGATATTACGTTGAAAATGATAATGATGATCAGTGAAAGGCAGGCTCCCAGGAAAAGGTGGATATAGAGGTTAAAGGTCAAATAGACCAGAGTTCAAACTCATGAACAGGGGGACCATGGGCAAGTCATTTCACACCTCGAAGCCATAGTTGACTCCACTGTAAGTCGTGAATAATATTAAATGAGCATCAATATTAATATTCATTTAATATTAAATGTATGTCATGTGCTTGGCCCAATGTCTGACACAGAGTAATAGTAACTGGTGGTTGTTATTATATGAAGTATTTCAACTTGAAATTCTACACTCGGAAGCTGTTCTTCCTGGGGAAAAAGTGCTGACAGTGAGCACAGACCAGCAGTAGACTAGCATGCTTCGTCAGGGAGTGAGCTCCCTGTCAGCACAAGTGTTCTAGAGCCTTGCCACCTGTCTAGGATTTGGTGGGAAGAATCTGCTGCCGAATGGGCCAAACAGCAGGGAGGTCCCGTCTAATGCGCGTTCTACAGCCCGTGCGCAGAACCAGTGACCACAGAAGGCCTGAGAGCGCTCCCCTTACAAAGCCTTGCTTGCAGTATTGGCCTTTGGCTGGCGTCTGGGAACTTGAATTTAGGGAGGGTTCCCACCATTCCCTAAATAATAAGGTTGAACTGTTCATACAAATAATAAGGTGTATAGTGAACACTGGCTTTCCTTTTGGGGTCTGCAGTTTGGGTACATGTAGGCAGAGGGTGCCTACAGGACCAGCGCCCAGTGAAAGCCCTGGCACTGAGTCCCTGAGCTTCCCTGGTAGACAACGCTTCTTAACTATGTCACAGCTCATTGCTGGAGGAATCAAGCTGGTCCTGTGTGACTGCACTGGGAGAGGACTGCTGGAAGCTTATACCCGGTTTCTTCAGAACCTCGCCCAGGCACCCTTCCCATGATTGATTTTGCTTTGTTTCCTTTTGCTGTAATAAATCCTGGCCTTCAGCAGGACTCCATGCTGAGCCCTGGGACTTTTCCTACTGAATCACCAAACGCAGGGGTGATCCTGAGAATAGCAGCCAGGTCTCCCTCTGCCTTCAGCTCAGGGGAGAGCCAGGGCTCCGGCCGCCCTTGGAGCGAAAGGTCTCCTAGTGTCAGACTGAGGGAAGGAGTGTTCGAGGGCTGCTGCTGCTTCTGGGAAGAGCCAGCCTGTCAAGGACAGATGGGGAGTGGCCCCCTCTTAAGGGCTGTGGTGTGATCTCACTGAGCGTCTCACGAAATAGATGAAGAGCTTAGGAAGTACAAGTGGGTGTTTTGTGTGCAGCCTCCACCTCAGCTGTGACTCGTGCTAAATCTCTACATTACAGCCCCTAACTGGGTCTTGGAGAAGTGATCAAGGTGATGTCCGTTGGTTTGGCATCAAGAGTGTCAGAACCCCCCCTCCCCCCAGGCTCTTTACAAAGTGTGATGAGACCACCCCCCAGGGGTTAGTGTCAAGATTAAGGAATGTTGGTGTCAACTTCCCTCCGAGGGAATCCAGCTCAGTTATGGAGTCAGTGTCTACTACTTTGGATCTCTTTTCAGACATCAGGAGATGGTTTCTTATTTCTGATCACAGCCACCTGGAACTAGGGTAGGACCGGGCATGCAGCATGTCTCAGAGAACCATCATGGTTCGAGGGGCGTATCGGCAGACAGTGGCCTGGGTTCAGTGTGGGTCTCCAGGGAGCTAGTTAGCCTCCTATTGACCTTTTTGTCTGCTGCCCCCAGGCCCGTGGGGGTGAAGGGAGGTAGGACAGAGGTAAGCTGAGAGAGGTGGGGCACTTACCTGTGTGGAGGAGTGAAGGGAGTTGAGATGAACGAGGCGGCAGAGGAGACTCCACTGACATGGGCCAGAGGCTTGGAACCCCCTAGATTTCATCACATTTTAGAAAGGATGGCCAGCTCTGCTGTGGGAGAAGAAGCCGTCACTTCGCCAGCAGTGTGTGCAAGGGCAGGCCAATTTTAAATACTTTTTGTATATTAACTCATTTAATCCTTGTAAGAGGCGTTATTATTTATTATTATTTCCATGGTCATAGGAATCCCCAATGTGTCCGGAGAGTTTGGAGAGCTCTGCCCAGGCAGAGCTGGATTTGAACCCAGGCAGCCTAGCTCCCTGGTCCTTCCTTCCTCTTCACCACTACACAGCAAGACTTGATGACCTCGAAATGGTCCCTTCTGACTCCAATATTCAGTGACCCCCGAGCAGCCAGTCAAAGCAGGTCAGGGCCACCTTGCAGAATGAACATGACATTACAGGCTTTATATACCAGTCATATGGTCTTTCCTAATAGACCTTAAAATAAATACGTAACTGTTTTTAAATGAGGCTCTTAGGACTTTCGCGCATACCACCTCTGGGATCATTTGGTGCTGCTCGTGTTGTGAGAACCTCTGTGCTTTGGGAAGCCCCAGTGTACTGCATTGCTTCATGGTCCAGGTCTGCAGACCACAGCGGAAGCTTAGAAGCCCGGTTTTGATCACGATGTTTCCCTAGAGCTATTTGTGCACGTGCTGACACAGCACTTCCCCGTAGCAGACGTGGGCTTGGGGATGTGGTCAGAGAGGAGGGACTTCCTTCTAGCTGCATGTGTCCTCTGTGGGGGTGGCAGCTGCAGTCACCCAACTTACATCCAGGTCTACCTTGACACCCTTGTAGGCATGGCCAGCCGCTGTTCTCCCCATGGTGGGGGTCGGGGAATACCTCCTGTGCCCCTGCACAGGTGAGTACCTGCATCGGCAGGTTCTAGTTATCTCCAGCTGGTGGCCCTTCACCTTCTTTCTCTCCCATGCCTCTGGCATGGACCACCCCCGAGCCCCCTTTACAGTTGCTGCAGGTCAGAATCAGTTGCATTGTAAGAAAGTCTCAGCTGGACCTGGCTTCCTGTCATCCTCTCATGCTCCCCCTCAATCCCCTGTCCCCGTCCCTTTTCCTTCCAGTACAGAGGGTGCCTCTCCTCTCCTGGTCACTTGGGGTACATGTGGGGAGGTATTCTAATTATTCTCATCTTACTCTGAGGTCAAGTTGCATTTTACCCCCCACAAGCAGACAGGCCCCTGACTCCAGCTCCACAAATATCCCTGAGCAGACCTCCTGCTGGGGCTGCCAGCCTTGCTCAGCTGTGCTTGGCACGCTGCTCTCTTGTGTATCTCCTACTTTGAGCCCATTTTTCCGACACTCCTGTTATTTCTTCTCCCATGCCATGCAAATTGCCTGGTTGGTCCCTGTGATTCTGTGGAGCCCCAGCCAATCAGACTGTGCAGGGCACTGGTATTAGAAAACTTGCCTGAGGTATACTGGACCCGACCTCTGAAAGAGGATGGGGCTGAAAGGCCTAAGAAAGAAACTGACAACTCCAAAATTAAACGGAATTTGTTAAGGGAAGTTATGGACAGAAGCAGAGTCTTGGGTGGCAGCAAGATGGTAGATCTTTGAACAGAAAGAGGAATGGGGGCTTGGTATATATAGCCTCCAGGAATACAGGTGGCTTGTAGCTGGTGGCGTGTGCTTGTTAAAAGCTATATATTCCAAAGCAGTAAACAACTTAATCAGCCTACTTATACACAGAAGAACATTCCTTTCAGGTGTAGGGACCCAGCCCTCCCAGGGTGAACTGGCTGTCACTGAGAACAACTTGCCTTTTAAGATGGCGTACGTCATGCCACGCACCAGAAACCATTTTGCCTAACAATTGGAGGAAGAAACAGTGACATGTCTCATCCACATCCACGTAATGGTCTGACTTGGCCAGAATATTATCTTCTTTGGAAAAAGGGTCTTTGCAGATATGATTAAATTATGGATTTGGGGATGAGATTATCCTGGATTTTCCACCTGGGTCCTCAATTCATTCCAAGCGTCCTTATAAAAGGGAGGCAGAGGGAGATTTTACTACACACAGAAGAGAAGGGGGATGATCAGGGAGGCAGAGACTGGAGTCACGCAGCCACACGTAAGGCGTGCTGGCTGCCCCCAGGAGCTGGACGAGGCAAGGACCCTATTCTCCCCTACACCCTCCAGAGGAAATGTGGCCTTGCCAACACCTTGATTTCGGTTCAGTGATACAGATCTTGGATTTCTGGCTTCCAGAACTGTAAGAGAAGATGTTTCTGTTGTTTTATGCCACCAAGTTTGTGGTAACTTTTTTCAATGGCCATAGGTAACTAATACAGGGGGTGTTTGGAAATGCAGATATCTTTGGGAGAGGAGCTTACCTGCAGGCTGAAGAAAGGGGCTGACTCTCCAGCCTCTACTTTATGTCCTTTAGGCTTTTTTTGCCATTGATATTATACCCAGGCCTTTAGGAAGGGACCACCAGGACTCTTTCTAATGCATGTTACAGAAATCCCACTCAAACAAAAAAGGAATGGATAGGTTGGTGTAACTGAAACATTCTCAGGTGTCAGCGTCAGACATAGTTTGATCCAGGGGCTTCACAGTGTCATCATAGTGTGATGTGTCTCTTTGCCTTCCTCTCTCTGTTCCTCACCAGCCCCCTTTCTTCTGCATTGGCGCCATTCTTAGGGAGGTTTGCCCTGTAAGGTGTCAGCAGCTTCAGGCTTGCATAATACAACTTCCTTTCCCCAATAATTCCAACCAGAGTTCAAGGATTGCGCCTCAGATGACTGATTTGGGTCACCTGCTCATCCCTTACCTGGTCACTATGGCTAGGAGGATGGACTATGCTCATTGGAAAGGTGGGGGCCATCTGCCCCACAAACCATGATGACTGAGAGTGGGGGTAAAGACGCTTCCCTGAAGGAAAATCGGGCACTCACTCTCACCAGAAGCAGGGGTGCCTATGGCTGTGGGGCAGGCACACACAGCAGACAGCGGCCACAAGCATCTTCCAGCTCCTGGGGGCTGCCAGCATTCCTTGGCTTGTGGCTACATGACTCCAGTCTCTGCCTCCCTGGTCATACTCCCTATCTGTGTGTAGTAAATTCTCCCTCTGCCTCCCTTTTATCAGGACCCTTGGGACTACATTTAGGACCCAGCTGGATAATCCAGGATAATCTCCCCATGTCAAAATCTTTAGTTTAATTATGTCTGCAAAGATCCTCTCCCACCCATTCCCCAATTAGGTAATATTCACTGCCAGTCTAGTGGTTCCTGAGGCCGGTAAAACACCTTTGGAGCCCAGCGTGGTTTACAAGCCACCATATCACCCATGATGTGCTTGGAAATGCCAGATGATGCCATTGATGATTGTGGCCTTTGCTCTGCCACAAGAATCCCCAGTGTGAAAACCAGACCTGCAGCCCCACACAGCATGAAGAAGCTGACTCAGGAAGTCCCAGAGGTAGGGATTAGTGAGAGTGCCCCTGCTGGGCCCTTGTGTTTGAATATCCCATTATCAAAGCATCTTTCTGGTGAGCGCTGTGTTTGGGAAATGGAAAAGGGAAGTGAGATGAGCCCTCCAGCGCTGGGGCTCTCTTTGGCGTCTGTCTTTAGAGGGAGGTGACTCACTGAGGGCCTAGAGCAACAAAAGAACTGCTGTGGCTGCATGAAGAAAAGCCCTTCCTCTGCCCCTTGTAAATGGGAGCCCTGGGCCCAGGTGTCCTGAAGGCGCAGTTGGCCAACGCTAGTGACCAGCTGTTGAGCTGTGCTGGGCGTTGGTCAGGAAGCTGTCACGGGGAGCAGGTTAAAGGAGAGGTGATGCAGTAGGAGGCCCGAGACAGCTGTGCAAACTGCCCTCCTTCTGTGTCACTGTTCAGGGCATGACCTTGGGCTTGGCCCCCTGACGAGTCCTCAGTACCATTTGGGGTCCAGTCCCAGTGCTGCCACTGACTGGCTGTAAATGCACGCACACACCTGGGGCCAGCTACTAACTATGTGAACCTTAGTTTCTTCCCATGTCATGCGAATAATCACAGAACCTACCTCACAGAGGGCTGGTGAAAATTGACCGGGTGAATGTACGAAAACTGATGAGCATAATGTGACGTATGTGTTTACTGCTGCGGTTGTAATTTTCTGAAAATGGAGACCATTTAAGGTTCCCTGCCTCCAACACGGGTGTGAATATTAAATGAGATGATGCACGTAAGTGTTTGGAGCGGGGCGTTACCATTTTCCCCTCATTGGATGTGAGCTCCCTGTGGGCAGGGCCTTTCTGTCTTGCTGGCTGCTGCAGTTTCTGGTTCCAGGAGGGTGTTGAGCACACCGTAGAGGCACGGCCAGACGGACGTGTGAACAAAGGCAGTGTGCTCTGCAGGCACCGTCGAGACACAGGTGGTCCCAAAACCCTAAAGCATCTCAGACATCGTGTCGGGGCTTCGCTAGAGCCATGGCTTCTATGCTTTGGAGTAGAGATGTGGCCTTGGCAGAACATGCTGGATAATTGCAACAGAGAAGTTAGAAAAGCTCCTCGCTGTACCCAGCATTGATTGTGGAACAGCAGGGGCTTGCCTGGGGCTGAGGGCACAGGGACACATGCGTGCGTATGTACACACTTGCGTGGGGGCACTAAGTGCCTCTGCAGCTCTGCTCATCATTTTAATGGAGTGGGGAGGGAGCTGGGACTCCTTTTATCAGAATAACAAAAAGTGGTGTTAGCAGGCCTTGCCTGCTTGTCACTACAGGGGAGTCCCAGTGAAACCACAGGGTCACCCTCTGCTGCCCTCTCGACTCACTCTGAGGAACTCAGGCAGCAAATGGGACCACAGGGCAGGGCGGAGGGACCTTTCCCTGGGGACCATCTTTTATAGGATAGCCCCCTGCTATCAGTAGGGCTGGACAGGGCCTTCTGAGCAGCCATCTCCTCTCCCAGGCAGCCCCAGCTGCTGCACACCTCACCCACAGAGTTCAGGGTTCTCTTGGGTACCCACAGGAGCTGAGGGGCAAGAGGGCATTTGGTGTGAGGACTGAGAGCTGCAGGTCGTTAGGAAAGTTCACCTGCTGGAGGTCACTCAACATTCCTGAGGGAGGAGACAGGGAATGGGGAGGTAAGCAGCTATGGCTGGCTAATTCAGGGATTCCTGAGACCAGAAAGCAACCCAGCAGCAAAGCAGAATTAGCCTGTTATTTGAATTTATTCATATAAAGACATTTAAGTGATCTATGCTCATTGTGTTCATGTGCCTTCTATACATAAAATGCATTTTATATGTTTTTAGCATCTGTGTATATTTTTTGAGTATTGAAAAAGAATCATTTGAGGATGATTCCAGAACAGGGATAGAATCTACTTTAAAATATTTCACAGAATGGTAAAAAAAAAAATTAAAAAAAAAATTCTCCTTAGTTGTGGATCAAAGCTTCTTTTTGGTGATCTCCAAAAGTCTTATAGTTGTTGTCTCTGTGGAAATGGACCAAGAGTCAGCGTCACCAGGAACCACCAAAGACCTTGTCAGTGTTAGTCTGTACCAGGGTTTCTCAACCTTGGCGCTATTGACATTTGGGGCTGGATAATTCTTTGTTGTGGGCGGGTGGTCCTATGCGTTATAGGATGTTTAGTAGTACCCCTAACCTCTATTCACTAGATGCCAGTAGTTTCCTAGGGTAGACACAGTAATGGCTACCCCTACCCCCAAAAGAATTCATGTCCTCGCCCCTGAAACCTGTGAGTTGGGTTACATGTCAAGGGGGAATTGAGGTTGCATATGGAATTAAAGTTGTACATCAGATGCCTTAGAGAGGGGAAGATTCTCCTGGATTATCCTGTGGGCCCGATGGAATCACAAGCGTCCCATAAGTGGAAGAGGAAGATGGAAGAGAGAACCAGAGAGATGGCAGTGTGAAGGGGACTCGACCCATCACTGCTGGCTTTGAGGATGGAGGAAGGGTCCACAAGCCAAGGAATGTAGGCAGCCTCTAGGATGCTGAAGAAGACAATAAAACAGATTCTCTTCTAGAGCCTCCACAGGGAACACAGCCCTGCTGACACCTCGATTTTAGCCCAGTGGGACCTACTTATGAACTGGAGCACTCTCAGGTGATAACTTTGTGTTGTCTGAAGCCACTGAGTGTGTGGTAATTTGTTACAGCAGCGGTAGGGAGCTGATTTACCTGCTCACCTCTCCCATACCCATTGTGACAACCAGGACATGTCTCCAGACATTTCCATTTGTCCTCTGTAGGTCAGAGTCGCCCCTGGTTCAGAACACTGGCTGTGTGCAAGGCCGTACTGTTTGCCTACAAACTGGGAAAGGAAATAGGTTCTCTGTTCTGTGATGAGAATCAGGGTGGGAGTGGGCACACCCTGTGTGGCTGGCTCTATGAAGAAGGAACCAGGGGTGGAAAAGGGGGTGGGTGCCACAGCTGCTACTCCCCACTCCCCTCCCAGAGGCTCCTGCGGCTGTCACACTGTCATTAAGGACACAGGATTCCTGTCGGTGCTTGTGCATATTTGAATGAAACTAGAAAAGAAGCTGAACTATTTTCAACTGCACCATAAAAGAGAATATAAAAACTCAATAAAACACAAATGTTAGCCGAAGCAGCATTGTAGGCAGAGACCTCAGCAAGGAGGGTCAACACGCCAGCGCTGCTGGCACTGTTTGTAGGAGTCATGGGTGGGGAGGAGAGACTGGGAGCCCAGCCCACACTGGGGGCCACCAAGCCTGGGCTCTGGGCCAAACGCACAGCCCCCTGGTTTCTGGACCCAACCCCGATGCTGTAATACTGTTTATTTTGCTGAATATGAAATCCATATGGTTCTGATTTCTTCCTTGTGATCCATCATCTCTGTGTGGCTTCAGAGCCAGAAACCATGCAAAGCAGCTTTGAAGTTGTTGTTCTGGGGCAAGTAGGAAGTTGAGCTATTCTAGGGTTCATCGCAACAACTCTGGGGTTCCCATTGGATTTGAGAAGCACTCCAGGAGTTGAGAGGGGGAAGTGGACTGGCACAGTTGGTTCTGGTGTTGACCCAGGAGCCAGGCTGGGTCAGAGGGCTGAATGGATTTGCATAGCCAAGGGCCCCTTACTAGTCTCCAGCCTAGGTCACAAAGACTTTTTGTTCCAGATGTCCTGGCTGAAACAACAGGTGGTTTCCATGTCAGCGGCCGCCACAGGGTGGTCACAAGGAATCTTGGCCTTCGCTTGTCCCTGCAGGGCAATAGCTGGCCATGTTTGGGGGCAGACTAAAGGCAGAGGTCAGGAGAGAAGAAGGAAAAAGGAAGTCAGTGAACAAGGAGGATATAGAGACAGACATTGCCTGTATCCACGGTTTTTGATATTAAAGGGCCAGATCCTTCCGTGATGGGCTGGCCTCTCCAGACCTAACTGGTATATGGAGGCCAGTGGTCCCCAATTACAACATGTATTAGAATCACTCCTCTGGAGGGTTTGTTCAAACCTGTTGCAGAGTATCTGATTCAGAAGGGCTGGGGTGAGGCCTGAGAGTTTGTACTTTCAAACAAACTCCCAGTAATGCTGATACGTCTCGTCCAAGGTTGAGAACCATTGGTCTTGAACAAAAAGAACATTTTTGTACTACTAATAGCTAATAGTTCTCAGGGCTTGCAGTCTATGTGTGAGGTCCCCCTTTTGATTGAATAATCCAATGGGGAGACTCTGTCATCATCTGTGATCCCCCCCCCAAGGTGAAAGTAGCATTTATTTTATTTTTCAGATTGTCATCCAGTAAAATTGACTTTTAGGGGTGTACAGTTCTTTGAATTTTAACACATATTAGAGATTTATGTAATTATCACCTCAACCAATCTATAGAACAGTTCCAAGATCCTGTCTCATGCTTCCCCTCTGTATTCACACCTGCCCCACCCAACCCCTCATGTGACATCCATGCGTACAGTTTTGTCTTTTTGAGAATGTTGTATACGTGGAATCATATTGTATAACCTTTTCAGACGGGCTTCTTAACGTAATATATGTTGGATGGAGGTTGTTACATGTATTAATTGTTCATTCCTTTCTATTTGGTAAGGCGTATTCCATAGTATGAATGTATCATTGTTTGTTCATTCGTTCCTGTTGATGATCTTTTGGGTGGTTTCCAGTTTGGGGTTTTGAGGAATAAAGCTTCTTTGAACATTCGTGTATAAGGCCCTGTGGACATGTGCTTTCATTTTTCTTGGGTAAATACAGAGCAGTGGGATCGCCGGGTCATGTTAAGAGTATGTTTAACTTTATAGGAAACTGCCAAACTGCTCCCCAGAGTGGCTGCACCATTTTGCATTCCCAGCAGCCTTGGGTAGAGTTCCCATTGCTCTGCATCCTTGTCAGCACTTGGTGTTGTCAGTCTTTTTAATTTTAGTCGTTCTAGATCATGCTTGATGCTAAGACATGTAAATGAGTCTCAGAAAGGCTCAGAGAGCTGTCCAAGGCCTCCAGCCTCTTGGTGGCTCCTTGAATACTGGAATCCAGATCTTTTGACCTGAAGGCTGTAAACATTCTGGGCAGTAGCTGCTGTGTGGGCTTGGGGGCTCCAGCAACATCATGGCACGTGCGGCAGGGCTAAGACTTATGCCCAGGGGTGAGAGAAACAAGAGGAAAGTAGGAAAAGGAGGTGGCAAAGGAGAAAAGTTGCACATGCCAGAATTACAGAGGTGGAAAGCGCTAAGCTACTTTTCCATCCCTCCTGTTCTCCCCTTATTTTTAGGTTGAGGCTCAGAGAGTTGAAGCAAGCAGCCTGCAGAATGTCACCCAGCTTACCGGTGCCTTCTTGACTCTTTGCCTATTGTGGGCAGTGACAGAAGCCACCTTTGTTTCCAGAAGTACCCTTGGTAATAGCAGCAGGGCCACAGGCTGCTTCCCCTCGGGGCTGGCGGAATAGAGCTTTTGCAAATTGACATACCTGGTCCAGATCGTCACACTTCCTCAGTGTCTTAGCCTCAGGTCTGCTCCAGGCAAGAGTTGGCTTTAGGAAGGAACTTGTGTAGGGGGCCATGGCCACAGCTGAAACCAGAGCGGTGACTTAATGGGGAGGAGGTTCATGGAAGGGAAGGTTCCTTCTCTGGAGGCTGTCCCACCCACCCTAGGGGGACGGGGCGCAGCTGCCCTGGAAGACTGTGGACATGCTTTCCCGATTGCAGCATACTTCTCTTTCATTTTGAATATAATTTGTTTTGTTGTCATGGCAACGTCAAGTCTCTATTTTAATGCTAACCTGCGTGGCTGCAAGTTTCTATATATAAATGCTGCTTTGCACAGTGAATTAGCTGATGCCACGGGGAAGCAGGGGATGTGGAGACGGTGGCAGAAAATGACCAGCGTGTCAGATTTGCAAGAGGAGGGACTGCGTAGCTGAGGTGAGTTGGAACCAAGGGCCGTGCTGTCTTCTTCAGGGCAGGTATTCGGAGCTCATTGGAGTGAAGGCCGGCCGCTCCTGCAGGAGGGAACCCTTCCTTGGGTAGCCTCCTGTTGGTCAGGGGCTTGGATCTGCTTTAGGGGGACTTCTGTTTCCCCACACATCCCCCTCCTCATTCCTTCAGTGAGTCTGGGCTGCATGGGGTCCCGAGGCTCTAGAAAGAAGAGCAAGCCACTCAGGCAGGAGTGGTACCTGAGGTAAGCCCAGTGCGAAGTTTTTCTTGTTTCTTTGGACTTATCTCAGTTCCCTGGTCTGGATATTAATCTCCTGTTTTGTGTTTTCTTCATTCTTCATTCCTGAGTATGACAGTCCCTGTCGGGCCAAATGCCTCCAGATGGTGTGGGTAGAATTCCCAGGAGAAGCCTGGAAGAAACCTTGGGTATCAGCAAGTTCAGCTCCCTTGGGCTCTAGATAAGGGAGAAGCCCAGAGAGGTACCCTGCTCTGCCAGATGTCACACAGCAAATCCGGCAGAAAGAGGGACAGGAACTAGGTCCACAAGGGATCTCCTGGCTCACGCACGTGTGCCATGTGTGTGCACGTTCTGTCGTTGGGTCAGGGCAGCTTGTGGGTGTACACAACAGAGTTACAGGGGCTGCAAAGAAGGCGGCACATTCAGGGTGTTCCTTTCTTGTGTCGCAAGTTGGGGGCAATGAACAGGCTTATATAACAGGCTTAAAAGCCATCTAGGCTTTTGGAAAGAGCATGGAAATTGGAGTCTAGAAAGCTGGGATTCGTGTGGATTCAGCCACTTCCTGTGTGACAATTGTGTCAACTTTTCTGAGGCTCCATTTCCCCACGTAAGTACTGGGTGTGAGAATCTTTCCCCCTGACATGTTGTGGAGAGTCAAGTCATGGCCTGTGTGAACCTGTCGGGCCCGACTGGGAGCAATGGCGTCTGAGGGCAGGGCCATTTGGAAACCATAAGGCATCCACACAGCTCCGTTCCCCGTGGCAGCGAGAGGGTACCGCCAGCAACAGAGGATTCTCTGAAGATTGGGTTTCTTAGTGTGTTATGACACACAGTGCAAGTTTACTGTCATTGAAAGTTTCATTCAGGCTTCCTCTCCTTTCGCATCATTCGACAAATATTTTAGGTGCATTGTATCCAAAGGCTTGGACCCTGTTCTTGACAAAAGAAAATTGATTGATTATCTCAGTGCTTGTGAGTGGTATATAGTCTGCAGGGCCTTGGAGATTCATCTCTTCCTGGGTAGGTCAAGAAAAGTAGAGCGAAGGATTCCCTTATAGGAATTTGTTTCTTACAAAGGGAGGTAAAGGAGGGGATTCTATTGAAGGAGATGCGGACCCGGTAAAGCAGTGCTTTTGAACGTTGAGTCACGAGCCACACCATGTATGTATGTAATCTATGTTAACCAGCATAAATACAAAACGGGAGATACCAGCATGCATTGCATGTGGTAAGGTGATTATTGTGATGTGAAAATTTTGCTTTGTGTGTATATTGCGTTGTGAAGTAAAATATGCTTTTTACTGTGGGTCACACTTTCAAAAAAAAAAAAAAGTATGAAAACTGCTGGCCTTGAGCAGTGACCAAATGAACTGGAAGTCTTTCCTGCAGGTGGCTGTGGATTTCCTTTCCAGGAAAGCCTAGGAGGAGAAGGGTTCTCAGTGGGGGAGAGCCCCCTGCAAGCCTCATTTTGAGAAGCTGATGTGGTACCCCTTACAGCACGGACAGGGACAAACAGGCCAGCTGGGAAGCGTGAGGTCTGGGGACTGGAGGTGGCAGCCCTTCTCCCAGGGCCTGAGGTCAGGAGGATTGCTCCCTGTGGGTCGATTGAGAAGGACGCCTGTGATTCTTGCACTCATTGCCCTGCTCACCCTGCACTTTTCCCAGTAGCCTCAGAACACACTTTCCCATGCCCCAGAGCTCTGCAGGTTTGGATTCTGCACTCCTTCAGGAGAGGTAATCCAACCTTCCTTCCCACCTGGCACGTTCCAAGGGGCTGGCTTCCAGCTGCTTAGTCTTGCCATCTCATGGTAGTCTGCTCACTGTGGCAACGGTGTCATTTCACCTTTAGACCCCACAGATGTGCGGCTGTCCTGCCCGAGGCTGCTGTGTCTGGCTCACTTTCTCCTCAGCCCCAGAATCCCTCCTCATCTCTCAGGCTGCTTGGTGTACGGCTCTGCCTCTAGACCCCCTTCTTTGCCTCTGGCCCCAGCTGGTGGTGTATGCCTCACTGCTTAAGCTGTTTCATTCAGCTTCCTCACACATCTCCTCCCCTTCTGAACCTTCTCGTCAGCTGCTGGGGTACCACTTTTCCATAGACAGAGTAGGACAGGTTTTCCAGCGTCCTTTCTGCCCCAGAAACCTTGTCCTGTGCTTCTCTTTCAAGAAAGATTACTGGGCTGGGGCACCTAGCCCTGGGGTGAGAAGAGGGAGTTGGCCACACGTTGGCAGCCCTTGGAAAGTGTTCATAGATACCCCAGAAGCTGGCATCCAGCTGTACCCACCAGGAGATGTTGGTAGTTAAAGGTCTTAGCAAAAGGATGTAGGAGGTAGAAGTGCTAATTCATATTTTCAGTCTAGGATGGCGGTATTCAGTTCTTTAAAACTAGGGAGCTCTCTCTTCAAATGACTGCTTATGCAGTTGCACACTGGTGGCTAATGGGCAAAATCAATAGCGAAACTTGGGGGTTTTTTCGTTTGTTGTTGTTTTTTTCATTTTTTTGCCCGTGAATGAAATGTTTCATTTAGACATTTTTGAGTTGGTTGCCAACATCTAGAAAATCAGCAGATTCACATTAAAAATTCAGATTTCCAGCTTCTTTTGCAAAAATTGGTAGCTGTGGCAACACTGAGTCTGTTCCTGCGTGGCAACAATATGCTGATGGTGAGTGGTGGGTTTTCTAGTTTGCCTCAGTCCCCACCCATCTCTGCTGTTCTTCAGCCCTGAGACCCTTATAGTGGAACAGTTGCCATTGTGCATTAGATTTGTGATGTTTTTCTTACGGTTAGGGAAATGTGAGCGATAGCCGTCATCTATGTCTATGAAAAGAGGGAACATAAGAGGGCCAGGTTTTCCCAGAAGATGTTGAAGAGTCTCTTTCTGAAAGTAAATTTATCAGTCTCCCCAAAATTAGGCTTCTAGGAACAGAGGTAGAACCAACTCATTGATTTCCCCTTGAAATCAGTGGTTCTCAAAGTGTGATGCCTGAACCAGCAGCAGCATCTTTGGGGAACTTGTTACAAATGCGGATCGTTGGGTGCCACCCAGACCTACTGAATGAGACTTGGAGGGCGGACTCAGCAGTCCGTGTTCTGATAACAGCAGAAAGAGCTGAGGGCCGAGAACCACTGCTCTGAGGCTCAGAGCATAGACGGGATTGCCAGCACCTGCGATTGCCACTTTCTATCCTTTTAAGGGGAGGGAATGTGGGGATCCCTAGCCGATGAAAAGGAGTTAAGGGTTCCACCCACACCCTTTGGGCAGAGGGCAGAGTTCTGTGTGTGCTTCAAGTACCAGAGGAGTCCTGCCAGCTACGGGATCTCAGCAAATCCCAGTTCCTTTTTGTCCAGCCATTGGCTAGTCAGCACTTCCATCTGTGGGTGCCATTAGTGCAGCCCCGGTGAACAACCTTGTAGGGGGCCTTCAACTGTCCTGGAGACACAGAGGGTCACCAGGCCGGCTTTCCATGGGAGAAGCAATATGTGAGCCTAGCCAGACAAGACTAAGGAATTGAATCACATCAGGAGACATCAGGTTGGCTGCTCAAGCTTATCAGAGATGACCAGGCGTTCATGGGCTGGTAGTTCTTAGGTGAAGATATAGTACAGTTCTTTAAAAACATATGGGTAAAAGCCAATCACATAGGAACATTTCAAGTGTAGCACAGGTAACTCAGACTGCTGTTGTCATAGGTGATCACTTGGCTTCTGTCCGCTTTCTCTCTGGGTAATGGCTTTAACTGTTTAGTGGACAGTCTAAGCGAGCCAGGGGAGTACACTTTTTTCCAAATGTGTTTACTGGGAGTGCCCTAGCCCTGTGAGAGGATTGTTTCAGACACTGACCAAGCCATTGGTAGCCTTTTTCCTCTGGCTCGTTCTGTTTTTTTGTGATGTGGGGGCCGCTGAAGGCAGTTCAGTATGTAAGAACCCCTCCTAGAGTAAAATAAACAAATGGGCAGTGCTTCTCCCTCTACTTTCCTGTCTCCCTCACTTCCTCTACCCTCACCTTGGTGCCCAGGTGATCTCGGGCAAGTAAGAAACACCTTTCTAAGTGGACTGTCAAATCCTATGCAGAGACTGGGGGACTCCATCTATTCAGCACATATTTCTTGGGTATATTTTCTATGTCTGGTGACAGATTTGAGTAGAACAGTGTTCTTGTTCTTGGGGAGCTCAGACCACCGGGGTGAGGACTGCTTATCATAGGCCACATAAACAATTGCAGCTGTGGAGGTGAACAGTGGACCAGCCCATGTGGGAGGGAGGCAAGCTGGGGCGGGGGCTGCATCTCCCAGGAGACAGCAAGCAGTGAGGAGCCTGGCCCGCTGGACAGAGCAAGGTGGGTCCCTGTCCCTGCTGGAGCATTGAACCCAGGCTTCCAAATTTCAGCCTAGATGGGAGCTGAGCCTACATGCGGTCTCGACTTATTGCTTCATGTGGATGGGCGGGGGCTGCCTGCTGGATGGAGCTCTGGGTTTTGGCAACTTAAACACAAAATTGCTCAGTTACTCAGCTTGATATTCTTCTCAGGTGTCATTTTACCTGTGGGTGCTGGTCCGGGGTTTTTGCTGTAGAATGCCTATCTTGGCACTTTTGTTCTCTCCCCTGGCACCTGTCTCCAGTTAATAAGGCTCCCTACTAACAGTCAGCTATTACCTTCTACCCTGTGAAATTGATAAGTAGGGGCCTGGCTGATCACGGCTTCAATTGTACTTTCTGCCTGGAGTATTTACGTTTGGACAGAGGATTCCGGGACACACTGCAGAGAAGCCCCGGGTACAATGGGGGAGTGACATGAGGAGGAGTTGTGCTAGCTAGCCTTGGACGTAGAACACTGGGTTCAAATGGGTTCTCTGTCTTGTTAGTTGTAACACCTTGGTTTATTCGATTGTAAAATGAAAATAAGAATACTTTCTCCTGATGGTCTTGTAAGGGTTAAATAAATTACAATATGTACCAGGTACTGGCCTGCAATAGACAGTGCTTCAGCAACTACCGTGTTTTCCCGAAAATAAGACCTAGCCGGACAATCAGCTCTAATGTGTCTTTTGGAGAAAAAATTAACATAAGACTCGGTCTTATTTTAATAGAAGACCGGGTCTCATAATATAGTATAGTATAAATATAGTATAGTATAGTATAGTATAGTATAGTATAGTATAGTATAATATACTGGGTCTTACATTAATTTTTGCTCCAAAAGACACGTTAGAGCTAATGGTCCGGCTAGGTCTTATTTTTGGGGAAACAGTGTAGAATAACAAAAAATGATATCTAGTGGTGAAGTACAGGCAGTGTGGTCAACCTTGTAGATGTGCAGTGGAGGGAAAACGAAAGCTGACCTTTTGTCCTGTCTATTACCCAACCAGTCTCATTTTTAGGAGCTTGAAGTGTGTGTGGGGTTTGTTGTCTGGACTATCCTCGGTGATGGCAACAGAGATCAAATGAAGGTGCACGCTGGTCACTCCAGGAAGGCGGTCAGGGCCTTGCCTGGGTTGGTTTGCAGCTCTTGGTCAGGGCTGTGTTGGTCTCTCTTTCCAGCAGCTCCTGTGGACGTTGGTGTTCTTGGCTGCTTGGGTTTTACTGGCTCCTTCTTCTTTTTTTTTTTTTTATTTATTTATTAGTTTCAGGTGTACAAGACAAGGTAATACTTAGACGTTCATCATTTATATCCCTCACACTGTGAACCCCCCTCCCCCCATCCACTATCCCTCCGACCTCACACTGAACCATCACATTATATATATAAAATTATAGTTGGCATTCATTAATGTTTAGCTTCTGGTGTACAATGCCATGATCAGATATCCACAGTATTACTGGCTCCTTCTGATCGTCCTCTAAATTCCAGTCTTGTCCACTGAGCGTAGTAATTCCACATGTCCTTTCTCTTGTTCCTTCTATGGGCTCGGTCAGTTGTGAGAAAAGTTAGAATGTGTCATGCTGGAGATGTTAGCCTCCAATGTTGGGAAAACACAGGCAGTGCAACATGAGTGACATGCGTTGGTGACCTCAGCTGATGAATTTCCTCAAAGGCTGCTCAGTGATTTAACGGAATGGGAAGTATGGGGCAAAGCTAACATTACCGAATATCTACTGTCATCTTGGGCCTCAGATCTTTACAAGAATTCTAGAAGCTGGGTTTGGGGACAAGCAAATGGATATCTGTGGGCAATTGAGTGCTTTATGGGGCAGTATTTTCTGTTTCTTATACATGTCCATACTCCAGTGCATCCATGCATACCTTGTTTTAGGAATTCCTGTCACAGGGTGAAGGTTGTGGTTTCTAGAAGTTTCTGGAATCTTCCATGCCCCTTTGTTGGAATGGAGCTTTGCATGTCAATGAATGGAAAAAAACAGGCAGAAGAGGATTTGCCAAAGGGAAAATCAACTGCGTTTGTGCCTTTGCTCCTCTTGTGTGCACAGATGTTTCCTCTCTGGGCCCCCTCCCTTCACGGGGCTCACTGGCCCCACAAGCATGGGAAGTGGCTCTGGGTGAGTGAGCAGAGCCAGACCCAATGCCTTGCACAGAGCACTGTTGGGGCCGGCGAAGGATCCATACTAGATGGGGCTCTGGCTTCTGCTATGCCATCTGATCAGAGCTAGTAATCTAGCCATGATGGCAACATCAGCACCAAGGTTTAGGGCAGCCAAAGAGGGAGAAGGAGGGACCTTTGCGTTGGACTGGGGAGCCTTGGTGCCTAATCCCTATCTGTCTCTGGACCTCTGTTTCCCAATCTGTAAAATGACTACATGGTCTCTAAGGTGCCTTCTGTCTATAATGTTGAGAATGTTTTTTTTTACTGTTGCTCATGTTGTTTTAATTCAGTTCGTTTTCTTAAAAGTAGAGCCCCTATCGTTTGCAAGATAGTATCATGAATCCTAATCTGATAAACAGTATTCACTTTAGGGGCTATGTCAAAGGGGATCATATTAGCAAAAATTATTTAAGTGTTTTAAGTAAGGCTGTATCCATACAATGGAATAAAGATTTTTTAAATGCATTAAATTAATATATTTATTATAGAAAACTTGGAAAATACAGAAACGCAGAAATAATAAAAATTTAGCATTCTTTTCCTTTTTGTGCCGTCTATATTTGTGTACATAATTGGGATCCTATGGTATATTTGGAATTATATATGCTAATTTCTGGGGGAGGGCAGTGTTTTTCTGATTGTAAAGTGATTTTATAAACATTTAAAAATAAATAAAAATGTAAAACAATAAAATTAATAGTACAGTTAAAACAGCTAGAGGAATCCCACAATACAAAGATAACCTTTGTTAATATTTTTGTGTATTTCCTTTTGCTTAGTTTGGGGTGGGGAGAGCATTATTTTCCATAGTTGAGATCCTGCTGCATATTCTGACTTCTAAAGCAGGAACAACTCTTAGAATGTGACATAAGAGAGGGTTTTGATGACAGAAAACATTGGGTACTCGGTGGTTTATTAGGTCTTCACTGTTTTAAGGGGGTTCATTCAATATGAGTTTTAAATATGCAGAAAATCAACATTCCCTGGCAACCAAAGTGTCCACTTTGGTGCTTTACACAGTGCAACGTTGCTTGGGTGGAGGGAGGAAACAAAGAGTTTTTGTTTGGTGATTCTCCCAGCAGTGTCCCCAAAGCCTCACTAGTTCCCCCATTGTCGGCATGTGCGTGCCCAGAAAAGGCCGCCTGAATTACAAGTGCTCCTCACACATGGCTGGAGGCTTCATCTGTACTGGCCTTGAAGGATGTTGTAGGAGAAACATGTATCCTGGTTCCAGGATGGGAGGGAAGCAGCAGAGAAAATGCTAGGGTACCTAGCTTCACCTCTGAGCTGGAAAACCCACCAGATGGCACACAGTTTGCTGGATTTCTGAGTTGGAGGGTCTGCACTGAGTAAGAAATGACTCACAGATGCGTTCATATGGTTACTTCCCATTGTCATCGAAATAATTTTTATCTCTCAGTGCCCGGAAAGTGGGTGGCATCTCCCCTTGCATATCTAAGAGAAACTTCCTTCCTGTTTCTTGCACATGAAATACTGATACAACTTTGTTGGATATGGACGTCTTGGATCTCGAAACTCACGTGTGCAGCTCAGTTTGTCCCACCATTCAACAAATATTTATGGAACACCATTAGTAATGAACGAAACAATGAACCTTTCCCATGAAACTGACTTTAGTGGGGTTTCTCTTCTAGCATTTGTAGTACTTTCGGAAGGATGCTGGCAGGCCTTGGGAGTAGTGAGCAAAACGGGCTCTGCCTCCTGGGGCTTTTATTCTAGCAGGAAGTATTCTCTAGCCTTTAGTAGGAGTAGAGGAAAAGTCTGAGGAAAAACTGATTTCCTAGGAAACTTTTCTCTTTGCCTGTTTGCATGCATGAGTTTTGTTTTATTATTTTGCAACTAATTATTGATTTTAATCCGTAGTTCTGGTCTTTTCTAATGGAATACTTCTTAAACACACACTGCTTCTTTATTTCCTTGCTTTTTTTTTAGTTTGCAATTTAGGGAGTTCCTTTTAAGTATGCCCTGCGCTTTATTGAATTCACTTTTTATATTTTTATCGTCTCACAACTACTAATGTGGATTTAAATGAGCAATTTTTGGTAATCCTTACCTCATCTGTTTTCTTCTTTGTGTCATTCTTTCTACTTGGGCTGTTTTTTCCATTATGAATTTCTGTTCCTCTTTCAAAGAGGTCACAACTTTTTGCGTTCTAGCAGTTTTCTGGCATTTTCTTCTGAATTATTTTCTGAGATGTGCTCTTCCTTTGAGCCTTCAAGGTGGTCTTTCTTCACCCTTATTCCATGTTTCCCCCAACCCCTTCTTTCTTTACTCATTCTTGAACAAGACAGGATCTACGTAGACCTGCCTGTATCAGCAGGAAGAAAATATACATATATATAGTTTGCTGCTGGCCTCGGCACTGTGCATTTGGGGGAAGGTTGACTACCCTTCACAGTTACTTGCCAGTAGGCTCAGTGAGCACCCATCTCCCAACCCAGTTGCTATTTTCAAAATGGCTCTCACCTGGTGCACTGCTGTTTTACTGCCTGGCTCTCTGATATTCCAAATTGATGAGGGGCCTTGAACCCAACCATGCTGAGTGCAGGAAACTGGCTGCTCGTCACCTCATGGGAGCCATTGGCCTGGTGGGTCTGGGGCCAGGCACTACCCTCAGGCCCATCCTTTTTCTTGCTTTCTTCTATAATGGCATCTACCTTAATATCTTACCCCACCCCCACCCCCCCGTGAAGGTGTGTCCTTATGCTCATGGCCTCTTGTGTGTGTGAAGATCAGATTTCTACCAAGACCACCTCTCTTGCATATTCCTCTTTCTGGGATTAGCAGGGGAAACATCCTTTCTGCAGTCCTTGAACATTTTCTTTGGTATCTCACTTGGACTTTGTTAACTTCAGATTTCTTCTTATGATCCCTTCCTCATGTGCTTTCTGTGACTCTGATGCTGAAAACGCAAATCCATTCCTTCCCGGACATGGTGCCCCTGAGTGTGCGGCATGGACTGGATTGGAGGGTTCTTGTCTTTGAGAATCCTGGAGAGGGGCCCCAGGGTCTGCATGCATTGATGGAGGGCATCGGGGAGGGAGGGAGGGATGGGGCCGAAAGAGTATCAGGGAGAATTCATTCTCCCACCACATAAGGAAGAACTCACCCCAAGGTCCAGCTCGCCATCCTTTCTTTATGAACTCTAAATGACCCATCGGATTTCATTGCTACCTCCATTCAGATGCTCGGCTCCATGTGCCAAAGGCCATACTTGCCCTAGTTGGCCCACTGGTCACTTTGAACTTGGGTATGTAGCCAGTAAATTGTACCATATCCCCCTAAACTGGCTCCCACCACAGCTGGATCTCTCTGGGTTACTGTTCTAGTGCTCTTTTTCCCTTCAGAATCAGCTTCTACTTCTCTCCCGTTTCCCTCATGTCTCATCAGTCACCCAGGCTTATTCTGCTTCTGACTTCTGTCCCCCCGCTCTGGTCAAGCCCTTTCTTTTCATTCCTGCTGTCAAGCAAATGCTGTATCTTCTGAGAAGCCTTCCTTGACCACCCCAGCTGAAAGTGATCTTGCCTTTGAATTCTGAAAGCTCTTATTGTCTGTCAACGTATCATTTGGCACTTATTATAGACTGCCTTGTCTAATTATTCCTTTTTTCCCCACTTGTGTTTGTGCCTTGTCTTCCAAATTTGAGAAGTCCAGTCCTTTGTATTATACTTGCCTGCATTGTCCACAGCATTCAGGAAAGGGTAGTTAGTAACTATTAGGTGAATCATCGATCACGTGGCCATGGGTTACGTATCGGGTGGGGGTGTCTCTGAGATCCTGCAGCCTGGAGACTGCATGGGCTGCTGAACAATTTTTCCCTTCACGACTGTAAAGCACTTAGAAAACGTGAGTCATCGCCATACCCAGATGTTCTTTCTTATTAATGATCATTATGAGACAACACCATTTGTCCTATAGCAGACAAGGGCTTACAGCGAATGTGGCCTATTTTGGTTGACAGTTTTCAACTCAACTGAAACAAAGAATAATAACAAGAGGGTTGGTCACATCTGACTCCATTAAACTCAGGAACATGCTGCTCGGCGGAAATGATTGTCAATCTTTTTGCTTTTGGATCATGGGTTTCTTACTGTTTCTCTTCTGCCCACATGGCCCCATATGTAGAAACCTACCTATTTGCAGAGACCCAAAAGGGCAGAACAATTCGTGCTTTTCATAGCAACTTTAATGATACAGGACTATCAAGCAAGCAAAACTAAAGTGACTTCTGTTTTCAGAAGCCAGAGGAACCCCAAACAGTAAACCCATTAGAATGCATTTGCAAGTCGTCCACACCCTGACATATTAACTGGTGAGGCCTAAAGAATGTCTGCAGGATTGGTTCTGCTTAGCTCAGGTCAGAGCAGATTAGCCTCCTGGTTTCTAATGGCCCAGAAAGGTCCCTTGCCATTGGCTGGCGGCCACACCGGGATCTGCCATGACTAGGATTTCTGTGTGTTGTCTGTCCTGGTGCATTATCAGGTGGGATTGCATCTGTTCAGCTGTGTAATGATGCAATGTCAGCGTGGTGTCCAGGCTGAATGGCCTTAACACTGTCCCCTCTTGGCTGCTGTAAAACCAAGACTTTATGGGTTGGGAAAGCTTCTGTGGCCACTTGAATTCCACAAAATCCGAAGGACTGGAGGTGAAGGTCTTGGGCTTTTATCTCCTCATGGGTGGGAGCCTGTTTCCAGGAGCAGAGACACACCTTGCACCTATCTGTGGATTCCAGCCGCATTGCTGACCTCAAAGGTCAGGGTGTGGATTTGCCATCTGGCCCCTCTTCTCACACCACAGAGAGAAGATGCAAATAACTCAGCTGCTGGCCGACCCCTCACCTCTGGATAACAGGCTCACTTTCTTCTCTTGTGGCTGGGTTGGGACTGTTTTACAAATGTCGATGTAAGCATTGCATTTTTGTTGTTTTTATGACGGGAGAGAAAAAGAAAGGGGAAGAGGGGTGGATTCCCTAAACAGCTCCCTGCTTCTAGTCTTTTCTCGACATTTGATCATTTTATCCCCTGGTGTCCTGATATCAAGAGTGCAGTGCTGGTGGTGTTTTCTCCCTGGCTTAAAACCCATCCAGGGTTTCTTCTTGCTTATAGAAGAGAGCCTGAATTTCTTAGCCTTGGTGTTCTCATGGCCATTCATGATCTGACTCCTTCCTTAGCTACTACTTTTTTACCTTCCATGCCTCTTTTTTTTTTTTTTTAACTAAAGTTTATCGGGCTGACAATTGTTAGTGAAGTTACATAGGTTTCAGGTGTACAATTCTGTATTACATCCTCTCTATATATCACATCGTGTGTTCACCCCCCAGAGTCAGTTCTCTTCCCATCACCATATATTTGATCCCTTCCTTCCATGCTTCTTAAACTCTGATGGAAGTGGTCCATCCACCTTTCCCCATACCTTCGCACACTGCTTTCCTGGGCCTTTCCTCATGCTGGCCACACATGGAGTATCAACCCCTAAAGTTGTTCATCCTGCCCACACTTCCTGATCTATCCCAAGAACCTTTGTTTTCTCCTCTATTAAATGGGACAATAATAGAAATTCCTTTGTTGGTTTGTGAAATGGGTTAAGTGACATAAGATGTGAAGTACTTGGTGTGCCTGGCCCAGAGCGAGTGCTCCGTAAGGGATTGTGGTCGTCATTCCTGCAGCTGATTGGAGCCTAACAATCAGAGAGGGGAAGTGGCGTCCCCCAGACAGCCACGCTAGTGGCTTCGAGAGGGATGAGTTGAGCCCTGCCCTCCGGGGTGGAAGGGCAAGACCAGAAAGGTGGAACGTAGATGCGGAAGGCAGGGAGTTGATGTGCCCAGATAGCCATTCAACCCCACAGGGCCCCTGAGAATGCCATACTCTACTCCTAAGAGGAGAACCCTGTGACTGACATTAAGATGCTGGTCGTGCGGCCCCAGTGTCCCTGAGATTGGACACAAAACAGGTCACAGAGAGCCCTGCTGTAGATGCCCCAGCCTCATTTCCTAGTCAGCTTTCTCACTGCGTTCCACAAGAGGCTGGGGTAGGTACCCGTTTCACCTTCCCTGGAGATTCTGCCCCTGTGTATCTCATAATGTGGCTCATGTGTCACACTGGCCAGGGTTCCTTGATCTAAAGTATCTTTTGTGTGTGTGTTTGGTGAAATATACATAACATAAAATGTACCATTTTTAGTAGCATTAAGTACATTTACACTGTTGTGCAGTCATCAGTCTCCACCTTCCATCTTCAAAACGTTTTCATCTTGTAAAACTGAAACTCTGTACTGGTGAAACAATAGCTTCCTGTTTCCCCCTACCCCAGTCCCTGCCGACCACCATTCTACTTTGTATTTCTAAGAATCTGACTACTCTAGGAACCTCATATAAGTGGAATCATACAGTGTTTGCCCTTTTGTGACTGCCCTATTTCACTTGGCATAATGTCCTCAAGGTTCATTCATGTCGTAACATGTGTCAGAATTTCCTTCCTTTTTCAGGCTGAACAATATCCCGTTGTATGTATATACCACGTTTTGTTTATATGTTCATCCATCAGTGGACACTTGGGATGTTTCTCCTGTTTTGGCTGTTGTGCCCAATGCTACTATACACAAGGGTGTACAAATACCTGTTAGAGTCCCTGCTTTCAGTTCTCTTGGGTATTTACCCAGAAATGGAATTGGGTCACCTGGGAATTCTATGTTTAACTTTTTGAGGAATTGCCACACAGTTTCCATAGCAGCTGTACCACTTTACATTCCCACCAGCAGTGCACAGGGTTCCAATTTTTCCGTATCCTCGTCAACACTTGCTTTTTCTGGTGTTTTGAGGGGAGCCATCCCAGTGTATGTGAGGAGATACCTCTTGTGGCTTGCACTCCCCTAACGATTAGTGATGTGGAACATCTTACTGTGGGCTTTGGCCATTTGTATATTTTCTCTGGAGAATTGTCCTCTGCCTTTTTTAAATTGGGTTATATGTTTTCTTGTTGAGTCTAAACATTTTTTGTGTCCTGGACACTGCAGCTGCTATTCTTCTTCAGCCATTGTCGATAGTAACAAGAAGAACAACTAGCTTTTATTGAGCATGTACATCCTCTTCAACTATGCTAAGTGTTTACAAGGATTTTACCCCCTTTAATTCTCATAACAACCTTTTGAGAAAGATATTGTGGTCATCTCCATTTTACCCTCGAAGAATCCACAGTTTAGAGGCCTTGCGCCACGTAGCACAGCTGGTGAAGCAATAAGGGCGTGACCTGGGTCTGACTTGGTCTCTAGATGTTAATACAGAGCTCCTAGCGTCATCCAATGTCTTCATGAGGAAACAGTTCAGCCATACCAGCGTTTGAGGAAAGAAGTGATATTTTATAGGAAACCACCCAGGCCTTGGGAACTTGGTCCCTCCAGAAAATCACATTTACCTTCAGATAGAGAATCACTTCCTAAAATCCCAAAGGTTTGCCTAGGAAGCAAACACAGAAATGTATGGCATTTTAAGTGTGAAACCCTCAGTTGTTCCCAGAAGCTTTCTAAAGAGAGTAATATGATATATTCACCAAGGATCCAAGTTCCTGCTTAAAGTCATTTCGTTGGTGGATGCAGTATTGTTCTCAGGGTCCAATCCTTTCTTCACTTGCAACTAACAGCTTTGTGATCGTCAGGCCCTTTTCATCTGAGATACAGAGCATTGCTCCCTTTCGCCTGCTGTTCATCAAGATTTGGAGAGGCTGAGGGCAGGCTGAAGGCAGGGGACCCTTGTCTTGTCCCTCTAGGGGCACTAGCTTTCTAGCCCTGGGAAGGTCAAACACAACGGTTCTTTGGGGGAGCATTCTCTGTTCCTTTTATGTTGGGTTTTAGCTGGCCTTGGGTTCACACAGCTGGGGCCGGGGCCGGGGCCAGAGCCGTGACTTAGGGTTGGGAAGAAGTTGGCGGAACATTCCCCAGCAGGGCTTGGGCAGACCCAGGGAGTCCCGCCTAAAATACAGTGGACAAAGGCGCTCTTGTCCACTGGCCTGGGGGTGGGAGGCATCTGGTCAGTGACACAAGCTTGGCTATTGTATGTTGTGACCTCAGCCAACTTTTTTTAGCCGAGAGAGGAGAAAAAGAGAGAAAGTGTAAAAAAAGGGGGGAAAAAAGGAAAGAAAGAAAGCCTCAAGAAACTTTGCATCTGGAAAGTCCAGCATGCGTTGTTGATTTCCCCCACAAGAGCTGGAGCAGATTTGGAAGGAACTGTGCAATGTCGTGGGTTCTTTGTGAAAGAATAGCAATGAGAAAAGCCACAGGAACATCCCTCAGGGTGCCCAGAGCACTGACCCTGGGGTAGCTGCTTGCCTCAGCCTCATTTCCCGCAGAGGGTGCCGTGGAAAGGAAGCTGGCGGGGACCTGGGCCTGATCTAGGGACTTCAGAGACTCACCCCTGAGTTAGCAACCCCCAAAGAAGATTAGCTGTCCTCTGATGGTAAGAATCAATTCTGCTTGCTGGCAGATGTATGTGCTCAGCTTGCTTTTCTTCTGCATGTTTCTACAATGACTTTGACATGTTACAGAGGCAATTCTGACAGCCTTCTGCGATGTGGGCTCTAACTGCTGAGTTTAGAAAGTCTTGGGGCCCTGAATGCTGGGGAGCACATTTCACTGGCTGAAGGCATAAGCAGGGAGATGAGAATACTGGGCCGTTGTGCGAGAAATCAGGAGGAGAGGAAGGGAGGGGGAGGAAAAAGAATTTAAAAGGAATGTTTGTGGTGGGAAGGGGAGTCTTGGCTATCCTGGTTACCTGAGAAGCAGAGTGGTGACATGGATTTCTGTTGTGGGGATTGGAGTCCACGTGTTGCCTGCCTCATTTAACTTTTCCAAAATTTGAAGCTTGGCTTCTACCTACCTACCCATCTACCACCCCATGGCCTAGTTCTGGCTAGGACATGGTGGAGGGAAAGCTCATTAGGGGACACAGCTCCCCAGAAGGTAGTTGAGTATCTGCCCAGTACACCCAGTATCTGCATGGTGGTTCCTGGCTGGGCAGGATGCTTCTGTCTAGTTTGGTGGTGGCGGTAATGGCCACAATAAAACTAATGGACACTCTCCTGAGACTTAGGGGTAGACTAGCCTTATTTCGCCAACACCCCCTTCTTTGGAAAGAGGGCCCTCTCATCAGTCTAGAGTTTAGTGACCACTCTCTCAAGTCCGAGGGAGGTCCAGTTTCTATGGAAACGTTAGCCTGTGTCGGTGCGTACCTTCCTCCAGGATGCTGTCTCCCACTGGCTGGGTGAGATACCATCTTTGATTTTGGCCTGACTTCTGATAGGGGCCTGAACCTGTGCCCGAAGACAGAGAGTGCTTATTACCTAGGAGCACCATCTAATGGGCCGGCTGACCTCCTAGGAAAATTCACAGCAGGGCTTCTCAAAGGTTAGGGTGCATCTGAATTATCCAGGGACCTTTAAAATGCAATGTGTGCCTCTAGGGTGGGGCCCGGGACTCGGCATTTTAAATCAGCTCCCAGAGGATGCCCATCGCGCCAGTGCAGGGACCACACATGGAGAATGACTGCTGTGAAGACCCCAGGCCAATCAATCTGGTTCTGACAGACTTAAGCTGCCGGACCTGACTGCAAAGTGCTGAGGACTGTGGCTGGTCTGGCAGGTTTATGCGGAAGAAGAGATTCACAGAGAAGATGGACACTAGGGACATTCAGGGAGCGGGGAAGGGCCCAGGCGAAGCTCTTACTGGCAGAGTAAGGCAGCAACTGGGGCATGTGGGGTGCAAGCCGTCGGCGGGGTGTGCCCAAACTTAAGTAGACTTTGTGTTTGGGGTGCCATGTGAGTGGTGAACAGAAGTGCTAACTTTTAGCAGGCCCAGAACATTTCCACTGGTGCCTGCCTTTGGTGTGGGGTGAATTCGAACGTTGACTGCAGGGAAGCCCAGGATGCCAGGGCAGAAGTCTGATTGCTGGGCAAATAGAGCTCAACTGAGTGTGGTCCTGGGACTGACAGGGAAGGGGCAGGCAGACGCAGGGCTCTCAGGACCGAACTGACCGCAGTGTACCAGGATGAGAGGTGGGAGCACAGAACTCTACGGTGGGGAGGCAGAATCCCAGGGCTCTGAGGCGGGCAGCGTTCCGGGGGTAGCCTGATGCCTGTGAATCCCGTGTCTACATTTGAATGTGACTTTGCTTGGAGACCATCTGGTCCAACTTCTGTATTTTCAAGATGAGGCAATTGAGGCCAACCAGCAGAAATGAAGTAGGTTGCTCAAGATCTAACAGCAAGACAGCAGCAGCTTAAGCCTGGCACTCAGGGCCTGCCAGTTCCTATCCCGTGTTCCTTGCATGGGGCCACAAAGAGGTTGGAGGTCCCAAACCTTGATAGTAGTAAGGCCCTGGGCTCTCACCATTTGTCTAGTTTTATATGCACCAGTAATAGAGGCTCCAGAAGTGTCAGCTGAATGGGGTTGGTAGGAATTGTACCCCTAACGGACTCAAGGAAACGATTCCAGCTCCTGTTAGCCTCTCTCCTTCTGGTACTCATGGTTCAGAACCAATTAGGGCTCACAGGAAACCAGGTCTCCGAGTCAGACATTTTTGATTGGAACCACTTGGAGCACAGGCATTAGCACCGCAGAGGAACTGGAAGGAGTCTGTATGGTGAGACTCGCTGCCCTGGTGTTCTTTTGGTGCCCTTTGTCCTGCAACTGCCAACCACAAAGCTGGACCAGCTGGATCTCAGCCCCGGCAGGCCGTCAGAGGCACCCACCTTTGTGCCCTAATGAGCTCTGGCTTCCTTTCTCTAAAAGAGCACCAACTCCCCGAGGAAGCCTGCTTTTGCCCCCAGGGTATCTGTGGGCAGCAGCTGTTCACTTGCCCTTGATGTTCCTGGCAGGCTGCTTTGCATGAGGCACCGAGCCCATCCATGAGTGCCTGAACAAGCAACTTCCAACTCCCTCCTTCACTTCTTCGCTCCCCTTTGAATGAAACAAAGTGCTTGGTAAATTCGGTTATGGGGTTTTCTTCAGAGGTGTAACAACTTTAGAATGTGCCAGAAACAGACAATAGGGCATTTGGGGGTTTTGTACCTTAATATTAAAGGAAGGCTGAGGAGGAGGCTTCACTAGTATTTTTTTCTGTTTGCCCGTTCCTAATACCAAGTGTTGGCAAAAC
The DNA here is from genome assembly GCF_964194185.1 of Rhinolophus hipposideros. Lineage (NCBI taxonomy): Eukaryota > Metazoa > Chordata > Mammalia > Chiroptera > Rhinolophidae > Rhinolophus > Rhinolophus hipposideros. The sequence goes on from NC_138066.1 coordinate 8,478,794, forward strand.
TCGCTTGTTCCCAGGCTTTTCCCTCTGCAAAGGGAATTTGCCCAGGAATCATCTAGAGGAGCCCTCACCCTATAAAGAGATCCCTAGGGAGGTGACCTATTGTGGGTGACAGATCTTCAAAATGTCCTTCAAAAATATCTTCTAGGGCAGGATGATTGATTCATTATTATGGATATAAATTAGTAGGGAAAATCAAGCATGTATTTTGAGATCCTTTAGGACTATGGGAAGTGCTAATGTCGAGCCTAGCTCCTTCCTCTGACGCATAGGGACATTTCAGCCCTAAAGAGGCTAGAACAGTGGCTTGTGGCAAAGAGGGGGAGAATTAACTGTTCGGCCTCTTCATACAGGTCTGAGGCATAATGCCCACAATTTAATATCCTGTTTGGGGCATGTATTGAATGATTTCCAAATTTTGTTAAATCGCTTCACTTTAAGGATGTCTCAGACAACATTCCTTTCCCTCCAGTTGTATTGGATTTGGGTGAGTAAATGACACCATATCTCTAGACCCAAAGATCACAAAAGAGTTGGGGCAGACCCCTCTGTCTGTCTGTCTGTCTGTCTGTCTGTCTGTCTGTCTCTCTCTCTGTCTCTCTCTCTCTCACACACACACAAGTAATGTTTTATGAACATTTGTGTTCCTGTCAGGAGGTCTTTGTCCTGTCTTCTGTTTATGTGGTTGTTCCTTTTGCTTGTGCTGGTCATTTAAATGCCTTGAAATTTCCCTTGTGGTGGTTTTGGTCTCTGTTACGAAAGACGTTCCTCCGGTGCTAGAATCCCAGTTTTTTTGAAGTCTGGCGGTCCCTGGTTTTACAGATGAGGAAACAGAGGCCCAGAGAAGCAAAAGGGACTGTAAATTACAGCTTGTCTGGGGACACAGCTTCTTTATGCCTAGGCCTATGTGACTTCTACTAATGCTTCTGTAGCTCTGAGGTGGAGACAGGATATTTGGGGCATGTGATTTTCACCTGCCAAGGAAGCGGTAGGGGGAAAGGGGTCAGCCTTCCTTAACAGCCCGCTGGGAAGTTGAGTGTGTGAATAAAATGTTAATCCCAAGCCTGTGAACAGAATCCCTCAGGTTTTTCTGCTCAGGAGGCCAGAAGCCGGAACAGGCTGATGGGAGCACTGCTTTGCCCTTTATTGCCGTGAAGCACCAGGATCAGGGAGGCCTTAGAAAGGGGACAACACTTAGGGGCTTCCTCTGGGATTCCCCACTAGACTCCAAGGTCAGGAAGCAGCCGCAGCTTCCCATCTGATTCCTGGAGCTGTTCTCCGTATTTCAGGAGCACCTGTGGGAACCCCCTTCTCTGAGGGGCCTTAAACACAGCCACGAAGACTTGGGGCACCTCCTCTGTAAATGGCAGGAGTGACTGTGATATTTGGTGGCACAATTGTGCTGGTTGGCCAATGCCAAGATTCTCCCAAGAGATGGGTGTCTGTCAGATCCCTGTCATGCTTTTTGGTGCCCCTGGGCAGAAGCCGTCAGCACAGCACCAGCCATCTCAGATACAAAAAGTTTGCTGACATCCAGAGTTCCTGTCTCCTTCAGAACCCTATTAATTGGCCCTTCTATCTCTATCTGTATGGCAGGCGCAGCGGTAATAAAAATTTTTCTTCCTGTGTCGGTGAAGTGAAGGCTCATGCAGGAATGTGTGTAAGGCCCTCACGAAGCCACTTCTCCATGATCTATTTCTTCCTACCCTCTGCTGCATGACCCACAGACACTTCAAGGCCGTGAAATGGCTTCTGAACCAGGAAGAGCCACACAACTCATCCTTGCAATTCCCAGTATCATTTGCAAATCTTTTCATCAATGCTTGTCTCACTGAAGACCCCATGTTTTCCAGTTTAGTGGTTTTTCCTGGGAGGGTTGACTTCCTGCATCCTTGCATGGACTACTTTGTAATTGTGTTAATCAAAATTCCTGGGCAACCAGATCACTCCATTCCATTTTAGGGTCAGAAAATGGAGTTTATTGTTCTGTGTCCTCTCCCTGCCCAGTCCTGACAAACAGGCCCAGTGAGTTGATTGGCCATCAAGGGGGCTCTGGGGGGTTTGCAGATGGATATTCAGGGTGGCCTGGGACCTTCGCTGAGTCTTGAAGTAGCTAGACACATCTGCCGTTCTTGAAGTGGTTTAGCCTCCAGGCTGGCAGCTCTGTGGATTCTGGGAGAAAATTCCTATGGCACTAAAGTCCCCCACTCCTCATGGGCACCCGTGATAGCCACAGTGCAAGGGTGCCTCTAATAGCTTTGTGGACGGAGGACGGTGAAGGTAGCTAATGCAGGCAAGGAAGAGCACGGCAGATGCTCCCTGGGAACGAGCTGGGGAGCCCAGTGAGTCACCTTGTGGGCACCTGTAGATATCATCTAGGGAGGCTTCTCACAGGGGTGGAGGTCTGGCATGAGCAAGCAGGGGATTCAAGCCAGTGAGATTACTGCTGGGAATGTGTCCCCATCCATCCATCCATTCACCCTGGGCAGTGAGTCCTGAGGACACTTGGATTGGACCAGGGTTTGGAAGAGTCCTGGGGACATTTGCAGTTAAGGGTTTAAAGCCTGGTCTGGAAAGTTCCTTTAATGGACTCAAAGAAACATCCCTGCTAACCAGGTGATTTCTAATAAGGGGTTTGAGTACACACCTGGAAGTTTCTAGTAACACCTCTGAGGAGCGAGTCACATTTACTGAGACATTCTGCAAATAGAGACATGGAGGGAAGAACGGCATCTTATTGGTAAAAAGCTGGAGATGAGCTTCATGTGCTTAACCCCCTTTTCAGACAGGGGTTCCAACCAGAGTGGCTCAAGGGGAAGCAGAAACGCTCAGACTCAGCATGGGAAGTAGCTGGACAGTCGTCTAAGTGCTGAGAGAAGTTTTGGCTTTTGGAATGCTCTGAGGACATCCTAAGGCAAAGCTTGGTAGGAATGAGGTCTTCAGGAAGCCCTGGGCTTCCTACTGAGTTTTCCCTCTGCAGGCAAAGTCCTTTGGTCCCATCCTGTCCACCTTAATGGATTCGGGGCTCAGGACTCCCTGTGGAAGCTGATTACTCATGTGACCAATGGTGGCTGGAGGTCAGACTCAACAACACCTGGGTCCAGTAAAGAGTCTGTGGTCTCCAAGGACCCTTCCGTTCTGTTATGTTCTCTCTGGCTGGAAACCCGTCTTTCTCCAGGAAAGAGACAAGAGCAGATATTAGATGCCAGAAGATAGGAGCACATTGGGCAGGTTCCTGGTAGGCTTGGCAGGAGGGAGAGGAAGGAGATGTTTCTTTATTGGGATGGAAAGGAAGAATGGGGTTCTGGTTTTGGTTCTCTAGGTGTCCGCACTTTTTTCTTCCTACCTCTTTGTCTTTTCTATTATCACGTGGAATTTGTGATCCAGGTTATTATTTCATTTTTTTTTTTACTCTATATATTGAGAGTAGGGATACATACGTACATATGTGCTGTAACTAGATTTATAATACTTATTTACACATTTTTAAAGCTGATTTCATGTTCAGTCCTAATTTTCATTTTACCTTGACTGCTTCATTCTTCACCTTTAATTGTCTTAACTTTCCAGGCATTTGGAATATATCTTTTAAGCACTTTTTCAAAGGAGGGCACACGAGTGAGCCTTTATCTGTAGAGAGATATATTTTGATCACCTTCACTTGTGGAAAGACAGCTCGGCCACAGAGGAAGGTCTCACATTTTCCACATAACAATCCAGAGGTGTCTTTTGAAATATGATTACAGAGAAGTCTAACACCTGCTTTATTTGTGCTCCTTCATGGGAGACACCCTCCTCCCACCTAAACAGTGATAAGACCTTATCCTCATCTTCGCTGTGTAAATATATTGTTAGGGTGTGTCAGCTTGTTGGGCTTTAAAAATCCGCTTTGCCTTGGGCAGTGTTGGGCCTTGCACAAATATGTTTTCTTTTAGCTGAGAGTTTTTTCCCCACCCTATCTATCTTTCCTGGTAGTTTCTTTTCTGTTAGAGCTTTTGTTCTAGTCTCTTAGGGAACTCCTAGCATCCATATATATCTTGGCTTGCTTTTCTGTACCTCTGTTTTCATTTTTTTTCTCATTTCTTTTGCATTCTGGGAAAACATTCTTAAATTTGTTTTGTCCATAACTAATTTTTTTGCTATACTAATTCTATACGTTATTATTGCAGCCAATACGGATGTTTCTTCTGTTACGACCTTTTAAATTCCCCTACAATTTGATCATTTCCTGTCCCTTTTTTGTATCATTTTATTTTCTTTGTCAAACCAATTTGCTTTTTGAATTAGTTTGTTCTCTCCTTATGATTGTTTTATTCTGCTACTATATCTGAAAGATATATAGATGCTATATCTTTCTGCCCTCTATTAAGGTTGCTCAATGGTTTCCTGGAAGTTTTCTTCTGTATGTATCGTATGAGGTCATGATTAAAAGTTTGTGCTTCTCCTGAGGCGTCTGGATACCCTTCCTCATTTTCTGCAGTTAAAGAAACACTGTTATCTTGTCTCCCCCACCTCCCAGTGCTTCATTGTTGAACAGTCCATTCCCTCAGATCCATTTAGAGCTGGGATTTGTTCACAAATGGGGCACACATGTTGCTTGGACTGCCATTCTCTGTCTACTTGGTTGGCGAAAAAGCTTCCTCAAATCTGTTTAAAGCCCAGTTTCTACGACAATTCCCATTATCCATCCATCCATCCATCTATCCATCCATCCGTCCGTCCGTCCACTGTTCCGGGTACTATACTGAGACTAAAGCTAGGAATGAGGTGAACATGGCCCTGCCTTCCTGAATCTTACAGTCTGTTTCTCTGGTGTGTGGCCTCTCCTCCTCCCTCTGGCCGGGTCTTCAAATCTCTCACCATTGAAAGAACATGATGATGCTACTTGGGGCCATCTTTTCCTTACCAGACTATAAAGCTTGTAGGGATTACAATGCACCGTGCCATTGCCATAGGCCCCAGCTTCCTCCCCAGGTATTTTCTGTGAGTTGCTCTCCCTGAATGGATAGAGAAAGGTTGCCAGAGCTGGAGAGAATAGTACATCCACCTGTGAGGCAGAGGAGAGGTGCCCATTATTCTTGTAGACACAGATCCTGAGGCTGGTGGCATCACTGTAGGACGTGGTGCCCTGCTTCATGCTTTGTGTCTTTACCTGTTGCCAGAGGACATTATCTATCCTTGGGTAGCTGTTTCCAGCTTTGTGTAGGAGTCTTTCCACTCTAAATAGGTATCCAGCAGAAAGGTGTGGAACGGACTCTCCAGTCTCTGGCCCAGCTGGGTCTTGGTCTTCTTGATGGCTCCCTTGCAGCCCCTGTCACTAATTGGTTGACTCCCTGTGAGTGACAGTGGAGGCCCCTCCTGGCTGCTGGGTCTGGGACTGCTCAGGGCGCACTACTAGTAAGGACCTGGTTCCCAGGGACTGAGGCCTTCCAGGCCCACCCCACCATGCCCTGACTGCTTCTGGGAGTCCAGCTGGCTATGCAGTTGGGAAAGCCGAACTTGCTGGAGAATTCTTTATGGAAGAGCCTTCAAGTAGTGCCAATCACGGCACTGGGCTCATTAGCAGTCATTGCCATGGCAACGGGTCTGCCAGAAAGTGGCTTGTTAGGCTGACAACTTCAGACATGTTATATATAGATCTGGGTGTGCAGAGAGTGGGGGTGTGGGGCCCTGCGGATATGCCTTTCTTTAGCGCTCCTATTGCTTCTGGGCTCGGGGTGTGAGAAGACAGGGAACGGGGGACCTTAAAACTGTCTGATCTGGCTGCTAAATCAGGTACCTGACGACCACCAGTTAACATCGGCAAATAACATTTGCTCACATCTGCAGAAGGTAAGCATCAGGTGTTCCCAGAAGCCCCCAGAGGGGGAAGGAGTCCCAGGTTGAACTTGAAGAGTGGTGATGGCTGTGGGGAGCTAAGAGTGGGGGTTCGTACTGACTGGAGGCCACAGAGACAAGATAGAATCTCTCTTAAAATAGTTTATTTGAAGAGTTTGGGCTAGGGGCTAGGATCCTTTTCATTAATAAGGAGCTGTGCAGCTAGACACTGTCTTTTTATAAATTGTGCTTATTAAAATTTTATGTTTCCAGTTTTGATTTCAGAAGGGATATCTTCTCTTGGTTGCTCCCTCTAAAACTGCAAACCAGTTTCTTCTGAATTCAATGAGTGTAAGACTCACCTGGGATACATGTTAAAAGGTGGCCCCCAGGCTCCAGGTTGATTTGATGGTGGGATCAGGGCCCTGGAATCTGCACTGTAACCCCCATGTCAGGTGACTGACAGGGTGGCACAGGGACCTCACTTTGAGAAACATTGCTGTAGGGGGATTTGTTTTCATCTCTGGGTAACTTCCCTTTGCTTGCTTGCTCATTTCTTCCCCCTAAGGGGAATCGGTAGCCATCATTAACAGGACAATTTTTTTGGTTGTGTTATTTTAAATAAGGAGACAATGAAGTACAGCTGGGGAATGTGACTGCTTGGATGTGGGTGGTGATATTTCTGTACATCTCCTGGGAAAGCATGTGCACACTTGGCTGGAGACTGCTACAGGCAGGAGAATCAGGCCTGAGTTGTCATCCTCCTTGGGTGGGAGCTGGGATGTCAGGTGGTGCAGGTGAAGAAATGGAGGTTGTTATGGAGAGCTGGGGAAAGATGGACCGAGGGTAGTCTGGATGTAGGTAACTGGATGGAAGTGTCTAGAACAAAGCTGATATTTTAAAGTTCGGTTTTATCATTCAATTAGCTGTGCAATGTGGGGAAAGTTGTTACACTTTCTCAGTCCCAGATTCCTCATTTTAAAATGGGGGGAGAATGGCATCTATGTGGCAGGCTTGTTGCAAGGATTAGAGATGATGAGGTAAGCGCCTGACCCAGTCCTTGGTGTACTTGCAGACATTTAGTGAGTGGTCAATGTCATTATCGATGGGCAGAAATAGAATGCGAGTGCAGGCATATCTTGAGTACCTATTAGGCTAGGGTTCTGAAGTGGTGTGGAAACCTCTTGACAAAATAGAGTGAGACTGTGCGCACACATGCATCCATTTCGGGGGCAAAAGATCTAATTTTCCTCAAATTCTCAGAGGATGCGTTTCCATATGTAGTTGTGCAAGTTGTTTACTGAATAAGGGGACCCGGATGACGGGGCCCAGGGAGACGGACACCCAGCCTTGCACTCTGGGTGGATGGTCCATCCAGGGGAAGAAGGGACAGGGTTTTATAACTCCCACAAAGTCATATTGTGCATTAGGTTAAGAATTTCTGAGTTGAGAAAACCATCTTCATCGCTGTCCATTCCCTCTGACCTTGTTCCTTGTAGGTAGGACCTGTGTCAGCCCTGCTTTTAGATCCTATTCCCATGGGAAAGAGCTGACAGAATGGAAGGGGAGAAGCCACAGGACTAAGGAAGGGAAGGGAAGGATTTAACTTGGCAGGAAGCTAATTAGAAGAATAAGTTGGTAGAGACCTTAATTATTGGGTAGTTACTCACGCTGTATCCTCTTGAAGGCTGTGGAGCAGTTCTCCCAGGACGCCTGCACCTCCACGGCCACAAGGGGTGAGGTCATGGTGGTTTGGAGGTTGTAAATGAGAGCCTGCAGGTCGAGAGGCCAACTTCTGCCTTGTTTATGTCTTTCTATAAGTCTTTTTATTGTGGTAAAATACACCTAACATATAATTGATCTTCCATGAGTTTTATACATTCACGGTTTTGTGTAACTACCACCACTGTCTAGTTCCAAACATTTTTATCACCCCCAAAATAAAACCCTGTGCTTACCCACCCACCCTCCCCAGCCCCTGGCAACCACTAGTAACTGGCTTTCTGTATATATGGATTTTCCTATTCTGGACATTTCACGTAAGTGGAATCATACAGTACGTGGCCTTTTGCGTCTAGTTTATTTCACTTGGCATGATTTCAAGGATCATCCATGTTGTAGCTTGTATTAGTACTTCATGCCTTTTGATGGCTGTTTTTTTTGTATGGATACACTGCATTGTGTTTGTGCATTCCTCAGTTAATGGACACTTGGGTTGTTTCTATCTTTTGGCTATTGTGGATAATGCTAGAACAGGGTGTATAAGTGTTTGAACGTATTTTCAATTCCCTTGGGTATGTACACAGTTGTCCCCACATCTTTTGACTCCTGACTTGTTTCAGTCTAGCCAACAGGAGTAACTTCTTTCTGTGAGACGGGAAAGGCAAGGAGGCCGCCTTGGGGGAATGGAGGAAAAGCACAGTCAGATGGCAAGCAGAGCGGGGACTGATGGCTGTGCTGGAGGGGGATGCGGACACCACTTTTGCCACGCTGGCCAAGTCAGGAAATTGGCCTAGGTGCCCTCCTCCCTTCTTTTGGCACTTCTTGGCCCCTCTTGGCTCAGCATCATGGGTGCCTCCCCTGCAGGCATTTTTTAGTGTTCAAGATGGCGGGTCCTGCATTTTCTAGCTGGGGAGACCTCAGAGCAGTAATAGTATCTCCTTGGTCATCAGGGTCCTCAAATGTAAACCAGCGCCTTTTCTGACCCCACAGCGTTATTTAGATAAATTAACTAGAGTCATTCTAAAGAGAAAAGCACCATGCAGCAGGTGTCGTCGTCGCTACTTACAGGTAGGGCACAGAGAGTCAAAGGTTCAGTCCACTCAATCAGCCGGCCCAGCTAGGGAGAGTTCTCTTCATCGCTCAGCCTTCTCACCACAATGTAGTCGTCAGTGTCTTAGTGTGTTACTCTCCCCAGCAGGCCTGTGTTTGTCTTTTAAGTCAGGTCGTCTTGGAAACAGAAACCTGGGAGATGCGATTGTTAATAGTGACAGTTCAGACGCAATGAGGGTGAGGTTGGGGTGAACTTCACACCACAATGGAGGCTACGTGAAGCCTGCTCTTCTTACTCGGCACCTAGATGGCCCCCCTTACACTGGAAACCCCCATTTAGTGAGCATTCTTAGTGACCGGCACTTTCCCAGATGCCGAATTTGTTATTATTAATCTCCGCAGTGTCTTCCACAACTGGGATAACATCCTCCTCCATTTTACAGATGTGGAAATAGACACAGCTGACGCACGCACTACTCAACAGAAAGCTATATTGGTCTTGCATGTATTTTGACCACCTGACAATCTGGGAGAGGCCAGAGCAGTGTCTGGAGGCCCAGGTAAACATGCTCATGTGCCTGCTGGTGAGAAGGCTCCCCGCCTGCTGTCCATCTCCCTGGCACCTGGCAGTTTCAAAGCCAGGCTTTCACACTGAATCATAGACTGCTGCAGGTTAACAGGTGTGGGAGACAGAAGCATTCAGGGCATAGGGGAAGGTTAAATTAAATAGTAAAACTTCATAATGAAACATACACCGCAGCTACACAGAAGGCCACGGGGAGGCCGAGTTTACTTGAAGTCCCAGGAGCACCTAGGATCGATCCCATCCTGCAGAGGGCACGCAGGGCATCTCAGGAAGCAGAAGCACGTGGCTTTGCAGTCTGCAGAAAGCGGAGAGCAGTCGGGGAGCTCTCTACTGCTCACTTTCAATCTGTTATCTTGTTTTCCTAAGCTGTGGTCATCAGTGACCAAAAACTACCTTGTGGGCATGGCTGGGGGTTGCTGAGGACATCTAGAGCTGATTCGTTTTAATATTTCTGAACAGGGTCCAGCTTTGCTGAGAAATTCATGGCTCCTCTCCTCCTGTGGCTAGAATCCTGACTTTGGTCAATTTACTTTCTTCACAAGGCACAGAAATTATGTGAGCTAATTTGAACCTTCTTTCCTTACACTCAAATGTTCTTTAGCCAACAACTTTTATTTTTATGTTTATTGAAGAGAATTTAGATGGAAGAGATAAATACAAAGAAGGGAATAAAAAGTTCCTATAATTCCACCACTGGAAATCAATTCTGTTTTAGCGTCTGTGTCTATACCTAGCTTCTCTGTGTTCTATATATATTTTCCTCCTTTTTTTTTTTTTAAAGGAAAGTACTACTGTGTATGGTTAAAAGAATTAAACTGCACATAAGTGCGTATGATGAAAGGACAGTCTCCGTTTTGTCTCAGATTTCCAGTTCTCTTCAAGTGATTCGGACCCTTGAGAAAACCCCACCTCGCTCTTTATCGATTCTGGGCATTATTATAGAGGGTTTTACATCTTGCTCTGCTGAGACTTGTATTAATTACTTCTGGTAGGTTCTCACAGCAGGCCCTGGGGCTTATCTGCTGCTCTGCTCGGTGGTCCCAGGATTTCAGGCTTCAGATTCCACAGCGGGAGTTCGTAGAGTGATGGACCCCCAGGAAGTGAGACCCCCAGTGAGAGTTTTCTAAGGGCTACGACGAGAAAGTCCAGCTCTGTTAACTGACTGGCACTTCCCTCTGTCCTCTAGGGGAAGCTGTCCCTGCTGCGGTGGCTCTGAAAAGGCAAGCACTCCTCACACCTCACACTCAGGCAACTGCCGAAATCACACACGTGTGGCCTGTGACCTCCCTTGGGGAGTCCTGTGGGCAATCCCCCCAGCCCCCAACATGGAGCTATTCCAGGGTGACTTCATCTGCCTCTGACTTCCTGGTTGAAAAACAGTTACTGCAGAAATGCCAGACGTGTGTGACCTTTTCTTTTCTCCTCAACAGAAGCCTGGAATGGTCCCCCCTCCGCCAGGAGAAGAAAGCCAGACTATTGTTCTTCCACCTGGCTGGCAAAGCTACCTGTCTCCTCAGGGGCGGCGTTACTATGTCAACACGACCACCAATGGTGAGTCCCAGCCTGGGAAGCATTCTCACCAGCCCCCCGGTTTCTGTCTCTCTGGAGGGGCAGGTTTTCTCCTCCCCCCTCCACCTCCTGGTTTTCAGACTTTTTCTTCAGAAATCTACCTCAGAGTCTGCTTTTTGCCCAGAGCTTCATGGGAGGGATCTGAAGCTGGATTGGGAAGGCTGCCCTTCAAGGTTGGGGTCATTTTCAGACCCTCACAACCTGAACATGTTCGTTGAACCCAACCTCACGGTGTGGAACTGTGTTTTCCGAATTGGGATCTCGAACAGTTCTGTGGTCAACAGCTGGTTTAAATCAAGTGGAACAGGTTTAGCTACTGCATGATTTCTGGGCATTTTGAATGTATTAAATGATGTAGGATCTCCCAAACAGGCATTGCAAGTGTGGTTTTCCGACCTTCACAGCATTTCTTTCTCTTCCCTGAATTGTCTCTCTGGCTGGCATTTCTTGGTATGTTCTTTGGGGAATGCTGGGGCTACTTAGGGATTATTTATTCTAACAGATTAAATCCATATGTGTTTCTGTGTTAGGACTGCATCTCCATGCCCCCAATTACTAGGGACTTCCTGAACCTTCACGATGACTCCAGGATCCCAGGTTGTAGATGGGAGGGTAACTGGCAAGAAGGCGGGAGAAAGTTTATAAAAGGACCTTGTGGGGGCGGCCGGTTAGCTCAGTTGGTTAGAGAGCAGGTGCTCTTAACAACAAGGTTGCTGGTTCGATCCCTGCATGGGCCGCTATGAGCTGCGCCCTCCACAACTAGATTGAAACAACTACTTGACTAGGAGCTGATGGGTCCTGGAAAAACACACTATAAACAAACAAACAAACAGATAAAAGGAGTTTTGATGGGTTCCTATAACAAGTGAGCAGAGTCGTGCTGCTGACTGGTCATGGGCAGGGCAGAGCAAAACTAGCAAACAGCTCTGTCTCTTGACCTCCAGGATTCCCCAAGGAAATCGCTGTGAGAGAACAAAGGATAGAAATACAGAAAGTTAGATTTGGTAGAAATCACAGATGTTTGTGCCAACTCAGAAGCTGAAATCCTACCCAAATCCACCTGTTGGCTCAGTCGTGGTTCTCACTTCCCTCATCTGTGTCTACCTGACTTACTGCCACCTCGTCCTACCTGATGGGATCCTTAATATGGTTGATGATTAGGAGCCTGCACTTCAAGGTGTCCTGGTGACAGAAGAGCCAGCTGCTGTTTAGCAGGAGCAACAGAGAAAGCAGCTGACAGCTGCCACTCGGGCGGTTGGTTTGTTCATATGCCCTGGCAACCTGGCCTTCCACGGGCTCGAAGTGGGTGTTCCAGTTGAATAGGCAAGTGGGGTTTCTAGGAAAAGGGAAGTAGGACTATTTCTGACCATTCTAATCTTCAGCTTCCTCAAAACAAACACATGGGTAGCTTTACTGTTATCAGACTTTGAAGTTTCAGAGGAAAATGTTTTATGTGCAACTCCCCAACTGCAAAATGCAGAAATTGGACCATATGATCCTGAGATCATCAAGAATTTGGATCCATGCCAGGGCGGGGGTAAAAGTGGCTTTCTAAAATCAGCATTTTGTGGTGTGTGTGTGTGTGTGTGTGTGTTTTAAATTAGAAAACAGTATATTCTCAGTAAAAAAAAATTTAGTAAGTGGGAAAAGTGTTTAAAACAAAAATACCTGGTTCCATTCCCTGGAGCTGTTTATCACACATATTCTTCTAGCTATTCATATTCTCTCACCTTCTAAACATATGCATGGTTGTTCTTGCTAATCAATTGGAAAATACTATCCATATTGTTCTATAAATTGCTCTTGACAGTCTATGATGATCATCTTTCTATATTTGTACGTTTCAGCCTAACTCATTTTTAAAAAATCGCCGTGTAATAGTCCATTGCTAGTGTATGCTATCATTAGTTTAACTAGCCCCTCTTTATTAAGGGGATATGTGAGTCCCATTTTACATTAACAGACAGTGGCTGGCAGCTTTTTCTTTCTTTTTCTTTTTTTTTGAGGTCCTGGCTTTAGCGTATGCTACTGGGTCAGGACTTTTTGTGGTCCTGGGATATAGCGATCCCAAGAGACTCTAGGCCAGGATTCTGCAAACTTTTTATGTAAAGGGCCAGGTAGTAAACCATGTAGTCTTTGAGATGCATATGGTCTCTGTCACAGCTCTTCAACTCTACCACTGTCGTTTGAAAGCAGCCGTAGACAATACATAAACCAATGTGTGTAGCTGTGTTCCAATTAAACTTTATGTATGGACACTGAAATGTGATTTTCAAATAACTTCCGCATGTTAGGAAATAGTCTTCTTTTTTTTTCTTTTTCAAACTTTTATTTATTTTTAAGGGTGTTTTTCCAGGACCCATCAGCTCCAAGTCAAGTAGTTGTTTCAATCTAGTTGTGGAGGGCGCAGCCCACAGTGGCCCATGTGGGGATTGAATCATCAACCCTGTTAAGAGCACCGTGCTCTAACCAACTGAGCTAACCAGCCACCCCGAAATGGTCTTCTTTTTCAACTATTTAAAAATGTAAATAATGTTCTTAGTTCAGGAGTTCACGTGCTATATGATAGCAGGCTGGGCTGGGGTTGGCTTGCAGGCCATGTTGGCCGCTGACCCCTGCTCCAGTCGCTCTGTCATCTGCAATATGATTGGCCCTATTTACCCGTCCACTCCTTCTCTGATACACTGCTGATAATCCTGATTCCTTGGTCTTGCATTGTAGAACACATGCCAATTTTATTCATTCACTGTTTAATTCCTTCTTTATCTGTTTGACTGAATCATTGATTCAACAAACACTTAGGGGGCCTCAAGTATATTCTAGGCAGAGTGTTGAATGCTGGGGCTATAATATAATAATAGAGAAGCAGTCCCTGCCCTCAAAATGCTTCATCTTATAGTGGAAACCAATTCTGAGTGAGTATGTGTTTGATTACAATCCTGACCAGTGCTGTGAAGGAGAAGCCCAGGGTATTTTGGGAGCATGTTGAAGTGAGACACTGGGAAGTCAGGGGAAGCTTCCTGGAGGAGGTACCTTTCAGCTCACAGGGGAAGGATGAAGGAGTTGCCCATGGGAAATGCTTTCTTGATAGCAAGGAGTTAATCATGTTTGTAAGGATCATGCAGCCCATGGCCATCATGTTAAGGATTTTCCTCCTTAGTCTAAGGAAATTGGAAGCCTGGCTGTCCTCTCTGGAATCTTTTCTTAGACAGGTTTTGTTTGGCTACTGGGCTGCTTTTTAAATTTTTTAATCTGACCGCCTCTCTTCAGGGAAGGACCCATCAGAATAGCCGCTGGCTCTTCTCACACCTGCATTTATCTGACCTCCTGAATCCCGGAGCCGTCTGAGTTTGTCTCCTAACAGCGGGGCCCACTGTGTCCACCTTTCTCCCCAACTCTTAGGGCTCTCTTGCCTGTGACTCCGGCTAGAGCCGTGCACTGTTGCCTAGGAAGCTGATGCCACCAGTGCCCTGCTCGAAGCCGCCACGAGCCAGTCCTGTCTTCTGTCCACCTTTTTCTCAAATACATACTTCTAATCTCCTTAATGCCTAATCACTTCTTTTACGGAGTGCGCTCGGTCACAAGAGGTGTTCCCTCCTCATTTTTTTTACACCACATACAAATACAACTAGTTTACAGACCAATTTACATTTGTATTCCGTTGCTCTGGCTAATCTGCTTATTTTCAAATCCATTTAGGATTTTATGGACAGGGATTGTCCCATTGCTCAGCGAGGCTGGGGATACAAAATCCAATGAAAGGCCATCTCCGCCTTCAAAGACCTCAGATCTAATGGAGTCAGAGAAACAGAGAGACTAATAAGCATTGCGGGTGTTTGCGTTGAATTCTGGGGGGGCTCAAGGAAGGGAGGCATCAACCTTATGCAGGTATCAAACAAGTCTTTGAAGAGGCAGCCCTTGACTCAGGGATTCCATGCTGAGATGTCTGCATGAGCAAAGGCGAGGCAGCTCGGAAAAGCTGATGTATTTCGGAAGGAACAGAGACGTGAGAGGGGGGTGAGGGGGTCTGATCCATTAAAGACCCCCTGAGGCACTTTGAGGAGTTGGGACTTTGCCCTGTGGGCAGTGGCAAGCTCTGGTAGGATGCTGAGCTGTGGCATGACATGATCAGAATATTGTGGCAAGATTACTTATACAGCAGAGTGAAAGGTTTAAAGACAGTAAGCATGGAGCCTGGCACTCTAAATGAGAAGAGAAGTAATGAGGTCAACTCCACATCTATAGCTGTGACTGGAGAAGAGGTAAATCTGTCACACAGGATGTGGCAGGTCAGGGAAAGAAGACCGCTTAGATTCCTCTGAGTTTTCTGCCTTGTGTGCCAGAGCCATGCAGTGAGAACAGGTGCACGAGGGAGGCACGGGTTTGGAAGAAAGAAGATGAATCCAGTATATGGTTCCTTGGGGGACGTTCAGGGAGAGATGGCTAGCATATGTTTGGATGGATGGGTCTGTGACTCGGGATACCTGGGCTAGAGATGGGAATCTGAGGCGCTGTGGGTGTGTGGCTTCGCAAGCAGAGGCAGAATGGATCTCACCCCTACATGCCCCCTTGGCCCGGACTGTTGTGCAGTGACCAACCTGCACAACCACGGGTGGTGACCCAGAATTTGCATTTTATCATCAGAGAAATGAAGTCATGAGGATGCAGGGGATCGCCCAGGGCAAGCCTCCAGGAGAGAGCGCTGCAGAACAACCTTTTAAGGAGGGGCGAAGGAGACTTTGAAAGAATTGTCAGAGATATGAGGAACCTAGGAGGAGGTAATGTAATAAAAGGCAAGGGAGAAAAGATTGTCAGGGAGGGGCAGTCAGAGACATACTGAAATATAGATCAGATTTATGTTAGGGGTGATAGGTTAAATCATTGGGGAAAACATAGATTATTTAATAAATAGTGTTGGGCCAGATGGCTAATAGGAAGTTTCAGTGGGTAAGTTAATGTAATAATGTTGTTCACATACACTCAGTAAGGCCATCAAACATGCTTTATGAGGCGTTGGGAAGTCCCCATCTCCCCTTATCTCCCATGTTTATGGCTCTCCCGAGGATTTCGAGATGCAGGGTGACCCTGAGCTCTGGCCCCAGGAACCCTAGGGGTTCTGTTATCAGGAAATTTCTTGTCCTCTACTATTTCAGAAAATCCTTCATTCCCACCAAAAGTTGACTCATCGAGCCAAAAATTGGGGTTGTATTTAGTTCTTGGATAGTGAACTGTTATCAATAGCCTGTCCTGCCCAGGGACCTACACTGGTATTAAGCGGGGACCTCTTATTTGCACAACAGGTAATTCCATTTCAAGAGATATAGCACAATGTCATTTATTCCATTTATAATTGGAAGGCCAGTAAGCACATTTAATCACTTAACAGTGATATGGTTATATGTATGCAGGTCTTCTTTTTTGAGAGATGCTGACTTTTTAGGCATTTTTAGGATATATTTTACCATTTGGACATTGAAAGGGTATTTCAAGCCAGTAATGAAGGCCAAGATTCATTCTGTTTAATATATGAATCACTATTTTACCTGTTATGTATTAGTCTTGGTACACTTTAAATCCAATAGTTGTGTTTATTTTATCTATGTCTTTGATTTCTAAAAAAAGAAGATCATTTGCAGGGGAGGGGCAGGAAGGGGGGTAATGCCATAGCTCTCTTTCTCTAGAAAGCCAAGCCTGAGGCAAGGATTAAGTATTAACACCTTATTTAGGAGGTATAAGCTCAGTGCAGTGAGTGGGTGAGAGAGGGAAGGGAGACAAAGGAAGATGCCACTTGTGCTGCCTGCTGTTGAGAGTGAACTGCAGAAACCCAGTGAGCGGGTCACTAAGCAGGTGTGTTCACTTCTCTGAAAGGCTTGCAAAGAGGAGCTGTATGTTTGAGTAGTCCATGAGAAAGCAGAGGTGTTTGATCTGCTCACCCCCCTCTCCTCTCCTATTTCCCATTGGTCAAGCTTCTCCCCTTGGAGAGCTATTTCCCCCACACTTTTGGGTTGTGTCATCTGACCCTCAGCATCCTTTCAGGAAGGTTGACTCCACCCCCACATAGTGATGCTTCATCCAAGGCCATGGTGATGGTCACTGGGGCATGAGTGAGGGAGCAACCGAAATAGGAGGAAGCTGTTGATGGGAATGTGAGGGAGAGCGCAGTGCCTGTGTCCCAGTGCAGATTCCTGTAGAATATGTGTCCTGTGGTGTGTACATCTCTCTCCAAAGTCAGACCTTGATGACTTGATTGTTCATAGGGTTTCAGTGGCCAGTGACGTTTACTCATCCGAGGGGGGAACCTTCCACATCATCTAACACAGGAGTTGGCAGAGCACATACAGCCCATGGGCCAAATTCAACTTGTAGCCTATTTTTGCAAATAAATTTTTTTTTTCCTTTGGAACACACTCTGTTCTTTTCTTTACATAGGGTCTAATGTTGCTTTTGCGTGATAATGGCAGAGTTGCGTAGAGACCATGTGGCTCATAAAGCCAAAAATATTTACTATCTGGCTCTTGAAAGGCAAAATTTGATGATCCCTGGACCAATACAACCATTCCTTTTACACAAGAGGAAACAGAGTCCCCCATGTGATAAAGAGACCTACTCAAAGTCACCTGGCCATTCATATGCCAGGATACTTGTGGGTCCCTTCTTTTAATCTTTAATTTTTTGCCTCAGTATTCAGGACGGTGAGCATGGGGGTCGGGTCGGATTGGGGGGGGCGTGGTAACTTAATTGGCAGTAAGGATAGCCTAGTTGGTGGATTAGTAGAAAAAAAATCTGAAATAACATTTATTTTTAAGGGAAACATAACGATTTTGTTAGCGCATCTGCTGAAACCCAGGAAAGCTGGGAATTGTTTTTAAGCTCTTTTGACAAACAATCCATATGTGTAAATGTTTTATTATGTTTGTGAGTGAATCTTGGAGTACAAAACCAGGATTTGAGCTTTTGGATTTATTTGCCAAATAGTTGGTTGTTTTCTTGATTTCGTGTTTTAATTTTTCTTTAAATGAGTAGATTCCCATTTAACTTTATTACACCAGGAGCTAATGTGAGTTTCTGGATAAGTTTTCCAGCAGGACACTTTTAAAAGCATTCTTTGAGCTTTTCTTTGTTACAAATAATTGTATACTTGCCTAACTCTTGGGATAGAACAGCCTTGATAATTCCCTGTTAATTAAAGTTGCTCTGAGAAACTTCTATACCCCAAAACATAGATTTGTTTTCTCCTGTCTGTCTGTGTTGAACAAATATGTGAGACTGAAAAGATGCTTTCATTCGGCACATTTGGTTGATTGAATGTGTGTGTGTGTGTGTGTGTGTGTGCATTTTGGCTTTATTTTTTTCTTTAACGGATTTTTAGTGGAAGGCTATTAGACCTTAAAGCTTACTATATAATCTGCTTCTGTGTTTCTGTGTGGGTTCCTCCCCGCTCCACTCCCCCTCCCACCCCTCCCCAGAGAATCCACTTTAATTTGTAGTGTTAAGTTAGTACTTAAGTGCACAACACATCCCCCATTTCTCAGCAGTTTTTAAGACCGGTAATCTCTTGGAATTTTCGCAGATGCCAAGTGGGTTAGAGAGTCATTCACACTGCCAGTAAATTGAAGACTCATAAAAATCAAAAGACAAAGGAGACAAAAAGGATTTTGTTTGCTGTATTCTAGGAAGTTGAGTTACTTTGAAAAAGACTGCTTTTGGTAAACAATGTAAAAACTTTCTTCATTGGCTGTTGGACAGAGGCACTGATTAGCAGCAAATGGTTCAGATATGGAAGTGAAACAAAAAGAATGTGGAATGTGACCCAGCAATTCTACTCCTTGGTATATACCCAAGAGAACTGAAAATATGTCCACCAAAAACCCTGTATACGAATATTTATCTCAGCATTATTCATAATTATTCATAATGGCCAGAGACAACCTAAATGTCCATCAACTGATGAATGGACAAAGGAAATGTGGTCTATCCATACAATGGGATTATTCAGCCGGAAAAAGGAAGGAAGTACTAATGGACACGTTTTACAACATGGATGAACTTTGAAAACATCATACTGAGTGCAAGAAGCCAGGCAAAAAGCCACGTATTGTAGGATTCCATTGATAGGAAATGCCTAGAATGGGCAAATCCATAGACATAGAAGGTAGATAAGTGGTTTGCAGGGACTGGGGAAGGGGTGAATGGGAGTGACTGCTAATAGGTAGGGGGTTTCTTTTTGAGGTAAAAAAATGCTCTAAAATTAGTGGTGACAGTTGCATGAGTGTGGAATGTACTAAAAACCATTGTATTGTATGCTTTTAGAGAATTTATGTTGTATGAATTATATCACAATTAAAAAATAGTTAATAAAAACAAGCATGTTGGGGACTTTCGCAAGTTGGTTACTTTCTTGGTGTGATTCAGAAACAGTTCTGTAGATGCCTCGGTTGGGGATTCCTTCTGCCTGGTTCCCAAACTTTGGTGGGTATCAGAAGCATCTAGGGAGTTTGTTAAAAAATACAAATACACGGGTCCCACCACTGACCTACTGAGTCGGAATCTGCTATTTAAAAAGAGTGAACATTTCTGCTTTGTATTTTTAAATGTTTTCTAATAGTCACTACCTATTTATAACTTGGCAAGGAGACTTACCGTAGCAACAACAAGATTGATGAAGGCGTAGTCAGTGGATCTAATATTAGGAAGTTGAGTCGATTTAAATCTAACTTTCTCTTATGGAAATACAATGAGAAAACACAATTTTCTTCAAACAAGTAAACGTGCATTATAGTCCCATCGTTAAAGGTTATATAACCATAAGCTATTATGGTAAAGTAGAATCTCATGGAAGACAAACAACTCGATTTTACGGTGGCAAGATAGAGAAAGCGTATAAGATTGCCAATGTTTATATTTGTATGTTTATGTTTTTGTATGGCTCATGTTTATATTTTTAAGTGTTGTCAGGATAGCTGACATGCGCATATAGTCATCCATCTGTATCAATGGGGGATTGGTCCCAGAACCCCTGCTGATACCCAAATCCTCAGATGCTCAAGTCCCTTATATAAATAGTATTTGCATATAATCTATGCACATTCTCCCCTACACTTTAAATCACCTTGTTACCTGAACTCAAGGGGTTTGCCACTTGGGGTGTTCTAGTCAAGAGCGAGACGTGGCTATCTTAGGTATTTTTATTTACTTACAGCAAATATAGGAGGGGGATTCGCATCCAAAGCTCTGTCTTCAGGAAGGGAGGCTTAGTTAGACTTTGCTTCTATACTCTACTTGGTTAATTACATGTTGATTTCTTTTTGGCAGTTGGCTACACTTATTCTGATATTAACTACATGTTGATTTCTTCTTTGCAGTTGGCTATTTACCAGGTTGAGTTGCATCAAACTTACCTGGTTAGAGCTGTGCTTGCGAAATACTGGGCTACATTTTAACACTTAGCAAGAATTGCATTTAGTAAGAACCATCCAGACCTTGAGACCCTTTTCCTACCTAACAATCTCTAGATTACTTATAACACTTAATGTGATGTAAATGCTTTGTAAATAGTTGTTGTACTGTATTGTTTAGGGAATAATGACAAGAAAAAAAAGTCTGTACATGTTTAGTACAGAAGCACCCATCATAGACCTAACTACACAGTACACGTCAGCAACAATGTAACTTTAAAAATATATCTTTAACCAACAGTTGATTGAATCCACCGATTCAGAACCTGTGGATACCTACCAACTATGGTTTCTGGTCTTTATTCTTATATGTATAATAGGAGGTAACAGTAGGTCTCATGCTTTCAAAGTTTTTGAGTCAATAGCCCAGTTTTTTGTTTGTTTTTTAAATCAGCATTTCATGCAATTTAAAAAACACCTGTGGAATCTAGTTTCAACTTTGTTTCTTGGTAAGTCTAAGTCAGAGAATTTGGGGCTTATACTGTTTTCATTTTCCTATTTTGCACGACACTGACATCTGGACAAAATGAACACCATCCTTACCTTCAAGAAACTCATAATGTAGTGAAACAGTTCAGGCTTTAGAAATGAGGAGTTGTCAAGTTTCTTCTTTCAGGTTTCTCTTCTCCAGAAATTTTTACTTTTGCTTTCATTAGGAAGTGTGTGCCAGTGGATAGTTGCTGTCCTCTCACCATTCATTCATCATACTGCACAGGCCAGTGGCCTACCCGATTCCTGTGGCATCTGAATGTATTCAACAGCCAATTCGTATCAAAGGGTAGTCATTAGATCAACCACTATTCATTAATTAAAAGCCAAAAAATAGTACAAGATGACTATGAGTTGTGTACCCCCAAGGAATGACATTTGCTTGGTTTGAGCTCTTTAAAAACAGTGATGGTCTATGATGACTAAATTTCTAGGGAAGTGGCATTACATCACCTCTGTGTGTGATGGCTGGAGGTGTGCTAGTCAAGACGGAGTCAGGACCTCTAGGTCCTGGTGAGCTGTCCTGCAAAGACGCAGGCAGAGTACGGTAAATGTCACACACTAGATTTTCTTGAGGCCAGAGGCTGTCAACAGAGGTATTTAATTCCTTGTACACTATGCTTGAAAATGTTCAATTAGCTGCCAACATTGAAAAATTGCAATGTTTTCCATAAACACCCACTTCTTTTGAAAAGACACAGGGTGTGGCCAGACTGGACCCACCTTCCTGCCTGAACACAGCTGGGTGGAGGGGAGAAGGTTGCCATTATCCCCATCTTTTCTTATATTCAGTCGGCTTTGTGCATACATTTTATGTATCCAGTTGTTGTGGGTATTGAGTTTGCCCTGTGTTCAAACAGAGCCTGGTGGATTTGCACCAAGCATTGCAGGGGAGAATTGGCATTAGACACACAGTCGGGAAGATATAAATGCACTTGGAAATTGGAGATTATGAAACGGGAGTAGGCACGAGAATGAAGGATCTAGGGAGAAACGACTGGTCAACAGTTATGAAGCATCAATTTCAAGAGAAGGACCTTTAAATTCTCCCCACACTTTGCCTTATTCCTAGAGCATGGATGGGCAGGAAGCATTGCCTCTTGGAGCCTATGTGTGTGTTGGGGAGTGGACAAGGGGAGCATGTAGGTACAGCCGGAAGTTGGGGTCCACAGGGAAGGGCAGTCTGGACGGATAGACCAGTGTATCTGTTTAAAGGGTTAGGTTCTGTGGAGTCAGTACAACCATGCAACATGGAAATTATCTGTAGGTTATATTCTGATGAGTGAGTGGGCAACGACCATGTGCATTGATTATCAAGCAACAAGTGTTTGCTAAATGCTTTCTCTGTGCCCAACTCTAATTATCCACATGGATGGATTCATGCAGGGGTGGAGTGGGCGAACACAATGCAAATGGCCGCATGTTTGCAAAGGCTGAATGCTTCCTGAAGTGGAAAGGAGATTGTCCAATGGGACTTTCCTTGTGGTTGGAGTCACTTTTCTTTCCTGCCTGAACAGACCTCTGCCGGCCTCTCCGGGCTCTATAATTCTATGAAACCAGGAATTCGTAGCACCAACATGCTCATCACCCCTCATTGTTTGGCAGTGTGCCTTCATATGTAAAGCTGGCGTGATTGCCCGATGATCAGATCTTTATTATTGGAGGAAGATCTTGGAGTAGGGTAACAGCATTTTTGTTATTTCAGTCCATGTTGGATTCCAAAGTAGGCAGTGCCAAGAGGCGTGGGAGGAGAACAGGGTGAAATGTTAGTCATGCGAGACGCCTGTGTTTACTGTATGTCACTCCCTGGTTGCCGTGTGCTGGTCTGTGTGCAGGGCCACGGAGACCCTACTCTGAAGGGTCCTGGGGTCCTTGGACAGATCGTAAGATGGGCCTGTACCCAGCGGGCCTCCCGGACATCGCTGTTGAATGAAGCTCCTCCTGCCCTCTTGCCAGCTGTGGGAACTGCCTGACTGCGTGCGCAGAGATAGCCTCAGCCCAAGAGGAAATAGCTCCCGTAACGGGTGAGAGTGGGGGAAGTTATCAGGTGGTTTGGCACAGGGATGGACGGTGGGAAAAATATGCCAGAGGGGGTCCTGCCCCCCACCCCAGGCATTTACCCTTTAGTGGCCATTTCGGGGTCCTAGTCAGCGGTGCTGGTGACAGGGATCTTGGGGTAGGAGGTTGGAGCAAAGCAGTGTTACAACTGGCACAGACAATTTTCATCATTTTCACAAGCCGTCGGAGTGTTTTCCTGTGCTCTGCCTGGATGCCAGCTGGGACCTGCAGTAGAGCTGGGGCTTAGCTGTCCTCTGGTCCCTGATGGTCAGTCTCCTTGCTGCCCTTCTGGGCCCTGCCGCAAACCAGACCCTCTGCCGCTGAATCTCCGATGCCTCTGTCATTTATTTGTCTAGACATTCTTGCCCCCAGATCTACTCCCTGTGTTAACTCAACCCCCACCCCAGCCTCCCAGTGTCCCCATACGCTTCCTGGTAGGGGTTGAGCTGAAACCCCTCTGCCACCAAACATGTTGAAGTCCTAACCCCCAGAGTACTTGTGAATGCGACCTTGGATGTAGGGTCTTTGCAGATGATCAAGTTAAGATGAGGTCATACGAGAGCATGGTGTGCGCTGATCCAACATGTGGGGTCCTTACATAAAGGGGAATTTTGGACAGAGAGACAGACACAGAGGGGTGAAGATGTGAAGACAGGGAGAACACCATCCATCAGCCACGGAATGGCTAAGGGTACCAGAAACTCGGAGAGAGGCCTGGAACACATTCTCCCGCACATTGTCCAGAAGGAACCTTGACCTCAGGCTTGTAGCTTCCAGAACTGTGCCATAATGCGGTTCTATTGTTTAAGCTATCTAGCTTGTGGTATTTGGGGGCAGCGCCAGGAAACCATACTTCCCATGCCCCAGCATAACATGCTACTAGTGGTCTCTTTGGACACTGCTAAGCCAAGCTAGTGGTATTATGTCCTCCATGATGCCCTGGAGAAGCACAATCTGTCACCTACATCTCCAGTGTAAGGCTCAGGTAGCACTAACAGCAGGAAAGGTGGCCTGCGTTCCTGTTGCACTGTCAGCCTGTCAGTGAATGTGGGCAAAGGCTCCTGCTTAAAATAGCTGCCTGGGTCCCAGAATTCTGGTGGTTCCGGAAGTAAGTGTAAAAAAGCTTTTAGACAAGGTGCCAAAAAGAGACACATAAAGCAATAGACTTCCAGATACTTCTGATCCTTCTCTTGACTTCTCTTGAGTATCCCAGAGAGGACTTGGCTGGAGATCATGCCCATAGCTCTGCTCGCTTCTGGGTTAGTCAGTTCCTCCCTGCATCCCACCATCTGGAAGTCTCGATTCCCCCATCTCTAAAAGAGAGGATTGGGCTGGTTTTGAAAGCCCTTTCAAGCTCTTTATTTTCCTCAAGGAACAGGCCTAGTGGCCATGCAGACAGGGCCCAGCTCCCTGCTGCCACTTCTCTGTCCCTCATTCCTGCTGTCTGGGGTGCCCTCCACTCCCATTCAGGTGTGGGGGGAGGTTTTTGTTCACAGTGGTTCTTTCTGAGCATGGGATTAGGGAGGACTTTTATTTTCTCTTTTTCTCTTTGGTGTTTTCCAGTGTTTTCTCCCTGGATCTGTATTAACTTTTATACGTAGAATAAAAATAATTTCTCTGAAATAGAGGAGAGGACTGGAGCTGAGCTCTAATGCCTTCTCTTGTTTCCCTTTCCCCAGCATAACATCCCATCCTCCTCTGCCCTTCTAAGGACGTGTCCTTGTGTTCTGAGGTTTCTTCCAGGGCTGAGATGCACAAACGGGAGCCTGAAAGGGCCCTGGTCAGTTTTATATGGTGTGAAGAGCGTCCACAAATGGCGGGCTATGTGATCTCTGCTGTGGAAGGAGGAGTGTGCCAGCTTGGGAGTTAAGGAGACCCCCGCCCCTCGCCTCTTTGCCGCAGATAAAGTCTTCACTTGCTTTCTGCTGCTGATATATAAACATGAAGGACACTACAGAGAAGGGCACAGTCTTGGGGAACAGAGCAGAAAGGGCCGGGGAGCACACAGTGCTTTTGGACACGACATCCCCACCCGCCCAGCTGGCTCAACCCTTGCACACCGAGAGTAAATTCTTATTACCGGGTATGCAAATGCAAAATCTTCTTAGCTCGAGGGCTTTAGAGCAGGAGAGGAAACCCTCAAGAGGATTCCATGACAACCTAACTATTTGTGATCCTGGTAGATCTCTTCTTTGCTCTTAGAACATCTGTCCTGTTAGGTTCAGTTTTCTTTTTCTGGATCTCTCGGGCCAACTTAAATAGTCGCTGCAATTTTCAGGAGGAAATGGCATAAGCAGTGAGTGCTTTCAAGTCAGGTGGAATTTGTGAGTTGTTTTAATTGTTGTGCCTTAAAAAACATACAAAATTTAATGGCCCTACCTCCAACACCTGGACTGTTGCAGAGACTTTTGCCCTTCCTCGGCTTCCTCTAGACCTATGGTTCTCAAAGTGGAGTTCCCAGGCAGCATTATCACCACCACCTGGAAACTTGTTAGAAATGCAATTTCTTAGGCCCTCCCTAGACGTCCTGAATCAGAAACTCTGGGATGGGGGCCCTGTGATCTTCTTTCATCAGCCCTCCAGGTGGTGCTGATGTGCTCTGAAGTTAGGGTAGCATGACTCAATTTAAGCCCATCTTGAAGGCTGTCCCTGCTTGCAGCATTCCAGCATTTCCCTAAGTGGATGAGACTTTCAGGCTTCCTTGCAGAGAGGTTATTTCAACTTACTCATGCCCTTTCCCAAGGAACCTTCATCCAATTCTGAAATGCTACCTATTTTCTTCCCGATATTGTGTGGTCTCCTCTATCTTGAATGCCCTTTCTCGATGTTTGAAAATAGCTTATTTCACCCAGAATTTCTGTGCATTTTTGCAGTGTTGGTTCACGATAAGGATTCTCCTACATGCCTGAAGGAGCTGCTGGGGCCCTTTGTGGCGGGTGCTGCGTGGCCTTCCTCAGGAATCCAGCAGCTTGGACGTGGTTTTGTGGCTGCACCTCAGAGAGATGATTACTTATTTCTACTTCCCAAAATAACCATAGCTCTTTCTGACAGTTTCCTCCGTCTTGTGAAAAGCAACACTCAGTGATTTCGAGCATTATTTCTAAATGTAAAGTCACACCTTTTACTGGAAAGTCTTCTAACTATGAATTAGCCATGCAGAGCGATCGAAGTCCGCAAATGCCTAGTTTCTCAGGAAACAAATCGAAAGGTGATGAATGAGTGGGAAATACCACTTCCTGGGAAGAGAAGCTTCTGAACAGTTGAGTGGTATGACTTTTCCATGCAGAGATGATGGACAAGCTACTTGGGGCCAATGAAGAAGCCACAGTTAGCATGTTCACAGACGTGTATACCAGATGTGGATCTAATGGGCTCAGGGCTGGCGATGGCCATTTATAGGGCAAGGTAGTTTGGTGGGTGACTGTGGGCAGGGGTTGTCTTGTTATGGGACTAGAGGCCCATTCCAACTAGCTTATGAAAAAGGACATTTTAGATGGTATGGGGCATCTCATAGCAGCCCCCGCTTCGGACTAGAAAATCAAGTGCTGAGTTGATCGTCCTGTCTCTGGGACCTTGTGATGTCTAATGCCTCCCTTCTTTCTCTGGGTTTACGTCATATATTTGTTTTCTCTGCAGACCTGTCCTTTTTCTGTAGCAGCCATTTAGCAGAAAATGGTCACTGACAGTGGGAGATACCCTGCCCCCCCCCCCCCCCCCCCGACTCCCCAAGTCCTGTTGTGTATGATACTCTCAGTGGCCCAGCAGGCACTCCCCTGCGAGGGGGGTCTGCAGAGGAAGTGCTCTGGGGTTTGGACAGTTCTTAGAGAAGAGTCTTTATCATGTATAGCAGGTGGCTGTGCTTGTTTAATGATGTTTTATAATTCTGAGTGTGATGTTTCTAAAATCTATTTTTCTAGAGAGTTTAGCCAGTCTTTACATTCTATGATTTCTGCCTTTTTTGTTTTGTTTGTTTGTTTTTTGTTGGGGAAGGGGATCAGGACTTTCTTTATTGGGGAACAGTGTGTACTTCCAGGACTTTTTTTTTTTTCCCAAGTCAAGTTGTTGTCCTTTCAGTCTTAGTTGTGGAGGGCGCAGCTCAGCTCCAGGCCCCATTGCCATTGTTAGTTGCAGGGGGCACAGCCCACCATCCCTTGCGGGAGTCGAACCATCAACCTTGTGGTTGAGAGGATGCGCTCCAACCAACTGAGCCATCCGGGAGCTCAGTGGCAGCTCAGCTCAAGGTGCCGTGTTCAGTCTTAGTTGCCGGGGGTGCTGCCCACCATCCCTTGTGGGACTCGACGAATTGAACTGGCAACCTTGTGGTTGAGAGCCCACTGGCCCATGTGGGAATCGAAACGGCAGCCTTCGGAGTTAGGAGCATGGAGCTCCAACCGCCTGAGCCACCGGGCCGGCCCCGATTTCTGCCTTTTGAGGTTACACTTTAAAAAGGCCTTTGCTAACAAAAGAAGGTAATATTTCTTCTAACACTCATGGACCGGTTTTTTTTTTCTTCCCCATCCCTTAATTTTAATTCAGATAGCATTTAATTTCGGAAAATATGTGAGAAATAAATTTACCTTTCTTACAGCACTTACTGACTGATCAGCCTTTCACCATCACCCTGAAAAGTGCCTCTTTATACTAAACTAGTCTGCCGGGGTTTGTTTCTTGGTTCTTTTTCTGTCGATTTTCCTCTTTATTCCTGCACCAACACTGTACAGTTTTGTCTCTCTTTCATGGGAAGTTCTCATGTTCTTGGTAAACCATTGAAATGGGATGCGCTGTAAAAATAGAGTCTTTCTGCTTTGGTTTTATTTTTAAGAATTAACCAGCATCACATGCTTGTGTGGTCTTTAGATGCACCTGAGAGCTTTTGTACACTGGTCACGTGGCAGTGTGTTTGGGGATGCTGTGCACGACACTCCCAGATATACCTCATTCACTGCAACAGCTGCACAGAATGCTATCCTGCTAACACAGCATAATCAGTCCCTCATTGGTGGGCATTCATGGTGTTTCTCCAGAGTATTTTTTTCCCTCTAACAAAAAATGCTCCGAAACATGTCTTTATGCTTACGTCATTGTACACCTAGTACTGTCGTTCGGTCAAGGGGAATGTGCATTGGGGATGTTAATAGCTATCTTCACACTGCCTTTCAGAGACGTTCCCAGACTGCTTTTCAGCTTTGCAAACTAGGCATTATCAGTCTTGAAAGATGTTATATATCCAATGGGTAAAAAACCAGTGTCTTCAGACAATAGTTTAGTGGTTACCAGAGGGTAAGCGGGGTGGGGGGTGGGAGATGAGGGTAAAGGGGATCAAATATGTGGTGACGGAAGGAGAACTGACTCTGGGTGGTGAACACACAATGGGATTTATAGATGATGTAATACAGAATTGTACACCTGAAATCTATGTCATTTTACTAACAATTGTCACCCCAATAAATTAAAAGAAAAGTGTCTTGGTGTTGTCTTAGTTTGTACTTCTCCAATTTTGAGTGAGACTGAGCACCTTTTATTTATAGGTCATTTGTAATCATTTTTCTTATGAACCACCCATGTGTGTTCTTCGCTCTTTTTAGATTGGGTTGCTTGCTTGATTTGTAATTCATGCTATGGGAAGGACACTTGTAATTCATGCGACGTGAAGGGTACCAGGTCTCTGTCTGCTCTCCCTGGCCCTTCTCTGTCTTTCCATCCGTGTATGTCTTTTTATCTACACCCAGACACATTCATGCACTCATTTTTTAAATCAGCCATTGGCCGTGCAATCAAACAGAGTTCTCACAGTTGCTTCATGCCGAGTCTTCATTCATTACTTACTTACTAAGTGCCTACTGTATTTGGTGCCCGGGAGATGGCATACATTTATTTGACATGGTCCCTGCCTGTCAGAGTACATCTGGTAGGAGCGATGGATTTGAAAGCAGGCGCTAGAGCTGAGGTAGGAAGAGATCATCTGTGCTTCCCCCAGGCAGTGTGTCGGCTCCCTGAGGGCAGGCTTGATGCCTGAGCTCCCAGAGGCCCTCCCTAGGCCTGTGCCTGTTCATCGTAGTTAGTGCTCAGAAAGTCTGAATGATGTTGACAGGAGCACCCAGTACCCTGAGGTCACCTGGACTGTCCCCGTGCCCCAGCCAGGGTGGGAATATCCTGTTGGCCCTGATCTGTGAGCTCTGTCCAAGCCAAGCACCTGGGAACAGAACTGCACAAAACTCATCCTTCTTGTCCTAACTTAGGACTTTGCCCTCAGAGGCTTAAGATGAGGTTTAGGGAAGGAGGTGGGCCCTGCTGACATGACCTCCCGGTCAGCCTGCCGTCCTCCTTGTGCCCACTCCCTAGAACCTTCTCCTGGTGCCTTTTCGCTCTCAGCTTCCTTCACTACAGTGCTTTTTCATCTTTCCTCATCCTCCCCTATTCTAGGGAAGACTCTAAGGACTCAGTCATGCTAAAGTGTATGTGACAATCTAATTTGTAAGCCTCCCCTGGGAACTAAAACAGGTACCAAGCCTAATGTCAAAGCTGGAGCTCTCTGGCGGCAGATATTGTGAACCTGATATTTATAGAAGGTTGGGGGGGAGATGATGGGAGGGAGTTACCCTGCATTGCTACTACACATCTTGCTTCTCACCTTGCCTGACCCGTGCCCTGGGGTTCTGTCTCGTCTGGGTACCTCTCGGTTTGTGGCTGGTTCCCATGACCATAGTACTGCGGACTCTACTGGTTTCCCGCATCTGGTTAGTCACTGAGACTGCTTGTTAAAATGCTGGCTTCTGGGTTCCACCCAAGACCTACTAAACCAGAATCCTCAGGTATGAGGTCTGGGAATCTGTATTTTTAACAATTGACTCCAGTAATCCTGAGGAATAAATAGAACGAGACTGGAGACGAGACTGGAGCTCTGCAAGGTGCCTGTGCTCACGTTCAGGATCCTGAGCATCCAGCCTTTGGCGTCGATAGCGTTTCCTTCTCAGCATCAACCTACAATTTTCTTAACCCTAAGATGGGGGTCATAATACCTGTGAACTGGTCGTTGGCTGCCAACATCTATTGGCTCAATGACAAGACACCCTTTCCCTACATTTCAGTCAGCCCTCGTTACCCCTCCACCCAAGTTCAGGGATTCCCAGTGTGTTTGCCCAGGTCTTCACTCTCCAGGGAAATTGGTACATCAGGAATCCTGAGGGGACTGAAGAACAGGCTCAGAGAGTGCCAGGCAGACCGCTGTTGCCCTTGCTAGAATCCCTCCCCTGCTCCTGGCTCTGCTCTTCCCAAGCCCTTTGTGAGGGCTGGAGCCAGTCCAGAGCTTGGTTCAGACCAGTGCCAAAGGGGCAGGGTATCACCACCAGCCTCCGTATCGTCTGTGAAACTGGCCTACGGGCCCCTGCCCTACCTGGGTCACAGGCTTGCATAAGGGTCCTCTGAGTTGCTGTGAAGTAGCAAGTTGTGGACCACGAGAGTGATGTGTCTTTACTTAACGAAGGGACACCCTTACAGGTCAGAAATGCTGGGAAGGCATTCTGGCACCTTCTTCCCTATAGCGCCATAGAGGAGCGCTTCCCTTCCTCTCCCGTTGGGAGATGTGCTCTGTGAAGGCATGAAAAGGAGGACAGGGGCAGGGAGAGGGCACGGGGGATGGATGGAAGTTAGGAAGCAGAGAGAAGGAAGGAATGGAGAGGGTTTTGTTTTATTAGCATTGTTGTTGTTTAATGTGTGTTGTAGACTGCGGAAAGCTGTCCGTGCCTCAGTGACTTTTCATCACAGCACCACGAGGCTACTACAGTGTTATCCCCACTTTACAGTGAGGAAACTGAGGCTGAGTACCACGGCCATCAGTTATAAGGGGTGGATCAGGGATTCATACATCTGTCTGTGTGATGCCAGCACCTGAGCTCCTAGTAGGAACTCTAGGCTGCCTCATATTTGAGGGGTGTTTGAAACACCAGGACCAGGTCTCCATTCCATTTCTTTCCTCTTGTAACAGCAGAGTCCTGGTATCCCAAACTCTGCTCTTCCCCAGAGCATACGGAGTCTCATTCTCAGGAGAGTGTCCCCGGGACTGGCAGGGCTGTAACCACAGTACGCTGGGAATTAGGGGTGTTAGCTACCAACTCCCCATCCCTTACCCCTTCCCAGGCTTGACGCCTGCCATGCATTTCTTGCTGGAGACTGTGGGTCTCCAAGGCTTGGGGTCTGTGTTTGCTAAAGCTCGGGGCCCAGTGCCTAGGGGAAGTCTTTCCTGGCTGCCCGAGACTGGAGGTCTCTCAGCAACCCTCCCCACTGGTGACCGGATATGGGTGATCCTGCATAGCATAGTTCTTCGCTGGAGGGGCCCGCGGCTGGTGTTTGTGAGGAGCCCTTGTGTCTTTCCATTTGTCTAGAGTTCACCTGTTTAGATCTCCCTTCCAGAGGGATCGGGGCTGGGTTTAGAGCAGTTGTGGAATCACAGTAGGGGAATCTGGGTGAAGCCTCACAAGCAAGAATGTCTTCAGCTGAGCTGTTCTTCCTGTGTCATTCAGGAATGTCCTAGATCATTCAGGAATTATATCCATGCCCACAGTATCTGAAACCAGCATGGAGGAATACGGCTCCAGAACTGGGGGTGGGAGGTGGTTGCCTGTGTACCCCTGTCCCCGACCCTACTAGCGTGAGACACCCCCAGATCCCACAGCGTCTCAGCTCTTGGTGGAGGTCGTGTTTCCAACACCAACTGCAGAGACACCTGGATGGTCCCTGTGCCACTCATGGCACCCTCAGTAGCTCCTGCTGCTCCTTCTGGAGGGACTTAGGGAAGAGCAACATTATCTGACCTCTGGAGGAGTGACAGGCCGGACGGGAAGAGGCAATATTCACAAGTGACACATCTGGCACCAGATGTGCTGAGGGCATGTGGTAGCTTAGTTCAGGAAGCCTGCTCAGAGGCAGGTCCTGGCACAATAGCAGCCATTGGGTCATGTCAATTCTCGGCTTAGAACTCTGCAGTGGCTGTCCCTGCACTCAAAATAAAAGCCAGAGTCCTTACCATGATCATTAAGACTCTCGTTAAGACTCTGAGCATTGATTCTCAAACTTGGGTGTGCACCAGAACATCAGCAGGGCTGGTTGTTACAGATCCCGGCGTCCACCCGTAGAGCTTCTGATTCAGGAATTGGGTGGGGCCGGGAACGTGTATTTCTAACAAGTCTCCATGTGATGGTGATGCTGCCGGCCTGGGGATTCCACTTTGGGAACCGCTGCCCTGGATAATTCCATCTGGTCTCTGGTACCTCTGACCTTTTCTGCTTCTGCCTATATCCTCTTCAGCCATGCCGCCCTCCTTGCTTCTGTTTGAAGATGAAAGACACGTGCCCACCTCACTGCCTTTGTGCTTGGAATTCTCTTCCCTCAGATATATGCATGGCTTGCTCCTTCACTTGTACGGTAGGTAGCCAACTTCCAAGCCGGCCCCCCACCTGCTGTCACACACGCTCTTAGGAGTCCCACTTTCTGCCAGGGCTGGGCTGTGTGACCAGCAGAATCTGGCAGTCGTGGTGGAGCGTCCCTTCGGATGCTAGGTTATATAAGAAAAGACGTCATGGCGTCTGCCCTCTCATCTCGTTCCTTCTGGGGGAAGTTAGCTGCCATGATGTGAGCGGCCCTGTGACAAGGAACTTTGGCTCCTGCCAGCATCCATGTGGGTATGCCATTGTGGAAGTGGCTTCTCCAGCCAGTCAAACCCTCAGGTGATGCAATAGATGGTATACTGACTGCGGCCTCATAGGGTGCCTGAGCCACAACCCCCAGCTCAGCCGCTCCTGGATGCTGACTCACTCAGTCCATGTGATCGGAAATGCTTATTGATGTAAGCGGCTAAGTTTGGAGTCATTTGTGATGGCAGCAATAGGTACTTAATAATAAACGTGCCCTTCTCAGTGAGGCCCTCCTTAGCCGCCTGACCAAAATGACACCCCTTTCTAACAATGCTTTTTATCCCCCTTCCCTGCTTTATTCTCTTTTGTACATACCACTATCTAACCTGATATGTTTGACTTATTTATTATGTGTCTCCTGCCATGATTTCCTCCCACCAATCCCATTAGAAAAACTTTAAATTTTCATTCATCAAAAGTTTTCTATATTGATTTTCAAAAATAGAATAGCATGGTGACTACTGCTACTGGAATGTAAGCTGAAGGAGGCAGAGGGAGTTTAACCTGTCAAAGTCCGTGCGGTATCCTCAGTGCCCGGGACAGTGCCAGACACAGACAAGGCCTTCACAAATAATCATAATTAATAAATACCAATATATAAAATAATATATTAATACTATAATTAATAATTTAATTTATTAAATATCTATCATAGTTTATTTACATTATATTTCTAGTATTAAAATAAGTATTGTTAAATTAATATAGTAATGTTAATTTTGAAAGTGGTCCTCAAATCGAGAGTGGCATATAGATTAAAACAGCACAGTTTGGCTGCAGAGCCCCAGCACAGAGCTCAGAGCTGGTCTTTGCTATCAGACTGAGCTTCAGCTCTACTGTTTCTCACTGATGGTTCGGTTTCTTCCATCAAAAATTAGAAACGATAGCACCCATTTCATAGATATTTTGTGGCCACTGAAGGTGACACCCAATGTTGGGGGGCTTGGGGTGGGCCAGGCACAAATGGATGTTCAGAGAGGAGTAGTTCCTATTCTGCTGAGAGTCCATGGTTAGAGGCCCAGTTTCATTTAATTTTGAGAAGGGGTTAGGGATGTCCTCCAGCCAGAGACCCCTAACTGGAAGGTGACTGCAAAGCCAGGGGCTGAGGAAACACTGGTATGTAGGAGGGGACCAGAGCCTCTTCTGCTCAGTGTCCCAAGGGAGAGCTGAGCAGAATCCCCAGATGCCGATGGGCTCCCATGGCTCGCTGCAGCTTGCATTCTGACGGGGCCGGCCCTGCTCCTGGACCGGGGCATGGGGGCTGCTGTGATTCTCCTGGGACTTCCCTTCCTGGTAAGGGTAAAGGACATGGCCAAGCAGAACAGGGCAGCCTGGTGGCAATCCAGCTTCCAGGTGAGGAAGACAATGGCTGAAGAAGGCGCAGCAGGGTTGTCTGCCGTCTGTCTGCTTAGGGAAACCTGCGCAGAGTAGCCAACCCTATTGGTGAGGAAAATAGCTGCCAAGAGAGAAGCCACATTTGGGGCCACCACCAGACAAGGGAAAGGAAGAAACAAGAGGTGGGTGGAGCAGAGAGAGTGCGAAGTACAGCAGGGGGTGTATAGAGAGAGGCAAAGAAGAGGACACTTCAGGAATCTCAGATTCTAGCCAGGATAGGAAAGCCCAATTCCCTCTAGGCTGGTACCTGTGGTTATTTCACCTCATACCCACTGGGGCAGCAGAGAGCAACCACACAGCCAAGGAAATGGACCAATCAAGAGCAGCTGTCCACTGGTGGGTGGGGCCAGGGAGATTAGGGGAATATGGGGTGGGGCCGAGACTTACTGGTGGGCAAAGCACCATGACCAGTGGCCGACATCCAGGGGCTCCTTGTGGTTTTCGCACTGGAAGCCAATGCCTCTAGTACACGCAGGGTTAGGTCTTAACAAGGGGGAAATGAAGTCTAGAAGTGACTTTAAAATTAGTAACTCCTGCCTCATTTACTGTTTTATTATTAGTATTACCATTGTTGTTGTTATTACTAAATTGGTGCCAAAGTAATTGCAATTTAAAAGGTTAAAAATAATTGCAAAAACCACAATTACTTTTGCACCAACCTAATATTAAGTTGGCATATCTGTGGTCTGAAACCCAGATTTACATTACTTTCTACCCTTAAAGTGTACTCTCTCTTTAAAAGATATAGTTTACGTGGGGCAGCCACTGTAATCCACTGATGGGGAAATAAAAATTTCTGACTTGTACCGTCAGTTTGATCCATGATCACTTCATGTGTGTGTGTTTGGCTTCCCTGGTTTCAGCAGAAGTCCGAATTAAGTTGGAATTGCCTTTAGGAAAAAAATGTGTTTCTCATGAATTGGGTTGGATGGGCAGAGGCTCTCTGGGAGCACAGAGTGGTCACTTCGTCCACTCTGACCTCACTGCGCCCCCAGAGACTTTGGAACCTGCATGGCAGCGACTCTGTTAGGAATCTGCATGGTCACCTGGAATGATTTAGAACCCTAGGAACGGAACCCCAGAGAATGCAAAAGGACCTCAATCCAGAGTAACATGACTCCCAAGCTGTCACTCCAGATTTGCTTTGGCTTGGTCAAGGAACCTGGTGTGCTATAAATAGATTAGCAAGGCTTTTATTGGAAAAGACCTGCCTGGAAATGTCTTCTTCCTCCCTCTGGGTGGTATGGTCATCTGGGTTGATTTTTCCTGCTGCTAGTGAGGTTAGTCAGCCAGAGCCCTGGTGGCTCTCTCCAGATGTCCGCCTGGCCTGCCCTGGCTCCATTCCTGCTCCAGGCTCTCGGGGCTTTGTATTTTGGATTGGTCAGAGCTGGCCAAGACTGAGAGATAGGAGGGATGAATCCTTCAGGAAGCTGCATTGTCCCTGCTGGAGCCTTGTATAGAGAGACACAATACTTATGGGGAAAAGGGACTCCAGCTTCTGGGAGGCCTATGAGTGACACAGGCCAGCTAGTGTAGGGCAGTTTTAGAAGGCAGCAGAAAGAGCTGCTGGTTCTTCTTTTGAAATAAGGTCAGTGGTATTAGCCACCAAAGACGTGGAAGCAACACCACAAAGGAGATGGTTCTCTGGGGGAACTTGACTACTTCTAGGAGAATGGAACTGTCTGTTTATCCCTAGAGGGTAGACGGGCACGTCAGATGGGGATCTACATTGTGCCATCAGAGTGTCCATCCTTCTGTTTGCCTGTCTGTCCTCAGGCGAGGTGCTATGTTTGAAAGGGGGAGCCAACCACAGATTCTGTCCTCAAGATAAGATAGAGGTCAAGATTAAAATCTGTGCTGAGAGGTGGGACAAAGTGCTGATTCCCTGGAAGGAGCTGGGTGTAATGTGTATGTTGTGGGACCGGGAAGAGGATTCTTAGGTCAGGCTGTCAGACAAATCTGAGACAGATTTATGTGCAGGAGGTTCAGTAGGGGTTGTGGTCTTGGGAGCAGCCCCCCAGTGAAGGGAAGGAAGCAACATTGCAGTACAGTTACTAGAAAGGCCTTAGCCAGCCCAGTGGGCAACTCTCAGCTGGATGGCCCTTTGAAATTGTTTACCTTGAGGCAAGGGGATTGGTGGGTCTTTATCTCCCTTCTTCCTCCCTATTCCCGTCTTGACCAGCCATTTGGATGTGCAGCACCTCCTACTTCCCTACCCCCGGCATAACCTTTGGCAAGGCAGCTCCCTTTGGCCAAGGGCAGTGCTCCAAGGAGTCCGCGATGAGCCTCTCCAGCTGGGGGCATCTGGATGACGTAGTAGAGTGTCCCCTCTAGAGAGTTTGGGGGTTTGACAGCAAGGGAAAAAAGCAATCTAGGAAGGCTGCATGGTGGAAGAGGTGTTTTAGTTGAGATTTGATGAACAAAATTCTGACATCCAAGCAAAGGCATGTTCCAAGACCAACAAGTGGGGTTAACTAGATATCAATAGGAAGTCAATCTGGACAGACAGGGGTGCCTTGCTCGGAGGTGGGGTGGGGGCTACAAAGTTTGGACTTTCTTCTGTGCGCCATGTTGGAAATAAGCTAGCGAGGGTTTTTTGCTGGTGCGTGGCCTGCAGCGAGAGTGGGGCTCCAGGGGAGCAGTCTGCTAGCTGTGTGTGGACTGATTTTAAGTGGGAGAGACAGGAGGCAGGGAGACCACTTCGGAGTGAGATGGAGAAGAGGTGAGGAGGTGAGGGATGTGATGGAGGGGTGTCTCCAGGCCCCAGGAACTGATTGGATGTGGGTGGTGGGACGTGGGGAGGAGCTGGTGAAGCTGTGGAGGTTGTGTCCTAGGAGCGCCAGGGGGCCAGGTTAGAGAGGAGAAGCTGAGCTGGACCCTGTGCAAGAGGGGGTGACAGGGTGGCCTCTGAGTAGAGACGATCCAGCAGGCAGAGGCCTCTGGAAATCGTCTAAGGCTGTGTGGCGGGTCTGCTTCCTGGGGGAGCCTATCTCACTTCTTATGAAGGCTGTTTTCTCATCTAAGTTCCAGTAAATTGACTCATCCAGCTTGGCTTATCTGTTTGTTTTATTTATCGCCGATAAAGGCACTTACTGTGTACTGATGTCATCCTAAACACTTTACACAGGTTAACCCATTTCAGGCTATCATAACTTTCTTTAGGTACCATTTTTATCCTCATTTGAGAGTTAAAAGAAAGCCAAAATACAGGGTCAGCTACTTCCAAAGGTCAGCTTCTGTGCAGCAGGCCTGGAATGCTTTCCACTGCACTTGGCCTCCGAGTAGGAGTGGTCTTCCTGGTAGGTTCTCGAAGTCTTGGTGTCTGAGTGCCAGCCAGCCACGTCCCTCCTCCCTCAGGGAGGCCACTGAGCCTGCTCTTCTGCCCAGTCCTTATGAAAGACCCCACTGCTCTCGTTCCTGGTCAACTCCTCCCTGCCGCTTCCCTCACTTGCCCTCCGTTCTGTTTTTTCTCCCTTAAGACACGAAGGGATCATATTACTACCCAACTTCTAGAGCCAGAAGCACCTTAAACCGTAACAATGGGTATTAAGATTTTAAGACCGTCAATCAAAGCTGGAGGGCAGGAGTAGTAGGGCCTTAAAAACCAGTTAGCCCAACCCCTTCCTTGTGGATGAAGATTTGAAGGACCAGAGAGGTAGAGTGACTTGCCCTGGGCTGCCCAGCAACTTAGAGTCAGAGGTGAAGCAAAAACCCAGTTCTCTTGTATTCTAATTGAGAGAAGCCATTGAAAGGTTTTGCTTGTTTTTATTTTTAATATTTGAAACAATTGAATTTTCCGTAATATAATTGCACTCATATATTCAGCTAACTTTAAAAATAACTTTATGCTAAGAGCTTGTATGTGTGCATTTGGCCTGACTACAGCGACTGCCTTGGGTGGATGCCATTATTGATCTCATTTACAGTGGAGGAAACTGAGGACGATGAGGCGTGGCCAGGGTTACACTTTACACGGGTGGTAAGAGGCAGAGCTGGGATTCAAACCCAGGTAGTCTGCTTCTAGACTCATCGTTGTTAATAGACTCTAACCTCTGTACTCTCCAGTCCCTTTCATGATTTTAGAAAGCTGCTCACAAAAGTCGATAATGTGAAAAGAACGTACAGTATGATTTTGTTTTGTTTTAAAGATGTATATATGACTAGAAAACAAATCAACATGTAGGTAGATACCAAAGTGTTGGTAGTGCCAAGTTGTGGGATTATGGGTGACAGTTTTTTCTTCTTTGTGCTTTTCTGTGTTATCCAGTTGTTTATAGTGAGAAAGTATCATTCTTTTCATCACTAGATAATTTTATGAGTAGTCTCTGCTCACAGTGGTGAAATAGGTAAAGTCGTGTTTAGGAGACAATGACATAGCTGTAGTACTAGGTTTATTTCTCGCTGGACTGCGTGGCTGGGCATCAGAAGAGATGGCCAGTCCGACGCAGCAGTTATAATTCAACCAAGACACAGAACTGTAGAACTGGGAAGTCCTTTGGAGGTCCTTTGGAGGGACTACGTCTGTACGACCCCCAGGCCACGGCCCCGTCCTCTGTGCTTTCAGGGATAGTGGTATTTGGGGAGAAATGCCCAGTTGTCAGCTAGGGTTCCAGGACTAGAGACAGAAGCGTTCCAGGTACTGGCAGCCTTGGGGCATAAGAGAGGGAGGGGCACTAGGGGAATGGTTCAGAGGATCCCAACCAGAAGGCTACAGCTGTGTAGAGAAGGGTCCCTGGCAAAAAGAAGACCTGTCATCATGGGAGGTGGGAAGGGTGTGGGAGCAGAGCACAGGCTCCTGAGTCCTGGGGTTAGGGAGCAAGGTGATCGGCCATGACTATTGTTTTAAGCTCTGACCATCTAGTTCTATGACTTTCTTTGGTTCTACCCTATGGAATTCTGAAAACGATTTTGTTTCTTTCTCTGACCAGAGACCACCTGGGAGCGTCCCAGCAGTTCTCCTGGGATTCCAGCCAGCCCAGGCCTTCTCAGGAGCTCTCTGCCTCCAACAGGTACTGTCCACTCACTACATTGGGGCAACTGGGAAGGGCCACGTCTCAAAGGCCAAGACTCTGGATCCTGGGTTCTGACACCCGGCTGGTGATCTTATGGACGAAACCCGGGGAGGGTTCGGGAGGGGTAGGAGGCCCCATTACCCTGCAGGATGGTATCTCCCTGGCAGCGCCTGCAGCAATCTGATGGCTCCCGCTCACTCCCGCCCTGGTGCTTAGAGAAAGGAGTCGTCTGGGTGAGGTGAGGCATCAGAGTTCTTACCTGTCTGCAGGGACCCAAATCAGGGGCAGAACTCCTCCACACGATTCCCAAAGGCATCAAGGTGGAGAAGTGGAAGGGAGGCAGATTTTTCTAGGGCAACATTCAAACAGAACATTCTGGAAAGAAAATAGGATTCCTTGTGAGGATATGTATTCTCCATCTGCAAAGGTAATCAAGGGAAGGTGGTCAAGGTAGCTATTGCTGTAATAGGTGGGAGGTCTTAGGAGATATCGGGTTCTGAGATCTCAGGACGGTGAGTTGTGAGTCACACCAGTGGGAGAACAACTTATGACTTCTTGTGGTTTAGCCCTGTTTGAAATGCCACCTCCGAGAAACCTTCCCTGACCACTCAATTTAGAGCCCTTGCCCATGACTCTGCGTTCCAGCAGTGTGCTGTTTCATTGCCCTTGGAGAACTTCTCCCTGTTGGCTGTCGTTCTTCATGTTCAACTGCACGCTTCCTGAGGATAGGGACTTGGTCTCTGTTTTTCTCTTGTTGATTCTTCAGTCCCTAAACAGAGCTTGGCCTCACGGGTGAGTGAATTCATGAATGTCTCCGCAGTCATATGGTGTGTAAACCCCATTCGCTGGTTTTCGACTTTAGTTGTCAACCTGAATGGTTGTGGTTACAGCTTGGAATTTAAATGTAAATAGCTTTGAAAATGTGCCAATGCTTGTATCTGGACAGAAGAGGGGAGGCACTTAGGAGGGGAGGGCAGAAGCAGCTTATCTGTAGGGGAGGAGAGCCGAGAGCTTCCTTAACCGTCATGGAACAGAAAGTCATCAAAGGTTTAACAGTTCACTTAACACATCCCAGGTGAACAAAGGAAGAGCTAAAATAATAAAATAATAATAATAAAAAATAACTAGACGCTTAAATCCTGGATCAGGGAAAAGGAGGGTGGACACTGGAAGAGTGGGCCAGGCCCCAGCTTTCATTAGCAGGAGTCTTTAGTCTTTCTACCACCAATTCATTAAGAAATCAAAGCATGATCAAAGGACAGCTTTAGGAATATGAAGATCTCAAAACCGAATTGGTGGAAAACTAACCTCTGGAGGATCCACTGAGGCATGGGAGAGGGGATGAGTGGGTGTTTCCTACTGAAAGTTCTTCTAGGCTTTTGACTTTTTTGAATTTATATTTTGAATTTTTTACTTAAATTTTTACTTAAATTAAAGGAACTCCCTTGATGAGGAGGGAATTGGGGCATTTACTCTTGACTTCCCCAGAAGGAGGGTTGGGAGGAGCTGGATCAGAGCCCCAGGCCTCATGCCTAGGCATAACAGATTCCTGCCTTCACCCGACAAGCACAGGAAGAGCTCGCTCTGCCCAGCACTGAACTAGGTGCTAGGGCCTCAAGGGGGGCAAGGAAGGTGGGGAGATGGTAGGGAGGGTCACATCCATGGATGAGAACTGGCAAGGTGGCCAAGGCGTTCGAATGCGTGGACGCTGACTTTCTCTCTGCTAACCCATGTCAGGGGCCTAGAGAACCTGTTTCCCAAGTCTGTGGGAGCCTAGGCCTGTCAGGTTCTCTGCCAAAAAGGACTTTGTAGTTAAACACAGTTGGAAACCCTGTCCACTCTCCTCCCCTTTGGAGAGTCAATGTGCACATGAGCATTCTGAAGGCTCAGAGAAGGCCTGAAATGAAGACACCTGTCTAATTTGGTGCTTCTGCCCTTTTGTTTGTCTGCAGTATACATACAACAGGACCCCCACATACACGGGGGCTATGCTCCAGGACCCCCAGTGGATGCCTGAAACCGCGAACCCTATAAATGCTGCTTTTTCCTATACATATGTACATACCTATGATAAAGTTTAATTTATAAACTAGGCACAGTAACAGATTAACAACAAACCTAATAATAAAATAGAACAAGTATAATAATCTACTGTAATAAATGTTATGTGACTGTGGCATTACTGAGTATAACGGGTGACTTGAACACAAGCATTGCGTTACCGAGACAGCCCATCTGACGACTAAGTGGCTAACAGGCGGGAGCCTGTCCAGCTTGGTCAAAGGGGATGATTGACATCGTGGGTAGGACGGAGCGGGCCGGCATGGGACGGCGTGAGGTTTCATCACGCTGCTCAGAACGGTGTGCAATGTAAAACTTATGAATTGTTTATTTCTGGAGTTTTCTATTTAATATTTTTGCACCGCAGTTCACCACAGGTAACTAAAACCATGGAAAGTGAGCCTGTGGATAAGGACGGGAGGGAACCACTGTGCATGCTTGTTAAGTTTCTCTGGCTCTAGTGCAGTGGTTCTCAACTCTGGGGTGATTGATTTTGCCTATAAGGGGCCATTTGGCAATGTCTGTCATTTTTGACAGTCAGCATGGAGGGGAGCTGCTACCGGCATGCAGTTGGTAGAGGCCAGGGATATTGCTAATGTCCTACAATGCATAGCCCCTACCACAAAGCATTATCCAGCCCCAAATGTCAGGAGCGCCACGATTGAGCAGCTCTGTTATAGGGTGATAATCAGTTCAGCACTGCCCAAGGGTCCCTGGGTAGCAGACCATGGCCCATCGACAGGAGAAGCAGCAGTAAAACTTGCAAAACTCTAGTTCTTTGCTTCTAAGACCCACCTTTCATTTTTTTACCCACATTTTAATATCTTGGAAATCAGAGGCATCCTGTCATTGGGGTACCCCAGTTTAATTGGCAGCATCTTTTTTTTCTTTCTTAGTGGTACTTAAAATAAGGGTGTCTCGAACAGGCAACGATATCTTAGATTTGTGAGATTACAACTTGTGTTAGACTGGAGCCTCGGGTCCCTCGCTTCCCCATGCCAGGCCTCACTTTGTCCATTCATAAATTGAGGGTCTGTCTAGTCCTCCACAGTTTGTGATTCGTGCTGCTCTGTCCTCTGGGGCATGAACACGTGTCATCTGTCCATCCATCCTCTGGGATACAAGGGAAGAGAACCCACCAGTGATGCTAGAGCAGGATCTGGGATACTTTGACATCTTTCCTCATTTTTGAACCTGAATTCCATCACTGAAGAATAAAATAATCGCTGCTTTGGTGTTTCTCTACACAGGGGAGCACTAGGATTTTTACCATCTATTTTCATCGTCAGTTTTACAAGCAGCTTTCAGGAGATAGAATTGTACTGTGGGGAGAGAAGTAGACTCAATGAGGACTTGCGGTTGCTTCAAAACGTGATCGTCCCCATCCTCACGCTCCTGGGGCGGTTGACTCCTGTTCTGGAGACCACTCAGCGCTGGCTCTCAGCCCCTTTTGTTTGGCTCATGCGTTTGCAAAGCAACAGTGATGGAGTTCTAAACCTTTTCATTCCACAAATATGCCAGATGCTGTTCTCAGTACTGGGGATATGGCCACAGACAAGCCAGACCTGTTCCCACGTGTAGTCCCTGCTCCCACGAACCTACATTCTAATTGCACACAGGAAATATGTCAGATTTTCTACATTCAGGCACACATGAAATGTGTCAGATTTTCCTTGTATGTTCCAGTGCAAGGAATTAAAATAGCGCAGAGGGACAGACTAGACTGGGAGGGAAGAGCTCAGTGAGGAAGTGACAGTTCAGGTCAACCTTTCAAGGCAATGAGAAGATGGGTATAGGTGAGGGGTGGTGGTGAAATATTCTAGGCCAGGGAAGAGCTAGTGCAAAGGCACTGGGACAGGAGTGACTTTGGCATGTTTGAGAACAGAAAGCAGGACAGTGTGGCCAGAAGGTGGGGGACAAGAGGGTGAGTGGTAGGTGATGAGGGGGAGGAGTGAGGGTTGGCAGAGCCTGCTGGGTGCCCTAATGAATGGGATTTCATTCTGAATGTGATCAGTATAGGGGTGAAAGCAAAACTCGGCAGAGATGTCTTGTCTTCATGAGAAGACGTTGCCTTGAAGCAGCGAGGGAGCTGATGGCTCTGTCAAGACGGCTCCTGATTGGCCGTGATGGGCGTTGGGGTGGTTACCTGCAAAGTGGGTGGGGGTTCAGGGCAGTGTGGAAACTCAACCACGTTTATCGACCACACACATCCCATATGGTTACTCCTGAAGGAGAACATGGAAAATCAGGTCAAGAAGAATGTCAGAGAGAACCACAAAGTAACCCAGCCAAGCCCAGCTGAGGCAGCCTCCCCTTCTTGGAGGCGGACTGTGGGAGGGGGGGAGTGAAAAAGTCATTGGGGTTTGGTTTTACTTTTGAGTTGTACCTTCGTGAGCTTCTGGAGAGGGTTTGAAAGGCCACCCACGGATAGGGCTGGATTTTTCTTCTTAGTGCAGGTTTGTTGGATGCTGGAAGCACAGCCAGCCAGGTTACCCACTGGGGAGAGATCTGGGAGATTGCCCAGTGCCCCCCACACATTGGATATCACTTTTTGAATATTGGGTGCTAGTAAGGTCCGTGCTGGGCTCGGATGTTCCCTACTGGCTTCCTTCATTGCCAGAGTTGTGTTTATTTGGTAGCTTTTCTGGAGACATTTCATGCCAGGCCTCCTGGGCGAGTAACGTTTAAACCCAAACAGAATACCTAAGGCATTATTCAGTAACTGCCGCAAATGTTAAAAATCATCTTTGAGCTGGTTTAATATGCGCTGTGGAAGTAATGATTTGTAGAGAAAGAAATACTAACAGGCAGTGGAAAAGAAAATGTGCGTGAAAATGAAGTTCTGGGCGTTTCACGTATGAGTCAGTGGGTTGAATGAAGGACGGACTAGAGCAGTGCTGTCCAGTAGAACTTTCCATGAGAATGGACATGTTCTATGTCTACACTGTCCAATATGGTAGCCACTGGCCTCAAGTGCTTAAATGGGTACTGGAAATGTGACCAGTGTTCCTGAGGAACTGAATTTAATTTCATTCGACTTAATTCAGTAACTTTTTGGGAAATAATTTTGCATTTACAGAAACATTGTAAAGACAGTACAGAAAGTTCTTGTATACCTTTTACTCAGTTTCCCCTAATGTTAACACCCTACCATAACTATGGCACATTTGTCAAAACTGAGCAATGAATTTTGTCCGTTACTGTGAATGAAACTAGATTTTCTTTGATTTCACCATTTTTCCCAGTATGTTTTCTTCTGTCCTAGAATCCAATCATGGATGACACATTGCATTTAGATTTCATTTAAGTTTAATCTTTCAGAATTTAAGTAGCCACCTCTGCCTAGCGGTTACCTCACCAGACTCGGCAGATGTGGAGAGTGAATGCCTTCCTGAGCTTCTGGGCCTGGGACATGCATTGAGCCCACACTTGTTTTTCTTAGGGATGGAGGAAATCTGTCATTGTTGTCCCTGGGAGTTAGAGCTTGTTTTGTCAGGAAGCCTGGGTTCAGATTCTGGCTTTGCCCAGTCTTGGAGTTGGCGCCCACTGAGGGTTCATCCTCAGGACTCCAGCAGCTTCAGGGAAGCCAGATTGGAGGGAAGTGAGAGAGTTCCAGTGCAGGGCTGGGAGAGCCTGCCTTTGAGCCTGTGGAGCCAGCCAGGAGTATGTGCAGACAGACTGTGTGCTTCTCCTGAGAGAGGCCCCTCGGCAAGGGGCTCCAGAGCCCAGGGTCTCAGCCACATCACACCTTCTTCTCCAGACTATGAAGCTCTGAACAGCTCTCCGCTCCCAGGCCAGGAGCAAAGCGGGACC
Organism: Rhinolophus hipposideros; assembly: GCF_964194185.1. NCBI lineage: Eukaryota > Metazoa > Chordata > Mammalia > Chiroptera > Rhinolophidae > Rhinolophus > Rhinolophus hipposideros. The sequence goes on from NC_138066.1 coordinate 8,523,507, forward strand.
TTCAGTCATTGCAGAATTAGCAAGTTGCCAGGCCCAGAGCAGCTTCTGCAGCCCTCAGCCTGACCTTACCACTGATTTCAGGGGAGGCCATGGCACCCCCAGTTGGAAGGGGCTTGCATATTCCTTTAGAAACAGTGGTCCCGGGGGGGCCTTACAAAGTCCTCTTTAACCTTTGATGGCGAGGAGAAAAGCCACAGGTTTTCAACCATTCACCCTCTCATGGAGGGTGTATTGTGAGTTCTATTTAGGGGAATACAATTTACATCTTAGACAACCAAGGGACACAGTGAGGATGAGGTGGCCAGATAGGTATTTCCAGATCAGAAGGCTTTAAACGTAAAACTGCTCCTCTAAACAAACCAGAGTAGACACTGCTTACTCCTGAGAACGTGAGTGTGATGCTGGAAGAGCAACTTCCAGGGCTTTGGGGGTGGGGGCAGGGAAGGAGTCAGCTAGGCAGCGAGGGTAAAAGGAACAAGGCTTCTGGGCACCCAGGAAAGAAGTTCCTGTGTTTATTCCAGAGACACGGGAGATTGAGCCAGACCTAAAGGATGCAGGAGGGGTGTGTCCAGAGCTGCTTTTCTTGTTTGAAAGAGTATGTCTACTCTTTGGGGTTCTTTAGGGAGTAGGAACCTGGACAACGGAACTTGGGGGATGGAACTTTCTAGGGGGAGATGGGAGCTGGGAAGTGGGAGCAGAGCTACCGGGAGGGTAAATTCGGGGCAGCAGAGTTGCTGGCTCTTCTTTGTTGCTTCACCTCTCTCAACAGTTCTTCCTGTGCTTTCCCATTTTTATCTACTTCCGTCTCCCCCAAACCTCTCAAGACCTTCTCCTTTCTACCCAAATTCTGTCCCCTCCTCTCTTACATCTCCTGGGCCCTCTCCCTGTCTCTCTGTGTAACTTCCCATCAAGAGGAATGAAATGTGTGCATGTGTATGTTTATATTTGTATCTGAAGTTACTAGAGTTACTAGATGAAACTTTTTGTTCCCTTTTCATATCTTAAAAACAGCTTGATTTGGCATTTTATGTTTTTTTCTTATTGCCTCAAACTGAATTATGTTCCTTATAGTTACGAGTAATCCTTGATCAATTTTATTTTATTTTTTTGCCCCTGGAAGCCGACGGCCTCAAAAGCACCCACTTCTGGCCTCATTCATTTTGTATCTAACCCTTGGTAGGCTAGGAGCCCAGAGGACTGGGAATGCCAATTAAGAATGCTTGTGGGTGAGCTGTAACTGTTCAGATCTCCCCTGATCCTTCTCTGAATGCTCCTGCCACTGTGAGGGTGAAATGCAGCAAGACAGGGTGTCAGAGGAAAGCTTCTGTGTGGGGAAAAATGATTGAATGGAAAATAATTTTTTCTTTCCCAGTAATTGTTTTGACATGAGCAGTAATTAGCCAACCACCAAACAGAACTGAACTGACATCAAGAGAATGGATTAGGGGCAAAATGCCCCTGCATTAGACAGTTCCTGGCTGCCGTTAGCGTGGCGGGCCGTGAGCCTGGGGCATGCTGGAAGCAGAAGAAAGAGAGCAATATATTCAGAGTGCACGTTTGAGGTGCTGTGAAGGGAGTAAGTAAAGGGTCAGAAGGGCAGCCTCTGCCGTCAAGGAGTTGGGGACCACCTTTGTTTACAGGGACCCAACACCCTCAAAGGTAGTGACTGATTCCAAACTAAGACCTGCTCAGGTAAGAAATTACATACTTTGTTTTCATAGTCAAACTGAACTGTGGTTCTGTTTTCTGTTGTTGTTGGTAGATTTTAGGATTAGGGTAATTGTTGGCTTTGTTATACTGGGAAACTAACCGCATGTTTCTATGCTAAGGTGCAGTTTATGCCTAGGTATGTCTTTGTTGAGAGTTTAAACAAATTTGCCCATACAACCATCTGGGTCCAGTGCCTTTTGGAGAGAGGTCATTTTGTAAAGGTTATCCTTTGAAACCAATTTGATAATTTGAGCCTGTTTTGTATTTATTCAGATAGAGTTATATATCATACGCTATAGCATTAAAAAAAATCTATACTATATTGGTTGTGTTTATCTTTCTTTCTAATTCCTAATTCTGAGCATTTGTGTTCTCTTTCATTCTCAAATTATGCAGACTGATGTGCTTTTTGAATTGTTGTGATTCCCACCCCCGCACCACCCCATACAAAGAGGAACAGCCAGGGTTGCTATGTTATCTTGTCTCCTAAGTCATTAATTTCTACTGCCATATTTATATCTCTTTCTCATGTTTTCCTTGGGTTTATTGTATTGGCTTTTGAATTTTTTTTCTAAATTATTAAATCAAATGTTTAACCCATTTTTATTTTTCCTTGGCTTTGGCAATGAAATAATTAAGGCTATAGATTTTTCTCCAAATATAATTCAGACCTTGTCCCACTTGTTTTTGATATGCCCTTCCTTGTTATCTTCTAAATATTGTGTAATTATTGTTTAAAATTCCTCTTTGACCTGAGATTATTTAAGAAAGCATTTTCTTAAATTTCTAAGCATTTGGGAGTTGGGGGGTGGGGTGGGGATCTTGTATATTTGTTCTTTTATTATTAATATCTGCTTTTATGGCTTTCTGGTCAAAGAACGTGGCTTGTGTTATTTAGGCCCTTTGCAATTTATTGATACTTTGTTTGTGGCTTAAATAGGCCCAACTTTAATTTTTTAATTTTTTTAATGTTCCATGGCTTCTTGGTAAAATACATTATTATTATCTTTGTTTGTTAGGGTATCATGTTTCATACATCTAGTTCAATCAGCCTTTTAAATTAAATTACCAAGGTTCTCCACATCCGCACGTTGGTCCACTCATCAGTCGTAGACGGAAAGCAGTGTATTAAGGTTTCCTCCTGTTCTCTTTAGATTCCCCGGCATTTGTGTTTTTTTTCTATTTCAGTGCTCTGCTGCTTGATACGTAAAATTTCTCGAATGTTATGCCTTCATTGTGGGTGATATTTGACATAAGTCTAATGCCCTTGCTGGCATAGCTGATGCTGATACAAGTAGATTGCCTTTGCCCCCGCCCCGACATGGCATTCTCTGAAGCCCTTGGAATTCTGGCCCCCTCTCTTTACCTGGGGCGGGGCTCGTGGATAATACCAGCATTTGGCCAGCTGCCTGAAGCACGGAAGTGTAGATCGGGACCATGGCTGGCCACATGGGGTTAATTTGTTATTTCTTGTTGCTTCCCAAGGCACTGCACTGGGGGCCAGCTCTGCGCCCAGTTTTCTCTTGTCTGTTGTGTCTGGGCTCAGCCTTCTTCCAGAGCACCAGGCTAGGCCTGCAGATCAGGGAGCAGCCCAGCTGCCTGCAGGAATCTGCTGAGTGTCTCTGCTTGCAGGTGGCCCTGGACTTTTCACTGCAAGCAATGGAAGATGGGGGGCACCCCACAGCATGAGAAAGGCTCTCCATGGGTGGCCTTCATCACTCATTGCTTGCCACCAGCCCTTGCCACGCCACATGAGTAGGTGTTACTGACTTTCAGTCATTCTCCCCTTTGCTTCCTGCCTCACTGCAGAGCTCTCGCAACAAGAACCGTGAGTTGGACATCAGTGTGTGCATCTCTTTCCAGCTCCATCTGCACAGTATACATGTTGTGGCGATTCCTCCAAGCCTGAGCATGAGGAAGGCATGCTTTCCTGGTGTCCAGAGATCATGCAGGCTTGGGGTGCAAGGCGTCTAGATTGAAGGGACAAAAACAGTGACCCTCCCTCTCTCCATCCCTCCCCTCTTTTTTCATTAAGTCCTTGATAACTTAAGGTCCCTTTTGCAAGGATTGTCTCATTTGATTTTCATACTAACAGAGTAGGTTTGGAGACTGGGTAGAATTATCCCCGTTTTACAGATACAGAAGCTGAGCCTTATGGAGAGGGAACCACTCCTTAAGCTCACGTTACTGTACCCGTGAGAGAGCAGGCAGCAGCACCTCTGGGAACTAGGATTGCATGGGCTGCAGTGTGCATTTGTGATGTCAGGAGCATGCAGTGGTGTTGGGGGCTTTAAATCATCTATGATGGGAATATTTATGTCACAGAAATTGGCAAATGCTACAAACCAGGGCTCCCTACTCCCAACCTCCCTTGGAGAACAGGTCTACCACCAGCTCACATTAGTCACATTGGGAGCATGAGTGACTGTCATAGGGGTACAATTTTAGAGGCTTGACTTTTTTGGGGGGAAACCAACTCAAGAAGGATGGTATATGATCACCTGGCTATTAATTGGCAAAGCCAAATGTCATGCAAACCAGGAAACACAGTCCTCTTTCCGTTACACCCACAGCACACTGCTGTAAGGGTGAAGGTAGAAAGGTCCTCAGAGCGAAGTTTATCAGCAGGAGTTTGCAGGAAGGTGCTGGCAGGGCTTCCTGACTCCAAAGCAAGAGAGATTGGACCCTTGATCAGAACCCATGACCATCACTGATGTGGCATTTTCAGTGATGGCCATTGGACTGCCATGACCTGACCTTCTATAAGCACACTCCTTTACTTCTCTGGTTCAAAAAGAAACGCGTTCCCCCAAGAGTTCAGTAATTGGGTGCTGGGGATTAGAGAGATGCTCTCAACCCATTTCCAGCTCCGCAAATCATGGTAAGATTCTGAGAGACGGTCCTAGCCGCACAAGACCTCTCAGAACCAGGCACTGAGGTGGGAGAGGGGGCAGCAATTGCAGAAAGTCAGAGAAGCCCCTCTGTGGCCAGTACGGCATCTGAGCAATGTTTCTGTACCCACAGTGAATGGATACCACGCCTCAGGGACCCCAGCGCACCCTCCTGAGACTGCCCACATGAGTGTCCGAAAATCCGCCGGTGATCCCCAGGTAAGGGGTCCTGTTATGGGAGGTAGGGGGAGGCATTTGCACAGGTCTAGTGAAGTATCATTAAGATGGGTGCATTATGGGGGCCCAGATGGCGACAGCCCACTTCTGCCCCGAGTAGAAAGTGGTTGGTCTATCTGGGTCATTTCAGTGTACCTTGATAGGGGGTGAATGGGTGATGTGGTTTGTTTGGTTTTCTCTAGAAGTTGAGATAGGTTTGGAGTGGGGAGATGGTGATGGGATGATGACTATTGTTACGGTGGAGGGTTCCATCCTGCTGTCTGGATTCCCGATGCTTAGAGTCTGGGTTTCCCATGACTTTAAGAATATGGAGGGCCAGTCCATTTTCCTTTTTTACACACCCCCTCTTCGCACCCCCAGACTTCACCCAGGATGGAATTTCGTAAAATGTTTGATCACATTTAATAATCTAGCATAGAGACAGTGATGGGATGGAAAGAGATGGGAGTGTGTTTTAAGATTCCCAAACTGCTATTGTATTCGTCTTCTCAGTTGACCATTGTGCAAATGCATGAGGTAGGTGTCAGTACCATTCCTGGGTTACAGATGGGGTCACTGAGGCCCAGACCTGTTGAGTGACTCTTGTAGGTTAACATGATTGCTGATTCTCAAACTGGACCTGATGCCAAGCCCCATGGTTCTCGGTTGCATTAAGCTGCAACGGAGCAACTGAGGACTAGTCTCATTTAATCTGTCCGTAAATGGTCAAGAAGATGTTCTCAGTGAAGCCTCCAAATGCCACCATCCCTTTCCAGGAATTAAAATGCCAGGCCCCACAGTGCTGCTGCTGCTAACAACAGCTGCTTGTTATCAACAACAGTGGATAATACGTGCAAGGCACTGGAAGAAAGACCTTGGGATCTGTTACTATAGTCGGCTAAAATGTGACACTCAGCTTTAATGCAGGCAAGAACGCCAATTTTCAGAAACATAATTATTGTCTTAGGAAGCTGAGTGCTAGGCTCAGGTTCAGTTCAGTTAATATTCAGGGAAAGAATTTGGACATCTGTGTGGGCCGTGGCTTCCTACATTTGGATGGACTTAGGAATCACTGGGTCTCCTGTTAGAGGGTCGATTCTGATTCAGGAGGTCTAGGAAAGAGCCCGAGGTTCTGTGTTTCCCACCAGCACCCAGGTGATGCTGCTGATTGGGGGATGTGTCTTGGGCAGTGAGGCTGTAAGCCCAGTGGATGGGGCGCACTGTGTGTGTGTGTGTGTGCCTCGCTCCCCTGCTTGTGGCACACGTCACAGCCCTGGCCTTGTGTGTTTCCCTCTGAGCCCCCAGATAGCCTTCCAAACACAGCCCCGTCAGTCTGTTTGAAGTGAAGCTTGTTTACCACCTGAACGCAGAATGTTTTCTGAAGACATCAGCCTAAGTTCTGCTGTGGTTTGTCAACAACTGAAAAAGCTGGTGCTGCCCTGGGCATCATCAGGGAGAATATTGGAAACAGCCCCTCCCTACCATCATTTCCCTTCCTTTCCTAATAGAACATGGCTCTCCCCACTCGCAAAATACTATGAAGTTGTTACTCAAATTATATACTGATAGAACCTTTTCAGAAGTCATTTGACAGTGTGTGCCATAGTCCTTTGCCCCAGGAATCTCCCTTCCAGCATCTGTCCTTGGCATATACTCAGGGATTCGGATTTATGTGTGAAGCTGCTCACTCAAGCAGTATTTACAGCACTGCAACATTGGACCCAACCTAACTGTCCAGCAACAGGGGATGGGTAAATCGGATTATGGCACTGAACATCCCGCCAGCCAGTGATACCATGCAGCCAATAAATAGTATTCATCTGAAGAAAATTTAATGATTTAGGAAAATACTGGGAACATAATATTGAGTGGGAAAGGCAGAACACAGATTGCACTTATAGGTAGTCTTATTTGGGAGGAGGAGTTCTACACATATGTGAAGACAAATCACTGAGAGGAAAATAAACCAGGACATTGATGGTGGTTCAGTCTGCGTCCGAGACTGATTCTCAGTCGGGACATTTGGCCATGTTTGGGGGATATTTGGATTATCACAGCTGGGGAGGGGGTACTGCTGGCTTCTATTGACTAAGATCCAGGGATATTACTAACCATCCCACAATGCGCAGAACAGCCCTCGTCACCAAATAATTATCCAACTCGGAAAGATGAACTCTGCTGAGGTTGAGCGACCTTAGTCTAAGGTAATTTTTTTTTAATACTTTTCAATATTTTTCAAATTTCTTAAAATGGACACATTTTTCTTTTATAGAAGGATACAATGAGCATTATCTTAAAAAAGAATTCAGAAGCGAGGTACTGGTATTGGGGATGACCAGCAGAGAAGGTCAGCTCTGGAGAGCCAGGCCTGGGCAAGCAACGACTGCTTCAGGGCAGGTGGAGTTTATGAGTATATTCTTTTTGGATGGTAACATTGAGAGTTGAGATGTCATCAAAGTACCAAAAATAAATAATGCAGTATGTAGAGAGAGCAAATACGCATTTGTTCACGGCTTTCCAGAACTGGAAGGTAGAATGTTGTTCTCTGAGGCTGTGAGAGGGTTTGTGAGCCTACGGAGCTGCTGTCCACAAAGGTGCTAGAGGCCAATCGTGGAAATAGGATACGAAGGTTGATATTTACAGAGAGCTCCCAGCAGATGATACCCCAAGTATACACAGTTCTCTGGGGTCTGCATGGTGTTTACTCACGCTACTCCGGGCTGTCAGGTAGAATTAATAACAGTTATGACTTAATCTTGGAAGAAAGAATGAATGAGCACATGAACATAGGGCCATTTGAGATGCAGGGTCAGGATCTGTAAGTGGCTCGTTCAGACCCCTGCTGTGTTCTTTTTCTGCTACTTGGTAGCTGCCCCTCCTTGAAGAAATGAATCAGGAAAATTAGAAATCAGGGATGTTGGAGGTGGTGGGGGTGGGAGCATACCTGATCTTCATGGAAACCAGGCGTGTGTCCCCACTGTGCCCTGTGATGGCTGGGTGTCCAGCAGCCCCTGGAGTGCTTGCCTCTCCTGACAGCCCTGGGAGACCGGCACGTGTGGGCCCAGGTGATGGTGATCTGGTGCCACCCAGTGGCGGTTTTTCAGTCTGCAGCCCTGTTCCAGCTTTCTGGGTACCGCATAAATGGGGCCCACCTGTTTGGGGGGGACAGGGGAATCAAAGGCTGTTCGTCTGCTGGCCTTTGTAGAAGCACATCCTAGCCTGTCCCCTGCCTGCCTGCCTGCCTGTCTGGTGCTGTGGTGGTGGGGTCCCTCTCTGAACCCTGAACAGGAATAAGGAGGGCAAGGGACCTGCCCACCAATGCCCAGGTCCTTTTGTGCCCCACCTTTCAATTGTTCTGGCTTCCCTTGAACTTCCCCCCAGGAAGACACAGGAGAGGGGAAAGGGAATGGGACTGAGGGTGGGAAACCTAAGGGACCCACTGGAGAATGGAGTTTGAGGTAGAGAAAGGTGAAATGCTGAGCTCATTTACTTAATGCCCCCCACCCCAATTCAACAATACATGTTCTGCTGAACATCTTCTTTGCACTTAGTCACAGACCGAGCTCGTCCCTGCCTTGATGGAGGTTGAGAGCCAGTGCTGGAGAAAGACATGAGAAAATAATTATTTCATTTTAGCAGTGATAAGAGCTGGAGGAAGTGTGTGCTGCAAGGACCTAGCTGGGTGGTGGTGAGCAGTCGTGGAAATGTCAGGGACAGACTCCTTAAGAGAAGGTACAGAAGCTAAGACTGGAAAGATCAGCAAGGGTTTGACTTGGCAAACAGATGGGGGAACAGTTCCAGGTGGAGGGAACAGAACACGTGTATGCTTAGAGGCAAGGAGAGCAGTGATTTCAAAGAACCCCTTAGAAGCCGAGTAGGGCTGTAGTTTGCGAAATTAGCAAGTGTAGAGTGGATGAGGAAAGATGAAGTTGGAGGTGTCTGCACAGGCCTATTGTAAGGAGCTTGGATTTTGTCCTAATAGTACTGGCAAGCCGTTGAGCGGTTTCATACTGGATCCAACCTGCTGAGGAAGTAGTACCCAGACTATTCACAGGGCAGGGAGACAGGCTAAAGAACACATGCAGAGCGGGAGGGTGCTTGCTAAAGCAGTTGTGAATGACCACCCCCGACACCCCACCCCACCCCTTTCACCCCGCTGCAGTCTACCAAGGATTGCCTCATATATCAACACCAGGCTCCGTCAATCTGTCCTCAGCTCACAGTGGCAGCACAGTGGCCTAGGAGGCCCAGGCAAGGTTAGGAAACCAGGCTGGGGTGTCACTTAAAAAAGGGAAGGAGAAACACTTTAAAATCATTGGCAAAGGAAGTTAAAAAGAAAGAAACTTTTATTATGGACATTTGCAAACATTTATAACCGTAGAAGAAATGCTATAATAAAGGACCATGGACCAATCATTTAACTTCAGCAACAATTCCTCCAGTCTTGTTTCATTTATATATCCATTCCTTCCCCCGACTCCCACTAGATTATTTTAAAGCAAATTCCTGACATATTGTTTTAACTGTAAACAGTTCCTAATGTATGTATTTCTAAAGGGGAAGACATAACCACAATACCGTTAGCACACTTAAGAAGCCATTAATTCAGTAATATCATTTAATATATATATATATATATAATCCATGTTCAAACTCCCCAATTGTCCTCAGAATGTGTTTTATAGCTGCTTTTCTCCCCAGTCCAGGATCCGTTCAAGTTTCACACATGGATACGTTGGTTGCTGTACCTCTTTAGTTTTTCTCTCTCTCCTTTTGAAACATCTTTGTTGAGGGATGATTCACATAGCATATAATTCACCTATTTTAATTGTACAGTGCAGTGGTTTTTAGTGTGGTCACAAAGTTGTGCCACCATCACAATCAATTCTGGAACTTTTTCATCAGTCCGCAAAGAATCCCCCTAAGCCTTAGGCAACACTAATTTCCTTTTTGTCTCTGTACGTTTGCCTTTTCTGGATATTTCATATAAATGGAATCATACCATATATGGTCTTTTGTGTTTGGCTTCTTTCACGTAGCATACTGTTTCGAGGTCCATTTAATTTGTAGCATGTATCAGTCCTTCATTCCCTTTTTTTTAAATAGCCAAATAATATTCCATTGCATGGATTTACTGTTTCATCTAAATTATACCTTTAGTCTCTTAATTGAGACTATATTTTCTACCCATTTGTTCTTTTGTCTTTCCTCACATTGACTTTTTTGGGGAAGAGTCTAGGTCAGTTGTCTTGTAGAAGGACCTACATTCTTGGTCTAATTGTTTTCTTATGCAGATTACGCAGTTTTGCCTAGAATAGCTCCTGGGGCCTGTAGAGTACTTCCCGTTATGTATGTCTGGAGACCCACACTCCCGGTTACCACCCTACTGGCTGATCTGAGTCTGAGCTCTCGATTAATGTGGTGATGACCAGATTTCTCCTTTACCACGGTGCCTTTTCCCTTTGTCACTTCTCCGTGATCTGTAGGCTGATAGGGTAAGACCACGCGCATGCCCTGTTCCGTAATGGGCTTTGCACTCAGCGCTTTGAGCATCATTGATGATCCTGGCCTGAATCCATTTTGACGTTTTGGTTTGCAAATGGTGATATTCTAATTCCATATACATTTTTATTTGGTATTTTTTTCTGTAAAGAAATGTTGCCCTCCCCACCCTACCACCACTTTTGGAGTTAATCATTTGTAGTCATTTTTCATATTCATGCTCAAATTGTCCCAAATTTGGCTTGTGGGAGCCCCTTTAAGCTGGCTTCTGTGTCCTTTTTAATATCACATCATTTTTTGAATACTTTCTTACCTCCCAGCATAGTAATGTTCTGGGTTCACCAGACATGTGGCATTAGCCATTTCTCCAAGGAGCCTGAGTTCCTTTTAATAGGAGACAGTATTTAAAAACCTACTAGTACTAGTAGGTGTTCTTACTGTGACTGAGGAGTCATTCCAGCTGGGCCCTTTCAATGGAGTGCTACAGGTGTGTGTGTGTGTGTGTGTGTGTGTGTTGCATATATATGTGTATGATGCATGTTTATGACATGTTTATATGTTTACGTGTACGACTTTGGAACAATAGGCACAGGTCATCAGTAGCAAACGCAGAGCCTGAGACCACCTCAGAGAGCCTGTGATCTCCCTGCTTGGCACTGGCTGCGACTGCACGGCTAGTAGGGCAGAGACAGGAAGGACTGACACCCACACTTACCATTCCACCTGCAACGCCATTACCTGCCAGCCTATCCTGACCCCTGGGTCCAGCCTCATTCCACAGAGCCTTGGACACAGTGATTCCAACATAAGTGTTTGTGGATGATGGCGATCTTTTTTGACCCCTGCAGAGACACCTGGAAAACAAGAGATTGTCCCGGGTCTCAAGGTGGAGAGATGGCAGAGAGAGAGAAGAGTTCTTCAGGCTTGGGTTCCAGTTTCCTTTTTTTAATTGCCTTGTGACCCTGGACAAATAAGTTGGTTTCTGCCAGCTTCAGTTTCACCAGGTGTAAAACGGAGATGACGCCACTGACCTTGCTGGGCTTGTGAGGATTAAGTGAGATGAGGTCACATGCCTCCCCTGGTGTCCGCTGCAGAAGCAGAAGCACCAGGAGCTCTCGCAGAACTTCCTCCCTCCGGTAGTTCCCCTCCTCATCCTCCTTATCATCACTGACAGCATCGGCATGGACTCTTGGGCTCTCACCAGAGGTGCTGGAGCACTGGTTGCCCTTCCCGGTGTGCCGGAGTGGGAGCATGGTGGTGGTGGTGGTGCTGTGTGTCAGTGACAGGGAGACTCCTGTAAACCGCAGAATCCATCCCAGAGCCTCCTCTCTTCCCCCTTCGCTCTCCCGGGCTTGTACAGTTGACCCTTGAACAATGCGGGGATTAGGGGTGCTGACCCCCTGTGCAGTTAAATCTACGGATGACTTTTGACTCCCCCACATTTAACTATACTCCCTCGGTATCCATGGGGGACTGGTTCCAGGACCCCTTGTGGGTACCAAAATCCATAGATATGCAAGCCCCTTATGTACAATGGCGTAGATCAATGCATACAGCCCATTCTCTGCATCCCTGGATTCCCAGCCACGAATCGAATATACTGTTTTTAATCCGCTGATGGTTGAATCTTTTGATGTGAAACCTAGGATACAAAGGGCCGACTGTATGCTTATTGAAAAAAATCCATGTATAAGTGGACCCAGTACAGGTGAAGCCCATGTTGTTTAAGGGTCAGCTGTATTTGCTTGGCCAGTGAATGAACCTTTGAGAGAGCTCTGCACCTGTCCCTTCTCCTTGGAGAGTGGGACCTGGGTTCATGCCATGCAGCCTCTGTCTGCCTTCCTCCAGGATTTGGCAAGTGCCCTGACTTTGGCAAGTGCCCTGGGGCAGAACTGATAACTTGGGAGGGTCCGGTGTAGGTAAGCTGGATTAGGTGATGAGTTAAAAACATCTACAGACGCTGTAATTGGTCATGTTGCTGTAATTGGTCACAAACATGACGTTGCCCCAGATCCTGGTAGGGCTGCTAGAGGAGCTGCTGGATGTAGGGGGCCTCAATGAAATGACAGAACATAGATCAGTGTGTGTCCAAGGGAGGTCCCCAGACTTTTTATCAGAGGTGCTCGCTCCCCTGAGTCTTGCTGAATCAAAAGCTCTGGGAGGTGCAACTCGGACTCGATTTAGGGCAAATTTCCCGGTTAATTCTGGTGCACTCCAAAACTCGAGGACCACTGGTAAAAGTTAGTGAAAACAAGGCTGAAAGAAGTCGTATTAATTGGCACAGTGTGGAGGCTAGTGAGTTCATTTTCTTGTCTGTGCCTTGGATGATCTATGAGGTCCTTTTTACCTAGAGCTCTTAGAACATTGGTTTTCATTTGTTGACTCTACTTACCAGGCAAAGTCGGTCTAAGTGGGAATAAGGGAATGAGGAGACCCCAGCAGGGACTCAGTCAAGCTCCCTGTGTTGCCTAATTAGCACATGGGGCTGTTCCCATCTCCAGACATTTTTCCTGCCCTGTGGAGCGGGGCTGTGCTAGCCTGGGGATTGTGTGTGTGTGTGTGTGTGTGTGTGTGTGTGTGGTGTGTGTGTGGTGTGTGTGTGGCGGGGTCAGGGAGGTGTGTGCTAGGTCCCTGAGGTTTGCTGGAGAAGTCCCTCCATGCTTTTCCTGGGCTTTTATCTGGAAAGTCTTGACAGCCACTTCCTTGCATTCCACTAGAGGAAGAAGGACTCACAGCAGCCACACACAGTTCTCACAGGCGAACCTGCTTCCCAGGCCGTTGTGTGGCTCAGGACAGGAGTGGACATCACCTGTGCTGCCTAAGCACCCTATTGAATCCCTCATGTAACTGCTAATAGTGGGACAATGAAGACCAGAATTGACCCTCCCCTTTGAGTTCATAGTCTCTTATGACCAATGTGGCCTTTACAGCTGGCCAGCCTTAATTTGCTGTGCCAGAACCATCCTAGGACTGGGGCAAGCTGCTGAGGACCTGTGGGCTCCAAGGTCCTTGGGACAGTGGTTTTCTTGCCAGCGACTGGAAGACATAGAAAGGCAATCCAAAGTCTAAATGAAAGCTGAACTGCGGCTCTCGGCTGAGGAATCCCTCCCTGCTTAGGGGTTGGCGAGCAGGAGGCACAGAGGTGGCTGAGTGCCCCAGTGCGCATGACACACAGATAGGGTTTGATGTGTCTGACCCGAGGGTTCAGATTAAGATGTCATGTTCTGAATCCTCAGTGCCAGGAGGTGGTGGCCTGCAATCTGCCTTAACTCTCTGCTCCCCAGTGGGTTCTGCAGGTTTAGGAAGCAAGCAGCAAGCAGAATCACTTACCAGCAGAGGGCAGCTGAGGGGTTAACTCCCATATCACAGATTGGGGAAAGAGGAGGCTGGCCTGGTTTGGAGCAGTTCCCTCAGAGCCGGTGCTGGAGGCTTCCCCTACTTCGCCTTCAAGCTCAGCACAGGAGCAGCGTGCAGTCAGGGGTACTCCTGCCTGCCCTCTCCCAGAATATGGTGACTTAGGAGTTAACGGCAGGCTAAACATCCCGAACTTCCTCAGCACGCGGCGTGTAACCAATCCCACCACCTTCAGGGAACCCGAATGAAAAAAGAGTGTCCAATATGGAGAACAGCTTTGATGATGCTTCTTGTCTCTCTCCCCAGAACCTGGGATCCTCATCACCAGGCAAAAAGCACAGCAAGGAAAACACCATCACGGTAAGTGGCTCCCACAGAGCGCTCACAGGTTGGGCGGCAAGCTGGGGCTTTCGGCCACGGCTGTTGCCATGACAACGCGGACCAAGTGGAGATGCCCAGCATGGAATCTGGGAAGTCCCAAAGCTTGAATGTAGCCGAAGTTACCTCCTGGGCCCCCTCTTCTGTTGATCTCATATCTCACTTTTCTCTCTGGAGGAATGAGTGGAAGGATGGTGATTGGAATGAGTGGAAGGATGGCAGAAGCCATTTTTGCAGGGTGGGCAGGAGTGGGTTGAAGGGGGTGGACTGTGCTCTGTGCAAGTGACGTGACGTGTAAATTATAGCCACAGCAGTGTTGCTTTTGTACAAGGTAACTTCTGGAAGATGTCAAAGTTAAAGGCAAGAGAAAGCACCCTAAGAATAGAGTTCTGGAAGTTCCCCAGAGGAAGCAGGCAGCTCCTGCCTAGAGTGGCCACACTGCCTCCCAGGGCTCTTCCAGAAGGCCACCAAGTCCCCAGGTGCGGGCTGAGAAAGACTCCCCCCCCCCCCACACACATCCATCAGCTCTGTCCCTGGGGAAAGTGGGCACTGGATGTCAGTGTCCTCTCTAAGTGGGCGGATGAGCTGTCCAGCTGCTCAAACAGCCAAGGACTTGGACATGTGAGAAGTGTGGTCCTAGGCTTGCCATTTTGCCACAAGCACAGCAGAGCTGGGAAAAGGGAGTTGCTCTTTCAGGCTCCGTCACACACAGTTCTGAGCATTTCTGACCACCCCCACGGAGATGAATCCAAGAGTGGGTGCACTTCCCTGGCTCTTGCAGCCTGAAAATCCTGCTATGGAAGAAAAAGAGGGTTAAGCAAACGATGATAATGACAACAATTGCTGCCACTTTTGTGTGCATTTAGTATGCACAAGTGGTGTTCCAAGTGGCTCATTTAGCTCTCTTTTCACTGTGTGTAGTGTAGGTGATAGAACCGATGACATATGGTGATTATGAACCTGGGCTTTGAAGCCCAAGTGTCAGTTACAGCACCTGTCAGCCGTTAACAACCTGGGGCAAGTTTCTCTGCCTTTTTGTGTCTCAGTGTCCACATCTGTATAATGAGGTATCTGTGCCGTAGGGACAGTGGAAGGACTAAGTCTACACAGAAAGCACTTAGAACAGAGGTGGCACGTAGGAAATGCTCCATGCATGCTCATTTTCTCGTCACCCTGTTTGCAGATGAGGAAACAGGCACAGAGCCACACCCCACCCAAGGCCACACAGCTGGGAACCATCAGGATTCCAGGCCTGTGCTCCTTCCCCCCACCCCTCAGCAGTACATCCAGTGGAAGTTGCCTCCTGAGGGCAGACCAGGGTGGCTCAGCCCGAGGGGACAGGATCAGCAGCTGCTTCCTTATTACTGGAGCTGATGGGCCGGGCAGGCCATGGGTAGACTTCCCGAGGGCACAATCCTCATCTTCAAATTGCCACAAAATGCCCCAGCGCGCTGGACCAAAGCAGGAGCTCCCCAGAGTACCCTGAAAGAGAGGAAAGAGGGAGAAGAACATAAGGTAGGGGGCTGGTATGTAGAATTATAGGAGATAAGTGAAAGAGAAATGAAAAGTGAAACGCAGAGAGTGAGGCCTCCCAAAATTACCTGAAAGGCCTTTGGTGACGGCCCAGACCACCAGGTGGGGCCCGATATACTTGCTGTGCCTCGTCTTTGAACCAGAGCTTCGGGCTCAGTCAGAGTGGGCCGGGTATGGCCCAGGATCTTCTTGGACAGCACACTTTGTCCATCTCTGGGTATCTTCCCGTCTTCCTTACCGTTGACCTAAATCAGTGCTTCGCACTAGCTAGCCTGCAAAGTGTAGTCAGTATCTGAAGCCTCTACGATACTTGTTTCAAATGCAGGATTCTTCCATGGACTCTTAGACTTACAGTCCATCTCTCTGGGGCCGGGCTTGTACTGTAACCGGTCCCCCAGGGTTTTAAGTAAGCACTCCAGCCCTGGGAAGTATTTGCTGTGGAAACTGAGCATGGGAGGGACTGGCCAATGGCAGAACGAGTGAGGGGCAGAGCCCCAGACTTGACCTAGGGCTGCTAGCTGCCCACCCAGTTGCCCCACGTCTCCAGGCTGGAGATGGGCTAAAACCTTTCTCTGCTGCCCTTTCGTTTCCACATAATACTCGTGCTCACTGCGCCCAGCCCCTTCTTCTGGGTTCTGATCCTACAGAGCGCGTGCTCTACAATGTGATGCTTCAGGGCCACTTGGGGGCGGGAAGCAAGGAGTCCAGGCTCCCAGGAGGCTGGGGCCCAGCTGACCACTCCAGCGTGTGGCGTTGGGTGAGCACTTCCCACGCTGTCTGATCCCATAGAATTTGCAGGCCTAGGAAGGAAAGGGTGGTGCACCCAGTTGCCAGCCTGGGTCTTGGTGGGTCAAAGAGTGAGGCCTGAGCTTGACTCTGACACTCCAGCTTCTTCACCCCCCCAGTGGCCTGGAGCGAGGTTTGAAAGGACAGACAAGTGCAGTGGCGCTGTGGGCCTGGCCGGCGATGGAGGGGGCTGCTTGGTCAGAATGGTGGACGCTAATGGCAATTCACAGCCCTTGGCATAAACATGATGTGTCAGAATCTAGAGGATTCCTGAAAAATGACAACGAAGCCATGCAGCCATACTCCGGTCCTGGAAAGAGGAGTTCAGGGACTGCTGTGGCTTGTTGGGGGCCCTGGAACGCTGTGTGGGAGTTCATGGGCTGGAAGGGTGTCCTTGGAGTCATTTCTTTCCTGCTTCATTCTACAGACCCAGCTGTGACATTTTCCTCTCCTGTGCTCTCTAGATCAGCCTCCCTCCAGGAGAAAATTCAGGGCCTGCTTGCTTGTGAAACCATCTTCTCTTTGAACAGGCAGCCAGATAGGTGCACAAGGAGCCGTGGCCTCTGCCCTCCAGCACAGTCTCTGTGCTGGTCTGGGGCCAGGACCTGGGTCGGAGGGGACGGGGCTGTGCTCAGGTCAGGCCCCTTGGGTGGGTCACACTTCTGTTCAGTGGCTCTCGTGCCATGGCCAGGTTTCTTAGTGGTGGCTACAACCCCTGCAGAATTCCCCAAATTCTGGGGGGCAGACCTGTGATTCTGGCTGCCCCTCTGCAGGATGGCCCTGGAAGAACCTTAGCTACACAGTGAGCACATGCCATCTCGTTGGGAAGGGGGTGCATTTACTCCGTTTATCTGAGGGTTAGAGAAAACAGAGCTGGTGTCAGAGTGAAGATGCTGCTGTTTGCGGATGGTGATCTCAGGGCCTGAGGGTGGGATTGGCTGCTGGAACTTTCCCTAAACAGTGCCTAGCCTCCCTCTCCTGCTCCCTGTCAAGGATCCCTTCTAACTTGAGTCCCTGCCTTGGGTGGAGGCATGACGTGTTCTTGGGGTGGACGTCTCAGCATGTTGGAAAGGCAGTGTGACATGGGTTAAGTGCCAGATTGCCTGGCTGCAGACCCTAACTCCACCGCTACACACAAGCTGTGTGATCTTGTGTGAGTTACTTAACCTCTCTGTGCCCTAGTTTCCTCATCTGTAAAATGGGGATAACAGTAAGCTGTGAGGATTAAATGAGGTAATACCTGTGAAGCATTTAGAACAGAGGCTGGCACGTTATTAGCTCTTGTCAGAGCAGAAGGTGATTCCTTACCATGTCCCCTGTGATTGTCGGGTGGAGGATAGGAATCGAGGCTCTTGCTGTGCCCAGGAGGCCCTAGGAGGAGGATAAGCTGTGTCCCAGAAGTGCAGAGGTGGTGTTAATCACCTGGACAGTGTCACTCAGGAGGGGACGGGAATCCATACGTGGAGGTTTCCATGGGGTAAGGCCTCTCCCACCTTCTCTTCCCTCTTTGGAGTTTGGAGCCTTGCTGGATGGAGCCCGGGGTTGCCTCTCCGTTGCCCGCCCTTCTAATCCAGAGATGTATGAGCCTTGACTTTGAGGCCTGAGGTCATAGAAGTACAGGGCAATGGTAAGACTGGTGGCCCAGGAAACTGACTCTAGACCCTGCTGTGCCACTGTTTAGCTGCATGATAGTGGGCAAGGGACTTAACCTCTCAGTGCCTCAGTTTCCTCGTCCGTGCATGAGCTTGCACTAGGCCTTTGCAAGTGGACATTTCAGCTCTAAATGCTCAGGACATCAGCACACCCCACAGCTGTCACCAACCCGCTCTGCTGCCACAGCCTCCCTCTCCCCGAATTGAGCCCTCCACCCACCACCGTGTTTCCTGTCCCAGTGAATTGAAGCACTCCTGTCTACCTAGGCCGGTCAACGCAGGCGTTCTGAGCCTCAGCACTACTGACATTTGGGGTTGGATAACTGTCCTTAGTGGGGGGTCTGTCCTGTGCAGTGTGGGATGTTTACCGCCCGCTTCCAGTAGCAAATCCACCGCCCACCCAGTTGTGACAACTAAAAATGTCTCCAGATTGACAAATGTCCCTGGGGTGGGGGAGACAAAGTCACCTCTGATAGACAGTCATTGAGTTCACTTCATGGTACTATGCAGTCTGTCTGCGATGTCGACCCCACATTTTTCTGCTTGTCCACTTTACTGCACTGCTCTGAGCCACCTTGACACCTCCTGGTCGCTGCAGAGCCTCCCCGGGTGGCTTGAGTCGGCTGCGTTCGTCCTCCACACCAGCGGGAGTGCTCGCCTCAGAGCAACCCGGTCACATCACTCCCATGCCAGGTGCTTCTGTGGCTCCCACTCCTGCAAGACCCCCTCCTGCCTCAGTGTTGTCTGCTCTCCGACTCGGCCCCAGCCACACAGCAGTGCCCTCCCTGACTGCCGTGGTTCATCCTCGGTCCCCCAGGCCCTTTTCCCCCCTGCAACACTCTTCACCTCCCACCCCGTACCCTCCCGACTGCCTCACCTAAATATTCTCTCCCAGCTTCCTCCCTTCCTATAGCCCCAGCACCCCATGGTACCCCACTGGTTGATTTATCCCGAAGTATTGCAATTGCTTATTTGTTGTTTGCCTTCCTCATGAGGCTGTAAAACCATTTAAGGCAGTCATTGCACCAAGCCTCTAGCCTCCAGTCATTGCACCAAGAAACATTTACTGTACCCGCTGTGCCAGGTACTGGGGAAACAACAGGATCCAATGGTCTTCCTCCCCTGGTGGAGCAGTCTGGCAAGGAAGAGAGATGCTAAATAAACAGTCACGAGAAGTGTAATTACACATGTGCGTGTGCAAAGTGCTAGGAAAATCTAGCGTAGTACACGGCACCAAGTAGCCATTCAATGAATGTTTGCATGGAAAGTGGACGAGCAGGTATTCACTGGATAGCATGGTATCGTTGAGCTCTGCTGTCCGCCCTTCTGGATTCGTATGTAGCGTCTGTGACCCTCCATTTTCCTCATATAAAATGAGGCCAGTGTTACCCAGCTCATGGGGTTGCTGGGAAGATGAAGTGAGAAGACATGCAAAACTCTTGGCAGGGTGCCCAAGTAAGGGCTCCCTAGGAATTCCACCCGTCACTACAACCACCTCCTGGAGGGCAGCAAGGTGTAGTTCTCCAGGTGCCCACGAGGGGTTGCCGGGCTTTGTGAGGATTCTGGGAAGTCCCTGTGGGAGACCTGGGAGTGAGAAATCCCCCAACCATCGTCCATAGAGGCCACCCTGGGGCCCCTGGTTAGGCCATCCAAGGGACAGTATTCTCACAAAGTGGCAGAAGCCACAAGGGGGATGAGACATTATCTTCTCCCATCCCCTCTCCCCCAACCCAACTAGGTCTCC
This sequence comes from Rhinolophus hipposideros, assembly GCF_964194185.1. Classification (NCBI taxonomy): domain Eukaryota; kingdom Metazoa; phylum Chordata; class Mammalia; order Chiroptera; family Rhinolophidae; genus Rhinolophus; species Rhinolophus hipposideros. The sequence goes on from NC_138066.1 coordinate 8,543,273, forward strand.
TTCAGTGGTTTGTACTGAGCCATTTGCAGGACCCCTTGCTTTGGAGACCCCTGACAGGGCACTTATACCACTCTGAGTGCCTTCGACCTCCTAGTTCCATGATTCTTAATGTCATAGTTAATTTATCATTAAGTTTGGTTGCAATTTTCATCGACGACATTATTAAGCCAAATAAAGATGGACTGTGATCACCATTTATTGAAACAAGACTAGCTGGAACATGAAATGAGGACTGTGTGAAACTTTGGAATCCATCCCTTATTTCCATGATTGCTGCAAACGAGCCCCATGCCACAGTGGGTCATCAGAGCCCCGAAGGAGACTCACCTCTGGACACACTTTGGGGTGTCAGCCCGAAGAGCGGGGTTGGGAGACCATTGCCTGATGCTGGGCACTGAGAGGCTGGCCCTCCCCTCCAGTAGGCTCCTGCAGGCCAGTAACGCCTTCGGTGGCTGTGGGTGCAGCACTGGGAGAGAACACCCCACCCCAGGGGACTTCCTTGGGCCTCTACCTTGACTTTGGTGGAATTTGGTCCTGCCAATCTCCAGGTATCTCTCGGTTATTCATGCCCCTGATCCTTCTTACCGTTTCATGCTTTCCTCCGGAGGGGGAGTATTCCCCCTGACTTCAGCCAGATGTCAGTATTTGAGAGGAGGGGGCTCCTTTCCTTGGCTAGACTTCTCCAGTGTTCTCCTCCCAGGACTGTACCCGGGGCAGCCGGGAGGCCTCGATTTACCTCCAGCTGCCCTCAGGCCCCTGAACCAGAGGTCATGGCTGAGGGCCATGGGCCTGAATCAGCTGTCAGAGGAGTTGGTTTGGCTTGCACAGACAGCCTTATTGTTGACGTGGTCATTACAATTCTGAACTTTGAATTAATTTGCCAACAGATCAAAATTGAGACATCCAGTAAAAATGGCAATCTTCGCTTCTGGTGAGTTATCACCTAACCTGACAACATCAGACTCCGCATTTGGTGGTGGGAGCTGAGAGGAATGTGCCCCTTACATGGCTCTCCATACACCCCCACCCCTTCCCGAAGCGGAAGCTGGTCACCCTCCCCACGCTCGAGCTGCAGTTTCTGCGATACGCAAGCACCTCACTTGTTGCGTGAACTGCCTGGCATTGGAGTTTGTGGCCTCTATCAAAAACTTTTCTGCACTGTTCTTACCTTGACCATATGATGGCTCCTACTTTAGGAGATGCTGAGACTGCAATGAAGGTTAAAGACGGACAGGGCTCAGGCCTTGCCTCCCTGAGGCTCTGCGGCTTCCACAAAGAACCAAATTATCCAGCTCCATAGGAGGGGACCAGGGCTTGAAGTGACATGCGCAGGAGCAGTGGCAAAGCCACGTCCACCAAGCGGTGAAAACCAGGGGTACCAGGAACATGCTCAGGAAAAACAGTCTGAGACAGATCCTACAGATTTCTCTACTGCACAATTCTGGGCTAGGGCCAGCCCCCGAAGTGCACATGGATTATCATTTTAACCACTCTTTGTTCATAGAATACATTATGAAATAAAATGCACAAGGTAACCCTCTCACCCTGACCCTGAGCCACGTAATTCCTTTCCTTGGAAGTAAATGATATTGTCAGCTTCCAGAAGTATTCTGTATGTAAATAACCAAATGTGTATGTATCCCCCCTCCTTTTTTACGCAAACGGCGGCATACAAGGTGTTGTACCCCTTGCTCCCACCCTTCCCCCTTAGTCTATCCTGACACACCTTTCTTATCAATCAATAAGAACTTTGTTGCTGTGTCTATCACCATGGATACAATTTCCATAGGTGCCTATCTGTCTCGTTCTTTGTTTAACCGTTCCCCGGCTGATGGACAATGGAGTTATGTCCAGCCTTATGCTACTACAAACAGCGCTGTGTGGTGAAAAACTGTGTCCATATGTCACTGCACACATGTGCAAATATATCTGTAGGATAGACTGTTGAGAGTAGAAGCGTTGGGTCAGAGGTTGTGGGTGTTTGCGATTTTGATGGATCCTGTTATTCCTCCCTCCAGAGGATTTGTACCAAAGCCAGCCCCTGCGGGGCGGGTGTGAGTGCCGGTTGCCCCTCATTTGAAATGTTGGCTGCTGGGCATCTCAGGATCCCAGTGCATGTTCTGTCAAGCAGATCCTGAAGGAGGCCCGGTAGTGCTACATCCGGGAGCAAAACCTTCCCAGCTTCTCCCAACCCTCCAGCCAAGTCATTTTCTTTCCTGTTCTGTGCCCTACAGATAAACTGTGTGACATTCCCTCACCCAGACACAATGCCAGAGCAGCAGCTGCTGAAACCAACTGAGTGGAGCTATTGTGACTATTTCTGGGTAAGTGGTGCCTCGGTTTCCCCCACACTGTGGCCCCAAGGCCCAGAAGTCAATACTCAGGAGGGGCACGAAGGGCCACAAGCTCAAAGAAAGAGGGGCCTCTCTTGGCCCCTAAAGGGCTGGCAGTAGATTTAGCATCTGAGGTAGGAACTTAAAACCCTCTTGGAGTCCAGATCATTCCATAAATCTGAGAGAATTTCTAGGGTTTTCATTCGTGGCAATACAGAAACCCCAGCCAGAAAGCAGGTAAGCTGGAGGGTCACTTTTTGTGCTGCTCAGTAAAGACAGGAGACTAGAATCAGCTTCAGTAAAGGAATCTGAGCTCCAGACCTGCTCTGTCACTCTTGTACGTGACCTGGGACAAGGGCTTCACCTACTGGGCCCCCCTGTTTCCATCAAAATCAAGGAGGTTGGGCACAAGGAGAGCTCCTGCTTTAACAACTCAGAACTTTTGCATGTTGTGTAATGGGTACAGAGCTGCTGTTTTGCAAGATAAAAAGAGTTCTGGAGGTGTGGTGGTGATGGTTGTGCTGGCCATGCGAACGTACTTAATTCCACTGAAGCGCACACTTAAAAATGGTTCAGATGGTACATTTTGTTATGAGTATTTTTCCACAATTCAATAAATATCTTTGACAAATGCATAATTCACCTCCTCAGAAACTCTAGGAATAGTCCTGGGCATTTGCATTTTAAAGTCAGCATGACTTGCCCATTCTGGAATCAGGTAGTGGTGACGGTCGCACAACCTTGTCAGTACATTGAAAACCACTGAACTGTACACTTAAAGAAAAAAAAAAAACTTTTGCAAAGACCCTGAAGAACATAAATAAATAAAATAAAAATGTTTTTTCACCACTCTGCAGAATGGATCATCTACACTTTTTAAAATTTGCTAACCAAGTACTACACGAGATAAAAGTGCTTCTTTCTTTCTACCAAATCACTTGTGCTTTAGAAGACATTCAGTGATTCCTGTTGTTTCCTGGCAGGGCCAGTTCCTATCGGCCCAGCTGTGTGTCTTTGGCCCAGCTGTGTTTCTTCCAGAGCCTCTGAGATCTGTGCAGAGGCAGCAGATATTATAAATAGGGCTCTGGCTTGGGCATCAGACAGACCTGGTGAGGGGTGAGCTCAGAAGTGAGGGTGAGCAGGGGTTAGACTGTGCAAGACTTCACGGGCCCTGCTCTGCTGACACAGCCATTGGAGCCCATTGCTTCAGGCTGCCTTTTCCCAGGGTGGATGACTTGCTTAGCATATCCATCCTCTGTGGGGACAGATGGGCCTCAGTATTTTGGATAATTTTTCTTTTGTTTTTTAATCAAGATGTAGCATTCATTCGTAGCACAAATCCTAAATGTACTTGGAGAAACTTAAATGGCCAGAGCAGCCCCATTGTGACATGGTGTACCCCATATGGTGGTGATTTCCCTGTCACGAGAGGTATTACAGTGTGGCTCAGAGGCCTTGGGTCAGGGCAGCTGAGGAAAGGATCCCTCATTGGGAAGGAACTGGGAGGGGTCCATAAAACCTTCATCTGCTTGACAATGGTAAGTGGGGTTCTCTCTAGGCGTCAGCAACCCCTTACCATTCCCTTCCTAAAATGTCTGTTCTGAAAGGGATCTTGAGTATACAACTCACTCCTATCTCAAGGGTGGGGTTGGGGGTGGGAGGACGCAGCCTAGGATTGGAAGGACCTGACCTTGTCACCCAGTGGCTGAGCTGACCCTGGGTCAGGATTCTCACTGACAACCTACATTCCCCTGGGATGTCAAAGGACATTTTTTTGACTCCTTCCATTCAGTATCAAAGCTTTTGACCCTGGATTCCTGGTGGGGAATGGCTGTGATGGAAGAGGTGCCAGCCAGGGCCTGGGGAGGCTCTGAGACTTGTTCTCCAGCAGCCACGGCTGTGAGGGCAGATGCCAAATAAATGTCATGCTGGGGGTGCCAGGCAGGAGGTGGGGCAGGGGGAGAGCAGGAAAGAGGTATGCAGACATCCTTGAGGAAGTACAGCCAAAACAAAGCCAAAGCACTTAATTTTGAAAATTTAAGAGTCTTTGCTTGCAAAATGAATTGGATACTAAGTTTCTGTTTTGTTGACTTGGCCATCTTCTCTGAGTCCTGATTTTTATTGAAAAATACCTAAGAGTAGGTACTATTTATTGAGTACTGAATATATGCTGAGCACTGTGCTAAGCTGTTTTCACATGTCATTTATCCCAAAATGACCATATGCAGTAGGTGCCATCATTTCTCCAGTTTCACATATGCAGCAACTCAGTCTTGGAGTGACTGAAGAACTTGCCTGAGGTCCCCGAGCTGGGATGTCAACCCTGGCAGCCTTCCTTTTTCCACTCTGGCTTCCCTTCCATCCAGTTTCTCCCCAGAAGCCACTGAGATCTTTTATGAATGTGCATTGGAGGATGTCACTGCCTGGCCGGTGCAAGAAGTTAACAGGAAATGGGATGGCACAGGGTTAGGGGCACGTGCCCCCAAGGTCACAGACTGTCCCAGCTTACGGTCAGGATGCCAAGACTCCCCAGAGGGTCCAGCTGGCCTCAGCAGCTGCCTGTTTGAAAGTAATAGGACATTGGGGATCAGAAAATAATAGGACCTGTGGTCTTGGCCACTTGCCCTTCCTCCTCTTTGAGCCAAGATTGGACACCCATCCTCCCTCTCAGGCTGAGGTCGGAGTTGCCAGGCTCATCGGTGTCCCTTCTGGGGTCTGTCTTCCCTATCCTCCATTCTCCATGGCTCCAGCCATCACCTACTCTTTCATGCTTCTGTTTCCTTTCTAGGCTGATAAGAAGGACCCCCAAGGCAACGGTACAGTGGCTGGGTTTGAACTGCTGCTTCAGAAACAACTGAAGGGCAAACAGATGCAGAAGGAGATGTCAGAATTCATCCGGGAGAGGTGAGGCCTGGGCCCTCCCAGCACCGGGACGGGTGGCACACCCACGCTGGCCCCTTCCCCCTGGGGGGCAGTCAGCATCAGGAATGAGCACTGCTCACCCAGGACTGGGTTTGGGTAGCACCACGGGGAGCGTGAGACTGGAGTCACAGACTCAGGGCCCTCGGGACACATCTGGCCAGCAAATGTGTTGCTTTGGCCGATGTAGTGTTTTTAAAGATTTGAACCAACATTTTATTTTTAATTGGTAGTTTTTCACATTAAAATCTGGATATGTTAGCATCTCTGGAGAAAGCAATAAGTCTGGGAACAGTGGCTCTGCATCCTTCATGAAACAATTGGCTGGAGCTGAGGAGCAAGGGCCCCTGGAGAGGGAGCGTGTGTTCCCAGATGGCCACAGGCCCCACCACTCCCTACTGTCTCCCCACACAGAACGCTTGGCTCCTATACTTACCTCCCTGGCCCTCACTGGAAGCACTGTCCCTTATAACAAAAAAGGAGAATGTTACCTTTCAGTTCATCATTGAACCAAAACTGTGTCCCAGGCTTAGGCATGCAGAACCCCTGCCCTGCCAATCCCATCCCTGCCTCAAGGTGCTCAGTCTAATGGGAGAGTTAGGTAAGGTGATTATGATAAGTGCAGGGATTCTAATAGTGCTTTATCTGAACATAGACGAGGAGATAAGTTCAGCCTGATCGAAGTAGGAAAAGCTACAAGAGAAGAAGTTCCTTTTCTATGTCCTCTCCAAGTTCGGAGAACCCATTAAGCACACACTGACATACCCACACACCTGCATCTCCACCACCCCCATATGCACATACCCTGCCCCCCCAAAAGTGTGCACTCATGCGTACACACAACTTTCCACTTGGAGTTCCAGAGCACACTGGAAATATTTATAGCAATATATTTACAATGTATTTAAAAATATTTCTTTTTTCGTTGTAACAACAATAATCAAGTTATAATTCTTTGGCCTTAAAGTATCTCTTTTCCTTAAGAGGCCCATTTTCTATTTATGGAATGAAATCTTTATGACCCGTTAAACAGGTAGGGAATTGAGAGGTTAAATAGCTCAGGTGCAAGAAAACCATAGTATCAGACAGGCAACTAGGAAAATGGTTGTTTATGAAAGCCGAAGTTTGAACACATGTATGGTTTATGCTTTCATAAAAATGTCATGTTTGCAAATAAACGGAACTCTTGTCTTCCGTAAGAAGTGCAGGCTCCTGCAGTTTCCTCAGTCCACTTGGGATCTCAGACGGAGAGCCTTTCAGAGCCGGGAGAGGCGAGAGCTGAGGTTCAGAGTGGGGAGCGTGCCAGGCCCGGGGGCAGGTATCTGGTGGTTTCTGTGGCCTCAGCATAAGGAAGCCAGACAGAGGGGGCGGTGATGCAGGCCCTGGCTCTGGAGGGGACGCCCCGGGAGCAGACCATGCCTGATATGTGTGGTGGGCACTGTGGAGCCCTTGGAGGTTTGAAGTTCAGAGTGTGACTTGGTTAGATCCGCTTTCCAGAGAGATCTCTTGGCCACAGGCTGGCTGTCCCTGTCATCCTGAGGAAGTTGGGGGCTCAAGGCAGAGTGAATGGAGAAGAAGCAATGGAGGAAGGAGATAGACGCGGGAGGACCTAGAGACCAGCCAGAGATGACATTGAAAGCAAAGCAGTGAGAGAAGGAACAAGGTTGCGGGTCTTTCAGTGAAGCAACTACTTGCGGGCCAAATCATGAAATAATTATTACTCAAAATGCTGCCATGGGGCTTGGTCAGGCTGCCATCTCTGCATCATCACACCCTTTGGGCAGCAGCTTCTGAGCGGCCGGGAAGCAGATGCTGGAGCTCTGGGAGAGACTTTGCATATTTACTATTTGCGGAGTGATGGACCAGGGGCTTTCTGAGGCCGGCTCTGATGTCACAAGGATAGCTCCTCCGTCTCCCACAAGGCCCCTGAGGCAGTGGACAATACCCCTGACAACACATTGAATACAGATGTGCCAGATAATACGGAACACTCCCCAAGAGTTGCCTTGAAAGTGTGTCAAGGGCCTGCCTGCTGGAAGCAAAATCCAAGGCAACTTCCCTCTCTGGGGAGATTGGTTTCCATGGAAATATTTGTGCCCTGCAGGCTTGACACTTAGAGGCATCGCGGAGCTGGGAGACCTAGGGTAAGGTTCTATTTCTGCTTCTGAGGGGCCGGCACCACCTTGGAGGGTCTAAACCCAGAGCCCTGGGGCTGGAAGGCAGTGGAAGACAGCCCTGCGTGTCCCTGTGTCCCTGTGGTCCATCACAAGTTACATTCATTAATTTAAGGGTCTGCCATGTGTCCAGCTCTGTGTTAGGAGCTATGACAGCTCATCTTCATTGCCTAGAGAGAGCGGTGGGACTATCCCATTTGCAGTTGAGGAGAGGAAGGTTCAGACAATTTCATTCGTTCATTCATTCATTCATTCATTCATTCATTCAACAAATATTTATTAAGTACTCACTGTGTGTCAGACAGACAGGCAAGAACCACACACTCTCAGCGCTTATGGTCCAATGCGTGCCTTTACACGGTTAATAAGTGGCAGGGCTGCAGGTCGGACCCACAGTCTAGCACTGGAGAGCTGACATGGTGGCTTTTCTCCCTTTGCAGGATAAAGATTGAGGAAGACTACGCCAAGAACTTAGCTAAGCTCTCTCAGAACTCCTTGGCCGCACAGGAAGAAGGGTGAGTGGGGAGGAAGAAGGGACACTCAGCAGGGGGGATTCCTTTTCACCCAGCACTGATTACTGCCATGGCCCCATGGCGGGGAAGTCTCCACAGGCCTGGCCCGAGGTGGGCGGCCATGACTCTGGGTGTGGCCATGTATGCTCAGGGTAGGCACGTCCACACGGTCGTCTCTCTCATGGCCGAGGGCCTCAGGCCATATGCTGGACTATGTCAGGACCCCTATGCCCTATCCCCTGGTAGCTGGGCACCAGCCCTCAGGCAGCCACTCCAACTCGCCTTTCTCTGAGGGCTGGCTGGTAGGAAACGGTGTGAGAGGATTCTGCACCTGCCCCTGTAGAATTCCCTGCTATGGGCCGGAGGCCCAGGCTCCCCTACTCCCCTAGTTGTGACATTCCAGACCTTGGGTGGGCCCTGGGCTGGGAGAGCCCCAGCCCGCCAGCCACAGAAGGATCCCTAATGGAGGGAAGACTGCAGCCATCTCTGTTCTGTCTTGTTAACAAAGAGTTTCAGCCTGCTGGTGTAAATGTAAAATGGTGCAGCTACTGTAGAAAGCAGTGTGGCAATGCCTCAAAAAACTCAACATAGAATTACTGTATGACCCAGCAATTCCACACATAGGTTTATACCCAAAAGAATTGAAAACAGATACTCAAACAAATAAATGTACACCAGTGTTCCGAGCAGCCCGATTCACAGTAGCCAAAACGTAGAAACAACCCAAATGTCCATCAAGGGATGACTGGATACAGAAATTGTGCTCTGTCCACACTGGATATGAGGATGTGTGACGGAATATTATTCATCCATGAAAAGGAATGAAGTACCGATCCATGCTACTACGTGGATGAAGTGAAAGAAGCAAGACCCAAAGGTTGCATATTGTATGATTCCATTTATGTGAAATGTCCAGAATAGGTAAATCTGTAGAGACGGAATGAAGATTTGTGGCAGCCTGGGGTTGGAGGAAAAGAGGGATTTGGGTGGTGGTGGGGGGGTAACTGCGTAATGGGCATGGGGTTTCTTTTGGTGGGGGTATGTGTTCATCTACTTGGGCTGCTATAACAGTACATGGGTGGCTGAAACAACAGAAGTTTAATTTCTCACATTTCTAGAGGCTGGGAGTCCAAGATCAAGGTGCCAGCAAGGGTAGGTGTCTGGTGAGAGCTCTCCTCTTGTGTTGCAGGAAGCCTCCTTCTCACCAGGGCCTTTCCTTTCCTTGGTAAACAGAGAGAGCAAGGTCTCCAGAGTCTCCTTATAAGAAACGAATCCTTTCGGATCAGGGCCCTACCCTTAGGACCTCATTTAACCTTAATTACTGTTATAGAGGGCCCATCTCCAAATAACAGTCACATTGGGGGGTTAGGGCTTCAACGTAGGAATTTGGGCAGGATACAAACATTCAGTCCATAACAGGGTGATAAAAATAGTTCAGAACTAGATAGAAGTGGTGGTTGCACAACATGGTGAATGTACTAAATGCCACTCGATTGTTCTCATTCAAACGATTGGTTTTATGTTATGTGAATTTCACCTTTATAATAAAAGCAAAGGCTCCAGAAGTTAGAGCTGGGAGGTCCCCGAGGTCCTCTGTCTAGTCTGACCCTCCTCCAGTGCAGTGTCTGAACCCCTCTTGTGAGGAGAAGTGAGCCCCAGAGGAAGGAAGACATTCTGTTATGGGATGGCTGTGGTTGTCAGAGGGCTGTGATGTTAAACAAGTCCAGATCTGCCTGCATGGCTTGACATCTCTCAGGGGACAGGGCTTTGCCAACCAAATGAGGCTTTGATTAAGGCCTCTGCATGGGCTTGCTGTGCAGCCAACAGGCCTCCTCTGAATGGTTTTCACCAACCCGCTGGCCACAGGCCACAGGGTGGCCCTGCAGGGCCAGTGTCTTCTTCCACGGACATAAATGAGGTTACCTCCGGCCCCCTTCTCCATGCACTGGGCCTGAGACAGGGCAGGAAGGGGGCTCGTGGAGGAGTCACCCCTCCCACCTGGGCCGGGCGCTTTTCTCGGTATCGCCATGCCTTGTGACTGCAGTGCTGCCCCAGCGTCTTCCTGCTTCCCACTCCTCGGCCCAGCCTGCTGCCAAGGACACTCTGTCCTGCCAACATGCATAGCATATGCTCCCAGCAGAACGAGTCGAGCCTGTACCACTGAGCTGTACACACATATACCTGCAAACACGGGGCAACTCAACACACTCACATCCATGCGTAACACTACTCACCTCCACCACGGGCACAAACACATGCCCCGTTGCCATCGCACGCACACACTAACCCCACGCACACTCTTCCTTCTAGCAGTCACTGTTGGGATGTGGGGGCGGGGGTGAATACATGGGTCCCCTATTCACAATGTGCTGCAATGCCGTTTTGCGTTTGATACACAGCTTTCAACATTAGCCCGGTCCACCTTGAAACTAAGCACAGCGCTGGAGCCTAGAAATTTGGGGCAGCCTAGGAAGGTGCTGATGGGGAGGCTTGAGCTGCTTTTGCAACTTGAGTGCTGTGTCCAAATTAGATTCCATAGGATATGTGCACATTGGTAAATAAACAGAATCAGGTTATTTATTTTGCCTTCAATTTTTCCCTCCTGTGTGGAAACGAAATGGAATTTTGGTCTTTTCTGGTTGGTAATTGTGACGGTGACATGTATTTTGATTTGGCATGCCTCAGACTATAGATTGGAATAGAAGTATATCTCAGATTTCATTTATTTTCATTAACTTACCAAATGAAAAAAATCTCTCTTCGAATGAAAGAATTTCTAAATTGCCTTCTTTCTCAATTGTCATGTTGCTCCAAGGGGACTGGGATATTGGAGGCCGGGGCCGGGAGGGTTTGCATGGAGGATGTATTAGCTCCGACAGGCTAGTTGATTGATGTCCTCCTCACATCTGTGAATGCCCAGCCTAGAGGTGGGGCCGAGGACATTGTCCTAAGTGTGTAACTGCTTCCTTCTGTCTTCCCAATAGCCCTCAGATGACACTCCCAGGTCACTACAATAGTCACTGGGCCACTTAATGACCACATGCTCTGCTGATGGTGGACTTGCAAATTCTCGGTCCTACCCGGGGCCTTTTAGCTTGTGGGCTTTTATTTCATCTTTGCAGGCTCATATGTAGCTCAGCTGCAGGGATGAACCCCTCTCCATCACCCTTTTATCAAGTTCCCACTCCTCCTAAGACTGTGTCTGTATGCTGTGTATAGCGTTGACTTTCACTGCAGGTCTGTGGCCCATCTTGAGATAATTTGTGTATGGCATGAGGTCGAGGTGAAGACTCCTTGTGTTCTCTATGGATACACAGGTGTGTCGGCACCATTTGTTAAAAGACTGTCCATCCTACATTGAGATCATTTGGCATCTTTGTTGCACATCAATCACCCGCTCCTGTGAGTCTGTTTCTGGACGTGTTCCCATATCCATATGATGACCAGGTCTGCTTCTACCCTCTCCTTCCCATCCTGGACATCCTACCCACCTGCCAAAACAGGTGATGAGCCAGGCCACCCAGAGCTGCCACAGCACAGTTCCCCGGAACTCAGACCCTCGAGGCTGAGACAAATGCCAGCAGCTTGGGTTGCCCCGTTTATCACTCCATCTCTTCTCTGGTGGGCTCCCCAGCCGGGATCACCTGAGGGGAACTTTCTTTGCTTCCAGACTTCTAGATAAAATCCGTCAGTCATTTCCCATAAACACCCACCTCAGCCGGAGCCAGCACCACAACCAGACAGGCCTGGCCTGTGATCAAAGGGATCCGTTATGTTCTGTTGGGTAATTCTCAACTGCTGGCTTCTCTGCTTGAGACTCAGAAGCCTCACAGCATGCTATCTTTTAATCAGCTTTTGCCACTGGAGTTTAATGAATTCTCCGGAGGAAGTGGCTTTTTGATGAAATGAAGTCAACTGAACATTCGGGGTGGAGTGGTCTGGAACCAGGTCTCAGGGGGATCATTTGGGATGTTGGCAAAGTTAAAGAGTTGTAAATAACAACAGTATGGCCTTGGGGGCCTACATTCCAAAGTCCTGGGGACTTCAGGAGATAGTTTCTGCTTGAAGCATCTTGCAGTGAAAGTGATTGAGCGTAGAGGACTGCCATTTTCTAGTAAGCTGTGTGCAACACTAGGGCTCACAATCCAGAATCAGTGCCAGTGGAGGGCCACAATCCTGCTGATGAGGATGGAGAGCCTTCTCTGCTGTGTGGGCATCCCTAGGAGGCCCCTAGACCCAAATGGTCCTCCTTTGCCCCCTCCCCCCCCAATGTCAGGCTGTTGGAGGTTTGCCTGCAAACAGGGCTGTGTGGTACTTTCCATTTGAGAAGGTTGTTCCCCAAGAAGGCACCTGTCCCCTCTCCATGATTTACCAGCAGGCGTTTGTGCCCCTTGTCAACAAACCAGGGAGGGGCGATGGGAAGACATGGGGAGAGCGGTTGGCCAGCTGCCCTCGCTGCAGTTGCACCCCGCCTTCCATGCATCTCCCCAGTCCTGCATTTCTGGGTATTTCCCCAGCTCCTCGGCTGTCTGCTACCGTCTGTTCACTCAGCTCGGTTTGGGATGGCTCCTCTGGCCCATGGGTTGAAATGCAATGCTCAAGTTTGCTTTGTGCCTGGCCTCTGCCTCATCCAAACCCACGGCATCGGGTATTGTGTGCGTCCCCAAGACACAGAGTCGAGAGCCACTGTCCCACCTCAGGAAGGGCTGTGGTGTCAGACATAATGTCGCTGTGGCTGTCCCCGAGTCTGACATTCTCCTTCGTGTTGCAGCTCTCTGGGAGAAGCATGGGCACAGGTGAAGAAGAGCCTTGCAGATGAGGCAGAAGTTCATCTCAAGTTCTCCGCCAAGGTAACCCCTCCCCACGGCCTGTCTGGGTTGGTCTTAAACAAGGTGTGCTGTTAAATGTGGAACAGCTGTCTCCTCAATGTATAGTGTTGGCCAATTGCGGTGGTGTAAATTTCAAGAGTCAGGAATCTATGCACAGAAGTACACTATTGGACAATGTTTCCAGCCACACCAATACAATAGTATCAATAACCAGAAATATCCACCAAGAGCATGGATGTTAGCAAAATGTAGTTAGGAAGTGATGCATGTGAGTATTTAGTACGCTTGTTTTTCACATAATGTATTAATTGAAAATGTAGATCAGTTAATTTTTAATATTGGCTGTGTCTTTAGCAACCAGCTCACAAAATTCCTACAAATTTAACACTGGGCTCTGGTGAGTCAGTACAAGCTGCCCCAGCATACCTCTGTGACGTGAGGGTGGATTCTCCGCAGCTCCTCACGTGGGCTTTTGTGTGATGAAAACCTGCCATCATGTTGCTGGGCTTTTGAAAGAATGTACTTCACGTTCTGCTGCTTCTTGGTATCAGGAGAGACTAGACCATGCCCAAGAGAGATTTGTTTTGCTCTGTTACAAGATTTCAGACTAGGTAACTGACCCTTCTTTCATTTGGTTCTCAAGACTCTAGCACATTGGCTTTGAGGACAGTGATGTTTGTGTCCTGTTCACTCTGCCCTCAGCACTCAGGATGGTGCCTGGTACACCGTAGATGATCAGTAAATATTTTCCGAAGTAATGCATGACTGGGACCCTCTGACTATCTCCTCTTGGCCCCCTACTCTTTTCAGGCCTATTTTCTCTCAAGATTTCTCCATGTTTCCAAATGACCCTTCCCTACTCCCTGGCTCATATCTCCAAATTCCCTCGGGCTCTTAGCTACTTTTCAAGGGAAAAATAAACCAGGTATCTAAGTGAAATAATTCACACTAAAGTGTGCAGGATGTGGGGCTACCCACTAGCATGCTTACCTTTTAAGGAAGAGACACCCCTGAGAGCCGCTCCATTCCCAGTGACCTTTGCTTCCGGGTGCCCACACTTTTCCCTCCACCCTCCCGCCATCACCAATCAGACACGACAGCCTGAGCGGGCACTCGGACAAAGTGCTTAACCTCTCCAAGCCCCCATTTTTAAATTAGGGGGCACACTACCTCCTTTACTGTTTGCAGGTAGTATCAGTAACAAGCTTTCTGACCTTAGGCAAGTCACTAGCACCTCTGAGCTTCCATTTGAACCCCAAAGATGGCTGCTCCTTCCTGGGGCTTCCATACGCAATGCTCACAGGTCCTGTCTCTTTTCTAGTACTTTCCCCGTGGCATTTGCAAAGCTGGGCTTTGGGGTCGCCATGGGATGTGCTCTGTTGGAGGACAGGAGTCTGGCTTTGTACCAGGCCTCCCCACACCTCCTCATTATGATTCCCTGTACACAGAAGGCAGAATGAATGACTTCAATGGCTGAGACACGTGAAGGAGCTTTATAAGGAGCTGGGATGGAAGGAAGGAACAGTGCTATTACCGTCTCCCCACTTCTCAAGGATGTTAGTGCCCAAAGAGTGAGTTGATACCCAGAGAGGTGTGCGTGAGAATTCCTGGCTCACAAATAGCGCCCTAACCACTTACACCAAGCACTTCCCAAGGAAATTGCCACTCAAGCTCTGGTAGAAAAGCTCTGAGTTAGGCTCTTTTCTGCCTCGCATACAGAGCAGCAAGTTATTTTTAAGCTGCAGATCATGGGTAGAGTACGTTTGGGGTTTCCCTCCCATCCTAGCCCTCAGCAGCTCTGTCCTCTGCAAGGTAGAAACCTCCATGACTGGTGAGATGAATGGGAAGGCTGCCATTGTGATGGGTGGGGCTGGGAGCCCAATCTGCACGAGTCCCCGAAAGGGCTCCTGCTGGATCCCCAGGAATCCTGGTGGCATTTAGCTTCCATCTGTAGCACCCTTGGTTCTAGATAGTTTATAGAGTACCCAGGTGACAGAACACGCTCCAGTGCTCTCTTTTCCTCTACTATTTCCTTTCACTATTACTCCTGCACCAACACTTCTGGCCGCCAAACAGTTTTCCCCACACTGATCAATTCTGACACCAGCTGGGTGTCCTGCAATATAATTCAATTGTGACACTAATGGCCTGGAGTTAGCACAGACCCCACAGGTTAAGGGCTCAGCCCCACAAGACTGCCCCCCACTTCAGATGCCAGTGGCGAGTAGTGGGGCCCCAGGTTACCTACCTTTCTGTTGACTTAGCTACACATTGGGGGTTCTCACAGCCCCCTTTCTCAGGTTTGATAATTTGTAAGAATGACTCACAGAACTCAGGAAACACTTACGTTTGCTGGTTTGTTATCTATTAAAGGATACGATGGATGATACAGATGAAGGGGTACACAGGGTAAGGTCTGGAAGGGTCCTGAGCCCCAGAGCTCTGTCCCTGTGGAGCTGGAGTGCATCACCTTCCTGGCACATGGATGTGTTCACCAACCTGGAAGCTCTCTGAACGCTGTAGTTTACAGTTTTTATGGAGGCTTCATCACGTACACATGATCCATTATTTACTCAATCTCCAGGTCCTCCATCCTCCCCAGAGGTGGAGGAGTGGGGCTGAAAGTTCCAAGCTTCAAATCATGGTTTGGTCTTTGCGGGGACCTGCCCCCATCCTGAAGCTATTCAGGAGCCCACCAAGAGTCACCTCATTCAAAGAAAAGGCACTCCAGTCACCCAGGAAATTCCCAGGGATGTAGGAGCTCTGTGACAGGAACTGGGGTCAACAACCAAATGTTAAAACAAAAGATGCTTCTAGCACATTTATCGCTTAGGAAATTACAAAGGTTTTAGGAGCTCTAGCCAGGAGCCACGGACAAAACCCAAAGTATTTATTTGTTATTATATCACAGTCATGCAAATGTTCTAGCTGGTGGAGTGCAGGATAGAAGTCATCTCACTTGATTTTATCAACCACGCTACAAGATAGCATCTCCATGTGACAAATGGGAAGGGGCAGAGGGGTTAAATCATAGCCTACGGACTCATGGCCTAGAGGGCTCAGCTACAGAGGAAGCAATGGAGAGGACTGAGTGAAGTGGAGACTTGACCCCCAGACCTTTTCCCCAGGCAGATTGGTGGCATTTAAACCATAACACCCTGTTTTGAGGAGCACTCTGCCCTCTCTAAGAGGCTGTCCGGGGTGGTGCTGCTGGCCCTCCAAATGGACATGACGTTTTAAGTCAGGGCTGACTTCACCATTCAGCTTATGGAAGGCATAGGAATGTCATGTAAAACAGGTTGGTTGTTTTTTTTGTTTTGTTTTGTTTTATTAGAACCTCTGCTGCTTCCAGCCTGTTGTCAGTTTTGGTGGCCTCAGGCGATCGCAGTAGCAGCCTAGTGGTTGTAAGGCTATTCTTTGAAAAGAAAGGGGCTCCAAGGATTTATTCCCTGTGGATAATACGGTTCCATATGCATGAAACCCATTTTAACCTCTACTCTAAAAGGCTCATTGAAATTCTACTCTTCTGTGTCAGGGCTCTTTAAGAAATGCAATTTTGTTATGGCCGTCTACTCGCTGAAGCCATTGTTAATAGCAACAGGCTGCTAAAAAGAAGTAAGATTGCTATGTACTCGTACAAAGGAAGTTACACCTGGCTCTAGCTGAAGAAGGGAGAATAGAAAAATTCTTTCTGATGGGAGAAAAATCTAATCATGCAGTTAGAGGCCATGCATTCCCCCAGTCAGAAGATTTTTGGGGAGAGCGTGGGAGTCAGGAGACATGAGTTTTACTCCCGTGTTATCAGTAACAAGCTTTCTGACCTTAGGCAAGTCACTAGCACCTCTGAGCTTCCATTTGAAATTTATTGACTGCAACGTGCAGTAGTGCATTTTATGTGGCTACCCAGGACACACAGGTATCCACACCCAATATCCACACATAGATACCCGTGCACATCCATAGCCAACACACACATTTCATGAAACAGTACTTAACCTTTCTGCCTAAAACGCACTCTGATATTTTCCTCCTGTCTGGTCTATTCCCATCAAAAAGCTGGTCCTCCTGAACAAGCTTTTTGGTCCTAAACTGATTTCACAGCTCTTAGCAACCCACTCTTTGAAAAGCACTGGACCAGGTAGTCCCTGAAATTTCCCCTTCAGATGACTCTTAATTCTCTTCTGATGTGTGAGGTGAAAGGAGGAAGAGGCTAAGTGTGCAGCAGTTCCAACAAGGCAAACCAAATGGCTCCCACAGCCTGTCCCACCCAAGACAGGCCAGCTCAAGAGTTCATGAGGATAAGCTTCTGGAAGGACTTCTGACTTCCCGTTAAACAAAAATACTTAAAAGTTAACAATTAGTATAAAAAGATACCCAGTTAACTTCTTTTTTAAAGAAAAGAAATTATGTGTTTTAAAAGTACTTAACATACAGAGGGAGAATCCATGGGATTGAATCACGCCTGACAGTGAGTAGCACTGTGTTTCCAGAATGCCATTGGGAATTTGGGGAAAGCATTTTGGTGTGTTGGCAGGCTTACAGGGCCTGGGGCTGGGTCCCTGGAATGTTGAAAAGCCCCTCCTGGGCACCTTAAAGTCTAGAGATCAACTCACTTTCCAGGTCCTCAGAAAGAGACCCCAGAGTTACTGAGTCAACAGGCAGAGTGAGTTAACCCTCATACATGCCCAGGCAGCTAAGTTATGCAGCTCCGTCTCCCCAGCAAACACCTCATCTGTATGGGAAAGGGGGAAAAGGGTTTGCCTGCCCTCCCTAGCTCTCAAGTTTGTAGCATCTTACAAACTGCCACCAGATGGGGGTATTTACCTATACAAGGAGACTTTCAAGGGCTCAGAAAAATAACAGACATTTACAACTAACATAAGGAGGAGAGGGGCATTTGGATGGCCCACTCCTGGTTAAGCCTTAAAGGTCATCCAACAACAAAACTTGTTTTGTCACCCAGCGCATCAGGCATTGAAGACTTTGTCATTCTCCCCAGTAGGGAAAGGGCACTCGGTCCGCACTCGCTCCAGCCAGGTGCTACGGACTTCTTGGTGGCCAGGCCAGCACGTCTCCTGCCCTCTTGGAACTCACAGGCCTGTGTAGTTGATTGTGTAGAACTAGGAACACCTAAGTCCTCCAGGTCTCCAGAGAAAAGATCAGGTCACGAGAGCCTGGTGAGGAGGAAGACGAGAGAAGTCCCAGAATCCCCAAGTGGGTGGGTGTGGGGTCATCTGTCCAGGGAACTTCAGCTGTGCTTCCTTCCCAGAGGTACTTCTGGGACAGGTAGAGGCCAAAGGACCCAGGAAAGCCATGTTGGTGGGGTCCCAGAAGGCCAAGTCAGGAGGGCATAGGAGGCTGAGTTGGGTAGGGACTCTGAGAGGCTGAGTCAGGGAGGCTCTAGGCTGCTCACTGGCTTTGACCACAACAGGTCCACATTGATCTGTTTTCTTATCACATACATCTCATGTTCACACCAAACCAAAAACAGTTTTAAGTAAAAGTTCTTCAAAACGGAGTGGAATGGGAAAGAGGGAAGGAATAGAAGAAAAGGAAAAAAAGCTTGGAAACACAAGGTCACCCAGCTCCTCTCAGAGCAAAACTCTTTCTCTAGTGCACATGTTATGAGGCTGGTTCCCTGTGGTGGGATGGGAAGTGTACCAGTCTCTGCAGACCAGTGAGGTGAAAACCCCCTGAGCACAGCCCAGCAGAGGGACCCTGTAAGTTCCCACCACACTTCAGATGGTTCCCACCACAGATTCCTGGAGCTTTGGACCATGTCCAGATCACCTTCGTAATCTCTGCACCCAGCACAAAGCAGATATTCAATAAATAGAATCGATCTGAGATCACCTAATTAGCATCCACACGGCATCTGTGTGCCAAGGGCTTACAGACAGAAATGGTGGCTTGGTTTCTGCCCCCAGAAAGCTCCCAGTTTGGAAAGTAAGGGAGATAGACACCCAAGCAGAACCCTCCAAGAAGCTGTGGGAACTTAGAGGAGGAAGGAGGTAGCTGACAAAGGACTTGGAAAGCTCCAGACTCTAACCGGTCCAACCATCAGTGTGAACGCTGGGGCCTGGCGTGATTTCCTAAACCACAACCTGACAAGCAGCCACTCGTTTCTACCCTTCCTGTGAGAGGGGCCAGGCCACCGTCTCAGGCCGCATCCTTACATGAAGAGGTGGGAGAATGCCCCCCTCTCTCCTCCACTTGCTTGCAGCTGATGCCCTGGGGTCCTCAATGTATCCCCCTCCCAACTCTCCTTGACAGCTTCACAGTGAGGTAGAGAAGCCCCTGATGAACTTCCGTGAGAACTTCAAGAAAGACATGAAAAAGTGTGACCACCACATCGCTGACCTCCGCAAGCAACTCGCCAGCCGCTACGCCGCAGTGGAGAAGGTGGGGGGGCCCAGAATGCTGGGTGAGCGGGAGGTGGGGGCCGCTGGAAGAGGGTGGGCTATGAACTAGCAGGGGCTGTGTGTGCCAGGGTGGGATGGGTGGGTGGAGGGACTCCAGCCCACACCTGAGCGACCTGCCTGTCTCCACAGCCAAAGGGCAGATAGGAGCTACTTCCCCATGGAGCTTGGACCACTGCTTGGTACTTCTGGGACAGGTAGAGGCCAAAGGACCCAGGACATCAGGCTTATAGGGTACACCTGCCGTGGGAGATGTAGTGGGCTCCATCAGTCACATGACACGAGGTACACCCATGTTTTTGTGGGACACGGAGCCTGGATGTGCTGTCTGACCACAGAAGGCCCCTCTGTGTGGGCCTTGCCTGGCAGATTCCTTCCTGACCGAATCACTCCCCTGCCAGAGGCCTGAGAGGTCTGAGCTCGGTGGGAGCTGATGGCCAGCCCTGGAGGGAAGAGAGTTCTCCCCAGGGGCTGACTCCAGTGCCGCAGGAAGGGTTTAGGAGAAGGGGGCACGTACAGCTGCAGGTACCTGCCAGCGGCCACCACCAAACTGCCACCAAAGGGCCTGTCCTGCCCCAGAATGGAGTGTGACTGGTGCTGCCATCTGCTAAGCATTGGTGCCAGGTGACACAGATGACCTGTGGTTCCTTGCATCCTGGAAAGACTGTGATTTTAGCACTGCCTGGCCCTCAGTACGTGCACGTGTCCCAATGACAATGTGGTCTGAGAGGCTTGCTCTAGGCCAGGTCAGGATGCAGCTGAGAGAGGTGAGGATGAGAAGACGTGCTGCAGCCTCTGTGGAGGAATGCTAGTCTAGCTGCTGCTCCTCTCGGAGCCGCAATGGCATCGTACACAAAAGCAGAAATGACAGGACTTGCCGAGAAAAGGGAAGGCTGGGCCACACGACCCGTGGGGCCCTCGTCGCGCTGAGCCCTGTGAACAGCTTCTCCATGTCCTTGGCCCCCAGGCCCGGAAAGCTCTCACGGAACGGCAGAGAGACCTGGAGATGAAGACGCAGCAGCTGGAGATCAAATTGAGCAACAAGACAGAGGAGGACATCAAAAAGGCGAGGAGGAAGTCCACGCAGGCCGGTGAGTGCTGGGAACCACTGCCCACCTGTCCTCACCTGGGGAGGGGAACACAGCAAGGAGAGGGCTGGGGGTGAGGTACCAGGAAGGTGCATCGCCCATGGTAAGGCTGGCGGGCTGGGGCGGGGGCTGTGGAGCAGAGAGCAGGCTAAGCTGCAGGCCGTGGTGGCGACTGGGCTTCTCCCATTCTCCCCAGCGAGGGCTCCTTCCTGCCCAGGCCCTGGCTCTCTGACCGGCAGGTGCTAACTCCTCCATGCACCCGGAATTCAGGGGTCCTGGCCCTGTGTAGAGCCCTCAGAGAAGTACAAACCCCACCCACCCAGGGGGTGATACTCCAGAGATTCACCTTTGTTGATGGGTTCCTGCCCCAGCCAGGGGCTGACATTTTGTTCCATGAAATAACCATTATGTCAGATTCTCCCTAAAAGATGCCTCCAGTGAGTTGGTTTCTGCTTCCACCTAGTGGTAAAAATTAGCTAATGCCCAAAAAAGGGGGAGAAAGCCAGTCAGAACTATTAGGTTGGTGCAAAAGTAATTGCGATTTAAAAGGTTAAAAACAGCGGCACAAACCACAATTATTTTTGCACCAACCTAATAGTAAAAAACTTACCAAATATGTCTAAAAAAAAAAAACCAGTTTCACTGCACGCAAGGACAATACATATTGCATTCTGGGATTGAAATGTGTGCTGTAGGATTAAGATGGTCTGTAGGTCCCTTTCACCTCAACTTCTGATGAACCTGGTACAATCAATTCATTATAGAATGAAGCAGCCACCATACAGACATTTTGAAATAACATGGTATAAATATAAATCGGTAACAAAATAATAGAATATAAACATAATGTTTGATATAAAGATCTTATAACACACAGTGATAAATGACTGGATCCAGAAACAGAAGGCATAAAATACTTATTGGAAGTGGGAAGGGAAACAGGTTGAGGAGTGGCATATTTAAATTTATTTAATTTATTAAATTATTAAATAAAATTATATTGCAAAATCAATATCTTTGCTTGGGAAAAACTTTTAATCAGCACATAAGCACATAAAATCTTAATTTGCCTGATATAATCACTGTCAATACTTCCTAGTGTTTTAATTTTTTTTAAAGCTTTTAAATATTTATATTTAAATGCATACACATTAGATCATGTTGTACTCTCTGTTCTGAACTTATATTTTAATTGATAACTCACAGAGATAGCTACATTCCATTACCAATACATTTAATCATCCATCTATTCGTGTCTATCAGACTTTTTTAATGGCTGAAGAGTTTCCAAGTATATGGTTGTTATCCAAATTTATTTCATCGTTTTCCTAATTGATTTTTGTAGGACTTTCAGATTGTTTCGGAGTATTTGGCAATGCCAACAATGCTATGTCTTTGTAAATGTGTCTGTGTGCGAGACTAAATCTACATTTTGATTGATATTTCCAAACTGTTTTCAGAGAGCTGTGCCCACCAGTAACAGTGATAAATGCCTGTTCTCTAAACTCTTGTCAACGCTGTGTGTGTTATCAACTTGTGACATTATAGCTCTCTGGTGAAAAATAATTATCTTGTTGTTAATTTAATTTACTTTTTTTTCATTGAACTTGAGCATTTTAAAAATAGACTTACAAGTCATCTGTGACTTTTTTCTGTGAACTGAATAATGCATATCCTTTCCCCATTTTCTAGTGGCTGGTCGTTTTATTGATTGATTAATAGGGATTATTTATGTGTTAGAAAAAATGTTGTTTTGTCTTTGAGTTGCAGATATTTTTCCTAGATTGTTGTTTATCTTTTATTTTGGTTCTTTTGCCTTTTGGTGGGGCTTTTTGGGGCTTGTTTCTTGTTATTTTTTTGTGTAGTGATTTTTTTCCCTTATGAATCTAGGTTTTGTGACTGACAGACTTAGAAAGACCTTCCCCCCTTTTAAATCACATTTTTCTTTCCTTTTTTTTTTGGCCTCAGGTTAAAAAAAAAAAGTTAAATATGTAGGCCACAAGACACTTATTTTTCCTCACACCCCTGCCTTAACCATATTTCCTAAATTCTGATTTGCAGGGTTTTCATTCTCATATTGTAGATATTTTATTATTTGTGATTTGATTTCATCTTTGAGCCAAATTTAAAATAAAATCTTTTCATGAGTTCAGATTTTGTACTGTTGTTTTCTAATCTTGCTATTTGTTTCTTGCTTTATTGCAGTCATCAGATAATATAGTTTCTTATTTCTATAGCTTGGAATTATTTGTGATGAAAATGACTAGTCCTTAGACCCAACTCTAAAAAATACCACTTTTCTGTGTGCCAGGCACCAGGCTACATACGTGCCTTAGAGCATTCTGTCCCTTATACATATCCTTTCCCTTATACTTATATCCTTATACAAGTCTTCCTGTAGGGAGGTTGTTTTGTTTTGTTTTGTTTTGTTTTGTTTGTTTGTTTGTTTGTTTTGTTTTGTTTTGCTGGGAACAGTGTGATTTTCTAGGACCCATCAGCTCTAAGTCAAGTCGTTGTTTTCAATCTAGTTGTGGAGGGTGCAGCTCAGCTTCAAGTCAAGCCATTGTTTTCACTCTAGTTGTGGAGCGTGCAGCTCACTGGCCCATGTTGGAATCGAACCAGCGGTATTGGTGTTATGAGCATTGCGCTCTAACCAACCGAGCCAACTGGCCGCCCAGGAGGTATATTTTTTTTAATAGCCTTTTACAGGTGAGGAAACTGATTGCAAACAGGATGAGAAATATCCGCAAGGCCTAAGTTATGGAGTGTGTGGCCCAGAATTCTTTCCTCTTTTATTCCAAAGACTTTACTTGACACTATTTTGCTGGACAGCCTATTACCCAAAAAAATGCCATCTTTTCTTTCCTTCTGCTCCCTTTCCTCCCCCTCCATTATCTTTTTCAAGACTACTGGAAGGGAGGGCAGCTGGATCCTCACACGGCTTGACTTTATTTTGTCTCATCATCCTCATCACTGTAGCTCGTGTTTCAGTTTGCTGATTCTGGATCAGTGTCCGTTCCAGGCACTTTACATATTTTGATGTATTTAATCTTCACCATGACTCTGAAGGTACCATTATTATCCCCATCGTACAGATGAGGAAACTGAAGTGCAGACAGGTTCATTGACTTGTTCAAGATTGCATGGCTAGTAAACAGTGGAGCTGGTGTGACAGCCCGGGTATTCTGGTTCCAGAATCCGTGTACTGTTCAGAAGGGTTCCATTTCAAACCCTTGCGCTGCAGAGAGAAGACACACCTTCCTTCACCTACCCTATTTCCTGATGTTGTGGAACTTACCAAAGCATGTTCTCAAAATCAGGATTGACAAATAGGGCTTTGGGAGTTTTATGTTGGTTGTGTCTTTATAGGACAACATGCTAAGTCCATCCTGGGTTAGGCACGGAGTCTTGGTGGGCATGCATTAGTAGTGAAGTATCAACTTTCTTCCCTCCAGTTCCAGTCAGTTGGGATCAAGGGCCCAGTCCTTGGCCTTGAACCAAGATCAAAATGAATGAAGGCCTTGATTTGGGTTCTGTTACTCAAGGGTCGTCTCCTAGCCAGTGGTGTGGTTCAGGGGGAAGGGGGCTACTATTTAGGCCTTGGGTCATGTTTTCTTTCTCTTTCATATGAGAATACATATCAACAAGGTGATGTTATAGGAATAACTTTGAATCTGCTCCAGTTACTAGATTTACAGAGTAAATCAGTTAGCTTTGGTTGGCTCATGAGTTTTTTCCGTCAAGAGCAAAGACCATGATGCTCTCTGGAACCGTGTGATGATCTAACCTACATTTAGACCAAGAGGTACGTTCCAGAGGTGCTTCTCTGTAATGTGCCCGCATATCACCTGAGGATCTTGTACAAATGCAGTTTCTGATTAACCAGGTAACAGGCACATCTTGAGCTCTGCATTTCTAGCAAGCTCCCAGAGCATACTGACGGTGCTTTTCTAGGAACTGTGTACTGTGCAGCAGGATTCTGGGGTGCTGGTACCTTAGTAATGTTTGCAGTTACTTTAGAGTTCGTTTTCTTTCTAATTACAAAATGTTTCAAACGTACATATGATTACAGAAAACAATGTACTAGTTATCAAGATGGAATAGTTAATGTTTGTTTCAGATCTCTTTCTTATGAAATAAAATGCTATAAAAAGAGCTCATTTCCTCCTAACCATCCTTTCTCTGTTTCCTAACATAAGCGCTATCCTGATACTGGTGTGTAACGCTCTAGTTCATGTTTTCATACCGTTACCACACATGGATGAGCCATAAACCATCAGACACATTATTTTGCGTTTCAGAATGGCATCGTGCCACATGTGTATAAATACACACACACAGACATAATTTGAAAATTTTTCTTCTTTTACTCTTAACTAGTACCAAGTTGCTTGTGACATGTTTTAACCAAGAAAGACTCTCCAATGTGAAATGAAACTGCCATCTTTAGAGAGGAAGCATTTCTTGGACTCATGATAGGGTTGTAGGTCCTAGGAGTAACCCACCACTGACCACCCCCCCACACACACACACACACTTAGAAACCCCCATCCTGAATTCTTGGGGTTTGGGGTCAAGTACAGATGGGCACTCTGAAGCTGGTCTGTTGCGGTGCTGCATTGTCCCCTCTCTTTGTTGTCTTTTCCCCTCCCACCCACTTTCCAATGGCCTCCATGACCCCAAGAAGTGGAGAGGGCATGGCTGTGGGGTGCACGTGGGAGAGGGCAGCTATGGCAAGGACAGGACAGAACGTGATTGTGGTATTGGTCTTTTCCAGGAGATGACCTCATGCGCTGTGTGGACCTCTACAACCAGGCCCAGTCCAAGTGGTTTGAAGAGATGGTGACAACCACATTGGTGAGTGCCCAGAAATGTGTATGTATGTCAGTCTAGGGACTGGCTCTCAGGACACCCTGGATCAATGCAGGCAGGCATATAGGTCCTAGAGTGGAGGTGACTATAGAGACGGTCATTAGATCTGCTCTAGTGTTGGGGTCAAGACCTTGACTCTGGGCTAGTCTCTATTGATTCAAGTCCTTGCTCTGGCACTTTCTATCTGTGTGAATGAACAAAGGCAGGGGGTGAGTCTTGCTATATCCTCCTTGGCTGTCCCCTGAGGAATCAGGTTCAACTGAGGATGCCCTCAATCAAGTGGACAGTGGCCTCTTTTGGACAAATAGCCAAGTTGTAGGAAGTGTGACCCTCCTACCCCCAGATGAGTCACAGGTCCTAGAAAAGAGATCCTTGCAAGGTGCAGAAATGGTGAGATTGGGGAGCTGTGTAGGAAGAATTGGGGCGGGGGAGGCCCATGACCAAGGGGTGTGAGGAATAGACAAGACCCTCTTTTTGCCTTTCTGAGTTTCTCTTGTGAATGGGGCAGCGTCTCCTCCTCAGTCAGTACCTGTTGCAGTGAAATGTAGTTGGTACTTGGTGCTGTTGGGCCAGATGAGAAAGGAGACATCATGCTAGGTGCTTATTGCATCATCCCACTGCCCGAAACCACCCCCATCCATGCAGCACAGAACGGTGACCTGGTTTTCCTCCTGGTTAATCTCCTAATTAAGCCCCTTGCTTGACCCCCTCTCTGGTTAATCACCTGGGCAGTGACCTAGTTGCTCACAGAATAACAGCTGTGATCCCCTAAATTCCAAAGATGCAGCACCACCTAGAAACCAAAGGACAAACACTTTCCACTCTTCCCTCTGACAGCGGCCACCCCACTCCCACCGCCCCCGTCTCCCCTGGCCTGGCCTGTCCCTCAGCACTAGGGGTGGACAGAGGAGAGAGGTTGCCCAGCAGAGGCCCAGGGACAAAGCCCCAGGAGTTTGGGGCACAGACACTCCCTCATGTGTCCCATTTCTCCACCCCATTGGGGAACTGGAGCTGGGGCTGCACTGGTGCAGAATCGTGATTAAGACCACAACAGACCCTGGTTCAAATCCCACTCTTCCCATAATTCCGTGGCGCTTTGGGGAAATGACGTTACCTTTTTGGGTTTATTCCCTTGTTTGGAAAGCGGATAAGAACAGAACCTATGTCTTAAAATTATTGTAAGGACAGTTAAGTAATACGTGTAAAGCTCTTAGCACCCACCATGCCTGCAGGACAGGATTTAGGACATAATAGCTGCTGTGTTATCATTATCTTCACCTGCACCTCTGGATGCAGAGTGAGTTCTCTGTCATATCCCAGAGGCTCAGATGGGATCGGGTCTAAGCAGGTGGCCGCTTGTGTGGTGTGTCTAGGGTGGTCTGAGACCTGTCTGGTGAGAAGGTCCCCAAGTTGAGGGGACATGCTCTGAGGTCTCTGGTCTTTTCCTCCTGTGCAGGAGCTGGAGCGGCTGGAGGTGGAGAGAGTGGAGATGATCCGGCAGCATCTGTGCCAGTACACACAGCTGCGGCATGAAACGGACATGTTCAACCAAAGCGTGAGTTCCCCTTCCCCAGGCCGAGGCCAGCAGGACCCCTGGGGTACCCCCGGCCAAAGAGAGCCAACTGCCACTGTGCCATGGCAGGTTAAGTGGTCACTACAAGTAAATCTGTCGTGAAGATGGGCAGTGGGCAGGTTCTCGGGCCTGCAGGCGACCTCTTGGGGTGGATTGTAGATTGTCCTGGACGCCCGTGTGATCCCATCTGACATGCATGAAATAGACGCAACACACATGAGCTGTTACCATGAGGAGACATTAGCTCATCATAGTTAAAATACCTAAAAACATGATTGCCTACCCCAGGGAATTTCTTACCACCACCACCCCCTAAAGAACTAGAAATATTCAGAATGTCTAAAGCTAAAATTCTATTTGTCCTAATCTGTGGTGGTAAATGGGAGAACAAATGGAGGAGCTGGTCACAGACCTGGAGACATTTCTGCCCTTTCATCCAGCCCTGAGGTCTGCAGGGTAGAGTGCACCGAGTGAGAAGCAAGGTGGGAAGGAGAGGTCCGGGCTCCCTGCTGGCACAGCCCTGTGCACGTCTGTCCCTCCCACGGGCTTCCCCGGAGGCCCTACATCCCTCTGTAGACGCTGTTGTGACAGGCACAAAGGCCTGAGCAGAATGGCTCAGAGCTAGTGTCCCTGGCTTGGCTGCCACCTCTGACGGTGTCTCCTCTTCTCCGTCCCTTGCAGACAGTCGAGCCTGTGGATCAACTGCTTCGAAAAGTGGACCCAGCCAAAGACAGGGAGCTGTGGGTTAGAGAGCACAAGACAGGCAACATCCGCCCTGTGGACATGGAGATCTAGAAGGGCGCGTGGGCCCCGGGGGTCCTGCCAAGGAGAGGGGCTGAGGGACCAATGGAGAGGAGGTGGTGGTTCCCATCATGGGGCCTGCTGCCCAGTGGAGCTGCCCTCCCACCCACTCTCCTGGTCCACTGAGGAGAGGGGAGGGTGTGCTGATTCCCCAAGTAGCTGGTTTTTCCAGGACAGCCTGGATGGCCCTGCTGGGAGCTCCCCAGTGTTCCCAGGCCAGGAAGATGGATTCACTGCCCTGCTCTTGTCTCTGAGGCCGAAGCCCCCCCAACTGCCGTGCCGTGCTTGCCGCTCCGAGAACAAACTGAAGCTGGAACTTTATGATCCCTACTGAGCAACACAGGGGTCACCTCCCCACCCAGAGCCAGCTATGTCACATGTGTGTGCCCCTGGAAGCCCGAAAGCCCTTCCTCCAGCTGGCCTCCTTGTCTCCAGGGCTTTGAAGTGTCAGGGGAGGGACGTCTCTATCTCCAAGCCAATGTGTCAGGATCAGAATTGTGGATGGAAGTCACCATTCATCTGAACAGCCCACGCTCAGCATCCTCTGCAGTCCTCTATTTTTCCCATTGCATTCTGGGAGCCCACATCCTGCTCTTATCTGTCACGTTTCATCATCAAGGGTCTTGGGAAGAAGGCTTGGTTCCTGTTTTCCCAGACTGACCCTGCCTGGAGAGGTCAGGATGGAACTACCTCATTCAGCAAATTAGCCGTGTGTCAGAGCGTTGAATTGTGTTTCCTATTAGAGCAGGCATCTTCTGTAAAGTCTTCTCTCTGGAAATCCCAATGCACCCAACCTTCATACACTCCCTCTTCCTACCCCACCCCCTCCCATGCCCTTAATGGGGCTGGGTCAGTCCTGTGTGGGACATGGGTTGGGGCAAGTCTTTGTCATCCCCCAGATGCTCCACCTGCTTCTGCGTGGCTGGATTGGAACTGCTGTCCCTTGTATGGTTTTCTCTCCCTGGTGGTCCCTGTGCAGGCACTGAAGACTCATGTGGCCACAATAAGTTGTCCCCTACTAGGCAGTGTCCTTCCACCTTGGCTTCCTAGCTCCTTTTGCACATTCCAGAGCCTGCCACTGAGCCCTGGCTTGGTGCTGGTTCCATCGTCCCCTTTCTCCATCTCCTGATTCCTGGAAAAGCCTGGTCTGAGTGTGACTTAGACAGCTTGCAGGGCTGCCATCGGGCCCTTGCTTATCACTGTCTCCCTTTCCAAACCATGTTCTCCATCATGTTAAGTCTTGAGAATCAGTTTGAAGGGGCCAGAAGAATAAAAGGGACATGAAGGAGGTCACACAGCTAGGCAAGGGGCCAATTCTAGCCTGGAACCCACGCCCTAAGAACCCATCTTTCTTAGTTAATCTTTCCCATCGATTGCTTCAAATTTACAGGACCCACGTACTTCACAGGAGGGCAGAATTCTAAGCACAGCTCACTGGTGTTTCTCACAATCTTCCATGTCGGTAACTGATGACTTATTAATCTTGAATCTTTTGCACTTCTTTCATTGTCAGAATTACTGTCTGTTAGTTTATGGTAGAAAGATGTCAAATATATACTAAAGCAAATTAAATTTTGTCAGTTTTCTTTTCTTACTTGAAGCATTCCAGTCAAAAAGGTCAATGTGAGGGAAGGCCTTCACCAACTTGAAAGTCATTAGAATGGATCTGTCCATGGCGTGGAGAACCACTCTTTCTAGATTTGGAGTTTGGCCATGGTACCAGCTACCAATTTCAAGATATGATGTCTTGGTTTCTTTACTGAAAATGGGTGCTAGTAGTAATTGCTTAGTAAACTAATTTGTGGATGATTTGGAAATATTCAAAGCCAGTAGCCTTGTTATTAACACAGATATTTTGAGTGGATGTGGCTCGTTGATTTTCGTCTTCTCACTCCCATCTGAGGATTCCCTGGGACAGACGGAGCTCTTGCCTTTTGCAGGGTAGCCCGAGTTGGACCATGGTGGGCCAGTCTCTTTTCTAAAGTTGTTCTTTCCCTCTCAGTCCCTCACTTCAGTCTCGATAGCTTCCTCACATACTCCTTTTCTGTTTTTCTTTACTCCTTTATTCATCCGTCAAGTGTTTAGCTAAGGCCAAGCATTTTGCTAAGATCTGAGGGCAAGATGTGGCCCTTTGAGCAGGGAAGTCCACAATCTCTTATTTTGTATAGACTTATCTTTTCTCCGGGGGTCTTACATACAAGTACTCCGTGCAGAATTGAGGTTTTCAGAGATGCTCTTATGTTGTGCTGATAGATCTGCATTTATTCATTCATTCTTTTACTCAGCAGCTACTTGACACACAAGACAGGCACGCTCCCCCGTCCCCTCTATTTTCCAGGTAGATGGGACTATTTAGATCTTTCTGGAGAAGGAGAACATGGCATCCCTTCCACATTTAACCCACTGTGAGCCTATAATTACAATATAAGCGACCACCACGCAGCATTTACACACTGGGTCAAAGGTAGACAGCATCAAGGATTCAATCACCTGGTCACGAGACTCTCAGCCCATATCCAACTCGAATTTCCAAGATTTTTGTTTTGTTTTAAATAACTCTCCTTACTTTACAAAGAGGAAGAATGAAGCCCAAGCGTGGCCAGTAAGTGCTGTGAGATGAACACAGGGAATGAGGAGCAGGGCTGGAGCCCAGAGTCCAGGCCCTCTGTCCCTGTAAACAGGGGCCCCCACTGGGTCAAGTTCAGGATGAAGTCTAGAGTATCTAAAAGTGTGCTCTGGGTAGGTTGTTGTGTTGTTCTGTTTTTGTTTATGTTTCAGTGTTTAGGTTATAAGAGGATTTGGCTGGGTTTGTTCAGAGTGGGTGAGTCTGGGTTATTCTTGAGCATGTCCATTGTTCCATGTTTGAAATCAGGTGAGCCCTTTCTACTTGCCTCCACCTGGGAGACACAGATGCACTTAGTTTTGTCTGTGAAAACCTGATTTAAAAAAAAATATATCTCTAAGACACATGGTGTTCCCAGTGAGCTGGTTGCCACACAACCTCCAAGAAAAGCCACTGTTCCTCTCTAGTTTTTCTAATGCTTTGGATCAGTATTGCAAAGCACTGGCCAGCTGAACCACAGGGATGGCTGTCCTGAGGTTCTGTCAGCGGAATCACCTTGGGCCTTCTTTCCACCTCCACCCAGTGCATGTTGGGCAAGAAGGACTTCTGCAGTACGAGGCGCTTTGCTCGTTGGGGCTGGCCAGTGGCTGAAGCAAACAGAAAGTGTGCACACTCGTAAACCAGGGGTTTGTTTCTATTCCCTTTGTGAAATCAATTACTAGATTTAGTGGGTGGGTGCATACAAATCTTGCCTGAGCCAAAGTCCCTTCTTGGAAATACAAGCCATAAAATTCAAAGGACGTCAAAGACCTCGGCTTGTTTAAAGGATTTTACTTCCAGCTGTGAGCGGCCTCGACAAGGCCAGTTTACACAGGATTCTGCTGTCCCGCTGGTTACTATGTAGGTAGGGAAAGCACTTTGCAAACGTTAAGGGGGGTACAGGTCAGTCGCATGCTTACTTAGCCAGCACACCATTTTATTCCCATAACCCAGCCCAGCCCTACAAGACACACTGCCTTTTCTTTTTCAAGGTTTATTGAGGTATTTAACATCCAGTGTAGGGGTTTATAGACATACAGTAAAATTCACCCTTTTGAAGTATTCAGTTCTGTGAATTTGACAAATGTATAAAACCTCTAACAACCACCCAAATCAACATAGTATTTCCATCACTGCAAAAATTCTCCCAGACCCCTCTGTAGTCAATCTATTCCTCCCACCCCCGGCCCCTGGTAACCACTGATTGATTTTCTGACCCTATAGTTTTTGTCTTTTCTTGAACATCCTATAAATGGAGTCACACTACGTAGCTTTTGAGTCTGGCTTTTCTACCCAGCTGAGTGTGGTTGGGTCACCCATGTAGTTGTGTGTCCATCATCTCTTCCCTTGCGTTGCCGCGCAGTGTTCCGTTGCATGGGTGTACCACACTGCTTCCTTGCTGCTAAAGTGAGTTGTCTGCCCCAGAAGTTCCTGTTCTGGGGTCTTCAGCTTGTTTGCATGGCTGCTTCTAGCCTGCTTCCTACGGCTCCCAAGTCTCCAAACGCCCTCTGTGCCCACGGGCAGTTCTTGGGGCTCACACTTGCCTTTTTTTTCATGTTAGGATTTGACAATGCAGAAAGCCGCAAGGATTTGGGGAAGAGGGTGAGCAGGGCTCAGTTGCCTTCCACTGCTGCTGTGCCCTGAAGTTTGTGTCTCGGCTAGCAGATCCCCTTCCTCCTGGGAACCCTCATGTCAGCTCACATACATTGGCATTCACTGAGCATTTGGGATGTGGAAGGCACACGGATATTTCATGGATGAGAAGGCAGGAGGGGGCCTTGGGCTTATCACGACCCTTTCCTGGGTGTCTTGGTTCATCTGCAAACCGAAGGTATTTGTTCTAGAAGGTCACTTAGGCCTTCTCCAGTTACTGCATTGTCTCCTCCCCTTCTCATTTCCAATTTTATACCCTATGCACGTGGTCATACTGACTCTGGGTCCCATCAGCATAGTTGTGCGTGGTGTTGCCTGAAATCCTCATGAGAGGGATACCCTGGCGTGTCTCCATGGAGACACAAATGAAGGTAAAATTAAGAGCTATTAAGAATGAGGCAGCTCCTCTTAGGACCCCCCATGGTGACGACTCCTCCAAGCCGTGTCTTGACCATGTCCTGTTCAGTGACAGGTTGAGCTCTGGAAGGCAACCAGGCACTTCTCCAAGCAAAACCTGAGTCCTGGCCCGGTGAAGGTCAGGAAATGGGGAGCCCAGGCCCACAGGGTCCCGTGGCGGGGAGCCAAGGATCTATGCTGCTGGGATGATTCTGGGCTGAATTTTGTCAGGGAGAACTCTCATCGTTCTCCCCTCCCCAGGAGTTTTATTCCTGTTAGGTCTTTTCCAAAGGTGAGGGACCCAATTACTGTTTTAGCAGGTTTGACTAAGAATAAGACCTGTGACAAAAAAAGCAATGTTCCATTTTCCCTCTAGATGGGAGGGTGAGGCTCTTTCAGGAGCCTTTAGTGGGAGGTGCCTCTGAGGGAGAGGGGTTGTGACCACCCTCGATCTCTCTGTGCTATTCAGGAGACATTGACCCTTTGTGTTTCAGGGACATTTCTAACGGGATTGCAGTGGTGGAATGCAAAGGGTCTGGCACGTGGGTGCTCTAATGGGGTGGGTATGACACAGAGACGGAGAGGGAAAACATATGTACCAGGGCAAGAGCACTGGACTGACCCCACTCTGCTGTCTCATTTGTCTCATAACCTGAAGTCACGTCCCCTCCCAGGACCTCTGTGGACTCATCTGTCAAGTGGAGACTCTCCTCTTCCCGTATCACATGCAGCAGACCGGTTTTCAGGAGCTGTGGCCTCCAGGCAGCCATGTGGACCCAGGGAGAGACACCCAAAGGGACACCAGCCACCCTTGGTGACCAGCCCCAAATTTACATCTCTGCCCTTCCCTTGGGAAAGAGAACATGGGATGGGAGCTGGGGGCAGTCCTTCACAGACACGAGCACATCAGCAAATCCTATGAAAGTGGAATTTTCTAACAAAATAAACTTGCTTGTTTGGTCTGTTTTCTGTAACTTTTGCTAAATACTTTATACATTTTTAATGTTAAAAAGCTGTGTCTCCTGCCAGCATTCCTCATCCCGGTATGAATGTGTTTACGCCACATTGTATATCCTTCCACCCTCTGGCTGCCTAGATCAGTAAATAAAATTGATGTAATATAATTTGTAAGTAACACTGTTGAAACTCTGATCCCTATGGAGGCTATAATCCGCCCTTGCCAACCCCTCCCCACTCCCTGTAATAGCATTTGTGTGTATTAATGCTGAAGAATTAAATGTTTAAAGGGTTTAAATTTTGAAGGCGTTTGCTATATATAATTGTTCTGCATTATTATAAAACGTTTTCAGGAAGTTAAATGCTCTCCTATTTTTTTCCTTCGGCTGTGTGTACACTTGAGATTCTTAGATTCATCCCCTGTGAAATAAACTGTCCAGAGACACTGGGTCCCACTGGTCTCAGCGTTCCTCCCAGGCTCCCAGGATTGGTGATAATTGTACTCCTGATGACTTAGCAGAGGGACAAAGGGCACCTGGGCATTGATCCCCAGGTGGGTGCCATGCTGCCAGACCCACACACCTGACCCAGCCCTCAGTCCCCTGCCCTGGTGACTTCTGTCCCTGTGGACAGAAGGGGCTCCTGGCTATTGCTTTTTTTCTCAGTCATCCATCCCTTCCTGCCTGCTTGCCTATAATAATTATTGAGTACCTACTATATGTCAGACACTGCTCTGGTACTGGGAACACAGTGAATGAAACAGATGAGCTTATGATAACAGACAAAAACAATACACATAAAAAAATTACACATTGTGGGTGTGGAAGGTATTAAGTGTTACAGAGAAAGAAAAAGGGCAGAGCGTGAGGGTGGGTTGAGTTGCTATGTTAAATAGGAAAGTCAGAGTGGCCTCATTGAGAATGTGGCATTAAATCAAAGACAGATAATGTGGCCTGGTTAAAGGCCCAGGGTGGAGGTGGGGTGGGGTGGGGAGGGCTGCTTGTGGCTAGAGCAGAGGGGTGGTCGGGAGGGGCAGCTTCTGCAGGGCTTTGCCAGTGATGGAAGGCCTTTGCCTTTGGTTGAGTTGGGGTCTGAGCCTAGGAGCAAACGGCCTGGCTTCATTGCTACAGGGCTCTGCTGCAGACCTATAAGAGACAAGGGCAGAAGCAGGAAGCTAGAGATGCAGGAATGCAAGAAAATATGTGAAGAATGTGGACAGCAGCAGGCCGCTTCCCACCTGGTTCCAGCTCCTTCCTCCTTGCCCTTGGAAAGGGCAGGACAGGTTGAGGGGGTGGAGAGGTGAAGGTGGGGAGAATGGTCAGGTTCTGAATGTACTCCGAAGGTGGAGCCAACACAATTTCTGACAGACTGGAGTGTGGGTGTGACAGAAAGAAAGGTGCTGAGGATTTCAGTCTAAGCACCCAAAAGGATGGGTTGCCATTCAGTGCAATGGGACTGCTGTGGGAGGAGCATTCTTTCCTATTCTCTGCCCCCCACTCACCCTCTCCAGGCCCCCTTTGCCCTCTTGGTGCAGACTTGTGTGCAGGCTCCAGTTCCAGGTCAGAAGAATAAGGGTCATCTTGTCTTTCAGCTCATGGCAGGGGAAGGCAGAGGAATGGGGGTGAGGGCTGCGGGGCTGGGCCCCGACTAACAGCCAAGACAGAACTCCTGGCTTGGGGTATGGCCAAGCCAGCCTCTGGGAAGAGCCTGCTTCTTTCAGTCAAGGCAGGACCAGGAGTGAAGACACAAACTGAGACTCCGACCGAAGACGAGGCCTTCTCCCCAATGGTCTTTGGGGTTCGGGGAGAGTTTATGGGCCCCAGCTCAGACTTAACAAATCCACTCACAATACATCATCTCCAACAACTTGTTTGGCTAAGGAGCATAAACTGTCCCTTTGACAGAAGATGTTTATGCAGGTTTTCAAACAAACCTCCAGGTCATGACTTTTGTCTCAGAAGCATCAACACAGCTGCCTGTGGTTCCATCCCACAGTTGGGCCCCCCTCCCCATGCCTGGCATGGCAACCTGAAGACTATGGATAGCACCAGGCTGTTTCCAACCTGGTTCCAGCTCCTTCCTCCTTGCCCTTGGAAAGGGCAAGGCAGGTTGGGGGGTTTCTGGCTGCTTTCTGTGTTAACCTGGGGCCCTGTTTCCTTGCCCACAGCCTCTTCCATTTTTATGGCAACCCCAGCTTCTCATCCACAGAAATGGAGTTTTTTGGCCCCTGGACTCAGGCCTCCTTGAGAAAGGAGTTGTAATGTAATGAAAAGAGCCATGAACCGGGAGCCGAGCAGAGCTGGGCTTTCCTCCCGGCTTTGCCATCAGCAGCCATGTGATCCTAGCAGGAAGCATGCCTTTTGGAGCCCCGTTTCTTTCCTATAACACTGGCCTCGGCTCACCTGCAGGCTTGCTGTGGACAGGCCTGGCACCCAGGGGCACTTCTAATGGCCTCCCACACCTGGTTCGGAGGCAACAGGTGAAGCCTCTGGCCCCATTTTCATGACCTGGGTTTTGTTTGTTTGCTGGTTTTTGAGTTGGGTGACTGCCCTATTTCTAACTGCTGTTGAGAACAAATGGCTTGCTACAGAATAGTGAAAGTCTAGAAGAAGAGAAAGGGCACCTATTAAGAAATAATATGCTCTCACAAACTGAAGGGAAAAATAGCAAGTACACACACACACACACACACACACACACACACACACACCCTAACTAACATTAAGGCCTCCTGAGAAATGCTCTGGAACCACAGTGGGTGAGGTCAGCGCCTGAACTTCTCGGTCCACCCCAAGCAACATCAGGGCGGGCCTGGCAAGTGGCATTCTCCCAGGCATGGGGACCTGCTGTCTCCTGCTAGTATTAACCTGTTATGAAATAGGGTGCAAACCCCAACTCACCTGCTTAGACATTGTGGGGTTTGTTCTTTGTGGTTACCACCCCTGGGCAAAGAGGAGGCAGTTCCCCATCCAATTTGGTAATTTGAGGGTTCCAGGCATGTCCCCTCTAGCATGCTCTGCCAAACCAGGGCACCACGGACCTTTCCTTTGGGTGATGAGAATTCAGTTACCAAATATATTCACCAGCGTTCTTTCTTGTGTCTTGTGCATGCACCTGAGCTGACGGCAGGGCTGTGAAGGCTTCCCCTGCAGAGCTCTCTGTCTCCCATTTACCCCTTCACTCATTCAACAAGCCTGGGTTACTGTCTGCAAGCTCTGGACACCAGGCTGGGTAGCAAACTGACAACGTGTGGGCTGACACTGAGCCACATATAGGTTGTATTTGGCCTACACCGTGTTTTTGAAATTTATGAATTAACAACCAAAGCTTAAAAGTTTAGACATTTTGTCTAAAAATCTGATTTATGGATGCTTTATGGATAATTGAAAAATTTAGTAACACGGGGCCATAATCCCATACGACCACACGGAAATGGATCGAACATTGGCAGCCTCTTTCATGTGTGACACAGGCCTCACCTCTCCCTATTACTCCCTAGTCCAGCTGCTTCCCTCCCTCGCTTGCCAGCCCCTGTAGGCAGCTTAATTTTTGATCCCGGTCAGAGGTGAATAATAACAAAAACTAACATGTATTTAGCACTTACTATGTGCCAGGCTCTAGTCTTAGTGTGTCGCACATATTATCTCTAGCCTCACAATAACAATGAGGTAGATGCTATTATTATGCTCGTCCACTCAAGGAATATTCACTGAGGGCCCAAACCTGCCAGGCACCATTCTGGCAATGGAGATGCAGCTGGGAACAAGAGACAGATCCTCGCTTCCATGGAGCTTTCATTCTGATGAGGGTACAGACAGCACATGGAATAAAAAAATAGTAAGTCAGAAGGTGTATGGAGAAAAACAAAGCAGGGTAAACAGTCTGGGGTGTGCTGATTGTCGGGAGTGGGATGTGCTATTGTAAATAGAATGGACAGTACATGCCTTGCTGAGAAGGTGACATTTAGGGAAAGCCACGAAGAAGGTGAAAGATTGGGAGAAGAGCATTCTAGGCAGAGAGGGGTGAAAAAACATGCCTGGGGTCACACAGCCAGTAAATTGCAAAGCTGGGATTTGAACCCTAGACTGGCTCCAGAGCCTGGCTCCTAACCCCTGCATTGTAGAGCTCAATGAAAGATCCACCCACCAGACCTCAGAGGTAGGCGGGAGGACATGGCGTGAACATCGTGGCTCTTAGAGAGCTAGAGTTTGGGATAGGGTAAGGGAAGGTTTGGGCCCAAGGCGTGGGCTCTCGAATTTCTGACCGCCTGTCCTGTCCTCCCAGAAGGCCAAGATGGATTGACCACTTGCTGTCAGCTCTGTATTTTAATCCCAGAAGGGTTCTGGGAGCTCCCCCCCACACCCCATGAGCTCCCAGCCCCTCCTCCCTCCAAGTACTGGGGTGAACCTGCTGCAAATCCTCCTAATCCAGCAACAGCTCAACATCCATCCATCTCCAGCAGCAGCGAGCCGGGCACGCGGAGACCACGTCGCTCCCACCCGTCCAGCGGCGACTGCCGGGCATGGGGAACAGCAAAAGCGGGTCCCTGTCCAAGGACATCCTGGAGGAGCTGCAGCTGAACACCAAGTTCACGGAGGAGGAGCTGCGTGCCTGGTACCAGTCCTTCCGGAAGGAGTGCCCCAACGGCCGCGTCACCAGGCAGCAGTTTCAGAGCATCTACGCCAAGTTCTTCCCCGACTCGGACCCCAAGGCCTACGCTGAGCACGTGTTCCGCAGCTTCGACGCCAACAGCGACGGCACCCTGGACTTCAAGGAGTACGTCATTGCCCTCCACATGACCACCGCGGGCAAGCCCAGCCAGAAGCTGGAGTGGGCCTTCTCCCTGTACGACGTGGACGGCAATGGGGCCATCAGCAAGAGCGAAGTGCTCGAGATTGTCATGGTCAGTCTCCACGTCCCCCGTTAGGACTGCGTGGGTCACCCAGGGTCAGGGCCTCCCTGCTGCTGATGCCGGGGCACTGGGGGCGGGGCCGGGGCGGGAGTGGGGCGGGGCCGGGCCGGGGCGGGGGTGGGTCTGGGGCGGGGCCGGGGCGTTTTCAGGGCGGGTCTGGGGCGGGTTCGGGGTGGGTCTGGGGCGGGACGAGGGCGGGGCCGGGGCGGGGCCGAGGCAGGTCTCAACATGTTTCA
Organism: Rhinolophus hipposideros; assembly: GCF_964194185.1. NCBI lineage: Eukaryota > Metazoa > Chordata > Mammalia > Chiroptera > Rhinolophidae > Rhinolophus > Rhinolophus hipposideros. The sequence continues at coordinate 8,581,549 of NC_138066.1, forward strand.
AATACAGTAGAAAAAGGCCAGAGTGGAAATCTGCTAGTTCTGATTGTTTCCGTAACGTGGAAGGTCACTTCACCCCGCCAGCCTCAGCTTTCTCATCTGTCCTGTGTTCTAGACCGAACCACGGGATCCTCAGGCTCCTTGTAGGCCGGTGCTTCCCAACATGCATTCTCCTCTCTGTCCATATTGGCCCAGTATCAGATCATTTGTTGTGAAGATTTTAGGTGTCTTGAAAATAATTTTATTTAATACGTAAATAATTCGTGAAATTTAGAAACAGATGCAAAAGAAAATTGAAATTGCCTTTACTTACATCATCCAGAGATACCTTTCCAGTCTTTTATCTGTATATTTGAAATAATTTTAGAAATATAATATATTCATATATGATTTTATCGTCTTTTCAATTACTGTTTTGTTATTAATGTTTTCCATATTTTTATTTAATGATTCTCATATGTTGGGGCAATTAGGATGTTTCCATTTTTCCCTATTATATATCATTTGTAATTCCCTTTGATCTTTTTTATCCCTCTACTCCAGGCCACGTGCTTTTTTTCTCTAATTCCATTCTTGTTAAGAGGGAGAACGTTTATCATATTTTATATAATTTTTTATGCGTTTGTAATTCTGCTTTCACTTGAGCAATTCTTCCACCCTTATTAGGAGAAACCATGAATAAAATTGCCAAACATGCATCTTATGGACTCTGCTTGGATCTCCCATTAAGGGCAGGCATGTGTGGAAACCTCACTGGCATCTGGACAGGGCCTTCAGATCAATCTCCCCTGGATTGGCGGGGAGCCTGGGACGGAGACACGTCCTCAGAACCACCTAAAGGCCGCCAGGCTCAGCAGAGGCCTACAAGTTGGTGCTCCTTGAGGAAAAGGAGGAGGAAGTGGAGGAGGGGCAGAAGGGAAAGAAGGAAGAAAGAAAGGGAAGGGTGAGGTGGGGAAGGGAGGTGAAGGGAAGAGAGGGGGGGAGCATGGCTGAGGCTGTGCAAGGTGGTGCCAAGGCTCTGTTATTCACCAGATCACAAAGTCACTGACCTGGGAGTTAAGAGTCACAGGTCCTCGTCCCAGCTATGCCACCAACTAGCTGCATGGCCTTGGAAAAACCATATAACCTCCCAGGGCCCAGGGTGAGCATTTGATGGTTCTTTCTCAGTTCTTTCACAAGACCCTGTCCTTGGTGTTAGAAGCAGAGTGGGGCAGGCAGCCAGCCACTCCCAGTGTTTAGCCATCAGGCCTGCACATCGTTCCCATGGCTCAGGACGAAGAGAAGAGTTAAGGGAGCCACCTACCCTTCAGTTGCTGGGCACTTGCCAGCCAAAGCTGCTGCCCCACGGTTTGATTTCCTTGCTCCTTTTGTTATAGCCCAGGGCGGGACGGGGGCTAAAAGGGTACTTCTAAAAGCTATTGACCTTCCCTCCAGGCTAATTTCACAGGCATTACTGTCCCTGCCTGGCCATGCTCCCAGGTATCTCCAAGGTGCTCTCTCAGCTCCCACCCAACACACTGCCTGCACCCCGGGCCTGTCTCAAGAGGTGAGGGTGCAGGGTGGAACAGGCTCGGGGGCCATGACCTTGAGTGTCCTCTCTGGGCCTGGCCAGCCCTGGAGTCACTGAGCTGGAAGTAACCTGGAGCTGGAAGGGTACATGGAGATCACCTTGTCCCTTTCCCTGATCGCAGGTCCAGAGGTACTTCCTCCTTTGCCGCATATCGCAAATGCGGGTCCTTGGTTAGTAAGAGCAGAGGGAAGTGAGAAGGATCCTTGAGTCTAATGCTAAGCGTTTCTCTGGATCCTTCCCTGAGCAGAAGGGTAAATGGGGGCTTCTTGTGCGCTAGGGAGACCTTTGGGAAGTTCTTGTTGACACCTTCCATTACAAGCCCTTCCCCAGCCACTGGAATATTCTCCAAGGCATAAGAACAGGAGGCGGGTGAGGTAATGTAAGTATGAAGGTTCTAGAATCAACTGCCTGGGTTAGAATCTCCTGCTTCTGGCTGGCTGACTTTTAACAAGTTAATTGTATCAGTTTCTTCATCTGTAAAATAAGGCCTGGTATACCTACCTCATAAAGTTTTTATGAAGGTTACATGTGAAAATGCTTAGAAAAATGGCACATGTTAAGTGCTCAACAAATGTTTAGCCATTATTACCATAAGCCAACCTGGCTAGGAAACCTGGGTATCACGTGGACTCGGAAAGCCGTTAGATATTCTAAAACTTCTGGGAGGTAGAGTTCAAGGTAGTGGTTCCCAAACTGCAACATCAGGAGCTTTTCATTCTTTGTTTTCTTTTTTTTTTTAAATAAGGTGAAAGTAATATGTTTACATAGTTAGGAAATTCAACCAGTTCAGAAAGGAACAAAATAAGAAGCGAAAGCCTTCTCCACCTCTCCCCCACATTCCCTGTCCCATCTGAAGATCTCAAAAATGCAGATGCCCGGCTGCCTGCCAAGAGTTTTGATTGCGTAGGGCAGGATGAAGCCTGGGTATCTGCATTTTCACCTCTGCCATGGAGGATGCCTGGTCAGCGACGTGGGCCTCCCCAGCGCCGCCAGCCCCTACTGCTCCCCACATGTGTTGTTACTCTTGATTTGCTGCAGGCGATTTTCAAAATGATCAGCCCTGAGGATGTGAAGCGCCTTCCAGATGACGAAAATACCCCTGAGAAGCGAGCTGAGAAGATCTGGGGCTTCTTTGGAAAGAAAGATGATGGTGAATGCCTCCTCCCTCACTACCGAGACCCAACAAGATTTATCCTTCTGAGTGCCAGTGCCCAGGCAGGACAGGGGACACCTTATCCCATCATGCACCTGTGTCTGGGGCTGGTTGAAGGGCCTCTGGGGGGAAAGCAAGCCCAGTTCTGGGGCCTGTCTGGAGCTGACACTGCTGATGGGAATGGTGCCACACTCTATCGCGTATACAACTCCGTCTTGGCCTGAGAGTCTGTGGGGGAGAAGGAAAGCTAGAAATGGAGTCCTTTTGAAGAGCAACATCTTCGGCTATAACAGAGTTAGCCCATATTGAAGGAATAATAAAAAGTAAAGGCAACAGTTTGTTAGCGGTTTGTGTGCAGACGGAGAGTGTAGAGGAATTGCAAACCACTTTCTGTTTAAGCGAAGTGCCAGTGTGTAGACATTTCAGTGTATTGTTTTTAAAAACGCTTTCTGGACAGTTAGGACAGAGCAAACTTCAGCTCAGTCTACATCTGAATTAGCATCGATTCCCATGTGAGTGGGATCTCCATTTATATGGTTTTACTTCGGAAGTTACTTTAGGTCTCCCCAGAAGCACCGCCAGATGGGATTAGATTTAAATTAGATTGCAAGAGGTTTGTTGAGGAAAAAGCCTCTGAGAGGAAATGGAGAAGGATCTAGAAGAGGCTGGGAAGCCTCCGACTGCAAAGTGAATGGGGTGCGTGTGGGCAGAGAGGAACGTTGGGTCAGAAAGGTCTCAGACGGCAGTGCCGTTCTAAGAAAGTGTTGGCAAAGTGGATGGGGTGTCCTTCAGCCCCCTTCTCAAGGAGCTGACCTGTCTTGGTATCCTGTCCTGTCCAGTCTTAGGCTGGGAGCAGCCCGAGGAGTGTGCTCTTACATTGAAAGAGGTGATGGATTCCAGAATTGGAGCTGCTAGAGCCTGACGCTTATGGCCATCTTGGGAAGGGTACGGTAGAGGAGCTGATGTCACGTGGCCACAGGGGCCAGGATGATGAAAGTGAGAGAAATGCACGGTTGCCCTACTAAACGAGAAGGTCATTGACAGCTAGGGCCAGAAGTAGGGCGAGGCAAGTGAGGTGCCTGCACAACATTTAAGGAGGCGCTCATACTTACATACACGCCTGGGCCGCACGATCCTGAAAGGGAGCGCCTCCTTAAATTTTGCAGGGTAGGCTGCTCCCTTGCTTCACCCTAGTCCTAGCCGTGATGTCACCTCCCTTTTAGGCACCTTTTTCTCCTCCTCATTCGCACAGATCCTAGCCGTTTAAGATGACTCCCTGTGGCACCTCACCCCATTTGCTCTTTAACCCCCTTCTTAACATCTCCGTGGATCTGCCATGTGCTGAGTCACTTGTTCTGCCACTTGTGAACTTGAAAACTGACCCAGGTGAGCATCATAGGAGGTGGTGGTGGTAGGCGGCTGGCGTGTTACTCTTGCCAGGTGAAGTGTGTGTTTTCACGCAGCCCACCTGAAGACAGTACCTCACTCCAGAATTGGGCTCTGATGGCAGTTTTAGCCCTCTGTAAGGCTGACAGGGCAGCTGGGACTTTACAACCCAAGTTTCACCACTCAGACCTACACAGGGAACCAGCATGGACCCCAATCCAGGAGGGATTAAGGATGTTCCTAAGGCTTAGAACATAAGCCAGTGGAAGTACAATTCAGTTCAGCCCAGCTTTGTTGAGCACCAAGCTACGTGCAGGCAACTAGGAGAATAATCATGAGCTGAAAGAGCACCCGTCTCCTTTCAGACTTATTTCTACAGGTGACTGTCTTCCCCGCCAGACAAGGAGTTTCCTGAGGCCAGGGACTTTATCTCATTCCCTTCTGTACCACACCTTGCCCTCTGCCTCCTGCAGTGACCCCAGCCCCAAGCACAGTGGCCCTGGCACAGAAGAAGGGCTCAGTGAGGCATCTAAATGCACAGAACTGAATAGTGGGTGGGGGCAAGACACTCAGAGTCTCCGATGGGGAGGCAGATGGAGGATGCAGATATGCAGAGGAAAGAATCATGGCGGACTTGTCAGCGGGAATTGTAGGGCTGCCCAGGTGTTAGGGCGGGCAGAGAGATCTCTCCATAAGCCAGGCTCTGCCTGGCACCACATCGGACCCTTCACTTTTAACTCCCTTCTCCCTGGTGGATGCCGTTCCCTGCTTCTCTGCTGAGGCTCTATTTGCTTTGCTCAGTCCCCTAGAAATCCCCCCAGAACTTGAGGCTTGAGACCGGGGGTAACATTCAAAATATTTAATAACCAGCCAGCCAGAGGCGTTGGCCAGTCAGAAGAGACACATAGCATCCTGGACCCCTTGCCTTTCTTGTCATTAACCCTCTCGTTGCTAGTTCATGGGGAGGTCCAGGGGCCAGGAGGAAGATTTGGGTATCTAGGGCAGGGGTGGGGGGTACCCTTGGGACAGAGACTCAGCGTTTTCATAATAGATACATCTGTATGGGGCAAGCTGGCAGATACCAGCTTTGTCGAAGCTTGGAACAGTCAATCCTGACTGTAGTATTGTTTCCCCATGTACAGATAAACTTACAGAGGAAGAGTTCATCGAGAGGACCCTGGCTAATAACGAAATTCTGCGACTGATCCAACTTGAGCCTCAAAAAGTGAAGGAAAGGTTAAACGAAAAGGAAAAGAACCCTTGATGCCAACTGCTTAGTTCTCCTGCTGCCCCTCACTGCTCAAACACACTCACACACACATGTGCACACACAAACACACCCCAGGGTCCAAGAGAGAGGCTTCCAACCCACAGCACATTAAACACACAGCACAGTTCCCTGCCAAACGGAAGTGTCTTTGGCAATCCACCGATTCCTTCTTCCCTACCATGTTTCCCCGAAAATAAGACAGGGTCTTATATTAATTTTTGCTCCAAAAGACATATTAGGGCGTATTTTCAGGGGCTGTCTTATTTTTTCATGTACAGCAATCTACATTTATTCAGATACAGCCATGTCATCTTCTTCTGGAAAATTGTCATAACATACTAACCGCGTCCGTCTGGCTGACGATCTTAACTGGGGCTTATTTCCAGGGTAGGTCTTCTTTTTGGGGAAACACAGTATGTCTTTAGAGTCCCTCCCATGATACCTCCCTGCCTCCTCTCCAGCCCATGCCTCCCATGATAATCCCAGGATTAGGTCACAGGAGTCCTAAATATCACCCCATCTAAGCTCCTTTGTGGATTGCTGGGTAAGCAGGTTCGAATAAATGCAAGAGGAGCTCAGCACACAGCTGGCTGACTGGCCGTTCTTGAACTGGAAAAGGGAATGATTTCTGTTGGCTCAGCCTCAAAGACAGGAATGTGTTGCCACTGCAGCCACAAGCCAGGGTGCTGGCTTCTGGTGGTGAAGGAGATGGACTCGGCCCCGCCCTTGCAGGGCACGGGGTGCAGAGGGGACTGCCGACCTTGAAAAAGCCATCACAAGTGGGGAGGTTACCATGGAGACTTGCAAAGCACTGTGGGAAGATGTCACGGAGGGGCTGCCTTGTCCAGAAGATCAGGGAAGCTGTTCTTGATGAAGAGACATTTGAATTAAGACACAGTGGACTGTGGTGGGGGAAAGAGTAGGGAAGCATTTTGTCTCAGCAGAGACCCTAAGGCGGGAATGAGCATTTCCTGTGAGAAGGCCACTGTAGCCAGGGAGCAGAAGGAGGAAGGAGACCCAATTGTGAGTTAAGCCTGAATGGTAGGCAGGGGCCAGACCACGCCAGACCTTCCCTGCAGTCCATGGGAAGTCTTGGGTGTTACAGTGGGGGTAGTGAATACCATTGTGGGGTTTGGAGTAAGAGGGATCTCTGTTTAGAGAACCCTATGGAGGGGTAGAAATAAATCAGAGGGGCACAATGGGGGGCAGGGTGGCTGGAGGTGATACTTTTATAGTCACCCAGTCTGCCTGGGCCAGGGGATAGAATGGGACCTCTCTGGAGATATTTGGGAGGCAGAATCTACCTTTCTGGTTGTAGGCAGAGGAGGGAGAAACAAGGATGGCAGCCAAGTAAGTGGCTTAGGTGCTGGGTGAATAGTGATGCCATCTGCTGAGATGGGAAACAAGGAGAGTTGCTGGTTTCAGGGGATAAGTTCAGTATTGATATTGTGAGAGGCGAAGACAAATGTGCTGGAGGCCCCTCATTTTAGAGACAGGAAAAGGAGGTCCAGAGATGCAAGAAGCTGGCCTAGGAGCAGCCAGCTAATGAGCAGAGCCAGGCCAGGACTGCCCACTGGCCCACACTGCCTTTTCAGAGCTCCAGGTCCCGCAGCACCTCAGAAATCACTCCACCTGTGGGTTCACAAAATCATCGGAGTCATTGTTTTGAAGGCCCATTTATTCTCCAGCCTAAAGTTCCAAGATAAGGTCAAAAAAAAAAATGTAGATGTCCTGGACACTTAACCAACCTATGTGCAATCCCTTGAAGCAGGAGTGTCTCCTCTTGCTGGTATTGGGGGTAATCCCCCTACAAGCTTTCGCCAAATCGATGGCACAATCAACACCACCATAAAGTACTGCTCTTTATGTGAACTTGAAAGTAATTCTAACACTTAGATATGGAGCATTTCCTATAAGTCAGACATCCTGCTAGATGCTCGGCATTATTTCATTGACAGAGGTTCTATTATCCCCATAGTATAGATGGAGACACTGAGACCACAAAGAGAGAATAGGATTTGGTACTTAAACCAGAGTCCCTTTGCTTGCACCAGGCTGCCTCACAATTTTGACCTGGACATAACAGGATACAGAATTCTGGGATCCCACAATGCTGGAGCTGGAAGGGAGAGGGGCCTATACAGCATCTGGTCCAGTGGTTCTGGGAGGAGAGTTGTTATTAGAATCACCTGCCCAAGGCACCGCTCTGGTATCTGGTATCAACTCAGCCAGAGCTGAGGATCTGGCCACCGAGGAGCCAACTCAGGAGGAGAAGAAGGACCCTGGGTCCAGCCCAGGGTGGTCTCAGGATAGAACCTTCTCCACCCCACCCACCACCCTCCACGAGTGAATCTGGTTGGTTAGGATGTGAAGTTGGGGGCTTTTCACTGCACTCTGAGGTCAGAGCATCCCTGTCATTGGATAAAAAGGATAAATGCTGCATAATAACCTTGTGGGTCTGTGTTTCAATGAGAGACATACTGGGGTCACAGGATCTTCTACTGGGCAGAAGAGTGGTAATCTAATGAGCACATCTTAGGTTAGCTTGGGGTGACAAGGCTTCCTGGGCTGGGGCTCCATACAGCTCTAGGCCACTCTGTGGGGCAGATGCTTAGAGAACCCAGGAGCAGTGTAAAGTCCAACTTAACTGAAGAGAAGAGAAAGAGGTAGAGGTGGTGATGAGCTATGTCATGAAGACCTTTCCAGACGCAAGGGCTAGAAGACCCAATATGAATTGTTACTGCACAAATAAAAATGTATTGACTCATGCAAATTCCAGGAGTAGCACTAGTTTGAGGTCTGGCTCAGTCCATGGACCCCAATGGTGTCTCAGGGCTCTTTCTCCATCTCCCGGGTCTGCTTTCTGCTGTGCTGGCTCCATTCTCAGGCAGGCTTTTCCCCACGCTGGCAAGATGGCCACCAGCAGATCCATGCTGACTTCGTGGTTCTAATTTCGGCAGAAAAGAGAAACACCTTCCTGTTGTGAGTCCTAGCCAAAGTCCCAGGATTGACTCTAATTGGCTCTGATTGGTTACATGCCCATCCCTGACCCAATATTTGGCGCCAGGAGAGTGTCATACTCTGATTGGCCAAACAAATTTTCATGTCCATCCTTGGGGCTGAGGACAGAGTTGGGACAACTCAGACTTTATGGACTGAGAGTAGGAGATGTGTGGTTTCCAAGGGGAAAATTTGGGTGCTACTACTATAAGAAGGGTGAATTAAAAAAAACAGATGTCTACTATGGAGACTTTGGGAAGTCACTTCACCTCTGAATTCTGCTTCCTCATGTACATGTCAACTCAAGAGTATAAACAGATCTCATCAAGAACAATAAGCCAAACTGCCTTAGCCCCTATTGCCAACTGCTCTCGCGAGACCCCAGCATCTTGTAAAATGTCCCTTAAATATTTCTTAGCATCCCCAGGAGGTGGCCCCTACAGATTCACCAATAGGTCCCTTAGTGCCAGAAACAACGCACCAAATTCTGCTGGGCATGAGAAACCTTCAGCTCCAGTGAGAAACAAATGTGAAATCAACAACATACAAATCAAATTAAATAAATTTTTATTTTAATCATTGGCAGGACAAGAGCCAGCCGTGTGCGCGTGCCACTCTGTTTGTGGAGTGAGGGCAGAAGTACATATTTACAAATGCTGTGAAAATAAAAAAGCTTCCTTCTCCTGTTAATGACAGGGTCCTGGATAACTGTCCCATGACAGCATCTAATGCTGCTGAGACATTTCTGTCTTGTCTCATTCCATGCCTATGTACTGAGCACCTACTCTGAACCAGCTGTGCTGGGTACCAGTTGGGAATATGACGTAGCCTCAGCTTTCTAGATGCTGATAGGCTGATGAGAAAAATCAGGGACATTTGCAGAAAGGCAACATTAGAAGGACGTATGATTTAATGATTGAATTATGGAGAATCTGGACACCAACAAATACGCCTTTGCTTCATTCTGCACTTGCCTAATTCCTTTGCTTCAGTCTCTCCTTTTGTAAAGCAGAGGCAGGCCTACAGCGAGAACCAAAAGGGCACTTGCCTCAGAGGCAAAATGTAAAAGGTAGGGGGCATGGAAAAACCTCTGTAATCAAAATAAATAATATTTTAGTGCAATAGTTTAAGAATAAAAATTAATATTAAAAAGTTCATAATGAGCAAAGTACGAAAATGTTACATAAAGCCATGATCAGACCAAGCACTCGCGTGAGCTGGCCTCACTTGCCTCACCCTCATCCCAGCCCCAGTTCCAAATAAAACATTATTTGTATAAATGGCCCGTGGGCCGTAGATTACAGATTTCATTTTTAAAAATATTACATTAAAATATTACTGATCTTGACAATTGAGGGGTTTTTTTAGTACTCTCTTAAATTTTGCTCCTTTACTTGCTTCTAGTCCCAGTCCTACTGCAAAGTATCCTTGAAAATAAGGTTGCCAGGTAAAATCCAGGATGTACAATTAAAACTGAATTATACATAAAGTACTGTCCCATGGGCTAGACTTATACAACAAGGTTATTTGTTTATCTGGAATTCAAATAGAATTCAGCATCAGGTATTTTTGTTTGCTAAATCTGGCAAAGCTACTTGTGAAGTATCATATCATCCCCCCCCAATATAAGGCAGTATTTTGTTCTATGGCAACATACCCCATCCACATCCACATACACATACACATACGTTTTACACACGAAACAAGCGACACTCCTGGGCATTAACACCCTCTTTCCATAGGATGTTCCTCCCTTGATCTTCTTTCAGCCTCTTGCCTTATAGTTTAGCCACTGAGCCTGACCCTGATTGCCTGGGTCCCCTTCAGCCTCCAGAAGCACCCTCCACTCAGGGGCTGGAGCACAGCTCAGATTCCCCATCGGCAAAATGGGTCCCACAGGCCTGGCCATCTTAGTATGTCCCTCAGCATGTCCAGAATTAGCCACATCCTATCACTTTACCTAGGCCCTTCCAGCGTTCAGCATGCATTTCCACAGGGGAGTAGAATTCTTACAGGGGGTACTAGGGTCAGGGAGGGTAGTGGACAAACCTCCCAGAGCAGGAGGTGCAGCCACCCATGTGTCAATGGCCAACCAAAAATGGCAGAGAATGCGAGGGCGAGCAAGGCTTAAAGAAGCCAAGCTCAGAAAAGCAGGCGGAGCCAGAAAGGAGAGGAAAGGACCAATGGTGACTTTCAGAGGAGCCCTGGGAGCTGGGGCCAAACCTCAGAGGAAGGATGGGACTGTTACAGATCAAAGAGAACTTCTGCTGACCATGGATGAAGAATTGAGATGGAAAGAGGGAGGAAAGACTGGACAAGAGAAGAAGAGAGAAGAATGAAAGGCGTGGGGTTCTGGTGGGCAGTGTGGGGTTCCACACTGTCGGAGGAGGGCAGGCCTGTCACAGCTGGATGGCTGACTGCAGAACACCATCACCCTCACCCCACCATTGGCCAGCTCAGGGGGACTTCTAGCTCCAGCACACCTGCCCTTGCATCAGAATTACCTGGGATGCTTGTTACACAACTCCCAGCACTGGTCATTGTCCCAGACGAAATCTCTTAGAATCTCCACCATGAGTTGAATTCTGCATTTAAAACCCTTCCCAGGTGGTCCTTTTACACCCTTAACCCAGCTTCGGATGGAAACCTTATGCTGTGTAGGGTAAAGGAAGAGATACTGGCCTCTGTTTCATAGCAGACATCTTCCTGTATCTTGGGGCTCCATTCACTTGAATTTGGGGCCAACCCTAAAGGCTGGTGGTCATTCTTGAAAACACACCGGTGGGGGTTATTAGGATGACAATGGCAGGCAGAAGTGGTGAGTGTTTACGCAGCCTCTTTCATACACAGCATGAAGAACCTCAAGATAGACTTCACGTCAGAGTGGGCCTGGTGCACGGGGAGAGTAATGACTTGACCCTATAACATCCATCTGGCTTGGCCTCCTTCTCCCACACTCGTCTCAGGAGTCCCCAAGGAGCAGAGCCAGAGCGAGAGCGTCTTGCCTAGATTTCACTCTCCTCGAGAATCTCCTCCATGGTGTGGGCCAGTGTGAAGTCTCCCTCGCTGCTCTCAGACAGGCTGCTGCCCCAGGGCCAGGCTGTATGGCCCTGGTGGGGTCGGGTGCCCAGCGCCCCAAGGCTCTGCATGGACAGCTGCAGGATCTGCCCACTGCTAGGTGCACGTCGCGGCTTCTGCAGTGTCCTGGTGCTGTTTCCTTTGGAAAGCTTCTTGGGACATTTCCCCAGGAATCGGATGTTCTTTTCAAGGACCCAGGCTCTGCAGCCCAAGTGGTGGGCTAGCAGGAAACGGACCCAGTGCTTCCGCAGCTCGGCCTTCACCTGCCAGGTGAGAAGAGGGCAGGTTACTGTCTCAGATTCATTTGGGTATGGGTCCGCTCAGCAAATTTATTGAGTGGCTTCTCTGTGCCACCTCTGGGAAACTTACTTTGTAACTGGATAGATAAAGAGAAGCAAATACATGTGAGCATAGGAAATGGTAGTGACACTGTGAGGTCATTTCACTAGCTCCTAAGGTCAGAGGAAAACTGTTTTGGCCTCTGCCCCTGCCCATTTCAAGCCTCTTTCCAGAGGAGCAGAGAGCTGATTGGGGCTATGCTATAATATTAACAGTAAAAATAATCATAGTTACCACATATTAGGACTTTACCATGAGCTCAGCATGCCCAGAGCAACAGTAGAAGGTAGGTAAGGTTATTATTCCCATTTTACAGATGAAGAAACTGAGTCATAGAGACCTCACTAACTCAGAGCTCCTTAGTGGGTGAGTCACAGCTTGAATCCTAATGTTTGGACTCCAAACTTCAAGCTTGTTCCATCACGCTAACACTCTCAGCATGTCTCCAGCGGGGCCAGGGTTGGGTTCTGAGCTTTCTTACACTCATCCCCCTCCTTTTCCCATTCGTCTAAGCTGCCTCCTGCTCTGTCCACTGGAAGTTCACAGTCCAGATTTGTCCCAATGCATGCCAGTCACTGCACACTCCCCCACATACACAGAAACTTCTGGGGGCAGTAGGACACCAGCCCAGCCCCACAAATAGCTAGAATGGCAGCAAACGTACCTCTCCATTGGCAAAGCAATACTGCAAGGCCACAAGTAGTCCCTGCAACGAAAGGAAGAGTTGGCATGAAGTTTGACTCAGTATAAAATGTGTCTGAGAGTGACTTGCAAAGTCCAAAGTCCTGCCCTGATCCTAGTAGCTCCCAGGAAAGGCAGGCAACCACACTGCTTGCACTAACTAGAGTTAGCAATACTGGTTCACTTGGATTTCCATGAGGTCTCTTCTAATTTTGACACCCACCATGCTTATCAGCCTAGGTGTTTGCTTAGGTGCTCATAGGTCAATGATGATTAAATCCCAAAGACCCTATATCATTCAATCAGCTATACAAAAACTGTGCAAGGCCACTGTCCTATTTCTACTTGTCCATAGTGGGCATTGGCTAATGTATTTTTTCCTCGCTTGCATTCTTTCCTTTTGGAAACTGACCCTCTCTTACTCTCTAGGCTCCTGGCAGTGGTCCCCATGATCTAGGATGGCCATAACCCCAATAATCAATCCAAATGGTCATGTGGCCCAAGTAGGGCCAATCTGAATTCTTTTCACTAGGAAAGAAGAGAGGTCACACTTTCTTTCTTGCATTTGCCAGGTTTAGAGTTAAAGTAAGTCTGGAGATACTTCTGGGCATCTCCCCAGTTCCATGGAGAGAGCCTGTCTGAGGATGAATCTAAAAGAGAGAAAAGCTGAGGCTGGAGATGGTGAGAGACAGAATTCTGATATTGTTTGAGTACCTGCATTCAGCTAAGTGTGCATGATCCTAAAATTTTCGTTTATGTGAGATAATAAACACCACTTATCAAACTATTTCTTTTGAAAAGGTAGATAATTTCACACCAGTCATTTGTCATCATACTTAGATTAAAATAAAATTTAACCACAGGAGGCACTCAGGGGATCTGGGCTCTGTGTCTGCGTCGCTGACTTCATCTTGTACCACGATTCTATATATTCGTGGCTTCCTCCGGCATCTCAACCTCATGTATGAGTTATCTGTTGCTGTATAACCTAGAGGACCAATGCAATAAACATTTATCATCTCACAGACTTCCTATGGCCCAAGACTGGCAGTGGCTTAGATGGGTATTGTGGCTTAGGGTCATTTTTCAGGTTGCTGTCCGGATGTTGGTTGGAACTTCAGTCACCTGAAGGCTTGACTTGCTTCCACAATCATGGCTCATAGGGCTGGCAAGTTGGTGCTGGTTGTTGGTAGGAGGCCGCCATAGAGTTGCTTGAGTAGCCTCATGACATGGCTGCTGGCTTCCCCCAGAGCGGGGGTATCCAAGGGAGCAAGGCCCTCAAAAGTGACATCCCTTCATGTTCACAATTCTTTAATGGTAACACAGGTCAACCTTATTCAGTGTGAGAGGGGACTCCACACAGCCTTGTATACTGGGAGACCAAGATCATTGGGAGCCATATTGGAAACAGCTGATTTCTTCCTTTAGTCCCTTCACACTTTTTGTTTTCTGAACAATTCTTCCTTCAAATCTCTGCTCCTCAAAATTCAAGTCTTAGTTCAAATATCACCTGAAAGAAAGGTCTTTCCTAACTACTCAATTTTGGGTGGCTATTCCAATCACTATCACAGTACTCTGTATTTTTCACAACACCAGAATTATATTATTTATTTGTCAACTTGGTTCTTATCTATCCCTCTCCTCCCACCCTCAAACAAGACTAGCATTTTTATTTAGTCTTTCACTGCCATATCCCCAGCACCTTAAACAAATGCCTGGCACATTATAGGAGCTCAACAATATTTGTTGAATGAATAAATGAGTGAGTGAATGAATGAATGAGTTGGGTTTCTGTCACTTACAACTAAAAGAGTCTTGCCTTAAACAATGTCAGATCACTTCTAAAATATGACAGGACAGTTTCTTTCTGTTCTTGTCCTAGTTATTTAGAATTGTGGATACAAGGGTTGCAATGAAAACTATAGGCCACCTTTAAATGGCATTTTCAATTACAAAGTATCAGTGTTGGGAAAGTGTCAATAAAGGGATCATCTCTTGATGTTGGAAATGTTTTCTGGATTTACTGCTTAACTGGCAGAGGTCTGGAACCACATATGCTTCAGTTAATGTTTGTTTCCACTGTTTTGCCAGACTCCCACACTTCCTGATTTGTTAAACAGTCACACGTGATAACCTGCGTGCCATGGCTTTCCCTGTGATATGAGGGTCTGTGGGACTTAGGGTGTGTATGTAATACAGTGAAGCTGGATATGTGAACAGGACTCAAGTACGCGAGTGTTTATGGGAAGAATCTCATAAAATGCCAGAACTCACAAGGAAAAAAACACGTTCCAACTAAAGGGTGAAGGTCACAGCGCAAGCTGACGCTCTCATTTCTCTTAATAATATTTCTCTCACCCCTATTGCTGGTAAGGGAGGTTCAGTACTGGGAAAAATGATGACATTGAAAATGAATTCTAAAATGGTGCCCTGGAGGAAGACTTTTATACTCTTCCTTATAGAAGCCGGAGGTCTCCAGGCTGGCTATTACCACATAAATCAAATGCTTGGATTCTCTTCACCAATACGGAATTTTCCTTCTCTCATGCAACTAGCTATTCCAACGCTATAGCTCCTAACAGAGGCATGGTGGTACCTGTTGATTATTTTCACACATGCAGTCTCATTGGGGGTTCACAGGTGTGTTGTAGAGTTGGCAGGGCCAGTACTATTTGCCTCTGAGCACATAATATTAGAAGGGTGGCTTAGAGCTTGCCAGAATTCTCATAAATGAGTTAGCAAAAATAGGATTCCACATCACAAATAAATCTTTCACTGCCTCAGGTTCTTGGTTCACTGTTTAAGGAATATCCTGGAGTCTGGTTAACTCTCATTCTAGATAAAGCATGTGTGAAGGGAGAGGTCCTACAGAACACATACCGGCACCACTTGGCAGTCTCTCCAGAAATCCCTTGATTGCAGGGAGCTGGAGGAAATCACTAAGCAATAAGCTCTGAGAAGAGTGAAGGACTGCCCCCCCCAATCAGCAAGAAAAGAAAGTTGCTAGATCTAATGTTGATCCCTGCTGATTCACTAAAATATGACCCACCAAATGTGCACCTACACATCTGCCCATTCACGCTCTCACCTCTGCCTGGTGGGATGGAGGGGAACCGTGCAGGGGTATTCAAAAGGTGGGAGGCCGCTGGCCATGCACAAGTATGTCCCTCTAAGCATGTTTTCTGGCTCAGTCTGCAGACTCTCCGATTGCTCACATTTCTCAGCGTTGCATGGTGGTGAGCAGAGCTGTCTGGCTGTAGGACTAAATGAGTCAGCGTGCTAGCTAGTCTCCAGAGATGGCCCCAATGACTCCTTCCCTCCCTGTAGGCATATGTTACTCCTCACATCAAGAGGTGGGCCGTATTTTCCCCTTGAATCTGGGATGACCTTGTGACTCCTTCTATCAATACAATATGGTAGAAGTAACATTCTGGGACTTCTGAGCCTACGCCTCAAGGAGGTTGGAAGTTTCTATTTCTCCCTCTTAGAACATTTGTACTTGGGATGCTCCAAGAGTCCAGCTGCTGTGCTGGAAAATGCTCAAAAATAAATGGAGAAGCCACATGGATGAGAACCGAGGCTCTCTAACTGATAGCCACAGCTGAGCTCAGTCAATAGCCATGTGAATGAGCCATCTTGGATGGTCCAGCCCAATCGTGCCTTCAGATGTTTGCAGCCCCAGCCAAAAATTACATGTATCAAAAGGACCGCCCCACTGAGTCCAGATAGCACAGCTCACAGAACCATTAAACATAATGACATGGTTACTGCTTTAAGCCATAAAGTTTTGGGGTAATTTGCTACAAGGGAATAGATGACCAAAACATCAGAGGAGTATGATAGGCTAGAATTCCTTCTCAGAAATCGGTCCCAAATAGCTCCACATGAGTGTCTGATCCTTGGCTGACTTTGGGTGTATGACATCAGCTGATTAAGGGCTCACGTAACGAGTTAGGTCCTCAGGGAAAAAAAGGCCACCAAATACTACTGACATAGCAGCTGCAACTTTTTGTTGTTGTTTTCTAATGTGGGATTATCTTTTAAAGATTAAGACCAAATAACATAGGAAACCCAAATTACTAAACCTTAGCTTTTGAAATCCTCCAAAAGATTGACGTAAATTTAACATGGTTTTATAATGAAAAAATAAGTTACTGATTGGTTCTCTGTCTCAGTTCAAAGCCACACACAATTCAGCTCTAACAAGAGCAAAAGAGAGCCATTGTCCAACTGCCCAGACCACACCTCCGGCTCTATTGCCTTGACCTTTGGTGACTGTGCAGTGGACAGGCTCACTGTCCCTACTCTGTCCACAGAATTGCAGCACCTGAACCTGTCTGGTGGCAGTGGCTTTAAGGAACTTGGGAACTTGGTGACTCCCAGTTCTGACCTTCACAGGGCACTTGAGGGGCACGATGACATAGTGGTTACAAGCAAGGGCTTAACCTTTGCATACAAATCTCACCTCTGGCACTTATTAGTTACGCAAGTTCTCTTCTCTCAGTTTCTTCATCTTTAAAATGGTGTAATAACTTCTCCCTCAGAGTGATAATATGAGGATTCAACGAGACTAAAAGTGTTTGGGAGTAAACAGATATTTTTGTAGCGTACCATTTTAATTCCTCTGCTGGTATTCTTACTATATTTTTTTGAGTTATTTTCTTAGTGTTTGTTCCAGAGATTATAACATGCATCTTAATTTACCACAATCTAGTTCATATTTGTATAACAATTCTGGTAAAATATGGAAACTTTCCTTTAATACAGGTCTATTTTTTCCTTGCTCTTTTATGCTATTATTGTCATAATATATTAGATCTTTATATAATACAGCTTATAATAATAATAATAATAATAATAATAACCATACAGTTCATGATATTTTATGTCTTTAAAATCAGTTGAAGGAAAGAGAAAATATATACATTTATACCTTTCATATTTACCTATATGTTTACCTTTTCTAGTGTTTTTTATTTCTTCATGTGGATTTGAGTTATTGACTGCTGTCATTGTCTTCCATCCTGATGGGTTTCCTTCGATACTTCTCTTACGGAAGTTTGCTAGCAATGAATTTTCTTAGACCTTGTTTATGTATGTCTTTATTTCGCCTTAATCTTGAAACATAATCTTGCTGACTATAGAATCCTTGATTGAATTTTTTCAGCAGTTTGATTACGTCATACCAATTTTGATTATGTCATACCACTTTTTGATTATGTCCTACCGTTTTCTGTCCTCCATTGTTTCTGATCATATCAGATGTTAATTGTGTTCTCGGTTCCCATATGTAATGAGTCATTTTTCTCTTGCTGCTTTTAGGATTTTTCTCTTTGTGTTTGCCTCCCAACAGTTTAATGTTTCTAGATGTGAATCTCTGTTTTTTCCTATTTGGAGCTCATTGAGGTTCCTGGATGTGTAAATTAATGTTTTTCATCAAATTTGGGGAGTCTGCAACCACTATTTCTCCAAATGATTTTTTTTAACCCCTTCCTATCTCCCTTCTCCTTCTGAAACTGTCATATGTGTATGTTGATTTCCTTGATGGCATTCCACAAATCTCTGAATCCCTGTTATTTTTCTTCATTCTTTGTTTTTATTCTGTTTCTCAGACTGGATAATCTCAATGACCTGTTTCCATATTCATTCTGCCCCCTCGGTCTGATATTGGGCCTCTCTGCCCCAATTAGGATCACAACTTCTGGCTGTGACATTGTCTTTCCGTGTTCCTTTGCCACTAAGATGCCTACTGTACCTGACAATGCCCGGGGTCTGGGCTTTTTCTGCTTTCTGATCTTATATCAACTCAGTCCCTTTCTGCAGTGAAGCTGCTAGTTTTCACTAGAAGGTTTTCACTGATGGAAAAGGCGTTGGAGGACAAGAACAGTCTCGGGAAAAACATACAATACAAACTCCCACTATTCTTACTGAGGTTCAGTAATTTTTCATGAATAAACTCTTCTCACTTTTGCAGGCCTTTGGTTGATTTCCAGGGTCCTGAAATAGATGGTATTGACAATTTTGTCAAATGTTATCGTTGCTTTTTGCAGAGAGGTTTTGCCAAGCTCCTCTCTTCATTCTGGAAATCCTGTTCCAATAGTAGCATTTTAAGATTATTAATTCCAAGATTATGACTCTGTGGAATCTTTGCTGCATCCACACTGTTTGTGGTAGTCTTTTGCATTAATGGTCTTTGCTAATGAGTCATGCCTCCCAGTTTTCATGCCCTCGTGCACTCTCCTCCCCTTTAATCCAGGCTGGGTCTGTGACTTACTTTAAATAATAGAATGCAGAGGTAGTAGTATCCTTGTGCGAGTTCCAGGCCTGGGCATTTAGAAGGCCTGGAAGCTCCTGCTTTTGTGCTCTTGGGAGCCCTGAACTGCCATGTAAGAAGTTCATGCTAAAGAGGCCATGGGAAGAGAACGTGCAGTGAGTGAGATGCCTTAAGCCTCTATGGAACTGAGGAATGTAGTTGACAGTGAGAAATGAAGCCCCAGACATTTGACCCAAATAAATCCACTCCAGCCAGCCCCCGCCATTTGAGCCTTTCCAGCTTAGGCACCAACCATATGGGTGGAGAAGTCATCTTGAAAGTTGGAGCCCAGCAAGCATCACATGTAGCAGAGCTGAGCCATTCTTGCTATGTCCTATCTGGATTTCTGATCCCCAGAATCATGAGAAATAATAAAAATTGTTGTCATTTTGAGCTACTGAATAATAAATAACAATTCAAGCAATGGATAATCAGAATACCTAGGTGAATTAACCACAGCTGGCCTCCTGTTTCTTGTTTCAGCCCCCACACATCTGTCAAGGTTCAAGAGCCTCCTGGTCTTGACTCATTAGTCCCTACTCAAGTTGCATTGTGTTCTAAACATGTCACCTGAGGCACACATAGCCTTCATTTTGCACAATGCTCTGCAGAGAACCCAGCAAAAATAGACACTTAATAAAAGGCTTTATGTTGCCATTCAGTTAATATGATCATGAGTCACACCAACTATTATAGCCCAGCCTACAGACCACTTTCCCCTTCTTAGTCACTATGTCATGCTGGCAGGATCAAGACAACACTTCTGTCTACATAATGTTCTAATGCCAAAGAGCCTCACTGATAAAGCCTACAAATTCTATTTCCATCTGTGGGCTTTCTCAATTTTGATCCTCTTTGGATCAAAGGCATTGTATTTTCTTCAAAAGCCAAAGCATCACGGTTCAGATGCTTACTTACATGGAAGGAGCTCAGAGTCAACTGAATGAAGAGTCGAATAAGTTTTGAAAGTCCTTGAACTTGATCATCAGTGATGAAAGAGAAGAGAATCTCGTGAACACCCAATAAAGGGATGAGAACCAGCGTAGATTTTGCCAATCTGAAAATGACAACCAAATAACTGTCAGGAGGGCCACTTTGAGAATAGGCAACATTTCCTCCTCTTCTATGCATGTCTTTATTGTAGGTCTTACTACCTTAATAAATAGTTGATTTTCCAGTTTGCTTCTTTGGCTACACATGAATGCCTTATGGGTCAGTATGGTCTTGTTCTCGATGGATCCCAATACCTGGCTTGTGACAGATGCTCAGAAAACATGAATGAGTGAGTGAATGAATGAATTTCCCCATATAGATTATGATATACCCACCAGATTTTAACATTTTGCTTGATGGATAGATTTCCATGCACAGTGCTGTCACCCTGGGACACTACACCTTTACCACATTTGACAAATGTCCTATTATCTAGTTAGCAGGTGCCTCTATGTCTTTCTTTATTCAGGACTTCCAATGTCAGTGCTTTACTGAGTCTGAGAAGGGGGAAAAAATAGCTTGCCCAGGGTGACACAGCCACAAAGTGGCAAATTCCTGCCTGTAAGTGAGGCTTCTGACTTCCACACAGGCCCTGCACACTCCATGCAAGGTTTCACTATCAGCCCTGTGCTATCCCTCAACCCTGGTGATGGCGAGGGCTGCAGGAAATCAGAAACTGATGCTCCTCATAAAAAATATTGCGTGGAAGCTCCCGGTTGTACACACTATACACAAAAAAGACAGACATTCCTTTACACGACCCACGTGAAAGCACACAGCTGGGGCCCAAAATCCCATATCACATCTGGTGGTTCCCAAACATGGCTGACTATTTGACTATTAGAGTTCCTTACAGAGCTTTATATACATACTTTCATACATACATACATACACACACACACACACACACACACACACCCTCCTGAGGCCCAGTGATGACCCTCTGAATTAAAACCTCTGAAGCCTGGGTCCCAGGAAAGTGAATTTTTAAGGAATTCCTCCTGAGATTCTGATAAGTAGCCATATTTGGGAACAACTGCTCTTTACCATTGAGCTGCTTCTTGATTTAAAACTATTAGTTTTAACCTAATCTAGTGCAAAAGTGTGGTTTAAAAGGTTAAAAATAATTGCAAAAAACACAGCTACTTTTGCACCAACCTAATACCTATATTAGCAATGCTGATTCATATTCAGGGCACAAACAAAGCTACTGTTTTATACACATTGGGGAAAAAAGAGCTTAATTGTAATGATTTTTTTAGCCCAAGTCACTTTCTTAAAGAGACAGACTAAGAGGTTTCTCCAAAACGCCACGGAATGAGAGATGCAGAAACATGCAGGGTCATCACTAGTGTCTTCAGGACGGTTTAACACTATCCAAGAAAAAGCAACGCTTACTATGAATCCTATGTCTGTGAGAGCCATTCTAATGCAATGTTACCAAGGAAACAAAACTCCTCACCTTTGTGTCCTAACAGAACCCAAAGCCAGTAAAAGCTGAGCAGGAGTTACCACGAAGGAGGGACTCCACCTGGGCATGTGGGTTGCGGTGTGTCCCAAGGCCTTGACCGTCAAAGAGAGGCCAAGGAGAGGCTATTTCAAGAGGGTTTTTGTATTGTTGTTTTAATTTCCAGAAGTGTTTTGAAATCCTCTAGCTCAGAGGTTGCAAAGTGGCGACCTGAGTTGTATTTGACCCGCAAACATGTTCTGCTTATGCTAGGAAGTGATTTTTGTTATTGGAGCCATTTTTAAACGATTAGGCAATTTTGAGTAAAGATGTCCAGATTTCCAGCTTCTTTTAAACAATGGGGAGATCTGGCAACACTGGGTCCAAATTCTTGCTTGGCAATAGTCGGCTACAGCCTGATGGTGGAGGTCCCTCTAGAGGGAACATGCGTTCTCCAACTCCCAACCAGCTGGCTGGGCCCTTGCAAGTATTTGAGATTGTGACGCTTGCTCTGAGTTATCTGGATTTTAAGGAAACATACTTACATTCTTACATGTGACCCGTGTCTTACCATCAACTTATTCTTGGGGCCTTGCTATGGCATTATTACTATTATTTTTATTATTATTATTATTATTGGTATCACAAACTCTTTTTTAGTGACAACGGATGGTAAATTTATACAAATTACAAGCTAGAATATAATGAATACAAAATCCATCCAGATAATGGTTAAAAAAACTATCATTTAACAAAAGCAAATCTGAATCAGTGGCTAAAGAACTCAAGCCCCCCATTTTGACAGTTACACACGGTTTTCAACTTAGTGCATCCAAAGTCTGTCCCTAGCCAAAGCTCTATTCAAGACTACAGCATGTCAATGGCTAGGGATTAAAAAACTTTCTAACACTTTTAAGCATTAATGTCAAGAGACATTTCACAACAGATTCACTATGCAAAACTCAAACAAGAATATGTGAATGTTCTTTGCAAACCACAAGGTCCTGTGCAGATGTTGTTAGCTGTTACTATTATTACTATTCCGTGAGATTTCACTGAACTTGAGAAAAAGGAAGATTAGTCTGTGTAACTGACCAGTATGACTTGCAGAACATCTTAAAAGGAATGCAGATATTACTTTCAAATGCACATAGCAACAAAACAGGCAAGGAAAGCGTGGCCAGGGGTGATGGTAAGTTGACTAATTCCAAACCATTTTTTTTAAAAAATTCCAAACCATTTTAATAAATATATAAAGGATTAAGCTATTCCTATTACATGTAATGTTTATCGTTAAGTTCCCAGAGTCCCTAAAAATTATTTTCTCGGGTGACTCTTTCTCCCTGCAAAAAAGAAACAAAAATAAAATCTTGTCAAGTTATTACAGTGTTGCTTCTGCCCAGCTCTTGCAAAATTTGTCTTAAATATAAGAGTTGAGTCTGAATTAATTGGCATTATGTTTTTGAAATCAACTGTTTACTTCAGAATAATTTTAGATCTGTACAAAAGGACCAAGATAGTACAGAGTTCCCAGACATCCTTTGCTCCATTTCCCCTAGTGTTAAACTCTTACATAACAAGGGTACATACGTCAAAACTGAAAAACCGATATTGTACGTGATTATACTCCAGACTTTATTCAAATTTTACCAGTTCTTCCACTATAGTACTTTTCACATTCCAGGATCCAACCCAAGAGCCCACATTTAGCATGGGATGATTTTTTAAAGAATGACCACCTTTTTAATGAAGTTTGGGGCCATTTTAGTAACTATCAACTCTTAGTATGGATGTCAGAAGGGACTGCCAACTCTTCACCTCATTCTACCTTCTCCTTGGACAAAGTACTATTTGTGTCCCTGTTCAGATTAATATCCATAAATATCTATATCAGTTTACTCTTATGAACTGTGTTTACACGTATTTTTCATTTATAATCATTTGTTTATTTAAATGGCTGAGTTTATTGCAGTCGTTTAGCTATTCAACAAATATTTATTGAGCACCTGTTCTGGCCACATGAGGAAGTACAGTGGGAGAGAAGGAGCTGGGGTCAAAGGAAGTAGAGTACCTGGGGTCTCAACACAAATCCCAGCAGGGACAGTATCTGGGGCCTAGATTTAAATTCCAGCACTGCCAATTGCTAGCAATGTGACCTTGGGCAAACTATTTAACATCTTTATATGTAAAAATGAGGATTATACTACTAATAATATAATATAAAATATTGAAATAATAAAGTGTTATTGATAATAATACCTGGCAGTGTCATTGTAAGAATGAAATAACATGTGGCAAACTCACAGAATAAATGATATCTGATACATGATAAATGATCACTAAAATTTAGCTATTCCTATTTTTAAAGAAGCCATCCCTGCCCTCAAATTGTTTACAATCTCAATGATTTTGATCAATTTTTCTCTCAATTGTGACATTTTCATCTTTGTTTGCCCAGAATCAGAAAGTCCTTTCGGAAAGAGCTCTGGGTTTAGCATGTTAAGAAATGATTTGCCTTTATAAATTCATTAAGAGCTCTGCTCCACACATTGCATGGACAGTTAAGACCTTTTATCTAGAGCAAGTGAGCCGCCTTGGTGCTAGAACCACAAAGAACACAGAGCTCCATCCACGCTGAGGGTCTGCGGTGTCAATCGCATTCCAGGGCCATTGCTCTCCCTCAAGCTTGGCCAGCTGTCCCTCTCCAGGCCAGACAGATGGTCCGGTGACAGTTTGTTCCTCTTCAGTGGTGGAAGCCCAGGGGCGAGGGCTAGGACTACAAAAGGTTCTCCAGTTCCTAGCTACTTGCCTTTTTGGCAAGGCCTAAATATGCTTAATTTAAACTTTCCTAAAATAGACTCTTGGAAGGGGACCAAATCTTGAGAGCTATGTTCTGAAAGTTCTCAAAATCTGGGAAAGTTGGAGACATGCCTGTTCTTACCAGAGTTTGGACAAAAAGGCACTAGATCCATTGTCCCCTCCTCCTTACCCTAGCAGAGGGTTCTAATGGAAAACAAACATGGAGGGGTGTGTGGAAGAGGAGACCCTCCCAATGTGGAAGGGCACAGTGTGAGCTGGGGGTGCTGATGACCCATGGAGGTGACGGGAAGCAGCCCTCCAGAACTTGGAAATAAGGGAGGTTGCACTGCTTGGAGAGAAAAATGGGCAAGTGCACTCATCGCTGCTGTAGGACTCACCAAGGAGTAAAATAAGGTGGCCTGGGTGTGTTCTGAGAAACAAGGCCCTGATGTTTTGCTAATTAATAAGCACTAGCAAATCAATTGTGTTGTACTCTGCATGGAGAAAGAGTCAGTGTCGTGCGGGGTGGCCTGCGGGGCCTCTGGTCCTGCTCCCCACATAAGAACACAGGACATGGCTAGGTCAGAAAGGAACACCCACGGAGCCATAGATAGGGGAGTCATACCACTGTATTCTCTCTGGTGGCGTGGGGAGACACACGCAGGAGTAGCCTCAGATCTGCAATCTGCTATTCACGTCTCTGCCTACCAACCAACCAACCAATCAACACAGCCCCGCAGTTAAATCAGCAGCCAATTGGCTAACTGGCCAGCCAATCACAGTTGATGGTCATTTACTACCCAAGCCAGCACCTCCCCACCTGAGGCCCCAGAGCCTGGAAACTGCTCTCTGGGACTCTGTCCCCACAGTCAGTAAATGGAAAGCAGATGGCCAACTAAAATGGCAGTAAGTACCACAAAGGAGCAGGAAGTTCTCAGTACTTATCCAGCCCTACCTGTGGAGACTCTGGAAAATGAACCTCCCTCACTCACCAGGCAGGTGGCACCACAGGACAGTGGTGGTTTCTTAGGCCACTGTCAAGGATCCTTCATCACCAGTCACTCTACTTGACAACGTGATCCCCAACAACATTCTGGTGACCACTTTGTATTTCTGGATCATCTGGCGTCAACCTTATGAGGACTGAAGTTACTAGAAGGAGCCCCCGCCCCACCCACACCTTCCAGTCTCTAAGAATGAATACTTGTCTAGTCTGGTTTATACATTAGTCTCTTGTGAGGTAAGCTGGCATCAGTCAGACCTTCAAAGTCTCAGCCACTTTGGAACACTCAGCGTTCCCCAATACAGTCCCCAGGTGGTGGCGAACTCGCCAAGATGAGGGGTCTCAGCCTGGGAGGCAGCCAGGTAAGCATGTGCCCAGGTTTCTCTTTTCAAGCTATTCCTCATACAAATATGGGGGAAAGGAAAAAGAAGTTTTCAGACACATTGTGTATGTCAGGCAGGTTACTCTTTTTCTCCCCTAAATAGCCATCTTAAACCATTGCTCGGCCATGAGGGTTTCCCCAGTATCTTGATTTACTCTTCCCCAGATCACTGGGGTGTGCACACACGCTCCGGGGCTATGCACGGTGATCCATTTGTATTGGAAGAAAATATTATAAAAAGGTAGAAGTTCTACATATATTATTTGTATCTGTACTGTATAATTTTCTGTTTTTTGGTGTATGTTATAATGTATATATTTGTTCAACAGACCATGTGTACATATGATGAGCGTCCGTCTCAAAATTTCTTTATTGATAGAAATGTATGACCAGAAAAGTTTGGAAACCACTATCTTGGATAAATCACTTGATCTTAGCCAAAAGGCCGAGAAGCGATTACTATCTTGGATAAATCAAAAGTTATCCCTTGGAAAATGGATTAAAGGCTGTTTAGAAACACATTTTCCATGGCCTCACCAGAAAATTCCATACCTTATTCTCTAGAGCATCTATTCTAGTGGTCTCCTACTCTGGCTGTGTATCAGAATCTCCTGGAGATTTTGACTTGTAAGTAGTTCACGTGGTAGGGCTCCATCCCTTACCCTGAGTCAGGATACCCAGTGGAGGGCTCACCAGTTTGTGCTTTTGCCTGGCTGTCAGGAGATGCTTAGGAGTGGCCAGGATGGAAAGCTATTATAAGAGCTGCTGTGGGTCTGGAGCATTGGGAGACCAAGTGGTACATGGTGGGCTTTGGGGGCCCAAAGTAAAAGGGTTTAAGCTCTCAGTCTGCATGGATAGTGGTGCCTTGTCATTTGTCTGCCTCCTGTTTCTGTCTTCTGAGTGTGCTGTTCTCTGCTGGGTTTCCAGGGTACCTGGGTTTCCCCCACATCTGGTTAGTGAGAGGACAGCACTTCCAGAACAGACTCACACAGGGTAGACTACAGCAGCTCTATTCTTGGCCGTGGACCTCTACCCTCAGAAAGTGGTAAGAGAGGCGAAGCCTTGGAAACAGGGCCTAAGAAACTGTCAGCCACTTGGGGGCTCGATCACAGGCCACATGGAAGACAGCGAGGCTCCTTGTGATCTAGGCCAGCCCACACGGCCCATGGCTAGGGATATTTGCAAAATATTTGGGCCAACTACAGTATATTTTTACCCAGTCATGAACCGTGCATTTCATCCGTCTGACTTCCTGGAGGGAGCGAGGGTTTTAAGTAGATAAAATTTGGGGTCTGGAACCTGGGCAAATATCACTCACCACATCTGATTAGATTGGGACACCTGTATCGGTGACCTCCTTTTATCCTCATAACAAGCAGGAGGTGAGTCTGGTGGGGCACTCCTACTTGACACATCAGAAAACAGGCCCAGAAAGGCCAATCAACTTGCCCAGGGTCAGTCGGTGAGCCTGGGGTCATGGCCAGCATCAGCCTTCCTAACTTGCCTTCCACACCAGCATCCCAGTCCCTGGCGAGTTAGAATGTGTGGCTCTTGCAGACAGGGCCCACATCACATTTACCTTTTGTTCCAAGCACAATGTCGGGCATATTGTAGGTATTCATTAAACGTTAGTCAGATAATGGAAAAACTACCTTCCCAGCACGCCTGGGTCAGGCCCCTGGGTCTGGCCTTAGAGAGAGTGAGAAACAGAGCTAAAACTATTCTCACTCACACCCCTGCCTCTGTCCTGCCATGTGGACTCAAAGGTCTACCCTTAGAGCTACTCTTTTGGGTTAAAACACTCCTTTACCAAGAGCCTGCTGAAGAAAACACAGATTACAAGAAGAATCCCACAGATTACAAAGACTAACTGAAAAAGGAAAGAGGGATCCATTTATGTCATTCATTGATTCATCTGTTCATTCATTAGTTCATTTGTATTTACAGAATTGCACATCTCCATAAAGACTTATAATCTGATGGTGTGAACTGGGGTTATTGTCACTGGAAAGCAAGATGGACACAGCGAAGGCAAGTCACAAAGAAAGGATGACAGTGAGAAGAATGTATTTCCTTGGACTCCAAAAGTTTGTGGTCTCATCTTTCAAGGTGTCAAAAATACCAAATATTCTCTTCTGAGTTATGAATATGTCTTTTATTTTTTGTTTCTCAAATTCCTCCCAAAGGAAGGCAACTATCTCACTTCTTGCACATGGCTCTTTCCTTTCCCTGTAAACCACTCATTCTTAGGAGCATTTTAGTTTCCTCCTGGGGGAATGTGTGTGCCCTTGATTACTCACCACTTACTTTATCTTCGTGGGGCCAGAAGGTCCTCACCATTGGCAAAAGCTCTACTTGATCCTATGACCCTCCTTCAGAGGGACTCTCCCTGATACCCTTGTCTTAAGAAATAAACATACTAATGCAACTTATTCTCCCCTTCCCAGGACATTAGCCAGAACAACTAGAAAGGGTCAAAACAATCTTTAACTATTGGGTACTGACCTCAGACCACTCACCTGTATTTATAATCTCTGAAGCACATTTGATGGGCTTTGAGCTTAGAAATGAGAAGCTTGAGAATTTTCAGGAAGATGAAGAAATTGACCTTGAAAAAGAGCAGATATGGGTAAGTGATAGAGTCCATATGGCAATGAATATCGAGGTCACCCTGGGCCTCACCATCAGATCCTTGTCCATGTAAACCAGGGGTGATTTGGCAGTCAGCCAGTCAGGTAGTAAGTGCTTGTAGTGACCCCCACTCTCCCTAAGGCCATTTCAACTGAAAGCCTGGAAAGGATCCGGAAATGTCCTTTAGTTTATTCTCCTGCCTCAGAAATGTTCATCACTACTGTCATCTGGGAAAGGCAGATGGACTTTTACATTATTATTACTAACTTTCATTGGGTACTTACCATACCAGGCATTGGGCTAGCTTTCCGTACATTATTTTATTTAATCCTCACGACAACCCTCTGAAGAAACCACACCATTTTTATGCCACAATACAATGAGAAAACAGAGGCGCAGAGGAGACAAGTACAATTCTCAAGGTTACACAGCTAGTGACTGAGCTGGTAATTAAATCCAAATTTATCTGATTACAACCTTCCCTTCATTTAAACAGAATGCCACACTACCTCCCTTCAGTAAAGAACACCAACCTATTAGTGTCTAACTTGAGGTCCTGTTGCCGCCACGGAATTCACTGGAAAGCACATGTTCTCCACTTCCTAGACTACTTTCCACAATGGTCATGGACTGGGAAAATTCAACTCTTCATTGTCAGCATTGGTAGAAATTTTAAAATGTGTCTTCAAAGTCTTTGACATCTCTCCCTTCAAAAGGCAGAGGCTAATTTCCCCCTTCCCTCTAGAATGTGAGCTAGATTTCATTATTTGCTTCTAATGAAAAAAAAATATGGTGAAAGTAATACTATGTGGCTTCTAAGTATCGATCCTCAAAAAGATGGCTTCCATCTGTTTCTTTCTCCCTCTCTCTCTCCCCTCTTCCACTTTCTCCCATTGCTCACTCTGGGGAAAGGCAACTGCCATGTTGTGAGAACACTCAAGCAACCTATCGAGAGATCCACATCGGGGAATTGAATCCTTCTGCCAATAACCAGCACCACTTGCCAGCCATGTGTCTGAGCCACCTTGGAAACTGATCTTCTAGCCCTAGTCAAGTCTTCAGATGGCTGCAGCCCTGGCCAACATCTTGACAGCTACCTCATGAGCCAACATGAGAGATAGAAGAGAGAGTGGTTAAGTGTGGTAGGGGTTGGAGAATGAGAACAAGGCTTGTGAGAAGTGATACTGAGGAAGGACCACTTCCTGCAGTGCCTTTCCTGGTCATACTAAGGAGCTTGGGTTACCTTCTGAACGCAATGGAGAACCAGTGATGGATTTTAAGCAGGCAATTGACCTGATCAGATATGTATCTCTGCATTTCAGAAAGGTCATTTTAGTAGGAGTGTGGAGGATGGTTTGGATAAAGGCAAGACTGGAGGAGGGGAGACAAGTTTCAGAGTTCCTGGGGTTGGATGATGAAGAAGTGAAGTAAAGCAACAGCCCTCGTACGTCAGTGATGGAAATGGATTCAAAATCATTAAGGAATTTGAGTCATATGACTTTTGTTACTTGTTGGATGTGGGGTTCAAAGATGACCCCAAAGTTTATCGGTAGATCTCAAATGTGTGTTAGTGCCATTCATCAAGAGAGTGACCACATGGAGGAGGAAGAGCATGGGAGAGAGAAAAGGGAGGAGTCCAGCAACTTTGGACGCAAAAGATGTCCCAAAGCAGAGAGTTATTTATTTCTGCACCTGAGCTGAGAAGTCCTAGTTAGAGCATGGGGCCAATGGAGTACGCAAGATTGTCTAGGGACAATGTGTAGACAGGGAGAAAAAGAGGGTTAAGAGAACCACCTTGTAACAAAGGGAAAGGTGGAGGAAGTAGAGACAACACAGGAGATCGAGGAAGGGTAGTTAGTGCAGTTGGAGTGAATACAAGGAAATGGTATCCTGGTAGTTCATGACAGGAAGAATTTTAAGAAGGTTTAAATGCTACACAAAATTTAAGAAAATAAGACAGCATTTAGCAATAAGGAGCTACCAAGAAAAGCTGCAATTCAGGAGGAAGCACAAGCCAGACTGCAGTACTTTGTTTTATAAATGAAACACCAAAGACGGGAGACAGCCAGTGCAGACCACGTGTAAGAGGCTTGGCTGAGAAATGAAGCAGAATGACATAACAGTAGATGACAAGGGATGCAGAATAGAAATAATGTCTCCCCATTTTTATTTGTCGGGATGGAAAAGGGTTTCACCATTGTTTTTAAAATGAAAAAGACTTAAGCATGCCTCTATGCAATGGAGAAAGAGCTGATAGAGGCAGCAATCAGATGACAATGGAGTAGTCTCTACAGACATTAAGCCAACACAGTGCTAATGTTTCTGTCCAGAAACAAAACCCTTTACATATTGAAACACAAGCTGCAGAATACACATATACCTGTTATGACTTGCCTTGGTGGCCTCAGGAGAATCAATGCGTAAATTAAAGGCTAGGGTTTTAGGCAAGAGGCTTTTTATCCAATCCACAAGCCAACAGGAATGATAGAGATTCCCAGCCAAAGAATATTTAGTAACAGAACACTTAAACACCAAGTGTAACCAAGTAATTTATCCCTTTTAATGGGATATCTGTTTTTCATCACAAAGAGAAAACCTTATGTCCTTGGCTTAGTGATTTGTTGAACTTGGGTATTTTTCTTACGTAGTAATCTTCACAGGAAGAAAGGCACATATTTCAACCAACTAATTTCAGTCAGAGCTGTCTCCTAAGAAATGAAGGGTTCTAATAAACAGCATGTTGATTCGCTGTTCTTTGTGTCTTCCAGACACCAAACAGTAGAAACTAGGCGTCAACAAATGGGCCATTAGGAGGAAACATTTCTTGACTGTCATGGAGTGAAACATCAGCCTGGTTTACCACGGAGCCCTGTTTAGGCTTCCCAGAAGACAAAAGTCAGCAATCATATTTCGATGGTGCTATTCATCATTTGTGCACAAGCAGGAAAGGGGTTGAATAAGGAAATTTTTCAAGTACCTAGTCAACTTCTCTTGGATTCTGAGACCAGAGGGCGTTGCTTAGAACCCCAAACATATATGGCTCCCTTTACACCCTAGATGGTATAGAAGGCATTATCAGATGTCATATTCTTGGTGACACTTCTTTGGTACCCCAGCTCCTGTGATCAGATCTGTGCCTACAGGTTGGCAGAGGTGATTGCCAGTATGGTGGGGGTTCATCTATCCCCAAACTCCTCTGACCTGCTGTGTGGACTAAAATACCTACCTTTAGAACTACTCCACTGGGTTAAAATACTCTATCCCAAGAGCACTGCTGGAAGGGTAAGGAGTGATTAGGAAAGAAGGGAAGGAGCTCTTTCTCTATCTCTCATTCATTCATTTTTTTACTAAAATGAAGAATTCAATAAATACCTATAATCTGACTTACTTTCACCATGGAAAGCAGACGATGAGATGCAGCAAAGATAAGTTTTGATGAGGTGGGAAAATCCAGGGTATGGGGAAATTTCCAATGTAACTCTTCAGAGGAGGTGGGTATGTAGTGAGGAGATGTCTTGGGAAACCCAAGCAATAGAAATGCACTGAGTTCCTGGTGAGGAAGAGGACCTACAAAGGTACAAAACCAGTGAAGACTAATTTTACTAATTTCTCAACTTTGTCAGGTTCTGGGGTTGTCAGAGAAGATTCAATAAGGGTTAATGAAGGTGAGGAGAAGTCAAGATGGTGGAATAAATAAACGCTATGCCTGCCACCTCTTATGACCACATTAAAATCACAACTGAATTATAGAACAATCAACCTCTAGAATCATCTGAAGACTAGCAGAACAGTATCCCTATAACTAAGGATATAAACAAAAGGCTACATTGAGACTGGTGGGAGGGGCAGAGACACGAAATGTGCTGACCCCAAACCCACAGGTAGTGGTTGAGCACTGGGAGGGACACCTTGGTGGTGGAGGTGACCCCTGAAGAGTGAGGGGTCCCAGCCCCACACCAGATTCCCCAACCCAGGAGTCTTGTGCCAGGAAGAGGAGTACTCACAACATCTGGCTGTGAAAATCAGCAAGGATTCCGTCAGTCCCAGTAAGACAGAAGGTGGCTGGAAAGCCAGACATCCGCTTAAAGGGCCTGCACAAAGATTGTGCAAGCACTTACCCTGGGCTCTGGCAGAGGGGCAGCAACTCAAGAGGTGCCAGAGACACACAGAGAAAGACTGAGTTTGTGGCTTCAGGGCAAGGGCTACATGTGGAGCCTACCTCACATGTAGCCTACAGGTGGATGTGATCTTTCCTGTGTTGAGCCCTACCCCCGCAAGGCCAAATCTGAGACGGCATTGGCTGGGTGAACTCCCTGGGACCCCGCCCCGCCCAGCTAGTTTGGAATCACTGGGGTACTCTCAGCCCGTGGGCCACCAGCCCGGCCCTGCAAACTATGGAAGCCTCAGCATACTGGGAAACTTTCTATCAGCCACTACTTGCACTGCGGCCTTTCTTGGATGGCTCTTGGGGATCTGCAGGCCCCAGGTGAGTGGTGGCTGCCCACTGTGTTCTCTGAGTGTTTTGCAAAGTGGCCACAGGCTCAGCAGTGGCACAAGAACTGAGCC
Source organism: Rhinolophus hipposideros (assembly GCF_964194185.1). NCBI lineage: Eukaryota > Metazoa > Chordata > Mammalia > Chiroptera > Rhinolophidae > Rhinolophus > Rhinolophus hipposideros. The sequence goes on from NC_138066.1 coordinate 8,614,157, forward strand.
TGTGCTAACTTTGTGAAAACCCCCAGTCTCACCCCTACTGACTCCCCCATCCCACCCAACTCAGGCAACATTGCTGGGGGCACTGTCAGCACCAGGTTAACCAGCTTGGCCTGTGCACCTAAGGAGGCTCTTTCAGCAGCTGAGCCTTAAGAGCAGCCAGCAGGTGGCAACAGGCCTAGGGTTCTTTTGCTAAGCTGCCCAGGCCTGATACTGGTGGCAGCCAGCCTCGGTTCACAGGCCACTCCCACACACCTCCAGGTTCAGCACAGGCACAACCAGCCACATATAGTTTTGTAGTTCCTACTAGGTAGTCCCAGGCCAGTTATAGCAAGGCTGAAATTAGCCTGCATGAAGTCCCTTCCAAGAGGCACCAGAAATAACTCACCCAGAGGCCACCTTTAGACCACATCAGAGTACTGCCTGAATAGCCCTACTAGTGGCACACCGAAAGGGTGGTCTCAACAAGCACAAGAGCCCACTAGGGCAAATCCCTCTCTGAGGAGTGAGCCCCACACAGCAGCTCATATACTGTGGACATAGCCAGTCCTCATGACCAGTCAGCCTGAGAGTCAATCCACCCACTCACATGCCAAAAGTAGTCAAGACTCAACTACAACAGGAGAATACACACAGCACACACAAGGGACACTCCTAGAACTCACAGCACAGGTGATCAGAGCAACTGCAACATTGGACCACATAGGACACTTACTACATAAGGCAATCCTGCAAAGACTGAGAGACACAGGAGATTTACCTAACACATAGAAGCAAACACAGAGAAGCAGCCAAAATGAGGAAAGAAAGAAACATGACCCAAATAAAAACAGAAGGAGAAAACTCGAGAAAAAGTACTAAGTGGAATGGAGGCAGCCAACCTACCAGAGACAGAGTTGAAAACACTGGTTACAAGAATGCTTAAGGAACTTAGCGAGAACTTCAGCAAAGAGAAAGTAAGCACAAAGTAGGATACAGAAACCATAAAAAAGTCAAAAACAAAGAATACAATAACTGAAGTGAAGAATACAGTAGAAGGAATCAGCAGCAGATTAGATGAAGAAGAGGATCGAATCAGCAATGTAGAAGACAAAGTAGCAGAAAACACCCAATCTGAACAACAACAGTAACAAAAAAGAATTTTAAAAAAAGATAGTTTAAGAGACCTCTGGGACAATATCAGGCATAAAAACATTCACATTGTAGGAGTACCAGGAAAAAAAAAGGGAGCAAAGGATCAAGAACCTATCTGAAAAAATAATGACTGAAAATTTACCTAACTTGGCAAAGGAAATAGACTTACAAAGCCTGAAAGTACAGAGACTCTCAAATAAGATGAACACAAACAGGCCCACACCAATCACAATTAAAATGGCAAAGGTTAAAGACAAAGGGAGAATCTCAAAATCAGCAAGAGAAAGACAATTAGTTACTTACAAGGGAGCTTCCATAGACTGTCAGCTGATTTCTCAACAGAAACTTTGCAGGCCAGAATGGAGTGGCAAGAAATATTCAAAGTGATGAAAAGCTAGAGTCTACAACCAAGACTAATCTACCCAGCAAGACTTTCACTTAATATTGAAGGATAGATAAAGTGCTTTGCAGACAAGACAAAGCTAAAGGTATTCATTACCAACAAGCCAGTATTATAAGAAATGTTAAAGAGACTTCTTTAAGAAGAAGGGGGAAAGGCAGCCAAATGGCTCAGTTGGTTAGAGCGAGAGTTCTGAACAACAGAGTTGTCGGTTTGATTCCCACATGGGCCAGTGAGCTGCACCCTCCACAACTAGATTGAAGACAACAAGCTGCCGCTGAGCTTCCGGAGGGGCAGGCGGATAGCTCAGTTGGTCAGTATTGTTAAGAGTGCGAGCTCTTAACAATAAGATTGCTGGTTCAATTCCCACATGGGATGGTGGACTGTGCCCCCTACAACTAAGTTTGAAAACGCTGACTAGACTTGGAGATGAGCTGTGCCCTTCACAACTAGATTGAGAGACAATGACTTGGAGCTAATGGGCCCTGGAGAAACACACTGTTCCCCAATATTCCTCAATAAAAAAATAAATAAATAAAAGAAGAAGAGGAAAAACAAACAAATAAAACAAGATAAAAAACATGAATAATAAAATGTCAGTAACTATGTACCTGTAAATAATCATTTTAAATGTAAATGGATTAAATGCTCCAATCAAAAGACAGGGTAACAGAATGGATAAGAAAACAAGACCCATACATATACTGTCTACAAGAGACCCATCTCAGGTTGAAAGATACACCTAGACTGAAAGTAAAGGGGTGAAAAAAGATATTTTATGCAAATGGAAATTTTTAAAAAGCTGAGGTAGCAATACTTATATCAGACAATATAGAATTTAAAATTAAGACTATAATAAGAGACAAAGAAGGACATTACATAATGATAAAGGGATCAATCCAACAAGACATAACCCTAGTAAACATCTATGCACCCAACATAGGAGCACCTAAATACATAAGACAAATATTGACCAACATAAAGAGAGGGATCGACAATCATATTAAGGAACTTTAACACCCCATTGACACCAATGGACAGATCTTTCAGACAGAAAATCAGCAAGGAAACAGTGGCCTTAAATGACACACTAGACCAGATGGATTTAATTGATATTTTTAGGGCATTCTACCACAAAGTAGCACAATATACATTCTTTTTAATTGCACATGAAACATTTTTCATAATAGATTACATATTAGGCCACAAAACAAGTCTCAATAAGTTCAGGAAGATTGAATCATATCAATCATCCTCTCTGACCACAATGGTATGAAACTAGAAATCAATTACAAAAAAAACAACCTAAAAAAACACATGGAGGCTAAATAACATGCTACTAAACAATGAATTGATTAACAATGAGATCAAGGAAGAACTCAGAAGATACCTTGAGACAAATGAAAATGAAAAAGAGAATGGCCCCAAATCTATGGGATACAGAGAAAGCAGTCCTAAGATGGAAATTCATAGCATGCAGGCCTACCTCAAGAATCAAGAAAATCCTCAAATAAACAGTCTAATTTTACACCTACGGGAACTGAAAAAAACAAAAACAGAAAACATCAACAAAAAAAGCCGAAAGTGAGTAGAAGAAAGGAAATAATAAAGATCAGAGTGGAAATAAACAGAATAGAGGATTAAAAAAATGCAAAAGATCAGTGAAACTAAGAGGTGGTTCTTTGAAAAGATAAACAAAATTGATAAACCTTTAATGAGACTCATCAAGAAAAAAAGAGAATGGACCCAAATAAATAAAATTAGACATAGAAGAGGAGATGTGACAACTGACAGCACAGAAATGCAAAGGATTATGGGAAAATGTTATGAACATTTATATGCCAACAAATTGAACAATCTGGAAGAAATAGATAAAATCTTAGAAACATACAATCTTCCAAGACTGAATCAAGAAGAAACAGAAAATCTGAACCAAACAATTACTACTAATGAAATTGAATCAGTAATCAACAAGCTCCCAACAAACAAAAATTGTGGACCAGATGGCTTCACAGGTGAATTTTACCAAACATTCAAAAAAGAATTAACACCCATTCTCCTCAAACTATTCCAAAAAATCCAAGAGGAGGGAAGGCTCCCAAACACATTTTATGAGGCCACCATTACCTTGATTCCAAAACCAGACAAAGACATTACCAAAAAAAGAAAACTATAGACCAATATCCCTGATGAACATAGATGCAAAAAATTTCAACAAAATATTAGCAAACTGAATTCAGCAATATATTAAAAAGATCATGCACCACAATCAAGTGGGATTTATTCCTGGTATACAAGGTTGGTTCAATATCCACAAATCAATTAATGTGATACACTGCATAAACAAAATGAAAGATAAAAACCATTTGATCATATCCACAGATGCAGAAAAAGCATTTGACAAAATCCAGCACCCACTTAAGATAAAAACTCTCAATAAAGTGAGAATAGAGGGAACATATCTCAACATAATAAAGGCCATATATGATAAACCCACAGCTAACATCATACTCAATGGGGCAAGGCTCATAATACCAGCATGGGTCAGGGAGCTGTGTCCTACACAACTGGGCTGAAAAACAATGGCTTGAACAAGAGTGGGGAAGGGGGGAGGTGGAAGAAAGGGGGGAAAAAAGAAAGAAGAACAAAGCTGGAGGTATCATGCTACCTGATATCAAACTATACTACAAGGCCGTAGTATTCCAAAAAGCATGATATTGACATAAAAACAGACATATAGATCAATGGAACAGAATAACGAGCCCAAAAATAAACCCATGCCTACCTATATGGTCATTTAATCTATGACAAAAGAAGCAAGAATATACAATGGGGTAAAAACAGTCTATTCAATAAATAGTGCTGGGGAAACTGAACAGATATATGTAAAACAGGAAACTGGACCACCTTCTTACTCCACATACAAGAATAAATTCAAAATGGAATAAAGATTTAAAAGCAAGATTCAAAACCATCAGAGGAGCATTTCAGGCAGAGGGACAAGGTGCGTAAAATATGAGAGGAGTGAAACACCAGGATGGATTTAGGAAACTGTGAATTTTTCCATATAAACACAGCATGGGTGCTTTTCCATATAAACCTAGCAATGTGGTGAGATTGCTAGGCAGGGAATGACAATTCTTATCACACTAAGGAGTTTAGAACAAGCCTGAGGTCCATAAGGAGCCATTAAAAAGTCACAGACAGAACAGAAACATAGTCAAATTTTGCTCAGGGAAGACCACACTCGTTGCAATACAGAGGATGGATTTCCAGGAGCAAGAATGAAAAAAAGGAGACCAAACAGGAGGTTTTTGAAGAAGTCTGCACAAGAAATCCCAAGAGGCTGCAGAAGAGTGGGATTAAGGAAAAGGAGACATCTTGGAGAGATCTTTAGAGGAAGAATTGATAAGAATTGAAGTCTGAGTGGATATTGCAGGGAAGAAGAAAGTTTCTGGCTTGGATGGCTGCTAGATGAATGGTGGTGTCATTCACTGAGGGGCAAGAAGAGGAGGAGAAAGTATGGATGGGAGGATGAGTGAGCTAAAGTGACTGTGTCCATTTCTGTGGAGCTGGCCATGACTGGAGTTGTAGAAGCTACAGCATGTGAAGGTTATTTTGTGCAAGATGAGAAGATAAAGCATGTTTCCCTTGTCCTGGTAGGACAGAATGTGGCTCCAGGAACTGAAAAACACCAGAAGAAACTAGCACAGAGATCATTCAGCCATGGATGGCCAAGCAACAAGATCCAGAGCAGTGGTTCCAGCCTTGGCCATCCATTTGAATCCCTTAGAAGCTTTTAAAACTGCAACTGCCTAGGTCCTACATGCAGAATTTCTGAAGTAATCCTTGAACATGGGTATGAGCCACTGTGAAGTTTCTAATACACAGCCAGCTTTGAGACCCGTTGGTGTGTGGAAAAGAGCTTCAAATTGGCACCTACCTCTGGGGTTTGTTGGGAAGATTAAATGAGTATATATACACTAAGTATTTAGAATGGTGCTGGGAGGTAGGAGTCACTCAATAAATGTTACTGGACCTGAAGCCTGGGAATCTTGACACAATGCAGATTCTGATTCAGCAGGTCTGGAGTGGGGCCTGAGAACCTGGATTTATAACAAGCACTCAGGTGACTACACTTTCAGCAGTAAGAGTGTAAAAAAGTGTTCTCAATTCTTGCTGCATATTAGGATCCTGAGGCTACATCTGAGATCAATGAAATTCAAATCTCTGTGGGTGAAACCCAAGCAAAAAACACCCAAGTGATTCCAAGAGCAACCAAGATTGAGAACCATTGATGAAGCTTCTAGAAGACTGCAGGATAAATTAGGGGTCCAGCTGGAGTGAGCCTGAATTCCATCCTAGGGAGAGCCTGATGGTCTCCATCCTTCTTTACTCTGTCTGGTTAGTGAGAACCTTCCAGTGTCCAGTGTGTGTCACAAGCGTTCACTGAATAAGTTTATGGAGAGCTTGCGTTATGGCTGGGCTGAAAGCTTGGATGAATAGAACATGAGGCTTACAGTCACAGAGACAGGTTTTAGACAACTGCTTACAATAAAACATTTCAGGGGCTGTAGCAAAAGTCTGTACAGGATTCTGGAAGGGCATGAAAGAGTGCGACCATTTCTACTTGTGTGAGGTGAGTGTTCAGGTACAGTGGCCAGGCGGACAAGGTGACAGAGAGAAGGAGTTCAAACCCAAGGAGTATCTGAAGCAAAGTACTAACGCAGGAAAAGCCTGCAGCAGTCAGTACTCCAGGCACCTGGGCTGGAGGCTATAAATATTTTGGGGCAGCAGCACAGTGTTGTGGTTAAAAGTCTCAATGCCATCCAGTCAGACCCTTTGGGCTGAGATCTGGTAACCCCACTTACTGGCTCTGTGACTTTAGCCAAGTAGCTTCTTATCTTCTCAGTGTCCTCACCAATAAAAGAAACAAAATTGGCACCTACCTCTGGGGTTTGTTGGGAAGATTAAATGAGTATACACACACAAAGTATTTAGAATGGTGCTGGGAGGTAGGAGTCACTCACTAAATGGTACTGGACAGTCATGGAGGTGCCTGGCCAGGAGGTGGGTGCTGGGATCACAGCTGGGCAGTGTGGATGGAGAGGAGAAGATTGTGGACAAGAGAGAGACAGGGTGGGGGTGAGGCAGGGTGGGGGTGAGGCACTTGGGATGTACGTGGTCGGGTTTCACTTTGAGCACTCACTCTCAGTTATGCCTGGAAGGACCAGGGGGTAGATAACCAGGAGCACGTGGGCCCCCACTCAGGGTGAGGCAGGCCTCACACTCATCAAGAGCATCTCTGCACTCGGTTTTCCTGCCATTTTTCCAAATGTTTTGCCCTCCCAGTCACACCCGGTCTGGGCAGAGTTGTCTTCTATCATGGAAAAATATTGACATTCTATAAAAACAAGCTTTTTCTTTCATAAAACCACAAACATATTATTTACATAAAATGGCAAAAATTGAATGCCTGACAATCCCTCGGAAAAGAGAGTGGACAGAGCACGGATGGCAGTGCCTGGCTGGTGCACCTCCAGAAGGGCTGACCCTATGTCTAGATGGAAAGACTTCCTTCCTTCAGGATCTTGTTAATTCTTCCAACGGTGTGCTAACTCCCTGTCCCTTCCCCCAGCTTATTGGGCAGATTTCATTCTCACACACTATTATCTAAAGGAGTTTTAAGACTCTGGGTCAAGCAGTCCCTTCCCAGCCCCCAAATTCTGGGGCGCGTGGAATAAAGGCCCTTCCTTCTCAGGACCTCAGAGTAACGTTATCTCCTGAACCTAACCCCCATCACAGCTTTGGGTTATATTGATGATATGTTTTGCTCCTCTAAAAGAATCTTCCTCAGTCTCTCCTCCCCCCGCATCCCCCCACCAAAGCCGCTAATGGTGTTAAAATCCAAGTCAATAGCTTTGCTATCCCTGGGCTGATCCAGGACTGAAGGTGCCTGTGTCCCCAGGGCCTTGTACCCATCACAGCCATTCAGTACAGGGTCACTGAGCTGACTATAGGTTTTTATACATAGTTGCAAGACCCATAGAGAAGGAGGCTTTTAGTATAACCCTGAATTTAGTCTTGAACCGGAACAAGAGAAGTTCCTAACTTGTTCTTCTCATTCAGCAGATCTTACAGCTCAGCATCTCCTTCTCAAGGGATCTGGCTCAGGCTCATTCTGAGCCAGAGGATTAGGTGGGGGCAGTAGGGGGTTGGGGGTGAGGGCAGGGGTGGAGTCCTCCACAGCTGCTGAGCTCAGAGGGGGAAAAGGGTGGGTGGGATGGTCCTTACTGCCACACAAAGCAGCATGGGTCCTCGGATGATCCACCAGATTTTCTTATTCCTGTTGGTTCCCCAGCACCTACAACAAAAAGCAGGCAGTAGAAGAAGACTTAGAATTGAGGTAAGGTCAAATGTAAAGGCATCATGCCATCTGGAAGAAGGATACTCACACTCAAGATTTACTTTCCACCCGTCGTTCTCCTGAGAAGTGGGAGAGAAGGGGGAGAACTCAAATCCCTTCCTATTTGTATGGTACTCCTGACTTTTCTTACAATTAAAGTGCTCTTCAATGCTAACAGCTTGATGTGTATCCTTACACACTTTTCTTCATGTTCATACAACTATAAATTGTTAATTATATAGGGGACATTTTGCTGGTGATTATTTGGAGGACAAAAATGGGATCACATAATATTCATTATTCAGCAACAGGCTTAACAACATGCTGTTGAGATTCAGTCCTAGAAACCAAAAGCTATAGAACTAATCCATTTTCTCAGTAGTCTCATAATATTCCACAATACAGGTATGCTGCAATTTGTTCATTGTTTGCCTATTGATGGATGTTCAGGGTTTTTTGTTTGGCTAGAGGTGTTTTGGTTTTATTTTATAAACTGAGATATAATTGACATACATCATTATATTTATACAGGTACAACATAATGACTCAATATACAAATATGTTGTGAAATGATCATCACAATAAGTTTAGTTAACATCCATCACCACACATAGTCATAAATTGTTTTTCTTGTGATGAGAAATTTTAAGACTCACCCTCTTGGCAACTTTCAAATATACAGTATAGTATTATTAACTACGGTCACCATGCTGTACATTACTTCCCCAGGACTTATTTATTTATAACTGTAAGTTTGTACCTTTTCATCACTTTCACCCATTTTGTTTTGCTTTTTCTCCCCCTCACTGTGAATGACAATGCAATAACCATTCTTGTACCTATATTCTTACATATGTACGCACCAAATTTTTATGCTAATTTTGTGCTAATTGGCATATGTAAGTAAATTAGTAAATTAATTACTATAAGCATAAGTTTTGATTATTTTATCTACATTCCTAAGTATATTCTAGATGGCCAAAGAGACCATAGAGACCATCGAAGGGAGTGGATAGTCTCTTCAGGAAATGGTATATACATGTCCTAGTATTTAAGCATACGTGTGAATTACCGGCTCATGGAAGTGAGAAAACAGGTAAATTAGTACCTACCCTGTGTTCTCCAACTGTGCACGGGCAATACTCCATGGTACAACAAACAGCAATGGGAAAGCTGAGGAGAGAAGAAGGAAAGGTAGTTAGGAGCTGGTTGGCCAAACCTGCCTGCCTCCCACCCCAGCCTAATGGGCCAAGCACAGCTGATTAAAACTTATAAAAGCCCAAACATCGTAGAATTGCAGACTGAAAACTGGAGACCTAGCGTGGCACAGAGCCCACCCATTGTTTTACTGTCAGACAAACCAGGGAGTGGAGAGGAGAACGGACTTGCCACATGTCATAAACAGCTTAGAATAAATCCAAAGATATTAACCAAAACCTTCTGAATTGTAGACCAAGCTTATTTCCTCTGTATCCTATAGTCTCAAATTATCCAAACGGTTGTGACAACAGGGATTCCAGACATCATCTTAAAGACTGAGTTGGTATTATGGTTTGTGTAGCCCCCAGATTAATATGTTGAAGTCCTAACCCCCAACATGATGATATTTGGAGATGAGCCCTTTGGAGGTAACTGGGTTTGGAAGAGGTCGGGGTGGGGTGGGGGTGCCATCACGATGGGATTAACGCCCTTATGAAAAGAGACCATAGAGCTGCTTTCTCTCTCTTGCTCTCTTTCTCTCCCTCTACCATGTGAGGTCACAGCAAGAACACAGCTGTCTGAAAGTCAGGAAGTGGGCTCTCACCAGAAACTCAACCATGCTGGCATCCTGATCTCAGACTTTCCAGCCTACGTAACTGGGGGAAGTAAATGTCTGTTGTATAAGTCATGCAGTCTATGGTCCTTTGTTATGACAGCCACAGCAGACCAATATAGTTGGGGACAGAGTAGGACGAATGTCATCTGATGTTAACAAAAACCTTCTCAATTTTGGAATGTGTGCTTTGGGTCTATGGCATTTGTGTGTGCATACATGTCTGTGTCGTGAACACACATACACAGACACACACACCTCTCTTCAGAGTCACTTGTCATTGAAGAATTCTGTCCTAGAAGCCTCCCTCCAGTTGGGTCTCTAACTCTGACCAAAGGCTCTATTGGGCTTCCACATTATGAAGGGTCCCCAGGGAAAAAGGCCGGGGGTTCAGGTCACTCACCCCACCCCACCAGCAGGTATCTGGGCCAGAGACGCCTCTCAGAATGCACTATGGGCTCCAGCAGTGTGTGGAGGTAAAGGCCTTCCACCAGAAGCCATGAGTAATTAGCAGCCACGAAGTAGTGCAGGAGAACCTGGGCTGAGCGGCAGGAGGCGGACATCTGCACAGGACAGAGCACTTGAAGGTGAGTTTCTGCGTTCCTCCGATCTGGACCCCAAGAGGGTGGAGAAGGGCCTCTCTATGTACAATACCTCCCTGTTTACTTTCCTCTCTCCCAAATCCTTGCTGATCATCTCAGAGAGGTTGGCAACAATATCAAAATGTGACAGAGGGCTTCATGTAGGTTTCAAAGCCCATCCTCTTCCTTGACATTATAAATATTTTTAGACCAACAAAAACAGAGAGAATTTATCATCAGCAACTTCCCTTAAGGAAACACTAAACAGTATGCTCTTTGATCTTAGTTCAAGTAAGCTAGAAGTTAATAACCAAAAAATCTTCATTTGGACTAAAGATGAGGAAATGAACTGCTTAATAACCCATGAATCAAAGGAGAAATGATAATAGAAATTAGAACTTATTTCTGAATTGAATGAAAGGAACATTCTGCATATCAAAATTTGTGCTATACAGTTAATAACACCCTTAGAATGAAACTTATAGCCTTAAATGCATTAATTTAAAAAGAGAAAGGCCGAAAATCAATTATCTTAAATATCATGTCAGAAAATAAAACATAAATTAAACCCAAAAAAAGTACATGGAAAAAATAATAGAGATGAAACCAGAAATTAATGAAATCGAGAATATAAAATAAAGAGAATAAATAATGCCAAAAGTTTGTTCTTTGAAAAATCCAACAAAACTGAGAAACTCCTGGCAAGGATGATTAAGGGAGGAAAAAGAGAGTGAAGGTACAAATACTCAGTATCAAGAATCAAAAAAGGAACACCACCATAGATGAAACAGATCTTAAAAAGATCTTAAGAGACTATGAACAATATTATGCCAATAAATTTCAAATGTTATATGAAATAGACAAATTCCTAGAAAAACACAAGTTACCTAGTGACATGAGAAGAAACAGAAAATCTGAATATAAGAGTCATAATTAATCCATAATTAAAAGTCTCCCAATAAAGAAAACTCTGGGCCCAAATGATTTCATTGGTAAAATCTATCAAACATTTAAGGAAGAAGTAATACCCATCTTCAATAAATTCTTCCAGAGAATAGAGAAAGAGGGAACAAGTCATATTTGCTTCAAGAGATTAGCATAAACTTTATCCAAAAACTGAACAAAGGCATTGCAAGAAAAGAAAATTATTCATGAATGTAGATGAGAAAATGCTAAATAAAACACAGTATTAACAAATAGAATCCAGCAATAGAGGAGGAAGAATAATATATCAGAACCTACTTGGATTTATTCCAGGAATGTACGTTTAATTTAACAGGTTACTACATTCATTATGAACAAGATAAAAGAAACATCATCTCAACAGATGCAGATTTTAGTGTGGAAACGCTTGGATGCTTTTAAAAAATAGCAATAATATAAAAGGTTGATCTGGCTCAATCTTTTCTTTACAGATGAAGAAATTTCCCAACCAAGGACCGCTGAGCAACCCCACAGTGAACTCTTCTGATGCTGATTTCCTTTACCTGCCCTATTCTTGTGAGGGTTTTTTGTTTTGTTTTTAAAGTTGGCTGATGCATCTTGAACTACCCCTTTATACCTCTCTTCCCCTCCCCAGCCCCACCTTCCTGCTCTAATGACCTGTTCTGACCCACCCGGTGGGAAGCCAATAGGAAGGAAGGGCGTACCTCTGACACGTAGGATATCCACTCTTTCTCATTGTCAGGCCTCTTGGAGTAAGAGTTGTAGAAGATGATGTCCTTCACCAGCACAGCCACAGCTCTCAGGATGAACGAAGCAAACAAGTTCATGTGGATGTAGTTGCGTGTGCAGTGAAGTTTCCTGTGCGAGGAGAAAACTGAGTGACCTCCCTCAGGAAAGAATGGCTCAAACTAACAAGTGTGGGTCTGAAACGCCTGTGTATCTACCACTGAAGGGCAGAGGTTTGTCATGAAGGCTGCAGAGCTGGATGGCTGGGTGATGTGATCTTACTCTTCTGTGCTTCATTTTCCTCCTGGGGTAATAATAGCTAAAATCTATATAACATATTCAACATGCCGGGCTATATTTCAAACCATTCACAGGTAGAGAGGTACTTATGGGTATCGTTACTCCTTACAACCACTAAAGGAGTAGATACTATTATCCTGCTTTTACAAATGGGGTAATTGAGGCAGAAAGGTGAAGTGGCCTGTCCAAAGTCCCAGAGCAGTAAATGGCAGGTTGGGACCCAGAAATTCTGAAGCCCAAATATGACTCTCTGTGGCTCTACTCACTGTGAGAACAGGAGCACTTACTTCAAAGGGTTGCGGTGAGAACTTAATTAGTTAATGGGTGAAAAGTGCTCACACAGTACCTGGCACATAATAAGTGCCCAGAAAATGTCAGCTCCCATTACCTCTCCCTCACCCACCTGGAGCTTCCTGCAGGCTCCTTTTTGTACCAGCGGATGTAAAACTGTGCTGTGTCTGTAGCTGAGAGGACCTTCTTCCATCACTCTGCTCTTACCCTGCCTGGGCCCCTGTGCAGCACATTTCTAGTCCTGCCTTGCTTTAGAGCTATTATATTTTAAATTCTGAATAAATATTTGAAGCAGGTCCTTGTGTTTTTATGATTTATGATATCCTCCCTTACTAAACTGGGATTACTCAAGGGCAGGGACTGGGTGTTTCTCTTCCCAGTGCCTGAGGCAAAATGGACACTTGATTGACCGAGGCTCTGCTAGTTACTTCCTGCAGGGTTGGGCAGTTATTTTCTCCTGGCTTGTTTATGAGACTTTGAGAAGGTGAGCGGAGGAGGTCGCCAAAAGCAGTGGAAACAGGCTGTGCAATTCTCCCATTGTTCAGGAATTTCTCTCCCCTTGGGGTAGATGATCATGACGCTGTAGGAGCCATAGATCGTCCTGGGATTGAGGGGCAGGTTAGGGCCAGACGTGGGGCTAAAAGAGCCCAGGTGGGGAGCTGCTCTGGAACTGGCACCCAGGTCTCCATGGCCCCATCCAGGTCTCCTGCTTCCTTGCTGAGTGCTCATTCTGCCACATTATATACTCAGTTATGTTCCTGACTGAGAGACAGCCTGGAAGGGCTCCCTAGTGGGTCTGTAAATATCTCATTTGGGTGATTTCTAAAAAAGTGATTTAGTAAAATGTTCCCAGGCTTTGGACTCTGAGAGTGTTAGAGAGAGGAAACGCTCAGGCTCTGTGCTTCCTGATTGTCACCCTGGCTCCTTCACTCACCAGCTGTGTGATCTTGGGCAAGTTGCTTGATCTCTCCATATTTTAGTGAACTCACTTATAGAATGGGGGTAATAATAACGCTAATCTCCTAGGATGGAAATTAATCTTTATTCTGATTAGGATGAGACTTAATTACTGAATGCACGTAACGTGCTTAGAACAGTGCCTGGCTCTCAGGAAGCTCTCAAATGATTGACAGCTAATTGGAATCAGAGGGCCCTAGGTTGAAATCCCAGCTCTACCACTCACTAATTTGCTTTGAGGGAAGTTTCTTAATCTCTTCTGTAAAATTAATGTCTCTGATAGAGTTATGGTGAGAATGGGTTGTGGTAGTAATGGGTGTGATTAGAAATTTAGAGCAGGGCCTGGCACACGGGAGCTTATCTAATCCAGAAGAAGCAAAAGCAGACATAGGACTCCCAGATTCCAATTCTCACTGTGCTTTGTGACCTGGGGTGACTCAGTGCCTCTCACAGGACTCTGATATCCCTTTTCCCTTCACCTGCCAAATAGGATAGATGGACTGGGGACTCTTCCAGCTCTGATGAGCTGTGACATCATCCAGCCCAGTCTTCTACTGCCTTCAAGAGGTAGCCAATGAGCAAATTCCAGGGTACATGCCTGAACACATGCCAGCAGAAGTTCCACTCACCGAAGAAACAAGAGTAGGGTGAGAGCCAGGAGGAGGGAGACAATTGAGAGGGAGTATCCCACGGTGTACAACATCTGCAAGGTCGACAGCAAGGCATGGTGTTCCACCTGAACACAGAGGAAGAGACATGACCACCAAGCCAGGCACCTATGGTCTCCCAGCTCCATGCCCATGACCACCAAGGCTCTAGGCAAGCACCCCCAGCCTAGCATTGGTCACCTAGATTCACAATAATATAGAAAAAGTGTGCCCAGGACAAGAGCGTGTCTTGGAAACAAGCACAGGTTCTTTGCCCCTGGGCATGCTGTCACTAGAGTGTAGGGGTCCTTCTCTCTGGAAGATGGGGCCAGGTTTCCGACTGGATGTCTCCTCCTAAAATAACTTTTCATAGATGACCTCTTAGACAAAGACCTAAAGAAACACTGGAATATTTTCTCAGAGTCCCAGGATAGCCTGATTATGAAGAGAGAATAATTTACTGAAAATTGTGTTTCATTAAGTGTGGTTCTCCAATGAAATCTCACTTTCTCATTTAATTCCTCCTCCATTCAAGATGTGATCAAATAATACATTGAGTATTTAAATAAAAAAGTTTATTACTGTAAAACACACATTGTCATTAATCCCCCTCACTTCAAACACATTTATCTCATTGTTCTTGTCACTTTCTGAAGCAGTTCTGGAAGTCCTCTTTTGTGAGTGTGTTTAGTTGTGCTGTCATGGCTGCCTCGATGTCCTGAATCGATTAAAAACGTTTACCTTTCATGGACATTTTGACTTTGGGAAAGAGCCAGAAGTCACACGGTGCCAGATAAGGTGAATAAGGTGGATAAGGACACACCGTAATGTTTTTATTTGACAGAAATTGCCTACCAGAAGCGATGTGTGACACGGAGCCTTTCCATTGTGATCACAAAATATGGTAAATGCTGCTGCTGAGTGCCATCCAATGGAAAGGCAGGGATCTTCAATATGGGAAGTGGTGTGTGGAACCTTAGTAAGAGTGTGTGACCAGTTTCAACTTGTTTAGTGCAGTTAGTAGGGTGTGGGCTATGGTTGAGAGAAGATGTGTTTTACAGTGTGCCATAAATCATCCTCCATCATGACAATGCTCCATGTTACACATCGCTTCTGATACAGCAATTTCTGTCAAATAAAAACATTAGTGTGTCCTCATCCACCTTAGTCACCAGGTCTGGAACCAAGCCACTTCTGTCTCTTCCCCAAAGTCAAAATGTCCATGAAAGGTAAACTTTTTGACTCGATTCAGGACATCGAGGCAGCCAGGACAGCACAACTAAAGACACTCATGAAAGAGGACTTCCAGAACTGCTTCAGAAAATGGCAAGAATGATAGGATAAAAGTGTTCAAACTAAGAGGGAATATTTTGAGGGAGATTAATGGTAATGTGTCTTTTACTGTAATAATTTTTTTATTTAAACATTCATCATAGTTTTTTTATCACACTGTGTATCACCATCAAGATTATGTTTCTAAGTAAATTTTTGTAGAAGAAACCACAGTAAAAAAATTACCTACTAAATTATGTCTTAAACTTCTCTGCATAAGTTTTATCAACTCTATTGAAGTAAAACTGGTATACAGTAAACTGCACATATTTAAAGTATAAACCTTGATGAATTTGAACATGAATATATCTGTGATTTCATTTCCATATTCAAAATAATGAACATTTCCATTACCTCCCAAAAGTTTCCTTATGATACTTCGTGATACATTTCTTCTCACTACCCCCTGCCAGGCTATGCTGAGGCAAATACTGCTCTGCTTTCTGTCATTAGAGATTAGTTTGCATTTTGTATAAATGGAATGTTGGGGTTTTTTTGTTTGTTTTTTAAGATTTTATTGGGGAAGGAGAACAGGACTTTATTGGGGAACAGTGTGTACTTCCAGGACTTTTTTTTCCAAGTCAAGTTGTTGTCCTTTCAGTCTTAGTTGTGGAGGGCGCAGTTCAGCTCCAGGTCCAGTTGCCCATTGCTAGTTGCAGGGGGCACAGCCAACCATCCCTTGTGGGACTCAAAGAATTGAATTGGCAACCTTGTGTTTGAGAGCCCGCAATCCAACCAACTGAGCCATCCAGGAGACAGCTCAGCTCAAGGTGCCATGTTCAAACTTAGTTGCAGGGGGTGGAGCCCACCATCCCTTGCGGGACTGGAGGAGTTGAACTGACAACCTTGTGGTTGAGAGCCCACTGGCCCATGTTGGAATAGAACCGGCAGCCTTCAGAGTTAGGAGCATGGAGCTCCAACCGCCTGGGCCACCGAGGCGTCCCTATAAATGGAATGTTTTGATATGTACTCTTGTTTTGTCAGGCTTATTTTCCTCAGAATAATTATTTTGAGATTCATGCATGTCATAGAATGTATCAATAGTTCATTCTCCTTTTATTGCTGAGTAGTATTCTATTGTGAATATACTACAATTTCTTTATCCATTCACCTGTTCATGGACATGTGGATTGTTTTCAAAGTTTGGCATTCACAAATAAAGCTGCTATGAAAATTTCTGTTCAAGTTTTTATGTGGACATAGCTTTTCATTTTTCTGAGATAAATATCCAGAAATAAAATGGTGGGATAAATATCTAGAAATAAAATGGTGGGGTAGTATGGTATACGTTTTAACTTCTTAAGAAACTGCCAAACTATTTTCTAAATAAGTTATATCAATTTACATTTCCACCAGCAGTATATGAGAGTTCCAGCTGCTCTAGAGTCTACTAACACTTCATACAGTCAGTCTTTTAAATTTTAGTCATTCTAATTGGTGTGTATTAGTATCTTATTTTTCAATTTGCATTTCTATAATGAATAATGATGTTGAGAATCATTCCATGTACTTATTTCCCATCTGTATTTCTTATTTGGTAAAGTATCTGTTCAAATATTTGGGTACCTTTTAAATTGGATTGTTTGTCTTAATTTTAAATTGTAAATGTTCTTTATATATTCTAGATATAAATCTCTTGGCAAGTGTGTGTTTTGCAACAAACACTTTCTCCCATTCTGTGGCTTGCCTCTTTATATTTTTAATAAGAGCTTTTAGCTCTTATTGGACTTTAATAAGAGCTTTTAATAAGAGTTTTTAGAAGAGCAGAGGTTTCTTTTTATTTTGATAAAGTCCAATTTATCAAATTTTTCTTTTACACTTTATGCTTTTTGTGTCCTATTTTAAAATATTTTCTTAACCCAAGGGCCTTAAGATTTTCAGCTATGTTTTTCCTAGAAGTTTATTAGATTGGGCTTTTACATTTAGGTCTATGATCCATTTCTAGTTAATTTTTATCATGGTGTGAGACAAGGATTAAAGTTCAGTTTTTTTTGCATCCGATTGTTCTGGCACCCTTTGTTGGTAAGATTATTCTTTCCCCATTGTATCGCCTTGGCACTTTTGTCAAAAATCAATAGCCTTTATACGTGTGGGTCTGTTTCTGGATTCTCTATTCTGTTCTGTTGTACTCTATATTTATCTTTATGCCAATACTGCAATGTCTTGATTACTACAGCTTTATAGTAATTCTTGAAATCAGTTAATGTTAGTCTTCCACTTTTGTTTTGTTTTGTTTTTTCAAGACTGTTTTGGCTATTCTATATTTTTGTGTTTCCATATAAATTTTGGAATCAGCTTGTCAATTTCTACAATAATTCTACTGGGATTTTGATGGGGATTGCGTTGAAACTATAAATCAATTTAGAGCCCATGAACATAGTATATCCCTCCATTTAGTTAGGTTTTCTTTCATTTATTTCCACAATGCTTTGTAGTTTTTAGTATATAGGTCCTGCTTATCTTTTGTCAGATTTATCCCTGTGTGTTTCATATTTTTAATGCTGCTATAAATAGTATTGTTTTCTTAATTTCAGTTTTCAATTGCTCATTGTTAGTATATAGGAGTAAATTGAGTTTTATATATTGATCTGTATTTTGAAATCTTGCTAAGTTCACTTATTAGTATCAGTAGTATTTTGTGTAGATTCCTTTAGACTTCCTATAGACGATCATGTCTGTGAATGACATTTTTACTTGTTCTTTTCCAAACTCTATATTTTTTATTTATTTTCTTGCATTATTGCTCTGGCTAGGACCTCCAGTACAATTTTGAACAGAAATAAAAAGAGTGAACTATTATCTTGTTAAAGATTTTAGGGGAAAGCATTCCCCTAAAACTCTTTCACCAATTTTTAAAAGATGCCTTTTTATATGAATTTATTCTGACTGCTGTAATAAATTACCACAAATTTGGTGGCTTAAACACAAGATGATTTATTGTTGTCAAGTTCTGGATCAAAAGTCCACAATCAGTCTTACTGGGCTGTAACAAAAGTGTTGGCTGGCCAGCATTCCTTCTGAATGCTACTCCTGTGGGGCATTAATTCACTGGCACATCTGGCCTACCTTTTAGCAGACAAATTGGGCTCAAGAACCAGAGAACCAACAAAAAAATGCACATACTAGTGGTAAGAAGCTAGATAGATGTGTACTGAATTGGTTAGGGCAAGGGGAAATGGTTGGGCACCAATAGCACCTGGGACAGTTGGTTTCATTGTACTCCTTTAGAAAAGTTTCTTAGACCGTCTATATATTCAGGACTCTACCAAAACCTGACTGCTTTCCTAGAGGCCCCAGAACACCCAGATAGTCTCCAGCTCACTCTCAGGACCAACAGGTAAATCTGAAATCACTTAAACATCTTTATGAAATGCTTCATTATCAGTGTGTAATATGCACCCACCAAGGAAATGGGCATTCTCAAACACTGCTAAGGGATGGCAAAATAGTACAACCCCTATGGAAGGGAATTTGCCAATATCTGACAAAATTATGTATGTATCTACCTTTAATCCAGCAATCCCATTTCTAGGAATCTTCCAAAAGATCTATCACTACAAATATGAACCAACATACATATACAAGGTTATTCAAAGCAATGTCATTAGTAATAAATGTTAGAAATAATCCAAATGGGCATAGGAGAGTGACTGAATAAAGTATAGTAGATATATATACAAGGTGGAGAACTATACAGCTGTAAGGGGAAGAAAGAGAGAGAGAAAGAGAGGGAGAGAGAGAGAGAGAGAGAGAGAGAGAGAGAGAGAGAGAGAGAGAGAGAGAGAAATGTTCCTAGGAACTGATATAGAGCAATTTCCTGGACATGTTGTTAAGTGAAAAAGTAAGATGTAGAATAGGGCATCTGGTATCCTGCCTTTTGTGTAAGAAAAATCGGGAAATAACCTATTTATATACTTGCTTAGTTTTGCAAAAATAAACGTAAGATGTATATTATAATTTGATAAAAAGTAAAGATAAAGAAAAGAGAGAAAAAATAAACCAAAAATGATAAAAATGATTATCTATAAGGAGCAGGTAGAAATAGGGTAGAGACAGTGATAGAAATATTTCATTGAGGATACTTTTTTGTATAGTTTTGGCTTTAAAACCTTGTCAATATTTTATTCAATAAAAAATAGAATTAAAAGAATGAAAAAGGCAAGCTCTTAGCACTAATAAAAACAAATAAATAAAATTGTTTATTTGTAATGACCATTTTATAATTATTTCAAATAATTATGAACACAGTACTCTGAGCATGGGATATAACCTAAGGATAAAGAGCTGCAAAGAAATCTGAAATTTTATAAAGTAGATTTATATTTTAATATCTTAAGGTTGAAATTATTTTGCGTGTACTGTAGGAAAAGGTAAGTAAATATGAAAATGTTATTAGGAAGCAATTTTCACTGAAAGAGGAAAGATACATAATACAAAATAAAAGGAGACAAGGAAAAGTCCTAAATGTGAACTTTAAATCAGAATTATCAGTATGAAGTGAAATCTTGATTGTAGAGAATATTTTATTCCTAAGTCTGTACACTGAAAGGTCCTAGGATCTAGTTGTGGGAATGAGAACACCTAGCGCTTAGATCTTGATTTCTACTACCATTCCCCCATTTGAAGAAGCCAGGACTCTTTGAAGATATAGCTGATCTGGGCTTGGAACAGGTAAAATACAAGATGAGCTTGGACTAGTTTCTTGTGTCAGAAAATAAGGAACTGCTACAAGACAAATGGGATTATACCAAAGTACACCAAAGTCAGTTTGAAGGGATTTCACTAACTAAATCTACAAAACGTTGAGCATCAAAAAGAATAATAAGTATAAATGAACAAAGCAATCTGTAAGTCCATACTGATATTCAAAAAAGGAGGGTAGAAGGAGGCGGTCTTTCAGAAGACTGCCAGCTACGAAATGTAGAAGGAATGATAGAGCTTGAATCAATTCAAGCAAGCATCATTAATGAAGATGAAAACACTGATGAAAGTTTGTGAGGGTACAAGATAAACACATGGTACTAAAGTATCACGCCACCAATTACTGGCCAAATACAAGAGGATAACTGTACATTTACCACGGAGAGATCTGGCTGTGGCTACCTTGACCAAGTGATCAAACATAACATCATTATAGTGTGACACCTGACGTTTTGATCTCCTGGTACAATGCTATACAACATACACAGCACCTGCGAGGATTACCTTGAATCTTGTCAAGCCTTTAAGCCTAACTTTCAGCTTACAGGAAATACAGAAGATGGGGGAGCACATTGATGACAATCCGAGGAAACAGTCAAACAAATACAGGTAGTGTGACATTCTACAATAAAGTTCTTCTGGTCTCTTCCAAAGTAGAAATCCAATGTTGAGGGGTGGCAGGGTCGGGGGGGCGTGGCATGGAAGGACGGTTCTAGATTAAAAGATACTAAAGTGATCTCAAACTAAATGTAATATGTGAACCTGGATGAGATCCTGGCCCAGGGAAGAAAAGCTATAAAAATTGGGGGGAACAATTGGAGAAATTTGAATATGGATGAAAAATTCACTGATAGGATGAAATTACTGCTAACTTTATTTAGTTGAAACAAGGATATTATAATAATGTGGAATAGTGTCCTTAATCTTTGGAAATACCGGATGAATATTTAGGGGTGAAATTTCACGATGTCTGCAAATTATTTTCAAATATTTCAGAAAGAGAGAGACAGAAAGCAAATATGACCTGACACAATAAACTGCATAGAAGAAAACATAGGTACTAAACTTATGGACCTTGGGTTCAAAGAGCATTTTATGAATTTGACTCCAAAGGCAATGGAAGTAAAAGCTAAAATAAACAAATGGGACTATATGAAACTTAAAAGTTTCTGCACAGCAAAAGAAACCATCAACAAAATAAAGAGGCAACCGACCGAATGGGAGAAGATTTTTGCAAACAGTTCCTCCGATAGGGGTCTAATATCCAAAATATACAAGGAACTCATGAAACTCAACAACAAAAAAACAAACAACCCAATTGAAAAATGGGCAGAGGACCTGAAGAGACATTTCTCCAAAGAGGACTTACAAATGGCAAATAGACATATGAAAAAATGCTCAACATCACTAATCATCAGAGAAATGCAAATAAAAACCACAATGAGATATCACCTCACCCCAGTCAGAATGGCTATCGTCAACAAGACAAATAGCAACAAGTGTTGGAGAGGCTGTGGAGAAAAAGGAACTCTCATACACTGTTGGTGGGAATGCAGACTGGTGCAGCCGCTATGGAAGGCAGTGTGGAGGTTCCTCAAGAAATTACGAATAGAATTACCATACGACCCAGCAATCGCTCTCCTGGGTATCTACTCAAAAAATTTGACAGCATTTCTCTATAGAGACACGTGTACTCCAATGTTCATTGCAGCTTTGTTTACGGTGGCCAAGACATGGAAACAACCAAAATGTCCTTCGATAGACGAATGAATAAAGAAGTTGTGGTATATATACACAATGGAATACTATTCGGCGTTAAGGAAAGATGATATAGGAACATTTGTGAAAACATGGATGGATCTTGAGAATATAATGCTAAGCGAAATAAGTCAGACAGAAAAAGCAGAGAACCCTATGATTTCACTGATATGTGGTATATAAACCAAAAACAAGACAAACAAATGAGAAACAAAAACTCATAGACACAGACAATAGTTTAGTGGTTACCAGAGGGTAAGAGGCGTGGGGGGAGGGAGATGAGGGTAAGGGGGATCAAATATATGGTGATGGAAGGAGAACTGACTCTGGGTGGTGAACACACAATGGGATTTATAGTTGATGTAATACAGAATTGTACACCTGAAATTATGTAATTTCATTAACAATTGTCACCCCAATAAATAAATTTAAATTAAGAAAAAAAGAAAGCAAATATGGCAAAATGCTCATACATTTTGTATCTAGAGAGCAGATCTATGAGTGTTTATTTTATTATTCTTTTAACTTTTCTATGTTTGGATAGTTCAAAATAAAATATTAGGAAAAACCAGATATATATCAATTGATATATATTATGTTATATATAAAATTAAAATTTACCATTAAAATTATACATATTCAATTATATATCAATGAAATTCTGTATTTGAGAATAGAAAGCACTTTTTTAAAGGCAAAGAAAACAACTTGAAGTAAAGCAAGATAATTTATTTGAACTCTACTAAACACAATTCTGTACCAACAAATCTAAACATACTTGTTAACGGTTATTCATGTGCACACATATACATACACACACACATATACACACATACACTTACATATACATACACATATGCATACACGTACACAATCTCCTTAAAAAGTACCATTTAAAATGCATAAAGACCCTCAGTGTTTTGTCAGTTGGAAGAACATAACATATTTTGTTTGCCAGAACTCCGAAGGGCAAAGATTTACTAATACTGGCCTTTTTTGGGCAAAAGTTCAACCCTCTACTAGAAACACAGGTAAACATGGCTAGAAGTTGTTGGGTTTTTTTTTAAGTATTTGAATTCTTGGAAATACAGCCACTTGCAGAGGGGATGAGGCAATGCCCTTGTTTTGACTTTTCTAAAGAGAGTTCTTTATTCCCTGTCTTGGAAAGTGCAGTTTTCAAATCTTGTTCTGCCGTCCTTGTCTGCCGACTTGGGCCACTGCAGACCGAAGCTCGGAAACAGCACCAGAGACCACACACCTGCTGGTGAATTCCTCCTTAAAGGCTTAGTTCCCAGCCTCAGAGGCACACTAGAATCATTCGGGGAACTTTAGCACCAGTATGGATGCCTAGGCCCCACGACAGACCCACTCACTCAGAATTTGTGAAATCTACTCATTCAGTATTTATTAAGTGCCCACTGTATGCAAAGGCTTTTGTACATCCCAGATCTGGCCAGGGGGAGGTGCATATTCAGATATAACTATGATTTTGTTATTGTTCTCAAGCAACTTAGTCCAGGAGGGAAGATGAGAAATACATTCCGTTTGCCTAATTCAAGCTGTGTAATTAGTATGAGTCTGGTGTCCCGGATGAAAGTCAAATTCTTGAGATTAGCTGAATCCAATCCAGACACAGGAATCATTTTAGTACCTTTAAGAGGTGTGACCTGTCACGTGGTAAAGCTGGATAAGGAACACAGAATTCTGTCAACTCAAATCAAGTAATAAAGTGAAAAAGAGGTTTAGAACAAATGCCCTGCAGATGTAGAGGAAGCAATGGGAGGCTCTTCATTCCTGATGGGAAGATAGGACAGACTTAGGAAAGCCAAGGGCATGCCAGCTCCCACTGGGCTCTGAAGGAACTGAGCCACACGGGGGTGGGTCAAACACACAGCAAAGTTAAAGGAATTTTACAAAGAGCGCCTGCAGAGCCACCACCTCCATTCTACTGTCAACACGTGACTTGGTGTCATCCCATATCCATCCTTTTATTGGTCCCTCATATAGAGACTTTTTAAATTGTTTGCACAACATGTATGTAATTGGTATAACTACTTTGAGAGTATAGCATATTAGAGGATTAGAATTAGTATTGTGACTTCAACATGAAATATGTCAATAAGTATTTGATTTTAAGTTTAAATTGAAGACTTGATGAAAATAGTATTAACTTATTCAAAAAAATTAAGACTCACCAGATAAGTTTGACACATTCCATGAACTAGAATAATTTAAGAATTAAACATTTGCTTGTTCTAGCAACTATTTAATATATTTAAAGCATCTAATATCTTAAATGTATTAATGCAGTGTGACATATGAAATCATTTCACCTTTCACACTGCACTGAAATAACTAGTTTGTAAGTGGCACCAAAAATTATTCAAAGACCTACTTAATAGTATTAAAATTTATATATATATGTGTATATATATATTATATATGTGTGTATGTGTATATACATATATATAAAATATTTTAACAGAAAAATTAACATTTTTATTTTTGTAAGTCAAAGAAAATATTATATATTTAAAAAATAAACCCAAAGAAGCCACTTTAGAAAAGCCACCTTCAGACACAAAAACCACATTGACAAGTGGACTGTGATCACTGTTTGTTGGGACCAGGAAAAACATCCTGAGGAGATAAAATGCAGTGATCATAATTATCGAGTGGCCAGTGGGTGCCAGGACCTGGGGGGTTCACTCTGCATCTATTGCCCCACCAAACCTCACACCAGCCTGTACAAGGTTGGCACTGTCAACCCCACTTCAGGGAGGTTTGGAGAGAAGTTGTAGGCTTAAGTCACACGATTATTATTTCTAGAACTGAACTCCTTACCTCTCCCCATCCCCAACCTTTATTAAAATATCTTTACCATCTGATGGAAAAATGTTAAAAGGACTTAAGAAAGCTAAAGAATTTCAAAATCGAGCTAAATTATGAAAGGAGTGAGCCACAGCATAGGGGCAGGAGATGGGATGTGGTTTGTAGTCTCAAGTAAGGGCAAATAATTCAGTAGTGAAATATCTAGAACCCAGGAAAGATGAAAGGGCAAGGACTCTTCCCTGTGTCAGTGTAGGGAACTTCAAAGCTTCTCATGGGCCCAAGCCAACCTGAGATTTTTATAGCCTTTGACTCTACCCTCTCACCCCACTCCCAGCCTCTGATCATATTGTTTCCTTGCTCTGTAACCTATAAATCTAGCCTCCCCCCTCCTCTCTCCACCCCTACTGGCGTTCTCTCCACTTCTGGGCTGAATTACTGCAATGGCTTCTCCTTGTTCTCCTGCCTCTGCCTCAAGTCTGGCCCCACTCCTGACCTCTCTCCAACTTGCCAGAGCGGTTATTTCGAAGCATAATCAGAGGTATGTCCCTCGCCTACTTGTTGGTGCAAAGTCCGAACTCTTTAAGGTGATATCTCTCATGATCTCCACCGTGTCCCTATGCCCCGTGAGACTCAGAGCTTGTTGAAGGCAATGTCTATACCTTCTTCACTGTTTTTCCCCAGTGGCTAGTGCAAAAATCTACCACACTACCTGTGTGTCTGAATAAAAGAAACCAAGATGCAGCCCTAGATATCTGTCTGATTCCCAAAGTCCTTTTTCTTCGTCCATGCTGCCTTTTGCACTTCACTTTGAAGGAAGGTGGGCCGGGTTTGTACAAACAGGAGATCTTTGGGGGAGGAGAGCCGTACCTGAAGGGACTGCAAAATAGGATCCTGGAAAGAAAATGTGTGCAGAGAGGTCTGAAGTATAGATTTGTTTGTTCACCCAGCCAACATTGGCTGAGTAGCTATGATGATTTATCGCCCAGTTACTGTGCTGGGTCCTGGTGACAGAACAGTCAGTTCTACATATGGCATGCTGACTATGGGTCAGGGTCTCTCAGAAGAATTGTGTGTCTGTTAATTCTTTGTATCCTCGCAGAGATCACACACAATAAATATGACCCCCATGGAATGGATGAAGAAGCAGGGTCATGTAGAGGTGAAGGGTGTAGGTATGAAGAGCTAGGAAGCAAAGAGTCTGGAAGGAAGTCGGGCTGTCTGGCCTTTGACCTTCACCTTGGAACCCCTGTGTTTAGCGTGTGTTCTCTTAGACGCTCACATCTCCTGCTACCATTCAGTCCACATTCTAACGAGGGGACTAGATAACAAATAAGCAAACACAGGAGCATGTCGGAGAGTGACAGGAGCTGCAAAGGGACTATATCGGGGTGGTGGGGAGAGTGGTAGAAAGTGACTGTGACAGCCATTCTTGATGGGCTGGCTACAGAAGACTTCGCTTTGAAGGAGACATTGAACTGAAACCTGAATGACAAGAAGGAGAAGCTGCAGAAGAGCTGGAGAGAGGTGTTCCAAGCAGAGGGAACAGCAAGTGAAAAGACTAGGACCAAAGCTAAAAGGTTGACTTCCCTCAGGGATTCACATTTCACCCTAGAATTAGAAGAAATTCAGTGGCTGCCAGAAGGGGTGCTGTTTTGTGTGACTGAGGACTTGCCCTTAGTGAGTCTAGGGCAGACAAGCTGGGGGAAAGCTTTCTGTGTGGCCCCAAAAGCCAGCCTGCCATGTGGGGGCTCTGACAGAGAGTATTTTGGGCCCTGGGGCGCATTATCACCGAGCCAGGCAGACTCACGTTTTCTTTGAAGCTGTGGTTCTCAGCGCATTCTGAGTCATCCTGCCAAATATCTGTGGAGTTCTTCAGCAGCTGCCAAGTGCCCTGAGCCAAGCAGTGTCTGTAGGCCCTTCCTGTGTTCTCTGAAAGTAAACACAGCTCTGGGGGAAAGGTCAGAACACACAGCCCGCTCCCTGAGCACGTGGTAAGGCCCTAGTCCTTACTGCAAAGCTGTGGAAAATCCCAGGGAAAAGGGATTTTCACTTCCCCTTTTGGGGGCTCATTAACATCCCTACTGTTTATTTGGGACAGAAAGAAAAACACGAAAGCCTCTACATTTCATAACAAATCATGATCCACTAATGGCTTCCGTGTTTATCAAAATCTCTGAAGCTAGAACAGCCCCTGGTGACTTAGAGATGTAACAGCCCTCCAAGGGGCAGGCCAGCTGGGAGATGGCTACTGGGTGGGGCTGCTGGCACTTGCTGGCGGGGCATCTCTTCCTGATGCTCAGAGGTGGTGCCCTGAAGAAGAGAGAGTGGTGGACGAAGCCTGCTCTGCCGTGTACAAGCTTTGTGGCCTTGGGCCTGGCTCTCCCACTCTTTGGGCCTTCCAGTTTCTTTATCAAAGCAGGGGATAATAATGATACTGACCCTCCACAGTTCGGGAGAGGACTAAATGAAAGTGTGTTTGTGCATATGATGGTCAAAGTATTCTTTCCATGGTAATGGCCATTGGTGACCCAGTCACATCTATTCCTTTTACCTGGATGACAAGGGACTGGACTTGCAAATGAAAAATGAAAATTTGTTGGAACTTCTTACTCCTAATCCTGCATGTAGTGGGACAAAAATAACTATTTGCTGAATTTAATGAATGGATCCCCACATCGTACTTCCACGTACCCACCTGACAGCTTTGTTAGGGTGTCTAATTAATGTCTCAAACAACACCCCCCCCCCAATCAAACTCTTCATCTTCTCCTCAAGCCTGCTCCATCCACATATTTTCCTGCCTCAGTGGATGGCAAACCCATCGTACCAGTTTTCTGGCCCCAAACCTTGGAGCCATCCTTGTTTTTTTTTCTGTCTCTCATACCCTTCATCAGCTAATCTCGTCATCTCTACCGTCAGATACATCCAGAATCTGAGCACTGTTTTTCAGTTCCTATTACCACCCTAACTGGAACCACCCATATCTTTCACCTGGATTATTGTGAATACCTTCAATACTTGTGCCCCTTCTCTACAGTTAACCCAGCAGTCAGAGTGAGCTGAATAAAATGTCAGCCACATTACGTCAAGCCTCACCCCAAATCATCAAAGCGCTCTCTGAAAACAAGTGAGGGTCTCCCACAAAGCCCTCTAAGGTCTGGCCCCAGGGCTCTCTGCTGTAACCTTCTATTGCTTCTCTTCCCCCTTCACTCCAGCAACATTGGCCTGCTTGCTTTTTATGGCGTACACCAGACATAACGCCCAAATAGTGCACAATTTGCACTCACTGACTCCTTCTCTTCCCCTATTGGCTAAATCCCTTACCTCCTTTAAGTTTTCATTAACACATCACCTTGTCTCAAAGCCTCATCTCCCAATGTATAACAGCAACTCACTACCCTTACTCCAACCCTCCCACCCCTCCCCATCTTGTTTAAAATACATCACATTCAAACACTCTATACGTTACTTATTTATGATGTTTTTTGATTATTGTCTGTCTCTGCTGCTGGAATGTGAGTCCCCCCCAAGGAGAGCAATTTTATTCTGTTTGGTCATTAAAATATCAAGCACTTAAAATAATGCTCAGTACACAGTAGGTGTTCAATAAATGTTTGTTGAATGAATGAATGACAATAATATCACCTGACACTTGTGTTCTTCATGCCAGCCCTGTGCTGGGCATGCAAAGGTGAAGAAGGCACAACTCCAAGTCTAGTGGGGGGAGGCAACGTGCAAATAAAGGTGTCATAAGGTGTTGTAAATGCTAAGATGCTAAGACTGCACAAGTACGTAAGAGGCCTCAGAAATGCAGGGGGCCATTGCCCTTGGGGGAGTAGTAAGAGAAATTTTCTAGAAGAATGAAGTTTCAAGCTGAGGGTTAAAGTTGGGTTTATATGTTATTGCAGCCTATGTAGACAGAAAAGTGTGGACAAAGGCACTGGACAGGAATAGCTAGGCAGGTGTAGGAGCCTGGGAGTTATTTATTTGGCTGAAGTGGAGGTGAGAGAAAATGCTAGAGAGGTCAGCAGGGCCAGGTGATGGAAGGTCTTGAGCACCATTGAGATGGGCCAACATAATCCAATGTGCATTTTAGAAAGCTTTGTGAAGGTGGCTGGACCAGTGAGGAGCTGAGGAGCCATGGCTGAGAGTGATGATGAGCAGCTGGGGAAATGGAGGGGAAGACGGACCAGGAGACTTGGCTACCAACCAGAGGAGGGCTGAGTATCAGTGGGGTCAGGTGGAATTTGAGAATGCTTTTCTCCTCCATTTCCCACTCCTCTCTGTCCCTCAATTCTCACTTCACCTGATGATAAGTCCTGACTGTTCTATCTCCAATATTTTTTTAACTTTTTCCTCTTCTCTCCAACCTCTTCCCTCTGCCTGAATCTACATTCGCATAATCTCTTTTTATGGACCACTGCAGTTAGCTTCCAAACTTGCATCCCTGATGCCCCTCCCTGTCTCAGCCTGTCACAGGCTACCAATGTCATCTCCCGACACCACAAATCTCGTCACGTCCTTCTCATGCCCTAATGCCTTCGGCAGCTCCACAGAATCTTTCTCTACAGAGGAAAGTTTAAAACCCTTAGTGTAATATATAACTTCCTAAGCAATCAGGCCCCAACCTCATACTCAGCCTTATATGTCACTATAGCTGATTTCCAACAGTACACAAGCTCCCTTCTCATATTATATTGCTCCTCTCTCTAATCTTATCTCACAAGAATGCTTCTCCATCCCTTCTTGTCTACTGGCTCCACATTCTTCTTTCACTTCAGGGACCCATTTTGATTCTAAAGATTTAATGTACGAAAGGTTGAGTGGAAAAGCAACTTCCTGTCTTTTGTGAAACTCACTCCCCTTCGTATATTTGAAAAGCCCAGAACCCATTCTGTTTTTAAAAAAGGCTTAACTCTACTTCTTTGTAAGTTTGGGTTTTTGATCATGTTTTCTCTTGCAGTGAAAAGGACCTCTATTTTCAGCTCTTGGGAAGGAAGAGAGGTACGGTGGGGCTGGGCAGGGGTGATCTATTCCACATGCCATTAAGGAGTCCACAAACATTTGGGGCCTCAGAGACCTGAAAGAGTCCAAAGGGCTCGAACTCAGCCTCAGCCTCAGCTCCCATTTACAAAGCACCTACTGTGTGGCTGACTCTGTGCATGCCTTCTCATTTATTCCTCAAGACAACCTTAAGAGTTAGCTATTATTCACTTCAATTTTACAAGAAAACCACTGTGGAGGGCCCTGGCAATTGGCCAAAAGTCTGAGTATAGAATAGCGGGATGGGGTCTAACCTCTAGGCTCCTGATTCCACATTCAGTGCTCTTTCTTCCTCCCTGATCTGACCCTGCAGGTCCAGCAAGCTGTCTGGTATCTTCCTTTTCCCCTTCCCTTGAATCTCACATCTTCCCGTCTCCTAATTCCACTGGATCTCACCAGAAGACAGTTTCATAAAATATGTCAGTAGCTCTCCCATCCAGAAATGCATCTTCCTTCAAAACTCTCTCTTTGCACTAGAGGCCTCAAAAAATTGAAACCAAATTTTACCTGACGTGAACATTTCTTGGGCTGAAGTTAAATATAAAATGCCACCATGTTGCCTCCTTAGAAACCCATTTTCACTTTGTTTTGCCTGGAACTTTGTAACTGCTTATGTTTCTTGAGAATAGTTCACCTGGTCTTAGATTTGTCCACGGTCTTTAGTCAAAGTCAGAAGAGTTCTAACCAGTAACTGTTTCTCTCTTTTTCCAGTAAAACAATAAGAGGCTGAGTTGCTGGGGAAGGTCGGGGTGGGATATCATTCTGAAGTCCTGAACAATAGTCACTTCCTTTAAGCAAGATCAGAGAAACTTGAGTGGTTAATTCTTGATCCAAGTCCCATGGGGTTAAAAACACCAGTTCAATAATATCTCCTTCCAATGCCATTACAAGGGGAGTTTTGAAGTCTTTCCTCTTTATCTGACAAGCCAAAGTTGCATAAAGGTGAATGTCCCAATCTTTCTCCCCCATCCTTTTCTCCTTTCCATGGTGGTGATAATTCTTACCCTCATTGCAGCAAATTCTTTGGAAGCCAGACCTAGACTCTATCATCATCATAGAAAAGAAGATTCATATTCATGGAACATCCCAGCACAGAAGAAGCAGGAAGACAAGAGGAGAAGCCGAGAGAAGAAGAAACATGTACTAATGACAGCTTAGAAGGAGAACTTTTGTGGAAGAAGTCTTGAGAAAAGCACTTGGCAGGACCCTCTCTCTAACCGCTCCTTGGCTGGTCACCTAGGAGGGACCAGCCTTCAAGAAAACTGCCAGAAATTGATCAAATAAGACATATTACCTTCACGCCACCAAGGTAAGTAGGAAGGGCAGGGAACAGAGACGTTTCCCGGAGAGGAATGAGGCCAGCACACATACTGATCAAAGGTCCCATTACAAAATATACCTGTGGAGAGAAGCAGGGACAAATGAACAGTACTATTGAAGCACTGGGTCTACTGATAGAGTCACAGGCCCCAGGAGCCCAGAGCCCTCCTTCCTAGCATTGGAAGCTGGAGAAACCTGTGCAGGAACCAGCATGGGTGTCCCAGATGGGTCAAGAATGAGGAACAATGTGGGGAGAACAGGAATGCTTAATCCATCCCCAAGCACTGTCGCTTTGTCTACCCAACTTGACCTCTGGTCAGGTATTTCAATGTGCACATCATGCTGATTTGGGTTTACTTTACATGAACTGAACTCTCACAGAAACTCACAGACACTTGGAGGTTTAGCCAGCACTTTATGTTCCGTAATTAACTAGATAATTGTCAAACCTTTATCAATTAGATCCTGGAGCACCCTTACCAGGAAATGTGCAAAACAACCCGTGGATATAAGGGTACCTGCAGAATTAAAGTTCTTTGTCATGTGTACTTGGCACAAGCACTATCTGGTCACGTTTCTCTCTTTGAAGACTAATCTAATGATCATGATGAAATATTGGAGCCATCTCAAGCTTAGGGAGTGATTTACACCCCAGTGCTTGGCAATGAGAAGCTACTGACATAAGCTGCAGCCTTAAAGGCTTCCCAGACTCAAACGAAGGGTTTCAGGCTGAATCCCAAATGTCCATATTGCAGGCCCCTCACTGCTGGAAACCAAGCATCATTCCCAACCATCTGCTCCCTACTAGGCTAGAACTCAGGGTGAACAGCCAGGTTACTTGCGTCAAGGCCCTCTAAATACAGATCTGCTAGGTAATACACTAGTTTGGGGCACCTTTCGGACCTAGCTGCCAGGTGTCAGCACCCAGTCTGGGTGAGGCTCATCTGGCTGAGCTGCTTGAAGCATGGCTCCAGGTAGAACACCTGGCCACTTTGATCTTAGAGAACAGCATTCCCCCAAGTGAGAGATGTTCTTGTAACAGATCAAATGGTGACTGCTGGCTGCCTGGGCTGAAGGAATACTTACAGGGAGACTGGTATGGCTCGAATGCTGTCACTGCTTTTGAGTCAGGAAAAGAAAGAGGGTTTATAGTGCCCTGTCAACCTTCGGGCCCCTGAATGAAATGATCTGAAAGAAGCTGGCGGAACGAAGAGGGGGCAGCTTTCATCCACAGTCCCCAGTGCACAGAGACAGTGAGCCAATGCTCCTGATTATTTTTTCTTTTTTATTGCCATTGCTATTTTTCAAAGGAGGAATCTGGATGTCCCTAAAGAGGCAGCATGTGGGTAAAGGAGGCCATGGACTGATCAAACTATTAAAAAATTTGCTAGAATGCTCTAAACTTAGTACAGACCTGGATAAGAAAAACGTTATGACTCAGTTTCAGTTAACACTATGAGAGACTCAGGACCACTCACCCCCCTCACCTACCAACCCCCACCACTCCGTTTATCACACACTAGGTTGCTCATGTCATGTGATTGGGTGGTGAATGTGCTGTGACAGATGGCTTTTATCAAGGATGGCCACACGCTTATGTATCACATCTCATGTGTTCTTTTACGAGGAGAGGTGGTGGTCTATCGTCCCTGCCCTCGAATCTGGGTAGGCCGTTAGAACTGTCTGACCCAACTGAGCACGGCAGAAGTGGCTTCTGAGGCTAGGTCATAAAAGGCAACCTGGCCTCTGCTCAATGCGAGCCCTTGGAACCCAGCCAGTGTGCTGTGAGGAAGCCCAGGCCATATGGAGAGGCCATGTGGACACTTTCTGGGCAACAGTCCCAGCTCAACTCTCAGCTGAGAGTGAGCATCAACCAGCAGACATGGGTGTGAACAACCCTGCAGATGATTTCAGCCCCCAGCCTCTGAGTCTTTCTACTAAACTGCAGACATTGTAGAGCGGAAACAAGCCATCCCCTGCTCTGTCTGAATTCCTGACCCACAGAAACTGTGAGAGATAATAAATGATTATTTTTGTTTTAAGCTACTAAGCTTTGGGGCTATTTGTTACACAACCATAGATAACTAATATATGTGCTTACCAGAAGGTTCCTTGAGTAAGTCTCTCAGGCACTTCTCTTTGTACTGAGCCCACTTCC
The DNA here is from genome assembly GCF_964194185.1 of Rhinolophus hipposideros. Taxonomy (NCBI): domain Eukaryota; kingdom Metazoa; phylum Chordata; class Mammalia; order Chiroptera; family Rhinolophidae; genus Rhinolophus; species Rhinolophus hipposideros. The sequence goes on from NC_138066.1 coordinate 8,647,498, forward strand.
GAGTTGTCTCCTCAAGGAGAGATCCTGTAACCTGAGCAGAAAAAAGCTGTGTTTGAGAGGCCCAGTTAGCTGTAGGCACAGGGGTGGCCTTGTTCTCATCTCACACCATAATTCTCAGACCTTTCAACTGAAGTGTCTGTAATGGCCTGCTCCAAGAAACAGAATTTCTTTTGCATCTTATGTTCTATTCAAAAGGTACATATAGGATTTTTGGTCAAGATGGCAGAGTAGGTAAACACTGTGCTTGCCTCCGTTCATGACCACATCAAAATTACAACTAAACTACAGAACAACCATCATTGAGAATCACCTGAAGTCTAGCTGAACAGAAGTCCTACAACTAAGGTCATACAGAAGAAGCCACCTCGAGGCTGGTAGGAGGGGCAGAGACTCAAACTTGGCCGGTTGCACATCTGCATGTGTCAGTTAAAAACCGGGAGGGATATCTTGGTTGTGGAGGTTCCCCGAGAGGAGCAAGAGGTCCCAGCCCCACACCAGGCTTCCCAGACTAGTGTTCCATTGCCGGGGAGAGAAGTCCCCATAACTTCTGTCTGTGAAAACCAGAGGAGATTGTGGCTGGGTGAGATGGAGGATAGCTAGTGGCTAGAGTTCCAGGTGTTCCTCTTAAAGTGCCTACACATGGACTTACTTACTGATGGAATCACAAGTTCTGAGCTCCAGCACTGGGACAGCAGCTTGAAAGGTACTAGGGACATATGGGGAGGAACTGAATTGTCTGGCTTCAGGAAGAGGGCTGGAGGGTCAGCTTTCTCCCAGACAGAAGTGCAAGCAGAAGCCATAGTTCCTTTGTTGAGCCTTCCCCACTACAGGCTTGCAGACACAGGCAGCCACCATATTTGAGTCTCCATTAACCTGGCTAACACCATTTGCCCTGCCCTGGTGATTCTCTGACACCCTCTCCCACCCAATCTTCAAGCCCACACAACACACTTCTGGTGGCTTTTCCATGCAAAGAGGCTCTCTTGGCTCATGCTGTAGATATTCCCAAAATTTCTCAAAGGTCCATAAACCCCAAACAAGCAACATCTAGCCTCTGCATGCCCATACTTCTTTCTATGCAGCCCCAAGCCTGGCACTAGTAGCAGCCAGCCTCAGTTCACAGCTTAGCCTCTCTCAAGCACCTCCAAGCCCAGTGTGAGTGGCAGTCACCTGAGAAATTGCTTTGTGGCTCATTCCAGGTGGCCCTTGGCAGGCACAAATTTCAGCTGAACTTGGCCTTTGGTGAAGCCCCTCCCAGGAGGCCCCAGGGCTGGCACACCTGGTGGCCATCTTCAGACTGAGCTGGAGCACCATCCGGCTGCCTCTGCAGATGACACACTCAAAGAACAGGCTGGGAAGGCACCAGAGCCCTGCACAATAGCTCCTCTGCTGTAGTTACGGCCAGTCCTCACAACCCATCAGCCTGAGGATCAAGCCCTCCATTGACATGCAGACAGCAACCGAGGCTCAACTACAACAGAGGGGCACACACAACCCACACAAGAAATACACCACTCTATAATCTCATCATATTGATTTTAATGCAAATATGAAAGAGTTTTTACAAAATCTTCAAGTGAGGTTGACATTTTAAGAGGATACAATATGCTATGCTTGATGTTTCACACCCTACCAGATGAATAGTTGCATGCTTTTAAGACCATGTGGATCTCTAAGAGAGGCGAGCACATTAAGAGGGCTCAATCATGTATCAAAGAAGGACCAGAGGAATTGCAGGGACCTGCCCCGTCCTGCCCAGGTGCTTGTGGGTCAGAGCCAACGACACTGAGCAAACAGATACTCTGCTACTGTACTAAGCTTTGGGACTTTTTTCTTTCTAATTTATCTATTCCATCCCATAAAACCTTGGACACACAGGTGTGCTTTTTGGGCTTTCTAGACAATTGAGTTGTCTAACAACTTCTAATTGTGTATTTGTACCACTTCTTTTGGCTTTAAAAAGGCTCTTTTCCCTTCAGTTTACTCATCATTATTGAGCACCTATTGTGTGCCAGGCTTTGCACTAGGGAGGAATCAAAGGGGACACAAAAATGAACAAGACACATTCTCTTCCCTAAAGGACTTAGAATCTCCTAAAGATAAGGTGATTACAGTTTATCCTTGAACAACCCGGTGGGGGGGGGTTAGTGTTGTTGACACCCCCCATAGTCAAAAATCCATGTACAAATGTTGACTCTCCAAAAACTTAGTTGTCCCCAGTATACACAGGGGACTGGTTCCAGGACCCCTTGCAGATACCAAACTCTGGATGCTCAAGTCCCCTATATAAAATCTCGTAGATCAATGCATACAGTTGGCCCTTGACATCTGTGGACTCTCAACCATGGATCGAAACAGTACAGGTATTTATTGAAAACAATTCACACATAAGTGGACCCACGCAGTTCAAACCCATGTTGCTCAAGGGTCAGCTGTGTATAATTAGCTGGCATACAAGGTTAAGGGGCATTCTGACCCTGTCATCCTCTGTTTCCAAACAGGCGCTTCCCCCAGTGGCTCAGTATGGGCACCACTGTCCTCATAGTCACAAACCAGAAACCAGCACTTGTCCTTGACTCCTCCCTCTCCTTCACCCCCACATCCATCTAGGCACCAGATTCTGTTCTCTTAAATTTCTCTCTTGTCCAACCCTGCCTCCCATTTCCTCCATCTCTGTCTTGGTGCCACAATCCCCACTCCATACTGTTTCAGAGTGATAATAAATCCAACAGCAGACTGAGCACAGGGCTTTCTTGCCTGAAGGCTTCTTGTGGCCTCGTTAACTTGAGATTTAACATCTCAGCCACCCAGTCCCAAGTCTCTCAACTCTAGTCATACTCCTTCATGACAGTACATTTTTGCACTTTCCACTGGTACTTCCCTTCCACCCTCGTTTTCACCTGTCTCAGTCTCTATTCATTTGTCAAGATGCAGCTCAAACCTACTGACCCCTGTCATACTTGACCACTTCTCTCACTGAAGTCTTGAGCTAGTAACCCCGCTCCTCAGTGCCCTGTGACCCCACACACTACTGATTCCTATGGCACATCACATACTGTCATCGGTGGTTGAGATATGCCTTTCATCTCTGAACACAAACCATTAGCACAGGGCTGGAGTTATTGTCCTCATTCTCTCTCATTTTCCAGCTAAAGAAACACAGGCACAATTGTGGGTGGAGTGGGGGAAGGGGAACATGAACACGAGAGGTGTTAAATATGTAATCTGGGCTAAGATTGCCCAGTTAATTAGTTGGATTTGAGGCTTTATCTCCTCTCACAGGGCTAACAAATTCAAATGCTTTCTTGGGCCAAGTAGAAAACCTGAAAGAATGAGGTAAGACAAGTATAATAAGAGGGAGTGGAGGAGTCTATTGTAAATTGGGGAGATGTTACACAGAAAGCCATTCAAATACACACACACACATATGCACGTACACACTCAGCCAAAACAAAACAACAAAACAAAATTTTTTATGGGCTTACCAGGTAGCTAGTTTTCACCTCGAGTAATTGGTGCAATCTACCCTCCCCCTCCTCGGCCCAGCATGCTCCCTCTCCCCCCAATACTATGACATTCATAATGGGGTCTGTGAGTAGTTCCTTTGCATATCTTTTCAGAGAATCACACAGCCAACTTTTTGAAGAAAAAGTAGTATGGTCATCATTAGACTAGAAGGTCCCAAACTTTCTCAATTCATGGTGCGGTGTCTTTAGTGTCTCAATAATTATTCCACAGCACGCCTAGGCCAAAAGAAGTATCTAAAGTCCCACTTATTAAGTAGGCAGGTCTAAACAACTTAACAAGTATTTACATCCAAACAACTTAGTGCCTACTGGGGTCACACAACTTCTCAAACCTAAGACTCAGATTGGACACCGCCATCTTTGTTCCACATCGATTTTTGTGCATTCCTTGCTTTTTATCACAGCAACTGTGCAAAGCAGCTGTATCACAGCAGCTTTGCAAAGATATGATATTACCAAGAGGAATGAAGCTTGATGTAATGTTGAAACCATGAACTACCTTGAGCTACTAATTCGCACAGTGTCTGGCAGATGTCACGGATCACTGCTTCCCTCAAGAAATGAAAATATCTTACAGAACCCCTGTGAGTTCCCAGCAGTGCCCTGGGGCAACTTAGCACAACAGTTGGGAACCATGGAATCAGCCAGTAAATAATAATGATGATGAAATAATTAGCATTGATCCCTTGGTTTCAGTTTCCAATGAGTCTGAAATCTCCATTAATATCTCTCTGAGTTATGGCCCAAGAGGCAAGATGAAAGTTTATTAACACATTAGGATGTTTAAAGAAATAAACATCCTGATGGGACCATAACTGACTCTGTATTATTTTTTACAAATTCAGCAGATAAGTTGATAAATCATAAGCTGCCAGAATCTCCCAAGTCACAAAAGTAAGACCCTTTCTTGAATAAAATGTTGTATGTGTTCTCAGTTGGGCGCCCTCCTGGCTGAGGAAGAAACAGTAAAATTTGTCATATACATGAGCTGTCCCTGGACTAACATTTTCCTATTTCCCTGCTGTGTGGCATGACTAATGGCATGGTCAAAAGCAGAAAAAAACAAAACAAAACAAAAACCCCTACTAAACACTAAATTTGGTCAGTTTAGGAGAGCCAGACAAATTCAGACTCTCTTCCCAGGTAATTGTCTTAAAGGCACCAAAAACTCAAGAGGCAAATCCAAGTTCAGTCACAGCCAGATCCAAACACAGTAGTGAGGAAAGAGATACATGAATGGATGTTTTCTAACTGGAAAAGTCCACCTTGATCCTGATTCTTCTTTCTCTTGCTCAGTCAACCCGCATTAATGACTAACTTGGCTGAGAAGAGATTAAAGAAAAGTGGAAAAAAGCCTTCTGATTTGTTTTAAATAAATCTTCTAATATCATTTTTATAGAAAGAATACACTGCACTTACTTAATTTTAAATAAAATTAAAATTACAGATAAGTAAAAAGAAGAGAAGATGAAATCACAACCTTATTAATCAGAAATTATCATCTCCTTCCAGACTCTTCTCTCTTCACACATGAATTTGTTTTTTTTCTTTTCTTTAAGCCAAAAGGAAATCATATTGTTCTGTAGCCTCTATTTCACTAGAAAATATATTGTGAATATATTTCCATTTCAAGAATGATTCTTATAAAACACCATTTTTTTATTACATTTATTGGGGTGACAATTGTTAGTAAATTTACATAGATTTCAGGTGTACAATTCTGTATTACATCATCTATAAACCCCATTGTGTAAAACACCATTTTAATAGCTACATAATTTTCCATGGATGAATGTAATATAATTTATTCTTTTAATCTCTAGCTGAGGGCATCTACGTTGTTTTAGATGTTTGATCATAAAAGTGATGCTGTAATAAAAATATTCATAGTTAAACATTTGAGCACATCTTTACTGGGAGAAATTTTTTGAATTGGAATTTCTGGGTCATAGACTATACATTTTTAAAGGGGTTATTAATGTGCCACCTAACTATCTATCCTTGCCAAAAAAATTTTTTTAATTTAAAAATATGTACCTTTTTACACTCTCATCAGCAATGTATGAATGAACCACAAATTCACCTCTGAAACAGCCTTACAGAGTATTTTTTTATGCCAAAGCAACTGCTAATTAACTTAAATGAGTTGTGGGAAGGGAGGAGGAAGAATGAGGCCACAGCGTTATTTCCCTGCTTGAATTAGAAATGAAACTATCCCTGAGAATTTCTCATTAAATGAATTTTATGAAGACTTCCTGCCAAAAACACACCACGGTCCTTTATAATCCATGTGGGGAAAGTGTCTATGAGCAAAATTCATCATAAAAGTCTACACAAAGCCTTGTAATATAAACATTTGGAGAAAGATACAGGGTTTAAGACAGAGAACCAACAGGAGGGTCATCAGAACTATAGACACACACTGCAGGACAGACAGAGTGAAGAGTTTCTGAAAACAAACTAACTGGGCGGCAGAGTGGGGAGGGAACATCCTAACAGGCACATTATTGATTATTAAAATACCAGAGTGAAAGGGCCAAGCCATGGCTTTGTCAGTGTCATAAGCCAGCCTGAGCCACTGCAGATTCTGCTGTTTTAACATATAAATATTCGTAGGTCAACACCTTCCAAGGAATGCTAGGGAAGAAAGAACAGTTCCTCAAGTACCCTGAGGAGATGCAGTGGCTCCACTGCTTACATGATCGCTGGGATCATTTAACCCCTGTAAATCTTAAGTTCCCCATCTGTAAAATGGGTTCAGTAATAATTCTTTTCTCAGAGGCTTGTGGGTTTTAAGCAAGGTGATTTATGACACAACGCTAAGCTCTGCAGCAGTCGTTGGCACCCAATAGCCTATCAATACGTGATTGTGGATAGAAGGTGAACAATACTAGACAATTAGCTGAATATATTCAGTTTTCATATAAGCTAGAGAATGGAAGCAAGGGTGAGAGATCTGTGTCAACTTTTCCAGCTCTGGCCCTGCCACTAACCGATTAAGCCCTGGGGTAGGAGGCAGGCTAGGGTCACCTGCCCCTCAGAAATGTTCTGGTCACTCACCAAGAGGCTGCCACCATGGCAAGAATTTCATGGAACCGTTGATGGGGTTCATCTCTACAATCTGCAGTAAGGACTTGAAGGCAGTCTCTGAGAGAATTTGGATGCAGAAAATTCAGTGGGGGTTTTCTGCCTATTTGGTTCTGGGCTAGCATCAAAGAAAGCCCAATAGGGTGAATACTTAAGATATCTGGCATCTCAGTCTCCCTCTGTGGGGTCAGGGGTGATTTAGAATTCTGAGGCTACAACCAGAGACCAACTCTGCCCATGGACCAAAGGAAGAAAAGAACATTCTTCAAGGAATTTTCTCTAGTCAGATGAATGGAGATGGGGTCCCTTCACATCACAGCCCATTATAAAAATGGAAACTTGAAAACGATGGAGCAAAGGACCCATGTCCTTAGATAAGAATAAGACAAGCTACCAGAAGGCCCAACTAAAGAGAATGGTTACATACATTAGAATATGTCCTCAAAGACCTTAAACCTTATGCCACGGAGCTACATTTACTGATATAGAAAAATGTTCAACCTCCCCAGACTCAGTTTTGTCATCTGTAAAATGGGATTAATAGGAGAACTCCCCTCACGGGGTTGCTGAGAGCATGAAATGAGATCACACAAGACCTTGTGCCTAATAAGTGTTCGATAAAAATGTTAGCCTGTGTTATTAATATATTTGTTAAGAAAGAGCAGATTGCAAGATAATATTTATAATAAAAGCCTATGTACCAGAGGGTAAGGGGGTGGGGGGTGGGTGATGAGGGTAAGGGGGATCAAATATATGGTGATGGAAGGAGAACTGATTCTGGGTGGTGAACACACAATGGGATTTATAGACGATGTAATACAGAATTGTACACCTGAAATGTATGTAAATTTACTAACAATTGTCACCCCAATAAATTTAATTAAAAAAAGCCTATGTTTGTTTTTTAAAAAAACTATATGTAAATAAATGGCAAAAAAAAAATGTCTGGAAGTATAAGCCACAGAATGTGAACGAGGGTGATTATTGCGTGGTGGTAGTGCAGTGAGTTGTAGTTTGTATTTATACTTCTTTGGATTTTATAAGTTTACTTTTTAAAACAATTAACATCCTGTATTTTTATAATAAGCAGAAAGAAAAAAGAAGAAAGGAAGAAAGGAAGGAAAGGAGGAAAGGAAGGAAGGAAGAAGAGAAGGAAGAAGGAAAGGAAAAAAAGGAACTATCCAATCAACTTAAATATCAAACATGCGAGAATGATAGAAGCAGACAGAAGGATATATACAACTTTAAATGCTATTTACAGAGTTTACGCTGACATGGGGAAATGCTTAGAATATGATGTAAAGGGGAAACCAGGATACAAAATGTTTTATGCATCATCATTTTAGCTATGTAAAAAAATGCAGAGAAAATGGATTTGAGGAAAATATGCCAAAATATTAAATACCTCTGTGAATACCTCTGAACGCTAGGATTATGGTTGATCGCTATTGTCTTAATACTGTTCTATATTTTCCAAATTGCCTACGAGAGGCCTAAATTGCTTCTATAATCAGAAAATATGTATAACTGATAATAATAACAATAATAATAACAAAAACTGTTCTTACTTGCTTGATGGAAACCAGAAGCAGCAGAGCAAGGAGGGGCCTCGCAGGGGACTGGAGAGAGCACTTCCTGCGGGAGAGGAGAGGACTGGCGCCCCTGGCAGCGGGGATCCCGGTGGGCAGCACACGGACCCCAGGCCAAGGCCCCACGCTCCTTCTCCCAGGCCCTGCCCTGCTGGGTTCCCGCCTCATCTTCCTCGCTGGACTTTCACAAGTGCGGACACATTTGTCTAACAGTCCAAGATGTACCACAGGCAGCCTCCTTTTGCATTCCTCTTTGTACAGCGAGGAAATGTTTGCACAAATCCTCTCCACACCGCGCCAAGAGCGTCTGAACCGGTCTAGACCAATCTACTGAATCTCCAAAGTTTCTCATCAACAGTAGCTCAGCCCCACCCCGGCCCCCACAAAGGCAGGGAGATTTTTCCCAGACCTTCCTCAAGTCAGCTGTGTTTTCTGGGACGTCCTCAGCAGAGGCCAAGGAGAAAAAGCAAGACAATCAGTAGGTTCCACCCCTGAGTCCCAGCTCAAGACACAAGACCAGGGTGTGACACGCTCGGTTTCCAGCGCTGAGGATCAGCTGTCCCGAGAGGATGGGCTTTGAGCCAGTTCTGAGGTGGGTGTCTTCATGAGGGGTACATTTCTTACTATGGCATTAAGATTGTCCAGGCTGGCCTGAGCCCATCCGCCAAGGTTGTCCAGGCCTCCGCTGGACTCTGTTTATGCTAAGACTTCAAGAGAAACAGTTGCCCAGCTCAGGAGAGAGCAGCTCCTAACCCAGGGTCTGAAGCAAAAACCCAGTCAGTGACTTGAATTCTGTCTTCATAATAGCAAAACAACATGCTGAGAAGCCAAATATGCACTCTTCTTCATTGCCCACTTATTCTGAACGTGTCATTCAGCCCACCTGGCAGATCCTTTTATGGAATTCATGATCCATCACTTACTATTAATAACTACCACATTTGTACTTTCGCACCACAATTCACATTTACAAAACCTTTTCACCCTGGGTCCTATTTCATTCATCCTCACAATAACCCTGTGGCGGTGTGATTATTTCTCCACTTGATAGTTGAGAAACTGAGACTCAGAGAGGTTAGATTGCTTGCCCAAGGGCACACAGCAAGTTAGTGACAGAGCCAAGATACTATGCTGGGTCTTCTGACCAGAGTCACCTGACCAGAGCTACTTGGTAAGGTGCCATATCTTGCCCTAAATCTCCAGAAGAGTTCCTTTTCTTCTAGTAGTTTCATCACTGTGCCTGTCAAAGGCCCTTCTTACCCCACCTCTTTCTATCCAGCTCCCAGCATCCCTTTCCAAGTCTTCCAGCCTCCTGAACTGGAGGCCAGGTGGAAAGTATCCTGATGAAATGCAGGTCAGCAAGAGATAAAAGGAAACGTTCTTGGGTTTTTTGTTTTTGTTTTTGCTTTCCATTCAAGTTGAACCATAGGAGCTCATCTTGGTTAACTTATCTAACTGAGTGAATTCTGAACAGTTGGGGAAAAACAGGTGAGCACCACTTAATAGAAATCCTTGGAAGTCTTAAAAATCCCATGTGGCAAAATTTTAAACCTTTAGCAGTAAATGTTCATAATGAACAAAGACCTCCCAAAATTGAATCTTGTAATGGTGTGACCTCTGCAGTCAAGATGGTCATCTCTTTGGGACAGCAGAGAGCAAGATAAAGTGACATAGAGAGAGAATAACACCCAAGTGACGGGCTCCAATTCTTTTGATATGGCTGTAAAGCTATTCTGTAAAAGCACATTGAAGCTATCTTCTAAGTTGCATGCTGGCAAAGAAAACGCCTGCTTGGTAACAATATTCTGTCTAATCTCTTTCAACTTTTCTCAAGAAGCATCCTTTTTCTGAAGGGACAGGAGTTGGGGCCGCACAGGACTTTGCCCTCTGTTGGATGGGTGCCATCTAGCGATAAAACATGGTAACTCCTCTTCCCACAAGATGGCACAGGGCTCCAAGCAAATGGTCCCAGCTCATGGGCTACTAACAGCACTTAACACAGTGTCTCAGCCTTCGTCAGCAGCAAAGGACAGACAGAGTGGCATTAACCCAAATGACACTGCCCTTTCCTCCTATCTGCCCAGGCTGGTAGATTCTCAGTTATATCTGGGAGTCTTCAAAAGGTGTCTCACATGTAATCAAGAACGTGTGTGTTTCAGCTGCCAGGTGGACTTTTCTGCTACTCTCCTGCCCTCACTGCTTCATAAATGTCTTCTGACCAAGAAGCACCTAAGTCTCCTTGGCATCACCATTCCTGCTGTGCCCCCTTGACAAAGGCATGAGTGATGTGTCAGGGGCTCTACCTGCCAGCTTCGGAGGCCCCGGGATAGTGTCGAATTCTGGCCTTACATGGGGTGCAAACACCTCCCCTGTTCTGCAGCGCTCGTGGGCCCTGCAGCAGGCTGCCTGTACCTCGAGTCTCCCGGAGCCCCCGGAACAGGAAGTTGTCCTTGGCAGTCCTTCTCTGTAGGGCTGGGCAGGGAACAGGCTGTGCAGGCCTTGAGATTCCCCAAATCCAACACTGAAAACCCTGCTCAAGGCAAAAGGCGAGGGTGGGGAGACTTTACCCAGACATCCACCCAAATTACCCCTGCTCTTCCATCAGAAACCAAAACCCTCCACAGTAGCTAAAAGATGGAAACAAGCCAAATGACCATCCGGTGAATGGATACACAAAACGTAGTCTATCCACATGGTGGGGTAGTATTCAGCCTTCAAAAAGGAAAGAAATTCTGACACATGTACACGCAAATGAAGCTTGAGGACATTATGCTAAGTGAAATAAGCCAGTCACAAAGAAGTAAATTCCACTTATACCTACAGGGCTCAAATTCATAGAGACCGAGAACAGAACGGTGGTTTCCAGAGGCTGGGGGAGGGAGGCTGGGAAGTTAGTGTTGAATGGGGACAGAGTCTCAGTTTTGCAAGATGAAGAATTCTGGAGATTGGTTGCACAATGTAAATGCACTTAACTGTGCACTTAGAAATGGTTAAGAGAGTAAATTTTTTGTTATGCCTATTTTACCACAATTTCAAAAAAAGAGAAAGAAAGCCAATGCCCTCCTCAACATCTCCATCCTGGGAGGACTGTGATGGGAGCATGTTCCAGCTCTGTGCTTTCTCATGTGGCCTCCTCAGACCTCAGACGTTCACATGGACGTCACAGGCTGGAGTGCACCGATTCCCCAGGGGGAGGGGAGACAGAAGACTGTAAGGATGCCAGATGGCAGGGCTGGGGAGGGTGGGTGCCGTGAGGAGGAAGGGGAGGAGGGGTCCCCTGCTCATCCTGACACTGCACACCTCCTGCAGCCATGGACAGGGCCTGGCGGCAGTGGGGGACGACCCTCCTCCCCATCTGCCTCGCCCTCGCCTTCTCCCTCACCGCCCTGGGCAGCAGCCACTGGTATGAGGGGACCCGGAAGGTGGCAAAGCCACTGTGCCGGGACCACCCGGGAGAACTGCCCTGCATTCACTTCACCAGGGACAGCCGGAGGGACAACGGGAGCCAGGCTGTCCAGTACATCTGGGAGACGGGGGACGACAAGTTCATCCAGCACAGGTTCCACGTGGGGCTCTGGCAGTCCTGCGAGGAGAGCCTCAGCAGCACAGGTGAGTGCGGCCTGTAGTTCTCGGGGTGACAGGGGCAGGTGGCCATGAGCAGCAGCTCTGTAGCCAGGCTGCCTGGGTTTGAATCCCAGCTCTGCCACTGTCTGCCTATATGTACCCTTGAGTAAGTCCCTTCACCTCTCTGAGTCTCTGTTTTCTCATCTATAAAATAGGAACAATTGCAGTTCTCAAAACTGCATCCCTGCACTTTTAAGGGGTCTTAGAATGGAAGGTTCTCTTAGATAACAGGCTTTGAACATCATCGATGGGGAGGGAACCCCTTTATGGAACAACTCTCAGAAGTAAACCCCTCAACAAGTTTGACCTTTGTCTCAAGCAATCCTTGAAATAACCCAGAAAAGTAAATATTATATCCTCAGCTCGCAAATGAGGAAACGGAGTCTCAGAGAGTTTCGAGTCACGTAGCCCACAAGTCCATTTCTTCCCCATTATATTACTCAGTGCCAATTCATCAACGTCTTTTGAACTTCTGTGGCTTTGATAGGTTGGTGATGAGGGAAATGGTGAAGGAAGAGGAGAGAGAAGAGAGAAGGGAGGGGTGAATATTTGGAGCTCATCTTTCAGAAAAGAACAGTTCTCATAAAGAACTGAAGAGAGAAGAATTGGACTCCTCACTGTTAGGCAGCCTGGCTGCAAACCCCAGGCTATTCTCGGGGCCAGAATGTTCTTCCTTTGCTGCTGGTAAAAAAAACCCCTGAAGGTGGAAAGGAGGGGAACCCTCTCCATCCCCATCTTTTTCTTGACCTCAGGCTTATTACATTAAGTTTTTGTACAGCTTTTAAATGTTCCTGGAGTCCCTAATTGCCTTTTGTTTTCTCATACTCATAACATTAGTTGTTTCTTCCTGAGGTGTAAGGAAAAGGCAACAAGAAGGAACCTTCTGAGGTGCTGTGTACCCCTCCCCATCTCTACGCCAATGGTCATTGCGGAGGGGCGGTGCCAAGCCTTATACTCCCATATGCCCATCTCAGTGTCCATGACCTTGGCTTTACGTGTGGTGCAGACACTGCAGAGTTACCTGGAACTAAGGCTACTGGAGGGATGTTCCACACTCTTCTCCTGTGCAGAGTACACGTTCTTCCTGTAAGTCCACTCTCTCTATCCTCATGGACAGACACAGGAGCCTCATGCATCCCCGGAGGGTCCCCAAGACAGTCTCAGATTTTTGGTTTGGAAAATATGGTCACCATACCCATAGGCAAATTGCTGTGGAACTTCCACTCCCCTTGCAAGCCCCGCCTGAAGAATGCCTGCTTTTATTTCCACAGCTGCATATAAGTGTCACATCAGTTGCCAAATGTTGGTGTGCATGGCAATCACCCAGGGATTTTTTAAAATTCCGGATGCCCAGCCCTGGAGATTCTGATTCAACAGGTCTGGGATGGGGTCTAAAAAACCCCATTCCTTTAAAAAAAAACTTTTAGCCATGATAATATTTGCAACATAGATAAGACATTGAATTATTTTTGAAAGGCTTATAAGAAAAACTAACAGTCTCTTGCTCCTTCCTGTCCTATAACCTAGTCCCACCCTTCATGGGAAACCACTTTTAGCTTAGTTGTTTCTTCTGGTATTTGCTTCTATGTTTCCAAAAAATGTGCGACATTGCTGTCTTCCTGTTAGACGTCATCTATTGACATCCTGTTATAATAGATAAGGATAAATCTCTCACACCACCACATCCCACGTCTGCTGTGCCATCCTCTTAACATAGTTATATTGCTGTTTTATTTAAATCAATAAACCAACAATTTATTTAGACTATGTAAATATTGGTTATTACAGAATCGAGGAGGTGTTATCATTGCCTTAAATCTCTTGTACAGCTGCTTGTTTTTCCTGGAATTTCTAATTGCATTTTCTTTCCCCATCCTCATAGCATTGTTTTTCATTCCCCTCAGCTCTCTTTTCTAACTGGTGTTATCTGTATTTATGATGAGCTCCCCCATGTCCCAGGGTACAGCAAAGCCTCCTGGAAAGAGGGGACTCAGAACAGTGTGGAATGAATTCACTACAAACAATTTCCACGTCAGCCACAGGACTGGGAGAATGAAGGGATACAAAGGCAAGTGAGACACAGTGGTGAGAGCTGAGATAAAACTCAAACAAGGAAAAATATGACAATGGTTGTAACAAAGACTCATACGTGATATGGGGATGGAAAAGAGGCAGAGGTTATTTACAGCCCTGGGCCTGGGGAAGGCTCCGTAAAGGACAAAACTAAAACAAGGTGGTCACTGTGCAGGCCTCAAAGCAGAACTGTGATTTTGATAGATAGACACTGGGTGTGAGGATATTCCAGGCAGACGGAACAGAGTGAGCAAAGGTCTGAGGCAGGACAGCCCAGGTGTTTGCATCAGAGTACAAAGCAGGGGAGACGAGGAAGACTCATTACAGAAGAACTTAACTCACGTGGCTCTTCACCTGAAGCAGCTTCTCCTCCCCTGCAACGTAAGGTCATAGTCACTCCAGGACAAGGAACCGAATGGGACAACATTCCCTAGAATGAAAAAGCCTACTTGGAGAAAAATTAGAAGCCTAATTGGAGAAAATAAAATCGATACTATTTGTAATGTCAGGGAGGCGAGGCCAGAGTAGAACCTGAACTTGAGGACAAGAGGTAGAATATTAGGTGGATGGGAACTGCTTCCCCATTCCCCAGTGACAAGGGGACTGGCAGAAGGGACTGCACATGGCCTGGGCTTGAGGAAAGAGTGGGACTGGAAACCGCATCGCTTAAGCACCAGTAAAGGCACGAAATTCAGGGAGGATCAGAAGCAGCTGCAAACTATCCATCTGTATGTGGTGTGTGCCTCGTATATTTACACAAACAGTATGCAGACAGATGATACATTGTCCTGGACTTCCTGATAAAATATTGTTATGCGTGTGGGAGGAGTGGGGGCTTTCTCAACCTGAAACAGGGCCGAAAGCACCGTTAAGGGGCTGTGTAAAGATCTTTCAGGCTTCTTCCTCTAGAGACAGGCGTCCCCTTGGTGCTTTTGTCAACCTATGGAGTGTTTACCACACACACACTGGCTTTTCATGGATCACACCACTGAAAGGTTCATATATTGTCAAGAGCACACGCTGAAATTTAAAAAGTGTTGATGTTCTCAGTATTCCTGGATAAAGTCAAGGAAAAATAAAGGATGTAATTTTTGACCGCTTTCTGATTTATGTGCATCTTACATACTTGATGTCAAGCCAGAAAGAGATTGTAATGAGTGCCTTGCTGGGTTTTCTCAAAGATTACTCCACAGAGAAGCCTGTTGAGCTATGCCTTGTAAAATTAAATAAAAGGAGTTTTCATACTCAAACAACTTTGGAAAATGCCACCTATTACATTTTCTTCTTGGAAATTCATACTAGCACATTAAAATCTCTGACAAGTCCCACAATAAAGAAACTTGTTTAATGTTACATATCCCAGTGTTTCCCAAAATTAGTTGACCATAGAAAAAAAGTGTTTCTGTGGAATAAGGATGACTATTCTGTGAGATTAGTGTTCAGTGGAACACTCTTTGGAAACGGCTGATCTAGAACAACAGACTCATTTTACAGATGGCAAAACTGAGTTCTGGAGGTACAAATGTCCCCACTGAAGACTGTGCAGCTCGATATTGGCAGAGCTAGACATGGGACTCAAACTTCTAAACTCTTAGCCCAGACTTCCCATTACCCCACAATATCCAAAACTTAACTGAAGGACAATTGTCTTATTATTGTGTCCATCAATCTAAAAAAAAAACCTCGGCTCACACTTTTAAATATTTCCTAACGTAATAAGGTCATCCAAATAAATCAAGGTCTCTAAATAGTGTCATCTCTTTTAAGAAAGAGGAAAGGACATCTCCAGAGCAAGTTTCTTCTCCCCAGAGAAATACCATCAACTTCATGTGCTGTAAGATACCCCTACAGTAAAAAGTTTAAAATTAAATTTTTACTAAATAATAATTAAAATAATAGCAAACATATAAGGGAATAAAATAAAAGGCATACATCAGAGATTGCAAATAAATGCCTACAGGAGGTGTAACAAAGTGAATGAAGCAGGGCTAGTCTGCAGTGCCAATGAGCTTGAAATCTCCTCATCTAAAGGGGGCAGCCTCTTTCTTGCTCAGATCAGCGTTATGGTCACGTGGGCCATGAACTCAATGTTGTCAAATCCTCTGATTTTTCAAGGGAAGTAATATATTGGGATTTCCACATGAAATCTTCCAGTATCTTGAAAACATTGCATAGGCTCAAGAAAGCCTGTCTGCAGTAGAATGTAGCCTGGGCCCCCCGGCTGCAGATTATTCCACACAAACATCTGCTATTTTGCCTAGTTTATCTCAAATGCCTGCGAGATTTGGAGGTAAATGGGAAGGCTCCCAAACAGTGCTTTGGAGAGGAGGTCAGAATGGGTGAGGGGAGCTAAGGAGAACTGGAAGTAAGGACTCCAGACTGGGGAGGATACCCCTGGGCTCACAGGAGAGGGTCCTCGTGGTATCTGACTGCCGCTGGCCCCTGAGGCCTCACTGGATGTTTTCCCTCTGAATCAGCTCCATCACCAACACCTAAAAGTTGACCCTCCCGGGATCCTTTACCTGGAGTGAGGTTTTAGGACAGCCTCTGCACAAGTCACCTTGAATAGCTCTGCACTTCCTTCCTAATACCTAACGTGTCTTTCAGGGGAGGCAGCACCTTTGGATTCCACCCTCTGAAATGAGATTTGAAATGAAAATTCCTGGTTCAGGCAGCGCTTAGACAAAATGTCCCTTTCCTTAGCCAAATGACTTAGTCAACAATTTCTGATTCTGATTCTCTGCTGTTCTGCTAAACTCAGAAAGTTCAAAGAGGGGGGGGAGCCCCATCAGGGGTGGGGGAAACAAACAGAGAACGGATGCCAGAGGAAATCATTGGGGACTTGGACACCATTTCCTTGCTGGCTGGCTGCACCGCTTGGCTGGCCAAGCACCGTCGAGCAATGTGGCACCCGCCGCTCTGGCTTCACAGGATTTATAAAGATTTTTCCTTTTAATCCTGCTGGCCTCATTCAAAAGGAACACCACTTCTGAGGATTGAGATTAATCAAGAGATCACCACGGTCTGACTTTTTTGCCCAGGCTAAACTCACCCTTCTAAGCCATTGTGAATTCTCTTCATCTCCTTGGTTAGCCAGCACCATTTCTTTGTCCTGCCTTTGGCTCTGGACCTGGCCTTCGCTTTATCCCTGAGAGAAAAGGCAGCCTCTTCAGCAGACGAGACAGACCCTTAACCATCCATATACTACGTAGAAAAACAGCAGGTGGGGAGGCAGAAAAAGGTGCTGGATCCCAGGTTCACGTCCTGACTCTATCAACCTGTTTCAGCCTGGCCTCCAAATATGCAAAATAGGGGTGTTTGTATTTGCCTCTATCAATAATTAGACACACAGACAAGTGTGAGGCAGTTCACAAAATTCTTTCACGTCGGAGGACTTTTATTCTAAGCACTTCGCAGATGAAGAAAGCGAAGCTCAGAGAGTTCAGGAAGCTTCCTATGATTACCGATTGTGGCAGAACCAGGCACCAGAGCCAGGCCTGGATTTGAATGCCAAGTTCTGTCCCTGACGTCCATCTGTTGCTCTCACTGCTGGCCTGACACAGGGGATATAGTGAGGATCGGATGACATGACACGGAAAAAGGGCCTCCTCTGCCTCACAGAGCTTTGTGAAAGAGAGCAAGTGTGAGCGCTGAGATTTCCCCAATGCTATGGAGACCTCCCTGGTAGAACGGGGGTACCAGGATAAATTTTTGTCGCTGTGACCATAATACCATTGCTGCTGCCCAAACCAGTGAATCATCCAGGGAAAACGTCCAATTGCATCAATTCCAACCTGACGTAAATAAAAAGCTGCGAGGCCCCTGCGGCTGGATTAGCAGCCCGGTCCCTGACTCTGTGGCCCTCAGCCCCAGGTGGTACATTTACCTCCTTCAGACCACTGGTGGTGGACAGTTATGTGACACACGAGTTCCTGAGGCACAAGCAAGTCAGAAAGTATCCCAGCAGAGCCACCCAACCAAACAGCTGCATCATAAACCCAGATGTGGTTCCTCTTCTTCCCACAGCCCAGCAGAAGGGCCGTGTAGGAGTGAAAACACCAGGACACTTGGAGTGTCAGGAAGATGAGCTGGCAAATCTTAAGGTTCATGACCTTTAGGCACGTACCACATGAAGTGCGTACCTGTTCACACATATGGTCCTTCCCGTGAGAGCCTGATGAGGTAGAAGGTGACTGCCTCATCAGAAGGCCGGTGCTAAAGAAGCCAAAAGGTGGGCTCTGTGGTGGGGGGTCAGGTGGATGGAGGAAGGACCTAAGAAGAAGAGGAATTCAGACTTGAGGCTGGAGGAAATAGGGAGCCACTGTATGTTTCTGAATGGAAAAGTTACATGGAATTTTCTCTCTTGTAAAAGAAAAGTATTTTCTGAAGTCTAAAGATTTTCCCCAAAGTTATTTCTGTCCCTGAAAACTTCCAGAAAAGATAGGTGATCTCAGGGTACTTATAGTCTAGAAATAAATAATGATTCATGCTAACCGTGTGCAAAAATAACGCAATGAGATCATTTTATTCTAATAAGGTTTAAATGCATATTAACTGTGAGAGAAGCTTTCTTGTCTATTATCTCGTTTGATTTTCAAAGCAAGGTTAATGTGGGGACTATGGAACCAGTTTTATTTAGAGGTAGGAAAGCCATTGCATTGAAGAGTTGATGACCTATGCTCTCTTGCTTTGGATCTTGCTCTGTTTTAGCTGCTACCAGCCCAAACTGAGAGCAGCTCCCTTTGTCTCGGCCATCTTTGTGTCCCCTGGCACTTACCCTAAGGCTTGCTGGATTGCATTAAATCAGTGATGTGGCAGGATAGAATTGGGCTTGGCCTCTACGGGCCTGAGTTCTAATGCTGAAACTGTCTCTATCTGTGCTGTCTTGTACCATCCATTTTCCTCAGATGTCCCTGGGCCCACTCCTCGAAACCACGCAGGGAAGAACCAGGCGATTTCCCAGGCTCCTCCCACTCTATAGTCTATGATCCAATTTGGGGCTGAAGTATTTATTAATGGAGAGAGAGTGGGGACCCACCTGGGACAGGACCTCAGAGGGTAAATGCTATGGCCTCAATCCTCCGTCTGTCACTCACCCCCCCAATCCAGAATTTAGTTACATCCATACACAAGTAGCTACTTATGGACTTAGCTTTTTCAAAGGAACTGCACATCTAAGGCAGCAACACAAGCTTTTCCAGCCAGTGTGTGCAACATGAAAGATGATCCAGGCAAAGCACACCACACATATAAACACCCTTGCCCAGGAATGCAAAATAAGTCTGGTGGTGGCTTCTGCCCAGTACCAGGTGCACACACAATAACTTTTCCCTTTCCTTTCATGCTCCAGAGAGTTTGATGGAATGCAAGCAGCTAGAGCACTTAAGTGATAGAGATAGTTCTGAATCTGCTCTAATTCATTTACAAAAATCATTACACACTTTGTTGTTTTCCCTTTAACCAGAAACAAATTATTGGAGACTCATATCATCATGGATGGTGTTTGGGAAGCTGAGAACCACTGGTCTAAGCCTAGCAGTGTCAGACCAGATGGGTTAGTTCTGCTGCAGTAACACACAACCCTTAAATCCTAGTTGTTTAAACCAACAAATTTATTTCTAACTCATTCTATATGTACTTTTCAGGTTGGCAAGGAGTGTCTCCTCACTGCAGCCAATCGGAGACCTAGGCTGATAGAGACTCCATCTGGATATGTGGTTCTGTGACCACAGAGGCAGAAGAATGAGAATCAGATGGACAATGCCCTGGCTCTGAAAGCTCATGACCAGCAGCGACCCACCTCACTTCCACTCCCAATTCATTGGCCATAGAAAAGTCATATAGGCAAGCCTGGATTCACTAGGATGTGATTGTATTAAGCTCTCACAGGGAAAGGCACCACATGTCTGTGAACAATACAACAGTCTGCCACATACCCCACACCTTGTTCAAAATGACCGGCGATACACTGAAGGGGCTAGGGACACAGTTGGCCCCTAATCACAAAGGTTAACACTACTTAACGTACACGTTCTCCTTATCTTCTAGGTGAAGAGTGTAGGAGTTTCCAGAGTATAATACCAGCTGAACAACAAGGTGAGAACCTTACTCATGTTCCGTCTTACAGCTCTCCTCGCAATCCAGAAAATTGCTATTGTTTTTGTTGGGGTGAGGGAAATGATGAGAGAGTTACTTATGGTTTTTCCATGAACTTGAGTCCAAAAGCTAAAACCACTGGCTCTCTTCATGTGACCTGGTGGTGTTGGGAAATGTTAAACAAACAGGTTTGCTTGTTTGCCTTGAGGGAGGGGAAGCCTTGATTGGTAGTGTTTGTCAATTTCCATGGTGTAAATACTCCCACCGTGGCTAATTTCAAGCTATCAATCTGAGGTGAATGCAGAGTTGGGAAGAGATGAGCTCTGGCACACTACTGCTGATAGCACTTTTTCTTCTCTAAGACACTCATGCAACTTGTACTTACTTTCTTAGTATATGTTTTCCCAGCGAGAATAGAGGTTTTGTAAAGGCCTGGATCACTTCTGTTTCATTCATTGCTGCGTCTCCAGTACCTAATTAGCCTCACAGGAGGCCTTTTACAAATATTAGCTTCCCTTCCTGTGCCTTTTATCTGTTCACCTCCACATCCAACACAGTTCCTTGAAGCTGGAGGTGGGATTCCATCCAGAAGGTAAGTAACTGGTTCACACGGGAACAAGTGAGGTTTTGACATCTCTAACCAGGGCTCTTAATACTCTCAGATGCTTCCTTGTGTAGGTTTGTCTAGCTTCTTCTTTAAAAAGACAAATGTCTTGTGGTGGAATCAAAACAACAAGTTAATTTTTGAACTGGGGAATGGAGACCCTAGTGTCTCTCATGTAATCACGTCAGAGATTAGCTTTAGTTCTTTTTTTTGTTTTGTTCCCTGCTAAAGACAGTCTTTATGAACTCATCCTTCAAGCCCCAGGAGCCCCCTTTCACTGCCAGCTTTCCAAAATTCAGCAGAGGTATCTGTTGTTTTTCACCCTGTGGTGTTTGTTCTTTTTTGTTTTTGTTTCATTTTTATTTTTATTTTTTTTTAATTTATTGGGATGACAACTGTTAGTGAAATTACATAGATTTCATGTGTACAATTCTGTATTACACCATCTATAAATCCATTGTGTGTTCACCACCCAGAGTCAGTTCTCCTTCCCTCACCATATATTTGATCCCCTTTACCCTTATCTCCCACCCCCCAACCCCGTTACCCTCTGGTAACCACTGAACTATTGTCTGTGTCTATGAGCTTTTGTTTCTCATTTGTTTGTCTTGTTCTTTTCTTGTTTCTGGTTTATATACCACATATCAGTGAAATCATAGGGTTCTCTGCTTTTTCTGTCTGACTTATTTCGCTTAGCATTATACTCTCAAGATCCATCCACGTTGTCACAAATGTTCCTATATCATCTTTTCTTACCGCCGAATAGTATTCCATTGTGTATATATACCACAACTTCTTTATCCATTCATCTATCGAAGGACATTTTGGTTGTTTCCATGTCTTGGCCACTGTAAACAAAGCTGCAATGAACATTGGAGCACATGTGTCTTTATGTATAAATGTTTTCAGATTTTTTGGGTATGTACCCAGGAGAGGGATTGCTGGGTCATATGGCACTTCTATTGGTAATTTTTTGAGGAACCTCCACACTGCCTTCCGTAACGGCTGCACCAGTCTGCATTCCCACCAACAGTGTATGAGGGTTCCTTTTTCTCCACAGCCTCTCCAACACTTGTTACTATTTGTCTTGTTGATGATAGCCATTCTGACTGGGGTGAGGTGATATCTCATTGTGGTTTTTATTTGCATTTCTCTGATGATTAGTGATGTTGAGCATTTTTCATGTCTATTTGCCTTTTGTATGTCCTCTTTGGAGAAATGTCTCTCAGGTCCTCTGCCCATTTTTCAATTGGGTTGTTTGTTTTTTTGTTGTTGAGCTTCGTGAGTTCCTTGTATATTTTGGATATTAGCCCCTTATCAGAGGCACTGTTTGCAAAAATCTTCTCCCATTCAGTTGGTTGCCTCTTTATTTTCTTGATGGTTTCTTTTGCAGTGCAGAAGCTTTTAAGTTTCATATAGTCCCATTCATTTATTTTAGCTTTTACTGCCATTGCCTTTGGAGTCAAATTCATAAAATGCTCTTTGAACCCAAGGTCCATAAGTTTAGTACCTATGTTTTCTTCCATGCAGTTTATTGTGTCAGGTCTTATGCTTAAGTCTTTGATCCATTTTGAATTAATTTTGGTACATGGTGACTGATAGCAGTCCAGTTTCATTCTTTTGCACATGGCTATCCAATTCTCCCAGCACAATTTACCGAAGAGGCTGTCTTTCCTCCACTGTATGTTTTTAGCTTCTTTGTCAAAAATTATCTGTCCATATTTACGTGGTTTTATTTCTGGGTTCTCAATTCTATTCCATTGGTCTATGTGTCTGTTTTTCTGCCAATACTATGCTGTTTTGATTATTGTAGCCCTGTAGTACAAGCTAAAGTCAGGGAGTGTGATACCTCCAGTATTGTTCTTTTTTCTTAATATTGCTTTGGCTATTCGAGGTCTTTTGTGGTTCCAAACAAATCTGATGATTTTTTGTTCTATTTCTTTAAAAAATGCCATTGGGATTTTGATGGGGATTGCATTAAATCTGTATATTGCTTTGGGTAATATGGCCATTTTAACTATGTTGATTCTTCCAATCCATGAGCACAGAATGTCTTTCCATTTCTTTGTGTCTTCTTCAATTTCTTTCAAAAATGTCTTATAGTTTTCAGCATATAGGTCCTTCACATCCTTGGTTAAGTTTATTCCTAGGTATTTTATACTTTTTGCTGCAATTGCAAAAGGAATTGTTTTTTGTATTTCTTTTTCTGAGATTTCATTGTTAGTATATAGGAATGCAATGGACTTTTGTACGTTGATTTTGTAGCCAGCAACTTTACTGTATTCATTGATTGTTTCTAATAGCTTTTTGGTGGAGTCTTTAGGGTTTTCTATATATAGCATCATGTCATTGGCAAAGAGTGATAATTTAACTTCTTCATTCCCAATTTGGATGCCTTTTATTTCTTTCTCTTGCCTGATGGCTCTGGCAAGGACTTCCAACACTATGTTGAAAAGCAGAGGTGATAGGGGACAGCCCTGTCGTGTTCCTGAACATAGAGCAAAGGGCTTCAGTTTTTCACCATTAATTATGAGATTAGCTGAGGGCTTGTCATATATGGCCTTTATTAGGTTAAGTTATTTTCCTTCTATATCTATTTTATTAAGTGTTTTAATCATAAATGGATGTTGTATCTTGTCAAGTGCTTTTTCTGCATCAGTTGATATAATCATATGATTTTTGTCCTTTATTTTGTTTATGTGATGTATTACATTGATGGATTTGCGGATGTTGAACTATTCTTGTGCCCCAGGGATGAACCCCACTTGGCCGTGATGAATAATATTTTTAATGCATTGTTGTATTCGATTTGCTAGAATTTTATTTAGGATTTTTGCGTCTGTATTCATCAGAGATATTGGTCTGTAGTTTTCTTTTTTTGTGTTGTCCTTACCAGGTTTTGGTATCAGGGTAATGTTGGCCTCATAAAATGAGTTAGGGAGTACTGTCTCTTCTTCAATTTTTTGGAAGAGTTTGAGCAGGATTGGTATTAGGTCCTCTTTGAAGGTTTGGTAGAATTCACTGGTGAAGCCATCTGGTCCAGGACTTTTGCTTTTGGGAAGGTTTTGGATGACTGATTCAATTTCGTTATGGTGATCGGTCTGTTTATATTTTCCAGTTCTTCATGGTTCAGCTTTGTAAGGCTATATGTTTCTAAGAACTTGTCCATTTCTTCTAGGTTATTGAATTTGGTGGCATATAGTCCTTCATAGTATTCTTGGATCATCCTTTGTATTTCTGTGGTGTTCGTGATAACTTCCACTTTTTCATTTCTGATTCTGTTAATTAGTGTCTTCTCTCTTTTTATCTTAGTGAGTCTAGCCAAGGGTTTGTCAATTTTGTTAATCTTTTCAAAGAACCAGCTCTTTGTCACATTAATTTTTTCTATTGTCTTTTTGTTCTCTATTTCATTTAGTTCTGCTCTGATTTTTGTTATTTCCTTTCTTCTGCTGACCTTGGGTTTCACTTGTTATTTTTTTTCTAGTTCTTTAAGATGTAACATGAGATTATTTATTTGGGATTTTTCTTGTTTCTTGAGATAGGCCTGTAATGATATAAATTTCCCTCTTAAAACTGCTTTTGTTGCATCCCTAAATTTTGGTAGGATGTATTTTCATTGTCATTTGTTTCTATGTATCTTTTGATCTCTCCTCTAATTTCTTCTTTGACCCAGTCGCTCTTTAAAAGTATGTTGTTTAATCTCCATGTAGTTGTGTTTTTTCCTGCTTTCTTTTTGCAGTTGATATCCAATTTCAAAGCCTTGTGATCAGAGAATATGCTTGGTATGATTTCAATCTTCTTAAATTTGCTGAGGCTGATTTTATGTCCCAATATATGGTCTATCCTTGAGAATGTTCCATGTACACTAGAAAAGAATGTATAGTCTGATGTTTTAGGATGAAGTGCTCTATATATGTCAATTATGTCCATTTCATCTAAGGTGTCATTTAGGGCTGCTATTTCGTTATTTATTTTCTGTTTGGGTGATCTATCCATAGCTGTCAATGATGTATTTAAGTACCCTAGTATAATTGTGTTTTGGTCAATTTCTCCCTTTAGTTCTATTAGTAGTTGCTTGGTATATTTTGGTGCTTCCTGATTGGGGGCATAAATATTGATGACTGTTATGTCTTCTTATTGTGTAGTCCCCTTTACCATTATGAAATGTCCATCTTTGTCTCTTTTTATCTTTTTCACCCTGAAGTCTATTTCATCTGATATCATTATGGCAATACCTGATTTTCTCTGGGTACCATTTGCTTGGAGTGTCAATTTCCTCCCTTTCACTTTGAGTCTATGCTTGTCCTTGTAGCTGAGATGTGTCTCTTAGAGACAGCATATGGTTGGGTTTAGTTTTTTGATCCAATCTGCTACTCTGTGCCTTTTTATTGGTGAGTTCAATCCATTTACATTTAGGGTGATTATTGATATGTGAAGATTTCCTGTCATTCTATCTTTAGTTTTCTGGTAAGGCTGTGTCTCCATTGTTTCTTTGCCTTTTTGTTATTGTCTATTATTTCTGTGTGGTGGTGTTCTATGATGTTTCCCTCTGTTTCTTCTTTTATTACAGTATATATTTCAGTTCTAGATTTTTTTTTGAGTTGGTACCCTTAAGTTTATGTAAAAGAAAGTGTGATATTTAGAGTATTCCATTTTCTTCAGCACGCTTACTTTCTCCATGCCCATATTCTAGTTCAAGCCTTTACTCTCCCCCTTTTTATGTTTTGGTTGCCACAAATTGTCCCTGTTGATGGTGGTCGAATAGCCTCCTTTAGTATTTCTTGTACTGCAGGTCATGTATTAGAAAATTCCCTCAGCTTCTGTATGTCTGGAAAGGTCTTTATTCCTCCTTCACATCTAAAGGATATCTTAGCTGGCTATATTATTCTTGGCTCATAATTTCTCTCTTTCAAAAGTTTGAATATTTGGTTCCACTCCCTCCTGGCTTGTAGAGTTACTGCTGAAAAATCTGATGATAATCTAATGGGCTTTCCTTTGTAGGTTACCGTCTTCTTTTCCCTGGCTGCCTTAAGGATTCTTTCTTTGTCATTGATTTTAGACAGCTTCAATACAATGTGCCTTGGAGAAGGCCTGTTGGGATTGAGGTAATTAGGTGTTCTATTTGCTTATTGGATTCAAGGATCCAGTTCTGTCCACAAGTTTGGGAAGTTCTCATCAACAATTTGTTTGAATATATTCTCTGTTCCCTTCTCTCTTTCTTCTCATAGTATGCCCATTATTCTTATATTGCTCTTTCTGATGGAGTCAGAAAGCTCTCGTAGAGTTCTTTCATTTCTTTTAAGTCTCAAGTCTCTTTCTTCTTCTATCTGTGTAATTTCCAGGTTTCTATCTTCGATGTCACTGATTCTTTCCTCCATCTGGTCAACTCTACTACCTAAGCTGGTTATTTCATTCTTAATTTCTTCTATTGAGTTCTATAATCTCCAGAAATTCCATTTGGTTCTTTTTTAAAATTTCAATCTCTTTCATAAAATGCTCATGTTGTTCTTTGATTGCGTTTCTGAGTTCATTAAACTGCGTTTCTGTGTTGTCTTGCATCTCATTGAATTTTGCATCTCATTGAGTCAGAACTGCAATCTTGAATTCTCCGTCATTTAAGTCACATATTTCCATATCTTTAAGTTCCTTTTCTGGAGACTTTTCACTTTCTTTCTGAGCTGTCTTGTTGCCTTGGTTACTCGTGGCAATTACTGATTTATTATTTCTCTTTCTAGACATCTACAGGAGTGGCTTCTGCAATAGGTTGATAGGAAGAGGTCTTTCTTTTGTTTTCCAGTACTTGTTGGTAAAATGTTTTATTTTCTCTCCGACTGCAGGCTTTTTTTTCTCTCTCACACGGTAGTGCTATGTTTTCTCTGCACTATTCCAGCTTCTCACACAATGGGGGGGATTCCCTGGGAGACGGGCTTCTCCTTTGTTAATAGTTCACCTGAGTCACAGGACACAATGTCCATGTGGGTATGCGAAGAGCTTTTGAAGTTCCAAAGCTCTTCCTGCACCAGATTCAGAGCCCCTGTGTTTCAGCAGTTCTGTTTACTCCTGCAGGGATCTGCCCAGATAGGTGAGGCCAGGGGCGGGGTGAGTTGTGAGAAGTGGCCCAGAACAATGGGGGGACCACCACCACAGCCTGTCCTGCTTTCACAGCTCCCTCCCCTTTGCCAGAACTAGGTGGGCTGCAAATCTGTGTCTGCAGTCCACAGTTCTCAGAGCAGCAAATATTCTGTTCTTTTGATCTGACACTGCTACTGTTCCGCTTCTAGCACCGGGCAGGTGGGGGTGGGGCGAGCTCTGGGAGGATAGGGAGGAGGCGGCTAGTTTCAGTGCCTAAGGCTTTGGTTCTCTGCTCGGCAGTGAGGGCTTAAACCACCATTTTCAGCCTTCTTCCCTCAGTCTTTTCTCCAAGGTCTCTGCTGTAAGCGTTGGTTTCAGCCGTGTTCTATGCTGCCCCCTCAGCCCTGTGGGCCATAAGCGGAGCCCTAGCAGTCCGAGTTCTTCCCTCGCCCGCAGCTGCAGTAGTTCCAGGATGCAGCGAGCTCAGAGCACTGAGCTAGGTCTGCATCCTCCGCCCTCATGGCTCTGTCTCCGCACTTCTCCCTTCCCTCCTCCCCTGCTTGTGCGATTCACCCACCTTTAGGTGAATTCAGTAGTGGGCCTCTTCATCTTGCCTGTCTGCTCTGCAGGGAGTCCTTTGTGGAGTTATTGTTGTCCGATTAGTTGTAAATTCCAGGGGAGCTTTACAGAGGCTCACCTCACGCCACCATTTTGATCTGTTTTTGTTTTAGAAGTGAACTAAATCGGGCCGGCCCGGTGGCTCAGGCGGTTGGAGCTCCGTGCTCCTAACTCCGAAGGCTGCCGGTTCGATTCCCACATGGGCCAGTGGGCTCTCAACAACCAAAAAAAAAAAAAAAAAAGTAAAAAAAAAAAAAAAAAAAAAAGAAGTGAACTAAATCAAAAGATTGAATATCCTAATACTTCTGATTTCTAAATGCCCAGCGTCTGTCATCCCTACTTCTTGCAGGTGTGCTGTGGCTGTCTGTTGGAGCTGAGGTCCTAAATATCCTTCTGATGTTGACAAGTGCCATCCTCCTGGGCTCCAGAATGAGTTATCGCAGTGCTGGGGTCCACTGGTTCAAGGTGGATGCCTCTGTAGCCATCCTCATGGTGCTTGCAGGTACTCCTTCATTAGCATCATTAGAAAAGCTACATTCCACACAGCTTGCCCCAGAGAAAATTGGCAGAGCTTCAGGCTGGCTCTTTCCTGTCAATGGCCAGTTCAGCAAGATAGCTGCTCCACTGGAGAACTCACTGAGTTAATCCCATTGGGAGAAGCAATGATGCTTTGGGTGCATGATGAAAAGAAAAGGAATAGGCATAGATGGTGAAAACAAATGCATCAATGTGTCTTTATCACAATCCTAGGAAGGAAGTACACTGTCTCTGAGAATAGAAGGTGCCTAATTTAGTACAATGATTAGGCATGAGTCCAGGCAGAAATACTGCCTGGGTTCAGACCTCTGTTACTTAATGGTTGTGTGACCCTGGGCAAGTTACCTAACTCCTCTAAGCTAGATATCTCAAAAATCTATGGTGATGACTAAATAAGAATGCATCTAGTATATAGTAAGAACTCAATAAATGGCAGCTTGTTAAAAATTATTATCCAAGTTTGGTGTACATATCCCAGAAGAATAAAGAGCTCCTTTTTTTGGTCTTACTTCTATATTCTCCAAGCAACATTTAGAGCAACTTAATTTGGTCTCCTGTGTGGGCCTTTTGCCAAGAAAAGAACCCTGAACAATGACCTTCATTTCTCTGGCTGGATACACAAGGCTCTGTTGACAGGCCGCAGTCCAGTTGATACATCATTTCTGTGCTTGATAAGTATAATGCATCTTTTCCAAGCCTTATCATCAGTGAATAGGATGACAAATCCAATCTCTGGAATTTCATAGCAACGAGCCAGGCCTCTTTGGAGGCTCTTGGAGGCTCCTCGCCACGTCCTGGCGTACCTCAAAGTCCCTTAAGGTCATGAGTAGGCCTCCTTCTGGATGTCTCTTTAGTTTCAACTGTGTGAATGAAACATCAAGTGGAATGTTTAAAGATTTATAAGTGTAGGTGCATTATACGGATTTGAGACATACCCATTAATATATAAATAAAAGCTCCTACCAATTAAAACTAATTTCTATTTGGACCACTAAAGCCGATCCACAGTTGGCCACTGTCCATGGGAGGAATGACATGGCAAAGGGACACTCACCACTGTGTAGATTCGTGCGTATAATAAGAAATTAGTGTATATATGAAACATGAAGACTTCTTGGAAGGGCTCAAGAAGGATGCTGGTGGGGTCCTTATATCCAATTCATGCCAGGTGGAGAAATTGCATTCTTAACTCAAAGCTCACAAAGCTTTCCTTGTGCAGGGCTCCTAGGTATGGTGGCACACATGATGTACACAACCATTTTTCAAATCACCGTGAACCTTGGGCCAGAAGACTGGAGGCCTCAGACGTGGGGCTATGGCTGGTCATACTGGTGAGTTATTGCCCGGGGAGCTCAAGCTCTGATGGACCAGTGAGGATATACGCAGGTTTTGTAGGACCACTGATTTTGGTCATAGCTGTGGCACCTGCTACGTTTGTGACTGCGGATTACTTTCTTAAACTCTCTGTAGCCCAACTTCCTTACCTGTATAGTGATGATACCTGTCTCAGATGTTTTCATAGGCATTTAAAGAGGTTATGTTTCTAAAATGTTTGGCACAGAGAAAAGTCCTCAAGAAATTGAGACATTGTTGTTATTACATGCTTAAACACAGCTTAGGCAAAAATATGCTGAGCTATAATTCCTAATAAATACTTCAATGGGGGAGACCCAGCCTCTGTTTCTAATGAAAAGACAAGACAATGACGTGGCAGTTCTGTCTCTAACAGAAAGACTCAGCCATGTCATACAAGACCACGGGGGTTCTCTTTGATGTGGACCTCCAAACCACAGGTGCGTCTTAAAAATGTATCTACATTTGCTTACATTTTTATCCTGTGTAACAACCTGTGTTAGCTTCCTCTTTGTGAAATAAATAACACTGTCAACGCTTGCTCCCTCATGCTACTATTCCAGGGTTTGGTGAACATGTCTGTGTTACTGTTATCCATAAGCTTCTTGATTGTCAAGCCATATTTAAGAATGATTGGAAGCTCTGGAGAGCGGTTGGAACTTAGTTACTCATAGACTTTTTTTTTTGTAATTGATTGGACATGGAGCCATCTATTTTACCTGGGAATTCCACCCCACGAAAACATACACAAATGTCATTGTGTAAAGGTTCTTTCTCAACCACCGCTTTGCTGGGTTCTGTTGAAAGATGACACATGTAGACCATTATCTCAGAAGGCAAATAAGCTTCCAGAGGGTAGGGATATAAAAATGCCAATCTCCATTGCCAGTGTCCTGGCTAGAACCAACAATAATAATACCAAAACGTAACACCTACATGTAGTGGATGCTGTGCTGAGTACTTCTCAAGCAGTAACTCATTGAATTCCTTACAACCACCCTGTGGGCAGTGTTACTGTTATTCCAGTTTTGCAAATGAGGAAACTGACACAGAGAAGTGAAGTCACCAGCTCAAAGTTGCACAGTTAATAAGAGATGGGTGCAAACCCCAGGGGCAAATTCAGCACAATGACTCCAGAATTCGCTTTCTTAACCATCAGGCTACAACACATCGGCTGGTCTCTGAAACTTGTGATCCAAGATCGAGGCCCAAATTGGGTAGAACTGGAAGCTGGTTTGTCACCAGACTGACCCCCAGCAGGAAGCCCTGGAACATAGCCCCTCTGCTTTTTTCTAACTGTGCCTTTTATTGACAGTCTCGCCTGGGGTTCTTTCGCCCTCTGCATGGCGGTGTCGGTCATGGCCATGAGCAGATACACGGCAGCCCGCCTGGAATTCACAGAGAAGCAGAGGATACAGAAGGGCAGTCAACACTCTCAACACAACTTCCCGGAACCCAAACCTTCGGAGAGAGCTCGGGAAAGAGAAGCTGCCCCCAGCCCTGAGGGGCATGCCCTCATGAGTTTATCTGAGTACCTGCCACCAGGTGCCCCCGTCAAGGTGTCCATGTGCTAGCCAGTGTTCTTGGCTGCTGGATCTGCACAGGCAGACTAGCCAGGCACTTAAGTCTACCAATAAACATCTCTGGGGTAGGCTTCAGAATGCTGTGGTCCAGGTAAACCTTCTACCCACCATCTCATCCTTCACTAAAGAGCTTTAGCTTCAGCCTCTGATTCCTGTTAAAATGCCAGCATCTTCAATTGAGATATCACTTACAGAATATATCGGCCATTGACACTCTAGTATAAATTAACATCTCAGACTTTCCTGACAGTGAGTTTAATAAGGATAACAAAGAAAAAGGGAGCATGTGAGCACTAAGAGAAGCTGAAGAAAGGGGAAAGAAAAACTTTAAGTGCAAAGAATGTAAAATGTGTTGCTCATACAGCTTTGTTAACAGAAGAGTCCAGATTTTTTTCCTTAACTGACACACACAAATTGATAGTATGTATGACTATCCCATACTTTCTTTTTAATTTTAATCAAGAAGACAAATTTCAAAATAAATTTTTTGTCATTTTAAGAATACTTTTTCTTTGAAATTTTGTAATTTCTATCTATAGTAAAATTAGTTTGGAAGGATAATCAAATGATAAAACAAAATGAGAACAGTCAAATGGAATGACATCTTATCACAGTTAAGTGGAACAAATGTTTAAATTGTGCTTAAATTACGAGGCACGCTTGCTTCTAAAAATAAACACTGCTAAACATGCCAATCTCGTTTTCAGCAGTGTTCCCTAATGTGTTCAGTTACAATATTGTATAAATTTATCTTATATTTTAAATTAACCAGGTTATAGAAGCCACAGGTTAGACACATAAGTTAAGTTTTTGAAAATAAAATGTACTGGCAAATTCTAACAAACTCAAATATATTCTTGCTCAGATTCATTTTAAAAATGTACTTACATGTTTAGTGAACACATCATTTCTGGGAGAAAAAAAAAAACCCTAATGTTTCAAATAAAATCACTCAATTTGCTTATGGTGAACTGTAATATTATACTGTCATACGAGTAGAATAAGGGAAAATTCAGCTGACTTCTTCATGTTTGGGGCACTAGTCAAGTACCTGCTTAACCAGGTAGGTCTCATGGAATTCTGTATTTTGTTGAATGAAGTGTATTTGAAGAGATATATAAAATGGAATTTTCCGGAATTAGCTCAATACAGAGAAGGCTGTGGTTCCCTGGGCCATTTCCTCACCTAGAGCAGAAGGGTTTGTACCCAGCAGCCTCTGCCCTACACAGGGTTCATATTCTTTTATATGATTCACGCCCCCTGTGTATCTGTGCAGGTAGATCCTGTAGTCACAAAATCAGGTCACAGTCTGACCCTAGAGAGAAGGAAATGCCCTGGAAATGTTTCCAAAGAGACGCTTGCTTAGTTCTCGCTCCAAAAAAAAAAAGAGAAGAAAAGAAAAGACAAAAGCATATCTGTAGAGAATAGAATGTGGCTGAAGGTGACAAGGAAGAAAAGAATTTTCTGGAGCCACGTGACAGAAATTGACCTCATCAAATGGCACAGGTGGCACCTGGAGAAAGGAGCCAGTGATCAATTAGACACCGGGGCAGGGCAGAGGCTCCCGTCAAAACTGATATTTGCAACATCCTCTGAGCTCCTAAGGCACTTTAACAATTTTGAAATATCGATTTTGTGAAAGTTTAACATATGTAGAGAAAAGTACACAAACCCTGAGTGTACAGCTTAGGGAGAATAGCTGTGCAAGTTCCCAGATCAAGAAACAGAACCAAGGCATCTCATTTTCATCTATCTTGGCTATAGGAGAGACCCAGGTGTATTTTAATTCCTTGTATATTGAAATAATTTCTTTATATAGCTGTTCCCCTCGTATAGATTATAAATTATTTCTCTATGGCAAGAACTATTCTCTGTACACCCCTCATCTAGAACAATGATTGGCAAATGGAATCGTCCGCCCCCCCACACACACAGATATATCTGGAAGTGTATATATGTGTATATACAGAGGGTACCCCAAAAATGTATACACATTTTAAGAAAAGAGAAAACTGTATTAAAGTTGTAATAATATATACCGATAACAAAAGATAAATACAAGTCATGTGTATACATTTTTTTTTGCACCCCCGGTATATAGAGATTCTAACTAGCAAATGAGTACATATGCACTCTATCAAATAGACATTTTTTTAAAGCATTTTGTGGAAAGTAATATAGCTTGTGATTAAGGGCATGGACTCCAGAGCCAGGCTGCCTGAATGTAAATCCTAGCTCCTCACCTAGACCTTGGGCAAGTCACTTGTCTCTCTACACCTCAGTTTTCTCATCTATAAAATGAGAGAATAATCCTATCTATTTTAAGGGTTGTGAGGGCTGAGTATATTAGTATATAAGAAGATCTTAGAACAATGCCTGCAACAACGGAAGAATTAATTGCTAATATCTGCCATGTGCAAAGCACTGCATTAGGTCCTATAAGTATATAAGGAAACAAGAAAGAGTCTAAGCCCTTCCCAATGAGGGAACAATAGTGAACTCTTAGTGACTGTGTAAGAGAAAGCCAGGGTCAAATGAATGCAAATCCACCAACCATTTAGCTTGGAAACCATCCATCCTTAACTAATCATTCAGTAAATTTTATCAAGTATTTACAATGTTCCAGGCAAAACACCATTTCTCCTAGAAGTAAGGAGTCAACCTTCTTCCTTTGCTGGTATCAGCAAAATGCCTGTTTGGGGTCAGTTAACAAAATGGTCCATGTCTACTGTCTACTTATTGTACTGACAGACAAGGTAGTTTCCAGAGAGTCAGTTGTTCTGAATAACAAATCCATCATCAGGAAGAACCAGCTCTGGAGCTCCATGATCTTCCCTGACCAGCCTCAG
The DNA here is from genome assembly GCF_964194185.1 of Rhinolophus hipposideros. Taxonomy (NCBI): domain Eukaryota; kingdom Metazoa; phylum Chordata; class Mammalia; order Chiroptera; family Rhinolophidae; genus Rhinolophus; species Rhinolophus hipposideros. Next base: position 8,681,110 of record NC_138066.1, read on the forward strand.
GGAACTCAGGAGGCAAGGGGTGCATGTCTCCACTGACACAAGGGTGACAAAAACAGGTGGCAGCTGACTCGAGGTGGTTGGGCAAGAACAAAGAGTTTACAGATGAAGAACTGAGAAAGTGGCAGTCTGGTACCAGTAAGCCAACTATTTTTCCAGAATTAGTGAATTTAGCTCTAAATTGGCTCAATTGGCTCAGAGTCTTTTTCACTGATTGCTTTCTTGGAACTGATGACTTGGCTGCATTTCTGTTATCACACAAACCTCCTTGGGAAACCATAGCTGAGTAGTCTGGGCAGAAAGGGATTTCTTTGAAGACCAAAATAAGGTTAGTAGGCCTACCTAGTGAGACTAGTCATATTTGCTCATGTAAATGTTTTTCATTCATTCAACATCTGTGTATGTAAAGCACTGTGTGGGTGTCATGGAGATACAAGCATGACTAAAAAAGTACACCTGCCCTCAAGGGGCCAACTATAAAAACAATATAGGGAGATGCAAGATGGTGGAGTAGATAAACACTGTGCTTGCCTCAGCCCATGAACACATCAAAATTACAACTAAGTTATAGAATCTGAGAACCATATGAAGTCCTGCTGAACAGAAGTTTGGTGACAAAGGATATAAAGAAGAAGCCACGATGAGACTGATAAGGGGGTAGAGACACAAAATGGGCTGGTTGCACACCCACATGTGGTGATGGAAATTGGGAGAGATATGTCAGCCACAGAGGTTCCCCACAAAGGAGCAAGGGACCCCAGCCCTCCACAGCAGTCTCTCCAGTACAGAGTACTGGTGCTGGGAAGAGGAGCCCCCTCAACTTCTGGCTGTGAGAAACAGTGGTGGTTCCCACCATCCAGGTGGGATGGAACGCTGCAGGGAAACACAGCCATCCTCTTACAGGGACTCACCACACAGGCACTCACCCTGAGCTCCAGCAGAGGGACGGTGACTCTGGGGGCATTGGGGGCATTGGAGCCATATGGGGAAAGACAGTTGTGTAACTTCAGGGTGAGGACTGGAAGGACAGTCCCCATTTTCCCTGTGTGTGGCCCTCGTCCACGCAGCTGGCATGCGGGCACCATCTTTCCTGTGTTGAGCCCACCTTCACAGGCCAAATCTGAATCTGATTGGCCTGGTGACTCCACTGCTCCACCTTGCTGACTCACTGGGGCCCTGCTTCACCCAACTTCCTTACTGCAGGAGGCTTTATCAGCGGCTGAACCTTACAGGAGCCAGCAGGTGGAAGCAGGCCTGGGAGTGTCCTAGGTTTTGCGGTGCTTCCCCAGACCTCGTACTGATGGCAGCCATCCTCGGTCAGCAGCATGGCCTCTCCCACATGCCTCCAGGTCCAGCACAGGCAGTGACCAAGCATGGATCTTTTTGTAGCTCCTACCAGGTAGTCCCTGGCCACTCACAGGCAGTGGGTGACATGAGCCTGCCCCAGAACCCCTCCCAAGAGGGCCCAGAACCAACATATTTGGAGGTTGGCTTCAGACCACAGCAGAGCACCATCCAATTAGCTCCACAAGTGGCATGTCCAAAAGGCAGTCTCAACAGGCACCAGAGCCCACTGGGGCAAATCCCACTCAGTCGGCTAAGCCCCCTGCACCACAGCCCATAAGCTGTGGATGTGGCCAAACCCCACCACCAGTCAGCCTGAAAATCAATACCATCCACTAACATGCCAACAGCAATCAGGCTCAAATGTAAGAGAAGGACACACACAACCCATGCAAGGGACACTTCTGGAGCACCCAGCTCAGGTGACCAGGGAGATTGTGCTACTGAGCTCCACAGGACACCTACTACATAAGGCCACCTGGCAAGACTGGGAGACATAGCAGCCCTACTTAATACATAGAAACAAACAGAGAAGCAGCCAAAATGAGGAAACAAAGAAATACGTCCCAAATGAAACAAGAAAAAGTTTAGAAAAAGAACTAAATGGAATGGAGGTAAACAACCTACCAGAGACAAAGAGTTCAAAACAATGGTTATAAGGATGCTCAAGGAACTTAGTGAGAACTTCAACAAAGAGATGGTAAGCATAAAAAGGACATAGAAATCATAAAAAAAGAACCAGTCAGAAGTGAAGAATACAGTAACTGAAATGAAGAATGCACTAGAAGTAATCACCAACAGACTAGATGAAGCGATTTGGAAGACAAAGTAGCAGAAAACACCCAATTGGAACAGCAAAAGGAAAAGAGAATTTAAAAATGAGGGCAGTTTAAGGGGCCTCTGTGACAACATCAAGCACAACAACATTTTCATTATAGGGACACCAGGAAGAGAAGAGAGAGCAAGGAATTAAAAACCTATTTGGAGAAATAATGTTGGAAAACTTCCTTAACCTGGCCAAGAAAATAGACATACAAGCCCAGGAAGTGCAGAGAGTCCCAAAAAAGATGAACCCAAGCAGGCCCACACCAAGACACATTATAATTAAAATGGCAAAGGTTAAAGACAAAGAGAGAATCCTAAAAGCAGCAAGAGAAAAGCAGTTAGTTACCTACAAGGAAGCTCCAAAAAGACTTCTAGCTGATTTCTCAACAGAAATTTTGCAGGCCAGAAGGGACTGGCAGGAAATATTCAACGTGATGAAAAACAAGGACCTACAAAGAAGTGTATTCTACCCAGCAAGGTTATCATTTAGAATCAAAAGACAGATGAAAAGCTTCCCAGAGAAGAAAAAGCTAAAGGAATTCATCACCACCAAACCAAACCAGTATTACAAGGAATGCTAGAGGGACTTCTCTAAGACAGAAGAAAAGAAAAGATCAAAGTTATAAATAATAAAATGGCAATCGGTATATGTCTATCAACAATTACTTTCAATGTAAATGGATTAAATGCTCCAATCAAAAGACATAGGAGGGCTGAATGGATAAGGAAACAAAACCTTTACTTATGTTGCCTACATGAGACTCACTTCAGATGGAAAGATACACAGAGACAGAAAGTAAAGGGACGGAACAAGTTATTTCATGAAGATGGAAATGAAAAAAACAACAAAAAAAAGCTGAGTTAGTTAGCAATACCTATACCAAACAAAAATAGACTTTAAAACAAATGCTATAACAAAAGACAAAGAAAGACCCAGTGATCCCACTTCAGGGTATTTATCTGAAGAAATCCAAAACGCTACTTCGAGAGGACGTGTGCATCCATATGTTCATTGCAACATTGTTTACAATGGCCAAGATGAGGAGGCTGCCGGGGTGTCTGTCAATGGAAGAATGGATAAAGAGGAGGTGGTACATATATGCAATGGAATATTGCTCGGCCATGAAAGAGAATGTGTTCTTGCCATTGGACCTGGAGGATATTGTGTTGAGTGGAGTATGTGAGACAGAGAAAGACAGATGCAATGTGACTTCACTTATATGTGGAATCTACAGAACAAAATAAACAGAGCAGAAACAAACTTATAGATACAGAGCACATTTTGATGGTTGCCAGATGGGAAAGGAGTTGGGAGAGTGGGTGGAAAAGGGGAAACGATTAAGAAGCACAAATTGGTTGTTACAAAGTAGTCATGGGAATGTAGGGTGTAGCATAAGGATTATAGTCAACAATATTGTGATAACAACATATGGTGTCAGATGGGCACTAGATTTATCAGGGTGATAGATGCGAGGGGGGTTGGGGGACAGGGTGAAAAAGGTGAAGGGATTAAGAAGTATAAATTGGTAGTTACAAAATAGTCATGGGACTATAAAGTAAACCATAGGGAATGTAGTCAATTATATGGTAATAACTATGTTTAGTGCCAGGTGGGTACTAGACTAGTCAGGGGATCACTTCTTTTTTTTTTTAATTTATTGGGGTGACAATTGTTAATGAAATTACATAATTTCAGGTGTACAATTCTGTATTACATCATCTATAAATCCCATTGTGTGTTCACCACTCAGAGTCAGTTCTCCTTCCATCACCATATATTTGAAGGGGATCACTTCTTAAATTATGTAAATGTCTAACCATATGCTGTACACCTGAAATTAATATGAAATAATATGAAAAGTCAACTGTCACTGAAAAATTAAAAAGGGGGGGAAGGTGAAAGGAAGTAAGTAGTCCAAATTTTCAGATATAAAACAAATAAGTCATGGGGATGCAATGTACAGCATAGAGAAAATTGTCAATAATATTGTGATAGCATGGTACAGTGTCAGATGGTTGCTGGACTTATCATGGTGATCATTTCTTTAGGTATATAAATGTTGAATAATGATTATATATACCTGAAACTAATAGAATATTGCATATTAACTCTATTTTTAATAAAAATCTTTTTAAAAAGAAACAATTTATTGCTGTGTAGCAAGAGGGAGGTTGGGGGATATTAGAAAACAGCCAAGGTCAAAGGTAATTTCTATCACTTAGCGTCATTCAGGGTCTCAGCTCCCGCTGCCCGCACAAGAACACAGGACATGGTGAGGCCAAAAAGGAACACCCACAGAGCCATGGATAGGGGAGTCATACCACTATATTCTTGCTGGTGGCTGTGTTGGAGATACAGGAAGCAGGAGCCACACGATACGCAATCTGCCATGCGCTTCTCTGCCAACCAACCAACCAAACCCCAGTGTAGCCACGGCAGTTATATTAGTGGCTAATAGCTAACTGGTTACAGCTGATGGCCAACTAGTCACAGCTGATAGCCATCTACCACCCAAGCCAGCACCTTTCCGCGTGGCGCCAACAGCCTGGAAAGTGCTCTCTGGGACTCTGTCCCCACACTTAGATAGTTGACAGATAATATTATTCACCCTTGTTAAATCAACAATGCTGCATCTGAAAGACAGAATAGCAAGGTGAGGCATGAAAAACCAGGTTTTGAGGATTTTTAAAAAGTTATCACATGAAGCAGGAGAGAGACATCTTTCGCACAATGAAAACATAGAAGAAACAAAGACAACAATTTGAAAATAGGAGAATTTGGGAGGCCAGATGAGATCATAAGGATGTCAGACAAAATCCATCTGCTTCTCTCTTTCTCTGTTTCTTTTTTCTTTTCAATTAAGAAAGTTTTCAATATATACAAAATAATGCAACAGACATGCATGTACCCATCAGTCAGATTTAACAGAAGTAAATGCTTTGTCATGCTTGCCACAGATCTCTCTTAGAAAAGACAAGAAACAAAATGTAAGAGATACAGTTAATACCTCACACCCCCCTCCCCATGTCTCCCTGCTTACTCTCTCCCAAGAAGTAACCACCATCTGGGAGTTATTCCTTTGTACAGCTGTGCACATTTACTATACGTAGATATATCCACAAACTAGATATGAAAGTGTCGCGTTACAGCTTTACATTTTATATAAATGGCGTCATCTTATATTGGGACTGTCTTTTCCACGGAGGTCAAATTTTTTATTGTGGCAAAATGCACATAACATCTTGCAAAACTAGTTCCTAAAAAATAACTCCCATAGTTCCTAAAAAATAACTCCCCATTCCCTCCTCCCACAGCCCCTGGCAACTATCTTCTACTTTCCGTCTCTATGAATCTGACTACTCAAGGTACCTCATATAAGTGGAATTATACAGTGTTTGTCGTTTTGTGACTGCCCTATTTCACTTAGCATAATGTCCTCAAGGTTCATCCATGTCGTAGCATATGTCAGAATGTCCTCCATTTTTAAGGCTAAATATTCCAGACAATTTATTTAGATGTCAGGCTAGTCCTAACAACCCACCATCCTGCTCCATCCTTGCCTCCTCTACTACAAAAGGCCTGCCCCCTTTGCGTGAGTGCCTCTGTGGATCAGGAACACCCACCCTTCCAAAGGGATATCAGGCATGGAAGAAGCTTCATGCAGCAAAACAAGTGCTGGTCCTGGTTAGAGAGAAGACCCAAGCTAACAGGACCATTTCAGCCCAGAGGATTTGCATTGGGGAAGGGGAGGAGAGCGAGGAGATGATATTGACCCAACAGTTTACTATTTATAAAAGTACATGCACACACATTACCTGACTTAGCCCTGGCGTCCTTCATCTCTGAACCCTGTTCAGGGTCCTCAGGAATGGGTTCTGACAGGCTCTGAGCAGAGGCAACGAGGAGAAGCAACACAGACTAGGGAAAAATTGCCAGGGAGAAGAGAGACACTGAAACCATCAGTCTTGGAGATGGGTCAGACCCATTTTGGGTATTGTAGACACATCACTTCTTATAATTCAATTCTCCACAATGGCACAGTAAGGAAGGTAATCGTATTTTCATTGCCATTTCTGGATGATGGCTGTGAGATTCAGAAGGTCTAAATGTGTGCCTGAGGCCGCACAGCAGTCAGGAGCAGAACCAAGATTCCGACTCAGAGCTGAACAAATCCAAACACACACCATGCTGCCTTTCTGGGGGCGGAGTGGAGACAAATCCCCTTCTCTCCTCCTCCCTCCCTAAGGCTCTCAAAGGGCAGGGTCCTGGGGCACTTTATGGGAGAAGCAAAATGGTTTTAAATGCTGGGAGGAAGCTGCTGAGGGAACACATTTCTCTGGTTCAGAGAGGGATTAGGACAATTTGAAGTTACACTCAGCTTGAAGCATGGCTTCTGCTTGGAACCAAAGAGATTGAAGAGGTTCCAGACGAGAAGGCAAGGTGGGACTTGCTGGTTTACACTGTGGCTGTCCTAGGTTTTCCAGGATTGTCCCCAACCCTATATATGCGTTCATGCTGTCAGTTTAACTTCTCAATTCTTAGACTAGAAAATATTATTATTTCAGGGTTAGCTAAATCTTCATGCTTCTTTCCTAAGTAGTGCAGTAAAGTAGACAGAGATTTGGAGGAAGAATCTCTGTAGACCGAGGAATGTGTTTTAGGTTGGAATATTCCTTGTCTGTGGCAATTAAGTTGAAAGAAAAAGAAACCCCCACCACCTTTAGTAGAGCTGAGCTTTCACTGGTACAACTAAAGCTCCTCTGACAACTTTGAGTCCAAACCTAATTCCACACCAGAGGACGCACTGCCCTGTCTTGCCTCTTCCCCACCATTAGGGCCATCGGGCAAAGGTGAGGGTGTCTAGTGGAATTCAACCAGCAATGAGGAACTTGTTGGATGGTGGCTCTGAGCATTTTTCAGACCTGGTGAGGCCATCGTCCAAATATCAAGGTATGCGGAAGACTGTGTTTTCAAAGCACAAGGTGTAGGCAGCTTGGGTGAATCAGGAAGCACTTTGCAGGCCTGGCTCATTACTACTGACAATAAGTCTGAGGAGAACAAAACCCCATGATAATCACCACACAGACATTCCTGTTGATGACACCAATGACTCCACATTACTTAAGCTGAGGTCACTTTTCAGATTTTACCTTACTTGACCAATCGGCATCATTGGACACAAATTATCACCTCCCCCCTTCAAACACTGCCTTCATTTGATCCCTGGACACTACTCTCTTGAGTACTCCCCACCAGACTGTCACACCTTTTCAGTCTCCTTTGCTGATTCCTCTTCAAGTCCCCAACGTCTAAATGTTGGAGTACCGAAGATCAGTCCTCAAATATTCCCCTGTCCACACTCATCTCTTAGACGACCTCATCTTATTGCATGTCTGGAAATGCCACCTACCTGTGATAGCTCCCAAATGTGTATCCTGAGGCTAAACTTCTCCCCTGGACATATCTCCAGACAGGTACACGCAACTTTCTAGCTAACGCCTTCACTTATATTCAACAGGGTTTTCAAAATTAATATAGACAAAATTAATACTCCTAATGCACCCATCCACCCCAATCTGTGCTTACTGCAGTCTTCCCCATCTCAAAAAATAAACAAATAAAAAATAGAACTCTATCCTATTCTTTCCTCGGGTCAAAATCTTGGAGTAAAGAAATCTTACTTCTCTCTTTCCTTCATTCCCTTCTATCCAACCCATAAGCAAATCCTGTCTGCCATACCTTCAAAATACGTGTAGTGCAGGGGACCCTGCTCGCTGCGCCATTTGTCGTGCGGGGTCTCAGCTCCCGCTCCCCACATAAGAACGCAGGACACGGTAAGGCCAAAAAGGAACACCCACGGAGCCATAGATAGGGGAGTCAAACCAATATATTCTCACTGGCGGCTGGGCTGGAGACACAGGAAGCAAGATCTACATAATCTGCAACCCACCGTCCTAACAGCAGTCCAAGCTTGCCAGCCACCATCTTCTTGCTAGCCCCCATTCTTCTTTTGCTAGCGTAGCCACAACCGTTATATTAGTGGCCAATGGCTTACGGATTACAGCTGACGGCCAACTAGCCACAGCTGCTGGCCATCTGATCACAGTTGATGGCCATTTACTACCCGAGCCAGCACCTTTCTATGTGAGGCCGAGAGCCTGGAAACTGTTTTGGGGGGCTTTGTCCCCACAATACGTCTGAAGCCAGCACTTCTCATCACCTTGATCGATCCTCAGTCAAGCCAAATCAAAGCCATCATCACTGCTTACCTGAATTACTATTGCAAAAGTTTCCAACTCGTCTCCCTACTTCCATCCTTACAATCTATTCCCAGTACAATAGGAGTAAATGAAAGTCAGCTCATGTCTTTTCTCTCCTCCGAAACTTTCAAGGATTACCATCTTGTTTAAAGTAAAAGTCAAAGTTCTAACTATGTTCTACAATATAAGTGGGCCCTCCACGGTATCTCTAACCTCATCTATTCCTCACCCGACCCCAGTCACTCTGCTCCCATGCACTTCCCTCTTTGCTAATCCTTGAGAATACCAAGCACACTCTGCCTCAGGGCCTTTGCACTTGCTGGTCCCTTTGTCTAGAACTTCTGTCCCCCCTATAACCTCGTCACTTCCTTCAGGCATCTTTTTAAGTGCCATCTTTGACCAAGATTTTCCTCATCACCCTACATAAAATAAGAGTGACTTATTCTCAGTTTACCTCCTCTCCTCTCCTGTGATGCTCCACCCATCACAGGACTTGTTACACCCAAGGGACTTATTACCCGAGGTGCTGGGAGTGCAGTCAGTGAATAACCAGCTTTCAGACCATTTAGTTAGGGTCACCTAAGTTAGGGAGATCTGACCTTGGACCTAAGCAGGTAGAGAAGGCCCTACGTAGTACATTGCGTTCACACTCCACGATACCTACCTGTGCTGACTGACTGCCCTCGCCTGAGCTACCTGAATGCTACCTGAGACAAGGGTTACAGGAAGTGAGGGCAAAGATGTCTGTGCTGAAGTCCCAGGTCCTGATCCCTAATGCCCAGCCTCAAACTGCAGAGGAAACCTCTAATACTCAGGCAAGCCAGAGAGCTTTAACAGTCCTGGCAAGAACTCTGAAATCAGACCCGGCCAGCATGTGTTCCTGAATATCAGAATAGGCACTATATTTACCCTGAAAAGCCCTTTAGTGCACTGAGAGCTAAAAATAGTCATTAGGGCCCAAGCAAGTGGCCTTAACACACGGATTTCCTTCCAAAAATGCAGATCCATTTTAATTAAATTTGTAATTAACCTTTGGAAGGGTGGGACCCTGGATTCAGTTTGCTTTCGGAGACACCGTGAGTAATTTCCTATTCATTGGACATTTGGGGATTAACAGGGTGTTCAGCTTGAAAGCAGCCCGCAGGGCTTGCACAGAGCCCAGCTCCCTGCAGAGGACACGCATTGCTTGGTGCATGAGTGACTGTGCCCTGCAGCCTTGGGGCCTCCCCCTGCCCTGGTGTCTTGATCGGGGTCTCTTTGCAAAGCCAATTCCTTTTTACCATTTTTCCCAGAACAAGATGGGAGTCACAGCTGTGCTCATCCTGCCCTTGCTGCTTTTGGGAATCAGCGGCCTTCTCTTCATCTACCAAGAGGTGTCCAGGCTGTGGTCTAAGTCAGCTGTGCAGAACAAAGTGGTGGTGATCACTGATGCCATCTCAGGACTAGGCAAGGGTAAGCTGGCTTCACCCCCTCTTGTGCCCACTCCTGCCCTGAGGGATGAGCAGTGGCAGGGTGGCATGTGGCCAAGCCTGCTAGGTGGGAGGCAGTTAAGGCTGCATTCTTTCCGAGTGTCTCAATAATCAGCAAGTATCTCCTCTTTTGGAGGCTGCAGCTTCCTCACCTGAGAAATGAAGGCACTGGAATATCTGGGGCGGAAAATATCTGGGGCAGAAAACTCACAGCCTACGTGGTCTGCAGGTGTGATTTGTTTTGCCTTCATAGGATCTCCAGAAATTTTGAAATGCAAAGCCCCTGGTTGGGGCATGAGACATAACTGTACCAGTTACAAGACCAGACTTTGGGAGCTGGGTTCTGTTTCTGACTCCGCTACTTACTAGCTGGTGGCTTCACTTCTCTGCCTTGGATTTCTCATCTGTAAAGTGAGGGTACTAGTAATCTCTGCCTTACAATGTTGTTGTGAGGAATAAATGAACTAACAGATGGAAAGCTCTTAGAACAGTGCCTGGAGCTATAGTGGGCACTCCTCAAGTGTGAGCAATGGTAACAATGATGAGCACATTTAGGCAGAACATGCATACTCCAGTGTGCCACACACCCCACTGGGCCCTATTGTATCACACTTGACCTAATTCTCTCAACCATATCACCCCCTGGCCTTGATGGCCTTTACGTTGGCAGCCCCTGAATTAGATGGTCACAGAGGGCCCTTCTGCTGGTTTTATCTGTGACATGAAGGGTAGTAAATATCCTTAGGTTTGTAAGATTCTGATTCTATCATTCCTAACCATTGTCCCCTCTCATGCAGCAAGGGCAGTGAGGGTGCGAGAAGGGGCGGTTTGGGTTAAGTTTTTAAGCAAGAAACAAACAGAGACTTAATGCAGTTAAATCTCTCCGAAGGCCAGGGGTCTCAGTCTCAGAGGACTGGAGCCCAGAATAAAGCCGGCTAGAGATTTTATTGATAGATATACAAAAAAGTAATATTGTTTCTTACATGGTCTGTGAGGCTCAGACTTCATAACAGAAAAATGTTTATTCCAATCACCCTTTGTCTGTAAACAGCCGAAGCACAAGGTCCCAGGATGTTTTGTACCTAAAGTATGTACCTTTTCAGGATCAAGTCTCTCACATTGTAACAACTCTGTTGAGAGAAGTGGAAACAGGTGCAAGGGGAAAGCCAGAGCTGGCAATAGATAGACTTTCCCAAGCAGGGGGAAGGGGAGGCAAGGCCCCTTCCCATACCCGTCCAAGGCAGCTCATTGGGGGTCCCCACTCGGTTCCGCCTGGCTTAGGTTGTGTATCCCGTGAGATATCTTACCCGTCTTTGGCTGCAAACCATCTTTTGGGGACCAGACAGAGAGACGTAAGGTGTAAACACAAGGATCGAACAGAGTCCCAGAAAGGCACAATCTCACAGACTCTTCTTTCCTTAAGGAAAGACATGGAGGGACATTTGGCTAGGCTATTGTGCGACTACAAACCATGATAGTGCAGCCCCCTTAATCAAACATAAAACACACACAGCCAAACATCCATTACGTCACTTAACAAGTGTATATTGAGTTCACTACGAGCATATGTCCTGAGTATTGAGAGGAGAACTGCCCCTTCCAAAAAGTCCTCTGGGGGGCTTTTGTGCTACCATCATGAAGACACTTATAAACTTCTGTCTGGTAATTCTCTCAGAGCCTCATTCTCTTGGGCATCTTAATGACATCCAGTCTGCATTCTTTGAGAGTGCATTCCATTTAAGTGGGTGATCAACTTGGGTTCACCATGTAAGATAAAAAGACAGTATAAGGCAGATAAACTAGGTTCTCTGTGTGGCCTCTATGTGGGTCCCAGAAGCAATTCCCAAAGAGGATATCCTGCATCGTTACACTCAGTACTTACAAGGGAAGGGAGCACAAACTCCATCTTCTACAGAGACAAGGCAGGGACTCACATTTGTCAACCAGACCAGGCACAAGACAACAGAGAGTGTAGTGGTTGCCCTGGGGAATTGGAGCAGAGACACCCACCTAGAAACATGCAGAGTCAAAGTATTTGGGGAAACCTTGTTCTTCAAGTGGAACATTCCCAGCTAGCATCAGGCCAGCTGCCAACATGGGACCGTCTCAACATGAAGTCTTTCCTGACCGCCTTGATGGCCCCTGAGGAACTGGCCTCTGGGCTCCCATGGCTCCCCACAGAAACACACCACTGGTGCACTTCTCGTGCTGCGCTATATCTCTGTGTTTCTCAGTTGGTTTGCTAGATAAAAGCTCCCGTATGGTGGAGCTTATGTTTTGTTCACCCTGTGTTGTCCCCGCCACCTAGCTCAAAGCTTGGCATACAGTAAATACTCAAAAACTGTTTATTTAATGACTAGCTTCTAAAAGTGACCATCTGACGAGGGAAGGCACTCATCTGGATAAGTATGTTGTGTATTTGATGTTGTGTATTGATTTCTAACTAGATTCCGGTATGATCAGAGAACACGCTCTGTATGATTTCAACTCTTTTAAATTTGTTGAGGTGTGTTTTATGGCCCAGCATAGGAATGATCTTGGTGAACGATCCATGGGTGCTTGAAAAGAATCTGCGTTCTTCTGGTTTCAGGTGGAGTGTTCTATAAAGGTTGATTAGATCCTGTTGGTTGAAGAGGCTGTTTGGTTTTATATTCTTCCTGATTTTCTGTCTTACTAAGTAGTACTACTGGTCTGTATGTTGCTGAGAGATGTGTATTCATTTTAGTAGTCTTATTTATTTTTTTAAATTTCATTTGGTTGTAGTCATACTTTGTACAAATCAGTTACTCAGGAAATACATCTCAGGAGCCAAATGGCATTTTCAGACGACAGTGGTCTAGGCTCTCTCGTGCATACCATCAGTGTTTTTGTTTTTGTTTTTTATTGTATCTTATGGACGCACCCTGGGAAGAAATGCAAAGTAGAAAAAATAAAGCCCAAGTATTTAGAAGTAACTTGAGAAGCTGGGTATATGTGACCTTACGTAAACGCCTAACCAGAACACGCTGCTCTCCACAGTGATTCCAGGTTCAAGCTACTCCATTTCTCAGGTTCAAGGCAAGAAAAATGAGAGGGGCATTGTGCAGATGACACGGGCTATGCATTGCCCACAGCACACCCCTGGTCCCATGGAACCTGACCAAGCCCAGTGGGTAGCAGCAAGGAGCGAGTGTCAAGCTGTTTACTAGGGAAATCAAATGGCCAAAGATCAAGACATCTGACCTTTACCCCAAACTCATAGATTCAGCCAAGTTGGAAGTTGGGTCACCTTGTATCCACTGTCTCTGCAGCAAGAGTAACTCTCAAAATTCTTAACCACTGTACTTCAGAGAACACAACACTGCCTGTGTCTCATCACCTCTAGGGTGCAGTTATTCACCTTTAAACATTTCTGAAATTGAGCTGATTTTCTTTCAATCAACAGTATGTCTTTCAATCTTACAGTATTCACAGGCCATCCTTTTGCATTTTAACATCTCTGAAATCAGAGAGCATCTTATGGTAGATGGCATTTTAGATTTGAGGAAATATGGAAATCAGGGCTCAATTTATGTTTGCTGCATGAAAAAGAAAAGGCCTAGTGCCCACATGCTTGGCACAAGATAAATGCTGTGCTGAGTTGAGCTAATAAACAATAAAAATAAGAACACCAGGGTATACCTAATGCCGGGTATTAGTGAAAACGACTAATGTATTTGGGAGTGTGCCTCCATTCCTGCCGGACAAAAGCAGTGATTGCACCACTGGGCTTCTGCCTTCCCTGGGCCCCGGGGAAAGACAAGGTGTTAGCAGAGGAGAGGGGACATGGGGTCATGGTAAGAACACTCCTGGCTGCCTCTCCAAAGAAGGTCAACACCAGAGCTTTGGTCTGGCTCTTGGCCACGGGCCCTTCACGTAACCCAGTGCCTAGCTTGAAAATATGTGCCCATGATCATGTGAGGGAGAGAGAGTATTGGCAGATGACAATATACCCCCAATGTGCTCCTTTCTCAGAAGTGGGCATGGGCCCACTTTCTGTGAAGGGGGTATGTTCTGCTTGCTCAGTCGTGGCTCGGCCCCAGTATTGGGGGTCTACTCCACATAGGTCCTCTCTTTCAGAGTCTACTGCCCTTCAGAGAGATCCTCTTGGGCAGAGTTCAAAAGAGCTCCCAACCAACTCATGCCCTACCTCTGGTCCACTCTGGTTGTGCAGTAGGGTCTTCAACAATGTAGACCCATCCCCAGGGGGCAGCTGCAGCTCTCCTCTCCTCTGCTCTGGGGAGAGTTGGCCCACAGTCTCTCCCATTAGATTTCTCAAGTGTGACTCAGACATCCGGTTGGACTCAAAGCTGCAAGGAACTCATAGCATGCTGTTCAAATGGTCCCGCTGGCACCCTTCTCTCTAAGATGGAGATAATGGGCAATACTCACATACCAGTTCTCTCCTAAAAAATCCTTCTGCTAAATTCTCCCCTTTCTCTCTTATTCCTTAATCCCTTTGTACCCTATTTTGGGGTAAAGAGATCCATAAAACAGGGTTTTAGTTAAGTCCTTTCAGTTAATTCCAAAATCTGTATCTTGGACTGGCAACTAACTTTGGAATTTTATATCTATTCAATCTTATGACTCAGTCAAACTTCTAATTTAAAATCCTGTTAAATATACATACCATGTTTCCCAGAAAAAAAGCCTAGCAGGACAATCAGTTCTAATGCATCTTTTGGAGCAAAAATTAATATAAGACCTGGTCTTATTTTACTGTAATACAAGACCGGGTCTATGATATGATATGATATGATATGATATGATATGATATGATATGATATGATATATAATAAATATAATATAATTAATATAATATAATATAACATAATATACTAGGTCTTATATTAATTTTTGCTCCTAAGGACACATTAGAGCTGATTGTCCAGCTAGGTCTTATTTTCAGGGAAACAAGGTATGTACAAGTTAACATGCACTTATACACACACACAGAGTCAAGTGTTATGGAATTGTATTAGACACTGTTTTTAACTTGTTTTTTATAAATTATTATATCGTAAACATCTTTCCATTTCAGTAGACTCATTTCTGCAACAACAGTTCTAAAGCCTTCAAAATATTCGACATACAGATTTACTATGATTTATTTAACCAATCTCGTATAATGTTGGACATTTGTAATCAACTCCAACTCTTTACTGGTACCAAGATATTATTATGGTACCAAGAGAAAGAATATTATACCTATGTCCATGCAGTAATTCTACATTATTTTCTTAGGATAAATACCCATAAATGAAATAACTGGGTCAAAGTCCATACTTACTTTAAAGAATTCTGTCAAATTTTTCTTCCAAAAGATTTTAGCAACTGACACTACCACAAGCAGTGAACTTGTGACTATTACCAATTTTGGTTTTGATTGTCTGATAGACTAAAATTAGTGACATGTTAGAATCTGTATTTCTGTATTATTGACATTGAGCTTTCATTTTCTGTATTCTAGCTCTTTGTGCTTTTATGAATTGCTACTCATCTCACTAGCCAAGTTCTTTATTAGGTTTTTGTCTTTTTTTCTTATTGATTTGTAAGAGTTCTTTGTAGATCAAATAAATTAACCCTCTTCTGAATATGTATTATAACTAGGTTTCCTCAGTTTATCTTGCTCTTAATTTTTATTTATGTTTTCTGCTGTAAGGAAGCTTCTTTTAAAGATAAAAATCTATAAATCATTTCTGTTACGATTTCTTCCTTCAGAGTAATGCTTAAAAGATCTTTCCCCAAAGCGGGGTTATATTTTCATCTCTCCTTTCTTCTAGTTCTTTTATGGCTCTGTTTTTACATTTAATTATTTAATACATTTTGGTATATCGCATCTAGAATTTTCCCCTCCCAAATAGTTACCCAGTAGTCCAAATACCACTTTCTAAATATGTTCTTTTCACATGGATTCAGTATTAACTTTATCATATACTGAATTCTTATGAATACTTGGCTCTGTTTTTAATCAATATTTCTATCTACACTTGAACCACTGTCTGCTTTAATTTCTGTGGCTTTATAATGTGTTTTAATAACTGGTAGAGTTATTCCATTGAAATGTTCTCTGCTTTTCTAGCATATTTATTATTCCAAATAAAGTTTGTAAATTATTCCAAATGAAGTTTAAGATTTTTCTGTCACTGCATCAAATTCACTGGGAGATGGATTGACATCTTTATTGAATTTTGCCATCCGGAATCCTTATGCTTCTTTCTCAATAAAACACCTAGATTTAGAGAAATCTTCCACTCTCTGTGGTCCTCAATTCAAGGTGATGTTGTTAACACAGTTATTTCTTGATTCCGCTTTCCCTCAATCAGCAAAACTGACCACAGCTTCCCTCCTCCCGGGTCTCTCAGTCACATTCACTACACCTGTTTCTAGACCGCGCTGAGACCTCCTGTCTTTGGAACCCTCTACTTTTCTTCTCTGTTGGCTCCTCTTACTTTCACTCCTACTCCTATCTGACTCAAACTGCATGGTTCAGCACTTTAATTGCTCTCTTGCCAGTACCACAATTTCCCTGCCCACAATGCCCACTGATCGAACCCCAGACAACGGTTGTATCTAGCTGCCCCCCTTTTGTCTACCTGCACCAGGCTGCTGAGCCTTGCAGGAGAAAATCACACAACCCTAATCACTTTAAGCCATTGCACTCAGAATATCCAGCCTCCAGTGGGCACCCAGTGCTGCCCAACTGTCCTTCAGCTCCTGGGTCAGTCCAGCTACAACTGCTTGGTGTAAAATGGGAGAGTAACAAGTACCTTTCCTGCCCTATCCCCACCTTCCCATAGTAGCTGGTGGTGGTGCCCTTCCCAGGTCCCTGTACCTGGCCATTTCATTCATTCCCCAGGTGCTGTGAGTGTTGGCTGCCACAGCTCACAGATTTGCCCTCTGCCAGTGGACATTGACTTGCCCAGGATTTACACACCCTTTGCACCCGCAACCAGAGGGAGGGAGCACACAGTCAGTTGACACAGGTGTACAAACGGCTGGTCCTCTTGCCTGCAGATAGGATAGCTCTACAGTTGGGTTTATACTCCAGAGGCTTCCTTGGATCCAGCCAAGGCTAGACTTTACCTGAGACCACATCCTTGCCTAGCACCTAGTCCTTGCCCTTATTCTTTGATAGATTTTCTTTGAAGAGCACTTCCTCACTAAATTCTGACCACCTGAATCCCTGTCTCTGATTCTGCTTCTAGGGAACCCAATCTCAGATACTACCACATAGGGTTATTGTGAGAATTAAATGAGCTAATGTTTTTAAATGTCTTTCAATATTCCCTAGAACAAGTAAACTGTCAAAATATGTTAGCTTTTATTGTTCTTAAATATCTGTTATTGCTACAAAAGAATGCTGTGTTTCTATCAGCCATTACCCAGTTGAGAAATTCTGTATTGGGTGAGTTGGGGATTAGTTCAGAGTGAAATTAACTACACAGTAGGCAGGTTTACTTTTTTTAAAAAAATAACCCTGGCTAGCATATCTATCTATAGAGAAAATGTAAAAGAAACTGATGCTATTTGGTCTGAAATACACTGACTGTTTTTGATATCTTGAGCTTGAGATATATTTGGGGCTGTGGTCCTAGAGGGCTAGGTGGGCAGGGTCATCTTCCTGTCCTGTGTAAGGAAGCATGTTCTAATAATAAGAACTATCCAATGAAGGAAGGGCTATTGCACCCCACTACAAGTTCCCCTTCACTGAAGGCAACCATGCTGAGGCTAGAAATGAAAAAAAAAAAAAAAATCCAGCCCAGGGAAGAGATTGAATGAAATGACCTCTAAAAGATCTCATGGCCTTAATACTTTTGGATTCTTTGAATTCTTGAATTTGTAAGACAGAAGGGCTCACCACTGGTGGTTCCATCTACATGGTGCGCCCTGCCCTCTTTTCCTCTTCCCACAGAGTGTGCCCGGGTGTTCCATACAGGCGGGGCAAGGCTAGTGCTGTGCGGAAAGAACTGGGAGAGGCTAGAGAATCTGTATGATGCCTTGATCAGCGTGGCTGACCCCAGCAAGGTAAGGCCTTCCAACAGTCAGCTTGGGCAGCCATAGCCTTCATTGATTGTTAAAGAGCAGCTCTTTGGTCAAGTGGGTGAAATGTGGTGATTGCTTTGGGGGAATGTAAGCAATGATCTCACTAAGCTTGACACGGGCATGTCTTTCCATCGTCATAAGGGGTCGACTCATTTTGATCACTCACCATGCCAAAGATTTGTTCTCTAGCCGCTGACCTCCCCACCCCCTATTGTATTTAAGTCAGACCCAAAGAGGATCAAGAAGATAGGGTGGATCACAGGTATAATACCTCAAAAGATATTTCTTTCAAATAAACCAGGGAAATGAAGTCCCCTTCTAAGCAGTCACCTGGGAGGTGAACTCTTATTCCAATGTCACTGAAGTTTCCAAAGCATTTCTGGAGCGTTGTCTAGGAAATTGTCTACAGAGCTCTTTTCAAAAAAAATAGTAAAAAAATTTTTGCCCTGATATTGAATTTGGGTTTGGGAATAGCCAAAAATAACTTAGAACTAAGTGTGGTATTTGAGAAGATGGAGCAAACAGGACAACGCAGCTCTTTCTAAAGTATGTTTCTTGGGATGTTATTAGGTACTGAGTAAATATGAAATTGAGGTCAATTGTGTGGGAAATACTGAATTAAGCCAAGCATCTCTGGTTCGTTCCTTTACCGCAGGACTTTTCAGTCTTTGATATGCTAATGTGCATTTTCTATCTCCAAGAACATGTACTAGTCTGTCTTTCTCAAGTAAATTTGACCAGAGAACTCTCTTTTCAAGGGCATATCTCAGGACTCGTGTTTGTCAAACACTGAGGTTGCGTTTACCACATGGTATCATTAATTTTACCATCCCTCCCCTCCTCCCTCTAACCCACAGCAGAGTCTTGATAACAGCAAGTGTCTAGGGCTGAACACAAGGCTTGTCACATAGATGGTGCTCTGATCTTGTGTTCAGTGTATGATTTTGGTCAAAAACAAAATGTGATTACAAAGCTACACATGGCTTGTAAGCTGGTTTGGAAAGCGATTTCCAAAACTCTCAGATATGTTTTAAATAATGACATCACCACTGGAATCAGTACACGGCCTCCACTGTGAAGGGCAACGTTCACTTGGATTTATTAGGTATGGCCCCATGGCCAAAATTCAGACTTACAACTGCATATTTGCGTGTTTGGATTTTTGTTATTGCTGCTGCTTTGGTCCCCAAGAGTGGATGCTCCATCAATTTCCTTCCACCCAGAGTCATTTCTGCTTCTTCCTCCTCATGTTTTTGGTAATCATTCCATGAGCTCTGAATTTCAAAAGAGGTGGCTCTTAGATGGAGGGGCACCAAGGGCTGAAAGAGGGAGGTATTCCCACACGTGCCCTGACTATCTTATTGGTTCAGCAGACATTCACTCCAAAACTGGTCCTCTTAGACCTGTCAGACATCAGCTGTGTCCAGGATGTGGCCAAAGAGGTCCTGGATTGCTACGGCTGTGTGGACATCCTCCTCAACAATGCCAGCGTGAAGATCAAGGCGCCTGCCCAGAAGATTTCTCTGGAACTGGACAAAAAGATCATGGATGCCAATTACTTTGGACCCATCACGTTGACCAAAGGTCTCGTGAGTTTGACTTCCCGTGGATTTCCGGGCTACCAGCTGCAGAGAGGGCTCTTTCCTGTAGCCAGACAGGGATCCAATTATGGATGAAGTCTCCAGACTCCCTCCGAAAAATCTCTACTTATTTGGTGAAAGCTTTCAACATTCTGACTATAAATGTTGATTAAAGAAAAGGGATTTTGACAGTATCTTACTGGTATATTCTAACCTCCTTCTCTGTGAGACCCACTCCCCAAGCCCTTCCCTTGACTCCCCTCTTCTTACTTATATCCATGACTCCTTTCCAATACCATTCCTCATCTCTCGACTATGTCTTCATGCTTTGCATATATTTTGATATATCAGCCTTGTGGTTATATGGTCCTAACCATGACATTTGGCCAAAGGTAGAGATTCTCTCCTCAGTAATGAAGAAGAAAACAATTTGTCCCCAAAGTACTAGAGATCCAGAATACTATCCATCCCTTTGCAAGAAACAAGGAAGGCAGGGATCTCTTTTAAAGGTAAAATGGTGGTTCCTCTTTAGAGATTTTTCACGACCAAGTTCAAATGTAAGTCTAAAGCCCAGGGCATTGGGGCTGGAGAGGACTTGTAATGGAGCCAAGAGTTGAAGCCCCTCCCCCCCACAAAAAAATTTTATCAAAGCAGAACCACAAGAGGAGGAGAGAATATAAGCATGGGGAATTTCTACATTTAGGAAATGGGATGCCCTGAGAGGCTGAGAAAGCGTGGTTTTAGAGCCTCCTTCTCTACAGCCAGAATCTCCATGACAATGGGTACCATGACAGATAAAGGAAAAAAATATTTTAGGCAGAAAGATGATTTCCAAGAGCTTGTAAATTTATGCCCCGGAGATACCTGCGCCCGGTCCCTGCAGACACACTGAGTATGCCAGCCAAGTTGTGTCGTTCAACCAACTTCTGAGAGTTCAGGGTTCACTGACATCAAAGTGGGAAATGTAAAAAGTGGACTGGAAAAGGTCAGGACTGGTTTATCTTCCTGGCTGGGCCTCTAACTTGCCCAGAGGCTTGAGTCTACTCATTAGTTCTGGGTTTCAGTTCATCTCCTACATGCAGGAGCTGGATTTAATTAACCATTCTGAAATTTTTGATGTTTGGCCACATCCTTATTCCACTTGTACTATTATTTACTTCATATCTGAATGTTCTCATTTTTAAATTAATTTATTTTAGGAGGAAATCTTTAATACCACCATAAATTAACCCCCAATCCCACACCCATCTCTCTCAATAGAAGAAAACCTGAAGTCAAAACAAAGTAGTTCTCCCAAGACAGGGGGCTAAGGTCTTTTCTCTCTTTATTAAAAGATTAGCACGTGTAAGAGAGATGTTAAAGATATATTAGAACCAACATGAGATTTCCTACTAGAAGTGATAGAATTGAAAAGCGATTGCGTTTCTGTCTGTTGAAATCTGTGTCTCTTCATACATGTGGGTGGGTCATTTAAAATCATCCAGCAACTCACCAGTTGAGGCCAGCCACTCTTAGGAAAACTGGATAAATGATGGGTGGGATCCGTTTCATACTCAACCCATTACCGAGGAGGTAGAACATCCCTGTGTGAGAAAAGGGACCCGGGGGAGGGATCTGCCTGATGCTGCCTGACTTGGTCTCAGATTTTTGTCTTGTGCTTTCCAGCCCTGCTTCCCAACATGATCTCCCGGAGGACAGGCCAAATTGTATTAATAAATAACATCCAAGGGAAGCTTGGAATCCCCTTCCGTACAGCTTGTAAGTAGCCAAGACGAAATTGTTTTGTATTATGTTACATGTCTTATAAGACTTGTTTTGTTCAGGGCTAGGCATATGGTTACGTGGAAGGGGGCAGGGGAGGGGGAGGAGGAGAGCCAGAGATGAAACGGTCTGTTGGTTTTCTTGTCATCCCTTCAGTTTCTATATTTGAGCACCTATGGCATGCAGGTGACCATGGGAGACACTGAGATGAGAAAGATAAGGTCCCTTGCCCCTGGAAAGTCATGTCTCACACATGGTCAGGACATGCTCTGGCTGAATATGATCAATGCCAGATGAAGATCACATTCCTGACATGGGTGTCCCAGCTCCATTGCCCCTTCCTTCAGAAAGACACCCTTGAAGGACAGGAAAGAGTACAACTAGGAAAGACAAGGTGGGTGCACATCACAAAATGGGAACGCGATGGAGAGGTTCTGAGGCAGGAAGAAGGAGAAAAGAAAAGGGGCAGAATTCCAGGAGAGGTGAGAGAGAGAATTCCAAAGGTGAGAGTCCTTTGAAAAGTCTGAGGAGAAGAGGGACTTCTCAGTGTATATTCATGAGATCCAGTTGGGAAAATTCTATAGAGATGTCCATCTCTCATGGTAGGATCTGGAAGGACAGGGGGCATGCCTTATATATTTCTTTATGGCTCACTGTACCATGAACAAAATAGGAGCTTGGTAAATGTCTGGTGGGGAGAAGGGTGGGAGGGAAGTAGGAAGAAAGGGAGGACAAATGGGTGGGTCTCTATATTAGTTTGGTTGGGCTGCCATAACAAAATACCATGGACCCGATGGCTTAAACAACACTACTATTTTTTGATAGTTCTCGAGGCTGAAAGTCCAAGATCAAGTTATCAGCAGGGTTGGTTTCTCCTGAAGCCTCTTTCCTTGGCTTCTGTGTCTTCACATGGTCTTTCCTCCATGCATGTGTACCCCTGGTGCCTTTCTGTGTGTCCAAATTTCCTCCTCTTACAAGGGCACCAGTCAGAGTGGATTAGAGCCCACCCTAATGACCTCATTTTAAATTAACCACTTCTTCAAAGGTCCTTATCTTCAAACACAGTCATATTCTGAGATACTGGGATTAAGACTTCATCATAGGAATTTTGGGGTGAGGGGTGGGACAGAGGGCACAATTCAGACCATAATATCCCTTAATAGTGTTTTACTGTCCTTTTCTCATTTGCATTAGTTAGATTAAGCCTAAAGTGCTGTAAGACTGTGATGTAAAATGAAACCTTTTATTACTCCTCAATGTAACAGTCTCAATGGGAGGGTCCAGGTCAGTGGGCACCACTGCTCTTCAAAGTCACTCAGAAACCCAGGGTCATGCCAAGCCATTGCTTTGGCATCATTTTCCATGTGGTCAAAGTTGGCTCCCACCCCATCTGGGTTCTGGTTGGCAAGAAGAGGGCAGAGAGTATCAGGAAGCTTACTCAATGTCTAAAGCCCCAGGCCAGGGGTTAGCACACACCACCTGTTCACACCCTGTTGGTGAGAACCAGTCACATGCTTACACCTAGCTGCAAGGGATGCTGGGGGACACAGTCTACCTGTGAGCCCTGTAGAGAGAGAAGAATGGGACTTGGCCCACACACAGAAGAAGTCTTTGCTATGTCTCTCATTTCCCTCTCTTCCTCCACCACTAATGCTGTAGCATGCCATTGCAATGGGCTCTTCGGTCAACAACCATCATAAAATCAATGGACTGGTTTCCTTGGAGCATTTCCAAAACACAACCTTGAGGGTGGAGAATTCTAACAAGGCTCTATCTATCCTGCCAGCTGTGCATGGTCTGGCTTCTCTGCAACTGAGGAATTAAGGGTGCAGGTTTCCCATGTAAATGTCAGAACTGCAGAGAGGCCACCCAGGTTCTCTCCTTCCTTCGGGTCTGACTTCTGACCTAGGGGCTGGCCTGTGAGTGACTGGGGTCATATGACTTCATGGGTGGGTCTCCTTCCACATCCCAAAGACATGAAGCGTCCCTGGCTGCCATAGCACCATCCAAATGGGGAGACTGGGGGCTCTGAGGCTCAGGCCAGACACACAGGCTTGGAGGTGAGCACATCCTGTCTCAGTACACACCTGTCTCCTGCACTAACCACACCCCATGGAAATCACTGCTGCTGCTCCGTGGGTCCACAAGGGCAGGGCTCCCTCAATCCACCTGTCTCCAGCTCGTCCCCCAGGGCCTCGCCTAGAGCATGGGTTTTGCTGTTGAGTGATTGAAGGAATCAACAAGTTGGTGAATGAATGAACAACAAGCTGATTAAGACATTTTTTGGAGGGTAAGGGGTTAACCTATATTAACATATTATTTACATATCACACAATTCACCCATTTAAAGTGTACAGTTCAATGGCTTTTAGTAAATTCACAGAACTGTGCATCCATCAGAACAATTATAGAACATTTTCACTACCCCCAAAGAAACCCCCATACCCCTTAGCCATCACCCTCTGATCCCCACCCCAATTCCCCCCAACCTTAAGCAACCATTAATCTGCTTTCTGTCTCTATAGATTTGCCTGTTCTGGGTATTTCATATAGATAGACTCATACAATATGTGGTCCTTCGTGGCTGGTTACTTTCACTTAGCATAATATTAAAAGGTTAATTCGTATTGTAACACGTGTCAGAAACTCATTCCTTCTTATGGCTAATATTCAATTGTATGGATAGACCACATTTCATGTATCCATTCATCAGTTGATGGACCTTTGGGTTGTTTCCACTTTGGGGCCATTATGAATAATGCTGCTATGGACATTCATGTACAAGTTTTTGTGTGGACGTATGTTTTCCTTTCTCTTGGGTACAAACACAAGAGTGGAATTGCTGCGTCGTGTGGCGACTCCATGTTTCAATGTTTGAGGAACTGCCAGACTGCTTTCCAGAGCAGCTTCCCTATTTTATAGACTTCCTAGAATGGAATGAGAACTCATTCTTGTGCCAGGCATTTTATACACGTTCTCATTTGATCTTCACAACAAGGGTGATATTATCCCCATTTTAAAAATAAGAAAACTGAACCTCAGAAAGGTAAAGTGATTTGCCCAAGGCCACATCATGGGCAAGTGGTAAACTGGATTCAATCCCAGCTCTGCCCCAGTCCACCCCTTCACGAGGGTTGTCTGTCCACACCTACCAGTGAGGGGCGGGGGCTCGGCAACTTCTGAGACCTGTTCCGGCCGCGTTTGTAGGAAGGTGTGTGTAGGCCTCTGGTCTCCAATGCTCCTACCGGGAAGCACCCACCTCTGGCTGGATTCTCTTCCAGATGCTGCCTCCAAGCATGCCGCGCTTGGCTTCTTTGACTGCCTCCGGGCAGAAGTGGAGGAATATGACGTTGTTGTCAGCACTGTGAGCCCAACTTTCATCCGGTCGTATTGCATTCACCCAGGCCAAGGAAACTGGGAGGCCTCCATTTGGAAATGTGAGCTTTCAGAGGGAAGCCAGGGGTATAGGGGCTGGGGAGGGCTCCTGGGGTGGCCTCTGGGACAGCCTGGTTTCATTGGGCTGTTTCCAGGGGGCTGTTCCTGAAGCATGAAATGGGGCACGGGGGAGAGGGGTAGTGGGGCCTCTGGGCACGCAGAGGGCTGTGACGAGCTTGCTCTTGCTGAGGCTCTCATCCCTGCCCCTCCTGGGGGCTCTTTAGTTTTTTTCAGGAAGCTGATGTACGGGGTACATCCAGTGGACCTGGCGGAGGAGGTCATGCGCACCGTAAGACGGAAGAAGCAAGAGGTCTTCATGGCCAACCCCATTCCCAAGGCCGCCGTGTACATCCGCACCTTCTTCCCAGAGTTCTTCTTTGCCGTGGTGGCCTGTGGGGTGAAGGACAAGCTCAACGTGCCAGAGGAGGGTTAATTAAGTGCAGGAGGGCGAGTGGGTCACCCTGATGGGAATAAAAGCTTTTCTGGCAGGTGCTGGTTCTTCTGTCCTCTCAGCGCTGGGGGTCCACACAAGCCACCCGCTGACCTGGGCTCCTCAGGGGGAGATGTTTACCATCCTGACGAGGATGGCCCAGAGGCAAGCCCAGTCACTACAGGGTCTCTGGGTGTCTCCACTTGACATACTCAGGACATACTTCCAGAAGCTTCTTGACTCTAGATTGACAACTAAGTAGAAAAGCAAGAACTAGAATGGATCCACCCCCACCCGCACCCTCCTACCTACCAACCCCTCCCTCTGCCCCTCCCCACGACTCACACACACACACACACACACACACACACACACACACACACAGGCTCTTAGCTTGCTCAGCAACTCACTCATAAAACCACCTCCAGTTTACATAAGGGTGACCTGCCCACATCAGCCTCCAACAACAGAAGCAGGACTTGGCAACCCAACCGGCAATGCTGCCAAATAGAACTTTCTGCAATGATGGAAATATTCCATCGTCTGTATTGTCCAACATGGCAGCCAATAGCCACATGTGGCTGCTGATCACTTGAAATGTGGCCTGTGCAACTCAGAAACCGAATTTTTGATTTTGTTTAATTGTAAGTAATTTGAATGTTAATAGTCACATGTGGCTAGCGGCTCCCAGATTGGCTGCAGAACAATTTTCAGTCCTGTTAGCACATCAGAATGAGCCCCTTCCCGAGATTTAATCCGTCAAAGAGAAGCCTAGGCAGAGCTGCTTTTAAAAGGTTTCTCAGTTGGTTCTAAGATGCAACAAATCTTCAGAACTTCTGTGCCAGAGTATATACCTCATTCGAGCCTTTGCTTACATTCTCAAAAGCAAAACTCATTTAAAACTGCCATCCCTGTTATTGGTGCCTGTTTCTCTTCATTTTTCTTATATAAAACAGTTAATGAATCTTGGGATCTTGGAAAGTGTAGAGGTACACTTTTTGCACTAATATTGTAACTGCTGATTCAAACTTTTCTAATACTTATAGGTGAAAGAGGACACAAAATCTTCCGTGAACCAGCACTGTTTCACAAAATTAACATATATGTGGTACACAGACGCTCATACATAAACTTTGATTTAAAGCAAAATGCCCGAGATCACGTGATTACCTTGGAACCTGGCCTACCCCAGGGTAAGGCTGATAGTCAGAATGTGGCACCAGAATTTAGGGGGTCAGCTAAGCAGCAGGAGAGAAGGTCTAGAAGCAGCAAGATAAGCTTCGGTCTTTTGAGAGGTTTTGTTACTGTTGTTGGAGGAACAGGGTGCTATGGGGATGTTCAGGCCAGAATCATTGGAGGGCAGGTGGGGGTTTTGGGGTGAATGAGAGGGAACAACAGCAACAAAAATATGGCTGAAACTTGATTGATGGCCAGAGACAGAGATGGCAGCCTCAGGACAAGGAGGGCTGGAGCCAGAGCCACAGGCAGCCAGTCCTGAGGAGGCACCAGGGCTGGGCTCCAGGCCAAGCTTGGCCATGACCGTGACCCAGGCCACGGGGTCCTGACCTAGTCCCTCTAGGGCCCTGCCTCCTCTCAGGTGAACTCACTGGAATGAGTCCAAGGGGATGATCCTTTGGTGGGGTCCAGGGTGGCTGGGCAGGGAGAGACTGCATCATGGAAGCATTCACACTGGCACTGAGCCACATTCTGGAAGAACGAGAACTCCAACCGTAAGGGAAGACCTCAGACCTCCAGGGATTCCCTGAAAGAAGCCATGTGGAGCAACAGAGCAAGAAGAAGAACCTCCCCTCAGTGGATCTGCTCCACTGTTCTCCTGCCGGTTGGGTGCCCTGCAGCTGTGGGTGGACCCAGCCTCAGCAGGACTGACTGCCCCACATACCAAATGCCCTGAAGTTGAATTTCCTGTCCATGCCCTTCAGTCTCCTTCTTGACTGGATGCCCTTGATCACCTTTCAGAAGTTCCCCTGTGCACTCAGGCTCTGTTGCCCTCTCAGGATGGGGTTGCCCTCTCAGATGAGGGCTCTGATGCCCTCACTAGTAAACAAAAATCCACAACCCTGGGCTCCGAATAGAGGGGAAAATGTTTTTAAGTTGAGAAGGGAAAGTGTCATGCCATATGAGGAATGGCCACGAGGTGTCACTGTGGCTCCAAATTTATTTATTTATCCAACTGGGTGTTTATTTTTTAATTTTTATTAAATGTATTGGGATAACATTAGTTAGTAAAATTGTATAGTTTCAAGTGTGCAGTTCTATAATACATCACTTATATATTGCCTTGTATGTTCACCACCCAAAGTCAAATCTCCTTCCATCAACACATATTTGACCCCTTTTCCCTTTTCTACTACCCTCCTTCCCTCTTACCCTCTGGTAACCACTAAACTGTTGTCTGTATCAGAGAGTTTTTGTTTGTTTCTCTTGATCGTTTGTTGCTTTCAGTTTTTATCCCACATATGAATGAAATATGGTTCTTGACTTTTCCTGTCTTATTTCGCTTAGCATGATAATCTCAAGCTCCATCCATGTTGTCACAAATGGCAGTATTTCCTCTTTTGTTTTGGCCGAGTAATATTCCATTGTATATATGTACCATATCTTCTTTATCCAATCACCTATCAAAGGACTGGCCATCTTGAATAACGCTGCAGTGAACATAGGGGTATGTATATCTTTGTGGGTGAATGTTTTCAGATTTTATGGGTAGATACCAAATGCGTATTTACTGTTTGTACAGATACAAAAAAGTGATTGCCATTTTAAAAACCATACTAACAATATACATTAACCACCAAAAGTATTCACTCTGGAAAGACAACGAGCATGGTTATTTTCAAAATAGCAGGAAACACAAGAAGCCAACATACGTAAATCATGACAAGTGAATATCTCACTTTTGACAAAAATAAGTTCTATTCTTACATTAATGCTTTATTACCAGCTTGTATATGACATCCTCCAACCTTGTTTACATTTACTATGAAATTTCTATTAGCACATGTAACAAAAGGCATTCAATTCAGAGGTTGTCAAGTCCTTAGCGTAAGTAGGAAATATGATCCCCAACTGAAATTTGAATATAAATGATTCTAAAGATCAGAGAATATGAAAATGTTTAAAGGATAATATATGTTACATAAGTAATTTTATGACCTAATAATAAAGTTGTAGAGAATATCAAAGAAAAGACCATATAAAGCAAAGGAATACACTCAGAATCAAACTGATTTTCTCCCCCCCCCCGCCCCCCCCGCCCCCCCCTCCCCGTTCAGGTTCATTTAAAAGTCTGAAGCTGATTTTTCATGTTAAAATCCTAGGATAACTAAATAAAAAGCAAAATAGAAAAGCATGAAAATGCTTAAGTTAAATAAAATGTTTCCTCAGCTTAGTCGCCAAGGCCATGAAAAACATAATTAACGATTAAAAAGACAACGACATATTGGAAGGATATTAGGAGGAAGAATCATGAGGCGCAGCTGAAAAAATTAAAGGACATCCTTAAAACACACCAATTGAAAGAGGATTTATTATTGGCCTTTCAAATTATTCCCTTAGCATTCTTCTAAGCAAATATACAGATGGATAACTGAGGTTCATTAGCATTAGGTAGGACTAAAGTTTAACCTAAAAGTTAAATCTATATGTATTTGGTTGCAGAGAAATGTGAGATTTACCTATAGCGGTTTTCTACCGATGTTAAATTAAAAGCATTGAGTTGATATCTTTATAACAAAAATGGTTTGACAGATATTTCTTGGCTTTAAAATGTCTTTTCATATATGTATAGAAATGTAATGAGGATAAGAACAGTCTTCTGTATTATCTACACAGTGTTTAAGGCCCTCGTCATTCATAGCTAGTCACCTTAGATGTGAATATCATAGGGTCATTAAAGCTGGCCAAAAAACGTTTTCAGTTTCTTCTTTCTCCGCGAGCGAGAGGTGGCTCTGGTGGTTTGTGCAGCCCTGGCCAAGATTAAGGCTGGAGACCTTCGGGGCAAGAAGGAGGAGCTGCTGAAACAGCTGGACGCCTGCAGGTGGACCTGTCCCAGCTACGCGTCGCCAAAGTGACTGGTGGCGCAGCTTCCAAGCTCTTCAAGACCCGAGTTGTTTGTAAATCCATCACCCGTGTTCTCACCGTCATTAACCAGACTCAGAAAGAGAACCTCAGGAAATTCTACAAGGGCCCTTGGATCTTCGGCCCAAGAAAATGCCTGCCATGCGCTGCTGGCTAAACAAGCAGGAAGAGAACCTGAAGACCAAGAAGCAGCAGCGGAAGGAGCCGCTGTACCCACTGCGGAAGGATGCAGTATGCAGTGGAGGCCTGAGCATCACGGCATCAATGAGGCACAAACTGGCTGACAGAAAAAAAAAAAAAAGAAAAAAAAAAACATTTTCAAAGTGCTAATGTGTCCAACTGATGAGGTCCTCAGTTTTCTGGATTTTCAGGATGACAATTATTTTCAGTTCTTTTTTCTAGTGATATATGAAGTCAGACAATTAAGTTCACAAACACATCCTAGAAAAGTGCTACATACCTCACTGCTGAATATCACTACAGTCACCTTCGAAGTACAGTAGTACCTCGGTTTTCTAACATCTCTGTTGACAAACATTTGGGTTTATGAATGCCCTAAACTGGAAGTAAATGCTTCGGTTTTCGAACACGACTCAGAAGTTGAACATGTCACACGGCTTCCCCTGAGTGCAAGATCCTGAGGCCTAGCTGTCAGCTGTTTTCAAATGTTTCAGAGCTCGTGGATTACATTCGAAAACCGAGGTACCACTGTACTCCCCTTGGGAAGCTATGCACCCATGCCAGCTCCTAGACCACCCTACAAAGCGATTTTGGAACTCTTTTTCTGGAATGGCCATCAGAGCTGTCGTTGTAGTACCCTTGATGTCCTGAATGCCATCAAAATGTCTTCCTTTCAATATTTCCTTTATATTTGGGTAAAGAAAGAAATCACTGGGGGCCAGATCAGGTAAGTAGGGAGGATGTTCCAATACAGTTATTTGTTCACTGGCTAAAAACTCCCTCACAGACAGTGCCGTGTGAGCTGGTACATTGTTGTGATGCAAGAGCCATGAATTGTTGGCGAAAAGTTCAGGTCACCTAACTTTTTCACGCAACCTTTTCAGCACTTCCAAATAGTAAACTTGGTCAATTGTATGCCCAGTTGGTACAAATTCATAATGAATAACCCTCTGATACATAAGGTTAGCAACATCCTTGCAACAAGTTTGTGAATTTAATTGTCAGACAGCAAATTACAGCAGACATATAAAGGGAAGATCAGAAGAAGCCTGCTGCCCAAGTTCATCACTACTTGTTCCTGGTCTTTTGTTTTATTTACTACATATTAGTTTTCCACTACTATCAAAAGAGGCCAAACATACTCTAAATGCTACGCTTCTTTGACGTTATAAACTGACAGATCCACTATATGGCTGATTCAGTGTACTGCATTTGAAAATGACATTTGGATTGGTGTAAGTTACAAGCAGGACAAAGCCGAAGTTAAAACTGTCCACCACCAGCAGTATTCACTATCTTTGGCAAGCTTTCTAACACACGCTACTTCCCTCTAATTCTTCTTAGTGATTTCCTGAGGCCCCACCTCACTGTTCTGTTCTACCCTGAGCATAGCAACCCACTGCTATTTATACGCAGAAGACAGCCGTTCTCAAGGTACTAGAGAATCTAATTCTTGCAGAAGCTAAATGACTGATAATATACTGTAATCTTAAATGTCTGAATACTGACACAAATGGTTTTCCTTGCTCAGTTTCAAGGAAGGTCATACTTTCAGAATCTTTTCTCCTTTTAGAAAACCAGACATCAATGTTTCAATCAAAAGCTGTTCAAAGATCCACTCCAAGAAGGCACAAGTTGAAGGAACACCCCCATTTTTGGAGCTGTGCATACATCCATCTCCACTTGTATCACAAATAAATCCAATGAACCAATGAGCTCTTTCATGACATTTATACCTAGTTCTTTAAAAAGTTCAACATTCTGGTGAGTTACCAAATTGTTTAGAAGCCATTCAAGGCCTTTGTTCTTTACAGAATCTGAGCCATAGGTCCCTGCTGATGTGGAATAGCCACATACAGTTTTCACATTGTTTCCTTCATTGACTCACCACTCTGCTGTGTTAAACCATCCATCGTAGCATACAAGCTGCTGCCAAAATGGCAGTAACCATACAGTGACCCAAACGCAACCTGCAGTTTGGTCAATATTTTGGTCAGGACTCTCCAGTTCAATAATATACGTGCTGGATTCTTTCCAAGAACCACTAAACATAGGAGAAAAGTAGCCAGACTGACATATATTTTATATAAGCTCCACTCTTTTCTTAGAGCACAGATCTTAATGTGACTATTTTCTCCATTCAAAAATAATGTTTGATAAATACATTTGGAGGTACTCTTTAATTTTTTCCTTCCAGGGGTGTTGAGGAACTGCTGCTGCTCTTCAGCCCCTCCTCTTCATCCTCGTCTGTCTGGGAGTCGGGTGACAGCAGCAGAGGGCCCGCTGCTCCGCTTGCTCTTGCGTAACAAGCGCCTTGGCTGGCCAGTCTCCGGCCTCCGGCTGAGCCCCTGCCACAGAACCCAGTTGGGGCTGGCCCCGGGTGGCGCAGCACTCCGAGGGGGCGCACCCCAGCAGACCCGGCCTCCTGCCATGGCTCCACCCGCCCCGGTGTCTGCACTGCCACCTTCTCACGTGCAACCACAACCGCTGCAGCGGACGCTACGGCCTCCATGCTGCGCCCAGAGGGCTGCCTCTATCAGCTCTGCCTGTGGGGACTTCAGGACTTTGCTCCCTCCCTCCACACCTGTTAGGTTGGTGCAAAAGTAATTGCGGTTTTTACAATGATCTTTAACCTTTTAAACCGCAATTACTTTTGCGTAGTTTATAGTTACTTTTTCTCCACTGAGGCACCGTAGAGTTTAGTAGTAATAATCCCACAAAATTATATGCAATTCATCATCTCTCATGAGCATTCTCTTCCAAGATCTCATCTGGTCTTCACATCAATTTTGATTCACTGCAAGGGCTGACAAATCCATTTTACAGATGAGAAAACCGAGGGTGATGGTGCTCTGTGACATTCTAGTCAGACCTAGGGCAACCCGAGGATCGTGAACACCTGCAACACAGAACTGGACTCCATAGGCCAGTGACTGTCCAAGACCACAGGGTGACACTACTCCATGTGGAAGAGATGGAGGTGGTTTTCTGGTCCCCCACCTCCCAATTATCTACACAATTTTTTAAATCGGAAAAAGTGGGAAAGCATAAGGCAGCAGAGAGAAAAGCAATCACATACCCTGGCAAGTACTGCTAACACGTAGGCACTTTTCTGAAGAGCACAGAATCCTTAGAGTTGAGAGCACACCTGCTTGGAGCTTTGGGGGCCACCCAAAGTATGGCTGTGGGAAGACAGCTCAAGTAGACACACACTGCTGGGCACAGCCAATGCCAGTGTCCGGGACAGTCTCTGTATGTCCCTCGAGACTCTGTTACCTCTCCATCTGAGTGCCCCAGGAGGCTGGCCTTGGTGGACTATGGCAGTGGGCGCTCTCATCTCGACAACTGATTGGGTTCAGCCTTTGGCAGTTGGCTGGAAGGAAGAGAATGAGGCCTGAGTACTTAGTCCCCTAGCTTGTCTCCCCGCCAGTTTCCTGTAGCTTGATTGCAATCCACCACTGAAAGCCTCAGCTCCTGTCAGGCAGCTGTGCCCTTAGGTTACACTCTGGAACTGCTCCTTTCCTTTGCCCCTTCAGATGTCAGGGTGTTCATGGCTCCTGGCTGTTAGTTCTGGGTGCTTCATCGTCTTGTTGGTTTCCCTTAATCTTGACCACACCTCCATAACTAGTCCCTTCCTTAAACTCTTCTGGATACCCCTGTATGGGTTGAATCGTATCCTTCACAAAGAAATATGTTGAAGTCTTATCCTCCAGTACCTAAGAAATATGACCTTATTTGGAAATAGGATCATTCCAGATGTAGTTAACATGAGGTCATACTGGAATAGGATGGAACCTCAATTCAATGTGACTGGTGTCCTTATAAAAAGAGAGCCATGTGAAGACAGAGACACACAAGGAGAATCCATGTAATAACCAAGGCAGAGAGATTGGAGTTATGCAACTGCAAGCCAAGAAATGCTAAGGATTGCTAGCAAATCACCAAAAACTAGAGGGCAAGGCCCTGCAAATCCCTTCATTTCAGACTTCTAGCCTCCAGAACTGTGAGACAATACACTTCTGTTGTTTTAAGTCATCCAGTTTGTGGCAATTTGTTACAGCAGCCCTAGGAAACTAACACACCCATTTGACTGCATATCTGTTTCCAGCCTGGGTCTTGACTGACATAGCCAGTACCCAAGAACTGTGAAACTCCTTTGGGAAAAGTCAAGGATCAGAGGAAATGGAGCCAATCTGCCCATGAGACACAAGCATCCTTCTAGGCGCATTTACTGAGCCCACACTAATAGCCGGCCAGCTTTGTATGTCATTAGAGAATTAAGCAGCTCTGTTTCAAAGAGCCCTACATGTTCCAAAATTGCTAGTGGTAATTTCAGACACCAAAATAAACAACTCTAGGGTTGAACTATTATCTCCAGAATATTCCAAGCAAATCTGCTCTGTGACATGTGTCTGACTACAGATCAGCAGAGCATTTGGCTGTAAGGGCAGGGCTCACAGGAGGAAAGTTTTGCTGTGGATAGAGGGTCAGAAACACCAAGAGCCTGGTACCCTGAAGGAGGAGGGTCCCATCAGCATGGTAGGCCAGGTGTAATGACCTGCTCCCTCCCTCCAAACCTAGGTCAGTGGCCCAGCACTCCCAATCATAAAGATGTGGTCTGCTCAGCCAAGAAAGACCCCACCAGCTGTGAGCCTGTCACCCTTCCCCTTCCTGAAAGCAGATGGGATGCCTCACCAGAGTGAATTGGTAGGTTAGTGGAGACACACCATGAGCCAATCAAAGTGTACCATGGGCCACCCTGGTTGTCTTAGGCCTCTTGCACTTACCACCTATCTTCTCCCATGGCTGATCATTTGAATCCTTAAGACGTCAGATGCTATGTCAGTTATGACTTTGGGGGCTATAAGTGGAAGAAACCCAACTTAAACATTTGTTCACCCAAGTAACTGGAAATCCCTATTTCAGGCATAGTTTGATTCAGGGATTCAAATGGTGTCACCAGGATTCAGCATTTTTTTTCCCCCGAATCTCTCAGCAACATGTTCCATTGGGTGGGCTTCACTCTTAACAAGCTCTCCCATCATCATGACAGGATGGACACCAAGAGCCCCAGGCTCATATCCTATCTGCTTAGAAGCCAAGTCAAAAGATTCCTTTTCCCCCATAGTTCCAACTAAAGTACTGACACCCACTGGGCCAGGTGCCCATCTTGAAATAACCACCATGTCTCTGATTGCCCAGGCCTGAGCCATGTGCCCATTCTAGAGCAGGAGAGGTGGGGCAGCTCTGTCTGATCAACAAGAACAGAGTGGGGAAAGGATGGTTTCTCAGAAGAAAACTAAGATCCTCTCACAAGAAGAAAGGGAGAACACATACGGCAGGCAAAACAGACTTTCTTTTTAAATGCTTATGTCTGGAAAAGACAAGTAAAGTAACACATACACTCAACATTTGTAACCTACCTGCTACCTTAATAGATACTTTCAAACTTTACCTTATGCTCCCAGAAAGCTTCCAAGATCAATATTAATAGTTCCATTTCTACTGGTGAGGAAAATGGAGTTCAGAAAACTGGGGAGGTATAATTAAGCACAAATCATGTAACTGGTCAATGACAGAGCTGGGATTTGTGGGTGGCGATGGCTGGAGCACTCACAGATTAAGACAATCATGCGTCAGTCCTTTCCGTGTTAGAACTGGGTGAGTTTTCCAAATGCAGATCAGTCCTTCTCCCCTCCTCCCCCCATCAATAGTGGTACTGGAGGAACTCTAAATTGCAAAGTAAGTCAAGGAGATTCCATTACGAAGGCTGAGCTATAGTAGGGAAGTTTGGTCTGGACTAGGTAGCGCCCTGTTGGTCCAAAGGGGAATGTCTAGATATGTAAACAACAAAGGAATCTGGAAAATTTAGCAGATACTTTTGGGGCCTCGTGACATATCCCCTTCTTGTTCCCAATTTCAGCTGCAGTTATGGTGGCAGTCTCACATGCATGTCACCTCAACTCTCCACTTTTCTGTCTCAGGGCTTTCTCTAAAGCATGAATGTTCCTTTGGCCCTCACAGGTGCAGTCCAGAGCACAGAAGAGTTCCTATTAACCCCATGGGCAACCCTCAACCAGCAGAGGACAGGAATTGGCAGGCAATGACCCAACCTCTCATTTTTTGGAGGGGCAAATCTGAGGCACATTCTATATGGTTCTCTCTCTCTCTCTCTCTCTCTCTCTCTCTCTCTCTCTCTCTCTTTCTCTCTCTCTCTCTCTCTCTCTCTCTCTCTCTCTCTCTCTCTTTCTCTCTTCAAATAAATGGCTTTAAATGAAAACAAAATTAAAAATACAGAGCAGAAAAAATTTAAAGGACTTGAAGTTCAAAAATAAGCAAAATTAATCCACCTACTATTTAGACATAATACATATGTGATGAAATTCTAAAGAAAACAAGAGTATAATTAGGAGAAATCAGAAAAATAGTGACCTCTGCAAATGGGTAAGAGTGCGAATGTGACCAAGAGGCATTGGGGCTTATGATATACTCGTAAAGTTGGTATTTCTTAAGCTGGGTGGTAGGTACACAAGTGATTGTTTTATTACTCTTCTTTAAACTGCATATGTGATCTATATTTTCATATTTATGAGATATAATTTTTACAAGTTAAAAAAAGACAATGGCCTTGTTTATCGCATATACATAAATAGCTGTTGTGTTCACTCTCATAAGAGTATGGCAGCTACACCTTCCTGGACAAAGAGAACCACTGGGAAGAACTTAGAACGTTTGATCAGTTAGAATCTAAAAGGAGTTGAGAGAGAGTTCAAATCCGAAGCCTCTCATTCTTCTTTAAATTATGAAAGTTTGCAGGATGATGGTCAGACAGAGCCGCAAAAGTTCCACCTCCACAACTTCCTGTCTGTGTGATGTGGGACCCATCATGTGGCTTTTACAAGCATGCGTATCATTGGTTAAATGGGGGCAAAGCTAGTGCTTATTTTGCAGCATCATTTGGGGGATAAATGAAGTGCCTGAATAACGGAAGGAAAAAGGACATTCGGATGACAAGTGTTCAACCACCACCTCTTCAGCATCGAAGTGCTGTTCTTTTAGCATCCTCCACGTGGGAAGCCAGCCCTGAACCATACAAGTCAAATGTAAGGGTCATGTAAGTAAAAATGAGAAAGAGAGCGCCGAAGCAAGTGCACCAGCAATGGGGACAGAGAGCCTTTAACACCCCCACTGATTTCCACTCCCGAGCTCTGGGAGTGGAAGTCTTGTTTTAATCTTCTTCTGGGGAAATAGATGACAGTGAGTTAGTGAAAAGACTCAAAGAAAAGTAGCAAGAAATGAGCAAAAACAAAACAATGACACTGATGGCACATGTCCTAAGAATAACTTGTATTCTTTATTCCTTTTATTTTAAACAGCACTGAGTGAGAACCTACCATGTGCCAGATGCTCCAGATGTGGCAAAGATAAGTAAGGCTCAAGCTACGGTCTCAAAAATATCCCAACTGCCTACATGAGGGTGCCCATTAATTTTATTATTTGACAACCAAATTTCCTATTCCTTTCATTGCTTTTTATAATTAGCTAATTAAATTAATATGTATTTATTATGTTAAAGTCCTGTACAGAAAACTATAATATTTAAAATGAAACCCCAACCCCCTACTAGAATTCTGGCCCTCAGGTGTATAATTAAGGTGGAAAAAAATACTGCCAAGTTGATTGGTATATGGATTTCCAGTTTTTTTTTAATCATTGTACTATACCACATTGTTCTATGATCGTTTTTCCTCTTAGGAGTTTATCTTGGATATCTTCACCATGTGTATACACAGAGATCCACTTCTTTCTCTTGTTAGACTTGACAGGCTGAAAATCCCTTTAAATATCAATGTATAAAGGTAATTCATCCAAAAATGGGGGGAAAATAACACCACAGAAGGTTATAACATGAAAAGTATAATTCTTAATCTAATCTCTCAACTCACAATCCCAGCCCGAGAGGTATCTACAATTTTTTGTAAACTATTTGATTAAAGTGTAAGATACATATAGGGGAAAGTGCCCAGATCTTAAGTGGGAAAGGTCCATGGGTTTTCACAAAGGAAGACACTTGGTAATCACTACCCAGACAAAAACAAAGAAACAGAAAAAAATGGAACATTACCAGTACACCCAAAATGCCCATTAACATTTTACCTGGTTTTTTTCCATTTATTTTTAAGTAATAAAATTGATATTAAACATTTTTAAGTAAAACAGATACAGACTATACAAAGTCAGGCTGTGACTAACTTTAAGTATAATTGAAAGCTGCAGACCCTGCCCCATCCCTTCCCTTGTCCTGATTTCCATGTCTCAGAAGCACCCACTCTCACCTCTTTGAAGATTCCTTAGTATTTTGATTTTTACAACTGTGTAAACCCCGCCTAAATCATCATTTCATGTCACGTGAGATATGCCAAATCCCATAAGCAGAACGACATCTATTTAAAATTCAAAGTGAACTTGATTACCGTAATTAAGACAGTGTTGTAAGAAAGGAAAAAACAGAATGGAGAATCCAGAAATAGAACCACACAATATGGCCAATTAGTTTTGAACAAACGTGCAAACGCAATCCGATGGAGAAAAAGGATAGTCTTTTCAACAAATGGTACTGGAAGATTTGAACTCCATTTGCAAACAAATGAGCTTCAATCTAAATATCATACTCTATACAAAATTAACTCAAAATGAATCATAGATCTACATATGTAAAACTATGAAACTTTTCATTATAAGAAACCATAGGAGAAATACGGGGGGACTAAGAATTAGGCAAAAAGTTTTTAGACGTGACAAAAAGTAAGAGGCATAAGAGAAAAAATGATAAATTGGGCTTCATCAAAATTAAAAACATTTACTCTGTAAATGATGCTTTTAAGAAAATGAAAAGACAAGCTCTACAGGCTGGACAAAAATAGTTGCAAATCACATATCCCACAAAGGATTTGTATCCAGAATATGTAAAGAACCCTCAAAACTCAACATTAAGGAAACAACTAAACAATGGACAAAAGACTTGAACAGATACTGAATCAAAGAATGTGTGTGTGTGTGTGTGTGTGTGTGTGTGTGTGTGTGTGTGTGAGATATGGATAGCAAATAAATACATGAAAAACTGTTCATCATCATAGAAATGCAAAGTAAAACGGCAGTGAAATATCAATACATACCTAGTAGAATGACTAAAATTAAAAATACTGACAATACCAAGGGTTTAGAGCAACTGGACCTTTCATATATTGCAGGTGGGAATGCAAAATGGTACAGCCACTCTGCAAAACATCGTGGTAGTTTCAGACAAAACTAAATGATACACACGCAATATAACCCAATACCCCCAAACCTGGCTATTTGCCCTAGAGAAATAAAAACTTATGCTCACACCAGAATCAGTACATGAATGTTTATAGCAGCTCTATTTATAATCACCCAAGCCTGGAAACAATCCAAATTTCTTCAACAGGTGAATGATTAAACAAACTGTAGCTTTTCTATATAGTGAAACACTATTCAGCAATAAAAAAGAGCTAACTATTGGCACACGTAGTAGATTGAATGAATCACAAAGGCGTTATAATGAGTTTAAAAAGCTAGTCTCAAGAGATTACATGTTGTATGAATCCAGGTATAGGATATTCTCAAAAAGATAAAACTATAGAAAAGAAATCAGTGATTGCCAGGAGTTGGGGAGCATTTGGGGGGAGGGAAGAAAGGATACAGCGGGAAAACATCCTTAAGCCAAAGATGGATTCTTTTTTACATTATCCCTTTATGAAGGGCTAACACAAGGAAGATTTTTGGGGTGCTGGAATTGTTCTGTATCTTAATTGTGCTGGTGATTACATAAATCTATAGATGGTTAAAATGCATAGAAACATACCTATAAAACTTAATTTTACTGCATGATAATTCTTAAATTTTAAAAAGTGATGCCAAAGTTCAAGCTAATGAATAACTATTGTAAGCAACAGTCAATATGACCCAATTTACGTGATTTTACTACTGTATTTCATTAAATCTGAAGTGCCATTGATTTTCCAAATATTCTCTCAAGGAAAAAACATAGCATTGTGTCAAACACAATGCTAATATGCCACCAATTGTGAGACACCCCAATTTCAGAGATGCAAAATTGTGAAAACATGCATGCCTAGAATCAATGAAATACATTATTTCCTTTAAGGAAGACTATTGCTCCAAGTCATCTATGGAGAAACATGGTACTTAGGATTTCCCTCTATGACTACAGCCCTCTCCTTCTACTGTTCATGATAAATAAAGCCATCTCAAACAAAGTTATACTCTTGTTGAATATGCCTC
Organism: Rhinolophus hipposideros; assembly: GCF_964194185.1. Lineage (NCBI taxonomy): Eukaryota > Metazoa > Chordata > Mammalia > Chiroptera > Rhinolophidae > Rhinolophus > Rhinolophus hipposideros. The sequence goes on from NC_138066.1 coordinate 8,720,880, forward strand.
TTTTCCCTCTTTCAGCCAGACAGAGAATAGCAGTTGGAAGGTTAGCAGGTCATATATTTAGGACTGTCACTCACCCTTCTCCGATATGTAACTCCAGCTGACTCCTCCCTAAAGAAAGAACAGGGAAGACTATTAAAACTCTGGTTTGATGATGTGAAGGCAAGTGGAGGACTGAGCTCCATTCTAAGCCTGTCGTTCTCTCGAGCCGGTCAGGAGCCTGGGTGGCCTAGTGGCTAAGACCATCTGCTTCAGAGACAGCCAAGACCTGAACCTGGCTTGGCCTCTTATTCTTGTGTCATCTTGGGCAAGTTATCTGGCCTCTCTAAACCAACGTCCATCTTCTCATCTTTTTTTTTTTTAATTGCGGTAAGAACAGAACACTTAATTTGTTAAGAACACTTCAATTTGTTAACAAATTTGTAAGTGTACTATACAGAATTGTTGATTACAGGCACAATGCTGGACAGTAGATCTCTAAAGGTTATTCATCTTGTTGAAACTTTATGCCCATTGATTAGCGACTCCCTGTGTTTCCTCTCCCCCCACCACTCCTGCCTCTGGAAACCACCATTCCACTTTTTGATTCTATGAATTTGACTATTTGAGATACTTCCCATAAGAAAATGATAGTATTTGTTGTTTGGGTACTAAGGCAGGGATTAAAGATTGATGACTATAAAGTACAACAAATGAAACTATTATGATAAGAGTGAAAGAAGGTGTTTGCTTCTACAAAACGCTTGCCAAAAAGTGTTCCAGAAGGATCTAGGTGGGTATGATGATTAATCTTGGCTGGACCACAGCGTGCCCAAATATTTGGTCAACTATTATTCTGGGTGTTTCGGTGGAAGGTGTTTTGGGATGAGATTTACATTTAAATTGGTGGACTTTGAATAAAGCAGATCATCCTCCATAATGTGGCCTCATCCAATCAGTGGAAGGCCTAAATAGAACAAGCAAAAGGGAATTCTCCAGAGATGGCCTTCAGACTTCATCTGCATCATCAGCTCTTTGTGGTTCACCCCAGACTGCCTATAGACTTGCTAAGCTCCACAACTGTGTGAGCTTAAAATCAATCTCTTCCTATATACTGGGAGTGCCAAAAAAAAATGTATACAAGTGAACACTTTGGTCAACGTTGCTCAAGCAGTAGTTTGCTGTAATTAGAAGTGTCTGGATGCTGATGGTAACCACTTTGAGCACCTCTTGTAATTGTAGAAGTCAAACGTGACTTGTATTCATCTTTTTGTTATCGGTATATATGGAATATTACAATTTTAATAGTGTTTTCCTTTCTTAAAATGTGTACACAGTTTTTTGGCACCCTCTGTATATGCATATCCAATTGGTTCTGTTTCTCTGGAGAATGCTGACTAATACAGCAGAAAAGCATCCGTAAGCCAAAGATAGGTTCTTTTTCACATTATCCCTTTAGTCAATATATAGCAATATTTTCCCAAAGCGTGCCCCAAAAGAGAAAGTAAGATCTGTGTGACATAAAGCACCAGTAAAAGATAAAAAGGTAAAAAAGAAGAGACAAGGTCTACATATTAAATCTTAGCATAAGTGAGAGCTGTTCAAGGTCTGCAAAGCCTAACTTCTTACGAATGTGGAGCAATGCATATGACAGCCTGGGGCCACTCCTCAGTGAGGCAGCCCATTTGACGCTGAGCAGTGAAAACTAATAGAAAGTACGTCCTTTCAAGAAGCCAGGATCTGTCTTCAGTTCAGAGGCAACTCAGAAGAAACAGAATCCCTCTTCAGTATGGCATTCGTTCAACATTTGAAGACTACCCTCCCAATTTCTGAATCTCCTCACCAGGCTTTCTTTATAATCCCCAACTTTTTCAACCCTTTCCCACAGGACAACATGGTTTCATGGTTTCCAGCCACCTCGCCACCCATCTTTTGGATATGGTAGAAATTTGCTAATGTTCCTCTTAAAACAAGGCTCCAAGAGTTCCAAACTCATTTCAAATGTAGTTTCACTAGCCCGGAATATACAAGGATGCTTTTGCCTATACAAAGTTGTGTTTATATAATTGATTTTTTAAACCTAAAACTAAGACTAAATACATTTATCCACATCACATTTCACCTTTGAGATTATTTCAACTTGTAGTTGTTAAAGAGAAAAAATAGCTGCAAAAATTAGTAAGCAGACCATCTATGCCACCATCAAGCTATGCGTAAAAGTAAGCCAGAAATGAAAAGTAAATTGGTTTGAGGAGATCCAAGATGGCAGAATAGATAAACACTGTGCTTGCTTCTTTCCATGAACATGTTAAAATTACAACTAAATTATAGAACAATCAACCCAGAGAACCACCTGAAATTTAGCTGAACAGAAGGTTTATAATTAAGGATATAAAGAAGAGGTCACACTGAGTCTGGCAGTAGGGGCAGAGACACGGAACGGACCCCACACCTGTGTGTGGTGGATGAAAATCAGGAGGGATATCTCAGCTGTGGAGGTTCCCTCTGGAGGAGCTAGGGACCCTATCCCCACACTGACCTCCCCATCCCAGAGTACTGGTGCCAAGAAGAGGGGTCCCCCAACATTTGGCTTTGAAAAAAACGTGGGGATTCCAACAGTCTGAGTGAGACGATAGGCTGCAAGAAACCCAGGCATTCTCTTAAACAGCCATGAACAGACTCATTCACTTGCAGGCACTCACTTTGGGCTCCACTGTAAGGATGGTGACTTGGGGAGCTTTGGAGGCATACAGGGGACAGACTGAAGTGCGTGGCTTCAGTGCAAGGGTTGGAGGACAGTTGCCATTTTCCTTGTGTGGGGCCTTTCTCCCATGTAGCTGGACGGTGTTGAGCCCACCCTGTGTTGAGCCCGTCCCCTATGTTTATGGCCAAATCTGAATCTGATTGGCCTGGTGAGCTCCACTGCTCCACTCTACTGACTCACTGAGACTCTGCTCCACCCAACTCCCCCAACACTGGCGGCACTTTCTCTGTGAGCAGCCAGGTCTGCCAGCATTGCACTCTTTAAAAAAAAAAACTATCAGAGTCCACAGGACCCAGACAGGTAGCAACTGGCCTCAGTATGCTCTGAGACTTTTGCTGAGTAGCTCCAGGCTCAGCACTGGCACCAAACCAGAATTTTCATCAACCTGGTGACCACAACTTGTTCTACTCCAGTGATTCCCTGATTCCTGCCTCACCCAACTTGCGTACAGCATAAGGTTTTATCAGTGGCTGAACCTTAAGGGAGCCAGCAGTTGCCAGCCAGCCCTGGGTGTCCTGGCTTTTTGCTGAGCTACCCCAGGCCTGATACTGGTGGCAGATGACCTCGGTTCCCACACACCTCCAGGTTTACCACAGGCAACAAACAACTGCAGATCATTTTTCAGCTCCCACCAGGTAGCCCCCAACCAGTCACAGGCAGTGAGTGACCTAGGCTGTACTGGCGCCCCTCCCAAGAGACCCCAGAACCAACTGCAGACCACAGCAGAGCACCTCACAATTATCCCCAAAGCAGCACACACAAAAGATGGTCTCAACAGGCACCAGGGCTCACTAGGGAAAATCTTACTTAGTGGGGTAAGCCCTCTGCACAGCAACCTGTAAACTGTGGTTGTGGCCAAACCCCACAGCCAATCAGCCTGTGGATCAATCCCCTCCAATGATGTGCCAATAGAAATCAAAGCTCAATTATAACAGAAGAGCACACACGACCCACACAACGGACACTCCTGGAACACCTGGAGTAGTTGACCAGGGAGACTGTGCCAGGGCCCTGCAGGTCACCTACTACATAAGCCACCCAACCAAGAATAGGAGACATAGCAAATCTAACTAATACATAAAATCAAACACAGAGAGGCAGCCAAAATGAGGAAACAAAGAAATACATTCCAAATGAAACAACAGGAGAAAACTCCAGGAAAAGAACTAAATGAAATCAAGACAAGCAACCTACCATATACAGAGTTCAAAACAGTGGTTATAAGGATGCTCAAGGAACTTAGTGAGAACTTCAACAAAGAGATAGCAAGCATAAAAAAGGACACAGAAACCACAAAAAAGAACCGATCAGAAGTGAAAAATATAATAACTGAAATGAAGAATGCAGAAGGAATCACCAGCAGATTAGATGAAGCAGAGGATCGAATCAGTGATTTGGAAGAAAAGGTAGCAGAAAACACCCAACCAGAACAGCAAAAAGAAAAAAGAATCCCAAAAAATAAAATAAAAATGAGGATAGTTTAAGAGATGTCTGGGAAAACATCAAGCGTAACAAAATTTTTATCATAGGGGTACCAGAAGGAGAAGAGAGAAAGCAAGGGATTGAGAACCTATTTAAAGAAATAATGACTGACAGTATAGATGCCTGACCACTGTGCTGTACACCTGAAGCTAAATAATATTGTATGTATTGTATGTCTACTATAATTTAACATAAATATATATATATATATATATATATATATATATATATATATATATATATATATATATATAGAGAGAGAGAGAGAGAGAGAGAGAGAGAGAGAGAGAGAGAGAGAGATGGGATATAGTACACCTGAAACTAAAAAAAAGAAAAAAGAAAAACAAGAAATAATGACTGGAAAATTTTCCAACCTGGAGAAGGAAATAGACATAACAAGCCCAGGAAGCACAGAGCCCCAAACAAGATGAACCCAAACAGGCCCACACCAAGACACATCATAATTAAAATGCCAAAGGTTCAAGACAAAGAGGGAATCATAAAAGCAGCAAGAGAAAGGCAATTAGTACCTTATAGGGGAGCTCCCATAAGATTGTCAGCTGATTTCTCAATGGAAACTTTGCAGGCCAGAAGGGATATGCACAAAACATTCAACGTGATGAAAAGCAAGAACCTGCAATTAAGATTACTCTGCCCAGCAAGGCTATCATTTAAAATAGAAGGACAGATAAAGAGTTTCCCAGACAAGAAAAAGCTAAAGGAGTTCATCACCACCAAACCAGTATTACAAGGAATGTTAGAGGGATTTCTTTAAGATGGAAGAAAAAGAAAAAAGATCAAAATTATGAATAATAAAATGGCAATAGGTACATATCTATCAACAATTACTTTCAATGGAAATGGAGATGGATTAAATGTTCCAATAAAAGACATAGGAGGGCTGAATGGGTAAGAAAACAAAACCCTTACATATGCTGCCTACAAGAGACACACTTCAGATTGAAAGACATACACAGATGGAAAGTAAAGAGATAGAAAAAGACACCACATGAAAATTGAAACAGGGAAAAAAAGATGTGGTAGCAATACTTATATCAACAAAACAGACTTGAAAACAAAGGCTATGACAAGAGAAAAAGAAGGACCAGTAATCCCATTTGAGGGCATATATCCAAAGAAACCCAAAACATTACTTTAAGAGGACGTGTACATCCATATGTTCCTTGCAGCATTGTTTACAATGGCCAAGATGTGGTGGCAGCCTGGGTGTCTGTCAATGGATGAATGGATAAAGAGGAGGTGGTACATATATCCAATGGAACATTGCTCAACCAGGGAAGGGAATGGGTTCTTGCCATCTGCGGCAGCATGGATGGACCTGGAGGGAATTGTGCTGAGTGGAGTGTCAGACAAAGACAGATGCCATGTGATTTCGCTTATATGTGGAATCTAAAGAACAAATAAACAAACAAAACAGAAACAAACTTATACATACAGAGAACGTTTTCACGGTTGCCAGAGGGGAGGGGGGTTGGAGATGTGGGTGTAAAAAGGGGAAGGGATTAAGAAGTACAAATTCACTGTTACAAAGTAATTATGGGGATGAAGGGTATTGCATAAAGAGTATAGTCACTAATATTGTAATAACTACGAGGCTGGTAAATTAAGTTTGCGAACTCATCCTAGAAAAAGTGCTACATACCCCATTGCTGAATATCACTACAGTCACGTTCGAAGTACTCCCCTTGGGAAGCTATGCACCAACACCAGAGCCTAGTTCACCTTTCAAAGCAATTTTGGAACTCTTTTTCTGGAATGGCCATCAGAGCTGCCATCGTATTACCCTTGAATGCTATCAAAATGTCTTGCTTTCAATATTTCCTTTATCTTCGGGTAAAGAAAGAAGTCACTGGGGGCCAGATCAGGTGAGTAGGGAGGGTGTTCCAATACAGTTATTTGGCTAAAAACTCCCTCACAGACAGTGCTGTGTGAGCTGGGGCATTATTGCGATACAAGAGCTATGAATTGTTGGCCAAAGGTTCAGGTCATCGGACTTTTTCACGCAACCTTTTCAGCACTTCCAAATAGTAAACTTAGTGAACTGTTTGTCCAGTTGGTACAAATTCATAATGAATAATCCCTCTGACATCAGAAAAGATCAGTAACATTGCTGCAACAAGTTCGTGAACTTAATTGTCAGACCTGGTATGTATGGTGTCAGAGGGATACTAGATTTGTTGGGGTGATAGATGGGAGGCATTTGGGGGGCAGGGTGGAAAAAGGTGAAGGTATGAAGAAGTACACATTGGTAGTTACAAAATAGTCGTGGGGATGTAAAGTAAAGCATAGGGAACATAGTAATATGTTAATAACTATGTACATTGCCGGGGGGGGGCACTACGCTAGTCAGAGGAATCACTTCTTAACTTATATAAATGTCTAAACACTATGCTGTACACCTGAAATTAACATAAAATAATACTGAAAAAATAAATAACCGGAAAAAAAAGAAAGTAAAATGGTTTGAGCCCTATACTTGATTTGTCCTTACTTGATGCCTGTAGTTATTGGGACTATGACCAAGACAATCAATTCTTCTTTTCTAAAGCTGTCAATATTTTCTTCCTTGTTCCATTCTGCCCCAGAATTATTGACCCTCCATTCTATTCTCCTAGTCCCCCATATTGTCCTGTGATAGTCATCTCTCAGCTGAATCACATTTCGTGTTACTGAGGACTATGGCCAAGGCAGATAACCATGCCATTTTCCTAGCTGTGAGCTGGGTTGAATCGGACGAGATGCACTCCCACGTCCTTTCTAATTTTACAGTCCTTTCGATCTGTGGTATCTTAGGTTTCAGAATCTGTTTGACAAGCTCTCCTTCCCACCCTCCCAAATTTCTCCAGCACCAAATCTACTCACTGGTCAGAAATCTCCGCTGCTCTCTTGGCTCCCATGAGGGTCCTCGAGCCGAATCTGAGCAGGTTGTGGGTCAAGAGTTTTGTTTCTTTTCTTCTTTTTGGCCTTCTGAGAATAATCACAAGATATCCTTTAAAGTGAATTACTACAGGCATACTAAAGTACTGAAGAGAACTGATTTAATAAATCTGCTTATTTATTTGGAATACCAGCTTGAATCCAATCAGTAAAACAGTTTAAGAGAGTTTCGGGAAGGTAGGGAGGATTTAGTAATGCATCTTTGGGTCTCCACAATGATAAATGACTAGTTTGACTGAATATTTTACATCTCAATAACCCAAGTTAGAGTGAGAAAAAGTTAAACTACATTATGGATGAAGCTCAAAGAGGCAGCCTGGTAGGAGACAAAGAAGTGTATGATTCCATTTATATAAAATTCTAGAAAACGCAAACTGATCAATAGTGACCTAGTGAGAGAAAGAAGATTGGTGATTGCTTCGGATGGAGGGAGAGAGCTGGGGTACAGGGTCGGGGGAAGAAGAAATTACAAAGGGACATGAGGAAACTTTTGGGGCTGCTAACGTGTTTATTATCCTGATGGTGATGATAATTTCATATCCATAGATAGATGTCAAAACATATCAAATTATACATGTGAAGTTTATTATATGATAATTAAAGTTCAATAAAGCTGTCTATAAATGAAAATTTGTAAAATCTTTAGGTAAATGCTTGATAAGAACTTGGGAATTCATAGTTCCAAAATAATAATCCATAGACGACTTCCTAGCTGCAATGGAGGAAATGGAATGTACTTTGGAGTCATCAGTCTTCGCCTTCACTGAGTGATCAACGTCTGCAAGTTATTAGGCAGGTCAACCAGATATTATGTATCTTGTGACAGACACAATACAGAATACCCAGCATCACCTATGAGGTGTAATAACCAAATTTGTGATGCTGTTTATAAGTGACCTTATGCCTATTGAGAATATGCTCCTTTTAAAAAAAATAAGTTGTTCACAACCCTTTATAAAAGTGCATTAGTCATCCACTGTAAAATAGGGCTTTCGATAATGAGAGTACTAATTCTGACGACTTTAAGAAAAACACATAAGATTAAGGAGAGTGTACATCAGGGTTTCTCAACCTTGGCACTGCTGGCTTTGGAGACGAGATAATTCTTTGCTGTGGAGGGCAGTCCTATCCATTGTAGAATGATTAGCAACATCCTTGGCCTCTACTCACGAGATGCCAGAGGCACCAGATGCCCACCTCCAAGTTAACAACCAAAAATGTCCCCAAATACTGCCGAATGTCCCCAGGGGAGCAAGATCACACTCTCACCCCATGCAGGTTGAGAATGACTGCCGTACGAGAAAGTTAGTAGAACTTGGCTACCTCAAAGACATCTACCTCACTTGCCCTCGTGACATTAGCTCTCTCCAGAAAAAGAGAACAACATGATATTCTCAGTTATTTCCATCTTTTAGGAATGAACTAGGGGCTGAGGGGAAGGGCTGGTCTTGCCTTCTTTCCTGCATCATGGACTCATCCCCTCATCCCTCTAAGCCCAGCTGGATGGTTGCCTGCTGCCTGAAGCTTTCCCGAGCTAAGTCTTCTCCATTGCCAATCTAGCCCCACCCCCCCAAATTTGAAGGGAACTAAGAAAGAATGGTGTCACAAAAGTCCAAAGAAAGAACTTTCCAGAAAGAAATAATGACACACAGTGTTAAGTGGTATAAAGAAGTAGAATAGGTTTGGGATGGAAAGGAAAGCATTATGTTTGGCATTTACAGGAAGCCATCAGATAAGCCATTGAGGACGTCACTGATGATTTAATGAGAGCATTTTCACAGCCTTGGGCATGGATAACAGATTGCAGTGGTTTGAAGGATGAAAGGAAGATGAGGGAAGGGGGAGGATGACCAAAGCAGTGAAGTGGAGGGCAGGATGAGTCAAACCTTGTCTTAACTTCCAATCTACTCACCTTGCCCTCCTAGCATGCGCTCGGGTCCTGGATCCGAACCTCACGATGCTGTGTGTGAGCACATGACTCTTCTTCTTCCAGCAATGAGCCATCTGTATGGAGCAGCAACATGCCAGTGACTCACAGAGACTGGCTCCCCCCTACTGAGGTTGAGAGGAGCTTAATACATCATCAGTGATTTATGTATGACCCCTGGAGACTTAAAGTAAACTCTATTTCTTGTCTCTTGTTCCAGAATTCCACAAGCCTCTCTCTATCTCAATGGGTTCCTTCCTGTATGCTCCTCCAGGCAGATTTCACACACATATTTGTCATTCAAATAAGCAAAATAAATCCTGTCCCACCACTGCAACTTATCCCACCAGACAAAATTCTCAGAAAGAGAAACTCAAGATTTCCTGCAGAACAATATGGAAAAGTTTAACTGTGAGTGAAGAATCTACAAGGGGTTTGAAATGGAACCTACAGTGATCGCATCATTTCCCAGCTGTTTTGGATATCACTGCTTTATTTACTTGCAAGCACAGCTCACACTAAGGAAGTGTTTATTTGGGGTTTTTGTCTGTCTTCCTGACTAAAATGTAAGCTTCATGAGAGCAAAGACTTTGTCTCTCTGATCAACAGAATACCCTCAAAACCTAGAATAGTGTCTGATACATGGTATATAGTCAACAAATGTTAATTGGGTAGGTGGATGGTGGATGGATGGATGGATGAATGGATGGACGGGTGGAGATGAGCCTATCTGTCTCTATCTCTTGGCCTAATTGTGTAACCCTACCCAAGTAAAGACCCACCCAGTCTCCCATTATAATCTGATTCCATCCTAATTGAACTGAGTTTTCAATGTTTAAACAAGGAAAATATGTAGACTCACTTTTTTATCTTCTGTTCCACATGACTTCTCACTAGGAAACAAGAAAATAGATCAGTCATAAGCAATTCAGAATGAGAAGCTACCTTCTCTGCTCTAACGAATTACTTAAAACTGAGGTTTCTTGATGAGAAGACTTTAGTCCCTCATCATTGATTCTGTAGGCAATGAGATGGGGACCTTGGAGGGTAGGGAATACCTCAGAGATTCTGTTTTCCATGTCTGGCTTGGCACTGCCTTGCTGTCAGTAAGTGAAATAACTATGGCCATTCCTAGTGGTTCTTTCCAACGGAAAGGGGTCCAGGTCCATTTCATCCATATATATTTAATAAGGACATGCTCTTTTAGACATTGATGCATTTCAAGGGTTTACATAATGGATAACCTGAGGTGTACATAAATATCCTCCACCTGTGCTCTGTCCACAATGTAAATTCTTTGAAAATACCAGGCCAGCTAAGTATTCTTGTAAAAATGAGAAGGCTTCCAATTCTTTTTTTAAAAGCTATTCAAAAAATTGATCTGGCTAAAAATTTGGACTGGTCTCTAGTAATTAAATGGGCCATGGCTCCCCAGGGGCCCTATAACTTCCTTTCAGCTCAGCCACAAAGGCTTTCTCCTCCTTCCTTTCAAGCCTGTTCTTCACACCTCAGTTCTACCAAGTTCTTCCTGATTAGCTGTACTTCCCACTCAGAGACTCCATGTGTTCCTGCAAATCCAAACTGAAAGTCAATAAGGCAAAACCTAGCCCCCAATGCATCTCGTCCTAACTGAGTATGGACCGTGATGGTGGTTTGATCTGTCCTTAGAGGAAAATGCTGAAGGCACGGAAAGACTTGGAAGGAGTAAACAGTGGAACTTGGCAAAGTAATATGGAATCAGCAGAGGAGCTGAAGTCTTCCTGCTCAACCATAACTCCTCCTCCTGCTCTTCAGTTAGGTGCTAAACTCTTCCTGACGCCTTTCATGACAATATAAGAATTATTTTCCTATTAGGCCACAAGTATTCCTTTTCAATTCTTCCACTGCATATAATAGGACCCAACAGACAATGACATTGTATATATTCCACAGAGGGTGCCAAAAAAAAAAAATGTATACACATTTTAAGAAAGAAAAAAACTGTATTTAAATTGTAATATTGAATATATACCGATAACAAAAGATGAATACAAGTCACATTTGACTTCTGCAATTACAAGGGTGCTCAAAGTGGTTACCATCAGCGTCCAGACACTTCTCATTATGGCACACAATTGCTTGAGCAACATTGACCAAAGTGGCCACTTGTATACATATTTTGGTGTGTGTGTGTATATATATATATATATATATATATATATGTATATATATATATATATATATATATATTTTAATGACTTAAATATTTTTAGACTACTTTTTGCTAAAGTTTTCCAGGGTCCCCAAAGTGCCCCCTTTGGTCATCTGAGTATTTCTGAAGAAGTTTGTTTACTTATTAAGAAGCCAAGGTCTTGACTGTCTTCCTCTGGACGTTAGGGCAGATGTTCTCCAAAGGAGATTTGGCTTTTCTCACCTCCTAGGGCAGTGACTCATGGTATGCACTCTGCAGCTTCCTGAAAGCAGTCAGCCTCCTTCCTCCCTGACAGACCTTCCAGCATCTGTAGAAGTAACTGAGGACACCAAGGGACCTGCCTTCTAGCATGGAAAAGGTGAGAAGGAGTAAGCAACAGGAATCACATGGGAAAAATATCTTCTCTGGCATTTTTTAAAGTGAGCCATTTCTTATACACAGTAAAGCATACAAACCTTAAGCTTAATGACGTTTTACAAGTGTATACATGTAACTATGACACAGGTCAAGTTACAGAACATTTCCATCACCCCAGAATATTTCCTCATACCTAGTCAATACCTATTTCCCAGAAGTAATCACCATTTTGACGTCTACCACCCATAATTTTTACTTGTTCTTGAATTTCACATAAATGGAATCATACAACATACACATTTTTGTGTTTTGCTTCTCTTGATCATACAATTACTTCATGAGTCATTCCATTTGTTGCACATATCTGTAGTTTCGTGTGTTTTTTTGTTTGTTTGGTTGGTTGGTTTTTGGTTTGGGTTTTGTTGCAAGGTACTCCATTAAATGAATGTTTCACAATTTATTTATTCACTCTAGGGATATTTTCTGTTGGCCTGTATTTGCAGTTCCTCAACTCGTCATCTACTGCATCTATTCTGCTGTTAAATCCATCCACTGAGTTCTTCATTTCTGATACTACATTTTTGTTTCATTTTTAGAATTCCCACTTAACTATTTTTTTTTAAAGATTTTAGTTTTGTGGTGAAATTCTCCACTCTTTCAATTTTCTTGAATTAATTAGAGTTGTTTTAAAGTCCTTGTCTGCTCATCCTAATATCTTAATGGAAACTACATTTTATATGTTCTTTACACAAGTTTCATGTAGCTTCCATTTCAAAGCAATACAATTCTAACCTGAAACTGCTAAGCATGGGCACCAAGAGAAGTTCCAACAAAGCATTCTGGTTCCCTCACAAATGACCTATGGGTTCCTTCAGAGGTGAAATAACCCACCAAGTTCCTTAAATAGACCAATTCTTGTCAGGTCACTGTGCTGGCTATATGAGGTCTAACAATTAAGTTCGTGAACTTGGTATAATGATGTTGCTAAACTTTTTGATATCAGAGGGATTATTCATTGTGAATTTGTACCAACTGGACAAACAGTTAACCAAGTTTACTATCTGGAAGTGCTGAAAAGGCTGTGTGAAAATGTTAGACGACCTGAGCTTTTTGCCAACAATTCATGGCTCTTGCATCACGACAATGCACCAGCTCACACGGCACTCTCTGTGAGGGAGTCTTTAGCCAGGAAACAAATAACTGTATTAGAACACCCTCCCTACTCACCTGATCTGGCCCCCAATGACTTCTTTCTTTACCCGAAGATAAAGGAAATATTGAAAGGCAGACATTTTGATGACATTCAGGACATCAAGGGTAATACGACGACAGCTCTGAAGGCCATTCCAGAAAAAGAGTTCCAAAATTGCTTTGAAGGGTAGACTAGGTGCTGGCGTCAGTGCATAGTTTCCCAAGAGGAGCACTTAGAAGGTGACCATAGTGGTATTCAGCAATGTAGCACTTTTTCTAGGATGAGTTGGCGAACTTAATTGTCACACCTCATATAATGTTTGAGAACATCCTAAGGTCATCCCAGGGCTCCTATGAGCCTGTTCAGAAAGGAAATGGCTACAGTTTTGCAAGAGCAGCTTAGAATTCAAAGTCAAAATATTTCATTGTGTCTGTGACCACCGTCCTGCCTCCAGTCCAACTCTTTCCCCAGGGCTTTATAACTTAAGACTCTCTGTCCTTTCAGCAAATGCTTCCAGTAAGAATACTCCCTACCTGGTTCAGATCTTTCCTTCAGTTTTGGGTGTGATTCACATATCCTGGTTTTCTAAAATAGAAAAAGAATAATAGATTACAAAATAGAAATATTCCTGAAATATAGCTTTTATTATGTTGCTTCCTTGATCCAAAGTATTCAATGGCTCCTTAATCCTCATCCTGGCATCCGCAAACCTCTCTTTCAGACTTGTCTTTAATTAACTTCTTACACAAACCTGCTGCTCCGACTAAGGGAGCCTGTTCCTGAAACATTCCTGGTTTCATACAATGGTTTACACTGTAACCATACACCCCTCCCCCCAATCAGGAATGCTTCCTCTCCTCATCTATAAACTCCTTGTTTATGGGCTCCTGAAAGATACAATGTCTCATTCATCTCTGAAATCCTAGCAAGTAACATAATGACCAGTACACAGTGGACACTCCAAATATGAAATCTCTACCATTGGAGATGTATAAACACAGACTTCATCTTATTCTTTACTGGAAATGACTCTAAAATCTCAAATTCAAAATTCCCCTCCTTTCGCCTTGATCACTAGATAATCATTGAATCACCATCTCCGATGGAGGTTATGTTCTAAAGCCAGTCCAAATTCCAACCATGGAGAATTGTCAAATTTCCCCTTGAAAAATCCTGCAAGTCACCCATAAAAAAAAGAATGTTGATCATTTAAGTATATTATGCCTTCTTTCAGTAAGCCCCAAACACCCAAAGCAGCCAGCTTTCCCTGCCATTAGACAAAATGGCAATATTTCAGCTGGGAAACATAGAAGCTACTGGGCTTGTTTGCAGAAGCCATGCCGTATGAAAAATGCATTTTAGTTCAGTTTTTATGTGTTGGTTTTGTTTTCTTTCCTGGGGATGCAGAGTTGATTTTCTACAAATTAAATATGCAAAGGATGAACTCCATTGTGGTTACCAGCTTCCATCACCGGCCCTCCATCTCCCTCAGAACCTGTTCTGCAACATTGCAACATTAGGGGGAACTCGGATCTAGTGGTTAATTTATTGGCTCCGCTTCTGCTTTTCTTGTCTTTCTTTGAAAGCTTTTCAACAGTCCCTTTTTAATAAAAATTTTCCATCTTCACTCCCACGAGTAAGTATATGAAAATTCTGGTCTTCATCTGCCCTTTCCTAACTTTTCCCAAGGTCATTTAGTTGCCTTTCATCTTTTTCCAGTCTGAAATGTATCACTTGTTTCAAACATTTTTGTGTGTTTTGGTCAAATGTATTTTATGCATTTTCTGTTCTTACCCTTACCTATTTTATTATTTGCAGCTTATTTATAAAACTGCACTTCAAATAGTGTTTATTAGCGATTTCTATCTCTACCTCTACACAGATGTAGATATCGCCCAAATATTTTTCTTAGCTTGCTTCTGATATAGAGAAATTTAAAAATTTGTATGCAATCAAATATTTGTTTTTTTCTTTGCTTTTCCTGCTAGACTTCCTCTGTTACGAGTCACTATACGTTCTTCTAGTTCTCTTATCACTTCAATTTTTAGAAACAGTTATTTTGATATATAACTTGTTATTTTTATCCAATCTATCTCAGCATGTTTTGGAAGATGAATTAGAAAAAAATCATATTAAAATATTATCTAGTAATTATTTGCCCAAGTAGTCTTACCACCTAGCTGAAGCTCCTTTGAAGAGCAATTCATATGAGAACAAAAGCCTATCTGTAATTCAAGATTGTTGACTGACAAGGAGGCTACTGACTAAGGATTAAAAGAGATTTCATATATATGTATGTATATATATATAAAAGAAAGACATTAGAAGAAGCAGAATGTGGAATCAATAAGGATTACTGTAATACTTAACCCTTTCTTCTAATATGCTCTGTACTGGACAAGAAAATTTTGCCTCCCCCTTCCCTGTGCTGAGGCTTCTTACCTTCCTCTTACAGGCCATCACAACAGGTAGACCCAAAATGGCCTTGGGTACCCTCCAAAGGTGCGTGAAGAGTGATTGGAGCTAGTGGACCGAGGAGGTTCCCACGGAGGCCTGTTGATGTAATCAGCCTTCTGGTTCCGGAATGAGAGGCTGCGTCACTAACGCTCACTGCTTCCAAGTGTGACCCGGTTAAATGAAAGGACATACCCTGCTGGTTCATTTACACTGCCCCTCCTGGCTTCTTCCTCTCTGATCCCCCTTAGAAAATCAGAGACCACAGAGTCTCCCAAATGACCATACGGAGGGAAGGGTTCAAGCTCAGCCATGAAAACAATCTTTCTGAATCCAACTTCCCATGGCTTCTACTTTTCTTGTCTTTTTTATGTCGGATCATTTGCTCTTGGAAAGATTTTCACACACGTTTGTGGAAAGACTACTTAACTGGATAGCCCAAACCTGAACTTGGGGTTATTGAGCTATTTCTCAGTCCTAGTCACGCCACCAACTAGCTCCCTGACTTGGTCCTTTCACCATGTAAGCCTCAGTCTCCCCATCTGTGTTACATTGCTCCCCTCTGTGTATTCTTTGTTCACTTTGCCAGCAGCTACCATTATTGCCACTTGGTCTGCAGGTTACGCCTGCTGAGAGCACAGACATGAAAACCCAAGCCACCCCATGCGACAACTGCTCTAATGGGAGTATGGCTCCCCAAGTAAGTGGACGGCTTGAGTCTCTGTCAGGGTCTAGGGAGCACAACATGGCAGTGGGGAAGTTGGGGATGAAGCCTTGAAGAATGAGCAAATGTACTTCGCAGGGCACCAAATATTACTCGGTTCTTGTAAAATAAGGAACCGCTTAATTACTGCATCTTCCACTTTCAGACTGTATGTATTCACTCGGGTGTTGTGGAGACAGGTCCAGTCTAGTTTAAAAGGTGTCTGAAAGGAAAGCCTATTTTCACAAGGAATGAGAACACGAATGGTTAAACAAAATATCTCATTTCGTTGTAGAGAGAGTGTGTGTGCCCACCTTTCACTGGATTTTCTGTAACTCACATTTGGAGGTCATTATAAATAAAGGCGATGGATGAATGGGTGGATGACGATAAATTATTCTCAAATCATGTGAAGCTTGCTTAACTTACTAGTTCACACGAGTTCTTACATCCTGAGAAAAGGTTTACTCAACCCACTGAAAAATGCTTTATGTTTCTTGGTGAGTACGTACCCTGGACTCGGCAGAGCAAGGTGTGTTTAAAGGCAGGTAACACAGGGAGGGCCGTTTGAGTCCAGATAAGCTGTCAGCAGAGCATCTGAGAGGTGTATGGATTGAACTGTGTCCCCCAAAAATTCATATGTGAAGCCCTAACCCTCAGGACCTCAGAATGTGACTGCATTTAGAGCTAGGGCCTTGAAAGAGGTGATTAAGTTAAAATAAAGCCATTAGGGTAGGCCCTGATCCAATGTGACTGGTGTCCTTTGAAGAAAAGGAAGAGACACCAAGGACACACACAGAGGAAAGGCTGTGTAAGGATGTGGAGAGAATGCAAGCCAGGAGAAGTCTCAGGAGAAACCAACCCTGCCAACACCTTGATTTGGGACTTCTAGCTTCCAGAACTATGAGAAAATACATTTCTGATGTTTCCGCCACTCAGTCTGTGGTATTTTGCTATGGCAGTCCTGGACGTTGGATACAACATGTTCGTCCTGGGTTTGGAGAACCCTGAGAAGGGACCATCCAGCTCAAACACTAAGATAAGTTAAGAAGCTCAGTAACCATTCAACCCTTGTTTTACTTGGTGTGTTTTTTGTTTGTTTTGTTGTTGTTTTTATGAAAGGTATTGAATTCATTTATCTTTGTTAAAGTAATTGTGTGTGTGTGTGTGTGTGTGTGTGTGTGTGTGTGTGTGTGTTTCAATATGGGTGCCTGCAGAAATCTCATTCAAAGGGCTGTGCAGATATTATATGAGACCCACTGTGGTCTTATTGTAAGTATCTTAGGGAAGGCAAAAACCTAGTGAGAAAATATAAAGCTTCTTTAGAACTAGCCTGGCAGCTCAAGAACTTAAAAATTACAACACCACAATATGGGCTCAGGTCTGGAAGTTAACAGTAACTCCAGGAGTTACTCTTACCCTAAAGAATTTTGTACATTTGTGTTTCAACAAAACACTCTGCTATTTCTATCTTCCTCCCACCCACCCACCCCCAGTGGATGCTTGGATTGATGGGTGGATGATAGATTACATAGGAAAGAGGGAGGGCAAGAAGGACAGAGAGAGAGGGAAGGGAGGGAAGGGAGAGAGGGAGGGAGGGAAGAAAACCAGCTCCTCTCTCATCCTCCGATCGCATATCTTTGAGTAAAAAGCACCTGTTTGTTGGCTAATGAGTCCTGGATGCTAAAATGGTTGCTGGATTCAGTGTTTCCACTTACCTTCCCCATGGGTCGTGGAAGTATCTCCAGTCTGAATGAGGAAAAGAAAAGACCCAAAAGAACTTGTTTTCTAAGGAAGCAAGACAGCTCTGGGGATGGTAACTCTTGTCAGCTCTGGGGACTCCTTTTCTTTCAGGGTCCTGAGGGCAAGACCTGTCTCCCCCGCCGCCCGTCCCCCCCATCTCTCCCTCAGTCAACACACACCCTTCCCCCACCCCCGAACTAGTGGGCAAGAGCTCCTGCAAGGTATGGTGCTGGGAGAGCAGGCTCTGGAACAGGGAGAGATTCCAGAAAGCAGGTGTGTTGGGAGAGGAAACAGATCTGTCTCTGAAAGAAAACTGAGCCTTTCCCAGTGGTTCCCAATCTGAATTACACTTGGTCAAACCAGTAACACCACCCTCATCAGGGGACCCCTTACCTCCAAGTAATGGTGAGTCCACTCCTGTCCCCGGAGTCAAACCTGTACCGCCTCTCCACTGGAAGAATAAAAAAAAGAAAGAAACAAACAAATTCACCCCCATGTCCCTTCCGAAAGAAAGACTATGAGCCCAGAGGAGTGTAAAAATGAATGCCCACCTGAGGGAAATACTCCTGGAACTTGAGTGTTTGGAGGCATGTTCAAAACATTGGGAAACTTAATGTAAACTTATGTTTAAATGGCATGTTGCCTCTTTGAAATAAAATGCAATCTATTTTTTCTTCAAGCTCTAGACATGTTCAGGTGAAGTACCTCTAAATTTCAAGTAATGAGTACAATTGTTAATATACTACAGAGTGTGCAGAAAGTCTGGAAATACAGGAGAAATCATGTATTGATTATACTTTTCCTAGATGACGGTCTGATGAGATGATCATTAGCTTTACTTTACCATTCTCTCTACTCTGATTAATTATTCTTCACCACCACCTGACATATTCAAGTTTGAAAAGGGTTGGTAAACCATAAGGCGATATATATAAGCAAGATCACTATTTCCAATAGTTACTGTTACCAATGTAGTGATGATGCCAGCTACATGCCTTTTCTGGAGAACTGGTAGGAGGAACCCATCTGAAGTAATTTGCTAAAAGATAAGGAGCTTCCAGGCTGCAGGAAGTGCACGGTGGCAGCAGACTTGCTCGTGAGCACCTATCACGAGTGCTACTCTACACACTCCCAGAAATATTTGAAAACCACATGATAGAAATTGGCAGTACTGTGAGAGCCTTTGGAGTTGGGATGGTTTTCATTGATGCTGCATTTGCATCTCCATCAGGGAGTGCTTAGGAAATCTGAATTACACTAACAAGTCATTTTTCCTTCTAATACAATGGAGCTACATCACCCATGCATTTAATTTATATGCATGTAATTTATGAGAAATCAATTATGGTGGATCGGCAAAAATAATACCAATACAAGGATGAAACGGCCAATGCATGCTGATAATGACTGTAGGAATACATTGTGGATTATTTTAAGGGTTTTTCCAACACCGAGAAAGAACTAGAAGGCATTGTTTAGGTGGCCACGTAGGTAATGATGACTATGAAGACATCCTTCAAGGAGAAATGAAATTACGTTAGACTGTTGAGAAGATCTGACTAAAAAAGACTTAGAGGAACTAATAAAAGCATCTAGGATTTTATGGTAACACCAAATTTTGTACCCTGCCTTTTGTGTGTGACATAAAGTAACTCCAATTTTGTTTCTGATTGTCGAATATAATTCCCAATAAGATGTGATTCCTCTGTACAACTACTAAAGAAATGGAATCCTTCCCAGATACTGCAAGTGTGTTTTGAATTTAGGGAATTTCATAGGCGCTCACAAACAATATTTGGAATAGCGTGAGAAGCAGCATGATTTCTTGATGGAAAAGGAAGAGTAGATATAAACCTATTAGGAATCTTTATGAACCAGGATTCACGAAATCCATTGCCTCTGACTCAGCAACAGCTATTTTGGAGAAAAACGAACAGGTAAGCTCACCCTTCACCTGAAATCCTTCATTTTTAATGATATGTTTATATTTGGCTTATCTGAATTTAAATCACAAAGATACTTTTGAGCTTTGGACTTCTCATAATAGCTGTGCACTAAATATTTGCTGAATACTCATTTTCACTTACTACTATGGTAAGCTTCAATCAAAAAAATAGAAATGTGATATTTAAGACATATTTAAGACAACATTTAAGAAATAGCATTGTTATTTCAATGGGGGATGAAATCTGCGCATGTAAGACCAGCTGGAGTCTTTTGAATTGTTTGAAAAATGCCCAACTGTAAAAGCTAGAGCCACTATAGCCAAATGGAAAAACCTGCGAATGCTGTGTTCATTCGTTCATTCATTCATTCGTTCATTCATTCATTCATTCAACAAGTATTTTCTGGGCCTCCACTCAGGGCTATTTTCCAAGCTCCTACTGTAGAAAAGGTGCTTAGAGAGGACTTCTTGGAGGAGGTGACATTTGAGACCTTCCTCAATGATGAGAAAAAGCCAGTGATGTGAAGGGAAAGAGTCTCCAGGCAGAGGAGCAAAGGCCAGAGTAGCTGAAGCCTAGAGTAGAGATGTGAAAGATGGGGGCTGTCTGTGTGGGGCCCTCCCAGTGGAAGGTGTAATGCAGGAGAGTGGTGAGCCAGTTTGCATGTTTGAAAGCTCATTCTAGATGCTTTGTAAAGTGATCGTAAGAGGGCAAGAGTAGACAGAGGAGGAGAGAGAGAGAGAGAGAGAGAGAGAGAGAGAGAGAGAGAGAGAGAGAGAGAGAGAGACGAAGTAAGTTACGAGGCTGTTACAGTTGTCCAGGTGATAGTTGGCGGTGTGCAGACCAGAGCGATTGTCCTAAAGATGGAGAGAAGTGGTCAGATCTTAGATGCTCAGCGCATCTCTTAAAGGAATTCTATGCACTCTCACTACACTTTGCTCCCCAATTGCAACTGGCACTCGAACATAGTGCTTATTATGAATCTCTTAAGCTCATTACAGTGCCTCACACGTATACAGAACTTCCCATTTGAAAAGGTACAAAGGTCGGACAATTAAGTTCGCGAACTCATCCTAGAAAAACTGCTGCATACCTATTGCTGAGTATCACTATGGTCACCTTCGAAGTATTCCGCTTGGGAAGCTATGCACCCATCCCAGCGCCTAGTCCACCCTTCGAAGCAATTTTGGAACTCTTTTTCTGGAATGACCATCAGAGCTCTCATTGTATTACCCTTGATGTCCTGAATGTCATAAAAATGTCTTCCTTTCAGTATTTCCTTTATCTTTGGGTAAAGAAGGAAGCCATTGGGGGCCAGATCAGGTGAGTAGGGAGTGTGTTCCAATACAGTTATTTGTTTACTGGCTAAAAACTCCCTCACAGACAGTGCCGTGTGAGCTGGTGCATTGTCATGACACAAGAGCCATGAATTGTTGGCAAAAAGTTCAGGTCATCTAACTTTTTCATGCAGCCTTTTCAGCACTTCCAAATAGTAAACTTGGTGAACTGTTTGTCCAGTTGATACAAATTCATAATGAATAATCCCTCTGATATCAAAAAAGGTTAGCAACATCATCGAAACAAGTGCACAAACTTAATTGTCAGACCTTGTATGTTGATATTGTCTTATTCGATTCTCATAGCATTCCTGTGAGGGACACAAGGCAAATATTAACCCCACCTAAAGAGGTGAAATGTCTCATAACTAGAAAGTGTCTCACCCAGGTGCCCTGATCTCTAAGTCTCCCCTCCCATTGTCTACCCATCAAAATCAAACTAACATGTTTTTCATGGCAGTGTGAGAATTTAGCCCATATTGATGAGGAACAAATAAGCTAAGGTTAAAACAAGTTAGGAAAATATCCCAATACGTTCTAATTGCATGTAGCTGGGTTTACCAGATATACATATAAACCTCAAGGTATAAAAATACGTGGGCTTTCACAAGACAAGGGGAAGTGACCAGAAGGGGACTTGTGTAGGACATGGAACATATTGTTAGGGGGTGGGAGAGGTGGATGGAGTTTTGCAGGATATAGAGAATATTAGACTGAAAGGAACTGTAGAGACAAGGCAGTACTATTTTATAGATGAGCAACTCCAGGTCCAAAAAGAAAAAAAAAAATGACATGCTGAGATAAATTTGATGAGAGGATGAAAGGCAAGTGGTTGGGCTGGAAAAGAAAACCACCTTAGGATGAAAACCATAAATAATTCCGTCTAAATCTGTAAGGGAAACAGGGAGACTGGAGGGAAAAAATGAGTCTATAAATAAATCAGATAAAGGACAGCAAGGGTGGAAAAATGGCAAACTCACTGTGGGTGACAGTCACTGTTTCCATACTGATGCCTGCTGGCAGGCACAGTCTCCTTTGATGAGGGGCATTCAGTGGACACCCACTCCTGGGCATCACCCTCCGGAACCACAGTCGTCTCGTCCTCCGTTCTCCAACAGCCCCCAGTTCCTGCTTCTTGTCCACTCTTTCTATTGAATTATTTTTCTCCTGGCCCCCATTAGTCAGCTTTTTGCCTTGGTTCCATTCTTTGCATGCTCCATCTTTATCATTTGTCTTTCCCTCCTGCCTGATAATTCTGGAGGGGTAGAAATTTATAGAAAATATTTGAACAAGGGACTCTCCATTAGTTGTCAAATAAGGCCAAAGCTACTTAGGCAAGCATATAGATTCACACTGTGTTCAAATAGTTTATGTCCACTGTAATATGAATAGTGCTCCCTGGGTGTGACCCAGAGGACCTGCCAACCGTTCACTCAGGGTGGAACCTATCTGAAAGAAACTAGGATTTAGGTTAATGTCAAAATGATTTCATGAGCACTGCTCTTAATATTTTTTTACAGAATTGCCTGTTGACGTGTCAAAATGTAAGGTCCGACCATGCCCTGGGTAGGAGATGGTAGGGTTCAGCCATAGACAAGAATAAATACATCCCCTCCACGGGCTGAACGACAGATGAAGTTCAAGACTCTCTAAAAATGGGGTGGGTAAACTTAGGTGCATTTCCCAGAAGGTTGTGAAATGGATGGTGTTTTTTAAAACCTCCCTCATCAATTATATGTCAGCAAAGGTGTTTTTCCAGCTTCCTGTGAATGCATCTCACTGGTCCTCTAAGGATCTACCTTACATCAGCCTGTGATACACTAAATCCACAAGCCCCGCACCAACTTGTTCCAAGAACTGGAAGGGCTTTCAGTTCTCAGAGCATGACTAACTTGAATCTTCTACTGACAGTTCAGAGTCTTGGGAATAGTTATAACTAATGTTTGCTAATGAGTTCACTTAATACTCTCAATAACCCTATGAATCAGGTCCTACTATTATTTCCACTTCACAGATGAGGAAAGCAAGGCACAGAGGAGCTTAAGTAACTTGCCCCAACTCAAAGCGCTAGGCAGTGGCAGAGAAGGCTTAGAACCAGGCAGTCTGGCTCCAGAGTCTGGTCCCTTAATGACCATATGACGCGATAACTAAAGACTCAGGGCTGGAGAGGAGTTGAGAGAGGACACGGTCCAATATCAACCTACAGATGAGGAAAGACCAGACAGACGAAGTGACTTCACTAGTCATTCAGCTACATAATGACAGTCTCTACCCAGGTTCTTGCCTTCCTATGGCAAGATGAGTCAGAGTGACGTCATTAAGTCAGGTGTGAGGCTACCCAAAGGCCAGGCCAACCAGGACCTCACAAATCCTTTTCTTCAGATCCAAAGGTTAGACAGAAGGAGCTGAGGGTCTGTGCCACACAATCCCAGATTAGGCACCTCAGCAAGCCCAGAGAAACTTGATTCCATGGGGTTCCACCTAGGTCTTCTGAGGGTGTTCAGACCACATTCACTACATATACAGAATTATTTCTCAGATCTAGTCCTTCAACCCTCCCAAAATCGTGTGTTCTCTACACAAGAATTCCACCAGAAGTGCCCTGATCCAAGGGATAATTACCCTTGATTTCCATCCTCCATCCTCTGGAGTCATAGAGCCTCGATCTTTACCCTTGACCACACCCTGTCTGTCTCTGCCCAACCCTCTGCCCCAGACTCTATTGTGGTGTCACCATGATGTCACACCAAGTCTGGCCTTTCAGGGTATTAGGGGACTACAAGGGCTATGTAGATGGAAAATTAATCTATGGCACAATAAAATATATCGCAGGTAGGGAGGACATTATAGAATTGAGCAATAGAAGAACAAAAATGGATCATTGCTGGAGACTATCTCTCTTGCCCAATTTTAAAGCTGGCAGGGAAGAATTAGAGCAAGTCACACCTAGCATTTCTCTGACCACTCTGGTGTTTCTTTGGTGGGGTTAATTTGCCATAGGCTGGTGTCAATCTAAAGAAAGCCTCTTCTGCACAACACAGAGACCAGGATTTGGAAGTGAGTATAAACCGTTCCTCCCATTAATGCAGTGTTTACACATAGCTTCTTACTCAGAGTAGGGTTCTCATTAGAGACACTTTCTTTTATTTTGTTTTTGTTTTTGTTTCCTTTTTAATATATGCATTCAGGTAGAATGTTGAGGGGGAGGGGAATATGTTTAAAGAACTGAGAAAGCTTGCAGGAACCCATCAATAAATAGTAAATGCCTCAAAATTTGTCCAGTTTACCTTGATTGTCACTTCCAAAAGAGGGTGCTACCACTCTATTTCCCTCTGAAACTTTCCATACTTGCCAGAAAGTAAGAAAACAAAGTTTGAGGAACAGAGAGAAATATCCCTAAAAGCAGAAACATTCCATTGAGATTCACCCTGGGAAGATCAAGTTTAAAATTACATCTGGCTCGAAGCCATGGCTAGAGCTCATGGGATGACCATGGAGATGCTGGTAATGCTTCCCTTGCCACGTGGGGAAAACTAGTCTTCGAAGGGCAGGTTGCTGACCTGGCTAACACAACCCAGATTCAACGGAGGTCATAAAGAAATGAAATTCGGACTTTGGGAATGGGGGGAGGTAGGGGTTGGAACGAGTAACTGTTCCCTGCAGGCCAGTCTGGTGCTCAGACTTTTAGACTCATTGTAAGTTGCCACTGCCAACACAAGAGCAAAGTGTGTGACTGGTCTTTGGTGCAGCATGACAGTATTAAAGGCTGATGTGAAACCTCACACACACACAAAAAAGTTGAAAGCAATTCGAAGACACTGATAAAAGGGCAAGAATCCAGACTTCAGGAGACAGGACGAGTGCTGTGGCTATTTCCTATGTGTTCCTGCCCACCCACCGCTTAGCATGTCCCCAAGCAGAGCCCAGACCTTGCCATGAGTGACAGATCAGTGATGTAAGCAACAAGGTCATTAATGGCTGTGTGCGACTTAAATAGGAATGCTACTGGATAGGGCTGCTGTTCAAATAAGGACCTTGATTTGGGGGGCAATAGAAGCCCCAACTGGCCAAGCCCAGGTAATAGCAATCAGCCATCAAAGGTAAAGCAGATAGTCATGTCATCAGCTCTCCAGGGATGGTGTGACATGCAGAAGATGCTAACTGTTGGTGTGGGCTTGCCAGTAAACAAATGAACAGGTAGGCCACCCAGGTCTTAATTACTTGGAATATACAAAAATTCTCCAGCTGTGGGAAACTAACGCCCTGACTTGTATTAAAGAGTCTTAACTTTTTATCCAATTGTCTGACTTGAGTCAGTTCACAAATCCAGACCCCCTTAAATGAGAGGATGATTGGGTCCCACTGTGGCCCATAAGCCTCTCTCCCAGCCATTCCCAAAAGGAACGGCCGCCATCTGCCTGGACTGACACTACCCCCCAGGAACGCAGCCCACCACCAGCCTTTGTCATTCTGCATAGTGGTGTATAATGACCTGGTGATTAGTGGAGTTCTAGCCCAATTTTGCATATTGGCAGGCCCATTGGCAACGGGGCCCTTTCTGGGGATATTTCAACATTCTGAGTGTTTAATGGACTGTTTGGCCACAGCAAGTCGCAGAATGCCCTTCGGTTCCTCTGGCCAAGTCTCATGTGACCCTGTTTGTTTATTTCATAATCCTTCCACTACCCTACACTACCTTAGTTATGTTTACTAGTTATTTGTCTCTTCCAACTAGAAGTGGCTTGAAAGCTGGAACCATGCCTACCTTATACACTGTTACATTCCCAGAGCCTGGATAGTGGTTATTTTATAGTATACCCTCAAATGTTCATAGGGTAAATTATGGTAAATCAGTCTGTCACTGGAGCAGTCCCTCCCCATAAACAGAGTCAATCAAAAGCAAAACTGTATCCCTGGAATAATCAGAAATTAGACCACAAGGACTTAAAGCCTGCTGTGTCCTATCACCCCTCCACCAGCTCCCCAGTTTGGTGCAAAAGGTTCCTGGAACTTGGCGAAGAACTGCATCTATCAAAAACTTAATCAAGTAGTAAGTGCAATTACAGAGGCTTTTCAGATGTAGTCTCCTTGCTGGAATAAACAAACACAGCTCCTGGCACTCGGGAAAAAGCTAGTGATCTGGCAAATGCATCCTTCTGTTTTGAGGAACAGAGAATACCAGAAGCCATTTGGTTTCAACTGACAGGGTTTGTCGTATACCTTCAGAGGGGTGGACTTACTATTTCTAGTCAATCAGAGCATGAAACCCAGAGCTAGGTTCAAATCCTGGCTCTGCTACTTACCACCTGTGTGACTTTAGGCAAATTACTTCACCTCTCTGTGCCTCAGTTTCCGCATCGATAAAACGGAGAGAAAAGTACCTACCTGAAAAAAATTATGAACTAAATGAGTTGATACTGTAAACTGTTTAGAAGAGCATCTTGCACGCAGTAAGTGCTATAAAAATGTTAGCTCGCTGTAACCAATAAGGGTTCACCTTTGCCGCTCCAATACGTAATCAGGTCAGCAGTGGCTTGATTAACTCACCAGCCCTCAGGACATCATGCTGGTGCTGGTTCCCTAGAGGTGACATCCTGCTGATGTGATCTGGAAAGCAGGATGTAGCTAGCATATACCTCTCCATTTGTTCCCAGAACTGTGATTATTTAACTCCTGTAGATTATGAACTCCTCTCCTCTAGTCTTCCTACCTTTCTCCTCCAACCCTGTGGGCCCTTGGAGCTTCTGACACCATCAGTAGGACCTCCCAGCCTAAGATTGTGGACTTGCAAACATTTCCTTCTACTAGAGGAATAGAGCGGGAATAGAGAATAAAGGAAAGGGGCCCCAGACCTGCAGGACGCTTTAGGAGTCAGGAGTGAGCTCTTATAATCAGACCAGTGACCATGCCTCAGAAGCAGGGCGAGGTTCGGGAAGAGTACTTTGACTTGCAGAGAAATGGGAGGCACGTTCTGCCCAACTGAGCTAGCCCAATCACTGGCTCTGCTTCTGTCAGCCTCAATGGTTTTTAACCTTCCACAAACTCCAATTCACAAATTTCCAGGGGCATCTTTATGATTGGAAAAAAGCATCCAAGTATTTCCGCCAAGCTTCCTCCATAAGCATCATATGACCAGGTGCCTGCAGCCTTCACTCAGATGCATTGCCAAACAGGCACCAGTCCTGGCAGAAATCTGACCCAATCCTTTCCCCTGTTCTGTTCTCACAGCCTTCCTTGCCAGGTCACTCTACAGGGGGAAACAGCCGCAGGGAAGG
This sequence comes from Rhinolophus hipposideros, assembly GCF_964194185.1. Lineage (NCBI taxonomy): Eukaryota > Metazoa > Chordata > Mammalia > Chiroptera > Rhinolophidae > Rhinolophus > Rhinolophus hipposideros. Next base: position 8,748,182 of record NC_138066.1, read on the forward strand.
AGATACCAGGGGGGCCTCAAGCATCCTCATTGAAGACCCCAAAGGGTAGATATACCCACCAGTGTTCACGTATAACTGACTCTTTACAAACCACCAAGTTCAGAGCCTAGTTAGTGCAAATACTCCAATTAGTGGTGCATTATGGAAAATACAAGGGTGGACGGATGGCTCATTTGGTTAGAGCATGAGCTCTTAACAACAAAGTTGCCAGTTCGATTCTCACATGGGCCAGTGAACTTCCACAACTAGATTGAGATTGAAAACAATGACTTGAGTTTGGAACTGAGCTGCTGGTGGGCAACCGGTTGGCTCAGTGATCAGAGCATGGTGCTCATAACACCAAGGTCACCAGTTCGATTCCCACATGGTCCAGTGAGAAGCAACAGCTTGAGTTTGGAGCTTAGCTGCTGGTGAACGGCTGGTTTGCTCAGTGGTTAGAGTGCGGTGCTCCTAACACCAAGGTCGCTGGTTCGAGTCCCACATGGGTCAGTGAGCTGCACCCTCCACCTCTAGATTGAAAACAACCACTTGACTTGGAGCTGAGCTGCGCTCCCCACAACTAGATTCAAAAAACGACTTCACACCTGGAAAAAAACACTGTTCCGCAATAGTCCCTAATAATAAAAAAATTTTAAAAAGAGAAAACATTGCTAATACTAGGGACCCGCTCATGATATCCAAGGGCATTCTAAAAGTTGAGGCCTTATAGGGGAGAAGCTTGGGGGTGCATGTCTGAGTCACACCCCAAGCCCTTAGAGGACAAAGACAGTGAGCCACCCTTCGGAAGAGCATGGGAGCTAAATATGACAAATGAGAGTCAATTGAAGAGAAAGACCCAGATAGAGCAGGAAGACTCCTAGACTCCCATCACCCAAGAGGGCATGGAGGGCATGGACAATCATATCTTCCACACTGCCTGAGAGCACATCAACCAAGACTGGAAGAGAACCTGGGCTTCTTTTGAAATGCAAACCCACAGGTCCATCTACTGGCATACCTACGCCCTCTGGATGAGTCAGGTGCCTGGGTCCTCCTGCTTTCTGTTATCTTAGTTCTTGCTATCTTAGAACTCTTGCTCAAAAGTAAGCAGTCATGGGCCGGCCCGCCAGCCCGGAGGCTCAGGTGTTTAGAGCTCCACGCTTCTAACTCCAAAGGCTGCCGGTTCGATTCCCAAATGGGCCAGTGGGCTCTCAACCACAAGGTTGCCAGTTCAATTCCTCCTGTCCTGCAACGGATGGTGGGCAGTGCCCCCTGCAACTAAGATTGAACATGGCACCTTGAGCTGAGCTGCCACTGAGCTCCCGGGTGGCTCAGTTGGTTGGAGCAAGTCCTCTCTCAACCACAAGGTTGCTGGTTTGACTCCCGCAAGGGATGGTGGGCTGTGCCCCCTGCAACTAACCACGGCAAGTGGGCCTGGAGCTGAGCTGCGCCCTCCACAACTAAGACTGAAAGGACAACAACTTGAAGCTGAACGGCACCCTCTGCAACTAAGATTGAAAGGACAACAACTTGACTTGGAAAAACGTCCTGGAAGTACACACTGTTCCCCAATAAAGTCCTGTTCCCCTTCCCCAATAAAATCTTAAAAAAAGAAAAAAGTAAGCAGTCTTTCTCAGCGAGGGAAAAAAATAGTGGAGACATACCAATGAGTCACGGAGCATGTATGAGGGAAAACTGAATTTTTGGAATCGAGTGTCTTCAACAAGTGGTTCCCATCAGAAAGGAACTACTTCTAGAACACGGACTATTTAAGTACAGATCCACCAGTAACCTCAACTGTCAAGAACTGGGCCTGGGGTCAGGCTTAGCAGTTTCCCAGGAAGTAGTGACAAGATATTTGTTAGAACAGCTACTGAAGAGCGTGCAAAGTTCTAGGAAACGAGACAGTCAGATAGGCTCAGCCTCTTACATCCTCACAAGTACGAAAGAGACCTCTAGAGAGACCCGAGGAGTTTCTACTTCTTATAAAACAGCAAGGGGGCGGCCGGATAGCTCACTTGGTTAAAGCGCGAGCTCTGAACAGGGTTGCCATTTGATTCCCACATGGGCCAGTGAGCTGTGCCCTCTGCAACTAGATTGAAGACGATGAGCTGCCACTGAGCTCCCGGAGGGGTGGCCGGATGGCTCAGTTGGTTAGAGCACGGGCTCTCAACAACAAGGTTGTCGGTTCAATTCTCACATGGGATGGTGGGCTGTCCTCTATCCCGCAACTAAAGATTGAAAGTGGCGACTGGACTGCGCCCTCCACAACTAGACTGAAGGACAATGACTTGGAGCTGATGGGCCCTGGAGAAACACACTGTTCCCCAATATTCCCCAATAAAGTTTATTAAAAAAAAGAAAGAAAAAAAAAACAGCAAGTCATTTTAATTAAAAGCATTTTAAAATTTCAGAAACAAATAACAACTGTCTGATATCAATAGCAATGAGCCAAGCTGACGCAGCAGGAACAAAACAAGATCATTTATCAAACTTGAATAATTCAGATAGCCATTTGCGTGTTTCACTGATGGGCTTTTATTAAAATTGTACATAGATCCCATACTTAGAAAATTTTTTTTAAAAAAAGAACTTTTTTCCTAGTATCAAAATAGTTACCATTTTTAAATACCTTGAAAATCTTTAACACAATTATTTTATATATTAAATATTCTCCTAAAATCTTAATCCTCTCTCTTCTAGAATCTTGTATTACTGTCACTACCACTTTTTTTGGACATCTTTAGTGTTTTATCCCAGAGAAGCATTAAAAGGAAAAGAAGATTTTCCTGTAAAGTCAACTACCATGTTTCCCTGAAAATAAGACCTAGCTGGACCATCAGTTCTAATGCATCTTCTGGAGCAAAAATTAATGTAATAGAAGACCCGGTATTATATTATATTATATTATACAGGGTGCTATATTATATTATATTAGACCGAGTCTTATATTAATTTTTGCTCCAAAATATGCTTTAGAGCTGATGGTCCAGCTAGGTCTTATTTTCGGGGAAACATGGTATTTAAATTAAACATTTTGTGACATTAGGAGAAGTCAATGACAATATTTGATTTGATACTTAAGATTTGTATTAACGAGGCTTCCCTACAGAGTTATGCTGTAAGGTCTGCCCACATCCAATCGCTCTTCAATGCAGGTACTCAGGTCCTGGAATTCAAACAAAACAGTTCTTGCCCAGAAATAGTAATGCTGACCCAACAGCACCCTCTGGTGTCCTGTAAGTATAAAAGCAGCCAACAATACAGGCAGGTATGTGGATATGAGGTGTTAGAAATCTATTATAGATGACGAGACCAAAAAATTTTCATTTTTCAGGGGTCACAAGACAACTGGCTTCCCAAAATCCCACTCTCAACACAGGCGACCTATAGCTGTTCCGTGTTGAGTTGAGAAAATTCCAGTTTCACACAATACTGGAATCCACCATCAAAAGCTGGACTCTGGTAATGTTTTCGTCCGACCTAAGGAAAGAGTGTGGTATTTCACTTTTTGCAAGGTGCTGAAAGAGGTCTGTTCCCCAGGAACACTCCTTTGTGACATGCTCAGGGCACTGGCCCTCGTGGGCCTGCCGGCCTTTCGAGGGAGGTGGAGAGAGCTGGGCGCGGACTGAACAGCCCCGTCCAGGTGGCTGGTCGGGCCCCTGGCCAGGCTGTCCTGAATCCTCAGGGAAGGGGACGAGCCTTGATCCTGCTCATTCACAGCTGGGCTCAGCCTGCCGCTCCCCAGGGAGGCTGGGGACACCTGGGGGCCCACCGCAGCCCTGTCATACTTCTTGTTCTCTTTCTTCCAAAACATAGACCTCAAAAGGGTAAGGGTCCCCTGAGAGAATCTGTCTATCTCAGAGTCTCTTTCTTCTGCCTTAGCCCTGAACTTGGCTAAGGGATTTCGGCGACTGTCTACACTGTTTCTAGATAATGCTGCAGCTCGTGAAGCCTCCTTGGGGGAGGGTGCTCTGCTACTGCTCCCCACCTGGCCACTTCCCTTCCAGTTGGTGGTCTTCTGACCCTCTGGCTGGGCTCGTTTCTCATTGTCCATTGAGGGCATCACCGTGAGGGGCAGCTCGAACTGCTTGGGTAGCCTGATATCCTGTCTTGTGTTTTCCTTCAATTTCCTTGCTGTGTTTAGACCGTCTGAGATCCCAGGGCCTGCACCATGGCTGGGGTGGCCCGAAGGGCAGGGCATTTGGGCCAGTACTCTCTCACTGGCTCGGCCACTATCTTCACTCTTAGCAGAGAGGGTGGCATTTGAGCTTGTCACCACTGACTTCTCATCCCCGCCAGCAGCGCCTGTCAACAGCGGCACGATGGACTGGCTCGTGGATCGAGGTCTCCGTCTGGACTCCAAGTACTCCACCAACTCGACAGAAGCAACAACGGGTTTCTCCCTGTGTCCGAAAGACCACCGGAGGGGCATGGTCTTGAAGGTCCCCTGCTTGGCTCGGGAAGAGGTGGGCGCCTTCATGCTGATGCTTCTGCCTTTCATACCTCGTACCAAAGGCCTGGACTCCAGCCCTCCTGAAAGAGACACCAAGAGCATCAGTGCCCAAATACGCCTCCAGCTGCAGGGTCAGTCATTTATTTCACAGGCATCGATTGAGCCCCTCTGATGAAGCTGGCACTGTGCTGGCCTTTCGGGACACAGTGGGGACTAAGACACTATGGCTCCTTCCCTTGGGAGCGTCATGTTTTCATCCACTAGTCCACTGAATCCATTTACAATTCTGAAACCACGGGGCAAACCAGTTCCAAAGAAGGTCGCTACATTATAGGCAGACTCCCGATTAAGCCCAGTCTAGACCTAGGATTTAACATCATTTTCATTCATCTTTAAATAGTCCCATGAACCAGAATGCTCAGCAAAATTCGACTTATTGGACCTGCTTTTCCAGGTCTAATTAGATGCATGTACCTTTCAAACACAAGAATCTCAACATCCTACCCTGGGCTACAAAAAACTGAATTGTGTGTCTGATTTTATCAGAGCTGCCACATACGCCTCCATTGGGAGTTCTGCAACATCTGCATAGAGATGGAAAGATGGTTTTGATGCATACTGTTAAACGAGGAATAGAGTCTAGAAAAACTTAGCATGAGCCAACTTGCAAAAACAAAATATATATATATATATATATATATATATATATATATGCGCATCTATATGTGTTGATGTGTGTATGCACGTATGATGCATTCAGGTCAAAACACACAAACAAGTATATGGAGAAACTAATACTAAAATGACAAGGTGCAGAGGGGGCAATGGAGGTGCTGTCTAAGACTGATTTCCCTGTCAATTCTTTTATGTATCTCAACGTTCCCAAAGGAAACATCCATAAAACCAGGGCTGTGTAGTTTTTCTTAAGAAACACTCATTCAGTTATAAAAACAATTTCATTTACAATAGCATCAAAAAGAAGAAAATACTTAGGAATTACCAAGGAAGTGAAAGACTTGTATACTGAAAACTACAAAACATTGCTGAAAGGAATTAAAGACGACCTACATAAATGGAAACACATCCCATGTTCATGGATTGGAGGACTTAATATTGTTAAAATGTCAATAGTACCCAAGGTGATCTGTAGAGTCAATGCAATCCCTGTCAAAATGCCAATGAACTTTTCTGCAGAAATAGAAAAATTCATCCCCAAATTCATATGGAATCTCAAGGGACCCTGAATGGCCAGTCACAAAAAGACAAATACTGTATGATTCCACTTTATGAAGTACCTAAAAGAGTCAAAATCAGAGAGACAGAAAGTATAAAGGTGATAACCAGGGGCTGGGGGGAGAGGGGAATATGGAGTTAGTGTTTCATTGGTAGAGAGTTTCAGATTCACAACACGCATAGTTATGGGCATGGATGGTGGTGATGGCTGCACAACAATGTGCCTGTATTTAATGTCACCGGACTGTACATTTAAAAATGGTTAAGATTATAAACTCTGTTGTGTGTATTTTACCACAATAAAAAAAGTGAAAAAAGAACACTCGGTCATGAGTCATTGCACCATTTTAAGATGCCTTGACTTACAAGATGCTTGTAATCACTGAGAAAGAAACCTTCCACTGAAACATACAACATGGTACAAGGACAGTCACACACATTTATAGAAAGATCCTAGGTCAATTATGCAAGCGTGTCACCCACAGCTGTCCACTCTCATCATGGAGCATGAGAACTCCAAAACTGAGTAAAAACCATGGCCACCAGAAGCCCCCATAAAGAGTAGCACAGCCCACTCGCACATGCTATATGAAGAGGGACCAGGAACTCTCAGGGCCACAGGTGAGAGAGGGCTTAGGGAGGTCAGAGGTCAAGAGGTCACAGTGTAGCCAGGAGGGAAAGTGCAACACATCTCAGCCGGGCTTCCCAGGAAGAAATGACGGGAAGGCGAAGGAGTGAAATGCCCATTGATGACAGGAGGAGTTTGACCGCATCTCAGAGGTTCCTTGAGAATTTTACCTTTTAGATTTTTCACAGATAATATTTGGGTATTTTTTTCTTTGAAGCACTTCTGCAGATTAGCCAGCAATAGACACAATTTTACCCAAAATACTTTGTGATTTCAGTTTTGATTTGACACCGTTGCTCCACCATTAAATTCCCAAACCTCAGGGGGAAAAAATTTAAAAATTCTGGGGTCTGAGAGGTGTGTGAAGTTTTTTTCCTCTTCCACAGCCTTGACAAGGGCAGAAAGAGAAGCTTTGTATTAAGAGGACAAAGCTGTGACTTTTGGTCTTTCAAAATAACACAGCCCGTAGCCCTGGCAGGTGGTGAGATGGGTTGGCAGGGGCCCTAACACACCAACCTTCCATTCTTCCTGGTATGAAAGGGCCTGAGGCCAGGACAACATCACCCTGCGGCTCCATTTCATGGCAACCACAGATGTCCACGCAACCCCTTTCTCCTCTTTCTGAAGACGGCAGTGGGAAAGCACCTTTGCTATCTTTATTCTATTTCATTCTATTTACTGGACTCTAACAGGATCTGAGAGACAGCCAAAGCTTTAGATCAACGGAGAAATAAACGGCATAAGGACAGAGGGAACAGGAAATGCACTGCTTACTATCAAATATCTTGCTTCTGGGGTAGGGGGGATAAATCCCAGTGCTCCTCCCGCGGAGATGCTGGGGGCCAGAGACAGAGGTGTTCAGAGAGCCCCCAACCCGAACACCTCTGTGTTTCTCTCCTGTGGAATCTCTGGCCTTGCTCATGCCCAGTCTGGCTTGAGAACCAGAAAGGGCCTGGCATCTTAAGCCACCTTGAGGATGTGAACAGTTAAGTTCTTCCTGAAGGTCCTATGAGCTCCAGAGCCCTCCAAGGTCACAAGAAGCCTCGTCACACTGGTGGTACCCGTACCACTGGGGGGCACGGCCCCCACCCACCACCCGTCCCACAAAGTGGCTCTGGAGCCAGCAAATGCTGTCTTGAGAAATGCCACATCTGTTCCTATGTGACTTTTTATCCTCAGCCTATGAGATGGGGCATCCATCCGACCTCACAACGTGTGCCATGAGCAGGGGGCAGGCAGGGGCTTCTCCTCACCATCCTTAGCCCACCTGCAGCAGGACAAGACTAGTCCAGCACCTTCAGTCTCTCCAAGGGTTGTATCCTAGGCATTCAATAAATATTTAATAGGAGCCTACTGTGTACCAAGGACAGTTTTCAGTGCTGGGGATACAACTGTGTAAAAAATACAAAGTGCTTGTCTGTTAACGGGGTTTGACAAAAAACAAAAATATATAATATCATGGAATGGAATTATAAGAGTTATGAGGAAGAATGAGAAGGGAGGGGAAATACAGGGTCGTCAGCAAGTGATGAGTGAGGAGAGACCTGAGTGAGAGAGGGAGGAAGCCACATGAAGATCTGGGGAAAACAGGCTCCATCCAGCAAGAGGGAGAAGCAAGTGCAAAGGCCTGAGGCACAGGGAAGCTTGGTGGGTCACGGAAGCAGGAAAGAGACCACCATGGTTGAAGCCAAGGAAGAAAAGGGTCCCCACTAGGGATCTTCATCTTCTAACCCCAACCTGTATTTAGAGAAATCTCTGCGTCTTTTTGCAGAGTGCAACCTGGGCAAGCCTGACCCCCAAACATTTCTCTGGTCCCCAAGACGGTAAGGAGAAACTACATAGATGAGCAGAGCCTCTCCACCTCTGAGAGTAAGCCAGCAGGATGAGGCTGGTGAGGAAAAAGGCTGCCTCAGAACTCAAGGCCACTGCCCCTTCCACCTCTCTAAGAATCATGATGACTCAAAAGAAGGTGGAAGGGAGCCCCACTGGGCAGAAACAGAAAACTAACAACACACATAAGAGGGTCCAGCAATCAAAGGATAAGACTATGCAACCATCAGAACAGCCTTGTAATGAAATAGAGCAACTGAAGGAAAACAAACAACTTAAAATTAAAGTTCTGAAGGAGATTCAAATAGAGAACAACAGGGAACTGGAAAATATAAATTTCAGGTTTTTAAACTCAGTAAATGACTTGAAGGCATCCAAGGTCGCTGTTGAGACTCCACTTAGTGGCTTGAAATTTATGAAAATTCCATAATCGTGAAAGCAACGTCTCCGACCATAGAGCAAAATGACAAAGAGACAGAAATCACAGGAAAAAGCTAGGAGACATAAAGGACAAATCCAGGAGACCCACTAGGCAAATAATAGGAATTTTAAAAGTAGGTGAGACAATAATTAAACAAAGAACCAACATTTCCCTAAAGAAAAGCCTGCATCTGTAGAAGGAAAGGCCTCCTCGAGATTTACGTAGGGCTGATGAACAAAACACATACCAACGCATATTCTGGTAGAATTTCTAAACTCCAGTGTCAAAGACAGAATCTCAAAAGCTTCCAGACAGAAAGAACAAGTGATTCTCATGTGAAAAAGAATGGGCTTCTCATCTGCACCCCGAGGCCTGGTAGACTGTGGGAAAACATCTGAGAGAATCCTGAGAGAAAAGGATTGCAACCCAAGAGTTCTCCAACCAGCCAAGCTGCCATTCACTCCCAGTGAAAGAAAATATTTGTGGCTATGCAAAGAGTTAGAGAGCATAACACACATACCAGAAAGGAACTCTGACCAAACCCTAATGAATCAGAACTGAGACCTCAGAATAGAGGGTGACGGAAAGAAGACAGACAGCAGTGCTCAGTGGACCCTGCAATCCATGTATCATCCACCCATGTGGGGGACAAATGGTCTTAGAATGTGTAACACAACGGTAAGTAAGTGTGCTTGGGACAGGAAAAGTGCTGCAAGAAGAGTTAGAATTGGTCTGGAAAAGTATTAAACTAGCTCAGAAAAATCCAAGAGTTGGGGATTGAGAGGGCGAAGAGTTCCTAAAACAGACCAGAGGGAACACATAAAAGCATTTCAAAGCTCTTATCTGGAGGGGAATGACATGGAAGCATTATGTAGGTTTCATCTTATTGGAGGGAGAGAAGGCAGTGAGGAAATAGAATGACTTACAGGAAAGAGTCAGCTTCTCATATCCACATAATAACAGGGAAATCAATTTCAGTATAAATATTCGGAAAGATAAAACAATTAGCAAGATGGAAAAGAACAGCAGAACTTTAAAAGTGAACAAGGGTAACAAAAAGGGAACAAACAGCAACATGATCAAATCAATAAAAATAAGGAACAAAAAAGAAAAATAGAAAAAAATTTAAATGAAATAAAATCAAATTCTGTAGTTGTTACATTAAATATGAATAGACTGAACTCTCCCATTATAAGATAGGCTCTGAATTTTTGACATTAAAAAAAAAAGCAACATACTATTTACCAGAAACCACTTAAAACTTTTAACTCTACAAGAAAGACTCAAAAAGCAAAAGAGAAGAGCAAAATAATATCAGGCAAATGCAAACAAAACGAAAGGAGGAAGGGGTTAAAATTATTAACCCTGAAAAAAGTAGATTTTAAAATTAAAAGCATTAAGCAAGATAAAGAGAAACATTATAATGAGAAAAGACACAATTTATAAATTATATCTAATAGTCATCAGCTTACAGACACCTATTAACAAAGCAGCTAACAACGTAAAACAAAAATGATTAAAGTTCCTGGAGTACTTGATTAAAATACAGCTATCCAGGAAGGTGTCTGTGCACCTCCTTCCTAGCCAGGCAGTCCTAGATAAGGTCAATTTAAAGACAGAGGGGGATTGAATATAACAATCAACTCACCTAATTTATAGTAATAATGTAAAGTTCACATCCCCCAAATAGACAATATACATGATTTTATATGTACACAGAACATTTATAAAATAATACTCGTGTACTTATTCAATCACAAAAAGAGAATGTTTGAAAACCACATTCTTGGCTCCCAATCCACAAAATTAGCAATAAAGGTGAGCAAAAAAGTCTTACATACTTGAAACTCCCAGATAACCTTTAGATGAAAGAAGAAATCAGAACTGAAATAACATACTATCTGGAAATCACTGAAAAAGAGAAAAACAAAACCTCTGAGGCCCAGTAAAAACCACAGAAGAAATATAACATCGGAGCACTCATATGACTGAAAACCTAAGGAAGCTTAAGTCCCAGGGCCCTTACTCCAGGGGGCTTCTGAGAAAAACCCCAGCAATTTTTCCACATGATCATGTTTTTATAAAAGTTGCAAAAGTAAGGTGTTTTTATATCTTTTCTTTGTATAACCTCTCCTGACACCTGTCCTTAACTATATAAGGTACAGTCCTGACACAACTTCAATCTATTCGTTCTCGTTTAAAATGCCTTTATTATTATAATGTCCCATAACCAAAGCTACCGGAAGGATGAAGTTCCCAAGCTATCAGTGTAGTATCTCTACAGAGCACAGCTGGCACTTGGGAGGGACACTTCTATACTCAATGGCACCATCCCTGAGAATGGCAGGACATTGAGCATCCCTGCCCCCTTGGGGACTAAATGCCAGTGGTCCCCTCTACTCCTTCTGACAGTAAAAATGTTCACCCACATACCCACGGGGAGAGGAGGTCATACCAACCACTACTGAAGACCTACAGGCTAGATTTTGATCTTGCCCCAGTTTAGTACTAACAAGATGATAAGGCTGGGTTTTCAACCATCTCAGAGCTTCTCAAACAGGTTTCAAAATCTATCGCCATTTTATTCAAACCCCAAGAGGGAAAGTTCCTTTTGAAAGCAAGGTGCTGTAGCGTCCACACAGAATAAACAAGTTTGGAATTTATGTCTAAAGGCCAGATCCAGGACTCTGGAAGCCAGAGGGCGTGGGGTCTAGCTGCAGCCTTGCTGGTTTCCAGGGGGTGCGCTTGTGACTGGTTACTTCCAAGACTCAGCTTTCTCCCTGTAAAAGGGCTACTGATTTCACCTCTCCCAGAGATTTTGATGACTGGATGAGATAAATAAAATGCCTGCAAGGTTCTGGAGGCCAGTTATTCTTAAATATTATTTCTCATCCCACCCCAGCCCTCTCTCTGTCTGTCTGGGGAGTTTTCTGGAGCTATGCCTTCCCCTGTCCAAGTAACATGTTGAAAAGTTTGGCCATCATTTGAAGTTGCCTCCTTTTGGGGGTGTCAAACATATTTCTCCCTGGGAAATGGCCTGAACAATGGCCCGGGGTCTTATGCCACTGGATGGAACTGGCATGAATTTATGAGTTCGTCAGAGGCTCACGCTGATGGGGATGAAGAAGGATGGGAAAGAATGCCTTTTATTCTATAAACTCCTCTGAATGTTCAGTCACGAAAATGTGAAGGGAAAAGAAATACTGCATTAAATAGGCTGCCTACACAGAAACCTTTTTAAGGAAATCAGACATATGCAATATGCACATAGAGGTGCTCCAATCAACATTTATCTAATAGTGAAATATTGGCAGCCAAAATTCCAAACATTGAAGAACAATTAACCAAACTGTGATACATAAACCATTATCCACCAGAAAGTTGGATCCCATGATAATCTAAAACTATTGGCAGCTTTCAGATTCTGTCACATTTATTCATTCATGAATAAGGAACCAGAGCCTGGTACACACCAGATTACTGGATCGGCTACTTTTATACAATAGTAACAAAGTAGAAAGAAATAAACAACTGCTTAAAAAGACATACACTGTGCCCCAGCAATTCCACTCCCAGGTATATACCCAACAGAAACATAGACATGTGTACAAAGAAAAGACATGAACAAAAATGTTCACAGCATACGACTGGTAATAGCACAAACCAGAAACAACCCCAATATCTGACCACAATGGAATAAACAAACAAAATGTAATCTACTCTCATAACCTGGGAGACTGATGAGGGAAGTGGTGCAGCCACTCAGGTGGAGATGACACGGAAGGGCGAGTCAGAACATAGTGCATTAAACGCAGACGTTTAAGAGCCAACCCATCATGTATGCTTCACAGCAAAACTAGCATGCATTTTTGGAGAATCCACAAATAACACAAGAAACCATGAATCTATAACAACCCAAGGTGCTTCCCTGATGCTGAAGGAAAACTCCTCCAGGCCCAACTAGGCCAGCCTGCTATTGATTCAAGCCAATCTATGAACCCACAGGAAAAAAGAGGTGGTTCTCCATGTCCCACCTCTCATGCTTTCTTTTCTAAATCCCTGATTTTGCTCTTTTTAATTGACAATAGTCAGCAGTCAAGAGAGCAAACTGTCTCTGTCTCTCTCTCTCTCTCTCTCTCTCTCTCTCTCTCCCCCCACAAAGGCCTTCCCATCCACCCTATCTAACGAGGGCCCCCTGCATCCTTTCTCCCCCACCCTGGCCTAGATATCTTCTATGATTTTACCTTTTTGCCCTTATCCCTGCTTTATATCCATATCCTTGTTCACTTGTTTACATTTGGTCTTCCCCATTAGACAGTAAGCTCCAGGGAGCAGAGAAAGAATGTACCCGACACTGGAGTGGACAGGGGAGGACAGGCAGGCGAGGACCAGATCATGAAGACCCGATGTGAGAGATGAATAAACCTCTCATAAACCACTTTACCGTGAAATGTCTGCACTTTCATAAATATGAGGAGCAACAGTCATTATAGAAAATGAAAATAAAATCAGCAAATTTAACCAACGTGATAAAACATACCCTTTTCCTGCCTGGAGAGGCTGTTTGTGAAAATGGGAGGGTCGGGCACCTGGGGCCGGGAGGCGCCAGGGGCAGAGCTCCAAGACACTAGGCTTCCCCTCATGCTGCCATTATTGCTCCCGAGCCTCATGAGCCAGTGATCAGATAAGGAGGAGCTAGTGGAACCTGCGGAGGAAGCAGAGAGAGGCACAGCTGGACCCAATTCCATCCTTTTGGGATCCCCCAGGAGCTTCGCGTGGTTAGACTGCCATCCCCGAGCCCTGGAACTACAGGACCAGAATGGAATTATATATACGGAAATTAAGGACCAGAGGAGAAACCTGCAATTGATTCACCAAGCTGAAAAATTTAGGGAAAGGCATTTGGGCACAGAAAGGAAAATACACTGATGCGTATTGAAATGCTTTCCATGAAATTGCTTGTCACCAAGTACGGTTTTCTAAATTTGGTATGTTTTTCATTCTTTCTACATCTATCTTCTGTAAAAGGAGGCAATCTTTGCATTAGTGTTCAGTTGATTTAGACTTCCTGGCCTTTGGGTTTTATTTGGCCATTTTCCAACAATTGTTGGAGAGCAAATCTGAGTAATTTAAAAAGAAATGCTCTTTCTTCCCAAAGAACAAGATGGCTAGTATACAAAGCAAAGTAAGTCACTTAAAAAGGTCAACTTTATCCATATTTTCCTCCAGACTTCCAAGCAAGTTTGAGATTATCTAATAAACATATCACTGGGACGTGGTGAAACGGTTACCTTTCCTATGAAGGCCCTGCAACCCTCATAACTGACCCTCCCTTTCCAGCAGGACTAATGCAGGTTTATATTACACAAGCTTAATTAAAATCTGGCTTGACGTGAGTGAGACTGGGATTATGGAATTTCCACACCACCAAGAGTCACCTGCCACAGATACAAAATATTCCTTCCCCCTTTCTTGAATTTCAACATGACCACTCCAAACCCTTACAAACAGGATTCTAGCACAGAGTATTCAAAACTCTAGCAGCAGCCACGGCTTCCTCTTTTAGTTCCTTGCCTACTCCTTCTGGTCCCTGATGTTTGACTAAGCATCTTCGTAGTTCTTAAAGTGACTTCCCAATTCCCCCGTGTCCTGTACTGACCTGTCATGACCTACCTCTCATGGAGCTGCTGGCTGACCAGGACGGGATGCTGTTCCGTTTCTGATAAAATAGGATGTAAGCCCCTCGGGTAATGACCTCATCTTCTAGGAGCGATTCCACCGTGCTGTCGTCGTAACTGTACCACTGGCCATCCAGAGAGTTCCGGCAGTAGGCTGCAAAGGTCAAAACCCCAAGTCCCATTATTGGAACCCCCAAAAGTCAGGAAGGCATACCCCACTGGCATAGCTCATAAATGGACATGTTTGTAACAGAATTTTTGGCCAGAAATTAATTTCGTGCAGAAAGGATCAATCACTTACACTCCCTGATAAAGTGTGCTGCTACTTTAAGCTGACTCCTTATGGTGTAGCCCTTACTCAGGCAAAACATCTCCAATAAAAGGGAGCCCCAAGTTATTTAGCCAGATGATGATGTCCACATTCACCCCATTTCTTCTAAGAAGTTTCACAATGCACACCTCTACTTCCGTACGTAATGAAATTGGATGCAGTTGGATTATAGTACACTTCTTTCCTACCTAAAAATTGAAGTCACACATTTAAGAAAATGCTCATAAATAAGATTCTCCCCACCTTCCAAACAATTAAAACACATCTCTTGGAATGGTATCATAACCCACTAATCTGGAGTCAACCAACTTTTTCTGTAACGGATGAGACAGAAACTATTTTAGGCTTTGCAGGTCACAAATGGCACATACCGTCTCTGCTATATATTCTTGTTCTTCGTTTTCAGCACGTTTTAAAATGTAGAAACCACTTTTTTACTCATGGACTGTACAGAAACAGGGACTGGACTGGATTTGGCCCACAAACCACAGGTTCTGACTCCTGCACCAATGAAAGCCAGGCACCGAGGAGTTCATCTCTGCTCTGCCCTTTCCCTCCCACCCCACGCCCAGTCCAAAAGCGAGGCCTACTGATTCTACTTCCAAAAATGTCTCTTGAATACCTTGATTGTCGTCACCTGAGCCCCGGAAACCTCCTCCTAACTGAAACTACAACTTCCACTCTTGTTCTCTTCTACCCATTTTTCATAGAGCAGAGCTACTACCTCAATTTGTAAACTACATTATGTCTTTACTCCTCCACCTAAAACCTTTCAATGGCTTCCCACCACCCTCTGGAAAAACTACAAACTCTTGTCCATGGCTTACAGTGCCTTCCGATCCAGCTGCAACTTACCCCTGAATCACTACACTTCAAACACACCAATATTCTGCCTCCGGGCCTTTGTCCATGCTAGCGGCTCTTCCCTTTATTCACACAGCCCGTTCCACCTCATCTTTCAGCTCTTGACCTAAAGGTAACATTCTCAGACAGGCCTTATCTCTATCACAGACACAATTAATCACCTTTTCATAACGCCAGGTCATGAAAGTGGTAAAGTGACAGCATCTTTTCATTGTGTCTGAAATTAGACTGAAGTCCCATGAGGGCAGGGCTCCTAGCTGTCTTGTTTATCACTGAAGCTCCAGCACCTAGCACAGAGTCTGGCACAGAATGAGTACTTAACAAACATTTGTCCAATGAATGAATGAGTGATGACTGTGGATTTCTATACACTCCAGTGCCTTCCAAATTGTGGGTACATTCGTGCACTAGAAACACTGCACTTCTCAAAAAAAATGAAATATTTTAAAGCATTTTTTACATGAAATAATTTATGTTATTCTAGAATAGAACAGACCAAGGTATATGAATATGACTAACTGAACAAGTCCCCAGCTATTTGTTTCTGTCCTTCCAGTTATCTATTTCTCTCAAGATCCTCTAAGGGATAACAATTAAATGTACCCCAGAGAATTAAAAAATGTGGTAAGTACGAGTCCAGATCTGATATAAGAGTCTTTGTGTTGAATCACAGATGAGGATAAATGAGGACATATTCAGTCTGTAACTAACTTTATATTCCAACCACCAACCTGGTTCAAGTCTACAGGTTAGACCAGGCACCCCCACTCTCTAGCAGGTGCCCGTTGTGCAGAGGGTGAGGGGTCAGCTCATACCGAGTGCCCAAGTGAGCTCAGTGTTCGTTCCAGGAGCACCGGGCATCCTGAAGCCCAGGCCACAGCCACAACACATGGCCATGGCAGCCACTGGCACAGAGGCAAAGCTCACCTGTGTAATGCCCACCTTGCAGACTGCCGTGGTGGTTGCAGACAGCATACAAGTCGTACAGGAAGTCCAGCGGGTAGCTGGTGGGCAGGCAGGCCGGCTGCTTCCAGGAAGGCCAGGGGTCTGGCCCGGGCTTGGGACCAGCGCTTCTCTGGGCCACATGGGGAGCCATGTTAAGACCGCAGAGTGGAAACTTCACCAGCGTGGAGAGCTTGTTTCTTCTCTCGCCCACTTGACAGAACCTTTTGAGGTGGATGATGAGTATATCAGGCAGGGTCCAGAGACTCAGCTTCACCGTGCCCTGCTGGAGGACTTTGCAGTGGGGGCACTTCCATGCATCATCCTGGGCCAGCTAAAAAGAAAGCCACCAGGACTGTGAGGCCCACGGCCACCGGCCAACCCACCAAAAGGCAACCAGCCCCCTTCCAGTCCGGGGAGTAGACCCCCACGGCGGGACCTGCTCCTCCTTTGTGTAGAACTGAAAACATTCATCCAAGGTACAGCTGTGCTGCTGGTGGGCCTGCTGCTGCTGCCACACGCTCTCCGCATCCTGGACCCGCTCCTCTGGGAGGCTCCCAAATAAGCTGCAGAGAAGAAATGCATGGCACTCAGCGTGTCTCACCTTCAAGCGGGGTTTCTCCTAAGTCTCTGCTCACAGCCCACAAGGTGGACGGCATCTGCCAGGTGAGACGAAGGAAAACCACTGGGCACCTCAGCACTCGCTCCATTTTACTGGAATTCTCGGCTCCCCCACCAGCTGCCTGAGGGATCATGTCCTTGGCTTATCTGTCTTTGTTTTCTCGTCCTAGTGCGGGGGCCCAGCATCTAACAGGAGATTAATAAATAATTGCTGGACTGAACGGTGTCCTTTTTCAAAGAAGGGCTGATGCACTCTGTGTCACAGAAACAGCCGAGTTTAGTGATTAAGAGCATGGACTCGAGCCAGTCAGCCTGGGTTCAAATCCTGGCTCTGCCATGCATGAGCTGTGTGACACTGAGCAATTATTCCACCTCTCTGGGCCTCAGTTTCCACATCTGAAAAAGTGAATTATAGTGGTACCGACTCCATAGAATGTGATGAAGATTATACAAATTGCAAATCCATGAAGTGCTCAGTGCAGTGACTGGCAGAGGGGGAGTGGGTGTCACATAACAGTGTATTACTATGACTATTGGACCAGTACTAACACTACCCATCACCATCATTATTACTGTTACAGGCATATCTCGCTTTATTGCGCTTTGCTTAATGTATTGCTTTCCATAGATGTTATGTTTTTTTCAAATTGAAGGCAAGACCCTCCACCAGCAAAAAGATCACAAGTCACTTTGTGGTGGTCTGGAACCAAATCTGCAATGTCTCCGACATATGCCTGTACTATCATTGTTGTTTACACACAGACAATTGTCATTCCGGTTTCTCAGAGGCATGGAGCACACGGCATCAGGAAGTATACATCCTGTCTTGGAGTCATATGGGGAAAACAGCACAGGAAGATTTCTTTGCACAGGCAGGCCCTGTCTCTCCCCTCCCGGAGCCAAAATCTGCTGAACTCACCGCTCCTTGACACAGCTATCCCACTCTATGGCCAGTTTGACATGTGGGGGGCCTCCTGGCCTCCTGAGGTGCAAAGCCCTGAGGAGAGAATAAGGAACCCATCAGAAAGCATGGAGCCTCCTTCCCACATCTCTGCAGGGTCCAACCCTAGCACTGATATTCCAAACAGAAATGCCCAAAACTAAGTGTCAACTGACGTCAGTTATCTGGGGAGCTGCTGTTGCTGAAGCTTCATCCTAATCTGCCTCTGAACACTCTCCACTCACTCCCTTGGGAGCTTGTGTTCTCCAAGGATATTGGTTATTGCAAAGACACAGGTCAACTCTCCCACTGCGGTCTCAGCACCTTTGCAATGTCTAGAAGGCAGCTCCACTTGAACGTCCTACACAAATCCCCAATTCTGACAATGCCTAAAATGAGCTGCTAACTTTCCTCCACCACAGTGTGAAAGGAACACTCCCTAGTCCACCTCCACAACCTAAAAGGTCTTCCCTTTCAGACCCTCAAATACCCAGAAACTCTCAAATGTGAGTCAGCCTACAGCTCTTCCCAGCTAGTAGGGCTGAGCCCATTTCAGAAAAGGTTGGTTGGTGATTATTAATACAGAAGAGAGTGGAGGACATGAGGTTTTGTCCCCAAATCAACAGGACACATACACAAGTGATGGGAAAATCTGCACCTAAGAGTGCTTAGAATGTGTTGTGAGAAAAACAGTAGAGATGGCATGAGTCCCTGTCGCCAGGATGATTCAAGAACAGGATTTGAGCTCATGGAAGGTACAGAATCTGGTGGCTAATCACTGACAGGTCTGGAGTGGAGTCGTGGCACCATCCTGAGGAACAAGAGCCAGGAAGGAGCAAGGAAAAAGGTGTGTCTGGAGGATGCCCACTTAGCTTAGCAAGCCCTGTTGATTCCGGACAAATAATGACCAGCCTTCCTCACCTTTCTTTAAAGTGAGGGGAATGAAACTATGGGCATGTACTGTCTTCCTCTTCACCTCCTCACTCCCCCAAAAAAGAGAAGCACCTTATCTGGTTGGTGGGACTAGGGGGGAGGTGATCAATTCAGCCCCTCTTTGTTACTCCTTTCTATGGCCTACAGACTAGCAGGCTGGCATTCTCTCTTATCTATACCTCGAGGTTCCTGGAAACAGCTCCATCTCTGCAGGTGGAAGACTGGGACATATATTCCATTTAGAGAAGACGCACATTTGTAGCCTTAGATCTAAGCCTCTTTCTTTTGGACCCTCAAATTCTCCGTTTCCCCAATGCAGAAGGCCTGCAATTAAGGAGATTTGCCTTACTAGGGGGCAGGGGCATTTAGTTCTGGGGAACCTATTCAAAAGCTCATATTGGACTCATATCTGAGCCGCATCCTTTAATCAGTAAAGAATCATCTAATAAACCTAATATTTTGATCTCTTTCTGCCTCAATCCTCAGTCTACTTTTCCGCTGGAGTCTCCAGTTGGGGGTGGAAAAGGAGAATTGGTATCTTTAGGCTTTAAGACTGTTACACAAAACCCCTTAGGCTACAAAAAAAGAGAGAGGCATGAGCGCAACCTGAAGTTCACTCCTTACATGGAAACAATCATTCAGGAGACAGCACCATCTTTCCTCCTGATCATGGCCTTGACTCAAACAGGAAAGAGGACATTGTTTGAATTTATGGCAGGATGAGACTCCAAGCATGAGACTCCAAGTTATGTCCAACATTATGGACATAACTCCCTGAGGGAGTTAATAGTATAATGGGAGAGACACTCAAAGAGATCACTGTAATGTGTCAAAGGGTTGATGGGGTGTCAGAGAAAGAGCGCCCAGGCTGTTCTGGGGACCAGAGAAGATATCCTGCCTAGGATGAGCAGGAGTTGGCCAGGTGAATGGTGAGTGGTGAGGGGAGAGTGTCAAAGGGTTGTACAGGCCGAGGGCTCAGCAGGAGCAAAGGGTAGGGTGTGTGCTAGAATGACAAGCAGAGGCTCAATGAGGGTCAGGCCACACCGTGAAAGAGAGGGGCCAGACCAAGGAGGGAGGGCTTGGATATGTGGACTTGTCCCCTGGGCCACCTGAAGGGTTTTAAACAGACAGGTATGAAGCAGATGAATGAGAGGGGTGCTCGTCTGGAGGCCAGTATGTCAGAGCAGAGGCTCCCAGGGCATCCCGCTAAGAGCTGATAAGGGCCTGAACTCAGGCAATGGTGGTAAACATGGAGAGGAAGGAACAGGTCTGAGGAAACATCAGCATTCTGAATAAGACTTGATGATGGATTGATTGTAGGAAACAGCAAGAAGGAGGATTGAAGGATGATTCCAGGTCACCAGCTTGGGTTACTGAGTCGATAGCTGGTGGTCACCATTCGGACACAGAAGACAGGAAGAGGGAAGGCTTACGCAAGAAGAGCTCAGATTGGCAAACATTTAGTTTTCATGTCTATGTGACATTTAAGTAGGCTGAGCAGCTCTGTGTCTCAGAGAAAAATCTGGGCTGGAGAGATAGATCAGAGCGATCTGGACCTAAAGCAGGAGGTAGTGTTAAGGCAAGATCACCCAGGGATGGAACATGGAGGAAGCATGCAGTGGGCCGGGGTAGGATGCTGAGGACCCCAGAGAGGGACAGGAACACTTCAAGGAAACAAAGAAACTTCCAGGAGACAAATAAAATGTGGTGTATACATACAATAGGATATTATTATTCAGCCTTTAAAGGGAAGGAAATTCTGACACACGCTACAATACGGATGAATCTCGAGGACATTACCCTCAGTGAAGGAGGCAGTCACAAAAAAACAAATACAGTATGATTTCACTTCTATAAGGAACCTAGAGTAGTCAAATTAACAGAGACAGAAAGTAGAATGGTGGTTGCTAGGGACTGGAGAAGGGGAATAAGGAGTTAGTGTTTAATGGGTAGAATTTCAGTTTGGGAAGATGAGAAAGTTCTGGAGATGGATGGCGGTGATGGTTGCACAATAATGTGAATGCACTTAACACGATGGAACTGTGCACTGAAAAATAGTTAAGATGGTAAATTTTATGTTATATGTATTTTGCCACAATTAGAAAAAAAAAGAAAGAAATTTCTAGGAGAACAAGAAAATGCTGGGATAGGAAAGCCAAGAGTAGAGGGCTCTGTGAAGGAGGCAAGAGATGGACCACATTAGATGCTGGGAGGAGCTATCTGAGTTTGGTGGGGGTGGGGGTGGGGTGGAGGCCCCACTGCAGTGACATGTTGGATGGACAGAAGATGTGACCAGAAGGGTTATGGCCTCAAGGGAAGGTTTCCTTTAGTATGGTCAACTTGCTGTGCAACTAGACTTTTCCAGCGCTTCTTAAACTACCTATGGTGACAGACTCGTTTCTTGATTTGTTTCCAAACCCCTACCGACTAACACTTGTGTAAAATATCATCATAAAGTAACGAGGGAGAGGGGAAGGGAAGACATAAAAAACACAAGTTCAGTTTTAAAAAAAAAACTATTATATTCATCGTATTTTAAATTGTGCTGTCATATTGCTTTAATACTTCTAAATGCTTCCTCTCAAGTTCCTATTATGGACTGGTGACAATCAACAGGTAGACGGACACCAGTCTGTAGGGCACATTTTGAGAAGGAAGGTTCTCTTCTCCAAGACAGAGTGCTGTGAGGGGGCCCTTCTCGGAGTCCCCCACCCCACTGCTGGGCTCCCTCTTCTATCAGACCCACACAGAACCTGGCTGACATTTCCTCTGCCTCCCTAATTCCGTAAAGTAGCAGCTAGCCAAAGAGAATGCAAATG
This sequence comes from Rhinolophus hipposideros, assembly GCF_964194185.1. NCBI lineage: Eukaryota > Metazoa > Chordata > Mammalia > Chiroptera > Rhinolophidae > Rhinolophus > Rhinolophus hipposideros. The sequence goes on from NC_138066.1 coordinate 8,769,857, forward strand.
GGGAGTAGGGCACAGAACCTTCTGGATTGCCTACCCTGGTTCCTGGTCTCTTTATAAATGGAGGGCCCTTCTCTACTACAATTCTGATAGCAATTCAGATTCTGACATGAATTCAGATGTGTTTTTTTCCCACACCACTAAGCAATTAATTCTGACAATATCTACCTAGAGACAGCATCAGATCCCACAGGTTAAGGGCTCACACCTACAAGACTGCCCCACCCACTTCAGACACCAATAGCAAATCTAGGTTATCACCTGTGCTCTGACCGACCAGCTTTAGATTGGAGGGTCCAAGGATCCCCTCCTTGGATTCAGTTAATTTGCTTGAGTGACGCACAGGACTCAGCGAAAGAACAGTTTACTAACTAGATTACTCTTAGGCTGGTGCAAAAGCTATTGTGGTTTAAAAGGTTAAAAACAATTGCAAAAATCGCAATTACTTTTGCAGCAACGTAATAGTGTATCATAAAACAATATAACTCAGGAACAGACAGGTGGGAGAGATACACAGGGCAAGGCACGTGGGCAGGGGAGCAGAGCTTCCGTGCTTTCTCCAAGTACCATCCTCCCAGCACCTCCACGTGTTCATCAGCCTGGGAGCTCCCCAACCAATGTCCTTTGGGGTTTTATGAAGGCTTCATTACGTAGGCATAAATGATTACATCATGGGCCAGTGGTGATAGATTCAACCTCCAGCCCGTTGGCCATTAACCAGCTGTACGAGTATGAGCAAGTTAACTAACCTCCGGGAACTTCAACGTCTCCTCGTCTTTAAAGGAGCCATGACAGTACCTCTCTAGACATTAGCGCTGCAAGCACAGAATGTGAATAAGGACCTAACATGGCGGCTGGTACCAGAGAGGTAAGTGACTGAGAGTAAAGAAGATTATAATCAATTTTATGGATGCGTAGCCTCAAATGAGAATATATTCATTCTCTTACCAAATCTGGAACATCCTCTTACCTGTCAACTGCCCAGTGACAGAGGGGTCGACTGTCCCGTGGGGATAAGTAGCTGCAAGTCGGGGATTGTCCCACAACCCGGATGGAGAACAGCGACCCTGGGTTCTGCCAAGACAACCGAGGAGGCGGGTCATCATGCATGTTGATTTAAATTAGACTCTTACGTGAAAATAAATTAATCAAAAAATGGAATCCTTTTCGTTAATAGTCTATTTTGAATATTCCTTTAATAATTAGTATTTAAAACCTAGAGATGTAAAGCCTTCATTTTTTTTGGACGATACACACTGTGTCTTTTAATACAGTGATCTAATAACACTGTTTAACACATTAAATTTTCCAAAAGGATAAACATGTTTTTAAATAACTCATGTGTAATTGGAGCAGATGCTGACATGGTGGATGTAAAAATAAGTCAATTACGTTAATGAGTCATTAATAGGTAATTTAACTTATTTTAAGATAATTATCGTCACCAAATTGCCAAAAATGAGCCACTAATCTAAAAGCAACTTAGTGTATATTTTATATACCAAATACTAAGTAAATACTTCAAAATAAGCCACATAAAGGAATACCAACTATGTTTTTATTCTAAGATGTATGTTTTTTCATACTCTAACTTTTCTAAAATTGAAGTGAGTCTTAAATAGCATTATTGACGATAGTCAAAAAGTAGAAGCAACCCAAGTAAAAAATCAACAGATGAATGGATAAACAAAATATGAAAAATATACACTATGGAATATTAATCAGCCTTAAAAAGGAAGAAAACTTTGGCACATGCTATAACATAAATGGACCTTGAAAATATTTTGTGAAATAAACCAGACACAGAAGAGAGCAAAGTGTATGATTCCACTTATATGAGATATACCTAGAGTAGGCAAATTCATACACAGAATGTAGAGTGCAGATTTACCAAACGCTGTGGGTGGGGGGATGGGGAATTGTTTACTGAGTATAATTTTTGTGGGGATGATGAAAAATTTGGGGGTATAGTGTGATGGTTATGCAACACTGACTATAATTAATGCATACTTATGAATTGTTAAAACAAATAAATGTTATATATATTTTACCACAGTTAAAAAAAATCAATAGATGCTCTAAATAAAGGAAATACAGTTCTTAAAATTGTCACTGATGAACTTGGCTACAATTAGAAAAAAAAAACATTTTTTTCCAAGCTCTGACAAAGGTAAAAGGCAGACATCACTACTTAAAGAACACTGATGAAATATAGGTTTAATTCAGACAGGGGAACAGGAGGAACACCTTATAATTCCAGAAAAGAGGAACAGAGCATGGGGAGACAGTGTGACCCAAAACATACTCAGAAAGTAGCGAGTCGACTCCTTTGGCTGTGGCAACTGACATGCAGAGGGAACAATGGGACAGAAGGTAATGTGACTACGAACTTGGTTGTAGAGGGCCTCATGTGTGAAGTTTAGGAAGTGTGTATGGTTAGCTGGACTGAGCTGACCAACAGCTTGCTTCAACAAAGACAAAACCAATGTCTGGAAGCAAGCTGATTTCAGAGGCTCTGATTAGGGCTGGCCATGGAAAGGTATACAGTAAATCCTTACTTAAGGTCCTCAATAGGTTCTTGCAAACTGCAACTTCTAGTGAAATGATGTATGACAAAACCAATTTTACCACAGGCTAATGGAAAAAACAAGAGTTAACTTCCTACAACATATTTCTGGTCACAAAAACATCACCAAACTTCTGGGGGGGAAAAAGACCCAAAACACTTCGAATATTAAATGTTGAAATAAAGGCAAGCCATACACACATTTAAGAAAGACAAATAAAAACAAGAGACTGATTTTCCAGTTCAGAGTCATGGGTGGCTGGAGCCTATTCCAGCAGCTCAGGGTGCAAGGTGGGCACCTACCCTGGACAAGATGCCCTTCCATCACAGGGTGCACTCACACCCACACCCACATTCACTTGGAACGGGGCAATTTAGACATCCAATTCACCTCATGTGCACATCTCTGTGACATGGGAGAAAACCCACACAGACATGGGGAGAAAGTGCAGACTCCACACTGATATTGGCCCTAGCCTGAAATCAATTTTTTTTTCTCACCAATGAAACAACATTGAATGAAGCAATGTTATTCAAGGACCTGCTGTATTTTTCAAGGAGAAGTTAGTTAAATCTGGGAGTAAAACTCTTTTTCCTGGCACCCGTAATGGAGCTTTGCTGTTTGGATGGTAACCTAACATAATCAAGGGCCTACACTGCATGGAGGCAGCTCACCCTGCCTGCACACAAAGTTTAGAAAGTGACCGTAAAAATGCCTTGGCAATGATAAATCTCTTTTTTTAATAATTCATTCAAATTGAGCCTGTCCGGAAAATTGGTCATTTTTGTAAGTGATACAGTCCTGTCCTCTATTCTGGGCTAGGGAAATTCATTTTAGAACCTCCAATATATGTCCACCACTTTCAATCTCAAGTTCAATGTAGTGAATTCTGAATGTATTCTTTTCAAATGATTACTCTGTTGTGCCAGGAGTGAATATAGTGCCGAAAGCATTATGGGTTAAATGGATAGGCTAGCCTGGGAACCTCACAATCATTCAGAATCATTATTCCTACACCATCATTATTCCTACAGAAAATCATGCCCACCACATATATACCAATGGTTCTGTGGGAAAGCATCCATAGCTGAGTTGGAGGTTGCCTGTATTAGAATTTTGCTGGCTCCATTAATTGCTTGATTGGTTTCTAAAGTCAAAATAACTACAGAGGTGCAGAGGCCAAAGTGCACATGTGACCAGGTAGAGAATAAAGACAGCTGAGTTCAATGTTCACATGAAAGTGGCTTCATTCACTTTCAAGAATCAGGAGCACAGGGTTTGGGGGAAGGCTAAAGCTATTCCTAGAGATTCTGACCTACATAGAGAGAAGTTTGTGTTTCTAATTTGATCAAGGTGGCAGATGGGCTAGGCAGAAGAGACAGCAAAATCCCTTAGAAATAAAAGACTGGGAGGAATGAAGGGAAAGTATTCAAACGAGTGATATGTGGTGTAAATCCTGAATCAAATGTATGGTTTTCCCTGAGCATGAAGGAACATGAAGTATGAAGAATTACCTCTGCGATAAGGTTGGTACATCCCCCAAATGAAAAACTCTAAGAGAACAGCTGGGGAAAACAGCATTCCAATGCTACTGACCTGTGCCTAAAAATGTCAACATCTTCTGTGCCAGGCAGCCATCAGAATAGTTTCTGATACTACGGGGGCTAAAAGGAAGGGTTTTAGAATAGGTTGTTTTTATTTGAAAACTAGCAATCTGAGAATAAATAAATGAGCAAGGCAAAACGGTGTTTTCCCTTGAGTTTCCCATCTTAGTTTTTGAAAAACTGAACAAAATCATTTTAATATCTAGGTGTTCATATTTGGACATAAACATCAATTTTAATATTCTACAGAAATTATATCTCAAGTCTCTTGAATTTTTTGATTTAAATATAGAAGTTACAATTTATCACAATATGCTATTCTCTAGGAAGAACTATGGTAAGCCATAAATATACAAAATTGAGAATAATGTAAATCCCACTCTATTCCAATGGTGTTTTGTAAGAGTGAAAGAGAAAAAAAAAATCTCTGTCCATAAAAGGTGTTTTGTAATGCCACCAAGAGTGAAACGCTACAGACCACAAACTGTTTTATTTCCTTGAACATAAATCAAAGTTGTTTTAGCAAATAACAGGAACACTCATTAACAGCAAATTCTTGTCTCTCCTGAGCTATTCCTAGTTTCCCACCCTCATCTCCAGCCCCACCACACACACACACACACACACACACACACACACACACTGACCTGCACGGGGGCCTCACTCTTCATGAGATATCGGACCTTACTGAGAATGCACTGCTGGAGCTGGACCCAGGAAATGGTTCTATCTTCCTTTATCAGAAACGGTGGCCCAAACCTGAAAATCCAAGGCCACCAGGTTATTTCAGTAAAGGAAAAACCAACAATACCCAACAGTCAGGAGCATTTGCTCTACTCATACACTCCTTTCCACTGGATAAGACCTAAGTACCAAGCACAATACAAAATTGTCTGTCAGAGAACCTTGTTGGAAATGCAGACACTGGGGTGTAAACAGAGGACCACAGATGCAAAGCCAAAGAGAGACCTCCTTCCAATGTAAAAAAATGGCTCCGAATGATCAGCCGGCAGGGAAACGCTCTTCCCCACAGTAGAGTGGAGTAAGAGAACATTGGAGCCAGAGGAAAGCAAGGCAGAGATAAACCCAGAGGGAACTCAAGCTGACACTTTTTGTGTGCATCAGAAGTAACCTCATAACTGGGGACTTTTTCATATCCCCATCTGATGAACACACAGGAGTGAGCCTGTAGCACTGAGAACCCCCAAGGTGGCTATGGCCGTCAGTCCCAGCTAAGCCATGGGACCTAGTGGACAAATCACTGACCACTGAGTGTTCCACAGCCACACTATGCAAGGTTACATGAAGATCCCGTGGGATAAGAATGTGAAACTGTTGAATAAACTTTGCTACAATGGCACACATCTGAGGTGGTGTGTCTGGATGGGCAAGGGTACTATGTTGTGTGGACAGATGCATTTATTTACCTTATCTTCTCCTGTGAGGCATTCGCGTTGCTTCCAATTTTTTATTTAAACAATGCTTGCTTATAATAGGAGCTACATATATTCTTATATGTACACCTTTGGGTATGGCTAATTGTTTCTTTGGGATAAAATTCCAGAAGTGGAAACATAAGACGGAAGCTATTTATTTCCCAGCCGCCCTCCAGAAAAGCCACACCGATTTGTCTGTCAGTCAGGCACATGTACTGTTCCCTTGACACTTGCCCAGAATGAGTATTATCAGTTTTCAAAAGTTCTTTAACAATCTGAGAGGTTAAGAACAGCACGTTGCTATTACAATCAAAATTTCTTCAACTACTATATGAAGTTGAATATTTTAACCTAAGCTTGTATTTCTTCTGTGAACTAATATTAATCTCTGTGGCTTGTTTTACTAAATGAGAATTTCTCTCAATAATTTGAGAGCTAAGTTTTATGTGAATGGATACTCATCCTTTATCTGTCACACGATATAAATATTTTTCCTCATTTGTGCTTTGCCTTATTTACAAATATATTTAAAACACTCGCCTTTTCCTCCATAGGCCCTGCCTTAGGTGTTAAAATAGCACCCCACCCAAAGACATAAATATGCCCCTACATTATATTCAAGTTATTTTATGGTTTCCTTTCCTACAATTACCTCTCTAATCAATCCAGAATTTATACAAGTGAATTTATGGTGGGACTACAAATTTGATTATATTAAGAAAGAACTCAATCAGCCCAGACTTTTTGATGTGAATAATTCATTCTCTCTAGTAATATAAAATGTGTCATTTTATCATATAATAAATATTTAAATACATTTTGGCCCATTTTGTTTCATTGATTTAAGTGTCTATTTTTCTGCCTTTATCACAATATTTTAATAATTAAAGCTGTTCTGTTTTAATAGAGCAATTCTTCTTCTTCCTTCTTCCCTCCCCCAATATTTTCTGGCTATTCTTACAAGTTTATTATTCCAGATAAATTTTACAAACGTTTTATCAATCAAAAAATGTTTGGAGTTGTATCTTTTAAAAAATTTATTTGGTTTATGTAAGAAAACTACACTTTTGTATATTTGTTATGTAACCAATCACTTTCCTGAATTTTTTCATTAGTTCTAATCACTTTCATGTTCTTGGTTCTCTGGACATTGATATAACCTGCATATAGTGATAATTTTATCTCCTCCTATGACCAGTTTCTTTTTCCTTGTCTTACCGCCGAGGCCTCACAACACCGTATAAAATACTACTGGTGAGAGCAATAAAAATTGTTCCTGAAATTAACAGGAAAGCTTCCAATATTTAATTGTTAAGGATGATGTTTACCATCTGCTTAAGGCAGCTATTTCTGATTTTTGATCCGAAAGTACCCTATTCCTTCTCTTAGTTGATTAATGGATGTTTCATTTTACCACATTAGAATTATTTAGACAGAATTCCAAGTACATGTCTACACATCTCAGACATTATGTAAAAAGGATGAAGTTAAACATACCTGCTAGCTTGCTGCCCTGACCCCACCAAGTTACAGAAGAGGATTAGCACCTTGTTCTCGCTATGGACGGGCAGGGAATACCGCTGACCCTCGCAGGCTGCCAAGCGTGGGGAGACCGACAGACCAGGTGGACGAGCTGAAGAGAGAGAATTACGTTTGTTATTCTTAAAGGAGCTGCTTCACCAGGTCAGGATCCTGGCTTCTCTAGGTCTTCTTCCACTTTGAGCATCTCTTAAACACCCTTTGGAGACACTAGAACACTTTAGGGGAAGAGATATAAGGTTCATGGCACTAATGCCATCCGGCATCTGGCACATGAAGATCATATAAATAGTGAATGTGTGTTGTGTTCAGCCAATAATTTTAAAATAAGGGCAGGGATTTTAATTAACACTCTTCAAAGCCAATCTGAAAAATACTCCAAAATGATTTTTGTTTTTTTATATGCAACCAAAATCAGAGAGCCATGGGGCCTCCACTCTCGTAGAAAGCCAACATAAAAAGCACACAGAGAAGGTAACAATCTTTACCGTTGAGGAAGTAGAGGAATTGGACTTTTTTCAATTTCTAATCATTTCTGAAAATTTGACTTTTAAGGCACAGATGTGTCACCTGTGATTGAATTTGAAACGGTGGTTTGCTTCATGGATTTACAACATAATCAGGACCAGTCAATGTCCTGTTCCAGATTCCTTGCCAAGAGTCTCTCTGTTGACCCAGAGCAACTGCAGACATCTGGTTCCCACAGCCTGCCACCTAGGCTGGCTGAGGATATGAGACCTGTGCCCAGGATTCACTTGGGGTATATGGTAACACTAGCACCTAAATATGGGCCTTCTTGCCTGGCTAATTGGGCCAAAATCTATACTGACCTGCAATGAAAGACTGTTAGAAACTGACCGTCTTAGCCAATCTAAAGTTTGGTAAAAGCAAGCATCGGGAAGTGGGACTGGTAACAAAAAGTCATTTAATAACCTCTTTGCCCATCTATTGATCCCATCTGTAAAAATTTTACTTTAAGCACAGACCTTGAACCACAGGCATCTGAAAACAAAGACTACCCCAGCATCTATTCTGATTAGTGAGTGTCAAAGTATGGTCTCAGGACCAGTAGCACCGGTATCACCTGGGCAACTCTTTATACTTGCAAATTCTCAGGCCCTTCCCCTGACCTATTGAATCAGAAACTTTGTGGATAGGACTCAGAAATCTGCTTACACAAGTCCTCCAAGTGACTCTGATATTCACTAAGGTTTTGAAAACCACTGTGTCAATTGAATGTTTTTTTTTTAATAATCAACCATCTGTACACAAATATCAGAGAAAATAAGCTTGATAGTTCCAAGTACTAAAATCAAATGTCTTATGCCTTAGCACCCAATGAGTACCCTTTCCAATCTGTAACTCAGAATATTTAAGTAAAAGTATGCGAGCACTATTGTACCTGAGAGTATCTCCTGGCCAGCTGGTGGAGGGGCTTGGAAGGCATACACATTATCTCCCTCTGCAATACTGTTCAGATCTTCTTCATCAAAGAAAGACCGCTGGAGTCCACTGGGATACACTTCAACCAAGATCACCTGGAATGAGAAGGATCATTTTCCCTCTTGATTTCTCAAAGAGAACTTAACAAATAAAAAGTCTAAGGGTGAAAGGATTAAGAATACACATTGGCAGTTACAAAATAGTCATGGGGATGTAAAGCACAGCATTGGGGAATATAGTCAATATTGTAATAGTTATATATGGCGTCAGACGGGACTAGACCTATGGAAGGATCACCTCATAAGTTAAATAAATGTTTAAACAGTATGCTATCTTCATGAAACTAATGTAATATTGAATGTCAACAGTAATTAATTTTTTTTTTAATTTTAAAAACTAATAAAATAAAGTAAAAGTGACTGATAGGCTTAAACCTCTTTTACCCTTGCCTTCCTTCTAACTAGTGAGAATAGTATTTATTTTAGTACTGATATACAGTAGGTATAACAATTAGATTGGCTACAGACATCTCAACTGCAACAACAGAATATCAAACTGCCTTATAGAAGGCAAGTTGAAAATCTAAAGTTTAATACCCAGCTAAACCATCACATAAGATGAACATAAAATTATCTGTCTTCTTCAGATAAACAAAAAGTGACCGTGTTTACTGATCTCCACTGAAAGAACTTCTAATAGAATTACCAACTTTTTTCACATTGTGTCATATATGAAAAATATTTTTATGGAACACTGAGGTAAGCAGAAGAAGCTGGTTTCATAGTGGAAAATAGGGGTGACTGCCTTGAAGGTTCTGGCTGTCCCAGACTCAACTTTGTCACCTCAAGGGCTGAAGGAATCAACATCTCAGCACACATAAACCATTGAAGGCTCACTGTCTGAGAAATTCTCTTGTAAAAGATACATTTCAGGGTTAAAAACAAACAAATTGAATCAAAAAGGAAAACTTGAAATGTGAGAAGAAATAATAAACCAAAGAAAATAGTAAACATTGATAAATGGTAAATATATGCATATTATATAAACCTATATAAACCTATAATAACAAACTATACTACTATTACAACCAGGGAGAAAGAGGAGGAGGGATTAAAATACTGGACAACAATATCCATCTATAATATTATCTAAATGAAAAAGATATAAAGGAAATTAAAACATGCCAAGATCCTTGTGTTTTTTGGAAAAATTAACATAAGACTTTGTTACTTATGCATGTTGACAGTTTGTGATAAACAGTAACAGCATAGAAATATAATTATATGACCCAAACCTGAAGAAATAGAATAAAGAAAAATTGCTCAATCCAAAAGAAGCAGTAAAAAAACAAAATAAATAAACAAAAAGCAGTAAAGGAAGGGGAAAAGAAACAAAGGAAAAGCAGAGTGAATAGAAAGCATAAAATAAGATGATATAAATAAGTCCAAATATGTCTATGATCATAGATAATATAAATTGGATAAGATTGCCTGTTTAAACAAAACTCAAAATAGACTAGGTTCCAATCAAAGGGTCCTATTTTCTTTAGGAATCCCAAGTGATACATATCTCGCTGAACAAACACATCACACCTCTCAAGGTCCTGACAGTCCTTTTACTCTCTTAATTATTCAAACTCTACCTCTTTCAGACGTCGCCATTTTGATCTTTTATTACTGCCATTGTTCCCCCCAAGATTTTCACCTACTGTCCTACTCTCTCTCTTACGCTCAATAGATCCCTATAGGACACTTTGAGTTTACAAAGCAAGATATACACATTTTCCTCCACTCGAGACCCTCATAAAAATGGTGGTACAGGTCAGAGGGACTGATTGGGTGGGGGCAGGTGAAGCCCACTGGAATGATAGAAAGATTCAAGTAATCATGGTGGCTTACATGGATGTGTATGCATGTAAAAAAATTCAACAAATTTTAACCTCAGGACATGTACACTTTATTGTATGTGTATTATCCCTTAACAAAAAAGTTAAAAATATTTAACTTGAACAAAATCCCATGAGGTCATCAGGGAAGTATAAAATTTCAATTTTGTAGTTAAAGAAACAGAGGACCAATTATTTTGCTAAAGCTCAAAAAACTAGAAAGTGACTGACTCACAATTAGAACCCCATTCATTCTGAGCCCTTCCCACCATGCCACATTGCTTTTTCTCACCGTCATCTCTATCCTGCACTTTTATGGGGCCCATCTTACAAGTTCTGTCCTCCAAAGTCACAGCAAATCCAATTTTTTTTACCAAGACTCCTTTAAAAAAACACTAGAGCATAGCCATCCCATTTTCCCCCAGCTCTCCCCTCTCATGTTACATATCCTCAGTTCCCTCAGTGGTTCCTCATATTTCATTCATTGTCCCTTCAGTATCCCAGTCTATATGCTCATGAGTGAAAACACTGAATAGTGGCTCAGGCTCTGAAATCAAGTCATCTGTATTCACATCCTGGTTCAGCCACTTAACAGCTGTGTGACCCTAGGCAAGTCACTCAACCTCTCAATGCCTCCTCTTTACATTCTGGTAAAATGAGGATACCTATAATATCTACTTCACAAAATGGTTATAAGGATTCCTTCAGCTATGCATATGCCGTGCATAGAATAGTGCCCAGCACTTTCTAAGCACTACTGAGGGATGGCAATGGTTGGAATTACTATGATGGCAATCATCACGTTCTTGGAGGACAAAGGTGATGTCTTTCTCTGATCATTCTGTGCAAACGCCAGGAGAGGTCAAAGCTCAGTTATCACGAACACCAGAGACTACTAATCAAACAGAAACTCATGAGTTACACTAGAGGAACCTGGGAACCAGAATTTAGCCTAAACTAGAGAACCAGAAATTAGCCGATTTAGCATTTTGTCATCCAGTGACAAGGCCGCATGCAATTCCATCATACCTCATCTGCAGGGACTTGGCCTTCGTCTGCCACCATTTTCCTCAGGGCTGCCACTGTGCTGAGAATCGGCACGGCAAGGCCAACCCGCAGGAACCGCTGGCTCTTAGAGGGGAAAACCAAGGTGACACTCAAGAACCTGAAAAATAGGAAGGAGTCCACGACATTAAAGGACGGACATGGACTGTGGCCAACACCATTGACAGTGGGTCACATTCAGCACTTAGGCTAATCTCTGCTTCCAGGTCCGGTCACTGCATGTTAGGTACACTGTCACAAGGTAGCAGTGGAGAGCCAATTCTCTGAGGGTCTTTGGTGAGTTAAAAAGAAAAGGTATTTGATTAAGAATCAAAATAAATTCTGCGTCTCAAGGTTCTGTTTATTAAATAGGTAATCTTAACGAAAAACAAACTTCAAGTTTGAGAAGCAAAGCAGTCAAGCTTCTTTTTCAGTAGGATTCAACACAATTGATGATGCCTTCCTTTCCTTACTACAATTCTCCCTAGGTAATGGGACATACCGGACGCCTCTAATCCCACCTCCTACGCTCCCCACCCGTGTACCAGGCCTCATTCCTCCCACTCCTGTGTCTGCTGTTCTACAGTGCAGTGATTATTCACACAGCTAATTAACAGAGCTGAGATTTGAACACAGGTAGTCTGGCCCCAGAGTTAGTCGTCCTAACCAATATGCAATGCTGCGTCAAGCCAGGACTCTTAACTCACACCTACCGGTAGACATCCTCTGATGGTATCACTGGTGATAGGATAAGCCAGTGTAACATGTGTGGCATAGACGATCAGTAACACAGGAATTCAGAGCAAAAGGGAGATTAAGTTGTCAGGAAAGGCTTTATGAGGCTGTCATGGTCTTCCGCTGCATCCTCAAGATGCAGGATGTCAACAGAGGACAAGAGAGATGGTATTTGTGGAAGTGAGGAACACAAGGAAGAAATGCCACCCTCCCAATGACAGTGAAGGACACCATCTAGGAGCTCACTAACCTTCCATGATGGAGACATTGGCCAGTTGCCTTACAGTCACCTCCAAGCCCTGGGCTTCTGGAAGGCTGGCACCATGTACTTCTTACTGTTTTTTCTAAAGCTGGGCCTCACCATGATTGTTACCCCATCCTATCTCCTCTTTTCTTTTTTTCTCATCTGCTCCAACAATCCTTTCCCTTTTCCTTTGCTCCTTGGATAAACATTTTCCTACACCTTCATAAACAGGAAAAAGGATTTGGAAATACAGCAGGGATAAGTAGATGGTGACAGATTTTTTTCCCATTTGCCCATCTGACCGAGTGGTACTGATTGGCCCATGCCAGCTTCTAAATGGGCCAAAGACATAAGCCTGGTGCTGATAAACAAAAGCATTATTTGTAATTACTTCTTCAGTTAAAGATGGGACACTGTAACATTTCACTTCGTCACATTCCGTAACTGAAGGTCACCCAGCTATAAGGCTGGTTTCTACAGAACTATTGGCTGAGAAACAAAGGAGAGAAAATTGCAGCTGCAAGGCCAGAAGGTTCCCAATAAAAAGTAGGGATAGGGGTCCGGCCCAGTGTCTCAGGCGGTTAGAGCTCCATGCTCCTAACTCCAAAGGCTGCCGGTTCGATTCCCACATGGGCCAGTGGGCTCTCAACCACAAGGTTGCCAGTTCAATTCCTCGAGTCCCACGAGGGATGGTGGGCTGCACCCCCTGAAACTAAGATTGAACACGGCACCTTGAGCTGAGCTGCCTCCCAGATGGCTCAGGTGTTTGGAGCATGGGCTCTCAACCACAAGGTTGCCAGTTCAATTCCTCCTGTCCCGCAAGGGATGGTGGGCAGTGCCCCCTGCAACTAAGATTGAACATGGCACCTTGAGCTGAGCTGCCACTGAGCTCCCACATGGCTCAGTTGGTTGGAGCGTGTCCTCTCAACCACATGGTTGCCAGTTTGACTCCCACAAGGGATGGTGGGCTGCGCCCCCTGCAACTAGCAACGGCAACTGGACCTGGAGCTGAGCTGCGCCCTCCACAACTAAGACTGAAAGGACAACAACTTGAAGCTGAGCTGCGCCCTCCACAACTAAGATTGAAAGGACAACAACTTGACTTGGAAAAAAGTCCTGGAAGTACACACTGTTCCCCAATAAAGTCCTGTTCCCTTTCCCCTTATAAAAATCTTAAAAAAAAAAAAAAAGTAGGGATAGAAGTCAAGTTCACTGGCATGACGCTCACATACCTCGTCTGGCGCAAAGGGATAGGTAGTGACACACACAGAAAAGGATCAAAGGTGTTGCTCTGTTTCCGGCAGTGGGGACAAGTCAAGGAAGATCTGTGAGGATAAAGAATAGAAATTTAAGTTTAATCACATTTAAACAGTTTGGCAGTTGCTACTAAAAAGTTTAATATAGAATTACCATTGTAATTCCACTCCTACGTATATACTCCAGAAATTGAAAGCAGGTATTCCAACAAATACCTGTACACAAATACATGCTCACAGCAGCATCATTCACGATAGCCAAAGGGTGGAAACCACCCAAATGGTCACCAATGGATGAATGGGTAGACAAAATGTAGTGTATACACACAGTGGATTATTATTCAGCCGTGACGTCCTCACACACGCTACAACATGGCTGAAACTCAAAAACATTATGCTGTGTGAAGGAAGTCACACACAAAAGGCCACATGTTTTATAATTTCATTGACAGGAAATATATTACCCAGAATATATTCCAAAATATAAGGGACTCCTGGATAAGAAATCCTTTATCCTAAAATCTACATTAACTTCCTTGGGAATGTGGAACCGTACCCCACAAGCAGTCTGTGCTTGCACCACAAAATAGACCGAGGGTCAGTCAGCGAGGAAACCGGAGCTGCTATCAGAACCAGGTTTTCTGACTTTGCTTGACTGTTGAACAGACAAACCAGAAAAAAATAAAGTAAACAGGGACAAGCAAGATACCCTGAGGTTTTCCGGGTGCTGCCCAAAGCGACCCTAAGGGACCTGCTCACAGAAAGTCAGTTTGCTTGGATGCAAGTTAAGAGAACAGCAACCACGATTTTAGAAAACAGACCTGAGTATTTAATGTTCAACCCCTCTCACTGCCGCTGATAAATTTCCCTGTGGGAAAACCATGGTAATGTTTTCGTAAAAAAATGGCGTTCAGACATCAAGAGCCAGCCAGCAGGGGGACCCAACACTGTGGGGGTCTCCTCTGCCACCCTGTTTCTCTTCCAATCCTCCCATTTTCACCTATTGAGTACCTAAACATAACAGAGGCTTGAAGGATGTATTTTTGTCCTTAGGAAATTTCCAAATCCCTGTTTCACATTTCAGCAAACAAATGAAAAGGAATATTTTTCTTTGACTGATTTTTTTTTTTCTTTAAACCTACTAAAACTAAGTTAGGCTGCATTTTTCTTACAGAGTTACATCATATTAAACTGGAACAGGGCTCAGGGAGAGGCCTTTATATTGAACCACGAATCTCTGTCAGGGAGCAAGAGATGTGTAGTTTGGAAAAAAACATACAAGGGTCTAATTTTATATTTAAAGAATGAAGAAAACACGGTTTTCACAATACACTACAGAAAGGAAGTGAAGTACACCTGTTTCTGAAAGGATGAGAAATGAGGACAGAGTGAGTGGGACCAACAAATCAGGAAGAGAGAGGGGCAGCATCACTTTTACAGAAACCTCTGGAAGTTACTAGGCTCCAGCTATCTCACATGTAGCCTGAGAGTTGCTTTAGTCCTTGCCATCCCTTCCAGAGCATTCGCAGTTCTGTCCTATTTTCCCCCAAACACTCACAGAGCAAAGGGACAGAAAATCACCCCACTGCCCTTTAATCACCCATCTCCCTAAGGTGGTCATTCTCCTTGTTTCCTGGCTTCTGTTACAAAGCCAACCTAATCAGCAGCTACTGAACCTCAGCACTTCTCTTTGCTTTCCACCAGTTACAAACACCCAGAAATAAGACCCAGGCTTTGACACTGCACATGTCATCACTCTGATCTCTCACTGCTGCCAAATACACATTTCACACCTCAAACCTGGCCAGCTTCACCTGCTTATTGGACAGTGAAACTGACATCTACGCCACCAGAAGCAAGATGTCGCCTCTCCAAGGTCTGTTCTGAGAAAGCCTTCTAAAGCATACTCTGCCTAAAAGGGAATGCTGCCTGTGATGGGGACCAGATTAGACTTTCTGTGAATAAAGCTATTAATAACACGCAGAAATAAACAAATACATGCACGCCCATGCGTACACGCACTCCCTCCTCTAGGCAAAACTCCAATAGAGCAACAATCTTGGTTATTAAACTTGCAGGTGTTTTAGGTTGTGGTCATAATCATATAGAATAGCTAATTATTTTTCCTCTAGTCCATATCTCCAGCACCCTAATACTATCGCTCTTTCCCTGTTCCAGCCAAAGTCAAACACACAGCCCCCTAAAAGGGGGGGGAAGGAAGATGGAGGTGGGAGAAAGTGAACAGGGTCCTCTCAGTTAACTCATAATACCTCTTCCGGCTTTCAATTTTATAAAGAAGGCTGATACCAGGGCAACTTTGCATTCCAGGCAAGCCCTCTGTCGTGCAGGACGGCCTGCAGGGTCTAAGCTCCCGCTCCCCACATAAGAACGCAGGATATGGTGAGGCCAAAAAGGAACACCCACGGAGCCATAGATAGGGGAGTCAAACCAATATATTCTCGCTGGCGGCTGGGCTGGAGGAACAGGAAGCAGGAGCCACACTATCTGCAACCTGCTGTCCACTTCTCTGCAATCTGTGACCCGCACTCCACCAAGCTAGATGCAATCCGCTCTTGCTAGCTCAGCCACCATCTTCTTGCTAGCCCCCATTCTCTCTACTAGCATAGCCATGGCAGTTATATTAGTGGCCAATGGCTCACTGGTTACAGCTGATGGCCAACTAGCCACAACTGATGGCCATCCAATCACAGTTAATGGCCATTTACTACCTGAGCCAGCACCTTTCTATGTGAGACCGACAGCCTGGAAACTGCTTTCCGGGGTTCTGTCCCCACACCCTCCCAAGTGGAGAAAAGGCTGAGGTGGGCCGGGCCAGCAGCACCACTCAGAGGTACCAGCGTGGAGCTGGCTGTCACTGACTGCCACAGAAAATCACTTCTCAGACCTCAAAAGTCCTAGCCTGATGGGCATCCCTAGAAATTATGTTTTCTTTACTATAGATTATTAGGCACAAAGCAGATATTTTTAGCTGTCATCAGTACTTTTTTTTGTTTTAGCATGAACACCTTGCTTCTTACTCATCTTCGTATGGTAATCTACCCAAAGGGCACTGGCAGTCCTTAATATCTGATTGGCTCAAATGTCAATTCCTCAGGAATCCTCTCCTGGCTCACCCTGTACCCGTCAGGCACTTGGTGATATTGTGATTTTAATAAGAAATATATATTTGCTCTCCGCACCTGCTCCTGGCACAGAGCTCCCAAAACCCTTGACATTTCCCAAGTCATAAGAGCAAAAATAAAGGTGAAAGGAACATCTTTTATTATTTGTAACAAGCCCCTTACTACCACACCTGAGTGATGTTATTGAGGTGATTTTTGGAAAGTTGGTAGATAACCATAGGACAGGGCTGGTTGCCAGGGTAAAGAACCATGTCATTAGATGGTTGGAACTTTCAGCTCCCCTCCCCCACACCTCCTGAGAAAGGGAAGGGAGCTAGAGGTTGAGTTTATCACTAATGGCCAATTATTTAATCAATCACACCTATGTAATGATGCCTCCATTAAAAACCCTAGCCGAAGGGGTTTAGAGCGCTCCCAAGTTGATGGACACAGAAGTGCTGGGAGGGAACTTGCCCTGAGAGGACACGAAGCTCTGCTCCCCTTCCCACACACCTTGCCCTGTGCTTCTCTTCCATCTGACTGTACCTGAGTTGTATTCTTTTGTAATTAACCAGTAAACAGCTAAGTAAACTGTTTTCCTGAGTTCTGAGCTGCTCTAGCAAACTATGGAACCTGAGGAAGGGGTCATGGGAACCTGCAATTGACAGCCAGTAGGTCAGAAGCCCATGTGACAACCAGGGACTTGTAAATTGGTGTCTGGTGGGGAAACAGTCTTGTGGGACTGAGTCCTTAACCTGTGGGGTCTGATGCTATCTCCAGGTAGAGTGTGTCCGAGTTGAATTGTAGGACACTCGGTGTCTGCAGAGAATTGCAGAATTGCTTGGTATAGGAAAAACACCCACACTTCTGGTGTCAGAAGTACTATAAGTGTGGTAGTAATAAAGAGCAGTGTAAGAAAACAAGAGTTTTTTTCCTCTTTCGTACCTGTAACGTGCACTTCAAAGCACCCTCAATTTTGCCTTCAAAGCACTCACCAGACATAACTATATAAAAACCCCAGAGTCACCCTGTCTTCTCATCTCTCCCACAGTCTCCCCACCCCACACCCTTAAACTCATTAGCAAGTTCTGTTGACTGCACCCAAAACATGTTCCCCACTCTCCGTCTCCACCACTACCTCCAGGGGCCCAGCCACCATCATTCACCGCTGGGACGAATGCAAGACATCAGCTGCTGCTTCGGCTTCCAGTCTTGCCTCCCTTCATTGCCCATAACAATTAGCATCACCTCTTAAATTGGTAACGAGACCACACCCTGCTTTAAATTTTGCAGTGGCTTCCTGTGCCCTTTAGACTAAACCCCACACTTGGACTGGACGCCTGTAGTACAACTCCCCATCCACCTCTCCAGCCTAACTCCCCACCCCCCACCCCTCACTACTTGGCAATTCTCTGTTCCTTGAACTTGCCGAGATCATTCCCACCTCAGGCCCTTTGTCTTTGCTATTTCTTCTGCCTGGAATACCCTGTCCCCAAGTATTTGAATGGCTGACTCCTTGTCACTCAGTTCTCAGCTCAAATGTCCCCTCTGAAAAGAAGCCTTCCCTGCCCACCTTATCTCAGGTTGGCTGCCTCCTCCACCTCCCAGGTTACACCTTATCATTTCACCTAACACTGTGGTAAGTCGTTTGTTGACGTGTGTTTTATTATCTAACACCTCCCCAATAGAATGTGAGCTCCATGAGAACAGGCGCTGGGTCTCGTTCGCAGCTCAATTCCCATCACCTAGAAGAGAAGCTGGCACATAGTAGGCATGAATGAACTATCTAGAAAATAAATGGATATATTTAATTAGTGTTTCTCTCTCATGGGCAAGGAATGATTATGTTCTTCATTATAACCAGGGGACTAAGCACAATATCAGATGCTCAGATATTTGAAAGAAGAGTAAGAACAGAGTATGTGTGGACAAGAGAGGAAGAGGGTGGAGAGAATGGAATGAGTGGAGAAATAAGTGAATTTATTGTACAAGGACACCAATGAGTGGTACCTCGTGGCAATCACTGGTGACCCTTCCCTGCTCTCTAACATGCCCTCACCTTGTACTCTCTTTTCCCTCCTTCTATGTGTTCTTCTTTCTCCTTGATTCTTTTCCTGTCTCGTTTTTGTTTCAAACAGTTGTGCTTTGGGCATCTGAAGATAGACAGGTGCTCTCTAAGTAGCTTTCATGGCTAAAAAGGTCAGTAGCCACGAAATCTAAGTTTCCTCTATGCATACCTTACAGCACATCACCACACCTCTCAGGAAGTAAGTGGGTCTCTCTTCATGTACAACAATGAAGCATGGGATCGTTTAGAAGAGATTTTAATTACCCAATACACTAAGCAACCAAGAGCAGGAGTGGAGTGCCCCCCGGTCTTTCTGGCTGTCTCTGCAGGGTCTTCCCCTTGCCTCCCTCCCCAGTGGGGTAGGGAGGGGGAGAACTTTCTCAAGTGCTATGGATTTTCCACTCCAATGGAAAATAGCTTTGGCATCTTTGCAAAGTGCTTCAGAGACTAGTTGGTCTTCCTAAAAAAAAAAAAAATCGCCTCAAAGACAGGGATCATGTCCAATTTATTTTATTGGCGATTACTGAATATAACATAAATCCTAAATCAGGACAGTTTCTGGGCAATTTTAAGTGATCTCCTCCTTCCCAAACAAAGAATGCAAATGCCCAAAAATTAACTGTTAATTTATTTGAAATGAATAAGAGAAAAAGATACAAAAGAGGAGACCCATGAAAAATACAGCAGAGCAAAGGAAAGGGAAGAGTGATCCAGAAGACTCGGAGAAAAGCACACCTTTGAAAATGATTTAATGCAACATGCGGAAGAAAAACACAATTTTAAAAACAGTTTGATATCCATAATAGAAAACAAAAGGGCAGAGCTTCTGCACAACTGAAGTGGCAGCAGAATATCACAAGAAAAGAACAAGGTAAGAGGGAAAAGCGACCAAAGAAAAAGAATCACAAAGAAAACAAAAGCCGGACTTACGCTTCTGAGATCAAAGGTCAAACCCTGGTTCCACAAATTACTATGTGTCCTCATGAAAAGCCCACCCTCCCAGCTTGTTACTCATCTCCTGGTGCTCTTGAAAGGATTCCATTTTGGGCACAGCATGTCACTTAGAGGGGGTTCTCTGTAACAAAAGCTCCCTCTAAATCCTGATCGTTGTGCTTATGCCACTTCTTTTTTTTGTTTTGTTTTGTTTTATTTTTGTTTTTCTTTTCTTTTTTTTTTTTGCTTATTCCACTTCTAAGCGAGAATTTCATTCTTGTTGAAGATGTTCCCACCCATTCAATCCTATTTATCCCTCAGAGCTCATCAAAAGGCACACCTCCTCCCAGAAGTCTTGGATTTCTCCCCTTTCTGACTTCTCACTGCAATTAGTGCTTTCATTAAAACACTGCAATATTTCAAAATATTCTGTCTTACATGAATCTCTGAACTGTCAGATATAAAAGCCTAAAGAGAACTTTTCCGAAGTCGAAGGCTGTGCAAGTGTATATTTTTTATATTCTCCAGACTGCTGGAAAATCTTGCACTCATAATAACTTGTTAAACTGGGCTTTCTAGCTATAAAGAATAAAGAGGAAGGGTCTCACCAGCTTTCCAAAGACTGCCTGCTGGGCAGCTCCACCTCCACAATCGTACCACCCCTCTCTGGGAGAGATGGAATGCCCAGAAACCAGTAAGAAGGAAAAGAATACTAAAGGTCGGAGACCATAGGAGTGAGTGGTTAAATGGGATTTCTAGTGGGAGAGAGATGGTGTTTGTTGTTTTTGCTGTATTGTAATCTCAGGGTAAACCTGGCCATAGGAGGCTGGTTACCAGCATATACGTTCGCTGAACTCATTCTTACCTATATTGTGCTTGAAAGTGGCTTTGCACAAAGCTTTGACCTAGAGAAAGCTGAGCCGATGGTGACAGGAGGTTCTCAGAGGTTTTACTGGCTTCAGGCTGAAGCTGCAAAATAATGAGGAAAGGAAGCAAATTAGACACACCTCCCATCAGTCCACTGCTTCCAGACCAAGAAGCTTTGGCTTCCTCCTGGGTCCACATCACCCATTTCTGGGCCTGAACTCTGCAGAACCTGGACCTTCAATGTTGCCTGTACCATAATTCCTTCAATCTCTTGACTTCCCAAATTCTCTACGAAGGAGAGAATGTGTTGAAAGAGCAGAACTGAAGCGCGAACACTCACATGTACTCCCCCAGCCTCAAAGACTGCCTCTGGATTGACTACGCTGTTCTTTATCTCCATCCAGCTGGGCCTCTTGTCTACATGGCTCCTGGACATTATACTTGGGTGCGCTGCCGTGACTTCAAACAACTCCACACCAAATCTTCCCAACTCCTACCTACTGAACTGTTTCTGTCCACATTCGCCAGTGGGCCAGTCTTCACACGACCACCATCTTTCTCAGACAAACCACCTTAGAGTAACACATAAGCCTCTTTCACTCCACACAGCAATCCTATTGTAGCCTTCTCTGCTTTCCCCTATGTATTAGTTTCCTGTTGCTATTGTAGCAAATTACCACAAGCTGGAGGCTTCAAACAACAGATATTTATTCTCTCACAGTTCTTGACACTAGGCATCCAAAATCAGTATCACTAGCCCAAAAGCAAGGTATTGGCAAGGCCGCACTCCCTCTGGACACTCCTTGCCTCTTCTAACTTCTGGTGGCGACGGGAATCCATGGTTTGTGGCCACATGACTGCAGTCTTCAAGGCCAGTATCTTCAAAGATCCAGGAAAAAGGAACATATGTGAAGTGTTTGAGCTGAAGGGTATTGATGTCTGAATTTTAATTTAAGATGCATCAAAAAAATAAGATGAGGGACAAAAAGGATAGAACGATGAGTGGACAGAGGTGAATAGGTGAATAAATATGTGATTAAAGCCATTTTAGTAAAATACAAATTATAGAATCTAGGTGGTAGGTATGTGGTGTTCATTGTATAACTAGCTCAACTTTTCCATATGTTTGAAACCTTCCATAATAAAATAGTGGGACAAATATTCAGAATGGTCACTCTTATTTGTCCTACTATTAATATTATATTAAGCCCAAATTTGACCAGAATACAGGCTGTGCAAAGGGAAGTGGAAAACAGGGCTGGAGAGAAAGTCTGGAGCCACATTGGGTGAGGCCTTCAGTATCTTAAAGACCACCTGGTTCAGTAAACAGCATAGCACCAGGGTTAAAAGTTAGACTCTGGAGTCAGACTGTCTGGGTTCAAATCCCTGCACTGGCACTTAGCTGGTGGGGTTACTCAACCTCTGATCCAGCTAAGTAACTCACCTAATCTCTTTGCTCCAAGGTTTCCCAACCATAATAAAGGGATACTGAAGGATAATACCTATCTGATAGGGATCTTTTGAGATTCAAAGAGTTCGTATATATAAAACACTTAAACAGTACTTACTGTGCCAGCCACAGTTCTAAGTGTTCGTCGGTGTTGTTGCACAATGGGGAGTATCTGATGGGTTTTGAAACTAGTGGTAGTTACATTCACAGAGAGATGCTTTCACTTGACAGACATGCATAGGATGAAGGAAGGTAAATCTGGAGTTAGGACACAGATTAGGAGGCTCAAGGCCCAGGTCACAACAGGGTAAACTAGAGTAGGTGCTGGGAAAATGAAGAGGGAAATACTCAGACATCCATGTGTGTATGTGGCTCATAACTGAGCACCAGGGGAGCAGGAGGAGAAAAAGGGAGGAGATAAACAGGACCAACTCCAAGCTTCCAGTCTGGTGCCTGGAGGATGAATGCCTGTTCCACTGACGGAAGAGTCAAAAGAAGTGGGTCAGGGAAGGGTATGCCGAGTTTGAAGGTTATCCACATCCAACAGTAAATAGACGAAGGGCTCAGAGGAAAGAGAACTTGGATGTAGGACAGTCAGGGGTATTTCTGGCTGCCCAGGATTCACTCCTCTTCTTTGGTAGAGAGCCCCTTTGGCAACATTGAATCCAGCCCAGGGGAGATGGGGAAGGCTCTTCAATCAGGAGTCCTGCTGTCCCTTACCAATGGACAGGCACATGACCCAGGCTACGCCAATGAGATGTTCCTGCCTTACATGGGAATGGGAATCCTGAACAGACTGACCCAAAGGCTAAGAACAGTGATTCTAACAGCAGCATCCAGGCCAGAGCAGTTCCTGCCATTGAGACAGCTCCACCCTAGAGCTGTCTGGTTCTCGAAGGTTCCAAGACTGGTTCTTCAGCCTTCCCTTTGATCATGCATGCTGTCCCTTGGCCTTCTCATAAGTTCCCTTCTTTGAGTCAGCTGAAGACCTCACAATGATAGAGGCTGCTTCTGTAGCACACTGGGAGCGGCAGTGGATGGGATCACCCAGGAATGGGGTATGGAAAGAGGAAATCCTGAACAAGGCTGGGGTGAGAAGCCCCAGAGGGTCATTCACAAAGCAGGGACTGTCAGGTCAGACCAGGCTGCTCTACTCTGCTAGCCAAGTGACCCTGGACATCTCTCTGAGCCTCGTTCCACATCTAAAAGGAACAGGACTATCACAACCACCCTATGGGGCCATCGTTAAAATAAAAAATGATGTGTGTATCCTGCCTGGCACATAGTAGGTGCTTAATAAATGCCAGCTTCCTGGTCCTCTCCCCAGTCTCATCCCTTTCTTCATTCTGCAAGAGTGCCGCTTTCTGTGAGATAAACTGCCAAAAAAGATTGCTTCTGTGGTACTCTCTATAGGATAGTAAAAATATGCCCTTTTTGTGAGATGAAAACATTTGAGAATCATTACAGTTACAGCGAAGAAAGTAGTCCTTATGTTTTCTATTCCAGTTTCAATAAATCTAGCTAGATGGCTTTCATATGTTTTGAAACAGAAATAACCTCAAAAAAGAAAAATTGTTCACTTACGCAAAGGGATAGTCCCTTTCCTTCTTGGAAAGGGAAAATGAAGTTTCGTGCCAAATAATCCCCACAGCCCTGCTCCTGCCCTTCAAGTGTTGGCAGCCAGGCCTCCACAGGTGGCCCAATTATCTGAGAGCAAATTTCAGAAGAGCCTTTGAGCCCAGACAGAGAAAAAGATCTTTTCTGGTTTCAATCAGGTCAAATTAAAAGCCAGGCAAGCTTCTCTCTGGCCAACAACCACTTCTGTTCTTGAACACGCTTGGCCCATTAAAGAAACAGAAAGTAGCCAGCATGGCCAAGAACGCTGAGTGAGGGGCAGAGGAGCCTGTAGTCAGACTGCGTGGTTGACAGGCCCCCGCAGGTAGGGCCCTGTCAGCCATATAGGAGTCTGGAGTTTGTTCTAAGTGCCACAGGGAGCCACTGGAGGGATTTAAGCAGGAGAGTGACATCAGCTTATTTCCTTTGTGAAAAGATTGCTCTGGCTACAGTGTGGACAGCATTTAGTAGTGGGGCATACTGGAAATTGGAAGACCAATTATGGCTCTTGAAGTTGTTATGAACAATTATTGGCAGAGCCTCTTGGCTTAAATAAACTCAATGTCATCTTAAAGAAAGGTTTGGGAGTGGTGCACCATAGTTGGGAGCAACCGCTCTCACCGGAAAGGGGGAGTGCTTTTGCCCTCCAGGGGACATTTGGCAATATTTGGAGACATTTTTTGGTTATTAATCACAACTGGGCGTGCCACTGGCATCTACTGGGGTGCTACAAATGCTACAATGCTCCCACAACAAAGAATTGCCGGGCCACAAATGTCAAAAGTGCTAAGGTTAAGAAACCCTATTCTAGAGTTGCATTTCCTAGATGGATCCTGGCTCTCCCACTTACTTGCTATATGACTCGGGGCAAGTGACTTAACCGCTCTGTGAGCCCTGTGCCTTTTCCTGCTACTAAGGGACGAAGAGGAAGATTGAAAGGCAATTTAGAAGGCTGATGGTCCTTCCACTTTCCAGGTAGGAAGAGCTGCCTGGCACAGGCAGGGAGCAAGAGGGGAAAACAGAAGTCTCTTCCTATGAAACCAGCAGAAAGAGGCGGCACAGGTTTCCTCTCACCCCTGGTGGGGAACTGAGAAGGCACGAGACACTCATGATAAGAAAAGGGATCCAGCCTGCTGGCTTTGAAATGGACAGACTCAGGTTCAATTCTATTTCCCCCAAGTAGAAATTGAGTGACCTTGGGCAACTTACTTAACCTTTTAGGTAGGTCCAAAAGTAATTGAGGTTTTTGCAATTATTTTCACCCTTTTAAGCCGCAATTACTTTTGCACCAACCTAATAAATTCCCATTAACTATAAAATATGAGCTATCCTTACAAATATTAAAACATGATAACTACTGAATTGATTCAACCATTCAAGAGTTTATTGAGTGTCTCCTGTGTTATCAGGAGTAAAATAAATCATGAAAAACGTCAAGTTAGATGCATCGCACATAAATACTCGATAAACAGTATCTTTTTTTCTTTTTTCTTTTTTTAAATATATCGTTCTGATTTCAAAATGTGTTCTCTCTAAGATTATGGCATACACAGTATAGTGGACATGTTTATTGGCTCAGCATTCCTTTCTTTGGGGAAGCAACCCAGCTAGCACCTAAAAAAGTTCTCCTTGGCCTTGTGATTGGATGGAGTTCACCCTTCCCCCCAACACACACACACACACACACACACACACACACACACACACACGTTCATGTGACCCAGGTGTGCCCAATCAGAATATGGCATTCTGCTGGCCACCGACCCAGCAATGGGCATGTGAACCACTCTGGGATAATCACACTCTTCCCTGGGCATTTTCCTGGAATCCCAGGTATTAAAGACCATGTGAGCATTGCAGGGGCCCTTGTTGCCCCCATGTGAGCAGAGCTAGTCTGAGGATGAAGCCAGAGACAAGAGATAGAGAGCCAAAGAGCTGGTACCATCCTCTGAGTCCTTGGATGCAGGCTTACCTGACGCTGGTATAACCCTGGGACCTGCACAGTATAAAAGCCAATAAATGCCTTTCCCTTAAGTTGAGTCAAGTTAAATTGATGTCACTTGCAATTAAAAGGGCCTGAATAAAATACACAGAAAATCACTATACATAAAAGAAAAATCACCCATAATCTCACAAGCCAGAGAAACCACCCTAACCTTTGAATGGGTGGTCCTCCCAGGTTCCGCTATGGTGAGGTTTTTGCTTTGTTGCATTTGTGTGTTTTGTGGATGACTGGGGTGGTTCTTCTTAAAATAAGAAACTAGACTTTCAAGCCAGACCCTCTTGGACTTGAATACTGACTCTGTCCCTTCTCTAGCTGTGTTGCTTTGGGAAGGTTACCCAACCTCTCTGATTCTTGGTTTACACATATATAAAACAGAGAAAATAACCCTAGCACCACTCCATAAATGATACTTGTTACTCATACTGTGTATAACACTCTGAGATGTGATCCAAAGAGTACTCTGTACAACCATTACTTCCTTTGTTCCATGTATCTGGCAACTTGCTATATTGGGCAAGAGGACTTGTTTTTGCAGCTCCGTCAAACTCTTAGCTTTTAATTACATTA
The DNA here is from genome assembly GCF_964194185.1 of Rhinolophus hipposideros. Classification (NCBI taxonomy): domain Eukaryota; kingdom Metazoa; phylum Chordata; class Mammalia; order Chiroptera; family Rhinolophidae; genus Rhinolophus; species Rhinolophus hipposideros. Next base: position 8,796,233 of record NC_138066.1, read on the forward strand.
TTTTGTTGTTTAAAATGGGTCTATTCTTATTGAGACACATATAGTTCTGTTCGCCTTTTCTTAAAGTCGCAACTTGTCATTTTAAAAGAGAAAGAAACACAGATAAGAGCTGGCTATGTGGACAAGTTAAAAATAATGACTCAGCTTCCTAAGCCATTCATTCTTTTTCTTTTTTAATAAAAATTGTATACATTTAAGGTATATAGTATGATAATCTGATATACACATACATAGTGAAATGATTACCACCATTCAACTAATATAGCCATCTCTTCACGTAGTTTACCTTTTGTGTGTGTAGTGAGAACACCTGAAATCTACTCTTAGAAAATTTCCACTATTATTAACTAGTCCTTATGCTGTACATTGGCTCTGTAGACTTAACTCATCCTACATGACTGCCACTGCCATCATCCTTTATTCCTCTAGAATGATGGCCTTCAAGTAAATAATGAAAGGAGGGGAAGATGACAGTTGACAGACTGAAAGACTTCCAAAGGGCTTTTTAATTGACGCATGAGTGGGATGGTAATAAAGTGTCCAGATTTAAAACAAACAAACAAAAAACTGGGAAAGCAGTTCTTGTAGCTGCATCTGGATCAGTTTAGAGACACATCAAGAGGAATGCATGACTGATTGATTTCCAAAGCTTACGGTACATTTTTTAAATTACAGCAGCTTATTCACGGATGCTGTTCTAATAGCTTCGCTCACTCACGGTATGATAACTTCCCTTGCCTTCACTTTCTTAATGAGAGATAAAAAGATAGCATTAGAGCAGAACCCATCAGCGATCTTTATTTAGCAAAGCCCATAGAGAACAGAGCTGACGTATCAATTAAATGTGGCTACTACAAATGATTGTAGTGCTTTCTTACTCCCAAAGGTTTGAAGTTTCATCAAAATCTGGGAATGCTAAGTGAGTACACACATGTAAAAATGCACACATCCATCCTGTGTCTTTAGGGGGAAAAATGGGGATTGCTACCCTGTAGGATAGGTCACTGAGAAAGCCATGGTAGAGTTAAAATGCCACCATCATAAGCAATGGTCGTCATGGCCTCAGATAGCACACAAATGCACAGAATGTTGACAAAAATGAGATGTTTCCAATTTTAAGCCAAAAGGAAACCCTATTCACTATATCACTGAGATTAGAGAAGAAGGAAACGCAGCGGGAGGAAACGTATTGTCTGCAACAAACAGAGCTAAGAGAAAGAAGAGACAAGAACAGGAAACAGCGCTGTGTGTACAGAATACACAGAATCTAAGAATCTGAATTTGAAGATTCAGTTTTGAGGAGTTGGGCGGGAAGAAAAGAAAATCAAATACAGTGTGTAGTTTTGAGAGTGACCGACCTTCTCGGACCCTGGCCCTCGGTATAAGCCCTCCAAGTCCTCATGCACACGATCCAGCAACCAGAGCAGGAACTCCAGGGCATCGTGCTGGGAATTGCCTTGGAACTGAGAGCCGTACTTGGAAACAGCATTCTGAAAAGAAAACCAGAGGGTCAATTTGGCCCTTCCAATAACCAAATAAGGGCCTATAAGCTCCAGGTCTACCAGTGGTCACTCTTCAGCCCAGACCTGGGATGACAACACGGAAACAATATGGAGTGAGAAATGGTCTTTCCTACTAAAGCCTCCCTTTTGGGGCAGTGTCCCAGATGCCACAAGGGTTTTCTGTATAGGTGAAGGTACCTTTTTTTCCAGACTACTGATGTATGTTCTGGCCTTTGAAAACCCACAGGGTTGTCTCTGTTGAATATTTTGATTCTGTTGACCATCCATCCTCCCTGAAGCTCTTGTCCCTTGATTGCTCCGGCACATGCTCCCTGGCCCCCTTCCTTCCATCTATTTCCACACCATTTGCCTCTGTTCATCCCGCAGGGGGGACAGCTTCTTGCCTTACCCTCCCCCTCAGTGATTTCATTCACTCCCACAGCATCAACTCTCTCTCTTTGCAAATGACCACCCGGCGTGGTGAAGCGGACTTCCTTAAACACCGGGCATGAAGCTCCTTCACAGACTCTTCTACTGTGTGTGAAATCCAAGTGTAAACTTCGCTTTCTGTGGTTAGACCACAAAATGTTTGATCATTTTCAACCTACATTCTTTTAATAAATATTCACTGAGTGCCTACCACATGACAGGCACCATTCTCCAGATTGGGGACACAACAGTGAACAAAACAAACAGGACCCCCTGCCCTCCAGACACTTATATTCCCTGCGCCTCCCACACAGTCCTGTTCAATTGTGTAACAACTTTTGTCATTTTCTGTATAAATGCATATTGCAGCTTTTTAAAAGTTTATGTCAAAAGGCAATATATATATACACATACTTTTGAAAAGGAATTCAAAATATAAAAAAAGGCAGGAATGAAGAGCCTTCCTTGTACTTGGCCCCTATCCCTGTAGACCCCTCCCCAGAGACAGGTCAACTGTCAGTTTCTTAAGCATCTTTCCAGGGACTTTTTTTTAATTCATGTGCAAGCATGAGCATCTGCGTGTAAGTGAATCCCCTTGTCTGTGTGTGTGCACACAGTACATATGGTTGGTTATCCCACCCCGAGACTGCAGAGCCAGGCATCAGGCCTCGTGGCACCCAGGCCTATGTTCCGCTCATGCCCGCCAAAGGGAACAGTCTGAGTAAGGAGGCGGACCCACGCGGGCCTCACCACTGCCCATCAAACCCGATGGCCTGAGCGTTATTCTTTTTCTTTCTTTTACTCTTCTCTTGGAATTTAAAGGAAACTTCAGGATGAGATGAAGCAAAATCCAGGATTTAATTAATTGAAATGCTAGTTCTGAGTCTACCATGTTTCCCTGAAAATAAGACAAGATCTTATATTAATTTTTGCTCCAAAAAACGCATTAGGGAATGTCATCCTGAAACCATGCGAGGGCTTATTTTCTGGTTGGGTCTTATTTTGGGGGAAACATGGTATATGTCTCAATCACACTTGTCTGGTTCACTGGAGGGTCTAGTTCTCCCAGGCTTCTCTGCATGTAGTAGGACGGCCAGATTTAGTGAACAAAATGAATAAGCAATAAACAATGAATAACGTTCATAGTATAAGTTTGTCCCATGCAATATCTGGGATACATTTATACTAGAAAGTTGTTGTTTATCTGAAAGTCAAATTTAACTGGGCATCACGTATATTACCTGACCACCCTACTCCCCAGGTACCCTAAAACCTATATCCTTAGTACCAATATTCGTTCCTGGCAGAGCAGCCAGCCCCACCAAATTGAAATCTCTAAAATCAGCTCTTCCTCTTAAGGTCAGTTTACCCCTTCAGAATTCTCTCTCACACACACTTCAGTCAGTGGCCAAGCATTCTGGATTCTGCCCCGCCCCTTCAGGAGAGTTCCATTCCCACTGCTGAGTCCTAAGTACTGCTACCCACCTGACAATACCCACCTATAAAGGAGCCCAGCCCCGACAATCTCCCCCTGCCAACCCACTGCCTGCACGGCAAGACAGACCCATTTTCCTACAGCCCCAGTGGATAACGCCACGTCCCTACTCCAAACTCTTCCTGGCTCTCTAACTCACTCCCTAATAGTCCAAACCCCTTCTCTGGTCTGGCACCATCCAGGTACCTCACCACTTTTCTCATGTGTTTCAAAGCTCCAGCCACTCAGGTGGCCCCAAACATACTTCCCCACTTCAAAAATCTATACCTTTATTGTTTCTTCCTTCCGAGTGACCATTCCTCTCCTGTCAATCATGCTAAATCCTTAAAGACTGACACGCTTTTCATGGTAGCCTGGCTACAAAACCTTTCCAGAAAGAATTTGACAACTTCAAGCTGATAGGCAAAACAGGGCCTTAAAAATGTCCCTGGAAATAAACAGTACAGTTGACCCTTGAACAACACAGGTTGGAATTGCATCGGTCCACTTATACACAAATTTTTAAAAATAAATGCTGTTAGTGTATTTTCTCTCATGATTTTCTTTTCTCTGGCTTACTGGATTGTAAGAATACAGTATATAATACATATAACATACAAAATATGTGTTAATTAACAGTTTGTGTTACTGTTGTGGTGGTTTCTGGTCCGCAGGAGGCTATTAATAGTTAAGATTTTGGGGCGTCAAAAGTTATACTCAATTTCTGACTGCACAGGGTTGGGGGGGAGTGTCAGTGCCCCTAACCCCAGCATTGTTCAAGAGTTAACTATAATTGGGGGATTTAGATTAAGGAATGAGAGATACAAGCAAAGCTATCTCTAAGTATCAAAATTATCAGGGAAAAACTTGTGGCACATTCATATTAGATGGCCTTAAAAATTATGCTTGAGGAAATACTAATGAGAAAAGAAGTGATCCTGTCATTAAAAAAAATGCAAACATATTTTTCTGAGATTGTTTTATATATATTTGTAGATAGGCAAAGACCAGAAAATATATGGCAAAATATTAATAAATGGCTATCATAGGATAGGACCATGGGTGGTTTTTTTCATTCTCATTTGAACATTGCAAAAAAAAAAATTTTTTTTTGTAGTGAATATTGTTCTTTATTGGTCTTTTTCCAATTGTAATAGTATCTGGCAGGTGTTTTCCAGAAGATTTTTTATAATGTAACCTATCAGTTCCTACAGAGGACATTCCCATAGAAAGTCTATTGAAATGTGACTAAAAATGCATTAAAGCTAAATTCTAACTTGAGAGGCAAATGCGGAAATATTTGGTATTTCTAGCCTACAACGTAGCATCACTCCATCCATGTGTGTCTTCTCTCAAATATTTATAATTTTTAACATATTTCTTATTAAAATTATTCCTAGTTATTTCATACTTCTGGTTGTTTTCACGAATGAAATCTAATTTTTATAGTGTTCTAACTGGTTATTACTTTTTCTTTTTATCTTGTATCTGACCTCATTAGTGATAGTGGTAATTATAAAATATGGATTTCTAGGGCCATTTGGTAATTTTCTTTCTGTTCAATATTTTTGACTCCATTTCCATTTTATGTCTTACTGTTTCGTCAAGAACTTCCAAAACATAAGTGTGATGAAAGCATCCTGTGTTTTAAAAAGCAATTCCTCTAGTACGTCACTTGAGGCATACTCTGTGTCTAAAATCATAGGTCTAAAATGGACATATAAGCACATAAGCACATAAGCTTTAAGCACATAAGCTAAGGTAAATCCTAGACAGCTGAAATCCTTAATGTAACCATAGAAAAACTAGAAACACATAAAATAGAATATTTATCAACGGTGTAATACAAATAAATCTAAAACTTCCAGTATTGGGATAGGGAGAGAAGAGAGTTTGGAGAAAACATTTGCAGGAAATACAAGGATTGAAGAACTTATAGAAACAAGTAAAAATAACATTAAGACAAAGGCAGATTGGATAGACAAACGACATAAATAGATGATTCCAAGAGCAGTCTTACAACTAGCAAGAAGTGTGGAAAAATCATATACCTCCTAATCAAAAAAAATAACAGAAATCATAAAAACAAAGTAAAATGGTGTTTTTCAGGGCCTGAGGGGTGGGGGAATGGGAAAGGTGTTTAAGAAAACAAACCTGCAACTCGTAAATAAATAAGACTTGGAGACCTAACACACAGTACAAAACTGTATTATAAACATTAAACTTCCTAAGAGACTAGACTTTAATTGCTCCTAACACTAGAAAAAAATGATTAATTATGTGACAGGATAGAGATGGTACCTAACACGCCTATGGCCATCCTATGGCAATATAAATGTATCAATGCACAGTATGTACATTGTGTGATGTACAGTAATCCCCCCTTATCCTCGGTTTTGCTTTGCACACTTTCAGTTACACGAAGTCAACCAAGGTCCGAAAACATTAAATGGAAAATTCCAGAAATGAACACTTCATAAGTTTCAACTTATGCTCCGTTCTGAGTAGCATGATGAAATCTCACACTGTCCCACTCCATCCTGCCCAGGATGTGAATCATCCCTTTGTCCAGTGTCTCCACGCTGCATATGCTCCCTGCCCATTAGTCACTTAGGAGCCGTCTCAGTTATCAGAGCGACTGGCTCAGTTCTGGTGTTCAAGTCACCCTTATGGTAGCCTCAGGTTCTGTCACAATGCCTATGTCACTCACCTCACTTCACCTCATCACAGAGGCATCTTATCATCTTATCATCACGAGAAGGGTGAGTACAGTACAGTAAGATATTTTGAGAGTGACCACTTCACATAACTTTTGTTACAGTATATTGTTAAGGTGATTCTCTTTTATTATTCGCTGTTCTTAATGTCTTAACTGTGCCTAATTTGTAAACTAAAGTTTATCATAGGTATGCATATATATAGGAAAAAACAGTATTTACAGGGTTCAGCGCTACCTCCAGTTTCAGGTATCCACTGGGGGTCTTGGAATGTACCCCCGTGGATAAGGAGAGAACTACTATACACCTTAAACTTACGCAATGTTTTATTGTCAAATATAACTCAATTTTTAAAAATGGGTGTATTTCACTGAACATAACTTACAATAAAGTTGATTTAAAATCCAAAAACCATAAAAATAGCAAAATATTAATCTTTGCTTTGCCCATGTAATTTCACTTCAAGGAATGAAGGTTATGGAAATAAGCAGAGCTGAAGACAATGATTTAAATACAAGAATTTTCAATACAATGTGAAAACTGGAAAATTGTACAGTGCATAAATGTCTCCATAGGGATTGGTACATTTAGTAAAATATTATGCAATCATTACAAATTAAATTCTATAGACTATTTGAATGACCAGGAGAAAGTCTTATGATAATAGTTTTTTTTTTAAAAAAAGCAGGATATGAAATTGGAATTTTCAAATGTTTGTATGTGCTGTGAAACACATCGATGTGTATGATGATTATCTCCAGAGATGGTTATCTCTAGTGGAGTTCCAGATCTTTTTTTACATTTTCGCACTTTCCAATTTTTTTATAGTATACACATATTTAATTACATCATTAGAAAAGCAAAATATTATAGATAATATCATGAACAGGATATTTTAAATGTATGTATTCATTTGTTGTTAAAACAAAGAGTAGCCTACTGTCTGTGGGAAGCTCGGTGACTCAGGGTTCAGGAAGGGGGAGCACTGCACCCCCATCCCTGAGTGCAGGTCTGGGGTTGCCTAACTCACTCTAGCGTGCTGGCACCTTCTCAATTTAACTCCCTCTGCCTGAATCTAAAAATCCCTCCTGAGGATCAAACTCCTTTCCAAAACCTTACATGGCTTGTCCTCAACCAATTCTCCAGTATCTCCTCCCCGCCCCAGGTCACACCATAGACTCTTATTAATTCTTTCAACCGTTCATTTATTCTGCCTAGCTCCTCAGCCCCACCCACCTCAGTGATTGGCACCTTCAGTCCCAAGGCCTGGAATGCACCTTCCCATGTTCCCATGTCCTTAGTTGACCCTTTCTGCTCCAAAACTCAACTCAATGATTACCTCTCCAGGGTAACCTTCCTGCCCCTCTCCACCGTACCTCCTTCAATCAAATCACATCCTCTGGGCAGAATTACCACAGCGCCTTGTATTTTTATTTTCTAGCACTTGTCACAAACTCTAATCATGTGCCTGTGATTATTTCATTACCCTCCATCTCTCCCACTGGACTGTAAGATCCTGGAGAGCAGCTCCAGAATCAGGTTTTATACTGATCATTCATGCATTTCATGTGCCTGTCATAGTGTCTGGACACTCAAGAAATAGTTGTTGGATGAATGAATATTTATTTCTTCATCTGTAAAATTGAAGGAACTCACCCAGATTTCAATCAGCAAGGTTTAAAACCCCTGACTGCCCTCAAAGCTCGCTACCCAGAAAGTCCCAGGAAACCCCAGGTCACATCATCCTCATTAACATATTAACAACTCGATTATCCTTCCATTCCCCCAGGCTCACTGGGAGCTTCCAGACCCTAGGGGATCCAGAGCAGGCAGAGATAGGAAATCCTGGTGAGTCAGAGAGGGTGGTTAGTAATTTGGAAGTTGGTGGGTTTTTTTTTTCAAGCTACTCTCACCTCTCCTGTCCCTGCAGTAACTGGATGAGACAGCATCCAGCATGAGAAAAGTACAAAGATTTACCTCCCTCCCTCTAGGTCTCTCCAGGTAAGGAAGTGTAATGATAGAATAATGGAAAGTTCCTTGGGGCCAGGCACTGTTTCAAATGCTGTACATATAACTCATTTAATCTTCACAACAAGGCTATCCTATAAAAGGTAAGGTACCATTATCGTCCCATTTTACAGATGAGGAAAATTGAGGCACAGCGAGTTTTGGAAACTCGCTCAAGGTCACAAAGCTCCATTGACCTTGCTCTTAACCACTATCCCATACTGTCTCTCATATTTTAAAAGCAAATGTTGCCAAAAAGATGTATTAACGACGCCCATTTCACCCACGAATGCTTGCAGCACAGCACTTCACTAGTGGAAGCAGGAGAGAGGAAGGTGGGGCTTGGCATCCTCGTGGCTCACATGGCAAGGATAGCTTTCTCAGGCTGGAACTCAGAGCGGTCAGTGATGCTTGTGGAATGAACACTGACAGGTTCCCCCTCCCCCAAGAACAACAATCACTAGTCTCTGGAAAGCTTCAGCTCTGCCCAGAGCTGTGGTTTCTAAGCAGGAAGCCAGCCATGCGCATCGATGATCAGGAACTCTTGAACCCCAAACAAACGCCCCAAACAAACGCCCGGCTTTAACTCCGGGTGAAGTGATACGTGTAACTTCCAAAGTCTCAGCACCCTGCCGCATCCCGAATAAGCAGACCGTGATGCTGGGGAAAACGGATCCACACCCATGCTAACACATCCCAGGGGATTTACTGTACGCCTAACAAAAGGATGCCATCTCCGACACAGCACACCCCATCAACCCAAAACAAGCGCGGTCACCCGAGGAGGACCTGGTCGATGTCACCTCCAGAAGGCCCCCGGAAGCCCCCTTCCCGATGGAGCACGCACTTTCCAAGCAGCGCAAGCAGAAGGGCGGGAACGACGTGAGCGCCGCGGCCAGGGCGGGAGGCGGCCGGCGCTGCCTACCTTGAACTCGGCGGAAAGTTGGGGCGTGTATTCGCGGGTCCAGAGCGCGCGCACGAGCGCCGCCAGCTGCTCGGTGACCTCCGCGTGGCCGGGCGCCGCCCGGTAGCGCCCGAGCGCCAGGAACTCGGCCAGCAGGTCGGTGTTGCTGAGACACTGCACCACGGCGTTCATGAAGCAGGTGTTGCCGTGGTTCTTCAAGCCCTGCGCGCCGGGGGGCCGCGCCCCGTCGCCCGCGGGAAGCTGGGGCTGGGATCCGGCCGGGCGCTCCTCCCCGGGGCTCCCGGGGGCGGTGGGCGCCGGGGCCCGGGAGCAGGCAAAGCCCCCCTCACCGTCGCCATCGCCGTGTCCCGGCTTGGCCCAAGGTGGCGGGTCCTCCGGGCGGGAGCGGCTGCCCAGCGCCAGCAGGAAACGGCTGAGCAGGCGGCGCAGGGAGCGGCGGCGGCGGGGCCGTGGCGCGGGCGGGTCCTCTCCGGCGGGGGCCCCCGGGCCCGGCTCCATGGGTCCCGTCGGCGCGCCCCCCGGAGCGGAGCCCCGGAGCCGCGAGCAGACCAGCGGCCAACAGGCCCTTCCAGCTCCGGACAGGCTCCCGGGCGCAGGCTACCTGCGGGCCAGGTGTGTCCGGACCCGGCGGAGGCGGGGCCGAGGGCGGGGCCGAGGGCGGGGCCGCCCCGCCCCGCCCCGCGCGGGAATCCAGTCGCAGGTTCCGCCTCGGGGCAGCGCTGGGCCGCCCACCCCGCCCCGCGGTGCGGACTGGAAATAAAACCCTGGGAGTCACCGAGTTCCCGTTCCCGTCCCTCCCACACCTCGTAAACGGACGGGTCTGAATCTATCTGCGCCTTTCGCGCCCCCCCCCCCACCCCGGCCTTCAAGCGGTGGAAATCATAGAGGAATGATCAATTTGAAAGCGCCTAGTAGATTGCAAAGTCCCGGCTATTTCTAAAATTCTTGTAATGACGTCCAGGTGAATGTGAAGAAAAGGGAAAGGCAGACTCTCCAAAGGGCAACCTCTGGCAGGGTGAGCGGAGTGCACTGGGAGCTGTGATGGGGCGGGGTGCGCTTTTGTGCGCAGCTGGGTGCTCCGCGGGCTCAGGTGGGTGCGGACCGGTGGCGCCACTCCTTCCAGCCTGTCTGCGCCTTAGGGGAGACAGAGCCTTTGCCCGGACCGGCCATCCTGGGACTGGAACTGGAAGCCGCGTGTTATCCCGCGTGAAATAACCGAGAGGGTTATGGTTCGCTTTTTTCAACTACAGGCTAGGTTGGAGTTATTTTCCAAAAACTTGCGAGACTTGACCATCCTCTCTTTAATTGGTGGAGAAACGGGCTCGGAGGGGTTAACGCAATATACCGAGGCCACAAGACCTGTAAGCAAAGAAACCGGAACTCACCTGGGTCTGTGGACTGCCGACCCCACAGCGTGGCTCTTTCCAACCTCGGTACAGTACAGGATTGGCTTATCAGGAACTTTTCTGGATCTCAAAAGGTACCCCCACTCCGTTACCTGCTCTCCGTAACGCAAAATCCTTGCTGAATTGTTGCCCAATCAGAATTGGCTTTGCCTTGCGTGGCCCTTGATTCCCTGTGTAACTCTGCCGACCTCCGCTCGCTTTATCCCGTAACAGATTTATGTTAAATCAGGCAAAGTTACAAAATGAATTTCTCAGCAATTTCTAGCTCAAAAAGAGATCAGTATTCATTATTACACCAATGTCCGGAAATGTTACTTATTATTTGATAAATAAGTGATCATTTATTAAATATCTACCTTGATATGTCAAATAGGGCCAGCAGCAAGTCACCAGATACAAAAAAAAAAAAAAAGAAAAGGAGCATTAGTTAAGGATTAATAGGCTTAGAACAAAAGACTAAACTATGCGTTGGGGACTTGGTGTTTCTGAAAAATGTCATTATTGACCCTCTCCGGAAAAGAGCACCTGGTTGGATTATTAGTACACAAGGTCCATTCCCTTGCCCTTCTGGTGGTGAGCACAGGAAGAAGATTTTGTGGCCAACTCCAAACAAGCACCTATAAAATTTCATCCTTGATAATCACCCCAAGATCCTCAATACATTTACTTGGAGAAAGCCCCATAATTCATGTTTAACTCTCTACTCTGTCAGGAATTCTGCAGGAACTTGACTACGTTATTTCACTTAATTCTCACAGTAAGCTTTTGAGCACGGTTTAAAAGGAAATTCTTGCTTTTACAAAAATTTTATTCTTGCTTTACAAAAGGGAACATAGTGGCTCCGAGAGTTTAAAAAAAAAAAAACATCTACCCATTATCTGGATTCAAACCTAAGTCTTGCCCATGCAGCTTGACCAATGAAATGCTGGTTAAAAAGGTAAATTGGCCCTCCTTATTCTTAAAGGACGTCAGCAAAGCTATCTGCGCGCACATCATGAGGAAGGACTATGAGTTTTTCAGAGTTACAGAAAGGAATTATGACAGGAAATTAACACAGGGAGTTTATTCGTAATAAACTTTTAATTAACAGGCGTGGACAAATTATTCTTGAACATATTTCAATTTTAATATATAATGGAAGAATGTAGAATGCATTCTATCAAGGAAAGGAGAAACTTACAAATAAAATATTTTGACTAAAGAACAAAAACACAGATGTAAGAAATCAAAACCAGCCTTGGAGTTATCTGAGCTCAGCCTTCTGCAGGACTGTGCAATGCCGCGAACCAGGAGTTCTCTGTTGCTTCATGAGGCAAATGGGTACTTCCACCTTAAAATGGCTCCATCTGTACTTACACTAATGATGTACTGATTTCCCGGACTTATCCGGATACGGGTGATGTTGCCACTGTGCCCAATCCCAACGTGAGTCACTTGACCCTCGTTATAATCCCAAACTTTGACCAGATGGTCATCTCCACCTGAAAAAGACATTTATATGGCATTGCTGTAACAGAATAAACAGCTCTGATTTCAAATAACTGGATCATTTCAACCCATCTCCCATGTGCTAACTTAAAGGAAGAAAATATGTTTGCATAATAACACTTTTCCTTGATTATAAAAGTCTAGATCTGTTATAGAAAATTCGGGGGGGAAATAAAAGAGGTGACATCACCCCTGATCCCATCACCCAAAAAGAACCACTAGTAACATCTTGGTTTAGTTCCTGCCAGTCTTTTTTTCATAAGTGTACAGGTATACATATATATCTGTGTACGTGATTGTGGTCACACCATGTCTGGTTTTATACCTTGTTTTCAGTAAAAGTAGTTGCAAGACTTTAATTCATTGGGGGCATTTATTTGTTAATAACCTGAAGAATCAAAGAGACTGGCAGGAAGTGATATTGGTGTTGTTCCAAGAGGCATGTTGTGTGGTAAATGCCCCCTGGAAATGCTGATTTAAAAGCCTGGTATTTTAGGGTGGCCGGTTAGCTCAGCTGGTTAGAGCGTGGTGATAATAACACAAAGGTCGCCAGTTCGATCCCCCACGTGGGCCACTGTAAGCTGCGCCCTCCTTAAAAAAATAAAAAATAAAAAAATAAAAGCCTGGCATTTTAGACTTCAACTGGAAATAACAGAGCAAGACATGCTGGACAGCCCAGGCCATTTAAGGCCCATTTATATTGTTGAGGCCTACCACAAAAAAGCCAGCAATGTAAGGCTTAGCTTTTCTTTGTGCCCCAAAGGCTCCTGGGCAAATGTTTCCTCTCACTGAAATATGACTTCTGGATTTTACTTTCCCAGTCACACTGACTGCAGTGCTCAGGCCTGAATCAAAACATATTGCCCTTTAGACTATTCTGTGGTCCCTTCCAGTTGCCTCCCGCCTGGGAGTTCCATGTTCCTATCTAAATAAGTCGGGCTTGGCTTTCTGTTCTCATCCCAGGACTAACCTGTAACAAAGTACACTCCTTCCAGTGTGATATCCATACCATTGATTGACCCAGACAAGGAACCTTCCAACTCTCTGATTACTGACCCATCAAACACTTCCCAGTAAGCAATCTGGAATTCAGGAGAGAAGCATTAGGCAGAATCTAGCTCAGTGGAATCATCCACACACATGCTTACAGAAGATGGTTCAACTTCACATAGAAGGTAGTAAAAATGCATTGTGGGGTGACACATGGGCTGAAATTATAAATAGGCTAAAACGGGGTGGAGAAACCATTTTACTATTTTTAGTATTGGCTTTTCAATTTGCATTCTATTTAAAGAGCTGTTGATATGCTGGTAAACCCAAACTGTGACAGAAAGTGCTTTTGATGAGACAAAGCAGATTGAGTCTGAAGCAAGCTGTAAAAGAAAAAGGAAACAGCCACAAGGCATCCGCTTTCTCCACTTCCATCCTTGGAGCAGGCCAGTGGAGCTTCAGGCCCTGTGGGAGGTTGAAGCATTTCCTTCCTTCAGCTTGGGGAAAGAGCAGTCCGGAAAGTTCTGGAGACTGGGCCTTACAAAGTCTCGGGCCAGCCCTTCCTGTCCCTCACCCCACCCTTATTCCCAACCTTCTCTTCTGCCTCAAAGCAATAAAACATTCTACAGGGTGGAGTTTGCAGGCAAATTGATAAGATCGGTCCTCTCCTGAGGAGGGAAACTAGGTTAGGGGTGGAGTGGGGGAAGACGGGAGCTCAAGAAGGGAGATTTTCTCTGAATATACGACTTTTATGCTTTTTGAACTTTGAAACTTAAAAGTATACAGCCTATTCAAACATACAATTTCTTTCTAAACCAAGAGTACTTGACCAGCAATCAGAAATATGAACTTGGGCATACATTTCGCCCTTTTCTCTTGGTTTCATGTTAATGGAAACTTGCTGTGTTCCAGTCATTATGCCAGGAATCTGTATTCCTCTGAATGTAGCTAGAAATTGTGTATACTATTAAATATATACAGAGGGTGCCAAAAAATTTATACACATTTTTAAGAAAGGAAAAACCTGTATTAAAATTACACTGATGGTAACCACTTTGAGCACCTTTTGTAATTGCAGAAGTCAAAGGTGACTTGTATTCATCTTTTGTTATCCGTATATATTATTAGAATTTTAATACAGCTTTTTCCTTTCTTAAAATGTGTATACATTTTTGCACCCTCTGTGTGTGTGTGTGTGTGTGTGTGTGTGTATAATTTCTATTGATGCTTGATTGCTTTAATATAAAGTTCTGTTTTCATAGTGAAAATGTAGAGGACTATAAAAGCACAGCAACGTCTTTATTTCTCAGTAAGTACACCCATAAAAGTAGTTTGTGCTTGACTACATGCTTTGTTGGCCTAAGAAGTCAAAGTGACCCTCTCCTGGGCAGACTTATCAAGCCTCAGACTTTCCTGAATATCCTCTGCTTGGGATCGTCTTCCCAGAGATGTCAGCATGGTGAGGTCCTTTTGTCACTCAGGTCTCAGTTCAAACGTTACCTCCTTAAGGAGGCCTTCACTGACCATCCTAGCTTTCTTCCCCCAAGCCAGTATTATATAACCTGTTCTATTTTCTTTTCAGCACTTTCACCACCTCATTTCATTTTGGTCACTTATTACTCATTGTTCATTCATATATTTCTTTACAGGTGTACTGTCCAATTCCATCCCCTCCCACCCAAAATAAATACATAAAATGAGTAAGCTCCATGACAGCAGGGACATTGCCATGTCCCCAACACTTAGAAGAGTGTTACAGATTTATGGTTTACGGTTTAAACATTCTGATAAAAATTCTAATAAGAGCGAAATAGACTGTTTCAAGTCTCATAAACTGAAACCTGCAATACGGCAGCTGTCACACTAATGTAGAAACTCTGTGGGTAAGGGGGTGGGGGGTGGGTCATGAGGGTAAAGGGGATCAAATATATGGTGATGGAAGGAGAACTGACTCTGGGTGGTGAACACACAATGGGATTTATAGACGATGTAATACAGAATTGTACACCTGAAATCTATGTAAATTTACTAACAATTGTCACCCCAATAAAATTAATTAAAAAAAAAAAAGAAACTCTGTGAACCATATATCAAAGCATTTATAGTGATGTGGTTAACTCCCTAATATCTATTCTAAGAAGAAGCCCACTTAGACCATAGGTCAAACACGGGGTTGGGAGATACACAGGTCTAAGCTAGTTTGGGCCAATGAAGCACAAAGAAACTAACAAGGCCAATGTGCAGAGACTAGAATTGAGGCAGACCCCACAACATTCTGTCTGTGTCAGGCAAATCCTAGTTGGATGAGGTAGTATTTCTTGGCTTTTTATGCAAAAGTGTCTTTGGGCACTTTTCAATTACCCGGGTTCTCAATCACCTGGGAAGCTTAAACAGGAAAAAGCTCCATTCCTAGATTCTTATTTGAGGTGGTGGGAGGTGGCGGGGGGGGGGGGGGGGCTTGGAGGGGCACGTTTAGTATGTTTCCTACACTATTTGTATACTTTTAACTCATCAACTTTTTCTGTAGCTAGTCTGAATTAGAGCAAATCCATTAACTGGATGTGCAGGTAATTGGGCTGATTTGATATGACTGGCAGGGGGGACGATACCTTAGTGTCCTGGCCCCGCCATGGCCTCTCTACTAAAGCCTCTTGTTTGCTCCAAGGGGAAACATTCCCCTTGGACCAATCTTCACCCATGGACATGAACTCTCCACCTTAAGAGACTTTTAACACATTGATGAAGTAGAGTGATAAGAGATGAGGAGCTCTATTGACAATCGGTTTCAATTTAGTCAAAGTGACAGCTGGTTTGGGCACAGCCAACTCCTTTCCAGCCTCAGAAATTTCCTAAAAATAAAAACAAATGTGTATTGAGTACCTACTACGTGCAGGCACCCTGCTATTAGCATTATATACGAGCATGCCTTTAATCTTCACAACAACTCTGTGAGGTCAGTGGTATCATCATTCCATTTTACAGATGAGGAAGTGATGGCACCAAAGAGTTACATGGCATTTCCAAAGTCACACTGATCAATATCAAAACCGTCATCTGAACTGGCATGACTCCAGAGCCTGCACCCTCGGCCACATCACTTCACTGCTTTTCTCTTGTACCAAAAAGATCTTGAAAAAAAAAAATTGTTTTTAAATGATCTTGACTCTTGCCGACAGTACTCACCTTTCTGTCTGTCCCACAGGTGATGATCTGGAACTCTTCAGGATGATAACAAACACACTGGAATAAGGTGTTCGCCAGGATCATCTGACTCCTTCTAAGATGTCTGAAAAACAGATTCCAAAGCTTGAAACCTGACTTTCCGTTCCCTAGAAAACTTATTTAGTATGCAAACTGGATTTGCATACTTGAATTGGGGTTGATTTATTTATCCCAGGCAGACTTCCTCTTACTCTGCCCACTCCACTTGCATTCTCACAGGGCACCTATGGGGCAGTCAGAAGATACTGGGTGGGGCCTTTCTACAAGACTACGCATAGGACTCAATAAGAAGCCTCAGGTTCCAGGGAAAAGGAAGGAAGAGAGGCTGAACACAGAGTCAACCTGTTGTCTTCTACACAAAGTACTGTGTTCCTGAGGCTGCCATTTTAAAGTGAAGGTCTCTACAAGCTGAGCAGCAAAGCGCGGGGAAGGGCTTTATAAAAATTGATAGTATCGAGCCTAACCTCTAGGGATTTGGATTCAGTAGCTTGGGAGGAAGCCCACATATCTGCATTTTGAATCGGCATCTTAGTTGATTCTAATGTGCACATAGTTTGAGAACCACTGCTTTAGGGTAAGTATCAAAAAAGGTAGAAATTAGCTTCTGCTTCCAGAGACGATGTGGTTGAGCTGCCATTTCCCAGGCCAGACTCTGCTGGCTAAAATAATGCTCCTTCTGCACAGTTTCTTCTCATTATGGAAATTTTCAAACATGGTATCTGAACTGACCATTTTTAAAGATTTTGGCACAAATTAACCCAATAATCCTGCTACAGAACAAGGAGGCTTTAAAATACTGAGGTGGTCACAAACCACTCATGGAAACAAGCATAGACATGCCCTTCTAGTTATATGTTTTCCCAATGGGAAGTCCAAGTGTAAGCTAACACCTCCATAAGTGTGGTCCTGGGACTAGCAGCCCCAGGGGCATTACAAATGCAGCATCCCAGATACCACTCTACTGAATCGAAACCTAGATTAGGACAGGATCCCCTGGTGATTTGTACGCACATCAAAGTTAGAAACACACAGAGCCAGAAGACAGAAGCTTGCTCTGGGTTTTGTTTTTTAATGTATTAAATAAGTGTTCTATCTCAGTCTTTAGTTCCTATTCTCTTCTCCGATCAAGAACGTTTCATATTTATCTATCTATATCTATATCTATATCTATATCTATATCTATATCTATATCTATATCTATATCTATATCATCTATATCTATGTCATCTATATCTATATGTTTTCCCTCTCACCTCTGTACTTAATCAAGTCTAATGTATTTATTCACAGAAGCCAGACATCTTAGGAGTGGTAGTGGGTCGCGGGGTGCTGGGCAGGGAGAAGGGTTGGGGGAATAGGGCCTAATTCTAAATAAAAACACACAGCAAAAATGCTTATAGTAAAAAAGAAAAAAAAAATCATCCTTGAAAGTCCTTGAATTACTCCAACAATAAAGTTTACATGCTTTGGTTGCAGTGGTTGGAGTCAGTTACTCTGTGAGGATAGCAATATGCTTACAGCACACGAGTCCTGAGAATATGGCCAACTGAGGGAAAGGGCAACTTACGCCAATGCCACCCCCATAGCAAGCTCACTCTGGGCTTGACTAGACTCCGTGGAACGACCAGGGGAACCGCCTGCATTATTTATTTCCTTTCTCCAGTTTGGGAGAATACTTAGAATTGAATTAGTATACGTTAAGTCATGCTTCACCTTGTGTATCCAGAAAGTGACTTCCCTGTCTGTCCAGAAACTTCTAACATCCAGCTCTTCCTGGAAACTAATACCCTTTCTACCAGTGTCTGTAAACCCCAAGCAGTCATGGAGATGAATAGCTTCTGATGAACATCCCTTACTGTTGCCTTAAATAAGAGTTCCACCTTTCATTTGAATCTTCTCTCAAGTGCAATAAAATGCTAGCATTGTTGGGTTTGTGCCACCTCCTCCCCATCACAGGTACCTACACAAGGTCCCAAATGATGCAAGTGCCATCTGTGCTGGCTGTGACACACTCCTCATTGTTCTTCTTCACCCGAATGCAGGACACAGAAGACTTATGCTCCTTCAGGGCCTCCTCTAGCTTCTGGGTCTGGCAGCCTATCTGCCACACTCTCACCTGAAAGCCACAGAGCACAGGCTCTCACTACAGGCTGGGACTTTCAACGAGATAAAAAAAAATTCCAAAATCTTTTTCACCTCTGCTCTGTTGGACTTTTTTGTTTGTTTGTTTTAATTTCCCCTGTTCTCCTCTCAGTTCAGTGGGGGTGGGAATGCTAAGTTGTAGACCAGGAATATTCTTCCATGGAGCCAGGGAAATGATCCCAAACATCGTGCACCTGCTTCTACTTTCAGGGCTGAGAAATGTGTCAGAGGCCTGCTACTAAAACCAAAAATGCAAGGGCTGCTGCTAACCCAAGTGAAACATGTCCACTCACTTCTGCTGAGCATTGCTCTCAAATTTCCAGTGCCATCAGGAAATCTCTTAGGTGCTCAGAGCCGTATTTAAACTTTCACATCAGCTGCTTAATTTTAATAATTTAAAAAATCAATGGGTCTCAACCCCCACTTTCCATAAAAATATTTTCTAATACACTTTTGCTATCCTGAAATGAAATTTATAGGTAATACAACTACCTACGCACAAAACCTCAAAACTATCAAAATGATGCTCTAACTGTAATAAAAATGGTAAGCAAAAAGAAAGCAATTTAGTATGTCCTGTAATGGATAAATGCTCTGTCACCACTATCCTAGAAAACATAATAATGTAGTCATATGCATATACCTTCTTATAATGACTATGTTGGACTTATTAAAATAAGAAAAGCAGAAATTATTTTGTATAAGTAATATGAGACAATGAAATCACAATAGTCTGGGTGAACACTAGACTAAAAACTAGTGTGAGGATAAGTAATTTATTTGTACCTGGTAAGAGGAAAATAACTTTAAATTCAGTAAGAAAAACATTCTAAAAGATTTTCTTAGTAAAGAAGATGAGGAAGCATGAGGTTATCCCAAATGAACTGGGCTATATTCACTTCTATGGTGTCCAAGTAATTCCCTACATTATGACACAGGATGGAATAAAGACTATTGCCAAAGAAAACAAATCTCCGATCTTGAAATCCCACTACATGTGGAGACATACAGTCGGTCTTTTTCTAAGTAGTGTGGTGTGTGTACCAGACAAACAGTCCCAGGACTGGAACTGTGGAGGCACTGGGCATTATTAGCCCTTTAGTTGTGGGATTTCAGCCAGGTTTGGGTATGCTTGGGGGGAAGGGAATAAACGGGTGGGACTGGAGTCCTCCCAACTCAGGCAACGGCCATTGGCCAATGAAAATGGAAGTATCTGAGTATTTTAGCAACTACTATATTCATAGCAGTGCACACCCACGGACCAGCAGCCCTGATCTGTAGTATTTACAAAGACCTTGAAGACTGTGTTTTGGAAGGAAAGGTCTGTAATAGCTGTGGGGAATGGCAGGAATGGCTGACACTGTGAAAAGATTGCTGAGCAGGGCCAAGGACTGTGAAGTTATAATGTGTGATTTCCTTTGGAATCTCTCATCAGCCAGGGTTCAGGCACCTAGAATGAAGGTGGTCTGGTTCAAGGCAAGTTTGGGCATCAGCAAGGCAGCAGCCGCAGAAAGCTGAGGGAGCAAAAACCATGCTGAGGTGTCAGCAACAACATGGCTGAAGGGGTGAGGGAAGGGAGTAAAGCCATGCAGGTGGTGGTAGGCAGAGAAGGTCATGGTCTCCGGCTAGACCTGTCTATAGAGCGCCTGAAATGTGGCTGATCCAGAGATACTCTCCATCTCTGGGAAAATGCACACCAGGTTTTGAAGACTTAGTACAAAACAATGTAAAATACCTCATTAATAGGAGTATTGTTGTCTTCACTTTACACACAGGAAACTAAAGTACAGAGAGGTTAAAAGAACACGCCCCAGGTCGCACAGCTGGGAAGTGGTGGAAGTGAAATCTGAGCCCAAGGCGGTGTGACTGCAAAACCCAAACACTCAGGCACTAATCTGCTTGGCCCAAACTCAGCTAAAGCGAAGGCCGAAGGCCGTGGGATAGAAAAACAGCTGGGGAGTAAGGGAGAGGAGACACAAAGACGAATGTGTGCGTGAAAGATGTTGTAAGCGCCTCGAAATGATGGAAGAAAAAGGTTGAGAGTAATAATTTTAAAATAATGGTCGAAATGTCTGGGTAGTTTAAAGGATTGATTCTAAAAATAGTGTCTCCTTTGAAAGATAAGATAAAAACAATTTATATAACTATGGTATTTCAAGGCAAAGAACAAGTATGTATTCCAAAACTGGCAAAACACCAATTTGGATTCATACAGCTTGATTCCATACAGAACACTTTCTGCATCTTAAATGTCCTTTCTGTGAACAAATGGACTTACATGTGGATTTTTATTATTAGAATTTTACGATGTATTTTAGGGTTTCATCAAAATGTTAATTTGGTCCTTCCTGACTCCTAGCACAGGTAAAAAAAAAAAAAATCAAGTAATTGACCTCCAATGAAGCAGTTGTCCTAAATTGAGGGTTATTTTTCAAAGATTCTGCCTTCAAGAACAATACCTCCCCTTCCCCGCCGCCGCTGATGACCCTTTTACAGTCACTGGTGGTAGCGATGGCTGTCACTCCGATCCTGTGGGCATTGTTAATGACATACAGCAGCCGGCCTGTCTCTGGGGTGAAGGCTCGGATTTTACCGTCGTCCCACGCTGGCATGAAAGGAAAACAAAGGGCAGGCAGAATCAGTATATCATATTCTCTCTGCAGCCTGTTGCTCTCCTAAAGCATTAATGAGAGTCAGGATTGGGGAGCAGTGGTGGTCATGGAAGAAAGAGGCCAGTCCCCTACCAACTGCCAAGAATCATATCCCCCTTTCTCCTGATTCCCCAAACTGATCATACCTGGCTGAGGGAAATGAGTGGCTTGCCTTAGGTGAAGCTGCCTCCAGGAGCACCCCACTCCAGGAGAGAGAAGTTGGGGTGGGGAGGAAGGAGGGAGGCCAGCTTCCACCTCTCCCAGGAACTGCAAAACTTTAACATTCAGCTAGCTAGTGGACATCACACCTGGGGTGTATAATTTAACATCCCCAAATAAATGTTGGCCCTCCCCCACCTTTAAACCAGATGCTCTTTCCCCCATTCCCACTATTTTCCTCATCTCAATAAAATTTGCCCATCTATCCAGTTGCTCAAGCCAAGAACTTCAGAGTTATTCTTGATTCCTCTTTATTCCATCCACCCGACTAACCCAACATCCAATATGTCAGCAAGTCCCATCAGCTCTACAGTTAAAAATTATCCCAAGTCTGAATACTTCCTAACCCCTCCACTGGGGTGAGCCTCACCCAAGCCACTAGCATCTCTCTCCTGAATTATTATAACATCTTCTTCTCTGGACTTAGACTCTTGCTCCCCTATAATCAATGATCTGTGCAGAATTCCGGGTGAATATCTGAGAACCATGTTAGCTCCTTGATCAAGAACTTCCAAAGCCACACCTGTTCTACGACCACTCTCTGATCTCAGCCTAACCCTTTAAGCTCCAGATACACTGGTCTTCTTTCTAGTCCTCAAATACACCAACTGATTTCATCAAGGCCTTTATATTTGCTGTTCCCTCTGCCTGGAATGTTCTTCCCCTGTGTCTTCACATGGCCGACACCATCTTTGATGTCACCTCTTGACTTTAGCAATTCTAAGTAGGATGCTCAAGGCAGATCCCATTTCAGCAAAGACTTGAGGAAGTGAGAGGGTGAGGGATAAGTCGTGGAGCTAGCTGGGAAAAGAACATTCCAGGCAGACCAAAGAGCTAGAGTAAAGACCCTGCATGCAGTGTGTGTGAGGAATAGCAAAGGAGCAGTTATGGCTAGCAGGGGCAATTGGGAAGAGACAAAGTCAGAGGTAAGGAGGGGGAAAAGGGAGAGGTGTGGTCACGTAGGGCCTTGTAGGCAATTGCAGGGGTTTGTCCTTTATTCTCTAAGAGTAAAAGATCTTTGCACCCTAGGAATGGCATGATCTGACTTTTACTTTAAAAAGAGATTTCTGGCTTCTGTGTTAAGAATAGACTGAGGGAGATGGATAGTAGGCAGGGGTAGAACCAGGGAGACATGGTAAGAAGCTACTAGGATAATCTAGGAGAGAGATGATGGTGGCTAAGACAAGGAACAAAGATGATGAGAAGTGATGGAAACTTGGATGTACTCTGAAGAGGGGACCATTAGGGACAAATGGATGTAGGCTATAAAAGAGGAGGTAATAAGGACTCAGTGTTTGTTAGCTTTATGTGTGTGTAAGCTAAGAACTCCTGGTGGCCACTATGTGGAGAAAAAAACATGCCCAAGAGAGAAGCCAACATGTAGGAAACAAAGCCAAGAAAAGAGGGGTGAGATGGGTTCCAGATATCACCATTTTAAAGATCTAAACATCTAAAGATCCACTTGACTTTTCATTGATGTAAACAAGTGAATTTACTTTGTGACCACTGGGGAAATTTGTACGTAGCTTGAACTTAAGAAGATATTAAGCTTGAACTTAAGAAGATATTAAGAAACCATTGTTTTATAGGAAAATATTAATTTTAGAGATGCATACTAAAGAATTTAGAGGTAGAATATCAGCACGTCTATAATTGATGTTAAAATGTTTTGGCATAAAATAATCAATTGAATTAAAAATAAATTCCCTTGGGGCCGGCCCAGTGGCTCAGGCGGTTGGAGCTCCATGCTCCTAACTCCGAAGGCTGCCAGTTCTATTCCCACATGGGCCATTGGGCTCTCAACCACAAGGTTGTCAGTTCAATTCCTCGAGTCCCGCAAGGGATGGTGGGCTCTGCCCCCTGCAACTAAGATTGAACACGGCACCTTGAGCTGAGCTGCTGCTGAGCTCCCGGATGGCTCAGTTGATTGGAGCATATCCTCTCAACCACAAGGTTGCCGGTTTGACTCCCGCAAGGGATGGTGGGCTGTGCCCCTTGCAACTAGCAACGGCAACTGGACCTGGAGCTGAGCTGCGCCCTCCATAACTAAGATTGAAAGGACAACAACTTGACTTGGAAAAAAGTCCTGGAAGTACACACTGTTTCCCCAATAAAGTCCTGTTTCCCTTCCCCAATAAAATCTTTAAAAAAAAAAAAAAGTTTATTTAAAAAAAAATTCCCTTTGAGGTACAACTTCAAATCAGGTGTTTATCCCTTGAACAACAAAAGGAGTGCTAACACCAGTGCCCTATATTTACTAAGGACTCAAATCCATTTTGTAATTGAATTACTACATTTCCTGGGGCGAGAGAAAGCTACATACTATATGTGGCAATTTGGAGAAGAGAAATTACTAGTATTTGGTTCTTCCTAGCTCAGAAAGTCTCCCAGCTGGAAAGGAACTCCAAAGAGAGGCTCGATTAGAAGCAAGGAGGCAGGGCACAGTGGGAGGCTGCTCCAGATTATCTACATGGAGAGACTAGCGTTTAATGAGAATGACAAGACCCGCAGCCACAGCCAGAGCCGGAAGCCGAATCTTGGGACGTCAGCGTTACCTGAAATGATGCTCTTGCCGTCTCTCATGAAATCAATGCTGTGGCAGGTCATGTTGTGTACAGTGATCCGCAGCAGCTCCCTGTTGGACAGCGTGTGCCACACTCTAATGTCCTCCTTGGCACAGGTGGCAAATAGTTCAGCAGTGCCACTGAAAAGAAGCCCCCACAAGAATAAGAGATGCAACCATAAAAGGTGCAGTATTTCTTAGATGCCTGTTTGACACTAAAATGTGTTTCATAAGGATATAGGGAAGGATGTCTTTTAGGCACCAATCGTCTCAAGGCTTTGATGGTCTTATAGATGGCTTGTGTAAATGGCATTGAATGCCCACAAATCATCTGTGAACAATCTTTTACAGTCCTTTCCTTTGAGGAAGGGTTGGGGCAAAGTTGCTCAAAAAAGAAAATGTCAATGTAAAAGTCTTTCAATATCGTGGTAGACTGGAGAATACCCAGCAACATTTCCTGAAATAAAGTACATCTGTGAAATATTTATGTTAAAACAGGCTAAATAAAACTTTTCCTGTAAAGTAGACAATCATTAAAATTTCAAAGAAGAAAATGACAAGGCTGCTAGAATTCATGTTTGCCAATACCCAAATGCTTCTTTGCTTAGTTATGAAAAAATATGAGATTGTGGACAAGAGAGCATCCCAGACTAATTGGCCTGTCAGGGTCTTTTTTTTTTTTTTTTTTAAAGAATAACTTGTAAATAGGATGAAAAGTACCAAGTTGTCAAAAAATTACAGATTTTTCCAATTTGGATATGAAAAGGAGTAATACTAGGGTACAATAAAAACCACATGCTTGGGGCCAGCCTGGTGGCTCAGGCGGTTAGAGCTCCATGCTCCTAACTCCGAAGGCAGCCGGTTCGATTCCCACATGGGCCAGTGGGCTCTCAATCACAAGGGTGCCGGTTCAATTCCTCGAGTCCCACAAGGGATGGTGGGCAGTGTCCCCTGCAACTAAGATTGAACACGGCACCTTGAGCTGAGCTGCTGCTGAGCTCTCGGATGGCTCAGTTGGTTGGAGCGCATCCTCTCAACCATAAGGTTGCCGGATCGACTCCCACAAGGGATGGTGGGCTGCGCCCCCTGCAACTAGCAATGGGCAACTGGACCTGGAGCTGAACTGCGCCCTCCACAACTAAGATTGAAAGGATAACAACTTGACTTGGAAAAAAGTCCTGGAAGTACACACTGTTCCCCAATAAAGTCCTGTACCCCTTCCCCAATAAAAAAAAATCTTTAAAAAACACCTGCTTCATCAGTATGAATTTCTAGCTACAGTCTGTGTGGAGACCAAGCTAAGATTTATATTTAAATACCTCTCAAAAACTTTCTACATATCATTTCTCTTACTTTTAAGATCTACTCACTTTTGAATTAATAAAAAAATAAGTGGATATTTTCCACATATTTAGCTTTGGGACTCAGAGTAAAATTATAATGCTGAACTAGTTACTTAGAAAGAGTAAGTGCTAAACAGGACAGCAGATGAGATGGAGCTCCTTGACAGAAAGTTCTGATTAACAGAGATCAAATCAAGCCAATCTTAAAATAGTAATATTTATTTAACATAAGAGAAATTTTACTTGGATACTACCTTCAGTGACTAAGCTCCTCCCTTGGGGGAAAGTGAGCTCTTAAAGAGATATATAGAGCCCTCATGAAAATCAAATATCATAGAATGAATACACCCAGAGAACTTTCCAAACTCTCCCTACCCTTGTCAGACAGTCCACTTACTCAAGAGTCAAGTCTAGTCCACAATGAGCCATTCTAGTAGTAGATTGTCTTTAATTTAGAATCTGAAAGATTAAGTTCCAGAAAAAAACAGATTGGATCAAGATGGTGCACTATGCCCATATGCTTCCTCCCTCCCATCTAAAATCCCATGCAAGTGATCTAGAGATAGAGGTGATAAAAACAGAGATGGATGTAGGTATTTAGAGATACAGTTTTTCTGAACAATACAGGAAAGAGAAAAGATTATCATTAAATAGGCCAGAAACATTGATGATAAACAGTGATCAGCCAGATAAAATCTGTAGAGAAACAAAACTAAGGGAATTCTTCATCAGAGACCTATATTTCAAAAAAAAAAAAAAAAAAAAGAAAGGAAAAGAAGAAGAAAAAGAAGAAGAAAAAAGCTAAACAAAGTTCTATAGGCTGAAAGGAAATTACACCAGATGGCAACTTAGATATTTAAGAAAGAATGAAGAGCATCAGAAATGCTCAACTATGTGGGTAAGCACAAAGGTTTATCTTTTTCTTTTCTTCTCTTAAATTCTTTGAAAAGATTTATGACTGCTTAAAGCAAAAGTTATAATATAAAACTGATTGGTTTATAACAAATAGGTATACATGAAAACAATTGCACTAAGGATAAGAGTGTGTTTAAGGGAAATATACTGTTGCAAAAATCCTATACTGTATTTTACTTAAAGTAATTCAATATTAACTCTAAGCAGACTCATATGTTAAATATTCATACTGTTTTCCTTAGAGCAACCACCAAAAAATTCATGCAAAGATACATAGCTAGAAAGCCAATAGAGCAGTTAACATATAATGCTAACAACATTTGATTAAAGCAAAAGATGGCAGGAAAGAACTAATAGAACAACAGATGAGATAAGAGAAAACAATAACAAAATCAAAGATTTAATACAACTGGAGCGGCCGGTTAGCTCAGTTGGTTAGAGCGCAATGCTCTTAACAAGGTTTCATTCCCACGTGGGCCACTGTGAGGCGCGCCCTCCACAACCAGATTGAAACAACTATTTGATTTGGAGCTGATGGGTCCTGGAAAAACACACTTAAAAATAATACTTTTTTTTTTTTTTAAACCCCAAACTTAAAAAACACACACATATAATTGGAGAATCCGTATTTTTGTTAGGAGCAGCCTGCTCGCCATGTCAGTGTCTCTTTGGCGGTCGTGCACTAAGTTCGTGTGACTTGTGTCTACTCAGCCCTGCACCTGGCCTGCGTGTGCCAGCACGTGACTTGCGTGAAGTTTCTTCTGTAGTCTGGGCTGAGGGACTCTCCAGACTTCACGGGCACCCGGGCTCAGCAGCTCACACGGAGCAGACATCCTTCAGTGCTTTGGCGTCAGCGTGAAGACGCGAGGGTGTTTCTGAACAAAGGCAGTGAAACACCTGGTGACTTATGTCCTGCTGCTTGAGTCGCCACCAGATCCAGTGAGATGGTGGCTAGCCCATGTGCTCTGCCCCCACTCCCCACCTCGCACTCTCCCCTCCAGCTGAGGACTCCCAGGGGACATGGAAACTGGCTTCCGGGTGGGAGGACAGGCACCCTGGGCTTTTGAGCACACTCAGAACTCCTTAACTTGCATCTCACTCTTTGCACCCTGCAAGTGGACTTATAGGATCTTTGTGCATCAGTGTCTGGGCTCCTAGAGAAGCATGTGGCGTGCATGAATGTAACACAGTACGTGTACTTGTATGTATGTATTTCTATGTATATGTGAGATAGATGGTTTATAGTAAATATTATGTGGTGAGGCAATGATCATGTTAAAAATATAAGAATTTGCTATTAGCTTGAGCCATAAATCATAATTGGCCTATTTACTTTTACTTTCATAGGCATTTCTTGGCCATTACAATAGTTTAGTTTTTGGTTTTGTAGCCAGGAAATAAGTGCTTATAATCTGTTTTATTTAGAGAGACATTTATAAGGAATTAATTATAAATTCTATATTCTAAGCACTGCTGGTTAAGCTATGTTTTGATCCTGAAGTGATTTTTTTTTTATTAGACAAGTTCTGTATTGGCTCCCTTTATGTAATAAGTACACATACAAAATGTAAAAAAAAAGATTTACTATAACTATATCAAAAATTACATTAACTATAAATGGACTAAATATTTCAAATAAAAAATAGAGGTTATTAGATTGCCTAAAAAAGCAAGGAAATTGTATGTTGTTTCAAGAGATCCACTTTAAATATAAAGATACAATATATTGAAAAAAATATTGAAAATAAAAAGATTTTTTAAAAAGATATATCTTACAAAGAGTAAGAAAGTTGGAATGAGTATATTAATGTACAAAGAGATTTCAAATCAAAGAGAATTATTAGAGACAAAGAGAGACACTTAATTATAAAAATGTCAATAAATCAGAAGATATGACCACACACACACACACACACATGCACACAGAGGGTGCCAAAAAAGGTACATACATTGTAAGAAAGGAAAAACCTGTATTAAAATTGTAATACTCAATATATACCAATAACAAAAGATGAATACAAGTTATGTGTATACATTTTTTTGGCCAATATATATAAAACAGAGCTTCAAACATATATGAAACAGACTGACAAAAATTAAGGGAGACATTTATATTCATTGCTTGAAACTTTGACACCCTTCTCTCAGTAACTGAAACAAGTAGATAAAAAATTACTAAGGATAAGAAGATCTGTATGATGTTAACAACATATGGACACATAAAAAATGCGTCCATAGAGAAATAAAAAACCTACAAAGTACATAATGAATTATTCCATTTCTATAAATTTCAAAAGCAGATAAAATTAATCTATGGGGCTAGAAGTATAGGTAGTGATTATCTTTAAGGAAGAGGGTGAGGGTAATAATTGGGAGGGGTATTTTTGGGTAATGGAAACATTCTATTGTTTGACTAGGGTGGTAGTCATGTAGGTATGGTATTTCACTGAAGGAATTACTTATGATTTATGTGTCTTATGTATGTATGTTATACTTCAATACAAAGATCATTAAAATTCCTTTAATACCTAGCCAAACTACGGTGTCTTCCCGAAAATGAGACCTGGCTTTATATTAATTTTTGCTCCATTAGGGCTTATTTTCAGGGGATGTCTTATTTTTTCATGTACAACAATCTACATTTATCCAATTACATTCATGTCATCGTCTTCTGGAACATCGTCATCATGTAGTAAATATATCCGTCTGGCTGAGATCTTAAGTGGGGCTTATTTTCAGGGTAGGTCTTATTTTCGGGGAAACACAATATCACCCAAGTCTGAGGAAGGAAAAAGAAGTTACAAAATCTGAATAGGTCAACAACTATATAATAATTTCAAAAGATAGTGAAAGATCTACTCTTACAAAAGGCACTGAGACCAAATAATTATACAGAAATCTCCTTAGAAAAAGAAGAAAACAGTGAGACAGGAAATGACCAATAAATTTTCAAAAAAGATTCACCTGACAGGAAGCAGCAGCCATTTTCACTATTACAAACATTTGGGAAAACCTAATCATGTTGACTCCAGGAACCAAAACTACATTTTATGATCTTAAGAATTGATTTTCAAACTGAGTCTTGCTACCTGTAGAACAATGATTGTGAGTCTTGAAAATTCAAGCTAAATAGTGAGGAAATTCAGAACAAAAACTGTCTGACCAACTTCAAGGAATGAATCTCATTGAAGACAAAATGTGTTTCAAAATCAAATAATGGCAAACAATGACTGAAGCTCTTTTTGATATCAAACTTCTGATGGTTGTTTCACTTGTTTTGTGTGGGTTTTACCAAGAAATACAGCAACTAGATCCAGAAGACCTCTTATGCCTACCACCATTAAGTCTGCCAAATTTGGAAGATCCAAGAGGTATAAAACAAATGACTTGAAAGAAGTTTGAAAAAAGGCACTACTAAGCTTTTTCCAGACAGCATTGGCAAAATGTAGAAAAGTGTTGCCAATCTATTTATCCTTTCTATGATGGATTTAATGGAAAAACTAACATTCTAAAGAAGCCCAAATTTGAATTATAGAAACTAATGTAGCTGTATGGTGAAGGCAATAGAAAGTCTACTAAAATAATTCACTACTAGAAAAATTTAAGGAGAAAAAAATCATAACCTATTATGATTTATTATGATCTATTATGCTATTAGACATTGAAAATGTATCAATAAAATTAAATTTTCTGCACACTGCATCAAATCTCCATGTTCTTATTGTTCTTAAGGGTGAGAATACTTTCCTCTTCTACTTACAATGGAAAGACAATGTCCTGGACAGCTTCAAAGTGACAAGTTGCAATGAGAGTCTCTTTGAAATCTGTGAGGTTGACACAATAAATGTGTGATTCTTCTGTTCCTACAAAAAACTGGTGTCCTTCTCCTCGAAGCGTGATAGAAGTGATGCCACCTTGCAACTGGAGTTTCCTTTAAGGAGAAGCAAAAAGGTGAAGTAGATTGTTTTAATCAACAATTATTTATTAACCATTGAAGCATTATAGAGGATACAAATCAGGCATATGACCTGGGACATGCCTTTAAGGAGGGGACACCATTGGAAAGGCAGGAGTTACAATACTGGGTACTCATGGTCAGCAAAAGGAGAAGCAAGCATAGGTTACAATAGTTGGGAAATCTTCATCAGTGAAATACAGTCTGAAATAGGTTGTGCATCATGGTAGGATTTGGATAGAGGGGATGTTCCAGGCAGCCATATGAACACAATTGACCATGGCAGTTAAACACTTGATTAATTACATTTCTGTGAAATAATACTAAAATTAGGGGGATAAAAAACCTTTATGTCAAAGGATGTTATTATAACCTTATTTAAAAGAGTGGCAAGTTGGAAGCATCCTAAATATTCACTTATAATGGAATGGTTAAATGTTCTATGGGACAGCAACTTTAAAGAATATTTGCCTTGCCATTAAAATCATGTTTAAAAGATTATGGGAGTATATGTATATGTATTTTACCATAATAACTTTAAAAAGATTTTATTGTAATATCAAAAATGTTTATGATGTTTGCATTAAGTAAAAAATCAGAATACAAAATTTTATATACAAAATAAGTACAATTATTTTAAAAATTATATGAATAACGCAGATAAGAAGAAACAAAATGTTAATCGTGGCTATCTTCATCAGAACTTTCAGGGATTATTTTATCTTTTTCCACTTTCCAAATCCGCCTGCTCCCCAAATGTTTAATATGAACTTTTTAAAGAAAAAATATAAAAGAACGAAGCCCTAGAAACCCAGTCTTCTCTACAATTAATTTAGTTTTGACAATAAGAATTCAATGGGTGTCCTTGTGCAAGGAACCAGCTTGGGAAATGCAGTATTTTATGAAGATTCATGTGTTGGTGGGACATAGAACAGTATATGTAGAAAGGATGGACCCTAAGTCATATCCCAGCCCTTGTACTAACTAGAGCTCTGTGACTCTGGACAAGTTGCCAGAAATCTCTGAGCCTCATTTTACTCAGCTACAGAATGATTCCTCCTTTAGAGGGTTGTAGTGAAGATTAGAGATAATGGAGATAACGTACAGGAGTCCATAGGGGTCAACCAAGAAATATTGGCTAAATATTGTCATCTGAGCTCCCTAGAAGACAAGGTGAATCCCAGGGATACAGGGACAAAGCCAGGGACCCCTGAACTCCAGCGGTTTGTTTTAACACACTACTTCCCCTTCTAGTCTCCATGGTTTCTCACGTGAGTCGCTTTCTCAAAGCCAAGGAGGCAGAAATCACTGTATCCAGTTTGAGCCTATGCAGTCACACAGAGTTATTTGGGAGACATTTATAGCAGAAACCTTGTAGTAATTGTTTTGAGTCTAGTTATCTTCATTCAAATGGGAACATTTGTGCATTAAAAACAAAGGGTTCAAAATTAGGGGGTTAATTTTCTGTTATCACTTTATGTATCCAGAATCTATTCAATATGTTCTTATATTGCTTGCTCCCTATTCCTCTTCATAAAAACACATAACTGGTCCAAATATATTCTCAATAAGACCTATCCTGAGCACTGAATTGAAAATTGCAACCTTTCCCCACCCCACTTTAAACCCTAACACCTACTCTACATCCTACTCCATTTATCTCCATTGTTCTCATGACCCTTTAACACTGTGTACTTTACATGTTTATTGTCTTTTCCCTCCTGCTAGAATGTAAGCTCCATGAGGGCAGGAATCTTTTTCTTCTTTTTTGTTTCCTTTGTTTATCAATGTGTCCCAAGAGCCTAGAATAGTGCCTGGTACATATTCTCAGTACAGATTTGTTTGAATGAAGAAAACTGATGCTCATTCCTCCAATGCATATGCAACTACCCCGGCTCCCTTAGAGCTACCAGAGGCCATATGGGACATATCCAGGGGGATCTGGCTTTTATTGAAGCTAAGTTCAAGTTCTGCCTCAGCTCTCTGTGAAGTGTCACTCCTGACCTTGCCATCCCAACAAGATCACTCCCTTCTCTGATCTTCTTTACAAAATCCATGATATATTTTACTTTATCTGGACCATGAGGTGCTTATATATTATCTTATGTTATAATGACTTTTTCATATATGTACATATATGTGTATATATATATATATATATATGCATATATACCTTATCCCCAAAGCAGACTGTAAGTTCTGAGAAAGCAAAAACCATATCTTATTTTATTTTTAATAGCTAGCATCTAGCACATCGGTTTGGATGGAGGAGGTGCTCAATAAGTACGTTTAATGATGATGTATAAAGTTTTATTTTATTTTAATTAGATAAGCCATGAAAAGTACATAGTGTAGTGTCTGGTACACAGAACTATCTGGTAATATTTGCTATTTGTATTAAGATTTGTATTCAAATGCATTAACTACTAGCATAGTGCCTGGAACATAATAGGTACCCATTGCATAATAGATTTCATTGAATAAACCAATTTTGAAAGTTTGATATTTGAGGTTATTTGTTGGGTAAGTTTATAACAGCATATTTCCTCTGTCATAGCTCAATGTATTAGCTAAATACAAACATATGTAATTATTAGAAGGGCAGTATTCCCCTGGGTAATAGTGGACTACTTTGGTTTGATTCAACGTAAGCCATTGTCTTTTCATTGGCAAAGAAATCACCATGTATTATGATTCCCACTTCTCACTTTGCCAATCTCACTTACTGTGTTTCCCTGAAAATAAGACCTAGCCGGACACTGAGGTGTAATGTGTCTTTTGGAGCAAAAATTAATATGAGACTTGGTCTTATTTTACTATAAGACCGAGTCAATATAATATTACATAACATAACATAACATAACATAACATAACATAACATAACATAAAAGACTGGGTCTTATGTTAATTTTTGTTCCAAAAGACACATTAGAGCTGATTGTCCGGCTAGGTCTTATTTTCAGGAAAACACGGTAGTTGCTAGATTTAAGCGCATTTCCCTCTGCTGGGTGTCTCCCCACCCCAACTCTGTGTGGCCTGGAACTTACTTGAGGGGTTTGTAGCTGGGGCTTTTACACAAGATCAGCAGTCCAGCTCCAGAACCCACTAACAACTCCTCCATCTTCAGGCACTTGATAGCT
The DNA here is from genome assembly GCF_964194185.1 of Rhinolophus hipposideros. Classification (NCBI taxonomy): domain Eukaryota; kingdom Metazoa; phylum Chordata; class Mammalia; order Chiroptera; family Rhinolophidae; genus Rhinolophus; species Rhinolophus hipposideros. Next base: position 8,829,321 of record NC_138066.1, read on the forward strand.
GACACTCCCTATGGGGGAGAAAAAGCATTAAGAAAAAGGCCAGTTGGTTTCATCATTGAGAATCAGTGCATGACCGGACACAAAGGTCATGACCAAGGACATGTCAATGTTGCCACACGTCCTGCAAGGAGCAAACATGCTTCACCAGACATTCTCCTTGTAAAAACACTAAAGGTTTTTAGCACTTAAGTGCTAAAGGTTTGAGGAACAGTAAGACAAACAGCATCTTTTTTGGGAAGGTACTTAGATTCCAAGTGCTGGGAGACAAAAAAACCCAGATCAGTCGTTTTCACGTAGTGTTTTATGGAGCCCTTTAGGTGTGTCTCAGGAATCGGAACTGGCAAGGCTCATCTGCTTTGTTTTCATCTGTGTAATATATTGGAATCCCTCTCCTAAAAATAATTTGAAAAAACATAGGTCTAGCCTACATCTTGATCTCCTGTGGGATTATTTCTAAACTCTTTCTTCCATTCTTATGATTATTAAACAGTTATGTGATTGTTTAATCACACATGCTCCCAGGAACATGCTCCCTAGACTTGCTCCTGACATGTTCCCAGGAACACGGTGCAATATTTCAAAGCTTTTGGGGAATATTTGCTAAATGGAAGGTATCTACGTTTAGTTAGAACCATCTGTTCTGGTGTCAGGCATGACATAGGCAGGTACATAAGCTTTCACATTCGAAGTTGAGTAGAAACAGTCCTTGTAACTTTCTGGGGGTACTGGAAATAGCAGCATTTACTCTGTAAAATTATCCTTTGACTGTAGGCTTTTATTTTGGTTAAACATCAAAGTCTCTGACTGGACTTTTAACCAGAATTGTTAGGAATTCTGCAAATATAAACAATCAACAATTTCTAGGTCTTCTCATGACTTATAACACCATCCAAGGCTGAAATCTAAGGTCTAGTAATTAGATTAGAAAAAAAAAATATATATATATATATACAGTCTCGTAGATCAAAGAGCATGCTTCTTTTACACATGGCAGCAGGGCTGCCCAAAAGCTGGGGTGAATGTGATTACAATCACTAAACCACAGGCCCTGTGCTTTGAAGATGTAAAACAAGGTGTGGTTCTGATTCCCTCATTGAGGACACCTAGGAACACATTTGCCCTGAATATAAACCAGACATGAGGGTTCAGAGAACAAGTCAATGCACCTTGAAAATTTAGGTGTGGTCTTAGCTATATCACAGACTTTTTCTTTTTTCCACAAACTCTTTCTTAATGAAAGTTCTGTGTTGGCAGTGGAGGGAAGAAATCGCTAGAAAACAGCACAGCAGACTGATGGTCTCTACTCACCAGACTGAATTTGTCCTTTGCAGGCCCAGTGTCTACCAGTAGTTTAGTCTTAGGGTTCAGTTTTAGAATATCTCCAGTTGTGGTGCCAAGGTAGAAAAAGCAATCATCAGTGGCCATCTGGGGGGCAGAGAGAAAAAGAAACCTGAAGACTTGGGTTTCCTCAGTGATGCCCATAAACCCCTGGTCAGGGAATGACATGAGCTTTCTCTGAAACCCGATGAAGACCTACAAAGTTATGCATGGCTGCCTCTCTTTCCTCAGACGCAAGGGTGAGTAAGAACAGCTGAAGGCCAAAGTCAGAACTGGAGGAAATATTAGATTCCATGTAGCCTATACATTTTTCACTTGAAGTCTATTTGTGTCTGATGTTAGTCTGCCTACCCTGCTGGCTCCAACTCCTGAGAATCCTCCAAAAAGCTGCTAGGATGAAGGCGTACTCCTCCAAAGAGAATATGTATTTGCTTTATCTCATATTTTCCAAAGTCTCTATTCATAAAATGACTTCATTAGACAAGAAGAACAAGTCAATGGAGAGTGAAGTTATATGTATGAATGCATGAATGCACATTAAAAACATATGACTAATTCCTCTTTATGGAAGGGACTGCATTTCAACAAGGAGTTTCGTTGTTAGAAACTTTATTTCTAGTAGCAGAAAGAGCATAAGTGGCATAGGGATGTGTTGTGGGCTCTGAGTGCCTTCTGGCTAACCTGCTTCCCTCCTGGTGAGGCATGTTTCTGATGTCTGAGGGCAGCCCAGGTCCAAGTAAAATAAGACCAATCCAGAGCTATGTCTAGGCAGCTCCTCTCCAACTTCTGAAGTGAGCTCCAGAAGTGAGATTCTCCCTCACCTGTGCCTCCCCAATCAATATCCCATATTTCCAGACCTCACCTCCCCACCCAAGGCACATGTAGACACACCCACACACCCACACACTCTCCCCTTAGTCAGTACTGTTAATAGGAACTTGTACTAACAGTTACTTAAGATACACTTAAAGTAATACTTACTGTAATACTAAGGACTATTCTTTTCATCTGTCCTGTTTGGCACTCAGTTGGCCAGATTTTTCTATTTGGGAGATCCAGTTCCCATACTCGGATTGTCCCACTATAGAAAAGAAATTCACAATCAAATGGATATCCGTTTAACAACCACTTCTTATCTTCTCTGTTTTATGTATTCTCTTAAAGAAAAAGCTGAAGAGAACTAGGTATTTTTGAAGGTTTGTTATAGCCTACTGCTCTACTTAAGATCTTCCATTTGATTCTCACAATCACCCTGGGGGTAGGTTTTATGATCCCCCACTTGCCAAATGAGAAAACACAGAGCCTACATACAGCAGAGCAGGGGTTCCCACCCAGCTCTCCCCCTTTGTGTGAATATAGAGAAACACAAATAAACAAGGAAACAAATGAAGAGAAAACCGGAGTTTATTAGGTATGTTTCTTTCAAGGTATTGAGTTGTGAGGAAATTTTTTAAAAGGAAGGACTTCATTATGGAGAGTTCTGTCTTCAAGGAAGGAGAAATGAGACTAAGCAATGAAAAGTCAAGTCAGCGTCTAACATAAGACTTGGCATATACCTGATGTTTAATCATTGTATGTTGAGTTAATATGAATTAATAATTTTATGAAAATATGATCAACATGACAAAGACTTCAACTAATATCCTAAGGCAGAAAAGATTAAAAACATATTAATCAAGTACAGTTTTTCTTTTTTTTAAGCCTCCAGACTTATGTACATTGTAAGTGCTGAATATTTTGAATGTACTTTCTTTTTTTGTTTGTTTTATTTTTACTTTCTCTTTTGTTTTGTTTTATTTTGTTTATTTAAATGTAATTTGTAAACTAAAAAAAAAATCAGCTTTTCCTTGGCCTTCCTGGTAGCTGACATTTGGATGCTATAATATTGGAATTTGCAGGATATCTCACGGGGGGCAATACAATGGAACAACCTGAAATTGAGACCATCATGGAGAACCACCACAGTGTGTGTGTGCTATATCAGAAATCTTACTAACTTAAGAGTGATTTTTCTCAATTATCAGTGTACATGACATTAAGGCAGACCTAAATTACAGATTGTCCTAAAAAAAAACATTTATTTTTGCTTAAATTCAAGTTTCAATCTTATAGAAACATTGTCCATGAATGTCAATAGGTCACCCTATTGCTTAAGCAGCTGCTGAGGAGCAGAGAGACCCTCATAAAATGAAAGCTTAGTCAAACCACTCTGCAAACCTGAAAGGAGTTTAAGAGCTTCCTGGTTACCAGGCTTCTGAAGACAGGATAGGACGTAGTTAGCTGCTTTAGGATGAGAGCACTGTCCTAATAAGGTTTGCTCCTTAGGGGTTGGCTTTCATGCCACCAGGTAGTTTCATGGCCTCTGAATAAATCCTTCCTCATCATTAGCTATGGAACAAAATGCATGCTGCATGTCACAAGGTGAAGACAGGAAATAGTACAGATGTAGAGAAGCACAAATGCTTTACTCTGGCTGGAAAAGCAACCAACAATATGTGCCTCTCACAGATGGGCAACCACAGATGGGCTGAAAAGGATAGTCCCATCCAACATATACTTCAACTCTATATTCACAGATTTTTGACCTTTGAACTCATATATGACATGAAAGTAGGTGCTTTTGTACAGGTTTAACCTTCACTTTAAACTCCAAACAGGGCTCTGGTTGGCGAATCTGTAAATTAATGTCTTCTGTTAGACAGATGCTGGCCTCTCTTCAGACCTCCAGCTTGGTTAAAAGCTGACCCTACCAAAAATGATATCATATGACTAATAGTCAAACATTTGAAACTTCCTGGCATTTGCAAACTATCATTTCATGAAATCTAAAGAGCACGTCGTAAAAAACATCAACTAGTGAGTGAATCTATGCAATTGTGCAAATTACTCTTACTCTGTAAGCATGGATTATAGGTAATACGAGGTCTGGCAATTAAGTTCCCAAACTCATCCTAGAAAAAGTGCTACATAACTCATTGCTGAATATCACTATGGTCACCTTCTAAGTACTCCCCTTGGGAAGCTGTGCACCAATGCCAGCACCTAGTCCATCCTTCAAAGTAATTCTGGAACTCTTTTTCTGGAATGGCCATCAGAGCTGTCATTGTATTACCCTTGATGCCCTGAATGTCATCAAAATGTCTGCCTTTCAATATTTCCTTTATCTTTGAGTAAAGAAAGAAGTCATTGGGGGCTAGATCAGGTGAGTAGGGAGGGTGTTCCAAAACAGTTACCTGTTTACTGACTAAAAACTCCCTCACAGACAGTGCCGTGTGAGCTGGTGCATTGTCGTGATGCAAGAGCCATGAATTGTTGGCGAAATGTTCAGGTGTTCTAACTTTTTCATGCAAGCATTTTAGCACTTCCAAATAGTAAACTTGGTTAACTGTTTGTCCAGTTGGTACAAATTCACAATGAATAATCTCTCTGATAACAAAAAAGGTTAGCAACATAGTTGCAAAGAAGTTTGCGAACTTAATTGTCAGACCTCACATGTTATCAATAACAAACAAACCAGAACCTGCAATGAATTTAGCAGGTAAGGAGAATATTTTCAGTAGGAAGCACAGAATTTTTAAATAACCATATTTGAAAGACTTTCGATTAAAAGAATTTTTAATGACTACAAAATCATGAAAATTATGACGTAAGGTGTTTTTCCAGGACTGAAAACATGTTCCCCCAAATTGGAATGACCATGCTTTCTGTACAAGCAAATAAAGTGGTTTATGAGTTCTGAAAACCCCAACTGCAGACACATACTTTCCAGCAGTAATGAACATCTCATCATTGCTCCCCAAGAAGATCACTGTGGTGGCATTCCCGACATTGAGGCCTGCCGCTGGACTGCCACAGATGGCTTCTCTCTTGGCTACGCTCCACACCACTACACTGCCAAAATGAGAGGACGAAACAAGTCAGGGGAAGACAGACTTTCAAAATAAGAAACAGTTCTTGTAGTAGTTCGAGAAAGAAAATAAAAAACAGGTTACTTCCAAAGGAACAAAAGAATTGCACTGACCTCCAGACATCTGCTCAGTCACCCTAGATATGAGAAGACAAATTGGCGACACTTAAAAAGTTTTGATGGAAATGATTATGAGGCTAGAAACCAGTGAGTGCATCAATCAAGTCTGACACTAAAACAGACATTTTCAGACATTCAAGGCATAAAAGTTGACCACTCATTTATCTCACGTAAAAAAATTCTTTGGGGAAGTATCCCAGAAAAAAAAAAGAAAGAAAGAAGGAAAGAAAGAAAGAAAAACAATAAAGAAAAACAAGACAATAAAGAGGATGACATAAAGCAGTGTTCTCAGACTTGAACATGCATCAGAATCACTTGCAGGGCTTGCTAAAACAGACTGCTAGGACCCACCCTCAGGGTTTCTGATGTATTAGGTCTGGGGTGGGGCAGAAGAATTTGCTTTTCTAAAAATTCCCAGGTGATGCTGCTGCTGCTGGTCTGGGGACTGCATTGCTTTGGGTTCCATTTTCTTCTTTCTGGGTGCAATCATACAACTTGGTCCTAAATTTGGATAATATTAGAAATGCTGGGGAGAGGGTAAACAGAGTATTAAAGAAAAAGAATGCAAATATTACAAACCTTGCTAATGTTAAAACATGCCTATTTATATTTCCCAAATTTTTTACATATAGAATGTATTGTCACTAGTAGTCTAAAATCAAGGTACAACCAAGAGTTCCAGGAATGGGGAGGTATGAATGAGGTAGTGTAAGAGCCATAATTTTGTCTTTTTTCTTAGTAGGAAATTGACAGATACCATCTAAAGTGGAAAAAATGAGAGATACATCACTTACAAAGTTATACTGTTAACTGGATAAACAAACAAACAAAAAAAGACTTTTAAAACCAAGAACCTCATATCCAAGAGAAATGAAAACATATATCCATACAAAATCTTATACATGAATATTCAAAGCAGCGTTAATAATAGCCTAAAAGTGGAAAAGACAGAAAAATCCATCAACTGATGAATGAACAAAGAAAATGTGGTATATACATACAATAGAATATTATTTGACAATATGAGAAGAATGAAGTACTAATACATGCCACAATAGGGATGAGCCTGAAAACATTATGCTTAATGAAAGAAATCAACCACAAAAGGCCACATATAGTATGACTCCATGTATGCAAAATGTCCAGAGCAGGCAAATGTATAGACAGAAAGTTGTTTGGTGGTTACCTGGGGCTTAGAGGGCAGTGGTGAAGCTGGAATGGGGAGTAAATGTTAATGGACATGGGTTTCTTTCTGGGGTGCTGAAAATGTTCTAAAATTGACTGTGGTGATGGTTACACAACATAACATGTAAAAAATTTCTTGGGGAAGTATTCCGGCAAAACCACTTCACTCAACTAACCACTAATATTATACAAAACACTCAACTGTACATGTAAAGTGGGTGAATTTTATGGTATGTGAAATATATCTCAATAAAGCTGTAAAAAAAAGGAATCAAGTGCCTTTGGAGAGCAGAACTCTTCATGGTGGAGTGGTATGAATTTTGAATCCTTCTGTGTAGTAGAACACACTTTATGAGCATAAAGCATAGACAGGTATAGATTTTTTTCAAAATCAAGTTTAAGATTTAAAAATAAATACAAGTATAAGGCACTGACATGGATAAAGAGTTGGCCAAGTAAATTCCAGCACATTCGTACAATGGAATATCATGTAGTCATTGCAAAGAATGAGATATACGTCTATACATACACATGTAGGAGATGGCCTCAGTATACAGTTAATAAAAAAGCATGTTGCATTACAACCCTGAGAGTGTGATAAAATTAAGCAAAATAATTCATAAATAGGTTACAAAATATTTAAAATGCATGTACATGCAAACATTGAATGTCTACTACAGTTCCCAGCATCCCTTTTGTTCCTCCCCCTGTGTGCAGAAGCAAGGTGGTTTGGGTAGAATGAATGCTTCCACAGGTTCAGGGTTGACTCCTGATTGTCCAAAATCAATCGGCAGAACCCCATCTTCCTCACCACTGTGGCCTGTTCAGGGATAGGTATATTGCATTTTCTTGTCCAGCAAGGGTGTTTTTGTTTGTTTGTATGTTTGTTTTCTAATTTCTTTTTTTAGAAAAGAAACTTTCTTTAGAATGTCTGTCTCAATATCCCTCAATTTTCTGCAAGAAAATTTTAGATAGCCTAAAATCAAGCTTAAAATTAGAAAGAAGATGAACATTTTCACAGATTAACCTTGATTAAAGGGCCACTTTTTTTCTCCCCCAAGGCCTAGCCTTGGCATCTCTCTGACAGGAGCTAGAAGTGGGGTTGACCAGATTGCCAAGCTTCAAAACTCTCTGGGGGCGGGAACCAGGCATCAGTAGTTTTAAGTTTTCTTCAGATGATTTCAATATGCAACCAAGGATGAGAACGCTTGCTTTAGGTTGAGCTAAGAATGTTAATGGATGATTATGGGATACATTTCTTTCCAAAAACAGTGAAATGGGGATGGCCTAGGGAAGGTATGACTACTCAACATGGGAAGGTATAACTATCAAAGGAGGAAATCTCATACAAATTTTATGGACTTGCTGTATATAAAGAGAAGAATTATCAACACTTCCAGTCGAGATGTCAGAGTAGGTAAATGCTATGCTTGCCTCTCATGACCACATTGAAGTTACAATTAAACTACAAAATAACCACCACTGAGAATGGCCTGAAGTCTAGCTGAACAGAAGTCCTACCTCTAAGGACATACAGAAGAAGCCAACTTAAGACTGGAAGGAGGAGCAGAGACACAGAATATGCTGGTCCCACATGTGGGTGTGACCGTGAAAAATCAGGACAGATATCTTGGCTGTTGAGGTACCCCCCCCCCCAGTAGGAGTGAGGGGTCCCAATCCCACACCAGGCTCCCCAGCCCAGGGCTCCAATGCCAGGACAGAAGTCCCTATAACTTCTGGCTGTGAAAATCAGTGGAGACTGTGGCTGAGTGAGATGGAGGGTGGCTGGAGTCCCAGTATTCTTCTTACAGGGCCCATGCACAGACTTACTTGCTGATGGACTCATTTACTCTAAGCTCCAGTGCTGCAGCAGCTGCTCAAAAGGTACCAAGGACATACGGGAGGAACTGAGTTGTCTAGCTTCAGGGCAAGGGCTGGAGGGGCAGCTTTTTCTCAAACAGAAGTGCTGGTAGAATCCATTGTTTCTTTATTGAGCCTTCCCCCACTCCCAGCATGCAGACCCAGGCAGCTAGCATATCTGAGTTGCCATCAACCTGGCTAACACCATTTGACTTGCCATGTTGATTCCCTGAGACCCTGCTCCACTCAACTTGTGGTCTCACCCAAGGCCTGTCTTGGCTGATGCTGCAGACTTTCCTAAAATCTCTCAAAGTTTCACAAAATCCAAATAAGCAGTATCTGGCTTTGGTGTGCCCCATACCTGTTGCTGAGCAGCACCAAGCCTGGCACTAGCAGCAGCCAGCCTCAGTTTGTAGCTTGGCATTTCAAGGCACCTCCAAGTCCAGCACAGGTGGCAGCCATCTGTGGATTACTTTGTGGCTTATGCCAGATGGCCCTGGGCAGGACACAGGCTGTGGCTGAACTTGCCCTACAGTAGGGTCCCTCCCAGGAGGCCCTGGGGCTGGCATGCCCAGTGGCCAGCTTTGGACCTGTGCCAGAGCATCACCTCCAAGAATGACATACCCAAAGGGCAAACTGGGAAGGTACCAGAGCCCTGCCAAAGTGAATACTGCCCTTTAGGGTCAGCCCCTGGAGGAGCACAATAGCTCTTCCACTGTAGTCACAGCCAGTTCTCACAACCAATCAGCCCGAGCGTTAATCCCTCCCACTGACATGCAAATAACAACAAAGGCTCAAATACAACAGGAGGGCACACACAATACACACAAGGAACACACCTGGAGTGCCCAGCTTTGGTGACCAGGGAGACTGTGCCACTGGGCCCCACAAGACACCTACTATGTAAGACCATATTCTAAGACCAGGAGACAAAGCAGCCCTACCTAATACATAGAAAAAAACATAGGGAAGCAGCCAAAATGCAGAGAAAAAGAAACATGTCCTAAATAAAAGAAAAGAACAAAGCTCCAGAAAAAGAACTAAACAAAATGAAAACAAGCAGTCTACCAGACACAGAGGTCAAAACACTGGTTGTAAGGATGCTCAGTGATCTCAGGGAAAACTTCAGCAAAGAGGCAGGAAACATAAAAATGGAGATGGAAAACATAAAAAAGAACCAGTCAGAAATAAATAATGCAATAACTGAAATGAAGAATACATGAGAGGGAATCAACAATAGATTAGATGAAGCAGAGGACTGAATCTGCAATTTATAAGATAAGGTAGCAGAAAACACCCAGTCAGAACAGAAAAAGGAAAAAGAATCCCCCAAAATGGGGACAGTTTAAGGAGCCTCTGGGACAACATTAAGTGTACCAACACTCACACCACAGTGGTACCAGAAAGAGAGGAGAGAAGCAAGGAATTGAAACCCTATTTGAAAAAATGATGATGGAACACTTCCCTAACCTGGTGAAAGAAATAGACATACAAGCCCAGGAAGTGCAGAGTCCCAAACAAGATGAGCCCAAACAGGTCCATACCAAGACACATCATAATTTAAATGCCAAAGTTTAAAGACAAAGAGAGAATCTTAACAGCAACAAGAGAAAAGCTGTTAGTTAACTACAAGGGAGCTCTCATAAGACTGTCAGCTGATTTCTGAGCAGAAACTTTGCAGGCCAGAAGGGATTGGCATGAAATATTCAAGGTGATGAAAAGCAAGGACCTAGATTACTCTACCCAGCAAAGCTATTATTTAGGATCAAAGGACAAATAAAGAGCTTCTCAGACAAAACAAACAGAAAAAAAGCTAAAGGAATTCATTATCACCAAATCAATATTACAAAGAATCTTAGAGGGACTTTTTTTGCACCCCCCCCCACCCCCGTTTCTTCCGCCTCCCCCCCCCCAGAGGGACTTTTTTAAGATAAAAAGATCAAAAGTATGAATAATAAAATTACAATCACCACATATCTATCAACAATTACTTTAAATGCAATTCAATGATCCAATCAAAAGATAGGGTGGTTGAATGAATATAAAGCAAAACCCTTACATATGCTGCTATAAGAGACTCACTTCAGACTGAAAGACACACACAGACAGAAGGTAAAGGGATGTGAAAAAGACATTTCATAAAAATAGAAACAAACAACAAAAAAACCTGGGGTAGCAATACTTATAACAGACAAAACAGACTTTAAAACAAAGGAGAGAAAGAGAAATACGCGAGAAAGAAGGACCCAGTAATACCAGTTCTGGATATTTACCAAAGAAACCCAAAATGTTACTTTGAGGGGACGTGTATGTCCATATGTCCATTGCAGCATTATTTACAATGGCCAACATGTGGAGGCAGCCTGGGTGTCCGTCAAAGGAAGAATGGATAAGTGGTGGTACCTATATGCAACGGCCATGGAAGGGAATGGATTATTGCCATCTGTGGCAGCATGGATGGACTTGGAGGGTGTTGTGCTGAGTGGAGTGTGTCAGACAGAGAAAGACAGATGCAATGTGACTTCACTTATATGTGGAATCTAAAGAACAAATTAAACAAACAAAACAGAAACAAACTCATAGATACAGAGAACATTTTGCCCGATGGGAGAGGGGCGAGGGGGGTGGATAGAAAAGGGGAAGGAATTAAGGAATACATATTGGTTGTTACAAAGTAGTCACGGGATGTAAGATATAGCATAAGGAATACAGTCAATAATATTGTAATAACTATGTATGGTGTCAGATGGGTACTAGATTTATTGGGGTGATAGATGCTCGGGGCGGGGGTTGGTGGGGCAGGAAGTAAAAAGTGAAGGGAGTAAGAAGTACAAACTGATAGTTACCAATTAGTCATAGGGATGTAAAGTAAAGCATAGGGAATACAGTTAATGATATGGTAACAAACATATATAATGCCAGGTGGGTATTAGACTAGTCAGGGGGATCACCTCAGAAATTACATAAATGTCTAATCACTATGTTGTACACCTGAAATTAATATGAAATACTACTGAATGTCAACTGTAGTTGAAAAATTGAAAAAGGGCAGGGGGAGATGAGGGGGAATAAGAGGTTTAAATTTCCAGGTAAAAAACAAGTAAGTCATGGGGATGTGATGTACAGCATGGGGAATGTACTCAATAATATTATGATAAAATGTTACGATGTCAGATGGTTGCTGGACTTATCACAGTGATCACTTCTTTAGGTGTATACATGTTGAATAACTATAGTGTACACCTGAAATTAATACTGTATGTTAGCTATATTTTGATAAAAATCTTTAAAATAAAGAGAATTATCAATATATAATTACACATAAATGCAAATTTCCTTTGTAATAAACACGTGAAGCTCAAAACACTTGTATCCACACAAGTGCACCAAAGTATTGAATCCTACACAAACCTCAGATGTGATTTTTCTTTTACAGACTATGTTCCTGTAGCATTTACATAGAAGTATGGACTTCATTGATTATTCTTCCTTATATAACTTAACGATTTTAAATACTTTTTTCCCCCCTAGTTTCATTAGTATGTATTCTCTGCCTACTAAACTTGACTGTGAGTTCCTTGAGGGCAAAGATTATGTCTTGGCGAGACAAGTGAAAAACGCCACACTGCCAGGGTGTGTCTCCCAGCTCTGCTACTCACCAGCCGGTAACTTTAGTTCCTTGACTGTCATGTGACCCTAACAGCTCCCACCTCATGGAGTTGTTGGGAGGCTTAAGTGAGATAATGCAGTGAAAATGCTCCACACACACCTGTCACATAGTAAGTGCTCAGAAAAAGTGCTGTGGTCTTTCAGGCTTCTGCTGCTGCTGATAATAATGATGATGTCTGCCTGTTTTTTTTTTACAGCAATGGTTCTCTAATTTAGCTTCACTTTAGAGTTATGTGGGAAGCTTTTATAACTCTTAAAGCCCAGGCTAATCAAATCAGACTCTCTGAAGGTGGGGCGAGCCATCAGTAATTGTCTCAAGCTCCCCAGTGGATTTCAGTGCTCGGCCAGCGTTGAGAACCACTGTCCTATGGTAGTTTCCTCGTAGGCTTTTCACACAACACACACTCAGATATAGAAGGACCAACAGAGAATGTTAGCGGGGAGATGGTACTTGTACATGTCTAGAAATATGCCTGCAGGAAAATAAGTAAGGATGTTTAGTGCATTACCTTCCATCATCTGGGCCTCCTAGTGATACCAAGTACAAATCATTTGGTGAAAAGGCCAGATCTTCAATTTTGCCCTTGTGAAGTGACAGCCGAGCAATCAGCTCCCTCTTCTTATAATCCCACAAAATGATGTCTGCCTGGGGGCAAGAATATACTGTCAGATGGGAGATAGCTACCCTTGAGGAGATAGCTACCTCGCTCAGTGAAAAATAATCAGTAACATCACTTTGCTGGAAATTAGGTCGTGACTTACAAACACGACAGCAACAAAATGGAAATGGTTTTAAACAGGGACTTTTGTTCCTGAGCATTATCAGTCACCAGCTGCGACATCTGGTGTGAAAACACCAGATTCCTTCGCTCTCAGCCTGATAGAAGGAGAAGTCAAGAGGAAGAAGAGGAAGGGTAAAACCACGGGTCATGATAGAGCTACCTGAAGAGGGGCACTGTTTCTAGGGAGGCACCTCGAAATCAATTCACGGTGAGTTACTTTCAGTTTATTCACCTTGAAGCCCATGAACGTGACTTGTCCCGAGGCAACGTAAACTCCGCTCTTGGAGGTGGTCACACAGGAGACATTGTTGCCATGACCGTGTAGGAAATTCTGTTCGTTAGTATTTATTGACTGAATGAGGATGGTGCAACCCAGAGGGTAAATCAGATGCTCCTGGTCAGGATGGCATTGCAGACCAGTGGGCACATGTCCTAAAAAAGATGAAAAGGAATAAGGTGCAGGAGTGGCTGGCTTTTTTTTTTTTTTTGAGTACAAAAAGGAATGCTTTTGAAATTAAACCTTAGTTCATCAAAAATAAGTGTATGTGTGTGTGGGGGGGGTAATGATTAATTTTATTCCACTGACAAGAAGGTCAGTCTAGTACATGAAACTTCTAAAACTTTAATGTGCATAAAATTCCCAGGGTGTCCTGTTAAAATGCAGGTTCTGAATTTGGGTCTGGGGTAGGACTGAGATTCTGCGTTTTTGACAAGCTTTTTAAGTGCTGCTGATGGTGATGCTGGTCCAAGAACCTCTCTTTGGACAGTAAGGCTGTGGGGCCCATTCTTGTAATTCTAAGACATACGAGAGCCTGAAGTACATGCAGCCTGAAGCGCGAGCAGCTAGTCAGGATGAGTGCATAGGCATGGGGGGGGACGTGAATAGGCACAAGTTTGGTGAAGATAAAATTTTGTTTTCCTTTGGTCAGAAGTTTTTCAGTTATTCTTCATATTTATTTTACAATATAAACTTTAAAGTCAGCTTGACTACATAAAAAATCAATTTTAGTGGAATGTATTAAATGTGTAGATTGATTTAGGGAAAGATAATTTTTATTGTGATATATTATGTTTCCTTTCGAAAAATAGGGTATGTAACCCTAATAAACTTTAATTTTAAAAAATTGTAATACAAAAATAAATATAAATAAATAAATAAATAAATAAATCTAGGGTATGTTTTTCCATGAAATCTACTTTTATGTCCTCCAGTAGCATTTCCTATTTTTCTTCTTAAAGATCTCACACATTTCTTATTATACTTATTCCTGAGTATTTTAAAATCTTTCTTTTTCTTTTGCTATTTCCTTCCTTACCAAAAGAATCATAAATACTTATGATAGCTTTGACATCTTTCCTTGCTATTCTATGTAGATCTCTTTTTCTTAAGGATTAGATAGTATTTTGTTGTAAGAAAGGACTATAATTTAAAAATAATTTATTGTGGTAAAATTCACATAACATAAAATTATCTTTTTGTGAGAAATGCAAAAATTTCAGGCCCCAGAGGAATTTTATTTTATGTTTTACCTTTAGACCTACTGCACCCCTTTCTCCCACGCACCCCCACCTGGCTCTGGTAACCACCACTCTGTTCTCTTGTATCTATGAGCCTGGTTTTTTGTTTTTAGATTTCACATGTAAGAGAGAGATTATACAGTATCTATCTTTCTCTATCTGACTTATTTCACTTAGCATAATGTCCTTGAGGTCCATCCAGGGTGTTGCAAATGGCAAGATTTCATTCTTTTTTATGGCAAACTAATTTTCCATTGTGTATATGTACCATCATTTCTGTATCCATTTATCCATCAATGGACATTTAGTTGTTTCCATACTTTGACTATTGTAAATAACGCTGCAATGAACATGGGGTACAGATAGATATCTGAGTTAGTGTTCTCATTTTCAGATAAATACCCAGAAGTGTAATTGCTGGACCATATGATAGTTCCATTTTTAATTTTTTGAGGAACCTTCACAGTTTTCCATAGTGACTGCACCGATTTACATTCCCACGAACAGTACACAGAGTTCCCTTTTCCCCACATCCTCACCAACACTTGTTATTTTTGCCTTTTTCATGATAGCTATTCTAACAGGTGGGAGGTTATATCTCATTGTGCTTTTGATTTGCATTTCCCTGATGATTAATGATATCGAGCATCTTTTCATGTACCTGTTGGCCATCTGTATGTCTTCTTTGGAAAAAAAAAACGTCTATACAGATCTTTTGCCCATTTTTAAATCAGATTTTTTTTTCCGCTATGGAGTTGTATGAGTTCTTTATTTATTTTAGATATTAACTCCTTATCAAACATATGATTTGCAAATATTTTCTCCAGGCCAATAGGTTGCCTTTTTATTTTGTTGATGGCTTCCTTTGCTGTACAGAAGCTTTTTAGTTTGATATAGTCACACTTGTTTATTTTTGCTATTGTTGCTTTTAACCGTTGGTGTCAGATTCAGAAAATCATTGCCAAGACTGATGTCAAGGATCTCAACTGCCTATGTTTTCTTCTAGGATATTTATGATTTCAGGTTTTAGGTTAAGGTCTTTAATCCATTTTGAGTTGGTTTTTGTGTGTGGTGTAGGATTGTGGTCAAGTTTTATCCTTTTGAGTCCTGTCTTTCCCCATTGTATTTTCTTAGCTTTTTTTGTCATAAATTAATTGACCATAGATGCATGAGTTTATATTTGGGCTCTCTATTCTGTTTCATTGATCTATGTGTCTGTTTTTATGCTAATACCACACTGTCTTAATGACTATAGCTTTGAAATAGAGTTTGAAATCAGGGAGCATGATGCTTCCAGCTTTGTTCTTTCTTGAGCTTGCTTTGGCTATTTGGGGTCTTTTGTGGTTCCATACAAATTTTAGTATTGTTTTTTTCTATTTCTGTGAAAATGCCATTGGAACTTTGATAGGGATTGCATTGACTGTGCAGATGGCTTTGAATAGTATGGAATTTTAAACAATATCATTAATGTCTTATATACAGGTCTTGCACCTCTTTGGTTAAATTTATTCTTAGGTATTTTATTCTTCTAATGCAATTGTAAATAAGATTGTTTTCTTCATTTCTATTTCTGATAGTTTGTTATTAGTGTATAGAAATACAACAGATTTTTGATTATTGATTTTGTATCCTGTAACATTACTGAATTAATTCATTCGTTCTAACAGTTTTTGACGGAGTCTTTAGGGTTTCCTCTATATAATATGTCATCTGCAAATAGTTATAGTTTTAATTCTTCCTCTTCAATTTTGATGCCTTTTATTTCTTTTTCTTGCCTAATTGCTCTGGCTAGGACTTCTAGTACTATGTGGAATAACAGTGGTGAGAGTGAACATCGTTGTCCTGTTCCTGATCTTGGAGGAAAATCTTTCAGCTTTTCACTGTTGAATATGATGTTAGCTGTGGGCTTGGCATGGGTGAGCTTTATTATGTTGAAGGCCATTCCCTGTAATCCTGCTTTGTTGAGAGTTTTTCTCACAAATGGATGTTGAATCTTGTCAAATGCTTTTTTTCTGCATCTATTAAGATGATCATATGATTTTTATCCTTTATGTTGTTAATGTGGTAGTATATCGAGTGATTTAGAAATGTTGAACCATCCTTACATCCCTGGAATAAATCCCACTTGATCGTGGTGTATGATCTTTTCAATGTATTGTTGAATTTGGTTTGCTAATATTTTGTTGAGTATTTATTTATTTATTTATTTGGGGGAAATTCACATAACATAAAATTAACCATTGTAACGTGAATAATCCAGTGGCATTTAGCACATTCACAATGTTGTGCAACCACCACCTCTATCTAGTTCCAAAACATTTCTGGATTCATTTTTTAAAATAATTTTTTTACCACTGGGCATTTGGGTTGTTTCCTCCAATATTTGAGCTATTATACACAGTACCACAATGAATCTCACACATAATTTTAAAGAACGTAAACAAGTGATTCACGTTCTTAAAAACTCAAAGATTATCCTCATTAAAAATTATAATAGATACTACAAAACCATCTTTCACAAAGCTTATAAAATTTATTCTCCCAGCAATAGTAATCGTTTCTTATTATCACCTTACCATTATCCATATTTCTAATCTTGCCAATCAGAGAAGTAAAAAAAATAATGTCATTGTTTTAATGGCAAATTTTTTTTAGAATTTTGAGTTAGCAGCTATATATATACATACATATATATATATGTATATATATATATATACATATATATATATATATATTTAGATATATTTCTTTAGCCATTATCTATTTCAGAGTTTGGCAAATATTTTCTATAAAAAGGGCCAAACAGTAAATATTTTAGGCTTTATGGACCACAAGTACTACTCAAGTCCACTACTGTAGTTTAAAAGCAGTGATAGATAATACATAAATATATGCACAAGGCTGGGTTCCAATAAAACTTTATTTAAAAAACCAGATAGAGGGCCAGATTTGGCCCCCAGACTATCATTTGCAGAATCCCGATCTATCTTATTATTATTGTTGTTTTGTTGTTTAAGAACTCTTTGCATAATAGGAAAATCATGGGCTTACCTACTCCTGTAAATTGATGAATGTGACTATTCTTGTGTCAATACCAGACTCTTAGTAACTATAGCTTTATAAAATGCTTCCATAAGCAACACAACTATATTTGGTTTGCTTAAATAATAAATTCCTGTCAAAATACAATACCTAAAAGAGTCAAGTGCAGTTACATATTTTACACCCTTAAGTTAAAACTCATAAACTATAATGTTACACTACAATGTGTTCTAGTGTCATAATGATAAATGGGGCTTTGCCTTTGCTTCTAATTTGTCTTCCATGTGAAGGCTAAACTAATTACCTGGTATTTAAGGCCTCTACAATCTAACCCCAGGCTCTCTTTCCTATGTTATCCTGCCAGTCCCTGACATTGAAGCCACACCAAGCTCTTTGCTATTCCCTACCGAGGCCCCACGCTCTTCGCCTTCCTCCTTTGCTCACCTTTTTCCTGCTACCTGGAATATTCTGCTCCTCAGTCTTTACCCACTGACTGCTATCCACCTTTAAAGACTACTTGAGTTAATCCTTCCTTTACCTCACTCAAACCTAGAATAGAATCTTTCTCCCAAACTTTCATAAAGCTTTACTTATTCTCTTTTATAAGAGGCAGTATAGACTTTTTAAGTAAACATTTTTCATCGGAGACAAAAAATACAGAAAACTCAATAACATTGCACCAAGTAAACACAACCATTTAACTGTAGTCCAGATCAAGAAGTAGATTATTACCACACCTCACACATATTCCATGAGCCTTCTCTCAGTTTACATCACCCCAAAGCTAATTGCTATTTTGACTTCTAGTCTTGTAAATTAATTTTCCTTGTTTTAGAACTTTATATGAGTGAAATTATACAGTATGTACTCTTTTTTGCATCTGGCTTTTTTCATTGAACATTATGTTTGTGAGATCTATCCATGTTGTGTGTAGCAGTAGTTCATTCTTTTCCTTTGTTGCACAGTAGTCTATTGTATGACCATACCACCATTTATTTGTCCTTTTACTTTTGATGGACATTTGGCTGTTTTTAATTTTCAGCTATTTGAAAGAATGCTACTATAAATAGTCCTATATTTTGGGGGTGCACATTTCTGTTGCATATCTGGTATAACATTGGGAGGATACATCAAAAGTCTTTAAGATGTACACAGAATTATCCTAAGGAAAAAGTTAGAGTCAAAACTTTTAGCTATGCAGATGTTCTCGGTAGCATTTAAAAATAAACGTAAAGAAATAAAAATTATACTAAATTCTCAAGAATAGTTTATATAAATTGTGGTGTATCTATGCAACAGAATATTATATTAAAGTATTATATTAAAATTATGACATAGAGTATACTTACTGGTAAGGAAAGATTTACATGGCATACTGTTAAGTGAAAAAGAAATCTGGTTATAAGAATATATACAGCCTGAGTCCATTTTTACACACAAAAAACATATTTATATGTAAGTGGTGTAAGTGTATATTTGAAAAAAATCACACCAAAGTTAACAGTGATATTTTGGGAAATGTAATGACAGCTGATCTTTCTTTCAGTTTCACTGTATTTTTCTAATTTTAAAACATTTCTTAAATGGTTTTGTAACCAGCTCTAAAAATGGCTGATATCTCAGATGTACTAAGTGGCTACTTTCTATTAGAAACGGTTCAAGTAAAACGAAGAGTCAAGAGCGAAACTGTAGAACGTGCTTAAAACCTTGGACTTTGATTGTTTTGCATCTATTTTTACAATTTTAAAGCTATCAGGCATCACAATGCACTTGAAAAAGTTTGCTTTCCTAAAATGGAATCCATTGCCTATTTTCATCCTTCAGGAAAAAACAAACAGCATTTTCCACTTTAATGTTCAAAATAATAGGCAGTAATAAATAGGATTTGAGCAAAACCACCAGGTCTCCTCTGACCAAAGCGTCTCTCCCCTCTTGCTCCCCCTGGCGTCTCTTCCCCTTCCACCGTGGTCTGAAGTCCTCATTACTAGAATCCTTTGGGGTTAGAGGACAACATCATAACTTACAGCGGTTGCTCAAACACATGATCTCTTCCCAGTCCTTTCTCATTAATACATCAGCTGGACTATGGGAAGTTAGTTGGTTGCAGAGGCCAACACGGACTCGGTAATCCGATGGTTACTGAGGGGAGGGCTCTTTGCGGGCTGCGTGGGCTTAGAGCCAGCGAGAGCTAACCTAGTGGGAGAAGGGCTACAACCACCCTTACGCGTACGTCCGGACCGGTGAAAAGGCATTTGGTCCTTTTTAGGTGCTGGCAAAAACCGCCCCACTCCCTGAGGCTTGGAAGGAGCAAGTGATTCTCTGAGGCCACTGGGCAGGACAGGCTGTTGGCACCCGGTGCTTGGCCCTGGGCAAGGCTCATGCCAGGGTCCCACACTGCCTTCCAAGTGCCACCCGGTGTCTCACTGTTCCTGTTGGAACTACAAGTCCCAGGAATCCCAAACCACCCAGCCGAGATAAGCTCGAGGCCTCACCGTTGAAGCCGATCACAGCCTCAAGCTCCAGCTCAGCCTCCTCAGCGTTGGTCGAAATTTGGTTCTCCATCACCAGGAGACTCCGCTCACTTCCCTTTCAGCCCTCCAGCCATACAGCGTCTCCTGGTCGTTATGGTAACGGGCTGCGCATGCGCACCGGACCCAAACCCTAGCTAAACGCAGCCAACGTGGTTCTAGTTTGTTTGCATCCTCTCTTGCAAATGGAGAGATTGCTTATTTTTTTCTATTTCTCTGGAAATTTAGGAGGCACCAAATGCTTAGAACGAATTCCTTTTCCCCCTATGTAGTCTGTGATCTTTTTGGTAACTGTATAATCAAGCACCAATGGCATTTAAAGGTTAATCACAGAGGACTGCTATAAAATTTGACGTTGGATACATTTTTAAAAGCTTTTTTGAGATTATAATCTACATATCTTAAAATTCACCTAAAGTGAGTTTAAGTACATTTATACAGTGGTGCAGTTATCACCACAATCGTTTGCGTTTTTGTTTTAAGCAGAATAAAATCTTCCGTTCACCGCTGGAGGTTTTGGGGCGCTCCCTCCTTCTTGGGAAAATGCTTCGATTTTGTTCAACAACGATTTCATTTTCCTTGCACCCCAGCTGTTCGTGTCTCTCAGTGGGAGCAGGTTGTGCCAACCCACTGATGGTCGGGGGAGCGATTTCCCTTCTTCACCACGGTTCGGAGGCCCTCGGGTACGTGTATTCACTTGGCGAACTCCGGGTTGCGGTCTTGTTCTGAGCCGCGCGGGCCGCCGTAGGCCGCCGCTGCAAGCAGGAAGTGTCCGAGGAGCCGGGGAGACTGCACGATGGCTCCGGACCCCTGGTGAGCCCGGGGGGTGGGCGGCCGCGCGTGCAGTGTCCTTAGGGCTGGGCCAGGCTTCGCGGGAGCGTGCCATCGCCGGGCATTGAGGGCAGAAGGCCTTTCGGGATGCGGGGAGGGCCAGCGAGGATCCCAGCCCCTGCCAAGGGGACTCTGCCGCGTCCCGCCCCCGTCAGTGTTTGCTGGGGTGGTCGGCGCAGGGGACCCGACCGGTGGGGAACCACGTCCTAGTGCTGAATTCGAACACTCCGCGGGCCCTTCTCGGCTGCAGCCCGCTGCCGGGATTTCCCGCCCATCCTGGTCGGGGAGCCGTTTGGTGCGGGTTTCCGAGGATTCCTGTGAAAGTGAAGTAGAAGTAATAACCTCTTTGCAGGATGCCTGTGCGTCTGGTGAACCCCTTTATTTCACAGGTGGGGAAACCGAGGTTCAGAATCCATCGTCACCAGCCAGTTGGCGCGAGGACCTAGATCTTCAGGGCCCTTCACAAAACTTGTAGGAATCTGGGAGGGAAATTACGCATTTGTTTATAAGGCATTTTACCCCGAGTCAGTGTCGTGAAGACTCTATGGTAGCAACCGCTGCAGTGAAACAACAGCTGAGAAGGGTCATTCAGTAATTAAGTCCCGAGAATTGAATGATGAAAGACAAACGTTCTGATCCCCAGGAACATATTGCTATAGCATATCGGACTTGAGCCCTTTGTTTAATAATTTAAAGCATATAGTTCTATAAAGTTCTTGTTGGAGTATACGTCTTATGTTGATATTTCTAATATAGTTTATAATTGCTTAAGTTGCAGACAGTCTGGTTATTAGGAGAAGGGATTGCAACATCAAGGTTTACTATTATAACCTGAGATCTAGGTTATCTGGGCCAAGGGCTTCGTTGATTAACACTAATTTTCTTCCACCGAATCTTAACAACGTATATTCCCTGGTAGAAAATTTAGAAAATGCTGAATATTTGCTGAGAAAAAAAAATTAACATCTTTATCATTTGGAACAATAGCAATTATTGATTTTTAAAATGAATTTATTACTTTACGTAATATATGTGTGTATAGGTTTAAAAAACAGGGAACATTTCTCCATGTTATGAAATATCTACTGAAAATGTTTTTTTAATGGTGCATTAAGAGTGCATCATATGAATAGCCACACTTTATTCTCTTCTTTGTACTCCTTTGTAACATTAGAGCTTGTTTTGTTATGTTATGTTTTTAACTATTGCAAAGACTGCCCCTTCGTTCCATCTCTTATTTCCTTGGCTCACTTCTGAGAAGTCAAACTCTTGGGTCAAGGGGAAGAACATTTTTAAGGCCTGTGGTACATATTGCTAAATTGCCCTCTACCTCCTGGAAGCTAACTCCCTCACTTTACACATAAGGTAAGATATAAAGCTTACACAAGGGAGAGGCCTCAGGTTATCCATTTAGATTGGTGGAAGCTATCCCTGGACTCCAAGCCTCTTCCATAGTTAATGTTGAAAAAACATTTTTAATTTTTCCTGTTACTTTCAAGTAGCTTGACTCAGTGGCTTTCTCATTTGACTGTTGAAGGTGAAACAATGGGGGAACTCTGCTGTTACCTTGCCAAGTGGGTTGCTGATCTGGAGGGTAGAGAGTAGTATGGACTGGGACTTTGAAAAACCTATAAAAACAGACTCTACCACTGCTTTGCCTTCGTGCTATTGAAAGCCATAGGTCAGTGATGCTTCACTCCTGAGTAGTGTTCTAGTGTTTAGAAATAGAATATAGCAGTTAATATTTTAATGGCATACCAAAACAAGTGGTAAACTCACTGTATAGTAGAAGTTGTGAGTGATTATTGTCTCTGAGCTGGTTCTTTGAGAAAGTTAACTACCATGTTTCCCTGAAAATAAGACCTGGCCGGACCATCAGCTCTAATGAGTCTTTTGGTGTAAAAATTAACATAAGACCTGGTCTTATTTTACTATTATATAAGATCAGATCTTATGTAATATCATATAGTAATATATAAAACTGGGTCTTATATTAATTTTTGCTCCAGAAGATGCATTAGAACTGATGGTCTGGCTAGATCTTATTTTTGGGGGAGACACAGTAGCTTTACTTGCTAGGCAGCTTATTTGTTGATGATATACCATTTCTGGAAAACATACAGTTAAACCCTAATGGTTGTATATTCTGGTTGAACTTACTTATTTTTTTGTTTAATTTTTTGCAACCTTTGTTAATACAAAACAATTAGTGAACACTGGATTATTTTGGTCTATTTTTTAAAAATTTTATGAAAGGTAACGAATACACAAAATGGAATAGTATGATGCGCTCCTTTATACTCATCCCCTGATTTCTTGAATTATCAATATTTTGCCATTCATGTTTCATCTCTGTTCTCCATAACTTTTTTTCCAGTGTATTTTAATATAAATCTTGCACATATATCAATTTAACTATACAGTCAGTATTTTCGTGCTAGAACAAGGCCCAACTCATAGTCTGGAAAGTTCTTGTATTCTTTCCTTTCCATTTCTTCAGTCTCTGTCCTAGCTTCACTTAGGCCTGAAAACTCTAATTATCCACTTTTTCTTCACTCCTCCTGTCAGATTATTCACTAATCGTTTTTTTTTTTTTCATTTTAAATCTGTTTTATGATGTCTATTTCTACCATAGTCCAATCCTTTATAGCCTTATGCCTTGTAGGACTGGTTATGTAACTGAATAGCTGGAGATGTCTTCTACTCTTCTCTCCTGCCACTCTTCTCTCCTTACCAATTATTTATGCAAATGGAGTTCAGGTTAATTTTCCTAAACTAGTGCTTGAGGCATTTGTATGCTGACACCATGATAAGGTTGCTTATTACCGCTGGGCCAGTGGTTCCCAAACTTTGCTGCAAATTGGAACCACCTGGAGAGCTTTTGCAACTCCTCATGTCCAGGTCAAACCCCATACCAATAATCAGAAAGCTTGGGGATGGGAGCCAGGAATTGTTGGTTTTTTGTTTTTTGTTTTTGTTTTTTTTAAGATTCCCCAGTTATTTCAACATGTAGCAAAGTTTCAGAACCATTGCTCTTTATGGCTAAAGTGAGAGCCTGAGGATTGGGGGCAAGACGTCTTCAAGGCCTCACTTTCTGTGTAAAAGTAGTCCCTACAGCTCTGAAATTCTCTTACAGTTCTAATCTGAATAGGCTGGTGTTCAAGGCTTCTCAGAAACTCGCTTCCACTCCTCTCTACTATTTTACCCTTTACCCTCCGACCCAGGGCCACCACTCAGCCTGATCTGCTAGGCACACTCTGCTCCTTTCATCTTTGCTTACTCTTGGTGCCTTTTGCCACATCTAGAATGTGCTCCTCCCTCCTGTCAGAATGAGAGGCCTGCTTTAACCTGGTGCCTCAGCCCTGTCACAGGCTGTGTGCCTGCCCAACAGTAGTTTCTCTCACTTCGGAACTCCAGAAATGCTTAGCATTTACACCTCTCATTTGGTGGGAGGTGTATTATATACCTTATTGATTTTTATGTGTGTGGTTTGAAACCACAGAGCCAGACCTAAGCTCCTCTTTTTATAGATGACAGTGTGGAGGAGAAAAAGAGGAGATGTGGCAGAGCTGGGACAGGATCCAATTTTTCTTATGAGCCTCCCTTCTATTTTCTTAATTATGTGATGTCTTGTATCACCTGCTGTTTTTTCATATACATGAATGTATATAATTTCTTTTAGAACCTTAAACATTTTCCTCTCTTTATGACTTTGATACAGGTTCTCCACGTACGATTCTACTTGCCAAATTGCACAAGAAATTGCTGAGAAAATTCAACAACGAAATCAGTATGAAAGAAATGGTGAAAGTACAACCAAGGTAGGACCAGGAGAAATTAGTACTTAAAATGATTTGTTTGAGCTTGGAGGTCTGAAAACCCTCCTGTTTCTGAGGCGTGTGGGGGTAATGGCCTATATGCTTATATATATTGCGTTGACATTACAACCAAACAGTGAATAGTTACTTGGCGACTGAGACTAAATGAAGCATGACATCTCTTTAATTTCTTCTGTTTTACCTTAAAAATTTCTACCAATTTTAGTCTAGTTCTAGAGTTGGTACACTTTCCCCCCAGACCTAAATCTTTCAGGCTTTGTAGGACCAGAGGCAATGTCCTCACTTCTTTGAGTATCTGTTTTCACCAAAAGAATAATAGCCTCTTTTACATGTTACATTTAAAAATGTAAAAATTGATTGTTTTTTTCTGTGTCTTATGTTATCCTTTGTTTCTGTTTATATTCATTTTTAGGGTTTACTTTTCCCCCTCACCTTGTTGATTTAACTTAAAATATGTAAACCATTTACATTGTTAAAAAGTCAAAATTATATGCAAAAGTACACTCAAAGTCTTATTCCCATCCCAGTCTATTGCACCCCTTCTTCACCTACTCGTTATAGCTAAACCATTTTCATTAATTTCTGGTTTATTCTTCCTGTATTACTTTCTGCAGAAATAAGCCTCTGTGTGTGTGTGTGTGTGCATTTTTATTTCTCTTCCTTTTAAACAAAAAATGCTCTTTTGTATCTTGCTCTTTTTTATTTAATAATATATCATAGTAATCTCTCCATATTAATAATCCGTTGAGATCTTCGTTCCTCTTTAGGGCTCTACAATATTCTAGTGTGTAGATGTACCTTAGTTCATTTGATCTGTCTCCTAAGGATGGGCATTTAGATTGTTTCCAGTCTCTTGCTGTTATGAATAATGCTGCAATAAATAGCTTTGTGCTTTTTTTCTTTGTATTTGTGGAAGTGTCTATTTTAAGGGTGACTTCTCAGAACCAGGGCATATGTTTTTTTTTTTACTTGTTACCAAGTTCCCCTCCAGAGGGGTAGTCACCTTTGGCACCCCCTACCAGGACTGCGTGAGTTTATGTTTCTTCACAGGCGGGCCAACAGCGTATTGTCCATCTTCTGAATTTTTGCCAATCTGATACGAGAGAGAGAATATTTCATAGTTTTAAATTTGCAGTTTTTGTATTATGAATCAAGTGAAGTATGTTTTCTCATGTTTAAACACTATTTAAATAGATTTTTCTGTGAACTATTTGTCTTTTGTCCACTTTTCTATTGGATTCTTGGTTGTTTTAGTCTTTAAGAGATCCTTATGTATTAGGGAAATTAGCTTTTTGTGATATAGTGTACTTATTTCCTCTCTTTTATAATTTGTTGTTTGACTTTGCTTATGGTATCTACTGTCACGTGAAAGGTTTGTTTTTTCAAATGAAGTTGACTATCAGTTTTTAATTGCTTCTCTGTTTTCACTCAGAGCGTTTGTATTTGAAAGTTATAAAGGAGTTTATTCCTGTTTTCTTTTAGTAAATGTATAGTTTCATTTTTTTTACGATTAGATCTCTGATTCATTTAACCAGTATCATCTTCGTGGGCAGTTAGATTATTTCTAATTATAAATGAGTTTTCAGTGTGCCTAGATTATTGCCCAGATTGAATTCCTCAAGGTAGGCTTTCTGGATTTAGGTTGTATAAAATTTTAAGTCTTTGAACATATATGAGTATATACTCGTATATGTATATATTACAGAATTATGTTTCTTCACCATTTCTGATTATCTTTTAAAAATCTCACTCTGTTAGACGAAAATATGCTATAGTTTACTATGCATTGTTTTAATACTGTTGAACATCTTTTATACATTTATTGGATATATGTATTTCTTCCTTTATGAATTGACTGTATATGTATAAATCCTTAACCTAACTTATTTAGTAATTTCAAAGTGTTCTTTATGTATATTTTAACTATATTAAATCTTGATCTGGTATATTTGATACAAATACTTTTCTATTAATTTGGTTTTTTATTTAATACATGACTTTTTAAAAACATGTACTTGTTTTTGAATTTTATTTGAAATGATCAGTATTTCCATTTGTGGTCTTATAGGAAGAGGGGAGGTAATCCTTAGAAAGAACATTTACAGCCAGAGATTATATAAATATTTTACCTAATTATCTAAATTTTCTTTAAGCTTTTCTTCTCTTTTTTATTTTTTTAAAGACATAAATATTTATTATATTTGAAGTTTATTTTGGTGTATTGTAGGCAGCTAATTTTATTTTTTTCCCATTTGCTTAATTATTAATTCCCTTCCCCCCAAGGTATGAGATATTTCATATTTTGTTCACTGAGTTTTTACCCTACTGCACTGTTTCTGGACCCTCTGTTGCACTAATGAAGCTGTTAGTAACCGCTGGCATCAAATTCTTGTAGTTTTTTTAAATAAAGATTTAATATCTGATTGTTTAAGGCCCCCTTTATTACACCTGTTCATGATTTTTCTATATTGTCCTTCATTTATTATTCTTTTCAAGAGGTTTTTCATAGCTTCATAAAAAAAGAATTTTTGCTGTTCTTCAATTACCACCTACTCTACACTGAAAGAACTCCAAAAGGAATTTTGAATGGATGTGTCTTAAGTATATTTATAGATTAAATTGGAGAGCATATAGATTAAGTTGGAGAATGTTTATTACTTTTTACTCGTTCAGCAGTATTTCCTGTAGTTTCTATGTTCCAGGTACTGTGCTAGATTTTTTTTTTGATTTTGTTGATATTATTAATGATGTTTGAAAATTAATAATTAAAAAAATTCTCCCTAGATATTACAGAATTTACAAAGCCCTTGATTTTTTTCATTTTATGATTGATCAGTATACTGAATTCTTTTCCTGTTTCTAGCAATCTTTCAGATGCTTCTCTTAACTTTCCCAAATAGATAATTATTAATCTGTAAATAACAATAACTTCATTTCCTTTCTAGCCCTTATGTATTTCTTTAACTTGTTTTATTGCATGGGTTAGAACTTCTAGAACAAAGTTAAATAACATTGCAGTTAAGGCAGTAGTGTTCCATTCAGTTTTCTCTCTGTTTTGTTTTTAATTTCCCTCATGCTGTATTAATCATATGTTTATTCTATTTTTAATCATTAAAATTGTTAGCTTTATTATTAGATTTTCTAACATCAAACTATTCTTAAATTATTAGGATAAATTCTACTTGGTGATGGTAGATTGTCATTTTTTTATGTAATTCTGAATTTGCTTTGCTAATATTTTAAAAAGACTTTTACATGTATAATCTTTAGGGGAGATTGGCCTGTGATTTCCTTTTTTCCATTATCTCTGTCAGTGTTTGTTACCAGGATGTATTAGCTTAAAATATAAATTAGGCATTCCTGTTTTTCCTATGCTGTGGAAAGTTTCTGTTATAATAACAGAAATTTTCTCCTGATTATAAAAGCAGTCATTTTCTTATAATCATTAAGAAATTCCACTACTTAGAGATAACCACCCTGGGCATTTTGATGTATTTCATTCCTGGATTGTTTTTCCCTCCGTGTGGGTGACATTTCATTTTATGATTTGATTTTTTTTCTTTTAATAAATTATGATGGATATCTTTCTATGTTAACAAATTTAGATTTCAGTCATACTTTTTTAAGGGCTACATACTCTTTCATCTTTTGAATGCTTTTGGTCTTTATTTTTGTAGAGCCTTCTTAGGCCTGGTGTGTGTGTGTGTGTGTGTGTGTGTGTGTGTGTGTGTGTGTGTGTGTTGAGCTCTTTTTGTTTGTTTAGCTCTTTATTTCTTGAATGAGGAGAAATCCACCCTCCTTAGTGTTTCCCCATAAACATTGTGGGTGGTTTTTCTGTGGTTCCCAAGGGTATTAGAATAGTTGACATTAGACTTTTCTTGGCTGTTGATACCTTTGAGGGTTACTTGATGTGTGTAGCCCTTGGCCATCCTCTGGTGTTCTGCTGTTTTTTTTCTTTAGTGTAGTTGTATAATTGCTACTTTTAACAAGATAACAAATGAAACCTGTGATAGTCTATCTTTTTAAACACATCTCTGATTTCATCCATGGTTGACTATGTTTAATTTAATGGGCAATTTTATTTTTCGTATTTCTGAGAGGCTCTCTCTCTCCCCACCCCTCTTCCATCCTTTAAGGTAGCACTTAGAGTCACAAACAAAAATTTCCTCTGGGTTTGTAGAATGATTGGAAAAAATTCACACAATCCTGGAAAAAGAATTATGTATGGTTAACATTCCTTTTGTATAAAAAAAGCTACTTTGCTATAAAGGTTTTAAGTGAGTTATAAATATAGCAGTGTGTTTAGAGAAGACTGGCTGGGATGGCGATGGGACTTGACATCTTGTCATTCATTTGAAGAAGAGTTCAGTGTATCGTTGGGTTTTCGCTGGTGAATGAAGACTGGGAAACACAATTTCCTGCATGGCTGTAAGGGAGACAAATAGGGTCAGAGTGTAGTTGCTCAGAGGACAGAATTCAACAGATTGTGAGAGCAAAGTGACAGGTCAGTGTTCAGGTATGGACTGGCTTACCACCTGATCAGGTGGTCGAGTGGGTGCAAGCATGTACGTGGCTGGACCAGGCCACCTTTAAGAGCCCTTCAAAGTGTCCTTTGATAGATGATTGGATAAAGAAGTTGTAGTATATGTACACAACGGAATAGTATTGTGCCATAAGAAAAGATGAGATTATACCATTTGTGACAACATGGATGGATCTTGAGAGTATAATGCTAAGCGAAATAAGTCAGGCAGAAAAAGCAGAGAATCCTATGATTTCACTGATATGGGGTATATAAACCAAAACAACAAAAGCACAAGACAAACAAATGAGAAACAAGAACTCATAGACACAGACAATAGCTTAGTGGTTACCAGAGGGCAAGGGGGGTGGGGGGAGGGAGATGAGGGTAAGGGGGATCAAATATATGGTGATGGAAGGAGAACTGACTCTGGGTGGTGAACACACAATGGGGTTTATAGAGGATGTAATACAGGATTGTACACCTGAAATTCTATGTAACTTTACTAACGATTGTCACTTCAATAAACTTTAATTAAAAAAGAAAGATTCCTTCAACCCTGAGGTGGTTGTTGGGAAGCTAAGCACCTCTTCCAGTCCTTCCTTGATCAAGTCATAGTATGTAAAGCAGTGTTTACATGATATTTTTCGTATATTCTGTACCTGTGGACTAGCATACTTAGGATGTGTTCTTTTCTTTCCAGCTGACGGTGACAGTCCGCGCTTTGTTGCAGAATCTGAAGGAAAAGATCGCCCTTTTGAAGGACTTATTGCTAAGAGCCGTGGCAACACATCAGATGTATCCATGCAAACATTTCCACCGCTTTTCTAGAGTGGGAGGAAAAATAGTCTTATTTTAAGAAAGGAAGGAATCTGGGCCACCCAGATTTTTCCACAGCTTGAGGAAGACCTGGTTTCCAAAATATTGCCTGTAATCTCGCTTTCTATTTTAAGTGTCTGTTCCATGTTTTACAGTGAATATGCTGGCGAAGCAAGACATACTGAAGGAATTAGCTTATTTGGGTGTAACCTTTACAAGTGCAGGAAGTTAATGCTTTCTGTCAGTGCTGTGTTTACATAGAGCCCTGCACTGCTGCCTGGTTAGACTGCCTTGAACATGCTCAGCCCCGGCTCCCCCAGGGAAGCTTCCATGGTAATCCTGAGCTGTGCTTCTGCTTCTGGAGTTTCCAGACTTGTGAATGATTCGTTTTCTTTTTCAAGACGCCAATACTCGTAGAAACCATACGTCTTTTTTTCCCCCTTGTTTATGTACATTATTGAGATGGGACTTGTTTGCTTTATTAGTCTTCTGTAAAGTACAGACACTGCCTCTGGTTTGGGAGTTTTGTGGGGGGTGCTGGAACCACTTGCTTGAAGCACGTTTTGCCATTATCTCAAGTTTCCACCGACACTGTCAAGTATTACAACATGTTTTTAAAAGTTCATAATCTGATCAATTTAGCAAAATACGTGTGGTCTGTTATCTGAACGAATCCTTGAAACCTGACTATGTATTAGTTGGACACTGACCTCAAACTGGACCTCTCTCATTTCTTTTTGTTCTCATTTCTATTTTGTTTGCTCATTTGTTCTATTCTTTAAATTCCATATATAAGTGAGGTCATATGGTGTTTGTCTTTCTCCTTCTGACTTATTTCACTTAGCGCAATACCCTCTAGGTCCATCTGTGTTGTTGAATCATTTCTTTAAATTGTCAGTAGTTCATACCAAAAGCCCAAATTTTAGTATCTCAGGAAATAGTTGTTACTGCCTCCCTTTAAGTATGGGAAAATGTAGGAATATAGTTTTTTAGATAAAACAATAGAAAATGTTTTAAAAAGTATTTTTCGCCAAGTGTAACCCCTTTGTGTCACCAGGGAGGTTCATTTAGATTAGTTGTATGATTTTCCAAATAGTGAGTTATTAACCCAGTAAGGTTTCAAATAAAAGTTTAATTTCCATAAGCAACCAGGACCTTATTTTTAACATAATTAGAATATTCTGATGCATTTAGTTTGTAACTTTACCCTCCATATGATATCATTCATTACTGCACAGTTGGTGTATTATATAAAGAGTTTTTATTTTATCAGAATCAACAAGTCAATATATAGACTTAGCGTAGTTTTAGATTAGCGGGGTTATTTTCTCCACTTTCAGTACTAAGTATTAGAAAGCCTGCACGTGAGGTTATTGGGTGCAGACTGCTTTTGTTACCTAAAGCACATGTATTAAAAAGGTAACTAAATATCATCACATGATGCAATATTAACAACTGTGTATCTGCCAACTTCCATTAAAGAAGCTGATTATTATTCGTCTCATAATATTTATGTGCCAAACCTATAGGTCAAGAAAGATATAAATTAAGAACTTTTACTTCTATTAATAATTTTTGGTAGTTATTAATCATAGAGAGTAGTAAGCATGCCACAGTAATTATTGACTTTCTGCTTATACATGGTTGCAGTTTGACCATCTGTGAAATCTCACACTGGTTTTGTGGTGATCTCAGAATTTGCTGCATTAAGCACTAAACGTTTAAAAATACCAAACAGTTATTAAATATATTATGAAAATATTTAAGTACCTTAATGAGGATAATTTAGAATTTCCTAGGAGAAATAAAAAACTCAACTGGAATATAACAACTTTCTTAAAAATCCGATTTATTTTTTCAAACAATGGGGTCTATTTCTACTGGTACTGCAACCACTGCTAAGGATGAAATTCAGATAATCCACCTCACGGGGGCACTCCAAACCTATGTATTTTCAGGGAGACCATTTCTTTTGATAGAAAGGAAAGGAGGTAGTTTCTAGGTTATGAAGCCCTCTTTTTAATTCTCTTGCTATTCCCCACAACTTCCCTTCCCCTGACACTCCTCTTCCCAAATATTTTAAATAATTCTATGGCCGTTAACCTCTGGATTTAAAGATAGATCAGATAGTAAGCTGTCAGTCCTAATAACCTCATATTGTTATTTTGTTTTGGTGGTTCCCTCCCTTCCTTACAAAAAAAGTATGGAGGCCAGGTGGAACTTTGCACCCCAAGTCACGGATGGAGTCGGAAGGGGCATCTAGCATTCCAACAGAGGAGGTTTTTCCACTGAGGAGAGGAATCTTTGAGCGCTTAACGGACTTGTCCCAGACCCCACAGCTGGGAAACGGAAAAGCTAGGATTCAAATACAGGGCTGTCTGGCCCCACAGCCAGTTGGTTGAAAGCTGAATTCTAGTTTAGTAGAAATAATACAGTCAGCTGTCACCTGGCGTGTCTTCAACTAGAATTCCCCATTAATTGGCAAGCTGCTGTATTGCCAAGACAAATCCTGTTTATCGTGCAAATCCTCAAAACCCTTCTTAATCATCAGAAAGATTAAACAGTGTTCACTGTGGTTTATTAGGTATACTTTATGATGTTGTAATTCTTAGAAAAATTTTTGTCCATAAATCGTCGATAGAGTGACTTTTTAATCCTTTTTTTTGAGGCATAATTAATGTGAGGTGCCTTTTTTAATGTGAGTATTTGAATACCACATTTCCTTACTGTGTCGGGTAGTTGAGAGTTTATGGTACTTTACTGAGTAAATTTATGCCTTTCTGTATTCGTGAAGCTTTCCAAAGAACACTAGGAGTTGCCAGAAAGATAAGTCCTATGAAAATGCCTTCCAAACAATTAAATTCGTGGAGTTCAGGCATAAGATGTTATTGCTCTTTCCTGAAAAAGTATTTCTCTCCTGGCAAGAATACATGTGAAATTAAAATGAAGGTTCTGTGCTATTGAATCGGTTAGTTTGCAATTCATAAACCAAAATCTTGCAGCCAGAGAGTTTGAAATTGCTGAAAAACATTAACTTCTATTCACAGTGCTTCTTTGAGATGGGAATTATAATTGCCTCACCAGGTAAGAAAAGGTGTGTGTTGCTGAAGGCTGTGTGTGAAATTTCAGGTAGTACGGAAATTGTTCGTAGGATTGGCTTTTCGTGAAGCTTGGGTTTTCAAAGGCATCAGCTTTGCTATTTTAAAGAGAATTTTAAAAAATATCTCTTTACAGAGGGATTCAGTATCAAAAGGTATTTTGTTGTCTTGGGAGAAGTTCTGTAAAAATAGTTTTTAAAAATCTGTAACTTTTCTCCACTTTATTTTGGGGGAAAAGATAGGTAGATAGAGAGGTAGGTGGATAGATAGATGCAGTAATTACCTTATAACAAACCCGAATAAATGTCGGTGAGGAGAGGCTAACTGAATGGATTTTAGTGATAGCTCTTCGTGGGTCCAGTGGAGGTGAAGGGAATCTCAAACGGTCCGAGACAGTTTTCACTGGTACCTGGTGATGTGCAAAAGTAAGGACACGATAGTGTTTATGTCAGTAAAAATATTCTGTTACGTGGTTCTTTCTAGTTTTTGGTGTTAACATCTTATTTTCTCACTATGGTAGTAAAAGTAGATGATGGCTTAGTCGGTTGTGGTGTTTTTGAATAGCCATATGAATATGCGTAAGCAAAATGTATAACTGGTAACTTTATCTAAGTCTCCCTCCTCCCCCAGTTGGTTTGGGAATATTTCTGCTCCATGAAATTCAAAAGCCTGAACACTGTTGGTACAGTGGGAACAACCTGGGCTACAAAATCAGAACGAAGACTGAAGACCAGCTCTGCTACTTCCTCAAGGCCAGGGAGCAGTTTAGCCTTCCCCGACCTTAGTTTCATTTTCTGTAGAGCAGGAATACTGTGCGAGGTTATTGTGAAAGTTGAAGAAAACATATTTAAAGCACCTCACAGGATTGGATCCCCACAATGGTGGGTGTTGAATAAAAGGTAGTTATCACCATTTACTGTGTAACCTTGGACAAGGTACTTAACCTCTTTGAGCTTCATTTTTCTCATCTGTGGAAAAAAAGGGGTAACAAAAGTACACCTGATTTACAGGATTGGTGTGAGGATTAAATTATATGCATAGAAGGTGCTTTGCATATATTAAGCCCTCCTTGAGGATTAGCTGCTACCTATTATGTCATTATTGTTAAAGTTGCTGGTACCATTGAGCATTTATAGGTAGTCCTTCCTTACAGAGTTTATAGTCATGTACGGAGATTATATCATAACACACAGATAATGATAGTATGAAAATAGTCCTTGTCAAATATAATCAGTGCTTTGAGAAAGGTCAGGACCTGGCCTGTACAAAACAGATTCAGTAGAGTTTGTTAAAAAAAAAAAAAAAAAAAAATGAAATGCTATGTGAGCCAGAAAAATGCTGCTAGGGGTCTAAACTGTCTTCTGTAGTTTTGTTACGGCACCAGGAAGTAATTATCCACAAACTTCTTCCTTCTCCAAAGCAATTAATTTACAGGTAAGACTTGCCTAAATTCTTACGCTTTCTACCAAATAAAGAGAAAATCCAGGAACTGGTGTGGGGTGGGTCCAGCACCATTTTAGGTTGAAAGTGCTTACCAGGTTATAACAAAGAAGCTGGGCTTAAGAACATTGGTAGTAGTAAAATGAAATCAAGATCTGATTTCATTTACAGCCTTACAACTCCATGAATTGGCTATAATTACATGTAAGATCATTCTAGCTAATGACAAAGTACTAAGGTAGTTAGAGCTTCCTTTTCCTCATTTGTCTGTTCTCTGACCTTCTTTCTTGGTTATTCACCACGTTGGTGAAAGAGGAGATCCCAGCACTGGCCACTGACTGTGTGCCTTATTTCCTACTTGTCCTTCCTGACCCTGTCCCCACGGCCCCTAGCTACCATGAGTCCACATACACGAAGTATGAGATGATTCTCTGACCTGTTAGCAATAACCACTATATAGTCCGTGTGCTGTGCAGAAGGGCCATTAATCTATTCCTGGTCCTTCTACCCTCCCAATCTCCTTATGCTCTGTTCTCTCAATAGACTGAAAATAAAACGAAGAAGTGGAGTGTTCCTAGTGGACTGTTGGTTAGTTTTCCTACATTTACAAGGAGTCTCTTGGAATCTTCTGAATTAGTATTACCAGTAATGTTACTGTTTTTAAGAGAAGCCAAGAGGTGGCAAGGTTAGGTGAGCAGTCCTGGGAACTTCAGGGTGGAGAAGCCCTGGAACACTTGGTGGTGAAGCCCAGCACGATGTGGTGGAGAAGCCATGATTTAGAGCAGAAAGAGCATGACTCTAGCCCAGCGCTGCCCTAACCACCTGAGTTACTCGGCCACACTGGGCCCAGTTTCTGGTCAGGAGAACAGGAGAGTTGGATCTCTTAGGCCTCTTCTAGCATTAACAGTCTGTGATTATGTTCTTCAGTTGCTAATCTAGAAAACGTAACCACCAAGTTATACTGCTCTTGAAAATGATGTCCTTTAATTGAATTAGTCCATTCTTAACTTGTTTCAATCTGTAACTAACTAGTGTCTGCTAAATTTTGAAACTTTTTTATTGTTTTTATTATTAAAAGTGTTTTCTTCCCATACACTTCTTATTGTTAGTTTTTACCAGTGATGCTGCTGTCTCTTCTTTATCCCCATCCTATCTGGCTCCATCTCATTCTTCATTGTTAGCAGTATTGATGGTTGGTACCTGTCATCCCAGACTTTTTTTTATATATATATCTGTATATATACATATATTTGTATATGTATATATATGTATATATACATATATATATGAAAAGATAAAAATCTTTTGACTATAAAGGGATCGTACTACACATATGGTTTTGAAACTTGTGTTTTTGTTAGTTGGCATATGATAAGAGTCAAACAGTACGAAACAATTTTCAATGAAAAGTAAGTTTCCTTCACACCCTGAATCCCCAGCCCCCTCCCTTTAGAGGCAGTTGTTTGCATGCCCTCCCAGAAGTTTTCTGCATACAGACCAACATCCATGGCCATCTGGATTTTTTTTTTTAAAATGCAGTTGGAGCATACTACTATTCCCTGTTTAGCTGCTACTGCTTTTTAAAATTATTTTTTTGGTTTAACACTGCATTTTAGAAATTGTTCTATATCAAATAATTCATATCAGCATTTAGTAAGTGCTCAGAAATCATTGGTACATAAAGAGCTTCCCTGTTCTCTTTTAGGCTGCAAAACATTCCATTGTATAAATGCTCTAGTTCCTCATTAATGAACTTTAGGATGTTTACAATACTTGGCTGTTATAAGTAATGCTCTCGTGAACATCTTTGTTCCTAAGTCTTTGTACGAGGTGTGATCAAACAACGTGGTGAATGTTTAAATTTAAAAACATTTATTACAGTAAAAGACACATTGCCATTAATCCCCCTCAAAAGACTCCCCCTCGCTTTGAACACACTTATCCCATCTTTCTTGCCACTTTTTGAAGCAGTTCTGGAGGTCCTCTTTCCTGAGTGTCTTTAGTTGCACTGTCATGGCTGCCTCGATGTCCTGAATCAGTTTGACTTTGGGGAAGAGCCAGAAGTCGCACAGTTCCAGATCTGGTGAATAGGTGGATGAGGACACATGGTAATGTTTTAATTTGACAGAAATTGCCATGTACCAGAAGCGATGTGTGACGTGGAGCATTGTCATGATGGAGGAGGATTTATGACACACTTTAAAACACACCTTCTCTCAGCCGTCGCTCACATTCGACTGATTGCACTGAACAACTTGAAACTTGTCACGCAGTGTTACTAAGGTTCAACGTGCCGCTTCCCACATTGAAGACCCTGCCTTTCCGTGGGATGGCACTCGCAGCAGCATTCACTGTATTCGTGATCACAATCGAAAGGCTCCGGGCCACGCATCACTGCTGGTACCGCAACTTCTGTCAAATGAAAACACTATCGAGTGTCCTCATCCACCTTATTCACCGGATCTGGCACCAGGCGACTTCTGGCTCCTCCCCAAAGTCAAAATGACCATGAAAGGAAAACGTTTCGAATCGATTCAGGACATAGAGGCAGCCACGACAGCGCAACTAAAGACACTCACAAAAGAGGACTTCCAGAACTGCTTCAGAAAGTGGCAAGAACGATGGGATGAGTGTGTTCAAAGCGAGGGGGAGTATTTTGAGGGGGATTAATGGCAATGTGTTTTTTACTGTAATAATTTTTTTTTAAATTTAAGCGTTCACCGTAGTTTTTGATCATACCTTGTATAGGTGTGTGAATACGCGTATATCTGCAGGAGGAATTCCTGTTGAAAGAATGTATCTTTTAAATTTTGGTAGATGTTTCAAAGGCAATCTGCAGTTGGTTGAAACTGTTGAAGGTTCCCGCCAACAATGTCTGAGAGTGCGTGATTGCTAGGCTCTTTCCAGAACTGCCTCCCAGTTTCCTACCTGGTAGGTGCGAGTGCTATCATATTTCAATTTGCATTTCTTTTGCTAATGTAAATCTGAGTGTTTCTTGTTTGATTAGAGTTATTATTTCTTTTTTCTGTGCTCTGTTACGTCTTTTGCCTTTTTTTATTTGCCACTATCAGTTTGCCAGTTTTAATTTTTATTTTGCAGGTATTTAAAATTTTTGTATAGCTAGATTTATCTTTTCCTTCATGGCCTCTGCGTTTTCAGTCTTGATTAGAAAGATTTTTCCTACTCCAAGATTGTTGAAAAGTTCTCCTACGTCTTTGTCTAATGATACTTTTGTAATTTTACTTTCTATGTTTAAATCCTTGAGCCAGTTAAATCTGTGCTTAATTGTATTATTGGATTATAGTTCAGCTTACATTTGTTTCGGTGGTTGGATACTGAAAAAAACCATAGGTTGCCAGAGTAGGTTGAATATAGGAAGGCTAGTTAGTATTGTGATATAATTGTTTCCGTAATTTAAAATTCCCATTTTGTTGTATGTAATTTATGTTACAGCTTCTGTCATTTTTGTTTTTGTTTTCTGAGGAACTTCTTTTAGATGGAAGAAAAACCTTCTGCTTTATTGACAATTTCCCACAAATTTGAAACACATCAATATTTATTCTTGATGTTGCATTGATCAAAAGGCTGATATTTGGCTCTTTTATTAATACAGAGGAAATACTTAAGCCCACTGTTTCTTAGTTACAGTTACTACTTAATGGTTTCCAAGATGGGGTACTTAGTCACTGTAGTCAAGAAGGAAATGGAAAAATAGTGGTAGTAATTTTACTACCGTAGCATTCTGGAATGTTGACAGAATTCATTTATTATTTTTTTTAATATTTAAAGCCACTAACGCTGCTTGGTTACATTGGTTTGGGAGATTTATGATTTTTCTAACTACTATCTGTTACTGGGGATATGTTTTTATGGGGTTATTTACTATTTTACCAGCTAGCCAGCTCTTTCTATTCAAAATTAGCAATAAAAGTTATAGATTCACTAGGCCGCAGTTTTCCCACCCAGGGAATGATGATGCAATTACTTGATGCTGCCAGTTTCTTAGAATTTTGGGGGGCCTAAATACAGTGTTTGGTATCCCTCTTTTAAAAAGAAAAATGTCTATAAATTCAAAGTAGCAGTCTCAGTAATGTCTTACTATAACTAGGCAATAGTGGTCAGGGCTGCTTGGAATCACCAGCATTTCAGCTCCAATAAAACAAGGGCCATTTAATAAAAAGTAAAAGCCAGATAAAACTCAACATGTTGAGGTGGCTTAGTTTTGTGTTTACTTTTTATGTCTGTGACAGATATATCCTTTCAAAAATGTTCATTGGCTTTTTCCACTTGTTCTCCTTATGGCAGAAGTTTTCTCCATCAGCAATTCTTTTATTTTGTTTTTTAAAACACACACCACACACACACACATACACAACCCCCCCCCCCCACGCACAACCTAGAAGTACTTGGGTAGTTTGCTTCAAGAAAGCTAGTCTATAAAACTTTGGATTTAGTCCTGATTTTTTTTAACTGCAACTTATAAATTGTTATAAGGTGTAAGGAAAAGGTGTTAGAGT
The DNA here is from genome assembly GCF_964194185.1 of Rhinolophus hipposideros. Taxonomy (NCBI): domain Eukaryota; kingdom Metazoa; phylum Chordata; class Mammalia; order Chiroptera; family Rhinolophidae; genus Rhinolophus; species Rhinolophus hipposideros. The sequence goes on from NC_138066.1 coordinate 8,868,336, forward strand.
TTGTCTGATGTTATGTATAAAGAAACAGAGATCCAAAAAAGTGTAATAACTGGTTCAAGGTCATACATAGTGGTCAACATAGGACTAATAGGCTTTGGACACCTACTCTCTCATGCTTAGTAGATTAACACATTAAAATATGATTATTTCTGTGTACTTTTCTTCAGAATTACAGATCATGCCATGTATTAAATAATGAACTGACGGTTACAACTTTCAGAGTGAATCTGTTGCATGAAGCAGCACTTTACAAAATATATTCCAGATCTTAATAGGTGTTAACATCAAGAAAGGGCAATATAGTAACCTTTACCCCACCATCCCTTTTTAACAGAGTATCTTAGGGTATTAAGTCTAGGAAAACAGCCTTGACCACTGACACTTATAACTCAAAACCTAAGGAATCACTGAGTCAGATTGTCCTGTTGGACAGGAATGATATTTCAGTCTTGCTGACTGGGAGGAATTTGTGTTCTGATCTATGTCAGTGTTTTATAAGACCCCCTGCGGTGGTTCTGTTAAGGTCCTTGAGGATCAGTGAAGTCGAAGGTCAGAGCAGAAGGGTAGTTCAGGTCTCTTCTGGATGAGATTGGTTTGACTCTGTAATAGTGACGGCTGAGTTGGAGAACTCACTTAATAATGTGATAGGTAAAATGAGGCAATTCTCCCACTGTTGGACCTTAACAAGATGTCTGCAGAACGCAGCTCGAAGGAGACCGAAGACAGAACCTATTGGATGATCTTGTAACTCGAGAGAGACTACTTCTGGCATCCTTTAAGAACGAGGGTGCAGAACCAGATCTCATCAGGTACGATGTTTTCATTTACAGGGATTACGTGGTGACTGAAGATTTATCTGCAGAGTACAGCTGTACTCTGAATGGCTTCATTTGTTTAACTACTAAAATACATTGTGTTCATTTCTAGTGTTTGCCTATCATTTTCCATTCAATTTCGTTTTCATTAATTTTCTAGGTTTTGTACACTTGGTATGTTCAGCTGAATCGCATCTGAGCAGAAGGATATTTAGGTAGACTACAGACGAAGTCAGAAAATTTCTTCTGCGTTCTTCAGTTGAGCCTTCAGCTATGTTAGCTGCCTTTTAAACACCTGAAATTATGTACTTAATCTGGGAAAATGTTGTTTTTTAGTTGGCACGTTGAGAAAATGTGCCCAGTAGATTGTAGTTTATGGCTCAGGGAGGCAGAGGAATGTGGCAGTTGGATCCTTCTCCCCGTTTTTGGCCAGTGAGTGATTCACGCTCTTAGGAGGTGACAGCTGCTCTGTACCCAGCTCTGCTGGAAGACCCAGAGAAGTGGTCCACCTTTCCCAGGTTGAGGTTAATAAACCATAAATTGTTACATCTTTAGAGCTGGCCGCCCCCTGCTGCCAGAACTCCCTCAACGTCATTGTGGGAACCATCACAGCAGGAAATGAGTTTAGGATAAAAACTCCCTTTCCCCAGTCTTCCTCACCGGGGATGATGCTGTCATCGCGGAGAGGCAATTTGCTCTTGCCTAGATCCTAATGAGCTGTAATAGGGCTTCCCAGGGGTAATGGTTTTGATCCCTGGCCACACATTATCAGGCCCTGCCTCAGATAATTCAATGGGGAGCGGTGGTCCCAGGTGATTCTGCAGCCAGGATTGTAGACCACTGCCCTAGGGCAAGCTGAAGAGGGTGAAACAGTTTCCTGTTGGTCCCAGTCTTCTCAGGAGCATGTGACCTAAGGTTTTCAGAAAGAGATTATGGGAAGCTAGATGAAATCTTACTGTTGTTTCTGTGGGGAAATAAAACCAAGGCGTCAGTGAGGGAGGAGCTGTGTCCTGGGCAGGATGTGTAAACACTGCTGAGGCCTGCAGTGGGCCGTGGATTCAGTGTCGTGCCTGGCAGTTTTTTGGTGTCAGCGGTCCCATGGATACGGGAGTGGAGCGAGTGGATGAAGGCGGTGAATTCAGGGCTGGTGAAGTCAAACAGGAACAAGGGGATCCAGGGGGAAAAGAGAGTACCATCTGTCAAGAAGGGCCTTTGTACTGAAGGAAGAGGTTTTTTAGTCCAGAAATTAAAGAAAGGCAGAGTCAGCCGGTCTGGGAGCAAGTTTCTTGGGGGAGTAGCGGGCAGGTAGAGAGGTGATGGTCAGAGGGGGAGAAAACATCTAAATACTTGTACCTTGTGGTGGTGGAGGTGGTCGTTATGACAATCATGATAGTTACCGTTCAGTCTACTACGTGTCAGGCCCTGCTTATTGCTCTTCAGTGACGCAGAAGGGGCCAATGTATTCATTAGATCTTTGGGGTGTGGGGGTTGTTTTCGCCCCCTCTCGTTTGTCACCCCTCTTTTCTCCTGTGGTATCCTCACTATTTAAAGTGCGGCCAGTGTCTGGATCATCCCAAAGCATGTTAGGCATGCGGAATCTCAGACCCCACCCAGCCTTACAGAATCCAAATCTGCATTTTAACAAGATCCTCAGGTGATTTAAATGTACCTTGAAGTTTGAGAAATACTGCTTTATATCATTTGTTCTTAATTGCAGCACTTTGTATCAGAATGACACGAGGCTTATGAAAAATAAAAAAAAGAAGAAGAAAGAGAGAAGAGAGAAAAGAAATACAAGTGTCCGACTGTATACTTGCAGAGTCTGAATTAGTCTGGTGAGAGGCCTGGGTAGGAGCAACGCTGGGGGACACTCCTCAGGTGATTCGAACAGGTGGCAGGTTAGAACCACTGCTCCCTGTTACAGTGTACCAGCAATGAGAGCTAATGGCTTCCGTGTGCTGTGTGTTTTCTATGTGCCAGGCACTATGCTAAGCTCTTCATGGGCCTTTGCTCAGGAGATCTTTATAACATCCCATTTTACAGAAGAGAAACTGAGGCTCAGAATGGTCAAGTAACTTGACCATTACTTGAATCGTCAAGTAATCTGTCAAGCACAGATTCTAGAACTAATTCATCTCGGAGTTTGGATTTCCTCTAGGTCTGTGTGTCTTCAGATGTGACCTCTGAACCATTGCACCGTACAAAGCTGGACCAGGAGTTATATAGACTCAGTTCTGTTGCTTACCAGTCGCTCGGTCATCTGGGCTTCAAAATTCTTTTGTTGTTGTTTGGACCAGATGAGGTGACTTATGTGAAGGGCTTTGTAAGCTCTAAAACCTTTATAAACATAAGCTGTTATTCCTGGAGCATTGTGCCACTGTCAGGGTCGAGGGAGTTCATGCTGCCTTCTTTGTTTCCAGGAGACCTCCTATAACTTCCTGTCCCATCCCCTGAGTGCTCGAGAGCGTCCTGGCCTCTGGTTCCACGTTTTGCACCTGGACCTCTGCCCTCTCTTTCTCCCCTTCCACATCTTGTCCGGTGTCCCCCTTCCTCCGTGCCTGGCTTGCCACTTGTTGTCTTATTAGTAAATAGTCACACATTCATTCTTGCCATGAAATCCACGACTGGCAATGACTTATCTTCTGGAGGGATTTTAGCAGAAGCCTCCTTGAGCCCCAAGTAAATTAATTGTTGGGAGAATGATAGAGAAGGAGGCAGGTTGGTGGCAGAGGTGTTTGGGGTGGAGGCCCACCGAGGCCTCTGCAGTCCTACCAATTGGACTGTCTCCTGGAGTACTCCTGTGTTTAAGGCTGGTGCACATGGTGGGCCTAAAGGTGAACAGCTGGGGTAGCGTGGGTACAGAGAGACCAGACTGAGGAGAAACTGAAGGAAGGGTAACTAAAGTCCCGAGGGTGTGAAGTAACGCGGGAAACCATCCAGGCTTATTCACATGCTCTCAAGATGACACTGAGGGAAGCATATATATTGTGTCTCTTCTGTTCAGGAACAGAAGTCTAGACTAGTTCCTAGTAAGCTTCCAGAAGAATTCTGTTTAAAAGTATATAAGCATCGTAGAGTAGAAGTGACTCCTGCGGAGCGATGAAGAAGGTAAAACATAGACAGTGATGATCTAGTCCAGGTTGTGTGGAGTCTGGCCAAGAGTGAGAAACTAGTCACTAATCACCATGAAGAAAGTAAATTATTGCAGGTGAAAAGAGGAAAAAGAATGGGAGGTGGCCTGGAAGGTGAATTCTTGGTCTAGGATTTCTTTAGACCCACTGTACCCACCCTAACGGGAATGTATCTACATATACCTGCCTGTAATAGTTTGCTAGGGCTGCTGTAACAAAGTACCACAGACTGCAGGTACTTAAACAATAGAAATGTGTTTTCTCACAGTTGTGGAGGCCAGAAAGCCAAGATCAAGGTGCCATCAGAACGGTTGGTTCTTTCTGAGGGCTGTGATGGAAAGATCTACTCTCGCCCTCTTTCTGTGGCTTATAGATGGCCGTCTTCTTTCTGTGTCTTCACATGGTCACTTCTCTGGATATGTCTGGGTGCAAATTCCCTCTTCTTATAAAGATGCTAGTCATGGATTAGGGCCCATTCTAATAACCTCATTTTCATTTAATTGCCTCTTTAAAGAACCTATCTCCAAGTATTGTTACGTTTTGAGGTATTGGAGTTAGGACTTCAACATGTGAATTTCTGTGGGGACACACGTTGGTCCATCAGTGTCCAAAAAATGCAGATCCTGTAGTCATTCCAGCAGAATCTGATCAATAAGAAAGTGCATACTGGATAGAACCATTCTCATACTGTGGAGAAATCCCTGGGAAATCTGTTCAAGGGCTGTGAAATGGTCTCCCAGAGAGTGTTGACTCAGCTCATCAGGGAGGATAGCTGGGTCCTCCATTGTAGACTTACTGGAGGCATGCAGTTTAAGTTCATAGATGAGTGAATGAATGAATTCAAGTCAAAGTAGGTTGCTAGAAGTAGGTTAGATTTGGCATCAGAGTTTCTGGTCTTTGATTTTACTCACCTGCCTATGTCAGTGTTATTTTTGCCTTTTTTAAACACCTAATCACCACAATTTGAGGCCTCCCCTTCCATTCCTAACTTTTCATAACCTAATAATTTTTCTGCTTGGACTTGGCCTTCTGAAGATCTGAATTCAGTTGTACACAGTGATCAGTTTGGCTCAGTTTAACATTGCCCTCTTGCTTCCGGATTATCAGATTGCCTAGTCATTTCTAATGCCAACTCTCAGGGATCTTTCAGCTCAATTTTTGGAGAAAGCCCATTTCCTTCTCTGCCGCTCGGTTAGTCTGGTATCTCCAGTGACTCAAAGATGTCCTCCGTCTTGCTTAGTCAGTTCCTAGTTCTGGGCTTCTCCAACATTTTCGTTTTCTCGAATCTCTGGATCCCTTTAACATTTTTGTTGCTTTTGTAATTCTTGATATCCACATGGGTTGCCTTGTCACTTGAGGACAGTGGGGTGGTGGCATCTGTAAAGTCATGACTTACAGAAACCCATTGGCCAAAAGCCTTATTAGCTCTTAAAAAGAGCATTGCTGTAGATGTGCTCTCTATGGCACATTTGTTGTTAATGCTAGATTGTCACAACACATTTACTGTTGGAGAGCTGGGGTCAAAGCCCCGTGACAGTTGGCAGCAATCCCACAGATCAGTTTATCTGACCAGGACTCACATGGAACCTGCTGATTCGTTGTCCACCTGGAGCCCTTACCTCTTTCTTTCCTGTTTTCCTTTGTGTACTCCTTCTCCTCTCTCACTTCCACCCAAACCTGTGGTCTCCTCTCTGTCTTTTCCCCATCCCTCATTCCCAGGAGTGCTTCTGCCCCTCCCTTTGCTCCTCTTTTCTCTTCCTCCTCATATGTGGCCTTATTAAGGAGAGAAGAGTATTGTCAGACTTCAGTTTGGATTAGCATTTCCTTTAGACAGACATTAATGTGGCAATCACATTCATTGAATGTGTAGCTGTCATGTGATGGAATCTTAGTTTTACCTTACGGATTACTGATCATTATTCTAAAGCAGAAAGCCTTGATGTGAGACTTTGGTCTAAATAAGCAATGGTTGACTAATTTAGGGCATTTGGAAACTTGTTAAAGAAGTCTCTGTGTAACAATGTCTCTTAGAAGAACATAAGCCGTGACTTATAAAGCAATGACACAGCTTCTGATTGAAAACCCTGTGGCTCTATATTTGAGAGCATTGCTAAGTCTCACAATTTGTTAAATCTTTGTCTGTAAAGAGAAAAAAAAAATCACTGCATACTCCACTGCTCTGTGACCATTTCAAAGATGTGATTAAGCAGGTGCTAGTGGGTGGCTAATTGGCTAATCTTTAATCTTTACACAACCAACTATACTGAGGATTATAGGAAATGGGAAGTTATTTAGAGGTTAAGATGGTGGGTATGTGTCAGGAATGGTGTATTAACAAGCAGACCAATTACTAAAATTGAAAGAATAGACGATAATGAAATGTAAACATTTCATTCAAATTTAATTTCAGATATTTATTTTGTCTTTGAGCTGCTAAAAAAAGAGTGATACTTCTAATTTGTATTTCATATCACCGTATTAGAAGCTAAGGTGGGCAAAAAAAAATTTACATTAATTATTGTATCAAAAGTACTCCCCTTTCCCCATTTTAAATCATTCAATGTTTTATTGCAATTTAAAGTTTGGTTTTTAAAAAGCATGATTTCTATCTGATGGTAATGAGATTTCCTAAAGAATCATTGATTTATACTTTATGTTGCTTCAAGTTATTAGCACATGACCAACCCACTCCTCTAGAAGTAGGAAGTTGCTAAGGAATATACACGTGCATCACTGGCCTGCTCATGTGAGACAATGGGTAAGCCAGAGTTATTTATCCCTCGTACTTACGTCCTAGAAATACACTAACTTCCTGGGGTTTCTGACATGTAAAGGATGTGCTGAAATCAGTAAAGCTTGGCTTTTCTCTCTATTTCGGTGAGCCCAAGGTTAGTGAATCAAGGTGATGATATTAAGTACAGTCAAAAATATTAAGATTTCCTGCTAGCTTAATAAAAAATAGTTCAGGAGGCAAAAATATTGTGGTAAATGGAAACCTTCTTTCATTAAGTAGATATTTATTGAGTGCCTAGGTATTATGTACCAAGCACTAGTACTGGGAAGATGGTAGCAGAAACACACACACAAAAACAAGAAACACATAGTTTGTGCCTTTGAGCTATGAATTTGAGTTCAGTGAGAGAGGCAGACATGAATTAAAAAGTCAAACAAATTAGTAAATTCAGCAGAAAAGTGCTACATATTGTGCTTAGACAGTATCAGTGGGGAGCTGATCAGCTAGGGGCCAAAGCCTAGCACAGTGCTTGATAGATATTTGCTCAGTAAATAAAAATCTTTACATTGTTTTCTGTATCTTTCATTACATGTAGCATAGACTTGGGTATGTAGTAGGCACTCAGTAAGTTTTGTTGATTGAAGGGTTGACCGAGTCAAGATGTGATAGGCTGGGCTCTTGGTAATGGAACAAAACTGGGACTCTCAGGAGTTTATCCCATGAAAGTTTTTTGTTGTTTTTTTTTGCCTGCCTCACATATGTCTGGTGGTGCTCTAGGATAGCAACCTTCAAAAGGTGACTCATAGATTTAGATTGTTTCCATCTATGGCTGTGCTGTTTTGATACAAGGTGTACATGTTCACTAGTACCGTGTTTTCCCGAAAATAAGACCTAGCCGGACAATCACCTCTAATGCGTCTTTTGGAGCAAAAATTAATTTAAGACCCGGTCTTATTTTAGTATAAGACCCGGTCATGTGTAATATAATATAAGACTGGGCCTTATATTAAGCTTTTGCTCCAAAAGACGCATTAGAGCTGATTGTCCGGCTAGGTCTTATTTTCGGGAAAACACGCAATAACAGGAGAAGTGAGAGGGTGTGGAGAACACACACCTCTTTTACATGCTGTGGCCTGGAATTTCCATACATACAGCCCATTGGCCATAACCAGTCACATGGCTTTAACCTAACTGCAAGGGAGGCTGGGAAATGTAGTCTGTGTTCACGAAGAGGGGAACAAAATGGGACTTAGTGAAACATAGTTTTGTCTCCGCCTCACTGATTATTTTAAGTAACTTTGGTACAGTCTGGCCACCCTCTTAGTCAGCAAAGATTAGAATCAAGAATTAATAGAGGCATATGAGGTGAACCGAGAGGTGACCTTGGTGATATTTGTTCATCTTTCATAATGCACATTCTGAAAGAGTTTAGTCAGGTAGGGGGAACATAAGCAAAAAACAACCCCCCACCCCCACCCAACACGAGAAATTAAATGTAAAAGGGTATGTATAGTGAAGATTAGAAGGGGAGATTGTGTCTGCAGCAGTGAGAGTAGGAGGACTAAGTAAAGCACGTACAGGGTCTGGAAAAGAGGTGCTTATTGTTCTTACTCACACTACCCAACGAAGTAGGTGCCTGGTTTCACTATTACACTAGTGTAGCAGTTAGGATGCCCTTACCTGCACGTAACAGATAACCCTACTCCAAATGGCTTAAATAAGTAAAGATAGCTTCATATATAAAGTTTCAAGTTAGGGAATTGCGAAGGATGGTTAATTCTACAGCCCAGTGATGTCATTATGGATGCAGGTTCTCACTGTCTGTGCATTTTGCCTTTCTCAGAGTGTTATCTTTCTCTTCACACTGACTCCTCTCAGACACACTCCAAATAACAGCAGGAGAGGAAGGACGGTATATTTTGCACGAGTAATATGTTCAGATAGCTAAGAAATCTTAAAAGCATGTAACGATATTCAGGGAAAAGCCTCCCTCCTATTATGTCCCTCATACCTTGGCATAAATATCACTTAATTTTTGGCCTACCCTTCCAAGGTTCTCTTAAGTATGTATTAGCAGGTATGAATATATTTTCTTATTTCCCTCCATCTTTTATACAAATGATAGCATATTATACATAATATTCTATAGTATTCTTTTGTCATCTAAAGATATCTTGGAGATCTTCCCAAACCAGCACATAGGGTTTTGTCATTAGTTTTTATAGCCTTACTATAATATTTCACTGTATGTACATACCATCATTTATTTAACTAGTCTCCCATTAAGAGTTATGCATGTTGTTTCCAGTCTATTACATTACACACATATAAATATTTAATACATATATTTTTTCTATTACAAAAATGTGAATACCCTTATACATAAAGGATTCCATATGTATGAAAGTCTATCTCTAGATTTGTTCTTAGAAGTAGGATGGCTGGGTCAAAGGGTATATGCACTTATACATTTCACAGAACCGGTTTAAACTTGTTTTAGCAATTTATGTGAATGCCTTGTTTCCATATCGTCTTCCCTAAAGACAGTGTTATTAAATTTTTGTATCCTGTTTCAATCTGTATCCTATTCCAATATATATTTCAATATGTATTTTGTATCCCATTCCAATATATGAAGATAGTCTTAGTTATTTCTTAGTAGAGTTTTATGTAGTTATATATAATTACCATGAACCAAGGTTATAAAGAAATTATCCTGTGTTTTTTTTGCTTTCATGATTTCATTTTTTTTTTTTTTTTTTTTTTTTTATGATTTTATTTTTTAACTGTTAAGTATTTGATCCATTTGGAAGTTAATTTGGTGAAGAGTATGAATCTAACTTTTTTCCTACTTGGCTACCATATTTTTGTGACTGACTACACTTTTTTTTACCCCACTGAGTTGTCCATCTTTTCTTCACAAATTTTGAGATGGTGAGATTTATTTGTATATTTCCATATATGTTTGAGTCTATTTCTGGACTTTGTAATGTGTTCCATTGGTCTCTGTCTTCTTGTGCTAGTACCATTACTTTTGAGGCTTTGTTATAGTTTTATTACATGATAGGTTTAGTTTTCTATCGTACTTCTTTTTTAAGAGTTTATTTATTTATTTAGTGAACTCTAGAATCAGCTAATCTATTTCCAGGGAGAAACAACTGTTGTTTTTGAATTGGAATTATTTTAAATCTTGAAATTTCTTTACAGTGGTGCATTTTCCTATCCAAGAACATGAAATGTTTTCCTTTTGTTCAAGCCATCTTTCAGGCCTTTCATTCTTCAAATAAGTTGTATATATTTCTGGTTTAATTTTTTAGGGGTGGTTTGTGTTTTTGGTTGTTTTAAATTTAGTTTTTCATTCCACCATGCTTTTTGATTATTATTTATATGGAAGCTGTTGATATCTGATGTCTGCTCTTAATGTTATAAACATTTTCTTAATTCTCTGATTGTTATTAATAGTTTTTCTGCTGATTTTTTCCAGTTACTTGTTTTCTTCTTTTTAATTGAGGTATAATTGATATATAACATTATATTGGTTTCTGGTGTACAACATAATGATTTCATAATTGTATATACTGTGAAATGATCACCACAAGTCTAGTTACCATCCATCATTATACAAAGTTATAATTTTATTTCTCTTGTGATAAAAACGTTCAGGATTTACTCTCTTGGCAACTTTCAAGTATACACTACAGTGTTACTGACTATACTCATTATGCTGTACGTTACATGTCCATGACTTATTTATTTTATAATGGGAAGTTTATATATCTTGACCCCCCCTCACCTGTTTTGCCCCCCGCCTTCTAGCAACTACAGTTCTGTTTTCTGTATCTCTGGATTTTGTTTTTTAGATTCCACATATAAGTGAAATCATATAGTGTTTGTCTTTTTCTGTCTGAGCATAATTCCCTCAAGGTCCAACATGTCACAAATGGCAAGATTTCTTTCTTTTTATGGCTGAGTAGTATTCCATTATATATATGTACCACATCTTCTTTATTCATTCATCCATTGATGGACACGTAGGTTGTTTCCATATCTTGACTGTTGTAAATAATGCCACAATAAACGCAGGTATCCATCTATATCATTTTGAATTAGTATTTCTAGTTATTTGTTTTCTAAGAGAAAGGAAATACCTCCTGCAAGCTTCCCGATAGACTTTGGCTCAAAATAGAAATAGGCTAGGATTGCATCACATCCATGTTATACCAAAAATCATGGAAGAATGGACTTGCCATGATTGGCATGGTTTATTCAGGTTACATATATCCCTGAACTGAAACCCAGGATGGGATCATGTTCCCTGAGCAGTGGAGTCTTGAATAGAATTGAGATTCTGATAAACAAGGGAGAAAAGACATAAAGATTGGGGTAGGCAATCTCTAGCAACTGTGTCAGCTCTTTTCTGTAATTCCCTTAGCAGTGGCAGCTCTCATCATCTTGAAGTTTCTTCTAACATCAGAGACTCAAGGTTCTTCCCACCTGCATCTCCTGTTACTTCTGTTCCTGAAATCCCAGAGGAGTGGTAGCTCACTGGCCTTCTGGGTTATTTTATTTAGCTTCAAATGGAACTTAGATAATTGTTTTAAGTCTCTAATTCACTTTTTAAAGAAGCTGGGGTATTTACACCCACCACCTGTCTTCCTGAAGAGGCTTAGGAGGAGTGCTTTTGAAGTACAACACAGTTTTAACAGTGACACATTTATACAGTTTCATAGAGGTGATTTCTTCTCAGACAGATAATCTCTTGCATTTTATGTTACTGTGTTTTTCCGAAAATAAGACCTCACCGGAAAATTAGCCCTAGCATGATTTTTTAGGATGCTCGTAATATAAAATAAGCCCTACCGAATTTCCCCCAAAATAAGACTGGATCTTACATTAATTTTTGCTTCAAAAGATGTACAAGGGCTTATTTTATATTACAAGCATCCTGAAAAATCACGCTACGGCTTATTTTCCGGTTAGGTGTTATTTTGGGGGAAACACGGTAATTATGTTCAATTCCATTTTAGGGGGTAATAGCTTCTGACTTTGTCTCCAGTTCTGGAGAAATGTAATAGGTTAATCTGATGCATGGACTGATACTTAGTATGACAACAAGGAGTATTTGGAATGGGGGCTGACCTGAAAGATCTGGAATATATGTTGCCTTAGCACATTTTCTTTTTTCTGTGTTGACTACTGGTCTGACACTAGCTGTGCAACGTGTACATAACCGTGTTTTCCTGGATGGAAAACTGAATATGTCATATGACAAAGTTTTTTTGTGACTTCTTTTATGGAAGAGACAGTTTGGTTGATAGTGTTAGGCTAAATTGTTGACACTTTGGGATAGTCCAGTGGTGTATGGGAATTAATAGAATAGAATATTTGTTTTTGAAAAAATTTTAAATGTAAATTTGAAGTAGTATATCACATCGTGAACACTCAAATTGTACAAGAGAGTGATGAATGAAAATTGGAGCTTTCTCCTACTTCTGACATGCAGTTTCCCATTTCCTCCCAGAGGCACCCACTTTGAATAGTTTGTAATGTGTGCTTCCAGAGAGATTCTAGACATATACAAGGGTACACACACACGCGCACTCACATCCCAGTGTCCCTCTCCCACTTTTTATTTTTAACATGAATTATAGTATAATTTGCCCTCTTTACTGTGCTTTCTCTTTTTTTTGCTTAACAGTGTGTATTTTAGAGAGTATTAAGTTGAATGTTTAAACTAGTACTCTTAAATATCTTGAAACTGTCTTCGAACTTGACAAAGTAGTTATTTGAAGTTTTTTGGCTATGTATACACTCACAAGACTGATTATCACTGGAAGGGATCTCTGTAGTCATTTAGTCCAGACTCTTTCTCTCCATGGGATAGGAAAGGAAGCTCTGTTAGCAGCCTGACTTTCAAATATACTAATTGTAAAGAAAGATCCATTTGGGTGATTGATCCAACAAGTGAAACTAGAGACCTTGAGATCTAAATAAATATTAGTTATAGCAATCCCACATCACTGCCCAAGTCAACAAAGATACCCAGTTATTACCATGTGAATTGTTACTAAAGCGTAGTCTATGCACAGACGGGTTAGGGGCAGCAACCTGGTAGTTTCTCTCACAAGGTTTTGAAAGCTGGACAAAAAAGAAATATCAAGTAAAAAAATTTAAAGATACTATTTATAATAGCATTAAAAAATATAAACCATGTAGGAACAAGTCAAATGCAAGATTCATTAACCTCAGCACTCGAAACTATAAAACCTTATTTAGAGAAATTAAGGAACGCATAATAGAGGAATATGCCATAATTAGAGATTAGAAGACTCAATACCATAAAGATGTCAGTTCTCTCAAAATTGATCTGAGCAAACCCATTTAGAGTCCCCAGCCAGTTTTTTGTTTTGTTTTTGTTTGTCACTTAAGCTGATTCTGAGGTTTATATGGCAATTCCCAGAGCCAAGAAGAGAGTCAAGGCAATTTGGGAGAACAAAAGGCTTAAGGACTCACATTATCAGTTATTAAAACTTACCATTAAGCTGCACTGGGGTGTTGGCACAAGGATAGGCCAATAAACCACTGGAACAAAATAGAGTCCCGAAATAGTCCCACACACATATTGTCGCTTGATTTATGACAAAGGTGACACTGCGGTGCAGTGGAGAAAAGGTGGTTTCTTCAATAAATAGTGTTAGGTCAACTGGATAGCAATATGGAAAAAAAATGAATCTTAGGCTCTGCTGTCATTCTCCATAAAAATCAATTCCAAAAGCATTGTAGGTCTAAATGTGAAAGGTTAGACGAAAGCTTTCAGAAGAAAACACAGGAGAATATCTTGATGACCTTGGGATAGGTAAAGATTTCTTAAACAGGACAGAAAAATCACTAAATGTGAAGGAGACACGTGATCAGTGGGATTTCATTAAAATAAGAAATTCTGTTCATTAAAAGATACCATAGAGAAAGTGAAAGACAAGCCACAGAATGGGAATCTATATTTGCAGTACCTATATCTGACTCAGGAGTTGTTTCTTGAGTATATAAAGGACCCCTATACCAAGAAAAAAAAAGACAACCTCTTAGAAAAAATAGGAAGAACACTTGAAGTTGGACTGCACCAAAGAGACTATCCAGTGGCTGATGAACGTATGAAGAGTTGCTCGACTTCACTAGTCATCAGGAAATTGCAACCTAAAACCGTGATGCCGCTCCATTACACCTACCAGAGGGGCTACCATTAAAATGACAGGCATGTCGATTGTGGCGAGGATGTGGAGTGACTGGAATTCTCATAGATGCCTCATGGGACTGTCAGGTGTACAACCAACCACTTCGGAAAATTTTTGTGCTTCCTAAAACTGCAGTGTGCAAAAGACATGTACAAGATTGTTCCTGGTAGTGTTATTCTTAACAGTCCCACTGGAAAACAACCCAAAGAACATGTGCACTGTGGTGGATAAATACATTAGGGCACGTTTACGAGTAGACAATGGTACTGCAGAGCAAATGAGAAGGAATGATCCACAACTACCCCCTCACTCTGGCTGAGTCTCGCCAACATCCTGTTGAGCGAAGTAAGCCAGACAGAAGAGTGCACCTATATGATTCCATTCCTATAAAGGCAGAACTTATTTCTGCCTTTATAAAATCACGAAAGTGATTCTTTTTGGGGAAGTCTTGACTAGAAGGGGACAGGAGAGGCCCTCGGTTTCTGCTAGTGCTGTTTCTTGCCCTGGGTAGTGATTAACTGGGGTCGTTTACTTTGTGAATGATCTTTGGGCTATACACTTACGGTTTGTCTGTTTATGTAGTCTACTTGAATTTAAAAATATGTAAGTACATATATTTATATACATGCATTTTTATATAATACACATTACACATATATGTATATAAATATGTATATATACTTAGACATAAGTATATAATACATGCTTATGTATGTAAGTATATTCACAATTATATATGTATATATCACCATATATTATGTATCAGTATACATATATCTACACTTACACACATGCGCATACATATGTATATATGCATGTGTGTACACACACACACACACACACACACACACACACGTTAAGAGCTATACTCTGAACAGACCACAAGATGGAGATGTAAGTCAGTAGAAGGGGAAAGTTACTCAGACTGTTCCAGTTTCTAGATTTTGAAAAGTTAGCATTTTTCTCCCTTGAGAGTGAGGAGAGAATGCTAAGATTGCTTGTACTGCCTAACTTGGAAAAGGACCTGCCTCACCTTTCAGCTCTCCCCTTAATCTTCTCCCTCTTCTTCTGTGTAACTGGAAACCTATTTGTCGTTTCTAAACTTCCTCTCCTCGGTGACTCTGTAGACGTTTGCCCCATCTCCAGTTTGTTCAGTTTTGCTTCTCTGTCTTTCATCTTCTTTCCTTGCCTTTTCCTTTCCTATCTTTCTCTTCCATTGCTCTTTCCACCTGGAAAAAGATGTTTGGTATTGGTGTTTCTTGGTTTTAGTTTTTTCCCATTTTTAATTTTGAAAAGAGGATTTGCTTTCAAGACCTCTTTCTAGTAATCTACACTTAAGTTGTCTTTTACTTTTTTGGGTCTTTCTACCTTTAGTATTTTTCCTTCCCCTGTTCTCCTGCCGTATGGGGAAATGACTCATCTTTATTGGATTTAAAACAAAATTACTGACATGATATATGCTCATTATAACAAGTCAAACCAGACTGAGGTATAACCCTAAGCTTAATAGTCTCTGTCCCTTCTTTTCCCTTCATTGCCATTCTCCTGAGGTAACCAGTGTGAACTGTTTGGAGGGCTTCCTCCCCACCTTTATCTGTGCTTATACAAATATTTACAAATATATTTACATAAATGTAAATATACATTTATGCGTTCCTCTTTTTTTTCAATGAAAACAATTGTTCTATACATAGTACTCTGTAATTTACTTTTTCGTTTAAGTTTGGGCATTCCTCCAAATCAATAGCGCTAAGGAAATTCTTTTCAATAGCTACATTGTTCCACAATATGAATATGCCATCATTTTTCTAACCACTCCCCATTTGATGGATATTGGGCTGTTTAGTTTAGTTTTTTTGCCATGACAAACAATGCTGCAGTAAATATCCATGGAGAAGGTGGCTTCTATTTCTGAGCCTCCAAAATGGGGTTCCTGGGACAAAAGGTATGGATGTTCACAATTTAAAAGGTACTGCACATCTGTTTCTTGGAAGTTGTAGTGCTTTAAGTTCCCTCCAGCATTATATGTGAGAGCCCATTTCCCTACACCGTAGCTGACAGTGGGGGTTATAGGGTTTGTTGGGAATATGGTATCTTATTTTGAACTGCAGTCCTTAACCACTGGTATAGTTGTGACTTTTGATAGGGAGAATAAAAAGACTTCTTACCCTTGTATGCATTAACTTTTAATTATAAAAATCATCTGGGAATTGAAAAAGGGAAATTCCTGTCTGAATAAGCAGGAAGAAGAAAGAGGAGTTACCTATACACACTGTATTGTAAGTCAGTTATGCTGATTTTTCAAAGAGCCTATTTAACTTTCCAACTTGTACTTTTTAATAAGTGAAATTTTTAAGGAACTGCAAAAAGTATTTTTCTTGTTCATTAAAAACAAAAGTGTTTTCTATGTTTCCCTCCATCTCTTCTCTATTTACCGAGCACTTTCGTATATTATTTTATCTGACCCTCGTAATAATCTTCAGAGATAAGCAGAGAACGGCTTACATTTTTGGTTTACCAATGAGGAAACTGATTCGTAGAGAAATCACGGTGCCCATGGTGAATAAATGGCAGAGAGAGAACTAGAACTCAAGTGTTCTCATCCTTTGTTATGGGCTTGTCTCTCAGGCCTTTTCTTTCTTAATTTTGGTATCCTACCATGCATGGTTCCCTGTAGGGGCCCTCATTTGTTCATACTGGCTTTGAATACTTCTTTTCCTTCTTCCTGTTCATTATGCCTAGTAGACGTATTATCTACTTCAATACATTCCAGCAGCATATTCCTAACTTAACGTGTATTCTGTGGAAGGAACAGCAGGTTTAGTATCCAAAACCCTGGATTTCAATTTTGACTTCATTTCATTTTTTTGTCAAATGTATTAGGTTGGTGCAAACGTAATTGTGGTTTAAAAGGTAAAAGTAATTGCAAAAACCGCAGTTACGTTTGCACCAACCTAATAGACAATGGCGACTCCTCAAAATATTGTGATATTCAAAAGAGATAAATATGAAGTCTGACAATTTCATGAACTTGTTGCAATGATGTTCCTAATCTTTTTTGATATCAAGGGATTATTAATTACGAATTTGTACCAGCTGGACAAACAGTTAACCAAGTTTACTATTTGGAAGTGCTGAAAAGGCTGCGTGAAAAAGACGACCTGAACTTTTCGCCAACAATTCATGGCTCTTGTATCACGACAATGCACCAGCTCACACGGCACTGTCTGCGAAGGAGTTTTTAGCCAGTAAACAAATAACTGTAATGGAACACCCTCCTTACCTACCTGACCTGGCTCCCAATGACTTCTTTTTTTACCTGAAGATAAAGGAAATATTGAAAGGCAGACATTTTGATGACATTCAGGACCTCAAGTGTAATACGACGACAGCTTTGATGGCTATTCCAGAAAAAGAGTTTCAAAATTGCTTTGAAGGGTGGACTAGGTACTGGCGTTGGTGCATAGCGTCCCAGGGGGACGACTTCAAAGGTGGCCGTAGTGATATTCAGCAGTGAGGTATGTAGCATTTTTTTCTAGGATGAGTTTACGAACTTAATTGTCTGACCTCGTACACACGAAGGCATATTATTATGCCTTTGTAAAGTGCTTTATAAACATTAGTGAACGCTTGGTGTCCCGGATCTTAGCAGAAGAAAATCCAAAGAACAATGCATGATAGTTCATAATTAAGTGCTGAATTGTGTGGTATGGACCTTAAGTGCTCAAGGAGATGAGAAAAAGGGAGAGATCCACATTGGGGAGGAAGTTGAGAAGACCGTGGAAGAAATGAGACTTCAGGTAGCTCTTGTAGAGTGAGTAGATTTGCTTCTTGGTGTACTATTTCTAATCCTACTCTTTCTAGTCCAATAATTTCCATACCAAACTTCATACAGGTGCCTAAAAATCATCTGTGGGACCTTGCAGATTCCCGAGCCCTGCCTCCAGAAGAAAAGGATTCCATAGTTAAAAGGGCGAGTGCCCATCTCGTTGAGTTTTTAGATATAATCAGATTAATTGATACAATAAAAGCAGGTTATTGAGGTGGACATGATGACTGGATAGACCGTCATTGGCTTTTGTGCGTCTCGAGTATATTTGCATTATCCGTAGATACCCTTAAACAACAGTCTTTTAATGCCAAATTTGGATTTTTGTATATCAGCTGGAAAATTCTACTATAAAAAAATTCTAACATTGTAGAGTTTAAACCCTGGAGAGTGTTTAATTCTACTTCCTGCCAGCCAATAATTTTGTTTCACTACATTTACATCTTTATCGCTGAAACTTTATCCTTATTCTTTATCCTTAGTGTTAACTTACACAATTAATTGAATATTGTAGTGCATTGTGTCTCTATTTTATCAAATGTGCCAAATAAAGGGGCAAAACCGTTGAGACAAAGATGGAGTCGTTGGGCGTGCCAAATGTCTACACGCAAATTGTTTACCTCAGCTGCGGACTCACTGGATTTGTCTTTTGAGTGTGGTTGTGAAGAACAAAGTGAAAGAAGATGTAGGGCATTTGTCATTTAAAATAGTATCCAACAAGGTGCAGCTGTCACCACAGAAACTCACTCAGAATATGTCAGCATGTTGTTGAGTTTCGCTCATTCTGTTTCGAAAACATGTTTTCAAGTGTGTATTGTGTAAAGGAGCTGCTTATAATAAATGGTAACTATTGGATTGCTTAACATTTATTTTGCAGTAGAACTTTAATTGCCAACCAGCAGATGGCTCTCAGTCACCATAAATTTGGCAGAGCAACTAATTCATCTGTGACTTTAGAATTCTTACATTTTTGTATTATCACTCCTTCTTGCCCCTCTTCAGGTACCATAACAGTCACACTTAAAATAAAGAATTGTTCTTTTTGGTTTTATTTGCTTGATTTTAGATTGCCTCGGTGACTCTCAGAAGAAGCACACTGGGATTTCCCAAATTCCGGTTGGAGGCCAAAATAATGACTTCTTGATGATCTTTTCCACCCTGATTTTTCTGTGAACTGTTCTGTTAAAACTTTTTATTAGTAAATTTGGCCAGCAGTGGATAGGAAGAAAAAAATGATATTTGTTCAAAATTAGAAAAAGATTTGATTGCGATAGATTTTAAAGATGCTATGGAGAATTTCCTTGGGTGATATGTAAGATATGTTCCTTGTTTGAGTTTTGATTGTTCTGGACTAATTATACACTGAAGATTGTTTATTCAATTTAACAAAACAAATTATTTTGAGTGTTTACTGTGCGAAGGGCACAGTTTAGGTGATTCTTGTCCCTGGAGTATCCGCTCCCTGAGGTCAGGTATGTGTCCTGTTGTCCACTTCCAAGCACCTAGATTAGTGCCTGGCATGTAGAAGGTCCTCAGTAAGCATTTGTAGGAAGGAAGGGTGAATGGAGGGGTAGGTGGATGGGATATAAAAAAAGAACAGAATGGAGTACTGGACTTAAAGAAGGTAGCCGTCTAGTACGTATGGGTACAAGTACCCATAGATTCATAGATCATGATTTTTAAGGAGAATTTTACTTTGTAGTTGTTATCGGGCGATATGTTGAAGCTTGAGAAAATTCTGAAAGGAAATGAAGAATTTCCCTTTCCTTGTGTCATGTCAGTTCACCCAATTTGGCGAGCTTGATCCACTATATCAGGTCTATTCACCAACACTTGTGGAGTTTTCCTTTGAATTGCTGTGTGCATTGTCCCTTTCTCGCTGTTCCATCTTGTCCTTTCCCTTCTCCAGACCCCCACCCTCTTCTGCCTACATTACACTCGCTGTCTGGCCCCGACTGCAGCCTCTCCTCAGTGTAATTCAGTCTGCATATTGTTGCCAGATTTTGCCTCCAAAGAATTTATGTCAAAGAATCTATATCTGATTGAAATTCGAGCTCCCGTGCATCTTTATAATCACAGAAAGAAACTACCAAAAAAAAAAAAAAAAAAAACGTTTCGAGAAAGGAAATACCCTTTCATACCATAGTAGCATTTTCACAGTTCACTGACACCCTAGAAATCTCTTTAGTCCTAATAACTGCAAACCTCCCTGTAGTCTGTGAATACTCAAATACCGATACTTTTTTTTCAGACAAAACAAACATTTTATGTAGTCATTTTGACATCTTTTTGAAATGCTAAAGAAAGCTAGTTCTTGGAATTCACTGCTTTTTCTATTCTGTATTCATTTGATAAGAACGCCCTCCCTGTGAACTCTCATACGCTTCAGCTCCATCTGTCAGCAGCAAAACATAGATTATCTGTGCCCCCCCCCTTCAGATATTATTATAATTTAATAATGTACACCATTTGCTTTTGGGGATGAAAATGCAATATTTTTGTATCTCTTAGAAACAACTATAAAACTTTTTGGTAAAATCTTTATAAGACAGATCTCTAACCTTTTTATTAATGTGTCATTTATTTGATAAGTTCTACTTTCGAGATGTTTCATTTTGAAAGAATATGGATAAAATTTATTTATTTTCAAGAACATTTCAAGTCTGCCCTAACCTCGGAAGTGTAGCATTTAAGCATTTCTTTTCCTTAGCTTACTTTTCAAAGGGGAAATACTCCTTCCAAAAGTGGGGTTGAGCTACAAGGTGTTTTAGTGACAGAATTCCCTTTCAAGGAATATTCTCTCCATCTGTTGGAATAGTATCAACCTTTGCTGCTAAAGTCTTGAAGGCAGGTAGCAGTCGATTACATTTTGTTTTGCTTTTTTTTTTTTAAACCTCTCAAGATAAAAATGTTAAATATCTCCTTTTGTTTTGTCTCTCTTGCTTAAAAATTTCAGAGGTTTTCCTAGTTTTGTTTCGTAAATGTTTCCTGAAGCCTTATTCTCCAGCATACTCTGAGACACTGTTTTTTTGGCACTAGCGGTGTAAACATGACTGTCATGTGGCCTCTTTCCTTACAGAGCTCATAACTTAGGAAGGGAGACAGATGAGTAAATAACTAACTACAATCCTGCTTGATAAATGCCACGTTAGAGGTTTTGAACAGAGTGCCATGGGAGCACCAGGGAGTGATTGATTCAAGGGAAGGGGGGAGGGGATAGGATCAGGAAAGACTAAACAGCAGAAGTGACATTTGAGTTGAGCCTTAGGGGATGAATAGAATTTTGCCAGATGGACAAAGGGGTGGGGGTGGGGACTCTCCAGACTCATACAAAAACATGAGAGTGTGAAAGTTTGTGCCTTTGTCTGAGAAGTGGTGAGTAGTCTGTAGGGCTGAAGGAAGAGTAGGGCATGGAGGTGGGGGTGGGGGTTATTGGCACATGACCTTGTAGAGATCACTGGGGCCATACTGTAAAGATAAACTTGATCTGTACCTTCTAGAGAGTTGTGAAAATTTGAAAATAGGGAAACGTTATGGCAAGACCTCTGCTTTAGAAAGATAGTTCTGGCAGCAGATCATTGGAATGAGGGTGGGTGAGAACAAGGAGACCAGTCAGAAGGCTATGGCCATCTTCTACATGAGAGTTGATGAGAGTCTGAGCCAAGGCAGTGCCAGTGGGGATGGAAATGAGGGCACAGACTTGAGAACCACCTCTGAAGGAAGCCTTGGTAATTGGTCTGATGGGGTGGGGGCGGGAGGGGGAGGAGAAGGAAAGAAAAAGGTGTGAATGATTTGGGAATACAGTGATGCTGCCTACCAGCATAGCGAGCGTAGGAGACGAAACAGCTTCCAGGGTGAAAGTAATAAATGTGATTTTGGATATATTGGATCTGGAGTAGAACATCCCGTTGGAGATTTCTAAACGAAAAGCAATAAATGCAGATATAGAGCCTGTAGGAAGGTATCATGGATGGAGACAAATTGAAAGTCTTTGGCACAGTAATTTTCAGTCAGGAAATGAGCAGGGTGAGAAGACATGCCTCACCTGAATTTTGTATGTGGGGGTTTCTTTTTAACTATGTGCCATTCCTTCCTCCACCCCCAGATTCTGATATTGCCCTGCTAGAGAAGGGAGCATGCCTCTCTCCTACCCGTAGTTAAGAATTTACCACCATAATGACTCCAGAGAAAGTGTCCTATTTCATTTGTGTTGGGGCATAAAAAATGTTTAAGCACTGTTAGCTCCTGTTCTTATAGCCTGAAATCACTGTAACAGATAAAATTCCCCAGAGAAAAACAATATAGTGAAAAAAGAACTAAATAGAATTCCCAAGGAACACCAATATTGAAGGGGGTGATGGAGGAAGAGTTTCCTGCAAATTACAGAGAAGGACCTGTCAGTCAGAGTGGCATGGAGGCAACTGAGGGAGGACAGGTTCATGGATAGGGGATAAGGTCAGCAGTGACACCTGAGGCCTAGGAGAGGGGCAAAGTGAAAACTGGGAAGAGATTTGGCGGTAAAGAGGTTATGGGGGAGAAGACTTGTAAGAGAGTGATGTGGCCAGTGATGGAGTTTTAGTTGAGTGGGTTGAAGAACTGGGAGGGTCAGGAAGTAGAGCTGATGAGCAAAGTTCGTTCTTTAAGGAAGTTTGGTTGTGACTAGGAAAGAAAGTCATTGCTTGAGGATTTATTGGATAGGGAACAACAAGTGGCTAAAATTACAAGATTCTGAAAGAGTGTGCGGATGAAACGGACTAGGAGAACAGATAGCTGCCTACCTGGGAATTTATTCTACTAGAATAATTTCACCCAAATTTCACCCACTCTCCACCGTTATCTCATGCACGTTTATGGCTCACATTCCCTGCTTTGGAGACGTCATTCATGTCTTACCCTTTCTTGGAATGCTGGGCCATCTCTCTCTCACATTACTAAACCTTACCCATTCTTCAAGGCTGTCTTGAATCTCCTTTTATGAAGGCTTCCCTGAGATGGTAGAAAGGAAGTGCCTTGGGTTCAGAGTCAGAAGCTGTGGGTTGAACCTGTAGTTCTGCCACTAAGTGTGACCTTGAGAAAGTCACTTTGATGTCTCTACCTTAGTTTTCTTATCGGTAATACCAGCTCTGACTGACACACAGGCTTGTTTACGATTCAAATGTGATAATGTTTACGAAATGCCTTTGAAATTACAAAACACAGTACCAGTATGTGATATTATAATTTCCTGACTACTCTTATTTATTTTATTCATTCAGTTGTGTTTTTTTCTGAATAAGCTAATTCATTCCAAATCTTTTGTGTTTTTTTTTTCAGTGCCCATTATGATAGGCACTAGGGCTTTAGTGACAAACAAGACAGTCCCTACCTTTGTGGGGCTTACACAAAGTCTAGTGTAGGAGACAGAAAATCAACACATATGCAGCGTATGATAGCTGGTACTTTAAGTACTATACAGAAAAATAAAGCAGGGTTGGGGGGAGCTAAGGAGTTACAGGGAAGGGTACTATTTAATTTATTTATTTATTTGGGAATATTGGGGAACAGTGTGTTTCTCCAGGGCCCATCAGCTCCAAGTTGTTGTCCTTCAACCTAGTTGTGGAGGGCGCAGCTCAGCTCCCAGTTCAGTTGCTGTTTTCCAATCTCTAGTTGCAGGGACGCAGCCCGCCATCCTATGTGGGAATTGAACCAGCAACCTTGTTGTTAAGAGCTCACACTCTTACTAACTGAACCATCCGGCCGCCCTTCCGGCAGCTCAGCAGCGGCTCGTTGTCTTCAATCTAGTTGTGGAGGGTGCAGCTCACTGGCCCACATGGGAACTGAACAAGCAACCCTGTTGTTAAGAGCTCGTGCTCTAATCAACTGCGCCATCCGGCCGCCCCGAAGGGTACTATTTTAAATAATCAGGGAAACCTCTCCAAGGAGATGACATCTGAGTAGAGTGGAATGAATAAGGGAGCAAGGCCATGGGACCATCGAGGGGAAGAGTGCCTTAGCTGTGGTGGATAGGAGGGGACAGCAGGTGCAAAGGCCCTGAGATGGGAATGTGCTCAGTGTGTTCTAGAAACAGCAGGGAGGCTAGTATGCTTGTAGGTTATAGTGAAGATGTTGCATTTTTTGCTAAGGGTGATGGGAAGACATGAGAAGGTCTTGAGCAGAGGAAGCAGATTTGTTTT
This sequence comes from Rhinolophus hipposideros, assembly GCF_964194185.1. Lineage (NCBI taxonomy): Eukaryota > Metazoa > Chordata > Mammalia > Chiroptera > Rhinolophidae > Rhinolophus > Rhinolophus hipposideros. Next base: position 8,892,250 of record NC_138066.1, read on the forward strand.
TACTATGATCATTCTGACAGCTGTGTGAGGAGGAGATTGTAGAGGGTAGGCGTGGAAGCTGGTGGCAGGAGTCCTTAGGGCAGAAGCAATAGAGTAGAGATGGTCAGATTTTAGATATGTTTTGAAGGATTTGATGGACTTGGATGCTGTGGGGTATGAGAGAAAGAGTCAGAGATGATTCCAGTTTTTTTTTGTTTGAGCCAGTGGGTCAGTGGTGGTCTTAAACTGAACTGTCTCTTTCATTTCAGAAAAACTGTGGTAGGAGAATGTGAACAGAGAGTGGCAGCACCAGGGAGTGATTGATTCAAGGGAAAGTGGGGAGGGAATAGGGATCAGGAAAGACTAAACAGCAGAAGTGACATTTGAGTTGAGCCTTAGGGGATGAATAGAATTTTGCCAGATGGATAAAGGAGTGGGGGTGGGGACCCTCCAGACTCATGCAAACAAACACATGAGAGTGTGAAATTGTTATTTTTTCTCTGTTCTTATTTATGCAGTTTGGTACTTAATGAGAAAATGTTTAATTAAGGCGGTAAGGATATTAGAAATCATCTTATTCAGTGATTTCCAATGATAGGGAATCATCTTCCGCAGGAATAAAAAGAATAACTGGATCCGCCACCGAGGTCCGTCTTCCCTACGCACCTTCCCACCCCACTAGTGATGAGGGTGTCGTGTTCCTCAGGGGCTGGACTAGAACGAGGCTGGACTGAAAATCATTGACCTACTTAGTTTGCTTGTTTTATGGGTGAAAAACCAGAGCTGAAGAGGTTATTGGAATTGCCCGGGGATACAACGCGAGCTGTTCTCTGATTTCAGTCAGTAATTGTTTCGTGTGTGGTTAGCTTTTCTTTTCAGTTTGATTGTAAACTCCTTGAAAGCAAGAATTATGTCTTAAATTCTTTCATGTTTTCCTTTTTACCTAGGAGAATACTGAGTAATAATAGGCATCCCTCCAAACATTCAGTGGAGCGTAAAACCTAATGAAAGAAAATCAAGTCTTCTGCGTACAGTGACACCTATGATTTTACCTGCTTTATTGTGAAGGCTTGCCCATTGTTGGATTTCCCAGTAGGCTTGAACATCAGCAAATACGGACACCAAAAGAAAAGAAGAAAGGGGAGGGGAAGGGAAGGAGAGTCCAGCCTTGAAGAACATACCAAAAAATGTGGAATCAGATAACCCAGAAAGAAGGCAGTAGGGAACCATTTTTTGTTTGGCAAACTGCATTGCAGTTTACTATTGCTTTTATAGTGAACTATGTGAGAGTGAGACCAAGATAATGTTTTCAATGCTTAGAACTTTTATAGGTCTGAATTCAGCCCTGGGAAGTCTCTCCTGCATGGTTGGTTGATGGGATTTTTTTTCCCTGTGATGTGTGTTTGATACAAATATTAAGTTGTGCCCATGTTATACTTTCACTCTCTAATAGCTGTTTTTTAAAAATATGTCATTTATTTTTAAATATATATGTGTAATTAAAGGCTGTTTTTCTAATTTGCTGTCTTTTGAGATTGCTGAAACAATTTTCATACGTGTTCTTTTTTCCCCTTTAATAATTAAAACTCATATGCTCCAGGTGTGTCAAGAACTACCAGTGGGACATTCCAACATTAGCTTTAGAGGAACAATGTTTACTGTCAACTCAGGTGCAATATACTAATTTGAATGGATGCTCAGTGCTGGTGACAGATGCACTTTGGAGGTTACTTTATATACCTCTGACCCATTGTACTGGTTGTTATCAGTTGCTTTTGCAGTGGACCATGCACAATATCCCACAACTCCTGTTTTCATCAAGAGCTGTCACTTGCAAGATGGTGTGAGTTAGGGGTGTGTATTTTCATTGTAAACTTGCTTTTTTGTTGTTGTTCCTTTCTTCCCCTGTCTTCAAAGCTAGGTGAAATCGAATGATTGTCATAGAGAATAAACCTGAAATATTGACATTTTAGGTACTTGGGACCAACTAAGTAAAGTCAGCCTTTAACGAAGCACATCTGCCTTTTTGATAATGTAGAAGACAGTTATGCTTGTATTGGCGTGTTAGAACTCTTGAGTAGAGACCAGCTCTGTGCTTAAAATCTTAGTTTAAGGAATCAGAAAATGTCCTTCGATTTTTGCATGGGTTTGTTTCTTGATCCATGTCATATTCGTCTATAGGTTTTATAATGTTAAACTAAAAATGAAATTAATTTAGTCTTTTGGGGATACTCATTTATTGAAAAATAATATTTCAGTGCGTCCTGTGACTACAGTACAATACTTGGTAAAATAATAATAATGAACGTTTTGTATTGACTGGTTATTGTGTTCCCAGCACTGCGTTAAGCACTTCGCACACATTTTACACATTCCCCACCCCACTCCCCACCCCCGCCCCAGACCAGAATGAAAGCATTGTCTACAACAAGAATTTATACTTTGTAAGGGCAGGGATTTTGGTCTGTTTTGTCTATATTCTGTTTTTTTCTCTCCCCCATTGATGAGAACAATACCTACCACATAATAAGTACTAAGTAAATGTTTTTGGAATAAATGAATTATTTATTCCCTAGCAGCTCTCTGAGGCAGGTATTCCCATCCATATATTGATGGTAGGTGGTGAAGCCAAGATTTGAGCTTATGCTGACAGCTATTCACTCTGTGTTGGAGAGCACTGTGCTCTCCAACATATAATTCCACGGCTTTTAAAATTTTTAACTTAATATGCGTCATGGACATCTTTTCATGCCAGTATTAAGGTGCAGTCCAGTCCAAGGTGATTTTTAGCTCCTGCCTTATAGCTAATAGACATAGGGCTCATTTATGTAAAAGGTTAAACAATAGGGTAGCAGTTATTTGTAGACAGTACGAGAGATGTGAAAAGAAAGGGCTAGAAGAATTACCAAATAATGGAGATGTGAGTGAATACACATAAAGGTCCTGGAGCTATACCAGCACGTAGCAAATGCTTAACCTGTGCAAACTGTAATCGTCACTGCTTCTACTGTTCCGTCACCATTGTCATTGTCAGCATTTTTTATGAGTCCTATGACCCATACTCTAAAGTGAGAGACTGTTCACTTCTAGGTTGAAGTTGTCAGAGATGGTTTCGTGAACAAGATGGTCCTTGTGGCTTGGACAGAATGTGGGCCTGTGGGGATGGGAGAGGAGATGAGTGAGATGAGAAAATCCTATAAACATGGGGACTGAGGCCGAAAACATGTGTTCTCTGGTGCAGAAGGGGCATGTGGGTTACTAGAGGGAGTAAAGATTAAGATTGATAATTCAGAATTTGTTTATCATCTTATGAATGCTTCATTATGTCCATAAAATTGGATTTGAAACCCTGCATGTGTTTCTATCTGTAAGCCACCAAATACACTTTAATAGGAAATTATATGGTCATTTTTTAAATGTTACAATCTGTACTCACAACGTTGTATCCTCCTGAGATATAATGTTTGTGTCTTTGTTGTCACGTAGCCTGTGAGACAAACTTTGTCCTGATAAAAAGACTACTTCCATTTGGCCTTGTGTTTTTGAAATTTAAGACCCTCGTTTATGATTACTGACTCACAGGTATCTTGGAAGATTAGTAAGAGTGTTACGTGCTGCCACAGTCTCCTGAAGAGGCTGTAATTCTCCGGCGGACCAGGCTTGTGCCTTATTCATCCTCATATCTCTTCCTGCACCGAACACAGTTGCTGGCATAAACTAAGGATGCAATAAATTGTGGTTGAAGTAAATTTTCAAAGCATGCGAGGCTGGCTACTTCTGCACTTTGGGGAGTAATTTGCAGCAGAGCTCTATTTTTTGAGTTATGTAACACCTTTAATCTTGTTCTTAGATCCAGCCTGATGACGGGAGGGGCTAAACGAGGCGTACCCAACCCTTGGCTTTTGGAGGAGCCAGAGGAGACCAGAGGTTTGGGTTTTGATGAAATCCGGCAACAGCAGCAGAAAATCATCCAAGGTACTGAAAATACTCGAGGAGTTTGGGCTCAGAAACCTTGTCAGATTTTTATTACGATGGCCTTGAATGTTCTTTATACCCACTGAAGATTAGAGTGAGAACTATTGATCTTTTAAAGCCTTTGCAGTTTTGTGCCTCAGGTACCTGAGGAAGCGATAAATGATGTCATCCATCAAGGTAACTCCCGGAAGCGGTGCTTCTCTACTGGGAGAACACATGCGGCGGCTCTGAATTTGATAAGCCCAGGTGAATCTGAGACTTGTGTCCCTTCCTTTTCTCCGCAATTGGGAATTATCCTCTAAACACAAGACTCCATCTTTTTCTTATATAAAATAAGTCAGTTTGGTTTTTACCTTCAAGTTCATCTTGCCCAGTGGCTTTTAAACCTGCTAATTTTTTTTGTACTTCTATTTTAGAAATAATGCATGATTGTTACACAAAGTCAAACAATACAGAGGTATATAAAATGAAAAGCTCTCAAACTGTAAACAGTATATATTTCCTCGGGCTTTTTTTCTCTATATATACAAAGGGTGCCAAAAAATGTATACACATTTTAAGAAAGGAATAAACTGTATTAAAATTATGCTGATGGTAACCACTTTGAGCACTTTTTGTAATTGCAGAAGTCAAACATGACTTGTATTCATCTTTTGTCATTGGTATATATTGAGTATTACAATTTTAATACAGTTTTTTCCTTTCTTAAAATCTGCATACGTGCTTTTGGCACCCTCTATATATTCAGTATAAGCACCCATAGAATTTGCATAAATGGGATCATGACATATAATTCCACAGCTTTTAAATTTTTAACTTAATATGTGTCATGGACATCCTTTCATGCCAGTATTAAGATATGTTATTCTTTCTAATTCCACTTTTTAAAAACAGATTTATTAGGGAATAGTGGTTATTATCATAAATAGCGCATAAAGTATATGATTCACTAAACTTGGATATATTGTGTACACCTGTGAAACCATCACTATAATCAAAATAATGAGCATAATCATTATTCTCAAAAGTTTTCTTTATATCTTTGTAATTCTTACTATTGTCCCTCTCCCAGTTCCCAGCCAGCTGCTGATCTGCTTTCTGTCACTATAAATTATTTTCTATTTTCTATAATTCTGTATAAATGGAATCATACAGTATGTACTTTTGGGAGAAGGGCATCTGGCTTCTTTAAGCATAATTATTTTAAGATCCATCCACATTGTTGTATGGATCAGTATTTCATTCTCTTATATTGCAGAATAGTATTCCATGGTGTGAATTAACCACAATCTGTGTATCCATTTACCTGTTGATGAATATTTCACTATTACAAATAAAAGTGCTGTGGACATTCATATACATGTCTTTGTATAGACATACATTTTCATTTTTACTAGGTCAATACCTACCAGTGGAATGACTGAGTCATAGTAGGTATATGTTTAACTTTTAAAGAAATTACCACGTCAGTTTCAAAAGTGGCTGTACTATTTTACATTGCCAACAGAATTTATGTCTTCTGATTGTTTCAGATCTTTATGAAAACGTGGCATTGTCAATCTTTTTCAATTTTAGACATTCTCATAGGTGTGTGCTGCATTTCATTCTGGTTTTAATATGTATCTCCCTAGTGACTAATGAATCTTTGCATGTGCTTCTCTGCCATCAGTATGCCATCAGGTCTCTGCCATCAGAGACTTCTTCTTTGTGAGGTCTCTGTTCTAATTGTTTACCTATTTTTATTTGGGTCGTTACTCTTTTATTATTGAGTTGTAAGAATTTTTTGTATACTCTTTTATATGTCATTTGTCCGATACAGTTCTACGAATATTTTCTCCCCATCTATGGCTTATATTTTTCCTTCTCTTAACAATATCTTTTATAGAGCAGCAGTTCTTAATTTTGATGAAGTCCAGTTAGAAATCTTTGACTACCCGAAGGCACAAATATTTGCTGCTTTGTTTTTTTCCTAGAAATTTTATAGTTTTAAGTTTGAAATTAGGTCTGTGATCTACCTGGATTTAATTTTTTATATAATGAAGTATAAATAGAAGTTCATTTCTTTTTTTTTTTTTTTTGCATTTGGATAGCTACTTGTTCTAGCACCACTTAAAAAAAGACTATCTCTTTCTACTGAGTTATTCTACCTTTGTCAAAAATCAATTACTGTATACATGTGGGTATATTTCTGGACTCTGCATTTCATGGGTCTGTTTATTTATGTTTACATCAATGCCACATATGTTTACATCAATGCCACACTGTCTCAATTATATATATATACCATATATATTATGGTATATTTATAAGGCTTTAGGTTAGGTAGTACAAGTCCTCCAATGTCGTTCTTTTTCAAAATTTTATTGGATACTCTAGGTCTGTTACATTTCCATGTGAATTTTAGAATCCGCTTTCATTTCCTACAAAAAAAGCCTCTTGGAATTTTGATTGTGATTACATTGAATTTTTTAGATTAATTGGGGATTATTGACATCTTAACATGAATATGATATATCCCTCTATTTAGTTCTTTAATTTTTCTCAGCAGTGCTTTGCAGTTTTCACTGTGCATGTATTATACATTTTTTTAAATCCAATTTATCTCTTAAGTATTTCATATTTTGATTCTCTCATTAAAGGCATGTAACATTTTCTATTTCTCATTGTTGCTGATAATAAAAATAAAATTGATTTTTATATATTGATCTTGGGTCATACAGCCTTGCTAAAGTCACTGATTTGTTCTACTAGTTTTTCTTTTGTAGAATCTTTAGGGTTTTCTATACAAATGATCATGTCATCTGTGAATAAAGATAGTTTTACTTTTCATTAAAGACTATTTTTTTAGAGAAGTTTTAGGTACACAACAAAATTTAGAGGAGGGTATAGAGTTCCCATATACCGCCCCCCAAACCCCACACACACATGCATAGATAGTCTCCCCCCATTATCAACACTCCCTCACTAGAGTGGCACATTTGTTACAATTAGTGAAACTACACTGACAAGTTATAATTATCCAAAGTCCACAGTTTATCTTGGGTTCACTCTTGATGTTGTACATATGTGGGTTTTTATAAATATATAATGATGTGCATCCATCATTAGAGTATTATAAAGAGTATTTCCGCTGTTCTAAAATCCTCACTGCCCTGTCTATTTATCCCTTCCTCCCCCTGCAGTGCTTGGCAGCCTTTAATCTTCTTACTGTCTTCAGTTTTGCATTTTCCAGAATGTCATATAGTTGTAAGTATACAGTATGTAGCCTTTTCAGATTGACTTCTTTCACTTAGTAATATGCATTTAAGTTTCCTCCATGTCTTTTCATGGTCTGATTGCCCATGTCTTTCTTAGCATTGAATAATATTCCATTCCACTGTTTGGATGTACCAAATTTATCATTTCACCTACTAAAGGACATGTTGGTTGCTTACAAGTTTTGGCAATTATGAATATAGTTGCCATAAACATCTGCATGAAGTTTTTTGTGTATACATAAGTTTCCAACTCTTTAGGTAAATACCAAGGAGTGTGATTTCTGGATCATAGGTAAGAGTATGCTTAGTTTTATGAGAAATTGCTAAACTGTCTTCCAAAGTAGCTACACCATTTTGCATTCCCACCAGCAACAAATGAGAGTTCCTGTTGCTCCATATCCTCGCCTGAATTTAGTGTTTTCAGTTTCTGGATATTGGCCTTTCTAATACGCATGTGTGTAGAGGTATCTCATTGCTGTATTAATTTGCATTTTTGTGGTGACATATGATGTGGAGCATCTTTTTGTGTCCTTATTTGCCATCTGTATATCTTCTTGGGTGAGGGTCTATTAAAGTCTTTGGCCCATTAAGAGTTCTTCGTGTATTTTGGATAACAGTTCTTAATCAGATATGTCTTTTGCAAATATTTTCTCCAAAGACAAGTCTATGGCTTGTCTTTTTATCTTCTTGACAGTGCTTTTCACAGAGTAGAAATGTTAGATTTTAATGAAGTCCAGCTTATCCGTTTTTTCTTGCATGGATCATGCCTTTGGCATTGTATCCAAAGGGTCTTTGCCAGACTTCCAGTTTCCTGTTCCACATGTAAGGGAAGCTACTGCATCCTACCAACCGGTAATAAGCTGAACAGACTGAAAATTAAGAACTCTTCTTGGGTCCATTAGAGAGGGGAGGATACAGGGCAGATTGTTTCCTGCAAGATTGGAGAGACAGACATGTGAATACAGGGAGTCATGGCTGACTGGATCAGAGACTCCCAAGAAGAAACCAGCACAGGAACCAGTGCTGAGTAGAAAAACCTGAACTGTAATCAATGAATTGCTGGAGGGTCAGTGTGGACAAATCTACAATGAAAAACTGTAGGGGGACCCAGTCATAGAGGGGCCCCCACAATTTAGTGAGATTTATGTCCAGGGGATTGACCAAGTTCTCACAGCAAATATCAGAGAAAATCCCCTCATGCTTCCCGCAGAGGGAGGGAGAAAGGAACTGTTTTGGAATATGCCAGAGCACACATTCTTACCAAGGTCTGCCCTTAGGAAACTAGTTAACCAGGATTTAACCTGCCGGGGTTTTATTGGAGCCTAGTTGACCTGGGGGAAAGGAAATGCCCAACTCCAGCCCACTAGCCATCAGTCCTATGTAAAGGGGGAGAAAAAAACCTTTGAAACACATGGGATGTTCACAGTCCAGAGACATAGGCTCACTAAAAGACTGAGACCTAGTCATACGACTGTAGAACACTCTCCCTTTCTCTGCACCTTCACATTTTAGTGAAGACCTGTTGATAGCGGTTCCTTTCACCTGTATATCATGTCTGGCTGATAAGAAAAGGTAGCATACCAAAAGGCCAAAAACATAATTTGAAGAGTCAGCAGGTATCAGAACCAGACATGGTGGGGATGTTGGAATATCAGACCAGGAGTTTAAAACAACTATGATTAATATGCTAAGGACTAATGGATAAAGTAGACAGCATTGAAAAACAGATGGACAATGTAAGCAGAGAGATGGAAATCCTAAGAAAGAACCAGAAAGCAATGTAGAGATCAAAACACTGTAGCAGAAGTGAAGAATGTGTTTGATGGGCGTATTAGTAGACTGGACACAGCTGAGGAAAGAATCTCTGAGCTTGAGATATCTCAATAGAAAATGATACCTCAAAAAGTGAAAAGCAAAGAAAACAAAGACTGATTAAAAAACAGAACAGTATATCCAAGGATTGTAATGCTTGGGGCAGCCAGATGGCTCAGTTGGTTAGAGCGCGAGCTCTGAACAACAACAGGGTTGCCGATTCTATTCCCATGTAGGCCATGAGCTGTTCCCTCCACAACTAGATTGAAGGACAACGACTTGGAGCTGATGGACCCTGGGGAAACACACTGTTCCCCAATATTTCCCAATAAAAATTAAAAAGAAGAAGTTGTAACGTGTAATGTGAATGCCAGATGGAAAAGAAAGAGAGAAAGGAACATAAGAAATATTTGAAACAGTGATGGGGAATTTCCCCCAAATTAATTTCAGACACCAAACCACAGACCCAGGAAGGTCAGAAAACACCAGGCAGGATAAATACAAAACAAAAAAACAAAACAAGAAAAACCCACACCAAGGCATATAAGTTTGAAACTAGAAAATCAAAGATAAAGTTCTGAAAGAATCCAGAAGAAAAAAATACCTCACCTATAGAGGAACAAAGATAAAAATTACATTCAACTTCTCAGAAACCATGCAAGCAAGAAGACAATAGAGGTAAACTATTTAAAATGTCCCAAGAAAAAAACCCCACCAACCTAGAATTCTGTACTCTGAAATTATCCTTCAGAACTGAAGGAGAAATAAAGCCTTTCTTAGGCAAACAAAAATTGAAGGAATTTGTTACCAGCAGACCTGCGTTACAAGAAATGTTTTTAAAGTTCTTCAGAGAGAGGCAAAATAATATAGATCAAAAACTTGGGTCTACATAAAGAAAGGAGGAATATCAAAGAAGGAATAAGTGAATTCTTTAAAAAAAAAAAAGTCATTGCCATACCCAAGATCATCCAGGTTTTTTCCTGTTTTATCTTCTAAGAGCTTTATAGTTTTGTGTTTTACGTCTAGATCTGTGATCCATTTTGAGTTAATTTTTGCGAAGGATTTAAGGTCTGTGTCTAGATTCTTTTTTTTTTTTTTTTGCATGTGAATGTTCAGTTGTTTCAGAACAATTTGTTGAAAAGACTGTCTTTGCTCCATTTTATTACCTTTGCTCCTTTGTCAAAGATCAGTTGACTATATTTATGTGGGTGTATTTCTGGGTTCTCTATTGTGTTCCATTGATCTATTTGTCTATTTTTTCACCAGTATCCCACAGTCTTGATTACTATGTTTGTAGTAAATCTTGAAGTCAGGTAATGTCAGCCCTCCAACTTTGTTTTCTTTCCTTCAATATTGTGTAGGCTATTCTGGGTTTTTTGCTTCTCCAGATAAACTTTAGAATCAGTTTGTTGATAGCCACAAAATAGCTTCCTGGGATTTTGATTGAAATTGCATTGAATCTGTAGATCAAATTGGGAAGAACTGACATACTGGCAATACTGAGTTTTTCTGTCCGTGAACATAGAATATTTATTCATTTATTTAGTTCTTTTTTGGTTTCATTTATTGGTGTTTTGTAGTTTTTCTCATACAGATCTTGTACATCTTTTGTTAGATTTATACCTAAGTATTTTGTCTTTGGGGTGCTAATGGAAACCGTAGTGTATTTTTAATTTCAAATTCCACTCACTCATTGCTGGCATATGGGAAAGTGATTGACATTTGTGTATTAGCCTTGTATCCTACAACCTTGCTGTAATCGCTTATTAGTTTCAGGGGATTTTTTGTTGATTGTTTTAGATTTTTTTTATAGACCATCATGTCATCTGCAACCAAAGAAAGTTTTATTTATTTCAAATCTGTATACTCTTCATTTTTGTTGTTGTTGTTGAATTGCATTAGCTAGAATTTCCAGTACAGTGTTGAAAAGGAGTAGTGAGTGGAACATCCTCGCCTTGTATCTGATCTTAGTGGGAAAGCTTTGAGTTTCTCACCGTTAACTAAGATGTTAGCTGTGGGGCTTTTGTTGGTGTTCTTTATCAAGTTGAGGACATTCCCATATGTTCCTAGTTTACCGAGAATTTTATCATTAAAGGGTATTGGATTTTGTCACATACCTTTTCTGCATCTAGTGATATGATCAAGTGATTTTTTTTGTTGTTGTTGTTTGCCTGTGGGTTTGATGGATTACATTAATTAATTTTTGAATATCGAACTAGCCTTGCATACCTGGGATATGTCCCACTTGATTGTGGTGTATATATATTTTTTTCTGCATTGTTGGATTTGATTTGCTACTATTTTTTGAGGATTTTTACATATATATTCATGATTGATATTGGTCTGTGGTTTTCTTGTAATGTGTTTGTCTAGTTTTGGTATTAATATAATGTTGGCCTCATTGAATGACTTAGGAAGTATTCCCTCTGCTTCTATCCTCTGAAAGAGATTGTAGAGAATCGTAATTTCTTCTATAAATGTTGGTGGAATTCAACAGTGAACCCATCTAGCCTGGTGCTTTCTCTTTTGAGAGGCTATTAATTGTTAATTCAATTTCTTTAATAAGTATGGGACTATTCCGATTGTCTGTTGTGTGAGTTTTGGCAGCTTGTGTCTTTCTAGGTTATCAAATTTGTGGGCATAGAGTTCATAATATTTCTTTATTATCCTTTTGAATGTCCATAAGATCTGTAGTAATGTTTCCACTTAGAAGTGTACTGTTTAATCTCCACATATTTGGCGATTTTTAAGTTATCTTTCTGATATTATTTTCTAGTTTAATTCTTTGTAGTCTGAGAGCAAACATTGTATGGTTTCTATTCTTTTAAACTTGTTAAGGTGTGTTTTATGGATCAGACTGTGGTCTGTCTTGAGGATTATCCCCTGTAAGCTTGAAAAGAATGTTTATTCTGCTGTCATTTAATAAAGTAGTCTATAGATATCCATTATGTCTAGTTGATTGATGGTGTTGTTGAATTTAAGTAGTTTTACTGATTTTCTGCCTGCTTGATCTGTCCATTTCTGATAGAGGGGTGTTGAGTCTCCTACTATGATAGTGAATTCATCTATTTCTCCTTGCAGTTTTATTACTTTTTGTCTTGTGTAGTTTGATGCTTTGTTATTAGATACATATACATTAAGGATTGTTATGTCTTTTTGGAGAATTGGCCCCTTTATCATTATGTAATGCCCCTCTTTATGCCTGATAACTTTATTTGTTTTGAAGGCTACTCTGAAATTAATATAACTACTCCTGCTTTCTTTTGACAAGTGTTGGCATGGTGTATCTTTCTCCATCCATTTACTTTTAATTTATATGTGTCTTTATGTTTAAAGTGGTGTTCTTGTAGACATTTAGTTGGCTCCTTTTTTTCCATCCAATCTGACAGTCTCTGTCTTTTAATTGGTATAGTTTTACTTCTTTATTTCATTGTAGATGCCGTTTATATCTTTTTCTTGCCTTATTACACTTGCTACAACTTCTAATATAGTTGAGTTGAATAGAAGTGATAAGAGTAGACATCCTTGCCTTGTTTCTAGTCTTAGGAAAGAAGCATTCATTAGGAAGCCAGGCATTGGGAATTTTTATTTGTATAGTACTGCATATTTTATATCTCTAGAAATATCCTTGAAATTTTTTTTCTGGGATTCAGTTATTTGGGTCTTGCTTTGTAAGTCTGACAAGAGTAAAGTTTATTTTAGAGAGGGGATCAGCAGACTGTGACCTGTGGGCCACATCTGGCCTGCCAGCTGTTTTTGTATGGTTTGCAAGCTAAAAATGGTTTTTCCATTTCAAGCAGTTCCAAATAGTCAAAAGAAGAATATTCTGTGACAGTAAACATTATATAAAATTCAAAGTTCAAATCCATAAATAAAATTTTATGGGAACACAGCCATGCTCATTCATTTTATGTATTATCTATGGATGCTTTCCTGCTACAATGGCAGAGTTAAGTAGTTGCACTAGACACCATATGAACCACAAAGCCTGAAATATTTGCTATCTGGCCCTTTACAAAAGTATTTGCTTACTCTAGTCTAGAGATAATTTACACCACTACTGAGCTAAAACCATTATGAATATTCTCGCTGATGCCCTATGAATTAGGAGGTGACCTGGTCAGTCTGCATATGAACTGTATCCAACACTGTTTGAGCTCAGAGGATCATTCTCTCTGTCCCTTTCAGGTGGCTTTTTTTCCCTAGGCTTGGTTAGTTTCCTCACATAAATGCCCTGATAACACTCAACGGAAGCCTCAAAATGAATCCTGTGTAAATCTCCAGAATTTTCTCTCTGTGCACCTCTCTCCTCCCTGGTTCTGTGCCCTACATACCTTGTCACCTTGACCTATTTGGATTCTTCTCAACTCATGGAGACTGCCCAGCTCCATCCCCACACCACGGCCTGAGAACTGTCTCAAAGCCGTAATCTGGGGCAGTCATAGAACTCATCTCATTTGTTTCCCATCTCTCAGGGATCAAGGTCCTTCAATTCATGTCGTCCATGTCCTGAAACTGCTGTTTTGTATATTTTGCCTGTGGTTTTGTGTTTTCTTTTCTAGTTATTTCAGGCTAGAAGTAAATCTGGTCTCTGTCAGTCAGTCCAACTTGGCCAGAAATAGAAGCCTAATTCTCTTTTGAACTCCTTTTTCATAGTGAAATTATCCAGTAAATGGGACACTGTGCCTCTCTTGTGTCTATTTCTTCATACTTCACCCATGGTCATGTTTGAAGCAAAGTGAAAAAATTAAGAGCAATGCAGCTGTATACATAGCACAACCATACATCTGCAGTGCTTTTATTCTTCAGGATTCATGGTTCCTCAAAAGCATGTCTTGCTAGATAATACTAATGAATTTTCTGGTATCGTTGCTTTTTGGCAGGGAAAGTTGTTTTCAGTGAGGAAAAGCCTCCCTGTCACTGAGAAGGTGCTACATTTAGTGATTGCTGTAGGTTGGGTGTGAGACGATGCCACCGGCAAGGTTTTGTCATTGAGTCTCCAAGACAGAGAGCATCCTTACTGAGATGTGCACCCTTTGAGAGCCTCCTGGCCTTTGGGGTTTGTTGGAGGGGTGGGGAGGTGAAGGAATTGAGGGGAGTAGCAGCACATATCGCAGGTCCGTTTGCTTTTCTCCTTTTACCTTTGTGTTTTGAAATACTGTATCCCCGTTTGCTTTCCTAGTAAGCTGATTTTGAAGAATAAACACAGAAATGGAAGTCATCTTTCCATAAAACCCTTACTGGCCTTTTCTCTGCCTCCGGAAGCTTGGTGATGTGCTGAGGTTGCTACGGTTTTGCTTCACTGCCAGGTCCTGTACTAGGTATAAAGAAAGAACCACGAAGGGTCATTTTTAACTTCCTTTTGCCGTGGTAACCTGTTAGCCTTTCTGTACTTCAGTGGACCCTTAGAAACATTTTGAAAATCACCCTAAAATAACAATTTATTGGTAGAACTTAGACTCAAGGCAACGAATGCCTTCCTTTCCTAACCTAGAGGCTAGGCCTCATGACAGTCAGTCAGTCAGTCAAGGCTTCTGTACGACGTAAGCTGCAATTTAGGCACAAATGGACATCAGGCAGAAGATGGATGAGATGATGACAAGCGCTAGATCACCTCAAAAATCCCTGAGATCGAATAAAGGAAGGTAGCTTTTTGATTAGTATATAGACCCTTGTCTGTCAGTCGATGGCAGACCTGGGAGAAGTTACGAGGTATCGTTCTATCTTGACTCAGGAGGTTTCTTTTAATAGAGTTTCCTAATTAGCTCCGTCTATTCTTACCGTTACTCTACAGGTGTTCTTTCTAGTTTCTAGTAGAAAGTTGCACATTAATTCTGGATTTCTGTGTTCTTAGGCCTCTAAATATTTTCATGTGAAATAGTGGTGGGGAAGGTGGCTAGTCAGATTCCATTTTATACCGGCAAATCTTAGTAGCTAATCTTTGAACCCTTGCAATCACAACTTCACAGACAACTTTCTTTAAAGATACTCTTTCTTATATCTGTCACCTAGACCAGGATTGCTTTACTAAAATCTGAAAATAAAAACAAAAAGAAAAACGTCTCTTCTTAGATCTTGCTCTGAGTCTTTCCAACGTAGTGATTAATTTTACCCTAATCTTTTAGTGTGATTTAATCTTTGCCTCAGTCGTTCCTTACTTCTCTTTATTCAGGGAGAGTTCCTTCTATATGTTCAACGTGTTTCCATTGCTTCTCTCTAGGTACCAGACAACACAGCATTAACTTCTTTTCTATCACCTAAACCCGGCTCTCTGATATTGACCAGAAATCCTTTCATATGTCTAGCACAGATATCATTTCTTTTTTCTACAAACCTAGAAGGCCCTCTGGTCATTCCTTGCTTTAAAACTTCATTTATAATGTACTTGCTCTGTGCCGCCCGTGGGGCTCAGAACTGGGACAAAGAAAGAAAAGGAAGACACAGTCTCAACCCTTGTCAAGTGCTCACTCAGGGGTCTGAGGAAGGTCCCTCTGTTTTATTGACTTGTTAAAATGTTGGTAACATTTTGCCGTGGAAAATGTCAAACGTGTAAAAGTAGAGCAAGAGTGATTTCATTGTACCCATCAATTGCTTCAGCAGTTATTAACTCATAATCCACCTTGTTTCATCTATATGTCTACCCACCTACCCATCCCCTGGATTATTTTTGAAGCAATTCTCAGGCATTATTTCATTGGTGAATATTCCAGAATATATCTGTAAAGTATGTTTTTAAAAGATTAGGGCTTTAAAAAAAAGTAGAATACCATCTTCACCCCTAACAAGTTAACAATTCCTTAATATAATTAAATATCAGCCAGTGTTCAGGTTTCTATGATTGTCCTATGATTTTTTTTTTTTTTTAGGTTGTTCACTTCAGGATCTGTATGTCGTCTGCACATTGCAACTAGTCGATATGTCCCTTAAGTTTCTTTACTAAATAGTTTCTTTACTAAATAGGTAAATTTTCTTTACTAATAGGTACCTTTACCAGCGCGCGCTCTCTCTTTCTGGTTTTTTTTTTCCTGCAGGAGGTATTGCAAAAATTTCTTGGTTGAAGAAACAAAGTCATTTGCTCAGTAGTTTCCTACCATCTAGATCTTGCTATCTGTATCCCCACATATTAAAATGCTCCTCTGTTCCACATTTTCTGTAAATTGGTAGTTAGATTTAGAGGCTTGATCAGAATCAAGTGTGTTATTTTTGGCAAGAATGCAGCATAATGACTGTCTCTTTAGTTTTAATCTACAGCCACCAGATATTCCTTTCACAATTACATAATATTCAGTTAGAAGATGGTTTTTCTGAATATGTAAAGATAGGAAGTCTCCAAACACCTAATTATTCCAAAGTGATTTTCAAAAAAAAAAAAAAAAGATTGTATTAGTTTTCTATTGCTATCATAATAAATTAGTACAAACTTAGTGACTTAAAATGTAAATTTATTACCTCACAGTTCTATAGGTCAGAAATTCAGTGTGGGTCTCACTGGGCTAAGATCAAGGTATTGGCAGGGCTGGGTTCCTTTCTGGAGGCTGCAGCGGAGAATTCATCCCCTTGCCTTTTCCTGCTTCTAGGGGATCATCGTCCCTAGGGTCGTGATCCCCTTCTTGAATCTTCAAAGCCAGCAAGTTGTGTCCTCTCTGACCCTTCTTCATGTCTCCCTAGACCGCAGCCGGGAAAGGTTCTCTGTTTGAAGGGCTCCTATGATTACACTGGGTTCACCTGGATAATCCAGAATAATCTCCCTTGTCAGATTCCTTAACGTTAATCAGAACTGTGAAGTTCCTTTTGCCATGTAAAGTCATATATGCACATGTTCTGGGGATTAGGGCGTGGATCTCTTTAGGGGGGCATTATTCTATGTGGCATGGTGGGCATCCAGTTTTTAGAAATTAATGCCATTATAAAATTGAAGAATGGTTAATAGAGTATGGTATATTGCAAAGGGTCTATTATGGTATGACTTGGGATATGTGATACGATAGTGCAGATTACAGTAACGAGCTATCATTATGACATCATAGGAGTTTTGCATGGTTCTGCATGGCTGTCTGCATGATTCTTGATTGTTTACATTTTTGCAAATAGCAGCATTTTATTTTGTTCATTGTCTCTAAGGGGGCCATACCACCTCCCCTTAGAAAAGCTGCTTTAGGACTTGGAGAAGCTCAGGTTGTCACTACGATTATTAGCCACACAGCATCTCCGTTACCTGGTCCTTCTGTGTCTTTGGACTGTGGAATGAAAATTTACGGTAGCACTTATACGTAGTGAGGAGGAGCTAAGTTCTTATAAAAATGATTTGAGTGGAGTAGAATTTTTAGCCCTCTTTCTGTTTTGCATTAGAGAGATAACCTCTAGGTAGGTAAGGCAGACAGAGAGTCAAAGTTGAGAGGAAAGAGTGCAAGTGTAGGTTTTTTCCATTCATAATCTATGTCTCTATTAGATAAAGCAACTTTATAACTTTAGTGATTCTTTTCCTAATGACAGCTGGAGAGGAATCTCCTTTCCTCTTTTTGAATTGTTTTACCTTTTAATTCACGTTGACACTTGACCCTCACTCCTATATATAGATTATTTTTGGTTTGCATTTAGCATTCTATAATATTGGTCATCCTATAGCAGCACTGGTTGATGATAGATTTATCTTGGAGGCCATCCAAGAGGTTGTTGCTAAAGACCAAAAGGACCTCATTATAATGTGATTTTGCTATAAAATGGTCCCTTAGAACGATCCCTGGAGACAGCAGGTCATTTGTATAGTTTAAAAAGTACGAAGTGTCAAAAAATGTCACTAAGGGGTCCTTACCTCACACCATTAGTTTAAATAAATTCCAGATGAATTAACGAGTTAAGTGTAATGGCTTAATTCCATAAAAAGACTAGGAAAAAAATAAAAGTAAATGTTAACGTGATCTTGGATAAGAAGACCTTTGTGATTTCTGCTTTTGTAGATATGCCTTTTTGTGAAGCAGTCATTTAAAAATCCCCATCAACAAATGAAGCTGCAATTGGCATGTTACCCTCATCTGGCATGTTGCTTGGGTAGAAAGAGTCCTTAGAGTCAGCCTCAGAATTTTCTTCCAACTGTACCTGAAAGCAAAGGAAAAAGTTCTCACAGAGATCACTGAGACTGCCTAGTTAAAAAAAACACAAACCAATATCAAATTTTAAAGAAAGGATTTTGAGTAACTTGAATTCTCTTTAAATTTTCAAAATCTAGGAAAGTAATACATTTTTTTAAAAAAATGCTGTTTTACTATCTATTATTTTATTTCCTGGTTTTTTTTACCTAATAACATATCATGGACTTCTTTCAACATCAAAATATACATGGGCAATATCACTTTTAATGGCTATATAGTGTTTTCCTATGTGGATATACTATATGTTTTTAAACAAATCACTGTTTGGGCATTTAGCTACTTTCTAATTTTTCACAATTGTAAATGTATCAGTGTGAGTCCAATCGGGAGAGAGAAAGTTGAACAGGGAAAGTTTAATATACAAACTTATTAACTATGACAGGGAATTAGAGTAATGAAGGATTTGCTGGCAAGAAGAGAACAGAAAGAAATAGCAGGTAAGGTGCGGTCACTAACCCTCAGGCTGAGATCGATAGCACAAGGAAATGCCCCGTGTCCCCTGGGTTGAGATGCAGACCTTGTGGAGGGGGGCACAGCTGGGGGTCACTGGATTTCAGGGAAGTTGCTAGAATCTGCCTTCTGGGGTGCCGGGGAATACCGTTCATGGGGAAGTGTCTAACTGGAGGCACTCTGTTATAAAGCTGCCCAAGGAGGCGGTGTATCGGGAGAAGTTGCTGGCCTCGGGGTGCAGCTGGCCACTGTCCCCTGAAGGAGCTGGACACTGAAGAAGCCATAAGCACTGCAGGGGCCTGTCAAGAGAGCAGGCTGGAGGCAGGATGCAGAACCCTTTCCTCCTGTAATGTCTCTGCATTCCCCTCCACTGACAAAGCTGGTAAAGGAAAAAATATTGAGAGGATCCACCCTGATCCATTTCACAGAGCCGTCAAAAAGGGTGAACTTGGAGCTAAAAGGCAATAAATTGATAACCAGCACAGCGAGCAGTGTTTCAACATCCTTGTACATACATCATTGCAGACTATCTGAATGTTTTCTTACATACATTCCTAGACATAGAATTGATAGATTAAAAAGGTAGGCACAGGGAGATGAGGGTAAGGGGGATCAAATACATGGTGATGGAAGGAGAACTGACTCTGGCTGGTGAACACACAATGGGATTTATAGATGATGTAATACAGAATTGTACACCTGAAATCTATGTAATTTCATTAACAATTGTCACCCCAATAAATTTAATTAATTAATTAATTATTAATTTAAAAAAAGGTAGGCACAATTTGCTCTCTAGAAAGGTGTGGTATATTACCCATCCTCCTGTGGCCTTGCTACTTAGGAGCTTCTAGTTCTTCACACTTTAGTTAACCCTGGGTATTAGCATTCTTTTTCATTTTTATTTCCTGTCTATATCCTTTACTTATTTAAAAAAATTGGAAGATTCAGTCTCTCTTATTGATTTGTACATGCTCTTTATGTATTAAGTACTGGAAAGTTAAAATGCTTGTGAGTCAGGGGCGACCGCTTAGCTCAATTGGTTAGAGCGCCATGCTCTTAACAACAAGGTTGCCGGGTCGATCCCCACATGGGCCATTGTGAGCTGCGCCCTCCACAACTAGATTGAAACAACTACTTGACTTGGAGTTGATGAGTCCTGGAAAAAACACAAACACACTTAAGTAAATAAAAGTTAAAAAAATAGTTTATGTAGTCAAATCTTGCATTACTTCATTTTGAATATTTAAAAATTTAATTCACCTGGAAATCATTTTAGGTTAAGGCATGAGTTGGGTATTTAATTTTTTCTTTATTTTGTTCCAATAATGTTAATTGTTTTCTCTTTTTCCAATCGATTAAAAATGTTCCATTTATCATTTATTGAATTGTGTTATAGGCTTGGGTATATTTCTGGACCTTCAATTATTTTACTTTGATTTTTAGTTACTTGTACTTTTTCTTTCAGAACAGGACGCAGGCCTTGATGCCCTTTCCTCTATCATAAGTCGTCAAAAACAAATGGGGCAAGAAATTGGGAATGAGCTGGATGAACAAAATGGTAAGAACAAGTCTAAGATGGACTAAATTTGCCATCAGTATAAATATTGAAGGCTTGAATATTTGTTAAATGATTTTAATGTTACAAACCATGTAAGTAGTTAAATATCCATGGATTATTATATTTAATTCAATTGAGGATGGTTTGGCAGATTTAGATTGTAGTAACTAAATACTATGTAAAGAAATTTGATGACAAATTTACCGTTCTCTGTAGCTGCTTTTGAAAATGCTTTGTTTTAGGATCCATTTATTTCAAGAGCTTTCCTTTATGTGTAATGCAGTGAAATTGGTTTGCGTATTGTATGCTGCCTCAAGGCACAGCAAAACTGCGGGGACTCCGTGTCATCTCATGCCTGGTGTATCTGGCTCCTCTTCCATCGTAAGTGCCAGGCTGCTGGGCAAAAAAGTGCTCAAAGATCTTTATTTAGGGCTTGATGTGACACATCTGGTTGGAGATAGATTAATTTGCAAACCACAAGCATGATGGCTTTGGGGAAAACAGCTTTAACTTGAGAGCCTACCCAAAAGGCTCCTGTGCGCGAGGTGTGCGGTCTGAGGGGACAGGAGCCGGAATGAGAGTTGTAGCATTAGGAATGGAGAAGAGTGGATGGAGGCAGGGGACTGATGGCTCTTTAACTGTGATAGACACAGTCAGGGGAATTGGGAGGGTCACTGGTTTGGTGATCATAAGTCCAGTTTGGACGTGTCCAATCAGAGATGCTAGTGAGATCTGAGTTGAAGTATTGAGTAGACAGTGGCAGATATGGTACCAGAGCTCAGTGAGAGGCCAGGACCAATGAGAAGAGATGTGAGAAGCTTCGGCATAGAGGTGATGTGTGAAAGTTTAGTTTCAGTGAAGCCCCTACTATGTGCTAAGCACTTTCATCTGTGTCATTTCATTTCATCAGAACACAGCATCATGATGGCAGTGTTACCTGTTTTTGTTAGAGATGAAGCTCAGAGCAGCTGAGGGACCTCCTAATGTGACATTACTTAGGCATGACAGAACTGAAATTCCAACGCAGGGCTTCTGATTCTAATGTGACTGCCTTTTCTATTATGTTAGCTTCCTCTCTGAGGAAGACAAAGTAGGGAGAGAAAAGCTAAAAAGTAAGGGATTGTAAGGCTCATGATAGAGTGATTTTCAAGTAAAGTTACCACGTATGAGTGAGCATGGAAGCCCTGGGAGTAAGCAAATGCTTGCTCTGGAGGGAGGGCTGCCCCTGTCGAAATTGTACAAGTAGTCCTTTTCTTGGTCTCTACGAAGAATGAGTTCATTTGTTCCCGCAGTACTGTTCCATTTATCCATCATAAATAAATAAGTAAATCCCATCTTCTATCATCTATCATAAATACATAGATTACTAAAGCAAATGGAGAAACTCTCTCTTTACAATCCTAATAGTGGTTTTTAGTAGTTTAAGCACAGAGAGGTGGACAGTTTAGTCCTTTTCCTGATGGTGGTAATGTGAATATGCTAATTCGTGTGTTTGCATATAATTCAGTTATTGGCCAGTTTCTGCCTTGAGAGTATTGGTAAGAAACTTAGCTCTGTAGAAAATCTGTCTATCATATGTACAAGTGTTCTTTATTCCAAGGAAATTTAGTCTGTTCAATGAGCCCGACTAAAGAGGACGCCAGCCACCATAAGGGTGAAGCGTGCCCATCCTATGATGTGCTTAGGTAAGCCACTGGGCAGTGATCTATGGGTCAGTGGTACACACTTTAGTGAGGTGACATGCTGACTTCCCACATGAAATCACCATATATTTTTCCTACATAAGCAATCACACCAACATGTCCTTGCCTTTTCTCTAGTTCAATGGTTATCATACTTTGCTGCATATTAGAAACATCTGAGGAGCTTTTAAACCTCCCAAAGCCCAGGTCAAACCTGAGTTAGTTTCCTGTTGCTGTTCTAACAAATTATCAGACTTAGTGGCTTAAAATAACACACATTTATTCCCTTGCAGTTCTGAAGATCAGAAGTCTGAAATCAGTGTCACTGGACTGAAATCAAGGTGCCCCTCCAGAGGCTCTAGGGGAGAACTCATTTTTTGGCCTTTTCTAGCTTCTAGAACTGAATTCCTTGAATACGTTGGCTCGTGACCCCTTTCTCCATCTTTGAAGCCAGCACTAGTCATCATGCTGCCTTCTGGGTCAAATCTCTCTCTGCCTCTCTTTTATAAGCACACTTTTGATTACATTTAGGCCCCAACCACATATTCTGGGGTAATCGCTCCATCTCATATCCTTACTAGTTAATTTATGATTTAAATTTTTTTCCATTACAGTTGACATACACCGCTCTGTTAGTTTCAGGTGTACAACAGAGTGATTAGATATTTATATAACTTCCAAAATGATCACCCTGGTAAGTCTAGTACCCATCTGACACCATACACAGTTATTACAGTATTATTGACTGTATTCCCTATGCTGTACTTTACATTCTTGTGACTGTTTTTATAGCTGGCAGTTTGTACATTTGAATCCCTTCCCCTTTTTTATCCTTAATTTATCAACACCTGCGAAATCCCTTTTGCCATATAAGGGAACATTCACAGATTCCACGGATCAGGATATGGGTATATGTTATTCAGCCTACACATTACTTTCCTTAACTTTAAATGTGAAAATTCAGCTGAAGGGCTCTAGCAGAACTTCGCAATGGTAGTTCACTGATGTGTATATGAAATCTTTGCTCTGTTTGTGCCGTTCAAGGAGCAAAGTGGTTATTTTCTAGCTCTTTCAAAGGACACACTGCTCTCTTCAATGCCAGTTTTTGTTTTTTTTTTTGTTTTTTTACAACATATGGGTTTATATTTAATATAGTATTGCTAACCATGGGGGCATTAGTTAATATAAAGGCTTTTTATTATTTTTTTTTTAAATTACTCCTTTTATTATAAAACTTAATAACTTCACGATTTCTGTACTTTTTCTTATAAGAATAAAAGGTGACAGCTGGTGTTCAAAACTGGAAACCAGATAATCTGACAGAAACAAAATCACATTTATTTCAATAGCTCAATGTGCAAATACACCAAGTCAGTTCACACAGTTTCAAGATACAGCTTTCAGTATAATAAAAACCTGATTTTCAAATATTAACGAGTAAACAGAAATAAAGCTTCATTTTTTAAAAAGTTCAAGAAACTTGAAAATCTTTAGACTAAAATATTCCACTTACGTCAATCCAAAAATGCCTTTAAGAGACATCAGTAGTACATTGGAATCCAAAAGGCCTTCACAAAGAGAGCATCACCCCAAATCAGTCAGCTCCAAACAAGAGTATAAATTCTTGGTGCTGGCTATTCCTCATTTTGCCGCCTTACTCACACTGTATCAACTGGCATCATTTAACCCATGACATTTTGATCGTTAGGCAAATCTAAAAACATGTTTCAAGTTCAGTATGAGGCCAACATCCCCTACCAAGAGTTTCTGAAGTGCCGGAAGTATTTAGTAGATTCAAAGACCAATTCAACTTCAGGCCTACTGTGTTACCCAAGGAAAAGACATAGATTAATAGTTCTTCCATTACGTAAAAGCAACATGGCCTTTAAAACTTCCTTACTTACTTCTATACATACAGAACTTGAATGGAGAAAGTTCTCACGAGAAAGATAAAGGTTAATCTTTTTTTTTATCACTTAGCAGCCAAGACACGTTTATTTCCGCTCCCCAAAAGCAACGTTACTACTAGTTTTAATTCAGGAAAATGTACGTATGTCTTCAGGAAGGTTTACATAGATATTTACTCAGTCGTTTTTCTCAACCTTCTTCATCCTTTCAGTGTAGGCAATAAATTGAGAGTCTGTTCCAAAAAGTCTATCCCACCACGTAAATGTTGAAGCATAGTTTCCAATGAAGTTCATGTGGTGAAAATCATGATGCCGAGAACCAGCATAGAAAGGGATGAGATTTAAAGGGTTGAGAGGAATATCATAACCACTGTGGACATCGATAGTTTCTAGCAAACGAATGGTCACCCATGCCCAAAGAAGAACTACATGATCACATAAAAGTACGATTCCAATAAAAAATCCAGTTCCAAGAATTAGGGTTTCCAGGGGATGTGCATATTCAGCTTCCATTCCAAATGGAGCCTGAAACTCATGATGAATTTTATGAATATATTTATATATTTTTTTGTGGTGTAAGAGCCTATGCAGGAAATAGTGCCAGGTATCTTCAATCACTGCACAACCAAAGCATCTTGCCAAAAGCATATACCATCTTGGCATTCTTTCCCAATCGTAAGGAATATTGAAATACTCTGTAAAGTAATAAGTTCCACAAATCAAAGGAAGCTGGATACAAAAATGATTAAAGAGAAGTACTTTAAAGCATTTCCACTGGTTTTCCCATGTTTCTGGTTTATCCTTCTGAATTTTGTACTTTTTCATGTAAGGTATGAATTGAAACAAAAATCCAGGTAAACAGAACAAGAAATAAAGGGCTTCATGAACTATGAGGGATCCCCATGTTGCAATCTGGAACTTTGTATAATTATCTAACATATAGATCCAAGCATTTTTAAATGGTTCTTGCAGAGGATTCTCAGGTAAAAGCGAATCTACATACTCCACAGCCAGGAATGCTGAACTAAAGATGTTGACACTTTTGTTTGTTTCCATTTTTCAAATCTCTGCAGACAGCTTTACAGTTCTACGGGCCTTCCTTCCGGCTCCCTCACCAGGACGTTCGCGCGGCCAGGTGCAGCGGCCCAGGTGCCAATATAAAGGCTTTTTAAAAAACATTAAATCTCTTCTCCATTTTAATGTCAATATAAAGTATTTTGTTACATTAAATCTTTTCTCCTTTTCAATGTTAGATGCATTGAATACATTTATCTAACGTTTTTTACCCCAAAGAAATAAAAGTTTTAAGTTATGACTGACTGTATTTGATATCTAAGTACAGTATCAACTTGGGAGCTAACAAAACCAAAATCTAATAAAAATGTGGAGAAAAGACTCCTCACTGACACAGGAGGCAGTGATTACAACTGAACAGTGATGACTTCCTAGGATCCTGGGCAAGAATTTCCTTCTTCCAGTGTCATTTGCTTTGAGAATTCTGAGACCATGAAATATTACTTATGCAAATTTCAGCCATCTTACTTCTTTGACCCTCTTTCTAACTAGCAAATACAAATTATAGACAGCATTTTTCAGTGCATTATTTGCTGTGAAGAAAGCATTTTCATTCCATTTAACATACATATATCAGTTTATTCCCATTTATAGGGAAACAACTAAGAATGTAAAATTACCCTATTTACTGTTTCTTTGGACCTTTCAGACACCAAATCTCAGTTTTTAACCTAAATGGCACAGATGTTTTCCCCTGAAAAAAGGGGAAAAAGGTTTGATTCAAGAGGCCCTTCAAAGTCATGTCTGTCCATTTCTCTTTCGTGCATATACCCCCAGACAAACCCAAATGCCTGTAATGCTGCGAACCACACCTAACAAGAGAGCGATTGCATTTCCAGCTCTATTGCTTCAACAACAGGTAGCACCAAAAGCAGTGGCAATGAGGACTAAGAACAGTTGTGTTGAAAACTGAGGTCACGATGTTGGGACCTTGAGATGGCTGGATCATGAGTGCTGAAGGTTTCAAAGAAATAATATGTATATAATTCTATCTGACTTGAAATATTCCCTTCCTGGAGCTCCGAATGCTGAAGCTAAGAGGTTCCAACCTGAGAGCACCTTCCAGGAAGCAGCCGTTACGGGAATGATGAGGAGGGCGGAATCTCTAAACTACGTTTTCTATAATCTCCCCAATGCCAGTATTGACGCTGTTGGGACACTTAGTCTTCCTTGTCACCTTGATTTCTTTCAGAAAACAAGGAAAGGCTCAAAGATTGACAGAGAGCTATCACAAGGATTGGTCAAATTTAGGTTATTATTTGAACATCATTTGAACATCAAAAAGAATGATGAGAACTGGCACACACTAGCAGAGATTTGTGACACAGCTATTTTATCCATCAGAACCATCTCTGTGGTTCTTCTTGGTGCTGACTTTAAGGTTGGACCAAGGCCAGAATTAGGTCTCAGAACCATCTATTTTGGTTAAGTCAGTCCTGTTCATTTTCTTATTTTATGTTCTTTTCAAAAGGCCCTGTCCTCTTGAGCATGAACTTGAAGAAATTTTTCAGGAAAACAGTACCACAGCTCTTAGTTCTGGAACAGCATCTGTGTAGTCTTGACGGGAGCCCTTTTGTACCCAGCCAGCCTGGGACTAAAGGGCACTAAACTCTGTGGTTCCATGAGGTGCTCTTGGTTCAGCTCTTCACTCCTCTGTCCTGCCGACCCGCTCCTTTGCCAGCTCCCAGCCCCCACAGCCAGCAGACATTTAGGCTTCCATCTACTGGCACCGTCACTTACTGCTAATCCTTTCCCTCATTAGGCTTGGCCACTGGCATATGAACAGGATAATTACGGGTGTTGCTCAGGCCCTTTGTAACTCTCTATGAGAAGATTGGAAACTGAATTCCTAAATTGATGATAATTCAACCCTTCAGCTTTGTGGTTCTAAGTACAATGTAGTTTGTTAGTAAGGTTTGGATACTTGATTCCAAAATGGCCTGGCTGGACTTTATCCGAGCCTATCGTTTGTCTCATTTAATGAAAACCAAGAGAATAATTCAGTAGGTTGGTAAATCAAATAGAGATATTTACAACAAGAGTGGTATCCTTCTCCAGAGTCTCAGAGTCCTCATTATACACTCGCGTCACAGTAAAAGTCCAGATGGGGCTGCAACCCTGTTCTCAACACCTATAGATATAATGGCCTTTTTGATTTTGACAGAAGGAATAAAGGCTGATTATAGTCCTAGAAGGGATATAATTTTTATCCTCAGAGAATCTCTCAGTTCCTATGAAAGGAAATGGCTGACTCTGCCCTATTTCTGAGGAGCAAATGTGCACATCAGAAAACCGCCAGCATGACTGCAATCTCTCTGGGAGGCCACCACAGAGAAAACCCAGCTTATTTTGGCAACCGATGGAAAAATACCTCATGATTGCCTATGTACCCATGTATGTATCCGGGTCTAGAATGAAGATGAGGACTGGGGAGGTGTGGAGGAAAAAATGAAAGGATGGGGCTCAAATGTGTGATTAGAAGACTCTCTGCCTGTGACTGGGATGGCAGATGTGCATATACACATGTAACTGTGTGACTGTTCCTCTGTGCACGTGTGGCGTTGGTGAGCATATGAGAAGCAATATGAAAGTATAATACTAAATACGTTCTCTCAGCACGTTCAACAAGGGCACTGGTTCTCAACTACTTAATAGCACATTGAAATCATCTGGGAGCTTTAAACAATACTGATGCTTGGGCCTCACCCTTAGAGATTCTAATTTGATTGGGATAAAGTACTGTGGTAGGCAGGAAAGTGCCTCCTCTGCCCCAAGATGCCTACCCGAAAATAAGACCGAGTCTTACACTGTATTTCCTGAAAATAAGATCAGGTCTTATATTAATTTTTGCTCCAAAAGACGCATTAGGGCATATTTTCAGGGGCTGTCTTATTTTTTCATGTACAACAATCTACATTTATTCAAATACAGCCATGTCATCTTCTTCTGGAACATTGTCATAACGTGCTAAATGCGTTCGTCTGGCTGACGATTTTAACTGGAGCTTATTTTAGGGGTAGGTTTTATTTTCGGGGAAACACGGTACATACTGGAACCTATGAATATGTTAGATTACATGGCCCAGGGGTATCAGGTTGCAGATGGAATTAAGGTTGCTAAATCAGCTGGCCTTAAATACGAAAATCATTCTAGATTATCTGGGGTGGGCCCAATGTAATCCCAGAGGTCCTTAAAAGTGGAAGAGGGAGGCAGAAGTTAGAGGTCAGAGCAATGTGAGAAGGACTCAATCTATTGTTGCTGGCTTTGAAGATGGAGGAGGTGGCCACAAGCCACGGAATGCAGGTGGCCTCTAGAAGCTGGAAAAGGCAAGGAAATTAATTTCTCCCCTAGCGCCTCTAGAAAGGAAGTCAGCCCTGCCAACATGTACTTCTAGCCCAGTAAGACTCATGTCAGACTTCTGACTCTAGAACTGTAAGATAATACATTTGTGTTGTCCTAAGCCACTAAGTTTGTAGTAATTTGTTACAGCAACAATAGAAAACCAACTCACACTGGGTCAATGGAGGATATAATTCCTTAAGATCCCTGGCTGATAGAATAGCCACCAATTCAAACATTGCTGGTCACTGTGCCAGTGAGTAAGAAAGCTCTAGAAGGTCTTCTTCCTGCAATGATATGCTCTGGCCCAGAAGTGACATGTCCATTTCATTCACAACTTACTGGTCAGAGGTCATCAGGTGCCCCCACCCAACCACTAGGAGGTATAATCATACCAATATATCCTGTTGAGGGGACAGGGGGCCCTGAAATATTGGTTGGATAGCACAAATGAATATTGCAAGGGTAGTATTTACCAGTTAAGGGCCAGACTGCCTCTGATACGTACTAGCTATGTGACTTTGAGCAAGTTTCTTCATCTTTCTCCTAACTTTCTTATCTATAACAGGGATTTTAGTGCCTATTTTATAGTGTTGTTATGAAGATGAAACAAGTTGATATGTGTGAAGCTCTTAGGATAGTGCCTCACACATTGTAAGCACTCTAGAAGTATTATTATTATTATTATTATTATTATTAACTCTATTTATTCACAGTACAGACTTTTCGTCAAAATGGTAGACTGAGCTGATGGGGTAGTCCCCCCATTCCCTTTTTCAAATACATAGAAATGTTAAATGAAATTTTTAAAAAATTGGTTTCCAATTCTTTGCTGAGTTTGGAAGCCAGAATGGGGTTCTCCTTGTGTCAGAGATGAAAGCATGACCTGTAGCAGAGTGGAACAGAAGCCTCATGACCGTCAGAAAAAACTGAACCAGACATGTACCTCAGAGCCTAATGTTCTGATACCCATGCAGAGATGGGGATTGAGGTTGTGGTCCATATGCATTGTGAGGGGCTGACCGTGGACTGTGCATAGAAAGCCAGAAACTGGGAAATGGCAATTTCATGAAAAAACCTATTTCCCCCACCCCATCTAAGAATGAGATGTGCAGGCCACCCACCTTGGGCCACAGCCACCCTTATATTTTTAGCATGCATACCTAAGTTTACATTTTTCTGACAAAGTCTAAAGCAAATAAATATAACTGAATAAATCAAGTTTACAATTCTTAAACTTTCCTTCACACTCATCTTTCATGTTGTTTTAAACTGAAGCCTCCCTTTTTTTAGTCAGTATTTTATTTGGATTTACCAACATGTTTTACTGATTTCCATTATAATGTTGTATTCGTTCTACTCAGCATTTCTAATTGACTTTTTTTTTTCAATTTTGAGAACTATACTTTTAAACGCCAATAAACTTTAATGCTCACAATTGCTTTTTTCCACAAAAGTATGTTTTTAAGGTTATAAAATCTTTTAAACCTTTGAATGGTACTTGTTAAAACTTTAGAAATTTCCTTCTGCTCCCTGCGTTATTTCTGTTTCCTCTTGACAAAGTTTTGGTTTGTTCATCTCAGTCTTTCTGTGTCATGCTTTTATGGGCTGAATTATGTCTCCTCAAAATTTATATGTTGAAGTCCTAACTTGTAAAACTTCAGAATGTGACTATATTTGGAAATAGTGTCTTTAAAGAGGTAATTAAGTTAACATGAGGTCATTAGGGTGGGTCCTAATCCAATATGATTGATGTCCTTAAAAGGAGGAAATTAGGATACAGACATATATAGACCGAAGACCATGGGAAGACACAGGGAGAAGATGTTTGTCTGCAAGCTAAAGACGGGGGCCTCAAAAGAAACCTCAAGCTGACATCTTGGTCTCATACATCTAGCCTCTAGAATTGTGAGAAAATAAATTTCTGCTGTTTAAGCCACCCTGTCTTGGTACATTGCTATGGCAGCCCTAGCAAACTAATATACGTGCTATGGGCTTTTTCTTACATATGTGCTAATTCTTCATTGACTTCATATTTATGAATTAAGGACCACGTAGATGAGTATAGGCAGCTGAGATAGGCTTTCTTTATATGTAAGTGGGTTTATTTACCCCAAAACCTTCTTTCTCGAATAAGAGAAACCTTCTTTCTCGAATATATACTGAGTTATATGCTCAGTATAAATGGACAGGGTAGACCAGTTGGCAGGTTTCCCTTTAATGTATGTGGTTAGGTAGAAGAGAACACAAGCAGATTCAGGACCCTTGGCTGTAACCCTTGCCCCCAAATTTCAAAGGTAAGGAGAATCTTAACCTTGGGATGACATCTTTTACATATTGTATTTCTTTTCTTTTCTGTAGTCTGTCCTAGAGGTTCTTCTTTGACTCATTGCCTAGCCTGGACACCAACACCATGCGCACTCACCAGGCAAACCTTCTCTAGAGAGTTGTTCTGGTGGCTTCAGCTGGGAGCCAGTACTGCAGCCTACAATCTACACAGGACAGGAGGAAGGGCCAACTGGCTCAAGTGTTCTGTAGACAACTCTCTACTCACATGCCCTGATTGCTGCCTGACAGCCACTTCTTCGTAGGCCATTTTTTGGTCTCCCAATAGCTATTGACTCCAATCTTGGAGCCTCTCCAGGGTTCTGTCAGGAAGAAAGAGCCCTTGTCTGTAGCTCTGATCATGTATTTCAAGTTGGTTTTTTTCTTTCTTTCCAGTTTTGGTTTATTTGTTAATATAGTCCCAACTAAATAAAGTCTTGAAATTGACTTGTTCACTGATAGCACTCCTTGATGTTTTCAGTGCCACCGTGGATTTATTCTTTCAAAAATAACTTTACTGGCATTTCATTGTGTCTTGGGGAAGAAGAGGGCAGTTGTGTATGTTTACTGTCTTGAGCTCAAAGTCTCTCTTTTGTATTTGTTACGTGGTCACGGTATCTATAGAAATTGTTTGCTGAAACAGCTAGTGTTCTGGAAGCTTCTGTGAAACAGATTTTTAATATAGTCTTGTTTTCTAGGGCTCTTGTGATTGGAGTGATATCTCCAAGTTATCATCTGATGTGTTCATAGATGAATTTGCCTAAGGATAAGACAATTGGAGATACGGAAGGTGATTATTTTCCATGTACTTAACGGTATTAAGTACTTGGTGAATGTAAAATCAGTTCTTTATCAGAAAATTCATTTCATCTTTAGGAAGGAGCTAGTTTATGGTAAGGAGGCTACTGGGAGAGAGAAAGAGACTGAGCTAGCAAGAGCAATTGTGTTGTTCCAACAATTGTCTGACACTAGCTGGGTGTCCAGTCATTTAATTCGATTTTGTCACTATTTACCTGGAGTTAATGTCAGATTCCACAGGTTTAAGGGCTCAGTCCCAAAAGACTGCCTACTCTTCAGATGCCAACTGCAAGTCCTGGCTATCCCTGAGCACTTCTGCCCCACTGTTTACAAATACAGGGTTCCCATGGTCCCCCTTCAGGATTTAATAATTTGCTAGAATGACTGAGAACTCAGGAAAATGTTATCCTTATGATACAGTTTTGTTATAAAGGATACAACTCAGAAAAGCCAAATGGACGAGGTACATAGGGCAAGGTCTTGGGGTGGGGGTGCCCATAGAGCTTCCACGCCCTCTCCAGGCGTGTCACCCTCCTAGCACCTCAGTGTGTTCTCCAACCTAGAAACTCCCCAAACCTCATTGTTCAGGAGTGTTTCTGAGGCTTCATTACATAGGCACGATTGATTAAACCTTTGGGCACATGGGGAACCCAACCCAGGCTCTTTGAATTTGCTAACTCTGCAAAAACGATATTTGAACACATGCATAGTGTTTATCGTCTGGCTTTGCTGCTAGCTTTCACTCTGATGATGGACTGAGTCGGGCCCTTTGGGTCACAAGGACTTATTTTGCCCTTCTGTTTGAGTGCCTCCTTTATAACCCTTTCTTCTAGGTCCTTATCTTGGTCTTCACCCTTGCCAGTCTGAGAGGCCATCCAATGAGAGAGAGGCAAGGATTTTCCAAAGGAAAAGTTGTGGAAATAGTTGTCAAGGAAAAGGGCATTTATCGGCAGACCCCACGACAGCTGGCCTGGGTGATTCATCGGGCTTCCTTTCCCCTGGGCTTCACCACAGTTCCTGTTTGACTTCCAAGAGGGAGGATAGCAGGCCAACTGTAGCAGCTGAACTGGAGAATGGACGACAAAAAAGCAAGCCAAAATGAGAGACCAAAGAGAATCTCAAAGGAAAAGCCAAAGCAATCACAGCTGCAAGAAGCAGATCATACTAGAAGCTCAACCTCCCACTGCTTTGGCCCAATGATAATATCGTTCCTCCTCGTTGGTGCCTTTGCAGGAAGGGGAAACCTGGAGCTCTTCTTGGAGGCTATGTTGGGGTCCCCAAGTCCACCCCCAGGTTTGGTGATTTGCTAGAAGGATTCATAAAACTCAGCATATACTTGTCGACTCACTAAATTTTATTTATAATTCCCCAAATCAGTACTTGCAGTGCTTTTGCAATTATTCATGGATATGTGTAGAGGTGAAAAATTTGAGTGATCCATTTTGTACATTCCCAGCCAAGGTCAAACAAGGCAAGGCTCTGTGTTTTTATTTTTGCTCTGATACAGAGATGACCGAAGGATGGAGACCTCTGCTCTGGGGCCAGCTGACTGGGGTTTGAATCCCAACTCTGGCTCCTGTTAGTGGGGAGGCCTCAGGCAAGTCACGTAACACTTCTGAACTTTGTTTTCTCTTTTGGAAAATAAAGAAAATAGAATCTACCATGTTGAGTTGTTTTAGAATTTAAGATATAGTCTATGTGGGATATATATAACGTATATACACATATCAATACATACATGCAGAGGATGCCAAAAAAATGTATACACATTTTAAGAAAGGAAAAAAACTACTAAAATTGTAGTACAATGAATGACGCTAGAATTCATTTGTTTAACACCGTCTTTTGAGTGAATGTCATGTTACACGTGCAACTTCGAAAAGTAATATATAGATAACATCTCTTAAAATGTGCACGTTTTTTTGGCACCCCCGGTGTTTCCTTTAGGAACAGGGGTTCAGTATTTGCTAATTCAGTGTTCGTGGTGACTTTATAGAACGTAACTACTGCGAATAACTGGTTATACTCATGATTATGATTTACTACAGTAAAAGAATGCAGAGCAAAATCAGCAAAGAGAAAAGGTACATGGGGTGGAGTCCACGGAAAGCCAGGTGCAAGCTTCCAGTGGAGTCACGCAGGATGCGCTTAATTCCCCAACAACAAGTTGTGACAGCACCTGTGAAATGTTGCCAACCAGGGAAGCTCATTAGAGACTCAGGGCCCCGGGTTTCTTGAGGGTATTGGTCAGGAAGGCACCCTTTGCCTGGCACGTTCCCAAATTCCCGAAGGAAAGCAGGTGTTCAGCATAAACCGTATTTTTATACAGTTTAGGAACAGTTTTTTTCATACTCTTATCAGTTAATGGTGGGAACCTTCCCCAAATCCAAGTTCACAACCGCCAGCCAAGGGCCCAGTTTGTAAGTAGGCCTTTTTGAGAACAGCAGTTAGGCCTTCTGTGTTCATTCTTTTCTGCACAGAGGCCTACACCATCTATAGTTTCTTTATCGTGTTATTACATTCCCTATGACTGGAGGCTTTGTGAAAGAATGAGAATGCTTGATTCCTGAGAAAAGTAGGAGTGTGCTCTTCAGAAGTAAAAGGAAAAAGGGAAAAGCCACTGAAGACAAACTTTAGAAAACTGTAACTATAGAAAACTTTAGAGAAAAGGTAAAAGCCACTGAAGACAAATTTTAGCTCTGCCCAAGTTTCATCTAGAATATTTGCAGGCCAGTTCCGTAACTGAAAACATTTAGCTGAGCTTGGCTTCTTTTTAGGAGTCTCAGAGAACGTGCTTTTAAAAGTGGAAGTTTAGCATATGGGGTGGTGAAAAGGATTGAAGAACTTTGGTAATAAAAACCAAAGCAGCAGGAAGGAAGTGGTCTGATTAGAACCAAGTGCTTCGGCCGAGAGAGACAGCGTCGGAAAGGAACTGAAGTTGCTGAGCAGTAGTTTCAATTGATTTAGAATCCTTAAAGGAGCTGGAGCAGAAAGGTAATGTGGTCTTGACAGTTTATTTTGGGTAGGGACACGATGATCTCTTTCCATCTGGACAGTCCTGCCAGCAGAGAGAAGTCTTCGAGAAAACATTTTGAATGTAGTGATAAAGACCTTTTATTTTATTTTTATTTTTAATACACTTGTTTTAATGGTCTTAAACCAATCTACTTTAGGAACTGGATTGACATCAAAGGTAAAAGTGTTCTGTCCGTCAGTTTGGTTAGTTTGAAATCCATAAACACAGCTTTAAAAAATTGTATTGTGTATTAAAGAATTAACAGTTAGAGTAAGTTTATAACGAGCCTTTGAGTTTATTTCAGTGGTAAGTGTTGGATACCCACAACTAAGTGAGCTTAAGGAGACCCCCGGGTGTGTCTGTACCCCTTGGGATCATTTAGGTAGAATCATTTGAGGCTCTTGATACAGAAGCGACCCTCACTTCTGTTTCTGGATTCAGTCCTGAGTCATGTAGGATTCGTGCCTCTGAGTTTAGAATAGTACTCATTCTGAGCTTGACCGGTTTTTAGGGGTGGGAGAGGGTATCCGACATTTCAGGGGAGCAGGAGCGTGTGGAAGTCGCCGTGCAGGACACCTCCACGCCTCCGTGCTGTTTTCCTTTTCTTCCCCCTTTTCCTTTTCCAAAGTGAGCCCTTCTCCAGGAAGCTCTGCTCTTTCCACAGTTAACTGAGTGCACTTCACACTCCTCGAGGAGAAGGGAAAGGTCTTCCTTGCTGATTTTATCCAGTTGTGGTGGTGGTGTCAGGGAGGGAGGGAGTGGTTGGGTATTCACTCTGATCCTTAAACCTGGAGGAAGGAGAACCTCTGCATCTTTACGTTATTGTAAAATCTGGACAGTAGCTGCTGTGTTTCATCCCACAGAGCCTGCAACACAGCCTTACTGATTCAGCATGAGACTCAGGCAAATTACTTAACTCTTCTCTGTGCCCCAGGTATCTCATTTTTAAGTTGGAAAATAATGGCACTCACCTCACAGGGTTTTTGTGAGGATTAAATGAAATAAAACATAGAAAGGGGACACTGCCTCGCATCCGAGGTCAGACAGTTAAGTTTGCGAACTCATCCTAGAAAAATGCTACATACCTTGTTGCTGATATCACTACGGTCGCCTTTGAAGTACTCCCCTTGGGAAGCTATGCACTGACGCCAATGCCTAGTCCACCCTACAAAGCAATTTTGGAACTCTTTTTTTGGAATGGCCGTCAGAGCTGTCGTCATATTACCTTTGATGTTGGGAATGGCATCAAAATGTCTTCCTTTCAATATTTCCTTTATCTTTGGATAAAGAAAGAAGTCATTGGGGGCCAGATCAGGTGAGTAAGGAGGGTGTTCCAACAGTTATTTGTTTACTGGCTAAAACCTCCCTCACAGACAGTGCCGTGTGAGCTGGTGCATTGTCGTGATGCAAGAGCCATGAATTGTTGGAGAAAAGTTCAGGTCGTCTAACTTTTTCACGCAGCCTTTTCAGCACTTTCAAATGGTAAACTTGGTTAGCTGTTTGTCCAGTTGGTACAAATTCATAATGAATAATCCTTCTGATATCAAAAAAGGTTAGCAAGATCATTGCAACAAGTTTGCGAACTTAATTGTCAGACCCCTTTATAATAAGCACTCAGCAGCTGTTCATTGTGAATGTCACTACGATGCCCTGTGGTCTATGTGACTTTGTTGTTGGAAACGAGTGTGGGGATTTATTATCATTATATCTTTTAGGATGAAACTGGCTAGGAATCTATAACACCCTTTTTGACTCTTTACTGTTTTTGTAGAAGAGCTGGCATATGTCTCTCCAGTGCTTATTTCCACGCTCTGTGTTTAAATGTCAAAGTATTAGTTCCTCTCAGCAGCCAAAATGTCTTTTCATCTTGTAAGTAGTATTTAATTTATCTTCCAAGGTGATTAATGAATTTAGTCCACTCGGGAAATACGTGTTCCCCCCCCCCATGTTTTCCAAGACCATCTTATCCTATTCAACCTGTACCTATTCCTGTTTTAATAGTCCTTCCATCTAATTTTCCCAGTTTTATTTATTTTTTAACCCTTTTCTATGAACTTCAAGGCATCAGAAAGGGGGAAAGAAGATTGAATAGTATGGTGGTTAAGAACAAAAAAGCTTTGGAATCGGAAATACTGCCCCCCTCCACCCCGTTACTCTAGCTGTGTGACCAAGAGCAATTTACTTAATCTTTCCAAGCTCCGTTCCCCATAGACCAGGGATGGTAACGCCTACCTTATGGGTTGTGAGAATTACACTGAATAGGATCATGCGTAGGCAGTACTTAGCCCAGTGACCGCCCGGAGCGAAGCCCTGGCAGCCGTCCGTGCAGGGCAACTCTTGTTGTTACAATGCTCAGATACCGTGGCGCGCTGTTCAGTTCGTCATACTCTGTGATGACAGGCATGCTGCTTGAAGAAATGTTTGAACTCGCCTTTTTGAAAGTTCAGTTTCTCCAGGTGATCCTGCACACCTGTGATATGGCTGATCTCAGGGTATAAATTTCTCCACTGCACAAAATTTCCTTTTCACCACGCACAATTCATTTCTGATCTTAGTCACTGAACTTGGAACCTTCTGGTTTTGATTGGCTAGTCAGGGTTCACTGAGGCAAATTCTTTCCTGAGATTGCTCCATATGTTCAGGAAAGGGAGTGTTTGTGAGCTGCACAGGCAGTAATGTAGACACGAAGCCAGAAGACAACAGTCTGTTGCCATTTTCAGCTACTCCCGGTGGACAACTGGGCAGGATGATTAATTTTTTAGCATCTTTGTTCTTTCTGTTTAGTTATAACACTAGAGCTGTTTAAATCACTCTGAAAATAACATGCCTGACATTTCTCCGGTTAAAAAAAAGCCCCAAAAACCTGAAGTAATAATCTTCTGCCTATTACCGAGGAAGTGTTTTGGTGAGAAAGGAGAGAAAATTGCATGACTTCGGGGAGAAGAATAATTCTAACTAGCTTCGTGGTTGAGAATACATTAAAACCTAACAAGTTCAAAGGCATGACCAAAAGTGTGTATTTAAGAGGCTGATATTGGCATCCGAGGGCACTTAAGTTCCCTAGCTGGTTCCTCTGTCTGGCTACCGCACTTATCTGGAACATTTATTTTATGCCCACTTCTGACACTCTTCACTTAAGACACACACTTGAGATATTTCAGCACTTAGAGCCCTCCAGGAATCTCTCAGTATTGTATTTAGTAAGTAGTGGAAACCAGAATCATACTTTGATTTCATATTTAAATACCTTTCTTTCCTTCTTGTGCAGTTTTGTAAGTCTAAAGGAAAAGTTGTTGAGCAGTCACTTACTCAGCCTACTCTGTGTAAGGCATGTAGCTAAGTTTGACATTTGATTTAAGGATTATACCTAGCAGTAGACTTATAATATCGGTATAAACATTTGCCTGTGTCGTAGCTGTATTCCTAAAATAATTGCATGTCATAATGGAAAGATCGTAATTGCAGATCATAATTTAAATCCCTCAGCATACCTTTCTATTTATAGGAATACCTCTTCTAAAGCAACTATTCTTTTTGATAATTGCCTCTTGCAGCTACTGATTTTTAAGAATCAGATTTAAGAAAGGTTTAGAGCATGCATGGGAACTGTCTCAAAGCAGAATATGTCAGTCCTGTGATAAATAAAATATTTGATTTTAAATTAGAGTTAACATTATTTTGATTTGGAGGAAAGAAAATACTGAAAAATGTTTCTTAATGAAATAAACCCAGCAATACCTTTTTTTTGAAAAAAAAAATAATTCTGTAGTAGGGAAAAATATAAAATTATTACTGTGTGTTGGGTGCCTGCTCTGTGCCAAGAACTGTTCTTTCTGGCTTGCACGAGGAATTGTATTTAATTGTCACAGCAACCCTGTGAGTGGCAGTGCTGTTCCCATCTTACAGATGAGAAAACTGACACTCAGAGAATAGAGCGGTCATCTGAGCAGCTTCAATAAAATGGCAGAGCTCTCTCAGGCTGTATACCATTCGGCGAGTTAGGCATAGGGATATGTTCTGGAATGGGGATTCTTTTACATGACTCCTCAGTGAGACTCTTCCCCTCTTCATAGAAGACCAGGGAGATCTTGCTTCACTACCTTTAGGGCCCAGATTGAATGGATATTTCTCCCTTGGACTTTATAGGGCTGTGCCCTAGATATCGGGTCTCCATGTTCCGGTGCCCAGGAAATATGGCTGGCTCCTCAGCTGATATGTTTCTCTAGCTGGTTCCCTGACTCTCCCTCAGCTGATAGTACCCCAGGGTAGAGGCATCAAGAAGGTGCCCCAAACAGTCCTCTCTGTACAGACTCACTTTATTAAAGGGAACATTACTCCCAGATGATTGGTATTTAGGGTTTCAGTGTATGTTTTAATCGCTTTACAATGTTTTTTTCTGATACAAATCCTTGAAAGGGGAAAAGAACTCGGGGTTAAGGGAGGTTTTGTTTTCAGTTAAGTCACAAATGATGTTGCTTTGGTTTGCTTAAAACTGTGATTAAGCTACTAGGTTAGTTGTCTTCATTAAATCTGCTGCTCTCTGTCGACTTCAAGTTTCTTCATGTGAAGGCCTAATGCTCTGGGCTCGCTCTTTGTGTGACTAAGCGACTTGCACCCTCCTCTGGTAGGCCCAGCCACTGTGGTGGGGTTCCTTCAGATTCCGTCATCCACCTTCCACAGGCACTGGTTCTACACAGTCACACTCTCCTTGCATCTGAATATCTGGCTGTCCTTTGGGCTTACTGCAAATACACTCTTACCAGGAAGGCAAGACTGTCTCTTCTTTACTTTATATTGGCTTCTGTGTCTGAGGAACCCTGTGTTAGTAATTTCCTAGTGGGGGATGTGCCAGAACCTCAGATGGTGGTAGGTGGAGAGTGTGTGTCTCTGGAAAAAGTTCCAGGTGATTCTGATACACGACCCCTCATCATCCTGCTGCCTCTGAAAATCACCCCTCTCCACACTGACCTGCATTGCTCTGTCCCCTCCCCATGTGGCATTCTGTGGAGCAGCTCACATTTTACATTGACCCATTTTTGCATCTGTCAGGTAAGATAACTTTTTTTTTTTTCAGGAGCTCTGTACGTGGTGAAAAATATGCAGTTATGCTTTTAAGGAACTCTCATTTTAGTTGGAAAGATAATTATTTATTTAAAAATAGTTGTAATACGTTAAGATCAGAGCTGTTCTAGAGATAGGAATGCTGTGGAGAGGCTACAAAGCAGTTTTCTCAAAATCAGGGATGGGCAACGTTTTTCTTTCCTAGGCTGTAGACTCAGCGGAGGAAGAAAACCCAGTTGACAGCCAACTTAATAAGTTTTATGGTGATAAGTTATTAATTTAATCTTCACAACAACCTTATGCGGTAAATACTATTACTATCCCCACATAACAGCTGGGGTAAGTGAGGCTGAGGTAAGTAAGTTATCTAATGTCATACAGCTACTAGTATAAGACCCAGTCTTATTTTCGGGGAAACGCGGTAAGTGTCAAATCTAGGGTTTGAACCCAGATCTGTTTGATGACAAAGTATGTTCTTTACCATTATGCATATTAATTTATAAAAATAACTTGTACATTTAGTCACTCTTTTTAAAAGATATTTGTAAAAGGAATATGACTGTATTCTTATCCACCCCCTGCTTCCCAAAAAGGAATGGGAGTGAGAGGTAGTGAATGTTGTGATATTTTTCTAGAGGGAGGAAACAGTGCAGTCCAGAAAGCTAAATAAGCAATTCCAAAATGTGAAAGCTTTTTTTTTTTTTTTACCGCTGTTTCTGCCCGGAAGCCCATGCATCTCCTCGACCATTTCCAAAGACGTAGGCCTCAACCACCAGGTGACAAGGCTTTGCCACTGGCCTTGCAGGACAGTTGCTCATTGTCCTTTTTATTAAGCCATTGTCTCTCAACTCCAGACTCACCCCTACGCACGCTCCTTCCTGATGCTGGAGCTGACGCTCCAAATGCCACATTTGTGCCTTGCCAGCTGGCTTCCTGTTAGGCTCGGTCCCTGGGGAGTGCTAGGAGGATGGAGGACAGAGTGCTGTATGCCTTCCAGTCAGCTCGCTGCCTGCTTGTGTCACACCAGCGGTGGCAGCAGTGTTCCCTTCCTGAAGCTGCAACCACATTCCATTTGTAGTTCTTCAGCACTGGTAGAATCAGCCTCTTCAGGTGACCTCCAGAAACTGGCACCCTCTCACAGGCACTACCTCCTCCTCAGAAGTTGGACTATCATTTCCATAGAGCTACAAATTGTAATAAATTTAACTTCTTCCTTTTTGCTACCTGGACTGCTTCCGTGAGAGCTGAGAGTTGTGGTCTCACCCTTTCAGTTACTTAGCTAATAACGTTGTACCTTGTTCACAATGCTGTATGTTAAAGTCTCTCTGTTAAAATAACTGGTTCGATTTCTGTCTCCTGATTGGACCCTGGCTGATAGATTTCACGTCATTTGACGTGTGTTGTCTTCATCCGGAAGAGCGGTCATCTGAGCAGCTCCTAAGGTGTGCTCAGACTGCACTGGGAGTCTGGATTTCTGACAACCTTTCAGGAGCAAGAGCATGACCACACACTCAAAGTTAGGACATCCAGTCTGTTTTCTAACAAGCCATAGGGTAGGCTGCTCCATCATGATTACATTTGACAACACTCTCATAGTTATCCGAAGTTCTTTTCTTGGTAGAAAACAGCGGATTTCAACTCAACTCTCTTGTCCTAATAACCAGCATCTCTCTCTTTCTATCGTGTTTATCTCTATGTCCAACTATAAAATAGCGTATACAGAAGTATCTATAACTAGAATAAAGAGTAAAATTGAAACTGAGCCTCAGTTTTCTTGGTAAAATTGGTTATTTCACAGGGTTGATGTGAGATTAAGCAGGATGACATGTGAAACATGTAGCACAGTTCTGGACCTTTAGTTATAAGTATTTTATAAATAGTAATTCTCTCCCCTTCTAGGCGTTTGCTACTTTATAGTGAATATGATGGCTAACTCTCGGACAGCCATACTACATTATTAGTTTATGCCAGTCACAGTGAACCTGTGTTCTTGTCAAAACTGGATTGATAATGGGAAGGTGACCAATCCCAGCCAATTAAACACAAAGGAGAATCTGTTCTAGGGCCTCTGGTAAAGGCTTTCTCTCCCTTCTAAGAAAGGAATGGTTCTTTGTTTTCTTCCTCTGAAAGATGTGTCTGGATGACCTTGGGAAGGACTCTAATTGCCATTTAATGACTGTGAGAGGAAGCAGCCTGAGAGCAAAGCCCCCACTGAGTCTGGAGGGGCAGAGATTGTGGTAGTCGAATAAAAACCCCAAAGATTCCCTTTCCTAGTCCTGGAGCCTGTGACTGTCACTTTACATGGTAAAAGGGACTTTTCAGATGTGATTAAGGGTATAGGCTTTGACGTGAGGAGATAATTTTGGATTTTCCAATGGGCCCAGTGTGATCATAAGGGTCCTTAAAAGTGGGAGAGGGAGGCAGGAGAGTCAGAGTCAGAGGGATGCAGTGTGAAAAAAACTCAACCAGCCATTGCTGACTAAAGCTGGAGGCTACGGGCCAAGGAGTGCAGGCAGCTTCCAGAACCCATCAAAGGCCGGGTACCAGCTTCTTCCCTGGGGCGTCCAAAGAGGAACCAGCCCTGCTGACACACAGATTTTAACCCAGTGAGTCCTTCTGACCTCCAGAACTGCAAGATAATGTTTGTGTTGTTTTAAGCCACTAAGTCTGTGGTAATTTGGTAACAGCATCAGTAGAAAACTGATGCAGAGATGAAAGGGACCCGGGTACTTAAAATTTTGCTGAACTTCTGAATCAGCTGACCCCGGAGCTACGCCTGAATTTCTCAGCACATGAGACAATTTCTCTATTAGTTACTCCAGTTTGAGACTGATTTTCTGCTGCTTGTAGCATAAAGTGTCCCAGCAGAGTATGAATATAAGGTAGACTCCAAATGAGTATTTATTGAATTGTGAAAAATGTTAGAGAAAAACCCTAGAATCCACATCTAAAGAAGCAGGGCTGTTTTCTGATTCATACTAAGAATAATAACTTAGAACTTGAGTTTTTTGGTTGTTGCTTTTTTTTTTTTTTTTTTTTAATAAAAGACACAAAAGATGTTTGGAAGGATGGATAAATTATTTGAATACTGAGATGGCCTGCACTACAGCAGGTGCATTTTCAAATTGCCAGATTCATTTCCTATTGTGACCTCCAGGCATTCAAATTCTCCTTTCCCAAACAACATTTCAGCAGACTCTGTGAACATGCCAAGAAGTGATTATTTTTACAAATCCAGATGATTTCCTAATTTAGGATAGCTCAAGCAGAGGTAGGAATGAAGGGAAACATAGACTTTTTCCATCTCCGCAGAGTGGGAACAGCCCAGTACTGGCTTCAAGCAAATGCTGACAACTATGAAAGCAGTTCTCATCGGACAGCTGTTCAGTGGCCTCGGTGAACTCAGCTGGAAGCTCAGTCCCGTGTCAGAGCCGAGAGGCCAAAGATCAAATGCTATTTCCATTGGTTTCTAAGCCTTTTCTCTACCACGTCTGGGTTTCAGATTAGGTTTTGTAATTTCTTCTCCAAAGACCATGCTGACACCCAGAGCCACCGACTGCATTTGCTTCATGCCCTAAGTATACCTGCTCAGTCTTACTGCCTTCTCGTCCTCCTCTTCGCCAGCAATCCCGGTTTCTAAAGTAAATGAAGATCACGTCCATGGGAAAGCAGGACTTCGCTTATCATGGCATCCAGTTGCTGCCCATCTAGTGGGGGCCACCTTTACTGGTTGCATATTTTATATACTTAATGCCCTTGGTCATGGTGGTCCCTCCCAGGAGCTGGCTGCTGTGTGAACCGCAGCTGTATTGTTAGGGTAGTGGAGAGGGTGTGCTGGGGAGAGTAAACTGTACCCCTAAATCCCAGATAGGGGAGGGGCTGTGGTACACCACAGAGGAGTTCATCAGTATAGTTTTTCAGATGAGAAATGGTCTGAACCTTAATTAGACTTATTGGTTGCAGAGATCCCCCTTACAGTAGTAAGTTATAAAGTTTTATAAATAAATTTGACAGAGTCTGGATGGAACGTCGTGTGTGTATAGTTAGCCCCCTCTGTGAATAATGTAACATGCCATCTGCAAAGCACATCAACTATATTGCGAGAGTTTCTGTATTCTTGTCTGTATTTTGGGTTCCTCTTTCCCTATCCTTCCCTTCGTGACACCATAGTCAAAATCTTGCTATTTTTTTACTCAACTGCTGTTTTAATTACCACATTGTAATATTTTCATTTGTGCTTTTTTTTTTTTTAACACCAGCATACCAGAATATTTTCCTTGCTCTGCCTCTCCTGGATCCCCCAAAGACTTCACTGTTATTTATGTACTCGTGTGAGAATTCATTCGAGAATATAATTCCTGATTTTTCCAAAGAGAAAACCCCCCTACCAAATTCCTTGCCCAACTTGGAATACATATACTTTACAGCTGAAATAATCACTGGTCTAATGTTATTCAGTTAATTATTTAATTATATATATTTGAAATTACGAGGAAAACATATTGAGAAAGTTTAGCCTTCTCCACTTTAATCTGATGAAATAATTTTATTCAAACTCCTGCTTGGCATCATTGACATCAGTGTTTTTGTCACTGAAAGCCATGTTAGACGGAGTCACATCCCACAGCCTACCATTCCCTCTCCTCCAGTGACTCTCTATTGTCCTCCTGGGCAGGGATGTAGGTAGGGTTCAGAGTATCTTAACAGTAAGTCCTCCCAGGAGAGCAAATGACTCGTGGCACATTTTATTTCTTAATTCCCCAGACAGTTATTCAGCATCCACTAGTTGTACTGTGCTAAGTACAACGGGAAATTAGAATATGTCCTCCTAGCCTTCTTCCCCTCTCCAAGGAGTTTACACTCTAGTGGCTAGCATAGCATTGTGAACAGAGAACTACAGTATTTTACAAGAGAGATGAGGAATTGGAGTTACAAAGTGCTGTTTAGAGGCTCTATGGAATTCCTGTCTTCCTGTCTAATTCAGATCTGAACAGGTATATCCTTCACCATCGGCCATTGGAGCCTAGTGTTAATAACAATAGTATTTTCTCCGCGGGATAAACATGTTTTGACTACAGCCATGGCAACTAAGCTGATTTATAGTTATCCTTGGTTTTCCTGGAGTTTTACAATAGCTTGGACGGACCTACGCTATGAACCT
The DNA here is from genome assembly GCF_964194185.1 of Rhinolophus hipposideros. Lineage (NCBI taxonomy): Eukaryota > Metazoa > Chordata > Mammalia > Chiroptera > Rhinolophidae > Rhinolophus > Rhinolophus hipposideros. Next base: position 8,936,796 of record NC_138066.1, read on the forward strand.
GTACCCGTGACTTTCAGGATCTAGGAAATTAACCTTTTGGATCCCCATACCAATTTCTAGCCAAGTTGAGCTGTAGAAATGAGAAGGGTGTAAAAGAAGTCTGAGGTCCAGCCCATCCTACTGAGACACTTGGCTATCTGAGAGTTCCAAATAGATTTTACCCTTGAAGGCACTGACAGCTGAAGGGGTGTGGAAGTTCATTCATTGAGAACGCTTTTTGTGTAACTTGACCTTGCAATGCCAATCTTTCAGGTACTCCCGTATATGCAAGAGCCCCTAGTTGTTTTGCTGCTGTCATCCTGAGAGCCAGAAGTCCCTGTCATATGGGAAAGCCGTCTGCCCGTGGGCTTATTTCTTTGCTTGCAGTTCATCAGGCTGAGCATCAGTCCCCAAAGTTGGGCACCTTTTACCTCCTATCTTAACCTTTCAGAGCTACAGTGTGTTTTAAAGGACTAATTCCCTCTTCTACGAAGCATTATAATTCAGTAACTAAGAACTAGAGTTTAGAAATAGGAACGCATTTATATCTATCTTCTAGTTGAGCAAAGATTTTTTTCTTCTGTATTTGGTAGCCAAATTCCATTAAAGATTGAAAAGAATTTTCTTTCCTTCTTATCCCACCTCTCTCCAGCATCAGTTTTCTTCTCCACAAGCACTCTTGTGTTTGAAATAAGGAAAAACAGAGCTAATCGTTTCAGGTATTTATAGGCCAAAAAAAGGCTCCACCAAGAAGCTCTCAGGTACTGGGAATGTCTAGGGTGAAAATAAATTAAGAAACTTAGAGTAAAACATCAAAGATACCAGATTACATTATAGTTACTGCTGAATAACTAGAATTTGAGTCTCATACGAGCCCAGTCATAATGATGATGAAATTGCTGTTGGGACCTAGCTTATAGTTACTCATTATTATTTGATCCCAATAGAACAATTCATGCACCTTATATTAAGAAAGATTACAGTAAGTTCTACATTTTAACTGTAAATCCTCAAGATAATTGGATTAAGAGAAAAGCATACAGCAGATATAGCTTGAATTAAACCATATAAGAAAAAAGAAGCAAACTGTCAAACTTAAATTTTCTAAGCAGTGAAACTTTCTTCCGTTTTCTAAGAATTCAGGGACTGTGCACATGTGTGTATATGGTATGTGTGTTCGAGGGTATATATGTATATATTTAAGTTGCACATTTTTTTTTTATGATTTAGGGGGAAAAAGAATACCTTGGGTATTTTTTCATTCTTCTTTAAATAGTTGTTTTTCTTTGAAAGGAAAACTTAGAGATGGATTTATTTATAAAATTATACAAATAATTGGACACATATATTGTGGGAGCTAAATTATAACTCTTGGAATAGGAATTCTAGTTACTTTTACCTGACACAAAGTATATAATATTTTAAGTTCATTAGAAGCCATGAACTCTAGCTGGGGCCATTCTATGTCAGAGGCACCATTTTATTTAGAAAAATTGTGAAAACTATTGTATCCAAAGGGAATTAGTGCTTACTTTGGAAGATTACATAAAACATTGTAATGGTGCCTTGTGTAAGTTCTCAACCTGGGACTGTCTGTCTCCATAGATAGCACACCTAGTAACAGAGTGTGAGATGAAAAGATGAGATTTTTGTGGGACCCTGTTTTTTTCTCCACAAGGAGATCTATTTAAGCAGAATCAGCATGACTATTCTTGGAGTCAAACTTTTAGGAAGTCAATGGGATTATGGTAAGGATTAGATTTAGGAAAAGCGAGTAATTCAGAAGATAAATGCTGAAAGGGAGAGACAGTATAAACAAAAGAGAGAATTTTAAAATCCAACTTGTGCCAGAAGGTTTGAGGGAAAAAGTTTGTGTAGACACCGTCACTTAAGAGGGAAGGAGTAATATAAGGCAGGCTGTCTGATCTGTTTTGGTATTCCCGCGGAGCATGGGGCCTGCTACAGAGTGTGTGCTCCGCAAATGTTTGTTCTGTTGTTGGAAGATGGGAGAAGGTAGCACCTTTTACGGAGGAAGGCCACAAAAGAGGCCTTGTTTCAGAATGTCAGTTGGACTTCTTCCATTGGTAGTTAAGAGCAGATAGATATGTGCACAAAGTACTGAGAAGACTGCCAAGAAATAAAACCAGTTCATGAGAAGTGCTGATGCACGAGCGCAAAAAAGATGCTGATTGGAAGCTGATAATGGGTCTTACCTTGCCAAATCATCATGCTGGTCTTTGCTGGAGTGGCAAAGTGAATTCAGTTTTTGAAAAGCAAAATAAATCATCAATTTATGTGATTAGCGAAATAAAAGTATGCCTGTGAACATCAGTAAAAATCAGAGGAGAATTTGAAGGAATGTCTGTCATTAAAGCCTTATTGTTCTTTGTTACCTTTTTGTGTATTAGGTTTACTGAGTTATAATTTACATATAGTACATTTTGTCCTTTTTTATTAACAGTTCTGAGTTTTAATAAACGTAGACAATCATTACCCCCAAAAAATTCTCTCATGCCTCTCATACTCACCTCCTCTTTCCATCCCCAGCCGCTGGGCATCACTGATTTTTGTCTGTCTCTACAGTTGCCTTTTCCAAAATGGAATAAAATGAAATCATGAAGTACGTAGTTTTTGTATCTGGCTACTTTCACTAAGAAGAAATGCATTTGAGGTTCATTCATATTGTTGTGTGTATCAGTATTCTGTTCCTTTTTATTGCTGAGAATATTCCATCGTACTTCTGTACAGCAATGTGTTTATTCATTTACCAGTTGAAGTTTCCAGCTTTTCACAATATTGAATGAAGCTGCAGCAAACATTTATGTTTAGGTTTTTGTGTGAACAAATGTTTTTATTTCTCTTGGGTAAATACCTAGGAGTAGGATTGCTGGTTTATATGGTAAGCATCTGTTTAGTTTTCTAAGAAAGTGACAAACTGTTTTCCAAAGTGTCTGTACAATTTGCATTCCTATTAGTCACTTGCTCGTATGAGAATTTCAGTTGCACCTCATTCTTGCCAACACTTGGTATTGTCAATCTTAAAAATTTTAGCCAATTTTAATATCTGTAAAAATTGGTTCCATTAATACTTTTTATAATGTAGAACACTTACCCTTACCCTTCAAAAGCAAAATCTTTTTCTCAGAATGGTGAAAATTTTGCATTAAAAAAATGGAGTTGATTCTCATTATTTGCCATACATACGTTCTATAAAGTCACTGAATTGGCGGATACTGAACCACTACTCCTAGGGAAAATACAGGATTCGGTTCCCACAAGCCTTTGGTCCCAACACTTTCACAACTCATCAATCTGTAGCCTTGCTTTAAATATGTTTCTGTTTAAAGACACATTATTTAATTAATTTTGTTGATTCATTAACATTGAACTCACGGTCAACAACCCAAACAACGCTTACCTGACGTATGCCTTTTTCCCAAACGGCACATCACGGCCAATATTTGTGGGCCATTTTAAACAAGCAAAATCACCAAAAACACAAAAATGTGAAAAATAATGGCACTAACTAGACCAGGAAACAGACCTTTGTATACGATATGAGACCTGAAACAAAAAGGCGGAATAACGTCTAGTTCCACCTCAGCGGGGAACATGCATGTCAGGTGACTCAAAATTTTCATCACTCAAAATTTTCACCACTTTGCGCATGTTCAGGAATAACTGCAAAAGTGCGCCAAGTATTGTTTTGGGGGTTACAAATAAATATTAGGGAGTAGGCAAATTCACCTATATTTTTATAGAAAGTGCTTACATTTTGTTCAGTTTTAATAATGATTTGTAGTAATTTAGTTTCATGCCAAACGTAATTAAATATGTCTATTCCAGTAAATTAGTGAGAAAATTAACTTGTCGAACCAGTACCATTCAATAGCAATGTTGCTTTAAAAACACCTCAAAACTTTCCTAAGATTTTACCCCATTGCAAAAACATACTCTTGATTTATGTTAGGAGAGCTTGTGCACCATTCAAACACATTAAGCACACACTTAATTCTTAAAAAGTAATATAAAATGTTGAACTCCGAATTGTATCATGATAATAGCTATAGGGTATGTGTTTAAATTCACAGAGACAGATTAATGTACTTACCAAACCTCTATTGCCTAAAAGTAATTATAAGTTTTCTAGATTGACTGCCAATATGATATAGGCCCCAAAGAAATCACCCCTGTTTACTGAGACAGAACAATAAATTGGTTTTCCTGAATACAGTGGGTAAAGAATCCAAGTTCTTGACCTTGAATATTTCACTGGTAGTGTTCTATGCAGTAGGGAACAATCAGGATGACATTTGCTGAAATGTTTGAGATTTATAACATAATAGCTTGAGCATATGTGCCAAAAAATAAAAATCTTAAATCCTATCAAATCAAGATTAATTACCTATTAAAATGCTAACAAATAGTGTAGTACAGGTGGTGTAATAAGCTGTCTGTCTCCATATATTGTTACAAAACAAACTGTTTTGGCGGTGACATGAAACATCATGTATCTTCTATCTCACTCTCAGTGGGAAAACGGCAAAAACTGCTACTCCGTCATTCTCGGTGTGGATTTTGGCATTTCATTAGGAAGTGCTATCACAAACCTTTTCACTGAAAAGCATATGCAACTCTCTGGAAACTGCTAAATTTCCTGGCTTTGTACTACTGCCAAAAAACTGTTGCTTCTCTCCGTCATTAAGGACTACATACTTATTCCTTTCTATCTTTGTGGAGAGGAACCCATGCAACTCTCCCATGAAAAGGAAAACAGTAGTTCGCTTCCTCCCCCTGAGTAGCTTTGCAGAAATTAATCCCATGGGCTAGAAATCTTCTTTATATTCAGCGTTAGTTTAATAGTGTTACCTGTGGTAATAGCTAACCGAGTGGTAATAGCAGAAATGGTATAATCGTGATTGTGTTTCTTTGTTAAGGTGTTTTTTGAAATTTGTGGGAAAATTGCTTATGAAATTTTGTCAGTAAACCTTCTGTTAGGCTAGGCAAATGAGTAACGGCGTTGCTAAGTTGGCTTCCAGAAAATAGGCAGTCAGCAAATATTTAGTGAGGACCTACTATGTGCCAGACGTTCTTTTAGATTTTAGTGATACCGTGGTGAATAAGACAGTCCCTGACCCCCGTGTAATTACTCCATGTTCTTGTGCTGTCTTTGGTTAAAATGTTTATTATTAGAAGATAATGAAAAACAAGTACAGAAAACAACTATTGAAATATTAATGTACTTAAAGGATCATCATGGTTTAAAAAGTAAGTAATAGGTTGGAAGCACGTTATACTTTTTAAAAAGTGCAAAATTTGGGATAAGTCAATAAAGCGAACTTATACAAAGTAAAACACATCAGCAGGTTGATCTGCTTTTCAAATTTGTTATTTAGGTGCCAATTTCCTTAAACAGTATATGTGTCTTGCATTCTTATATGGTGTTTTATAGCTCTTCATGTTGGGAGTTTTATTCTCCCCCTCGTCCTAAGAGAAACCCAGTAAAAATGCCGTTCTTTTTCTGCGACTCTGGACTATCTTGCTACGAATGGTGTAACAAGCTGTAGTTCTTCATTCGTTTTTACAAAACAGACTCTTTGGCAGTGACATGAACTATCATATCTCTTCTTTCTCACTCGCAGTGGGAAAAGGAAAAAAAATGCGCTTTGGTCATTTCTCTTTGTGGATTTTGGCATTTCATTGGAAAGGGCCAATAGGTATTCATTTTTTCTCTTGCTCTGGAAAGTTGTACGCAGCCTTCCCAGTCACAAAGTGAAGTGAGTCCCTAATAGTTCTCCAAACTCAGGTCAGAAAGGTGGGAAACTTTTATTTTTCTAGGCAGGGAGTGCATGAATAATACACTTGCAACCTACTTAGCTTCCCCAAGTTGTCTGTAGCCAGCTCCTTCGCTCAGAAAACTGCACATCGATCTGTCGCGGGCGGTGAGCAGAGCAGCCGACAGCCAAGGTCATTGTGAACCTACAGCGGAATGAGTTGCTTCCCAGCTGGTGATCAATGTGTGGAAAACGGCAACATGTTTGCCTGTACAAATGAGCTGGACCCCTCTGCCACACATCTCTGCCAACTTTTGAAAGAAAGAGTCTGTTTCAATTCTTTTTGAGGGGAAAGACAAAAAGTCCTGTCTCCCTTTACACAACCAGCTATTGAAAAATCCATGCAAATATCTATCCACAGCCAGTGTCCTAAGCAATTTGTTTTGAGAGGTGAGGAAGTTTACTAAAAAAAAGAGAGAGAGGAAGAATACATGGACGTATGTATTCGCACACACACAATAAATATGTTTTGTTTTTCTTTTGTAAAGATTGTGTGGTCATGATGCTATTTGGACCATCTCTGGAGATTTCTCCCGTCCAGATAAAAAGATCCTAAGGTTTAGGATTTTAGTTGATTTCTCCAAACTCAAGGTGAAGCCAACAGTGCGATACTGAAATATGCCATAAAACTTGAATTGCAGTTTATTACTATTAATTAGGGTAGAATGACCAGGCTTGGGCTGGAAATAATTCCACTGAATCAGTGCTAATTGGAACACACAATGTGTCTTACTAGCTGTGAACTTTAAGAGCTGTTTCTTTCACTCGGGCAGAGAGGTGCCTGATTAGTCCAGAAACCATGACATTGCGGAAGGACTCTGAGTTGGTAGAGATGAAAAAGTAACCAAGAGAAGAATGTAGGAAAGGTTATGTGAATGAGAAACAGAATGAGGACCTGTGAATGGGAAGCGGAAGTGGAAGGAAGATCTTCCAGTGTTGGACTAGCTATGATACACTGCAGTGGTTTATTTTGGGTAGGTATGAATGAATGAATAAATGGTAAAAGGGATGAGGAAATTATTCATGGATAGATGAAGGCAAAGTGGAAAACTTTGAAGAAGGGTCAGAGAAAAGCATTGCATGTCATTTGGTAGGGATTTAGTGACATACATTATTGTTCTTTCTTGTCTGTGATGTTAACCCTCTGGATAAACAGATTCTGTTGTCATTTAGGACACAAGTACAAAGGAGCAGTGGGATGATTTCACCTTGGTCAGGGTAGGTGGAGTACCTCATTTCTCCACAGAGAGTAGGGATCTTCACACCCCTGGAGGAGCTGGTAAAAAGAAGGTAGATGAGATAGAAAGAAGGGTGCTCGGAGAGAGAGAACGTAAATCCCTTAGACCTCAGCAATCAAGTTGCTGCTCAGCTGAGCCATTCTCCTTGAGCCAAAGAAGAAAGTTCTGGTTTAATCAGCAGTTAGATGAGCGTAATTGTGCCCTCCAGTGTCATATTCCACGTGAAATTGTAGCAGACTGTACCACGTTGCTGGATTTCAAGTTCTTTTAAGATAGAGGCTGTGTGTGACCCATCTTTGTGCTCTCCACTTATGCATAGTGGGCACATGGTAGATGCTTGATAAATCAGCGACTCAATCCTTAGTTCTGTTTTGGCAAAGAGAAAATAATTGAAGAGTCCACAGCTCCTTTCAATAGTTGATTTAACTCTTCAGCCCCAAACATGAATATTTCAAACTCATAAGAATAGTGGTGTTGCTCTTGGGTTGGTTCTTCTAGGCCCCAAGCCTGCCTTTGAAGGTAACGTACAAGGAGGGCATGTTATAGAAGGGCATGATTCAAATAAATAATTTTTTAAAGATAAATAAATAAGGAAGAAAAGGTATGATTGTCTTCATAGATACTAACTGCTATAATTATTAGTATCTTCTCAAACATCTACGCAGCTCTCTATAGCTCCCGTGGCTCTTCCATCTATGAAATTATCTAAATAGTTAGCAATCTATACCCAGAACACCTCCCAAATTCACCAGCTTGTGAGTATAAATGAATTTACATAACATTAATACCCACCGAGGCTATATTAACATTAATTTTGAATTCCACTGACTCCCTCCTTTAAATATGTTGGTGAGTCCCACCCAAGAGGCTATCTCACATGTCCTCAGGAATCTGAGCTGCTAGTTAGTATACCAGCACTGCCATTTAGCTTTACCACTCGGAGACCATGCTTGCCTCCCACCACCATGACTTCCTGTTATCTCTGTTGCTCCACGTTCACTGATTGAATTTGCATAAAAGAATGATGACTTTCGGGTGGTATGGATAATGGGCAAGAGGGAATCAGGATTAAAGGCAGGAAAAACAGTTGAGAGGTGGTTCAAAATAGTTCAGTCATGAAATGATATTGGGCTAGGCTGGAATGCTTGGGGTTGGGGGAAAATATGGAGAGAAGTGGACAGATTTGAAATAAGATACAATTAATAGGACTTCATGATTGATTGACTTCTGGCTTGTGCAGCTGCGTAGATGCTAATACCATTTCCTGATATGGAGCACACAGGAAGAGGACGTTATGTGGGGATAGAGAGAGATGACATTGCGTTCAAAGGTGCCTGAAATACTTCCAACTTAGGTCAGTGTCAGAAAGAGTCTGCCTTTGAGTTTAGAGTTCAAGGGAGAACTATGTATAACCTTGAAACTAAGATCTCAGAGTCTGTGTAGATGGTGACCAAAGCCATGCTTCTGAGCACAGAGAAGAAAGAGCTGAGGGCCTAGGGCAGAGTTCTGAGGAATACTATTTATTATTAGTTGGAATAATTACTATTATTATTAGTTGGAATTATTTAAAAATAAATAATACTATTTATTATTAGTGTAGCAGCAACCAAATTGGTTTGAGGAAAAACAGGAGAACAAGGTCAAGTGATATTTTGACTAAATTTCTAAGGTCCCTTCTCATTTTAATCTGTTCTATTGGTACCCATCTGAGCCTTTGCCTTTCCATAGTTAGGATTGTTAATTATTTGAATATACCTTTACGCCTCCCATTTGGCCCGAGGTGGAAATGTTGAGCCATGCCAGGAGGTGAGGGAAGCAAATGAGAAGGGTTGAGGCACAGGAGTGAAATGAGCCTCTGGGTGCTAGAGACTGAGAGGAGACCTGTCATAGTGACATGAAGGAGTAGGTGGTACCATGTTTCCCTGAAAGTAAGACCTAGCTGGATCGTCAGCTCTAATGCGTCTTATGGAACAAAAATTAATATAAGACCCGGTCTTATATACTAGGTCTTATATTAATTTTTGCTCCAAAAGACACATTAGAGCTGATTTTACGACTAGGTCTTATTTTCGGGGAAACACGGTAGCTTTGGGAAGATCAAAGGGCACTAGGATGTGGGGCTAATGTTTTCAGTATTGGGAAACTACTGAAGATTGTTTAGAATGACAGTGACAGTGTAAAAAAAAAATAATGATTCATTATGGATGTAATCAGGCACTGATGTGAATATTGTGGGTGTCAGTGGCCAATTGGAGACAACTGCAGTAAATTTGGGGTGAAGCATTAACTAGGATGGTGACAATAAGAATGGAAAGAGGAATACATTTGAAAGAGAAAAAGGGAGGAATCTGCAAGCTTGGGTGATGGATCTGAAGGGAGGTCTAAGAGCAAGGGATGAATGAGAGATGACGCCCAGCCTTTGAGCCTATAAGACTAAATAAGTAATGGTACCAATGACAAATCTCCACATTTTAGAAATTAGAAAATTCCTTTACTCATTTAATTCAGTGTTTCTCCGTATAGGATCTAATGGGATGGCTTAGTTTGGAAGCCATTATACTGCAAAAGTAATTCTTAACCCTGTCTTTCAGAGTTTTCTTCTTTCTGTCCCTTTCCTAGGGAGATATTCCAGGGTTCTGGAAATGGGCTGGTTTATGCCACCACCATACTTAACCTCCAGCTTTCCCTTTATCCATCCTGACCAAGTTTGAAAACTCACATGTGGAGATGAACTTAGTAACAAAATACCCTTTGCCAAAGGTATTTTTTCATGTACGTTGGGGGACATTTTGGTGAGAATTTTAAAAATGGTAGCGTGTGGCACTATGTTCCAGCTCCAAACCTCCCCCTCACCCATCAGGAAGGAGTATGGGTGGTATTTTCCTGATAAAAATGACAAAACTTTATTGAGGAAAGTATAGTAGTGTTAGTAACCATCAGTTATTTTAGTATGAGAAGATAATGACTATTGAAAATAAAAGTTTGTTTTGCAAAGGGAAAAGCACCTTTTAATTGTTTACAAATATGACACCATCCAGCTGTGTTATGTACTGCTGTGTTAAAATAAGTATGGTGTTAAGCATTGGTCTACAGTAAAAGGAATACTGTGTTAAAATAAAAAGGTAATGGTCTTGCTGTATTTTATATTGTTGAAAAAAAATCACGCAATGTAGTAAAATTTGATTCCGTTACACATGCCACCTTCAGGAACTGGAATATGTTATCTAGAGGTAGGGACCAGGTCCAGTGGAGTTAGCAAATATTGTCGTGTTCACATTGAGGTAGCAGTGTATAGAGTGGGGCTCAGCAAACTCCAGCCCACTGCCTATTTTTGTACAATACACGAGGTAAGAATTTAGGTTTTATATTTTTATTTTTAATTTTGTAGGTTTTTATATTTTTAAATGGTTGAAAAAAACCCAAAAGCACAATACTATTTGATGACATGTGAAAATTATATGAAATTCAAACTACAGTGTCCCTAAAGTTTTTTGTTTTTGTTTTTTAATACAGCTATGCTTGTTTGATTACATATTATCTATGGTTTCTTTTGCATTATAGCAGCAGAGCTGAGTGGCTGTGACAGAGACATATGGCCTGCAAAGCCTAAAATATTTACCATCTGGCCCAGTGCAGAAAATGTTTACCAAACCCTGGTCTACTGCAGTCTTTCCCAAACTTTCATGTGCAGATGAATTACCTGGGAATCTTGTTAAAGTCGAGATTTTGAGTCAGGTGGTCTGGGGTGGGCCTGAGACTCTGCATTTCTAACAGGCTTCCAGACAATGCCAAAACTACTGGTCCTTTAATCATACTTTGATTTGCAAAGGCCTAGGTATATAAAGAGAGGGAAAAGAGGTGTGTTACAAAGGAGAGATTATCAAATTTTTTAAGTAGAAATAGGCTTCCAAAGGCCAGAACTAGGATCAGTGGGTGCCAGCTCTGGTTTTTACCTTTGGAAGCACTTTCTAATGATTAAAGATAATCATAGAATCATTGCAGTGGCTGCATGTAAAAGTGAAGCAGGGAGCACTAGAGAGAAGATTCCTGAACTGGGCAAGTGGTTGGTTTTCCCAAAGTGGAAAATGGTGATTGCGATCTCTGTCAACTTAGTTTCTTTGGATGTCGATGAAAAAGTGGAGAGAATACAAAAGTGGGAAGACAGACTGAGTTGCTCATAGATACAAGGCCTAGTCCAACAGGTAGGTATTAATTGGATTAATCTATCTTAAATGGCCCAACAACTAGTTTATTTTTGTAAGAGGAGTACATTATCGAGGCCTAATGTTTAATAAATTCACAAAATGACTGTTTAACTGTGCTTTTTATAATTTAATTTGTACTTAACTACTACTAGGATCAGCCCTTGTGTGCACTGAAAAGACTGCAGTTGTCACAGGCACATAGATTTTATTTATTCACTTATGAAGTAGTTAAAAAGTAATCCCCACCCTTCTTACTCTCCACTTGGGTTCATTTCTCCCACGTCCCCTCCCTGAGATCTGTTAATATCAGCCTTAAAATGGATCTCCCAGCTGCAAGTCATTTTCTGTCCTGAGAATGAATCCTCTTGTTAATGGCTTCTTTAAGAAGTACTGGGGGTGGGGGTAGGGGAAGGGAAGGGAGGGAGAAAGGGAGGGATAAAGGGGGGGGTGGGGGGGAGGCAGGGGGGAGAGAAGAGAGAGAGAGAGAGAGAGAGAGAGAGAGAGAGAGAGAGAGAGAGAGAGAGAGAGAGAGACACTAGCCATTTCGAACAAGCTGATAAATGTTGGAGACTGTAGCATATCTAGACAGATGAGTGAGTCATGAAGTATTTTAGCCTAATATTTAGCTATCGATGAATACTTTAAAAACCGTAAAACTCATTACGTTAATAGTACAAGTTAATAGTACAACTATCTGTCCCAGATTCAGTGAGTAGCTGTAGTAGTGGTCTCATTGTGTTTTTCTACTTTGAACGCTTTTCATTTCGGCTTGTCACGGGGCCTTTAAAGACATGATTTATGCTTCCTAATACCCCAGGGAGGTTAAGTATTTTCATATTTATTGCACGGAAGAGCATTCTGTGATTGCTTGCCTGTCCTAAAATCGGTTTGGAAAAGGACACAAGAATTCTGACCTCAGCTCCACATCCAAACCAGGAGTCAGCACTTGAAAAATGTGAATCAGTATCTTGCCCAGAGAGTTTGTTTCATTCTGCTAACCTGGGGGAAGAACAGATGGTGGGAGGCAGCTTACACACAATGCTGCTTTTTCTTTTGTAAATCTGCTTATATCCCCACAGCCCAGAGCTCAGCTATGCTGATACAGGCCAAACATCTTTCAGCTCTTTTAGACTTTTCAGGCAGTTCTTCGTCATCTATTATTTTGTGTTCATCGCCATCATAATTGTTATCCTGTTTATTAAAACCTGAGTAGCATGAAGAGTCTAGATTCTGCCCTAAGCATGTTGGTGATTTTACCCTCAACAGATTTTGTGTGTGTACAGTAGTCCCCCACTCTATCCATGGGGATACGATCCAAGACCCCCAGTGGATACCTGAAACCACAGATATACCAAACCCAATCTAGGCTGTGTTTTTTCCTATCCATACATACCTATGATAATTTAAAACTTATGCATTGTTTATTTCCAGAACTTTCTATTTAATACGTTTGGGCCATGATTGACCACAGGTAACTGAAGTGGCAGAAACCAAAACCGTGGATATGAAGGGGGGACTACTGTAATGATATTTTTCAAAATCATAATCATTTTAGATATCCGTCCCCTCTTCCTGTTATCTCATGCATACCAGGTCTCTTACCACTTTTGCAACCAAACAGATATCCTTGCCTACTTTTCCCATTCTACCTGCCCACTTCTGATTCACCTTTCACACAATCCTTGGGTTTATTATGGTTCTTTCTCTTTTGGTAAGTCAGAGATGGGGTTCATTATTAAAAAAAAAAAAAATAGGACCCATGCATGTTGTTCCATTCAGTTAATAGGATGGATTATACCTATCCTATTTTGGCTCTAGCAGTCCCCCAGGGCCAGTGGCTCAATTCCCACAGTTCATTCCTAATGGGTTTCTTTGCTGCAGAATCTCTTCCATCCTACATAATTCCTTAGGCCATTCCTTAAGGCCCTTTTAAAATGCAGCCCTAGTTTTCTTCTACTCTGTGTAACTTTCTTCAATTTCAATTCCATATGTGTTTTTTATATACCTGTTTACTGTTCTGGGTGCTCTTTAAGAAGTTGGTATAAAGCACTATGCTTTTAATTTATTTGGGGAGATGGTGTGTTCTCACCATACAGATAAATAACGATAAGAGGCAACATATAAATAAGTACATACTGAGTCACAAGTCGGCATCACTTAAATCCTGGGCTCTTCAGGGCCCCATCCTTGCTCTTCTCTTGCTCTGCGTGCTGTTATTGGGGTCCCTTTCAATTCCTAATGGCTAATCCACAACCTACTCCATTCCTTTGGCTTCAACATTGTGTAATGCTGATCATATTTCAATCTATTTTTCCCCACAATCTTGGGTCCGTATTTCCAACTTTATATTCAGCATCTTCCCCTGGAGAGGATACTTCCAATGCAATATGTCTAAAATTCAATTCACTATCTTCCCCCACAAACCTCTTGCACTCCTTACAACACTTTCCTGGTCATGGGTGTCACCATCCAGCTTATCTTCCAGGTTCGACATCTGCTGCCGGTCACTAAATTCAGTTGGTTTCCCCCCTGAAACTCTTGCACATCTTTTCTCCCAGTTTAATATCTGCAATGCCCCAAAAGTACTTTTTCCGCTGCCTCTGCTTTCATCTAAGACCCCATCGTCTCACTTTGGGAACTATTGCTGTGGCCCAGCAGAGTTTCCTACCACCAGTCTTTCACTGCTTCAGTCTGTCTTTCCCTCTGCTGACAGAATTAGCTTCTTAAAAAAAATCTGTGTTCTTTTCTTGGTCAAACCTCTCTAGTGGCTCCTTGTCGCATTGAGGATAAAATAGCAACTTACAGAGGCTGGCTTACGAAAGCCTATCTGTGGCCTTCGGCAACCTCATTTTTCTGTAGTCACACTAAATACAACAATCCATTCTACACCACCTTCTCACATGTTGTTCCCTCTACTTATCATGCTTTCCCCACCTTTCTTATCTAAAAGACAGTCATAGTTCAAATGTCATCTCCATAAAACTTTTCCCCACTTTCCTAGGAAGAGTTGGCCCCTATCATTGGGGCCCCTGCAATACTTCTTGAAGTGACTGACGTATTCACTATTTTAGAATTCCCCCCATTTTAATATCTGTGATGCCCCAGAAATACTTGGTGTGTACCTCAAGAGAAGAGACCGCATTTGATTTGTGTTTTCATCTCCAATAGAGCCAACAGATTTTGAATCAGTGAATGAATGAATGTGTAATGAGCAGTGTTGTGGGCTGAAGACATTGGGAGAGGCTTTGTGATGGAGGATCTTTGAGCCCATCCAAAACCATTACATTACAACTGGAACTGAAAAAAAAAATAATAATAATGAATAACTTTTAAAAAGAAAAGAAGAACCACTGAATTGAGCATCTGTTTCCTGCAAGTGCGCAACAATCCTTATGAGGCAGGAATGATCATTTCCATTTTGCAGAGTTAGAAACTAAGACCCGGGTTCAAATATTTGGTTAAGACTATGTAGCAAATAAGCCAGAGTCATGATTTTAATTCAGATTGGTCTGGGGTCCAAACTCATGGCTTTGTCTATCATGTTAAAATGTGAGTGTCAAAGAATAAATCTTAAGAATGCATGACAAAGACTTCCATGAGGATAGTGATTCCGTCATTATAAAGCACTTGGGAACTCGCAAAGGAAGCCTGTGGTTTTGTAGAGAACTAAAACTATTTTCACAACTGGTTTCCCTGACTGCATCTATATCTGTGTGTCCTAAATATTGTTTGACTCACAAAGGAAGATTGTTGATCTAGAGTGAACCAGTTCAACTTTTCTTCTCCTCCATCTCAAGAGTATTCCGTGGAGTAAAATGTTTTAAACCACACCTGAGCTATAAACAATTTATTCTGAAGGTAACAGTGTTAGTATTGCAGTATGTAAACCTTTAGCTAATAAAAATCAAAGTAGCCTAATTTGGAAAAGTACACAGAAGGTTAGAGGGAAAGCTGCTCAATGTTTTCAAAGGCTCTGTATTTAATTCTATCACCAGCTAGCAAAATAAATAGTCCAGCTGCTAGTTCTGAAACAGACACGTGTTGGAAATGAAATGTTAATAGTTTAAGTGCGTTGGTCATTAGAAATCAAAAGAAACATGAAGTACACTTTTCTAGTTTATGAGAAACAAGGTGAAAGTTCCCAAAACACATTTGTGGTAACTGTGTTTAAAATTGCTTCCTCATCTTTTATTTTAGTGGCCAATACTTAGTATGGTATATAGGTGACTATTGGGGCATTTTTATTTTTATTTTTATGTAGATGCAAACGTTTAGAAATAGATGGAGAGTGCAAATCAAGAGATGTTAAATTCCACTTTTCCATGTGTCCAAGTGTTTGCTGTAGATTACAAGCTGTATGCCAGACTCTTCTGAGGAATGGGAGGGTTACTTTCAATAATGTGCTAAGATTGACCTGAAATATTTAGCCAGCACATCTGCTTGCAAGCCTAGTCCTGTGTGAGGAGGTTATACTGGAATTAATTAACTCTGTTTGGCACTCTGTTTGGCACTCTGAAGTGTTTTCTCCACATCTTGTTTTACCAGAATAAAACATAAAATCGATGAGAACGTCTTCATTTTTCCTTGAGAGCTTAAAAACAAACACAAAAACTGGGTGGGAAAAAAGAATCCATACTGCATTGTTATCTTGCTTGGAACAAATGTTAAAGTAAAACATTAGAATTAGAATTTTATTTGTTCATATATCGTCAAATTGTATGTTTTTCACTCATTGCAGTAATGCTGTTTTAAAAATGTTTGATTTTCTGGGAAATTTCTGCGAATACAGTACAGCAGTCTTGCTCCTGACAGCATATTAATGCCGAGATGTTTGGAGTTATTACTGCTGTTAGTGTGTTAATCTTAAACAAGTCATCTTTACCATATCCCTTTTTTCAATCAAATTGAGAGGAGACCTACCTTCTAGAATATAGATAGTTAGAGTTTCTACTTGAGGTGATAAAAAACTTTTGGAAAGAGACAGCCGTGAGGGCTATATAACACTGAACTTAATTGCTACTGAATTGTACGCTTAAAAATGGTTAAAAATATATATACTCTACCACAGTTTTTAAAAATTAATAATGTAATATACCAAAAACCATTGAATTATACACTTTAAATGGGCGAATTTATGGTATGTGAATTACATCTCAATAAAGCTGTTTAAAAAATCAAACACTAAGTGTAGTTAGGGGGTGGGATGTTCTGGTTAAGTGAACCTTCTAGGTAATGAAGGACTAATACATTTGCATTGAAACTAACACATGAAAGGTATCCTTTGTAGCAATAAGAATATGAACTTGACAAATATTTTTTTGTGCTTCATTGGGTTGTATAGTTTTTAACTTATATACGTGTATCACACTTTGTTATCTACAGAGCATCTGAATAGAGCTGTGCTGTCTGATTCAGTAGCCACTGGCCACATGTGGCTATACAGTGCTTGAAATGTGGTTCATCCAAATCGAGATATACTGTATGTGCAAAATAATACTGAAGATTTGGTATAAAAAAAAGACGGCAAAAAACTTGTTCATAATTTTTATATTGAGAACATGTTGAAATGATAATATTTTGGATAGAGTATATAAAAATATACTATTAGATCTATTTCTGTTTTTTTACTTTTTAATATGGGTAATTAAAAATATTTTTATTTCTTTTGTGGCTCACATTACATTTTCCATTGGACAGGGTTGGTCCAACAATCAGACTGATCTACCCTGGATTCACATAATTTGAGAAAGATTAAGAATCACTTCTGATGACTAAGTAGAATACAAAATAATTCCCGGAATTGGCATGCATTTCGAGAGAAGTTCCCTCCCAAAGGATGGCTGCCCCTTCTTCTCTAATTCAGAGTTTTGGGAAATGGGAGACCTAGGAAAGGTCTTTCTCTAATGAGGGGGAGAGCTCTGAGGAGTCAATAAGTCACTGGCCCTAAGAGCACAGTTGAATGAGAGCATGTCGTTCCAGGACACAAGCTAGCTCAACTGAAAAGTAGAGAAATGATACCAGTAGATCCTGGAGGTTGGAGTGGTTCAGAGGCAGTGTTCCTTTGGCAGAGGAGCAGGAATAGAAGGAGTAGAATGACAGCCTTGGACAAAAAAGGAAAGGACCCTCACAGGCAGCAGACGCCCTTTCAACTCTATTTTAAGAAAATTAAAAATGATCTCCTGCACCCAGGGCCCCATCCCTAGTGAAGGCACCCCCAGCCTTGTAGGATTCTGGGGCACCCTCCGTGTCCACCTTAACAGTAACCCTCTGGCTCAGAACCTCAATGTGTCTGCAAGCCAACCCTGCCACTCTGTTGTCATGTGCATATTTAATATCCCCTGAGGCAGCCACAGCTACAGCTGAGCTGCCTGCCTGAGCTGTCCAAGTCATCTCCCTAGGTATTAATTATTCTTTTGGTTAGTTCTCTGGTTACAGAGTTACATAGGTTTCAAGTGGTCTGTTCCTAATGATGTTTTCCACCATAAACCCTGTTATTTTTAGTGTGATTTTGCAGGATGTAAGGTTTTTCAGGAATGCATATATCGCATTATAGCAAGAATTCCCATGTGAACTTTGTCCTGCTCCTTCAGTAGACAGATCTCAAAATGCCAAGGTGACAGCCACTGCCACCCTGGGAAGGCGTGTTCCTGGCATTTCACAGAAGACTCAAGTTGAGACTGTAGTATACTGTGATCAGGTATGGCTGGATTAATACTATTACTCTTAAGATGTGGTGTATATAAGTTTTGTGTGCTGCCTAGGAACCACTCTACTATGGATACAACATTTTATTTCTATGAGGAAATGTGTTCTGGCATTCTTGAGTTTTAAACAACCAATTCACTAATAAACTTTTGGAATTTATTCTCTTTGCAAATTGGCAAATGCTTGTAAGCCTCTAGAAAACATCTCTCACCTCCACCACCACTTAATAAGGCAAAAATGGGAAATGTGAACTTTAGGAAGTGGAAGGTAGTTGTGAAAATCAAGAAATTAGAAGGTAATTAGTGGCAGTTTAATGGGGACTCAGGCTGTGCTCTGAGATCAGGCGAGGATGCAGTCTGTGCCCTGCAGTTGTACAGGCTGAGCTTCTTAGTTTCCTGTGGGTTGATGTACTTAGCTGAGCAAGTTCTTCCTTCAACCCTCCACACAGTTCCAGCCAGAGTTTGAATTGGATTGAAGTCATCTGAAAGATTGACTGGGCTGGACATCCGGGATGGCTCAGTCACGTCGTTGGAAATTGATGTTCAGCTGGAGCTATTAAGCAGAGCACCTACATGTGGCTTTTCCAGTGAGGTTCTGGTCAAAGGGCGGAGTAGGTAAATGCTGTGCTTGCCGCCTCTCACAACCACATAAAAATTACAACTAAACTACAGAACAACCATCACAGAATTGCCTGAAGTCTAGCTGAACTGAAGTCCTACAACTAATGACATATAGAATAAGCCACCTCGAGACTGGTAGGAGGGGAAGAGACCCAGAATAAGCTAGTCCCACACCCATGTGTGACCTTTAAAAATCGGAAGGGATATCTTGGCTGCGGAGGTGCCCCTCCAGAAGAGTGAGAGTTCCCAGCCCCATGCCAGGATTCCCAGCCCTAGGTTCCAGTGCCAGAGAGAGAAGTCTCCATAACTCCTGGCTGTGAAAACCAGTGGGATTGTGGCTGAGTGAGACAGAGGGCAGCTGGAGTCCCAGGTGTCCTCTTAACTCACTGACTCTTAACTGAGTCCCAGGTGTCCTCTTAACTGACAGACTCATTGGCTCTGAACTCCAGTGCTGGGGCAGCAGCTTGAATGGTGCCAGGGATATATGGGGAGGAACTGTGTTGTCTGATTTAGGACAAGGGCTGGAGGGGCAGCTTTCTCCCAGACAGAAGTGCTGGCAGAATCACTGTTTCTTTTTTGAGCTCTCCCCTCTACCTTTGGGCAGATGCAGCCAGCTGCCATATTTGAGTCTCCACGAACCCAGCTAACAGCATTAGTTTGCCTGGCTCTGGTGATTCCCTGAGGCCCTGCCCCACCCAACTTTCAGGCACACCCAAGCTGCTTCTAGTGACTTTTTCATACAAATGGCCTGCCTTCACTCATGCTGCAGACTTTTCTAAAATCTCTCATAGGTTCACAAAATGCAAACAAGCAGCATCTGGCTTCAGCATGTCCTGTACCTTTTGCTGAACAGTCCGCAGCCTGGCATTAGTGACAGCTGGCCTGGGTTTGCAACTTGGCCTCTTGAAGCACCTCTAACCCTAGTGCGGGTGGCAGCCATCTGCAAATTGCTTTGTGGCGAGGTGGCCCCAGGAAGGGCACAGACCTTTGTTGAACTTGGCTTGTTGCGGGGCCCCTCCCAGGAGGCTTGGGGCTGGCAAGCCTGGTGGCCAGCTTCAGACTGAGCCAGAGCATCACCTGGCTGCCTGCAAGGATGACACACCCAAAGGGCACACTGGTCTGGCACCAGAGCCCTGTGAAAAGAAACCCTGCTCCATAGGGTCAGCCCCTGCACAACAGCTCCTCCACTGCAGTCATGGCCAGTCCTCATAACCAATTAGCCTGAGAGTCAGTCCCTCCTACTGATATGCAAATAGCAACCAAGGCTCAATTACAACAGGAGGTCACACTTAACCCATACAATGGACACATCTGAAGCACCCGGCTAACATGACCAGGGACAATGTGCCACTGGGCCTCCCAGGACACCTACTACATAAGGCCACACTACTAGACCAGAAGACATAGCAGCCCTACCTAATACATAGAAACCAACACAGGAAGGCAGCCAAAATGGGGAGACAAAGAAACATGTCTCAAATGAAAGAACAGAACAAAGCTCCAGAAAAAGAACTAAACAAAATGGAGACAAACACAGAGTTCCAAACACTGGTTATAAGGATGCTCAGTGATCTCAGGGAGAACTTCAACAAAGAGATAGGAAACATGAAACATATAAATTGGATGTAGGAAACATAAAAAAGAACCAGTCAGAAATAAAGAATACAATAACTGAAATGAAGAATACATTAGAGGGAATCAACAGTAGATTAAATAAAGCAGAAGATCGAATCAGTGATTTAGAAACTAGGGTAGCAGAACCACCCAATCAGAACAGCAAACAGGAAAAAGAATCCAAAAAAATGAGGCTAGTTTAAGGGGCCTCTGGGACAACATCAAGGGTACCAACATGTGCATCACAGGGGTACCAGAAGGAGAAGAGAGAGAGCAAAGAATTAAAAACCTACTTGAACAAGAAATAATGACAGAACTTCCCGAACCTGGTGAAGGAAATAGACATACAAGCCCAGGAAGCACAGATTCCCAAACATGGTGAACCTAAAGAGGCCCACTCTAAGACACATCATAATTAGAATGCCACAGGTTAAAGACAAAGAAGGAATCTTAAAAGCAGAAAGAGAAAAGCAGTTAGTTACCTACAAGGGAGCTCCCATAAGACTGTCAGCTGATTTCTCAACAGAAACTTTGCAGGCCAGAAGGGATTGGCATTGAATATTCAAAGTGATGAAAAGCAAGGACCTACAACCAAGATTACTTTACCCAGCAAAGCTATAATTTAGAATCAAAGGACAAATAAAGAGCTTCCCAGACAAGTAAAAGCTAAAGGAGTTTCTTCACCACCAAACTCATATTACAAAGAATGTTAGGACTTCTTTAAGACAACAAAAACAGCAAAAGATAAAAAATAAAATGGCAATAACTACATATTTATGAATAATATCTTTAAAAATGTACAAGGATAAATGCTCCAATCAAAAGATAGAGTGCTGAATGGATAAGGAAACAAGACCCTTACATATGCTGCCTTCAAGAGACTCATTTCAGATTGAAAGACACACAGACAGAAAGTAAAGGGAAGATATTTCATGAAAATGGAAATACCAAAAAAATCTGGAGTAGCAATACTTATACCACACAAAACAGACATTGAAATAAAGGCTATGACAGATAAAGAAGGACTCAGTAATCCCATTTCTGGTTATTTGTCAGAAGAAACTCAAAACACAACTTTGAGGGCACGTGTGCATCTATATGTTCATTGCAGATTGTTTACAGTGGCCAAGATGTGGAGGCAGCCTGCGTGTCTATAGATGGAAGAATGAACAAACAGTAGGAGGTACATATACAAGGATGATGAAAAAAAATACGGTGAATGTTTAAATAAAAAAATTATTATAGTAAAAGACACATTGTCTTTAATTAATTCCTCTCAGAATGCTCCCCCTCGCTTTGAACATACTCATCCCATCATTCTTGCCACATTCTGAAGCAGTTCTGGAAGTCCTCTTTCGTGAGTGTCTTTAGTTGCACTGTTGTGGCTGCCTCACTGTTCTGAATTGATTCAAAATGTTTTCCTTTCCTGATCGTTTTGACTTTGGGGAAGAGCCAGAAGTCGCATGGTGAATAAGGTGGATGAGGACACACTCTAATGTTTATATTTGACAGAAATTGCTGTGCCAGAAGTGATGTGTGACACAGAATGTTGTCATGATGGAGGATGAAGTAAAGACACTTATTAAAGAGGACTTCCAGAATTGCTTCAGAAAGTGGCAAGAATTATGAGATAAGTGTGTTTGAAGCGAGGGGGAGTATTTTGAGGGGAATTAATAGGGATGTGTCTTACTGTAATATAATTTTTTAAAAATTTAAACATTCGCTATATTTTCTGATCACACCTCATAAGCATTGGAATATTGCTTGGCCATGGAAGGGAATAGATTTTACCATCTGTGGGGGCATGGACGGACCTGGAGGGAATTGTGCTGAGTGGAGTGTGTCAGACAGAGACAGATGCACTGTGATTTCACTTATATGTGGAATCTAAAGAACAAAATAAACAAAGAGAAAGAAACTCATAGATACAGAGAACCTTTTAATGGTTGCCAGATGGGAGGGGGTTGATGGGGTAGATGATAAAGGTGAAGGGATTAAGAAGTACAAATTGGTAGTTACAAAATAGTCATGTAAAGTAAAACATAGGGAATATAGTCAGTAATATGGTAATAACTATGTATAGTGCCCGGTGGGTACTAGACTAGTCAGGGGTACCACTTCTTATATAAATGTCTCACCTCTATGCTGTACACCTGAAATTAACATAAAGTAATATTGAATGTCAAAAAAAAATCAATGCAAGTAAATTTTTATCAATTCATTAGCTGACTAATGTGCAGAAATTTCTAATAAAAAGATAAATTGGAATACTAAATATCCCATTGTTATAATACTCATAGAGAAGCATTTTAAAGGAGATGCTTCATATCCTAAATAAAATTTAGATGTAAATCTCAAAAAAAAAGTAGTGGTAAAACATCAGACTACTTTTCACCTCGTTACTAAGCAATATATCTAGACATAACTTACGTTAACTTGTTTTGTTTCCTCAGAAAATTTTCAGAGACTAGATTTTTCCACCCCAGTTCTTTATGAACAGGAAAAATCCTTCCATATGTCAAAATTCAGGATTTGGGGGCTACTTTGGCACTTACCAAATTAAAAGACAGATTGTCTGGGTTCTCATTAGCAGGGTGCCTTTTAGTGGTTGGCTGATCCTACTGGAGAAGAGAGGGGACATGTATTATAGGATAAAGGGTGACCTTGAAGCCATGTTTCAGCTATATTGTGGTGTGTGTGTGTGTGTGTGTGTGTGTGTGTGTGTGTGTGTGTAAGAGAAGGGCAGAGACTGGGACTGATTCGTTGTCTGTGGAGGTGCAGGCCTTTCTATGTACGTATTGAGCCTGTTTTGGGCTAACGTCCATAGCGCCCTACAACCTGGGATCTGAGCTGAATAGGACAACTGTTAGCGGACTACTCAGGGAGTCTTCCGTGCTCAGCAGAGCTTGTGAATCTATACAGTTTACCTGTCACTTAACTGGAAGGAAGAACTAAGCCCTGGACTGCAATTATTAAGATGTTAACCAAAGGTAACATCTTAATAAATGTTGATCATAATAAATTAGAATGACATTTTAAAAACTGGTTTACTTTTCACTGTGAAAACCTTTAGGCAGTAATGTTTGAGTCCATGCAGTGCTCAATAACTGGTTGCTGTTATCATTATTAGGGGCAGTTAGTTATTAAGTGAGTGCGCCCCTTATTTCAGGTCCACATTTTTGTTTTAATGACAGTCAGAGGAATCATAGCATTTGTCATATGGATATTAATAGTACACATAATTTAAAAAATACTATGAACGTATAATTAGGCTATTGAAAAGAAAAAACCTGGATGGTGGAGTGTGTGATCAAATTAATTTTTGAGATTTGGTAAAGAGTTGTATGATACTCGCTAAAAGAAATTTTTCTCTGCATAACTTTGGGTGATACAATGTAGTGTTTCAGACAAAAAGCCTGCTGATTACAAAGAACATATTGATAAGAGGCCAGATTGGCTCATTATTTATACATAAGATTTGAAAAAGAGACTTTCCTAGTCAGTAACTGTGGCCTGCATCCCACCTCGTAGAAATCCTGATCATTCTTTGGTATAAACCGCAAATGCTGCCCCATTCATGAATCTTTTCCTGTGCTTTCCCAGTCGGAAATGATCTCTTCACCCTTTACACTCCATAGCACTTTGTACCTCTCGTGTTGTGGAGTATCCTTCGTGCTGAATTATTTATAGTTATTTCTGAATTTGCTTTTTCTCTACTGAATTTTAAACTCCTTAAGGGAAAAGAACTGCCATGTCTTTGCATGCCTGGAAGATATACAAAGTGCCTGGTACATAGGCAACACCGAGAAAGACATCATTTTCAATCTGAGGTTGGTTCCTCCATTAATTTCATTTGTAACTTTGAAGAAAGTACACAGCAGATATCCGTCATGCCCCAGTGACTTGTCCAGAACGCTTCTATGAGAAAGCTGATACTGTCATTAGGGCTTGACCAATAATAGGCCAGGCTTGATTCAGAGGAGGAGTAAGGATCTGGCAACCAGAGTTTCACGGTGGGAAAAGAAAGGATCTAGGGGAAGGAGCTCCTGGCAGTAGGCCGAAGGAGGAAGGCCCGCCACTCTACTACTTGAGGCAGGTCAAACAGGAGGCCCCAGGCACACAGTGAACCGTGTCAGTCTGTCTAGGTGTCTGTAGTGATGATAGTTGACAGGGAACTTCAGCAGCAAGTTATGGGGACCCGACCAAAGGGAGCAGGGTTCAAGGATAGACTGGGTGGGAAAGTAAGGAAGGGCCCCAATCTAGCAGGAACCCAGAGCAAAGCAGGAGCTTAAATCCCAAGGAACAAGAAATGGGCAGGCTCCCTGCCCTGGGCACACACAGGTAGGGCTTGGCACATGTAAAACTACCCTGCTGCTGAGCTGCTCTGCTACCTTGCTGTTGTCAAGGCTCAAGTCTGGCATCCAACCTAGCTTCCAAACCTAGGGGGCTACCCAGCCAAGGAACCCAGCAGATTGCAGTAGTTGAGCGATGGCGAAAATGCAGTCTTGGAGCAGGTCTTTCACAGCCTGTGGTTGGTGGCATTGGATGAGGGCAACACATCTGGAAAATGTTTAGGGACCATCAGCATATGTAGATAAACCCTGCAGACTAACCTGTCACGGCTGACTTGTGTGCTGAAGCCCAAGTCCCCGCCGCGCCGAGCTCTGCGGCAGATTTGCAGTGTCCTGTGTCTGACTGATGTGGCATGCTTTTCAATAATAATCAGCCCCAAACTGGGATTGAAACCTAGCCTTTGACTGACATGGACGGCATCTGAAAAGGTCGTCTGGTGCAGTGTTTAGCTTTCTGGCAGACAAATCTAACCTGTGGTAGGAATTTTTCTTATTTCTTTGGTGGATCACAGATCTGCAGAGGGATGAGGGGGAATAGAAGTGAAAGCTCATAAAAAGACAAAACAAACCATAACTCATATCAGGCTTTAACATGACATCTTGTTTTGAAGTTTTTAAAAAAATTTTCTCTTTAAAAACATAACGTTTGTTAGATTGCTTTTTCATTATTACATGTAAATACAGAGATTTATAAAGAATAAAAATAAATGGACCATGATTTCCTCATTTCGTTAACATGTTTTGACTGTGCTAATAAATGCACTGTAAGGTTAGAAATTTCAGACAGTGCAGAATGGTAAGATATGGTAAGTGAAAGTTTCTTGTGATTCTCTGGGAAGTTTTATGCAGAGATGTACATATGTACGTATTTATGGGTTGTAGGCTATCATTTTTTTAAGAAAAAGGGAATATATACTATACATATGGTAATCCTTTGCTTTTTAGAAACCTCATCAAACCCAGAAAGCTCTTTATCAGCATGTACGCATTTACTTGATTCTCCTGAGGAGACGCATAGTATTGTATAGTATGGATTTACCATAATTTAACCAGTTCTCTAATGATAGACATTTTGTTTTCAGTGTTTTTTTCTGTTCCAAACAGTGCCGTAGTAACTATTAACATGCCAATTCTCAAAACCACTATTTCTGAAGGTCAGGACATGTATAATCCAGGGGTCAGCAAATTTTTTCAGGAAAGAGCCAGATAATAAATATTTTCAGCTTGGCAGCAGGCCATACAGTCTCTGTTGCAGCTGTTTACCTCTGACCTCTGCAGTTGGAGGGCAAAGGCAGCTATAGTTGGATAAAGAGACTGTGGTGTGTACAGTGGAATATTATTCGGCCATAAAAGGGAATGAAGTACTGACATGTGCTATAATGTGGATGAACCTCAAAAGCAGTGTGCTAAGTGAAAGAAGGCAGGCACAAAAGGTCACATATTGTGTGATCTCATTTCTGTGAAATGCCTAGAAGGCAAATCCATAGAGACAGAACTCAGATTGATGGTTGTCAGAGGCTGGGGAGAGGGAGCATTGGGAAGCAACTGCTTAATGGGTGCCTGGTTTTCTTTTGGGGTGATCCAAAATGCTTGGAACTAGATAGAGGTGGTGGTTGCTGAATATTGTGAGTGTACTCAGTGCCACTGAATTTTTCACTTCAAAATCGTGAATTTTGTGTGATGTGAATTTCACCTCAATAAAAGAAAAAGCAATTCACACTCCAGGGGGAAGAACGTAGCCATAGTTAGTATGTAAGTGAATGAGCATAGCACTATTCCAATACATTGTATTGTAAACTTTATTTACCATAAGAGAAGGCAGGCCAGATTTGCCGCTGTCTCGTCTAATCTGAAAAATAATTTTGATAGTAATGTGAAAGTTGGATTACATAGGAGTTTGGTAGGTGTAAGGATTAGATAGATGTAAAGACTTGAGGCAGGGAAGTTAGTTAGGAAGCTATTGCAATAGTCCAATAGCATTTCTTCACTTTGGGGGAGCTCATAGACCTCTCTGAGAAGCTGGTGAAACTATGGGCCCTTCACCCCCCAAAAATTTATTTTTGAGCAAACACATACATTTTGCCTATAAAAATGCCTGTTCACAATCCCATGTTGAGAGACCCTGTTCTGGGTGGAGAAGATGAGAGTTCAGACTCCCCAGAGAATGGCAGTAAGGAAGTAGGAAGTCCAGGGTTCTGAGAAGTTTCAAGTTCTGTAGAAAAGTCAGTGGGATGAAGACTGAAAACAAGCCATTAGAAATCACGGTCAGTTCATTGATTGACCTCAGCGGGAACAGCGTCCCTAGAATAATGGTACCCCAAGCCCAGTTGTAATGCAGTGAGAGTGAGTAAGGGTACACATGGTGGAGGCAGAATTGTAGACTAACTTCTCAGGAGGGTTGGTGTTACAGGAAAGGAGGAAGCTTTAAAAGCATGAGCTTCACGGCCTTGTTTTGAATAGGATTTGAGCATGTTTGCAGGCTGAGCAAGGAACCACCTTCATCTTGAAGATGCAAGAGAGAGCTGTAGGTGGAGCAAAGTCCAAAGAAGAGGGGACGTATTGGGATCCAGCAGACAGGGGCAGATCCTCCTTCGAGGAGGACAGAGGACATACAGACAGAACTGATGGGGGCCTACAGGTGAGTTTAGAGGTGGAGAGGAGAGAACTGGCAGTGTTTTTCCCTCAAGGACCTCTTTTTCTCCGTGAAGTAATTGATGAGAGCACCTGCTGAGAATGAGAAAGGAGGTGGGTGGGGACTCAAGGGCTTAAGAGAATGGAGAGGTTTGGGGCAGCAATTTCTCAGCATCCCTAGCAGCTGATGTTCAGGTACAGTGGATGAGTTCCTCGGATTCAGTCAGTCAGTAAACGTTTACTGAATATGTTCTGTGTGCCATGGGGTTACCCATCTAAGAATACTTGATGAGATCATGCTTTCCTAATTTTCAACAAGCATGTTGTGAGAGAAAGTATGGGAAGTGTTACTACAGATTCTTCATCCGTACAGCCCAACACTCTTATTCCAGAAGGGTAATTACGGCAGTGGGTCCAGCAAGTTGATTCACTATAGTTTAATTCCACTGCACAGTGCTATGAGAGGTTGGTCAGTTGACAGCAAGGCAACCTTGACACAATAGTTGAAAAGTTAACCTGTACTAAAATAAAAGACAATTCCTAATTCACACACAGATCATTCCTAATGCCTGCAGAGTTTTTGTGAATCCTCTGAGATTGAATATCTAGACTGGACATGTGTCTCTCCCTCCTCTCTATTTTATTTGTTTTAGCAAAATGAGATTCTGTAAGAGCAAGATGGAGGACTGTGAGCTCAGAAACCACAGTCCTCAGTGGCCGTGTAAGTGGCCTTTGAGGTTTGGGGTACGTCCTGAGGCCATTGTCTGTTTATGACCAGTGACCAACTCTGATAACAAAGGTTTTCAGTACTCAATGGGAGCAGGCTTCAGCATTCTTGGATAGAGCATTCTTTTTTTGTTTTTTAATTGAAGTATAATTGGCATAAAAGATCCTGTTAGTTTAAGGCAGGGGTGTCCAAACTGCGGCCCTCGGGCCAACTGCAATCCCCAATCCATTGTTAATTGGCCCGCAGCAAATTCCAAAAATGTATTTAGTTTACTTAAATAAACCAGGTGAGGCAATATGTACTTCACCTCGAGTAAGTGACCTGGCTATTTGTGTATTTTACCGCATGTGGCCCTTGGTGAAAAACATTGAAAAAAGTTTGGACACCCCTGGTTTAAGGGTTTCATCATAGCAATTTGGTATTTATTTGCATTATGAAGTGATCACCAGATACTGAATATCTACCCACTATGTGTTGATCTTTTTGCTGCTGAAATTCAGCTTCCTCCTTCCACATTTCTCCTATGAATGAGCCCAGCTAATGGCACATATTTTCTGGAACCTATAATGTATCCCCCGCCCCTTCTTTACAAAGATGGTTGATTAATAACAGGCTTTTGTAAAGTAAGTTAAAGGCTGTTAATATTCAAGCCAATTCTCAGTTAAAACATTTTCCCATTTTTCAGAAAACTGGGAAGAGCATGGTAAACAGGCAAGCTCTGAGGAGAAAATAGTCCACTGTATTTTATGTCTTGAATAAATCTTTTTGAATTTGTCTTTTCAGGTTTGGCTCTAGAACCATCTCCTAATGGTGATTTACCCTATACTTTCTTTTAGTGCCTCATTTTTCTTTAGAATAATGTTTGTAGTATTGACTCAATTCTTCGAACTCTCTGGAAAAGTTTTCGCTACTTCATGGGGGAAAAAAAGAGTATCTCCATTAAGATGGCTGTTTTGGATTCTGTGGCCATACGTTTTAATAAATCTTGATTTAGTGTAAAAAATGAGAAGAACTACGATAGCTGTCACGGAAGATAAAAAGAAGTATACGATTCAAAAAACCTTAATATAAGTATATTTCCTTCAAAAAACCTTAATGTAGAAAGGGATTTGAGGTTACAGTCAGGGCTACTACCTGAAAAGTAATTTTTAATCAGCAATGTGCCAAACACCTGCTATTAGCCCAGCAGAGTAGTTGACAATGTGTGTATTAGGAGAGAATTATCAAATACGGTCTGAGTCTTCAAAAAGCTTGCATTTCAGTCAGGGAGGGAAGATGAATACACATAAAACAATCAGTGAATAAATAATACAGGACTGTATGATTAAGCACTATGTTGCATGGGTATGTTAATTTAAAAAACAAGTACACTGTGGCCGGGGAGTTAAGATAGTATTGAGGGTAAGAAGGAAGATCTTATTTGGAGTGAAAGGGAGTCTAGATGTACACGTTATCTCAACCGGTGGTTCTCAGCTTTTGCTGTATATTGGAATCACCTGGGGAGTTTTTAAAATTCCAATGTCCAGGCTGCACCCAGTGCCAATGAAAGGGAGATGCTGTCACCAATCCAGAAGCTCTCTGAATCCCATTGTTGAGGGGTTTTTATGGAGTTCCATCACGAAGGCACGATTGATTAAATGATTGACCATTGGTGTCTGAGCTCAATTTCCAGCCCCTTTTCTCTGACGGATGGGACTGACAGTTCCAATCCTCTAATCACATGGTTCCTTCTTTCAACCAGCCCCCTATCCAGGGGCCCACCTGGAGTCACCTCCTTAGCATAAACTCTGGTATGGATAACAAAAGGCACTCCTATCACTAAGGATATGCAAAGGTTGTAGGAACTCTGTTAGAAACCATGGACATAGACCAAATGTATTTTTATTATTATTTTTATTATTATTATCATTATTATTATTATTATACTACCACTAATTCAATCAGAATTTGTGGGAGTAGGAACCCGGGTCTGTATTTTTAAAGCTCCCCTAGAAGATTCCGTGTGTGCATCCAAGTTTGAAAAACATTGTTCTCATGCAATCATTTTATTTTATTATTATTATTTTTAAAGATTTTATTGGGGAAGGGGAACAGGACTTTATTGGGGAACAGTTTGTACTTCCAGGCCTTTTTTCCAAGTCAAGTTGTTGTCCTTTCAATCTTAGTTGTGGAGGATGCCGTTCAGCTTCAAGTTGTTGTCCTTTCAGTGTTAGTTGTGGAGGGCGCAGCTCAGCTCCAGGTCCAGTTGCCCGTTGCTAGCTGCAGGGGGCACAGCCCACCACCCCTTGCAGGAGTCTAACCGGCAACCTTGTGGTTGAGAGGAGTGCTCCAACCAACTGAGCCATCCGGGAGCTCAGCGGCAGCTCAGCTCAAGGTGCCATGTTCAATCTTAGTTGCAGGGGGCAGAGCCCACCATCCCTTGCGGGACTGGAGGAGTTGAACCGGCAACCTTGTGGTTGAGAGCCCACTGGCCCATGTGGGAATCGAACCGGCAGCCTTCGGAGTTAGGAGCATGGAGCTCTAACCGCCTGAGCCACCGGGCTGGCCCCTCATGCAATCATTTTAAATGCTTAGTATTAAAGGAAAAAAGCCCAAGCCCTACTTCCATTCCAGGTACGTCAGAATCTCTGACTGTGAGGCCCGGGGATGGTATCACGTCCATGCGATGTGCACCTGTTTGGGGAAGCACGTTTAAGGTAATGGTGGAACCTTCACAGAGACACTTGGGGATTGGGAGCTAGAGCTCAAGGGAAATGTCGTCCTGATGTTGTTCACTTGAGGGGTTATTGTCAAGTTGTAATAAATCTAGGAGAGTTGTTACCATTACAAACAAGAGGAACCCAGGACAAAGACTTGGGGAAACCCCAAAGGAAAAAGAGGCCAGCATAGAAGTTAGAGGTGGAAAACAGCAGAAACAAATTAGGATGTTTTCATGGGATTCCTAGAGGAGAGTTTTCAAAGGTGAGGTGGACAACCTGTTTGAAAAGCCATGGAGAGGTTGTGTAAGGTGATCAGGAAGAAAACCATTGCTTTTGTTAACAGTTGTATGTCGAGGTGATTGATGGGGGACTATTTTCACTGAAGTGTATTCGGGGGTGGAAGCCAGGTTCTAGGACCTTTTCTGAAGAGGCCACAGATGCCACAGGAACAGACCCTGGTGCCAGGAACCTGTTAGTGAAAGGAACGTGCAAACCAGGACAGGAGAGAACTTGTGAGAGCGTCAAGGTCAAGGGAAGGATCTTAGGGTTTTGTTTTATAATAAGGTTAAGACACAAAGGGACGAACCCAGACCAAAGTGAGTGTACAAAGGCAGGAGGAGAAAGGAAAAGAAGACTGAAGCTGGAGAAACAGAGGCTGTCCGCCAGCCTTGCCACAAGTCTGGACGGAGGCCTCTTGTCCTTCCTCGCTCTGTGAGAAGGGGTGGAATGCAGAATTCAGGCATCAGGTATCAAATCAAAACAAGCATCAAAAGCTGTGTTTTGTGACTGGAGAAGATCTAAAAAGACATGAACAGGTTTTTGCGTAACTGATTCTCACGGTTGACCTGTGTGGCCCCGTGACACCCTGGGCATCAGCTTTAGTTCCAGTTGAGCACGTTGAAAGTACAAATTGTGTGTTTGCTCTGCAAACTCAGATTCAGGCAAGTACCCGAGCCCAAACTGTGGTTCCCATACCAGAGCCTGTCCTTGAACTGGAGCCTGTCCTTGAACTGTTCGGTAGCAGTGCATAATTAGCAAGTACAAAAATCGAGAGTAAGAATTCAGACTTAGTATAGCCTTTTGGCATTGCTGTAACATCCAAATGTACTATTAGTGGGCTTGAATTTTGTGGATTATTTAAAATTTCATTTTCCTAGTAATTCATTTTTATTGTACTTTGCAAAAGCATTGGCCTGTGACAAACTGGAAATTAAAAAAAAACACCCTACACCCCAGGGAGTCTGAGCAGGAGTGTCCCAGCCCCTCCCCTCCATTCTGACTGATGCTCTTATGCCCCTCTTATGGAAGCTCTGTAGCTATCACTTATTTCAGGACTCTGTGCTGGATTTTCACCACTTCTTGGATGTTGGCATTTGCTTTCATGGATGGGTGGGTGGGTGGATGGATGGATGGATGGATGGATGGATAGGTGGATGGGTAGAACGAAGAAAGGGAGGGAGGGAGAAAGGGAGGAAAGGATCCCCTGGCTGAGGTAAATAAGAACATAAAAGAAAACAATACAGAGATAAAGGCTACCCTTCAAAACCCTCAACTCAGGCTTGTGGAATTACCCTTTGATGTTCAGGACACCTCTTCCTGGGTACTCGGATACGAGTAACTTCCAGATCTCTGGAAGCAGGTCTCCCTTACGACAGTCTTGGCTGTCCTCCTACATCACAGCCCCTCGTCCCATCACCTTCGGCCTGTCAGTCCACACCTCATCTTTGGAAGAGCTGCTACACTGATTTATGTGTAGTAACAGTATGGGTTCGCCCTGCCATTCTGTGTCTCAAGAGAAAAGATCCACTTAGCCCTAATCAGCTTGCCTGTGAGCAAAGAACTTCTCATTGTCTCAGGTTGAGTGACATTTGTTCCCCATTGTCCCTTGCCCTGGCCTGCCTTTCTAATCTTACACCGCTGGCGTTGAGCTCCCATTACTTCTTATACTGTCTATGGCACAGTTGCCTCACTGATCTGTTTTCCTCTGGTATAGACTGTAAGCTTCCCGAGGGCAGGGGTTGTGTCTGCTCTAGGCTCTCTGGTATTCCCCAGTACTCAGCCCAGTGTGTGACACTTGGTTGGCGTCCAGCACCTTTTTACTGTTTGGCATGCTTTGTCCTGTCGCCATTTTTCCCCCTAAAGCAAACATCTAATCATGTCCTGAAACTCCTCAGTATCTTTCCCTTTGATGATGCCCCTTCTGTACTTCCTCTGCACTCCTTCGTCTATATGGCTCAGCAATTTTCAGCCTATTTTTATCATCTTCTATCAGAACTCCAAAGATAAATCATGTTTATATGTGAAGAACACTCTATGAACAAACATATTTTGACAAAAGCTCTCATAATGCTGCAGGAAATTGGAGTTGTGAGCTAACACCTTTTAGCAGGTTATCAGTTATGCTCCATGGCACAGGAGAGACTGGATGCTAGGTAGTGCGAGTAAATGTGCCATTTTAGGGGTAACCACCACTCTGCTTTATGTAAAATAATTTGTAAATTTCGGTGCTGTGATTAGTTACAAACCACTTTTATTTTAAGTGTTTTATTTTGAACTAATTTTAGAGAAAATTTGCAAAAATTAAATAGAGTTCCCGGGGCAGCCGATGGCTCAGTTGGTTAGAGAGCCAGCTCTGAACAACAGGGTTACCCGTTCGATTCCCACATGGGCCAGTGAGCTGTGCCCTCCACAACTAGATTGAAGACAATGAGCAACCTTGAGCTCTCAACAACAAGGTTGCTGGTTCAATTCTCACATGGGATGGTGGGCGGCACCCCCTGCAACTAAATATTGAAAACGGTGACTGGACTTGGAGCTGAGCTGCGCCCTCCACAACTAGATTGAAGGACAATGAGTTGGAGCTGATGGGCCCTGGAAAAACACACTGTTCCCCGATAAAAAACAAAACACAAACAAAGCAAAACAAAAAAAACTTAAAGAAAAGAAAATAGAGTTCCCTTGTATCTACTTTCCCTAATGTGAACATTTTACTGTATATTCCTTGGACGGTGTATTTGTGTGGTTTTTAACCCTCTCCCAATTCAAGTTGACTGAACGATTAGTCATTACTATTAGGACTTATTTAATGTTATCTTGGATAATGACAAAGACATTTAACTTTTAGACTCTTGGGTTACATCGTCTTGTATTCTTTTATGGATAATCTATACCACTCAACACAGTGGCCTTCGACATTTTTAGATAATGCATCTCATTAGTAAAAATTATGAACCACCTTCTAGAATATTATTTTATAATTACATTTATAAAATTATATGTACTACTCTTCCTTATATTATGTGTCTCCTAAAATTAGAAATTAGAAATGTTGAAGATTTAAAAATAAATACAGCATATTCATTGAAGTTTTCGGGTTTTTTCTTCTACATTCCAATGAATCATCTTGCATACCCCAGTTTGTAGATTATTGGCTTAAACGACCATCTTGGTTTAAATTTCTCCCTCTTTTTCCCAACAGAAATGGAACCTAGTAAGGAAATGATGCTGTTATGTATATTGTTTTAACATTGATTATCCTGGAGTAAGTAACACAGGAATTTTCCAGTGTGCAATTTGGAAACAGCTGAAGTGGTTCTGGGAATCTCACAAACTGAGGTTACTCGAAAACTTTGTGATGAATAAGGTAAAATGATTGCTCTTAAAACAAAGCAACGGATTAAGCTTTTCTTACAGTTAAGGGAACATCCGTCTTATAACCAGGGATTTTCGTGTCTTTATACTGGATCAAATGCTTTTTTCAGATCTAGACACAGTCTAAAAAATAAGACAGTTTGGAAGGTGCTTGGGAAAGTTCTAAGTAGCTCCCAAGTGGGGAGGCCTTTGTTCTGAAGGAAGAGGCCCGCCTTCAGGGGTTAATCAGAGGGACACTGGCAACATCATTCACTGCTGCTATAGGTCAGAGAGAAAAGTTCACATCTGGGCGTTACTGACCACCAGGCCCTTTCTCGAGGTCCTTTCAGAAGTGATATATTGTTAAGTATCCCAAGAGCACAAACCTCTAGTGTAGATTTACTGGGGGAAAATGCTCCCTGTCCGTATGATAAAGTTATATATTTATTTTCTTTGAAACTCAGGTAGGTAACAATTCAGGACTCATGGTATTAATAGATACTTGAGCAAACATGCTAGCAAGTAATAACATGCTAGTGTTTAAATTTGCACATAACAGTGTCTGGTGTAAAGTTTGTTGGTCGCTTGGTGAGTGAATGTGTTTAGGTTTTTACCAGGTAGATTGGTATAGTATTGCAATACCAAGTTGGGAAGCATGTAACAATTATACAGTTTCTGCTTTCCTCCCATTTGTTAAACTGTACACATAAGTCTTTTTTCCTCTTTGCATGTTATATTTCATGATAAAAATGTTTTTAAACATTTTAGGGGAAAGAAATGGAATGAAGTAAATACCATACATGGACTTTGTTTTCTTTAGAGGTTTCTGGGTAATATGCTTAAATTTCCTTTGTCAAGCTGAAGCATAAACATTAAAGTGTTTGCTTGTCAACACATGGAATTCGGTAATTAATTTATATTTAGAGAACCCTTTCCAGTTTTGAACATTTTAGGGAACGAGGTTTCCAAATGTATCTTGCTAACAGCCAAGAACAGCTGCATTTGTGCAGTTTTTCAGATGGCTTCTCTGTGACATCTGTGAAAATAGACAACTTCAGTAACTAAGCATGCCATGATTGCATGGTATGTTACGGCATTTTATGATGTATGGGGGCCAGTCTCCACTGTAACTGAACAGTGTGCTGATTTGTACAAAAATACTTATTTTACTTTATATCTGAATTTTAACTTGACAATTACTAGATAAATGGGAAGGATGGAAACTTCAATTTAGCAAAAAGTGTAAAATCCATTACTTAATTTTTGTCTGTACATGCTTAAATTAGGGAATAAAAAGATGATTCCTTATCAGCAGATTTAACTTGGGATGCGAGTTAACAAATCAGTCATAAACGAGGATGGCTTACTGGCAGAGTTGTTATAACCACTATGAGTCAGAAATAAAAGAGAAGCTCAGCATCTTGCCTTTCATGCAAACGTGGAACAGAATTGACGGTATTGGGGTGAGATGGGAGCAGGGGGAGCAACACCTGCACACCAACCACTTTGGTCTGTTCTCTAGCCAAAGTGTTTTTTGGATTTCTTTCACTCGAGTTTCATTTCTCCTCCTCCCCCAAAGCCCAATCCTTTCCTATTTACAATTCATAGGAAAAGATCAATCTTTTAAAAATTAGCTAGTTAATTAGAGGTGGCCACGGGACAGTTTCTAACTTTACAGATAGATGGTCAGATGATTAAATGTGGCAAAGGAGATTTCTCTCACTCTTGTACCGACTCTCTTAGTTTTTACTAATAAAAAGCATTCACAAGGGAGAAACCACAGACCTGATCTTCCTCCCACCCCAATGCTTCCAATTAGGGATCTATTATCTCATTCCAGATAATTGGAAAAGGATATTCAAAATACTACTTCGTGTAAATATGGTTTTTGCCTGCATTCTATTACTAGGAGTTCTGAACACATCTGGAGTGAGGGCCGCCCCAGGGACATTGCAGCACGCTGTTTGGGTTGGCACAGTGACATTATAGTATATGCCAATTTGTAATGGCTTTTGGAAACAGACAGTTTTAAACTCTCCCTGAACTATTCCCCCGAGAAATTATTCAATTAAGTACAACTAAAATTAATGTTTAGCATTTTTTTGTTTAAATAAAATAGGCAGCTAAAAGGAAAATCTGTGGTCCATGCTCATGCTCTTATTTTAGTCTAAAGTCAAGCTCCTAAGAAACAATTGTGTGTCCTGGAATCACGGCATTTTCTAGAAGAGACACGGTTGCCAGATCCTCCTTTCCTCATTCATACTGTACACATGTCTCTGTTGCTGCCTCGGCAGTTGTAGGCACCAAGGTTGTCCAGTTGCTACCCCTTCCAGCACCATCCCGACAACTATAGCGAAGAGAAAACTGGAAGGACTCCTCTCGCTGTCTTCTAAGTCACCAGTCACTTCTCAAACTTCAATGCACATAAGTATCATGGAGGGGATCTTGTTAAAACGCAGGTTTTGATTCATTAATTCTGAAGTGAGCCCTGAGATTCTGCATGTCTAACCAGCCCCCTGGGGGTACCCCTGCTGCTGGCCAGGGGACCACACTGGAGTAGTGAGGTGCTAAGCAGTAGTGGGGGTGTTTGGGGGGCAGGTACCTGGACTTATTCCAATTTGTGGCTTGGCCCTGAGTACATTCGGGTAGCTATGACTCTTAGTTATTTTTTTTTCCTTGTATATCCTTATTTATTTCTCAGAATTCCCAATTCTCATGGAACTTCATAGGGCACCACCCCGGCCAGGCTGTTATGCAAAATAGACACATTCTAATTCATTAATTGCAGGAGATAAAAGCTTCAGTTCTTTTGTCATATGTCTTCCTGCAATGCAGATGCATTACCTATCTCCTTTTCTCTGATACATCCTTTTGTAGTCTTCTTATAAAGAAGGGGAAAAAAAGTTAACCTGATGTTCTTTAGTCCCTGTTCTTAAATGTGTAGGCCAGACCCCTGGTGAGTGAAAGGACGTGTGAGTCAGTGTGGCCTTGCGGGTTTTAACCAAGCATCATTACTTTCAAGGTTTGGCCTCTCGGCTCTGAGGTCCAGGACGTGGTCCTGGTCAGCTTTTTCAAGGGTGGTCTACTCGGGACACTATTATAATCCATACAGGGTGAAATCTCTTGAAATACTGATTCACAACTCACAGTGGTTCTTTATCTGGATATGAGAGGATGTCCTACAGGAATGACTGCAGTATTTATGACTGGCTCTCCCCGTCCTTGTATCAAAGACTAATTTATTTTATTTTATTTTTTTATTTTTTTTAATTAAATTTATTGGGGTGACAATTGTTAGTAAATTTACATAGATTTCAGGTGTACAATTCTGTATTAGTTCGTCTATAAATCCCATTGTGTGTTCACCACCCAGAGTCAGTTCTCCTTCCATCACCATATATTTGATCCCCTTTACCCTCATCGCCCACCCCCCACCCCTTTACCCTCTGGTAACCACTAAATTATTGTCTGTGAAAGACTAATTTATTGTCAGAGAACTACTAGATAAAGATTGAGACATCTTTGTAGAGGCCACCACTTACACCCATCTGCCATTCCTGCCATAAATGAGTCCAGAGTGCTCGTTCCTCAGATCAGTATGGTGTCCATTAGAAAATTTTTTAAGCCTTCAAACTCTCCCTCTTTCAGTCCATCCTTTGTTTTTTCTAGCTCAATAATTTTATTTGTAAAATACAGTTCTGATCATGTCCCTTGCTTGCTAAAACCCTTCAGTGGTTCTTCATTGCCTACGCAGTGTTTCCAAGATATTCGTGATTTTTTTTGTCATATTCACCTGCAGTGCTATTCATTTAAAGTTCTTCTTTGGACTTAATTTTTAAAAATTAAATACTAATTTTTATCAAAAGAAAACATTTCCATAATTTGAAAAATCAGAGAGATTTAGGCTTAGGAGAAGCAGGCATTCTCCCCATTGGACCCTCCCCACCTCAAAGTCCTTCCCCTGAGAAATAGTGCTTCTAATTCTTTCAGTGGTTTATATGTCCATATTTATAGTACAATATTTATATTTCAAAATAATGTGCTGCTATTTTTTAATGTTTTCAATTTTAGACTCTGTTGACTTCCTCCTAAGGAAGATGTTAATTTAACCTACAGCAATCCTGTACATACACAGTTCCCCTGTCCCCCCATTGCTCACACGTTTTAGTTAAATCAGTGTTTACGGAATTATGACTATGTAAATGTTATTCATGGCTGAGCCACAGTTTGTACTAGAATTAGATGTTTTTTTCATTATACCCTTTTCCCTTTAAAGTCAGTAATTGCCTGTTTCTTATTTTTTAATTTGCTTAGTTATTTTTATTGATACTTTTTCATCCCTCCCTCCTTTTACTCCCCCCCCCAAAAAAAACCCCTCTGATAGAATTGTGAAATTCCTTTCAATATAGATAAACACTCTTGGTAGCTGTCCTTGCCCATTCCAGCTGCTATAACAGAATAGCGCAGACTGGAAGGCTTATAAACAACAGACATTTATTTCTCAGTTTTGGAGTCTGGAAATCTGAACCAGGTGCCAGGTGGTCAGGTGAGGGCCCTCCTCCAGTCCGCAGATTTTTCCTTGTGTCCTCATGTGGCAGAAGGGGTTAGGGAGCTCTATGGGGTCTCCTTTATAAGGCATTAATCCCATTCATGAGGGCTCCACCCTCATGGCTTAAGCCCCTCCCAAGGGCCCTGCCTCCTAATACTATCACCTTGGGGGTTAGGATTTCAACAGCGGTGGATACCACAATTCAGGCCAGAACAGTGGTCTGTCAGTTTTATTTTGTGATTGGAGTCTTTTATCTCCCTGGTCTAATTTGGACTGACTGTATTCAGGCCACTGCCTTACTGCTCAGGGATGTCCCTCCCTGCACCATTGTACTGGGAATTCAGTGCCCTTTGTCTCTCTTTGATGTGTATCCCGTTTTCTGGATCTCAAGTTTTTCTTTTTCTTCCCTCTCCCCTTTTTGGTGAAATACATTCTCCAGGAACTTCCAAAAAAAGGGTGAATGGGAGGTAAAAAAAACTTTAAGACTTTCCACATCTAAAAATCACTTTGTTTTCCCTCCATGTTTGATTGAAAGAATGACTGCATTCTAGGTTGGAGTTGATTCTCAGAATTTTGAAGGCTCTCTTCCATTAGCTTCCAGCTTTCAGGGTTGTTTTTGAAAGGACTGCCATTCTGATTTCCATTGTATATGAGCTATATTTAATTCCATTTTTCTCTGTAAACTTCTGAAATCCTTCCATCTCTGGTATTCTGAAATTTCACAATGGTATGGGTGTGACTTTTTTTCATTCATTGCTCTGAACACTTCATACTCACTTTTCATCAGGGAACTCATGTCCTTAAATTTGGGGAAACTTTCTTGTATTATTTTATTGTTAATTTCCACATGATTTTTCTCCTTTCTCTCTCGTTATAGCTCCGTATAGTTGTCATTATTGGACCTCAAGAATTAATCCTCCTTTTAATTAAAATTTTTTCTCATTTTTCATTGCTTTGTCTTATTGCTTTATTTCTTAAATGATGTCCTCAACTCTGTCTTCCTTCTGATTCTTTCCTTCCCCCTCCCACTCACTATCTTATCTTTAAAAAAATTGTTTTTTCTTTTCATTCGGAAATAATTTCACAGGAAGTTGTAAAGGTGGTACAGTGGTCTCATATACCGTCACCCTGTTTCTCTCAATGGTTACATTTTATATTATTATAGTATAATATCAAACCAGGGATTTGAAATCGGTATGTGTGTAGTTCTATATCCTTTTATCACGAATATGTAGATTCATGTAACCATTTTCACAATCCAGAATCAGAACTATTATTGCTATCCTAATTTCTAAGAACTCTTTCTTATTCTCTGAAAGTTCCTTTTTACCCTTGTTATAATTTTGTGGATGCATTGTCTTCTCTTACTGCTCTCCCAATGTGCATGTAGGTGTGTCTCCAAAAAACAAACAAAAAAAAGCTTGTTTTGGAACCTTTTTTCAAATGTCTGTTGATTCTAAATGCTCATATTTAAAAGCTAGGCACCAAAAGTTGATTGGAAGGACTTTGTGTTGCTGAAGTTTAACTTGTGGGCCTCACTTTAGAGCAGTGGAGGGGAGACCCAACAGGCCATTATAGGAGTTTCAAACATCCGCGTATTCTATGGTATACATCTTTCCTTTGGGGCTCGTCTGTTTCTGGAAATAACCCTGCAGTCTCCTCCTAGGGGGTGTCTTACCTAGAGTTCTGGATGCTGATTGGAGAAAGACATTCAGGGAGAAGGAGGAGTGAGCTGGGGCTCGTATATTGTAGTTACGAGTTACGAGTACTTTTACTTAGTACTGCTCTTTTTAGTACATCATTCCCAGTTCCTCAGCGGTGCCCAATGCCCCAGACACAGAGCTCCCCAACGGGGATTCAGACCTCATTGGAGAAGGTGTGGAATTTTCCACAGCCCAGTGAATGGCAGAGAAGTTCGCTGGGTTTCCCGGGCCAGATCTAGTGGTCCATAGAAAACACTGCTCTTGGGGTGAAGGTGAACTGAGGCCAACCGACGAGGAACCACAACCACGACTGGTGAGCAGGAAACACCCCCAGGGCTAAAGACAGGCAGAGGCTGGTAGGCGGGCACACCGCGGGAGCCCTGGCCCTGGGAGCTGGTCCCCTGGCAGGACCAGCAGGGTGTCCACGTCTGGAGGGCTGTGGCAAAGTGGTCGCCAAACTAAGTGTTTTTGTGTTCCCTAAAGGGGTTTACTGCCCTGGGCTCACTGCTGGAACCCAGCACCACTCGATGTTTGCATACCCATGGTCACTAGGACAGGCACAGCAGCCGGAAGAAGAAAAAACACTGGCACACCTGGTCATGAAGTGGCCCTTTTCCTCTTGCATTGTCTCTCCAGCGCCCCCGACTGAGCGCTCCCTGCAAAGGAGAGAAGCTTGCAGTTCAGCCCATTAGTCCAGAGTCAGTACTGAAGGGTGAATTTGGGCCTCAGAGGCAATACATTGATAACTGGCAGAGAGGAATAAAATATAATGCAAAGTATCAGTCTGTTGATACATTTTATAAAATTGGGACATTTTTAAGTCAGCTGTTCTTTAATGGGATCCCCTACCACCACCATTTTTAGTTATACTATGCTTCATGTAGTACTTTGCATTTGGATTCTTTTTTCTGTGCTCGGAGAGCTTAAAAATACATGTAAAATAAGACACAGGATTATTTAAGATGTATGTATAATCAGAAAGTCAAAGACACATGGGTGGACTGTGGCTCTAAGAGACCTGCCTGAACTATATCTGCCTCAGAAAAATGTTGGCATAGATTTCTTTCCTTTACACCTTTTCAGAATGGAGAAACACACCTAAAATGTGTCCAGAATAGGAAAACTAGTTGGAAAGGGGTCGGTAACTTGTCTGTAAAGGAGAAATGTTCTCCTGAGTAAAAAATGTTTCTTCTTCAGGTGACTGTTTAAAAAAAAAACCACCACAAGAGTACGTGATTAGTGTCAGCTTTCTGACTGATAAATGTCATGGTACTGAATCTCTCAGAACCTAAGTCTTAAGCAACCATCTGGGCTTTATCGGAGGTCTTCTATAAGAAAGGGAAATATGGAGAAACCAAGGTGATGTTCCTATGGTATGGGAAAAATGCAGACTATGTTTAGTCTGGAGTTAGACATAGATCTGAAATTTGAGACATAAGAGGCATGAGCTACTGAGTAAAGCTTTTGAATTGAAATCTTCTTGTGTGTGACTGCTTACTTGGGGGTGGGAGCGCTGGGGAGGGGTCACTTAGACGACACATAACCTGTGTGGGCTTGTTTTGACATCTATAAACTACTACAACAGTTTCCCTATCTACTTTTCAAGATTGTCAGGAGTATCAGGTAAGACAGTAAATGATTACTGTGCATTAAAATTGCATTACCGTCATCATAACTATTTCAAAAATTCTTCATCTATATGAAATCCAATTGAAAGAGGGAGAGTATGCCCTCAGAAATAACGCCGTTTTATGAGTTTCATAAAAAGCTTGTCTGTTTTGTTGAGCTCGAAAAGGAAGAACCCAGAAATAATGTTCAAGACTTTCTCCATTCATCATGTTCTCTTTTTTGGATTTATATATTTTATTCTAAGAATATGCTCTAAATATTCAGTAGCCAGACCAGATATGGAAATGCAAGGCTGTGACCTCCTCTTAGCATTCTTGAGTCCCAGATGAAAGGAAATTACTCAGAGAGACAGATTCTGTGAGATCTGAGATGTAGGCTGTTTTTCAAAGGGAGCTGAGATCTAATAGTTTGGGTCTAGATATTTTATGAGAGGCTATTGAGAAGCTTAAGTGACGAAAGGAAGGTATAAAAATTGTCCAGGGTTTTCTATAGTCAATTGTGAGAGGGGGGGAAATTTAGCAGATGATCTTGGCTCAGTTGGAAGTTGTATTCTTGACCACAGTCATGACATTAGATTATCATGATAATGACCAACAAGATATAGCATAACAAGTAACAACCATACATTTTTAGAACAATTATAAATAAGATTGTTTTAGTTTTTTAGCATTTACATAATTCCACTGACTATGCAAAAAAGCCCTAAGTTACTACAAAGTGTATACACAGCATACAGAAACACTCAACTAGATCATAAATTTGGCTTATTAAACTAATATGTTCATTGTAGTAAATAATAAACATTTGCTTAATAGTTTAGAAAATATTTTATAGGGGAAACTTGCATGATCTCATCTTTCAAACAAAACAGCACAGAACAAACAAGGCAGTCTTGGAATGTTTGATCAGATATCTTCTTTTTCCTTTCTGAATGTGATTTTTTAAAAAAGCCTCTGGAATCAGACAGATTGCAATTTAGACCAACTTTGCCACTTACCAGCTGTGTAACTGCAAATCACTTGACCTCTTTGAGCTTCGTCTCTAGTAACACTTGCCTCACAAGGTTCTCCTAAGGATTAACAGAAATAGTATATTGCTCTCAGGAGCCTCTTGAGAATTCATACATTCCCTTACTGCAAGGGAATGCATGAATGTGTTCTCACTCTTTCATATAAATAGGGATCCTAAGAAAACTGGAGAAATAGGCCTGCTGACATTTCTTATGGAACCTGAGGGTCGTATGGATATCCTTAGTGGAAACTCAATTGGCCATATGTGTGAATCTATTATATTTCTGGACTCTTTTCTATTCATTGATCTTCTGTCCATACCATACTGTCTTGATTGCCATGGCTTTAGGAAGCTTTGAAATCAGGTGGTATAACCTTTCCAACTTTGGGTTTGTTTAATTTTTTTCCCAAAACATTGATTGGAGGTGGTGAGACTAATAGACACCTTTACCTTGTTCCTGATCTTGGGGAAAATGTTTAATGTGTCCTCTTTAAATATGTTAGCTGTGGGTTCTAAAAAATTTATAATAGGCTTTATTCTTTAGAACAGTTGTAGATTTACAGAACGATTGAGAAGATAATACAAGAGGGTTTCCATATACTCCACACCTAATTTCCTCTGTTACTAACCTCTTACATTAGCATGGCATATGTTTTACATTTAATGAAACAATGTTGATATGTAATTATTAACTAAAGTCCATAGTTTATTCAGATTTCTTTAGTTTTTACCTAATGTCCTTTTTCTTAGGACCTCATCCAGGACATCACATTACATTTTATTGCCACGTCTCTAGGCTCCTCTTGGCTGTGGCAGTTTCTCGGACTCTCCGTTTTTGATGATGTTGATCGTTCTGCAGATACTGGTCAGGTATTTTGTAGGATGCTACACAGCTAGACTTTGTCTGATGTTTTTCTCATAAGATTGGACTTATGAGTTATTAGGAGAAAGACCACAGAGGTAAAGTGCCATTTTCACCATACCATGTCAAGGGTACACACTGTCAACATGCTTTGTGACTGTGAGCATTAACTTTGATCACCTGGCTTGTAGTGCTTGTAGAGGTAGTGCTTGTCAGGCGTCTCCACTGCAAAGTTTCTGCTTCCCCACTCCTCATTTCCAAACGCTGTTCCTTGAAAGGAAGTCACTACCTGCAACCCACACCTAAGGACTGAGGAATAATACGCCCCTCTCTTTGAAGACGAGTATCCACATAAACTGTTTGGAATTCTGCATGGGAGATTTGTCTCTGCTTTCCCGTTTATGAATTTATTCAATCATATGTTTATATCAGTATAGACTCATGAATTTATTTTATACTTTTGGCTATAACTCCAAACTATTTTGTTCCTCAAATTCTTCCAGCTTTGGCCATTGAGAGCTCTTCTGGTTGGCTCCTTTGACATACCCCCACCGATGGTGGTGTTTTTTGTTTGTTTTTTAAAGCACTTCTTTTGTTTCTGGTATTACCAGATACTTCAGGCTCATCTTGTCTGTTTCCTGCCCCAGTCCTAGAATTAGCCATTTCTTTTTATTGGAGAATGGTATTAGAAACTAAGATCTGGGTGCTAAGTGTGCTCATTGCTATGGGGGTGTTGTTTTTACATTTTTTTCTCAGTTGACAAAGCACTGAAATACATACATGTTTATTAATCTGAATGTATACACATATCTATATGTTAAACTAAACGAGTTTATACTGATGTCTAACTCTAATCCCTGATGTCTAATCTCTAATTACCACGTGGCTCATTCTAGCCTCATCCCCTTGATTACCTTTAAATTCCCACTGCAACAGTGAGAAGTTGGC
The DNA here is from genome assembly GCF_964194185.1 of Rhinolophus hipposideros. Taxonomy (NCBI): domain Eukaryota; kingdom Metazoa; phylum Chordata; class Mammalia; order Chiroptera; family Rhinolophidae; genus Rhinolophus; species Rhinolophus hipposideros. Next base: position 8,981,732 of record NC_138066.1, read on the forward strand.
ACCCACCATCCATCACCTATTTCCTTAATTATTCAGTTTCAATATGCATATAAGCAGTATCTGAATTAAGTCATACCCCCGTGGAAAACAGCTTTATCAACTAGAATACAGTGCTTATATGTGCAGTTCCTTTTGCCTTTAGTCTTACAAACTCCACTCATTTCCAAAATAACCTAGGCCACCTTTTCTTTCCACACCTTTCAGTGATGCTGTTTTGTCAGCCTATTATATTTACCCAGGTATTTACCATTTCTGTTGCTCTTCCTTCATTTCTTATGTTCCAGATTTCGTAGTGGTATGATTTCCCTTCTGTCTGAAAAACTTTCCTTAGCAGTTTTCTGTTTTGGTCTGCTGACAACAGATTCTCTTGTTACTTCATCTGACACTGTCTTGCTTCCACCTTCATTTCTGAAGGATATTTCCACTGGATATAGAATTCTGTGTTGACAGTTCTTTTCTTTCAGTACTTTAAATATGTTACCCTTCCTTTTTCTTTCAACTCTTTGTTCACCTGTAAGTAATGTGTCTTTACCTTTAAGTAATGTGTTAAATTTTTCTTTGGTTGTTTTCAAGATTTTTTTCTTTGTCTTTAGTGTTCAGCAGTTTGGGTATAATGTGTCTGGGCATGGATTTCTTTGAGTTTATCTTGTTTGTGGTTTGCTGAGATTCTTGAATGTGTAGGTTTATGATTTCTGCAAAATTGAGAATTCCAGCCATTGTTTCCTCAAATATTTTTGTTGCCCCACACTCTTTTCCTCTCCATCTCAGACTCTGATGACATGTTTGACCTTTTTTCATTTTCCCACAAGTCCTGGGCTATGATAATCCCTCCCCTCACTCTCTTTTCTCCTTATTGTTCAGACTGTATAATTTTTATTGACCTATTTTCCAGTTCACTGCATCTTTCCTCTGTTATCTTCATACTGCTGTTCAGCCCTTCCAGTGAGGTTTTCTAAGTTGATTATTGTATTTTTCATTTTCAAAATTTGCATTTGGTTCTCCACTATATTTTTTGTTTTTCTTGCTGAAAGTTTTTGTCTTTTCATGTTGTCTTTTTGTCTTTTCAAACACTTCTGTGTTTCAGGAGTGTTCCCCTTGAATGTTGGGACATTTTTGTCATAGCTGCTTTAAAGTCTTTGTCAGATAATTCTGACAACTGTGTCATGGCATCTCTGGATTGTCTTTTCTCATGCATCTTGAGATTTTCTGGTTCTTCAGATGCTGAGTAATTTTGGATTATATCTTGAACATTTTGATTATTACGTTATAAGACTCTGGCTCTTTTTAAATCCTACAGGGATGTTGATACTTTTATGTTTTAGCAGGCATTTGATTTGATTGGGTTGAGGCCACACGTTCCAACTAGCTTTCTGTGGGTTGTGGTTCTAGTGTCAATTAAATTTTCAAAGCTTTTGCAGTGCTGTTTGGCTCTGTCCCATAAGTATGCCAGTCAGTGGCCAATCTGGGACCGGATGGTTTTCTGTCCTGCAGTTCATCTCCGTGGATGCACAGTTCAGAGGAGTCCAGGGGTTTATAAGCAACGTTAATGGGTTTCTTTCCTAAGCTCCTCCCTCTCCATGATCTTAGTGCTTTTTGGTCTCTTAGGTCTCCCTTTTTGTTCCTTCAGCCTGAAATTTGGGGCTTTAGTTGTCCCTTTCTGCTGTGCACTTCCCACCTATATATACTAGTTTCTTTTCTTTTTCTTTAACCCAACCTGAATCTGTGACATATTTTTTCTTTTGGCTTTTTATTTAAAGTTTTTCTTTTTTAAAAAAATCTATAGAAAAGTTGAAGGTATGCCCTTTGTTTTCGCTTTCTTTGTATATGTATACTTTTTTTTCAGCAAACCATTTAAAAGTAAGGTGAGGGTGTCTCCAAAATACTTTGACATGTCTTCTAAACTGTCATGTCGTCCTATGTAACTACAATATCAGTAGCATATCCAAGAAACTTAATTTTGATATGGTAATATTGTTTACAATGGAGTCCATATTTAAATTTCTCTAATTGCCCCAATGATGTCCTTTAATTACTTTATTTTTTGAGGGTCACTCCAGCATTCAGTCAAAGATTAAAGATTGCATTTATTTGTCATGTCTTTTTAATGTCCTTTAATTTACATCTCCCGCTGCCTTTTTATGCCATTGACATTTTTAAAGAGTTCATACCAGTTGTGTTATAGGATTTCCCACAGTGTGGATTTGTCTGAGTATTTCCTTATGATTAGATTTAAGTAAAACATTTTTGGTGAAAAGACCACATAAGTATTAGTTGTATACTTTTCATTCCATTCATTACATAAGGAGATCTAAAATGACACTCTGTCCCATTATTGCTGATACATTTACTCAGTTGGTTAAGGGGATATCTGCCATATTTTTTCATTGTAAAAATTCCCCCACCCCTTAACTAAGAAGGAATCCATGGGGAGATACTTTGAGACAATGAACATGCTGGTTCCTAACAACCCTTCACCCAGTTGCTTTAACATCAATTGATGATCTTCCCAGAATCAATTATGACAGGTGGTTGCCAAATGTTGTGAATCTTTGACTCCTATGGGTAATAAAACTATACAGAAAGGCAGAGAAGTGATTATATAAAAATCACAATGGTAGTTGCTGTAGGGGAAGAGGGAGAAGGTAGTGATTAGTTGCGAGCTCAGGGAGAAGTGAAAGGGGAGGGAGAAGAAGGGTGTTGAGGTTCTTACAGCTACCTTTTCCTTGACCTAGGTGATAATTAAATGGGTATTCACTCTGTAATAATTCATTGAACTGTACATATATTTTCTGTACAGGTACTTTTCTGTATATGAATTATATTTCACAACAAAAAAGTTAATTTTAACAGTTTCACAACAATATTTAAATTTGTGTTTCATTGATTCATTATTTACCATGATTTATTTTACATTTTATATTATTATATCATGACAACCAATCTTGATTTCTCTTTTTTCCATTCATTTCTTCATCATCTGAAAATATTTCTTTAAGTAACTTTTTTTCCCCAGGATTGGTACCCGAGTGGTATACACACATACTTTGGGGGGTGTTATAATGATATTTGTCTCTGAAATGTTTGTCTAAGATACATGTATCTCTCAGAAAAATAATGCATAATATAAAATATTATATTTTCTAATATGCATATATATACACATCTGTTTATGTATATATACATGTACATATAAATATATAAACATATCTTGATACACATACACATACATAATGCATATATAACAGTTCATTTCAACATCCTGATCATTTATATTTTTCTCTAGCTCTGACTACTGCTGCATGCTTTCCGCAAATGGAAGCTAGTCCAGCAGGTTATACCCTCGGGCAGTGAGTATTAGAGCAGCATGGGCAAAGCTCTCAGCCATTTAGCCCTCCTAAATTGAATGTGTTATGTTAGTTACTGCATTGGTCTGTCTTTCTGCCGCTCATTTTGTGTCCAGGCAGTTTGGAGTTATAATGGCTGACAAAAGGGTCCAAGTGATGTTGCTCTGTTTTTTCATGAAGGCATGTATGAAGATGACCTCGCTGGATTTTAAAACATGTTTTGTGGCAGCTCCAGGTGGTTTTGCAAACACCAAGGTTAAAGATGGGCAGGCAGTTAGGGATTTGGGGAAATCCTCTGGCGCTGTGAAGGGCATCACAAACTTCACTGCAACACAGCAAGAGTAAGTAAAAATTTAAAAATGACTGAGTGATAGCTCGATGAGGCTCTGGCCAAAACCATGTGCTGGCTTCAGGAGCCCCAAACAGAAGTGAGTGGTTACCTTTGCATGATGCTCTAAGAACTTGACTGTCTTACCTTGTACAGTTTTGTTTCCGTTAGTGCTTCTATTTCCATGACATCGTTCCGTGTGTTAACCAGCTGGGTGAGTGCTTTCTGACTCCTTGCACAGCCATGCCTTCCTTTTATCGATGAGCACCCACCATAGCGTGGCTAGATTTTTGAATCCTTAGGTCACAGCCTTTGTCCCTCACCTTTTTTACTCCAGTGTCTTCTGATATTTAGTGTTTCACAGGTACAGTCTGATGCCCATTGAATTTTTTGGAGTTTTCTTTAATTCTTTCATATTCTTAATTTCAGAAGCCTTGAAGTCTCTTCTTTGCCTACTATTTGAATGCTTCAGCATTTTTTTCTCTTTATTCTGAAATTCAGAAATTTCATGAGGTATTTCTAGAACTTTTTCATTAATGTTATTCAGAACTCATTGAGTTTTTTCATATTAAGACTCAAGTGTTTTTTCAACTCAAAGAAAATTTTTTTATTTGGTTATTGTCATGCGGGGTGTCCAGCGGGGTCTCAGCTCCCGCCCCCCACATAAGAACGCAGGACATGGTGAGGCCAAAAAGGAACACCCACGGAGCCATAGCTAGGGGAATCATATCACTATATTCTCACCGGCGGCATCCGCCTCTCTGCAATCCGCTCTTGCTAGCCCCCATTTTTTCTGCTAGTGTAGCCACAGCAGTTATATTAGTGGCCAATAGCTCACGGGTTACAGCTGACAGCCAACTAGCCACAGCTGATGGCCATCTGATCACAGTTGATGGCCACTTACTACCTGAGCCAGCACCTTTCTATATGAGGCTGAGAGCCTGGAAACTGCTTTCTGGGGTTCTGTCCCCACAGTTATTGTTTCTGTTTTCCTGGATCTTTGCTCCCTGTCTCTTGTTTTTTTCATCTACCATATTTTGTCCTCTGTAACCTTTTTCTGTGACTTCTGGGAGATAATTCAAGCTTGTTATCTAAATCTCTTATTTAGATCACAATCTGTTTAACTGCCTTCCTTGTGGTTTTTAATTTGACAACGTGTGTCTATCTGGATACAGTGTTTAAGTTGTTCTCTCAATGTGGCTCCCTGTTCTGGTTGCACTGATTTAGTGGCCTCTTAAATCTTGTTTGTTTGTTTGTTTGTTTGTTTGTTTGTTTGTTTTAAAGAAGAAACCAGTTTCTCAGATTCTGGAAGGAATTGTATTTTCTAGGGCAGAAGGGGCAAGGGAAGGGGAGAGGACGTTTCCTCAAACACTCCTCAGATGCTCCCTCATTCTGAGCTCTTTATTTACACCTGTTTGTGTGTCCGTCTTCATACACAGAGATCAGTGTCCGTCTCTTGTTAGGAGTTGGGAAGGGTGCTGTCTTATTTACCTCTAAGTTATGAATGTTTATAAAAATTTAGAAAGAAATCTATCTAGAAACCCAGTTCATATATAACAGCTGACATATTTAGTGTCAGACAAGGAATTTTTTGCACTTGACTTTCTTACAGTGACAGAAGCAAAACGATGTATCTGCGTAGGTCAGGCCCCGATAAAGGAAGAACAAAAGGCCTGGGTCCATAGCAGGGAAGAAGGAAAGAAGCCTGTGCTTCCTGCCTCGCCTGGCCCACCTGCCCCTGCTGAAGATGCGAGCAGGTGTGGCCAAGGGGATTTCTCCTAGGCCTTCAAAGCCTGAGTGCTTCCCAGAGGCTCTGCTTGGGGTGTGGAGTTTCCCACCAACGGCTGTACCCTACATGAGTTATTGCTTTTCCTTTGCTGAGTCACAGATTGGTCTTCTATAATATATTTGACCCTTTTTCCTAAAGGTCACCCCCCCCACCTCATTTTTAGTTTCCATTACAGGGGATAGAGGGAGGTAAACTAATACCCTGAAGAAAAGCTCTCTATTCACTGTTTGCTTTTTTTTTTTTAACATTTGTCTTCAAATGTTATTAGCAATATAAGCGAAAGGCATAACATAATGATTTTACAACTGCCAGCATCCATTATGAATACAAAAAAGCACCAAACTTACCTGAAAATATACAGCACACTTTCTGCCTTTATGTGGAATTTATTGAGACTGTAATTGGGAGTAGAAAAAAATATATATAATTGGAGTCATAGTTTGATACCATATAGTATTTGTTGCTGCTTTTGATTTCTGTTATGTTTGCATCATGCTTTCCATTGTCCATTTTTCCCATTCTGTGTTGGAGTGGCACTTAGTGTCTCAAATTAACACGTGATAAAAATATAAGCTTCTCCTGGAAACCGAATGCAAATACTTACCAGGAAGCTAAATATCAATTTCTCTTTGGAGGCTGGACTGTCAGGAATCTGAAAGAGTCAGCTGGTTGTTTCTCAACCTGTGCTCTGAAACCTGTGTTTAATTTGCTCATAATAGACTGTGGTTAGGGGAATTCCCACCTTAGAAGCTAGTGGGCTGCAGGGTGGGGATTCCCCCAGCCTCCCTGCCCTGGGAAAACTTCTTTTCAGGTCAATGACTGACAAGTGGAGTAATTCTATCAAACTAACCAAGAGTGGCAGTATAAACCTTTAAAAACTGATTTGGCAATATGTTTCTAATTCCATGCAGCAGTCATAATCACACTTCGTTAACTTAAGGAAATGATACAAAAGAAGGAAAATGATAATGGAGGAAAGAATGCATTGACTCATTGTGTAGAAATAGAGAAGCATTCTAAGTGTTTCACAATGGGTTAGTTTTAATGAATGTTTGTTTAAGAGAATGAAAATTTTGTAACCATTAGAAATTATAATTGTGAAGACTTTAACAACATGAAAGAGTACAAATGATATCATGTTGATGGGGCGAATGGCTTATATATTGCAATTATATAAAAATATATATGTTTATGTCAAGTCTTAGAAAGGAACACAGAAGTGATTATTGGGGTGTTTGGATAATGTGTTACTTTCCCCCCCCCTCATTTATAAACTGCAATTAAATAACTTTCATAATTTAAAAATAGAGTTGTTGAAAAAAAACACACAAAAAACTAGTAATCAGAAAAGGTTTACCAACCCAAATGAAAAACTTTGCATTTGGTCTAATATTAAAACATTAACCCCTTCAGTGTTGACTACTGATTTTTTGCTGAGCTAATTTGCTACAAAATTTTTATTTACCTCTAAGTTGTGAATATTTACAAATTTAGAAAGAAATCTGTCTGGAAACCCAGTTACTATGTAACAGCTGACATAGTGTCAGACAAGGAGGTTTTTGCACTTGCCTTTCTTATAGTGACAGAAGCAAAACAACGTATCCGGATCCTTACATCCCATTGTAGGATGAATACTGTGCCCAAAGCTCCAAGGTGTCATAAGATCTAGAAATTGCTTTCTTTGAGGATCTGCTAACGGCTGGAGCTAAGTGTCCTTAGTCTAGAAGAGGAGGCTAAGGAGGTATGTGCAGAGAATTGCCTTGTGGAAGAAAGAATAGTGGAATTGTGTTGTTCTAGAAATAACTAAGTTGAAAGCAGGCAGATTTTCAGCTCAATATACAGAACCGTGGACTAATTAGTCACCCTCCAGCGCAGCTGTGGAACTGATTTTCTCATGAGTTCCCACGTTACTAGCTGCTGGGAGTGTTCAACAAAAGGTTAACCATCCCATTACCAGGGGTATTGTGGAAGGAAGGGAAACCCAGGATGATCCCATGACTTCTTGCCGCTCTAAAATTTTGTTCTTCTAGGTCATTTGCTTTGTCTTTCTAGCATGTGTGCATGTAGGCCTACCTGCCTTCTTTCCTTCCTCCCTGGAAAATCTTAGGAGAATTATAATATTGCAAACTTTTAAATTTTTTTCAGATTTACATTTTTAATTGAGGTATAATTTGCATACAACAAAATGCACAAATCTTTGGTGTTCAGTTCTGTGTGTTTTGACAACTGTATACATTTGTGTGACTATTTAGAACATTTCTATCCAGAAAATTCTCTCACGTCCCTTTCTAGTCAATCCTTCCACCCCTCCGCCCCCACCCCCAGGAGGTAACTACTTTCTGGTTTCTATGCAGTAGATTAAGTTTATCTTTATACTGCATATAATTGGAATCAAGAAGTGTATATTGATTTTAGTTTTTAATTTTAGTCCACAAAATGCTTCTGAGATTTATACAGTTGTTTTTATTGTTGAATAGTATTCCATTGTCTGGAATGGAATTTGCTTATTCATTCTCCTATTGGTGGATATTTGGGTTCTAATGAATAAGGCTGCTGTGTGTGTGTATGTGTTTGTGTGTGTGTGTATGTGTGTGTGTGTTTATATATATATATATATATATATATAATTTTATTTTGAGTAATATGTTCTTATTTTTGTTTAGTAAATATCTAGGAGTAAAATTTCTGGGTCATAGTAGATATAGATATATGGTTAACTTGATTAAACTGACAAACACTTGTACAATTACCTTTGTACCAAATCTTCCCCAATAATTAGTATTGTCAGTCTTTAATTTTAGCCTTCTAGTAGGTGTGAAATGGTACCTATTGTGGTTTAAATTTGCATTTCCCTAATGACTATTGATGTTGAGTTCCTTTTCATGTGCTTTCTCGGCCATTTGTGTATCTCCTTTTATAAAACATCTGTTCAGATCTTTTGCCTATTTTAAAATTATATTGCCTTTTTATTGTTAATATATAGGAGTTCTTTACATATTCTAGATACAAATCGTTAGATCTGTGAGCGGTAAATATTTAACAGTCTGTGGTTTGCTTATTAAGTTTGGTAGAGGTATCTTTGAGCAGAAAATTTTTATTTTTATGCAGTCCAGTTGACCACTTTCTTGTCTTTCGTGGACAGACGTTTTATGTTCTGTCCAAGAATTTTTGCTCATCCAAAGTCATGAAGATTTTCTGTTTTTTTCTTCTAGAAGCTTTACAATTCCACGTTTTACAGTTAGATCTATGCACCATCTCAAGTTAATTTGTTGTGTATGGGGGGAGGAAAGGGTAGAGATTCTTTTTATTTCTCCATACAGACATCCAGTTTTCCCAGCATTATTTATTGAAAAGGCCATTCTTTTCCTATTTGACTGATTTTGTTATTATGGACAAGTTTGTTGAGAATTAACTGAGTGTGCAGTCTCTCTGGGCTCTGTTTTGATGCATTGATCAATTTATCAATCCTTATTCCAGTATCACAGTATTTTGGTTAGTATATATTTATAATAAATCTTGAATTTTGGTAATATAATACCTCCACCTTTAGTTTTTTCTTTGTCAGAATTATTTTGGTAATTCTAAACATTTGCATTCCATGTATATTTTAGAATTGGCTTGCCAATTTCATTTTAAAAGCCTGCTAGGAGTTTGATTGGGATTGCATGAAATCTATAGATAATTGAAGAGAATGAACATATAACTTTAAAATATTGAGTCTTTCAATCTATGAACATGGTACAGCTCTCCATTTATTTAGGTCATCTTTAATTTCTCCCACAATGCTTTATAGTTTTTATGATAGGGGTCTTGCACATCTTTTGTCAGATTTGTTTCTAAGTATTTGATATAGTTTTTTATGCTATTTTAAATAATATTGTTTTTACTTTCATTTTCAGTTGCTTGTCACAAGTATATGGAAATTCATTGCTCTTTATAATTGACTTTGTATCTTCAGATTTGTTAAATTCACTTATTCTAGTAGTTTTAAAATAAATCCCATAGAGTATTCTATGTACACAATCATGTCAGATTCATATTTACAAATATACGTATTAATATTTTCCTTTAAAATCTTTTTTGCCTTCTTTTTTCTTGTTAAACAGTGTGGTACTTCTACTAAAATGTTCAACAGAAGTCATCAGAGCAGTTAGTTTTGCCTAGTTCCCGATCTTAGAGAAAAAGCGTTCAACGTTTCCCATTAAGTACGATGTCAGCCCTAAGTTTTTCATAGCTGTCCTTCATCAGATTGAAGAAGCTTCCTTTCATCCCTAGTTTATTGAGAATTTGTATCGTGAATGAACACTGAATTTTGTCAGACCCTTTTTATGCATTTATTAAAATGATCGTTGATTATCTCCTTTAGTCTGATCATTGGTTTTTACATTGTTCTTCTTTTCTAATATGTGTTTAAAGCAATAAACTTTCCTCTAAGCACTGCTTTAGTTGCGTTCTACAAACTTTTATTTTGGATTGTCATTATCACTCAGTTTGAACCTTTTTCTGTTTTCTCTCATGATTTGGTTTTTGTTCCGTGGGTTACTTAGAGGTGGCTTCCTTGATATTGAAATATTAGGGATTTTTCTGTTTTTGCCACATGTGTTCTTTCCTCATGATGAAAAGTTCCTTTTTATCTCTGATCATACTCCTTGGCTTGAAGTCTATCTGATCTGATGTTAATAAAACCATGCCAGCTTTCCCATGCAAATGCTTTCTATGATTTATGTTTAAAGTGAGTTTCTTGTGAAAGCACATAGTTGTGTTGTCTTTTTTTTTAAAACCTTTCCTGACATTCTGTGTCTTTTCCAGAGCAGTCTGTCCATTTATATTTAATTGCCTACTAATATAGTTGGGTTTAAGTCTGCTATGTAGATATTTACGTTCTTTTTGTCCTGTCAGTTTTTTGTTTTGCTGTACCTCCTTTCTGCCTTCTTTTGAGTGAATCATGCATTTTTACTATTTAGTTTTATTTCCTCTATTGATTTTTTTTTTTTTTTAAATACTCAGTGGTGGTGAGTGTGGGTGTAAGTTTTGGTTTTCTTTCCTTTTCTAAAAAAAAGTCATGGCTTAGAGCTTTGTTGTTCAATATAATAGTCACTAGCCATGTGTGGCTATTTAAATTTTAATTAATTGAAATGTGAAAAAAATGTGTCCCTGGCCATAGTATGGAAAATGAATTGAAAGGATTCAGGAGTAGAAATGGGAAGGTAAATTAGGACATTGTCTTAGAAACACTGGAAAAATTTTGTGAGATCTTTCTAACAGAGTTTAAGAGAAATGGTGGGATTGAGAGAGATTGGAGAGGAAAAATCAACTAGAGTGGCTAACAAATGGAATGTCCAATGAAGGAGAAGGGGAAGGGAGGTCAAGTGACTCTTAAGATTTCGATCTTGGGCAAGCAAGTGAAGGGTGGTGCCATTATTTGAGGAAAGTGAAAGAGTTGAGTTTTAGAGACCTTGAGAGTCAGATGTTTGTAGGAAATTCCAGGTAGAGAGATAAGCAGTAGGCAGTTGGCTCTATGTGTCAAGAATGTTGAAGAGCTATGTAGAGCAGAGAATTTTCAGGTTTTTAATTTAAATATTGATGAACTCAAAGGTATATAAAATCACCATGGTAGTATCATAGAGTAAAAATATACAGGACTCCTGGGATCTCCAGCATTTCAGAGGAGGAGGAGAACCTATATAGAGCTTATAGATAGATGGAAGGAAAACTAGGAGCGAGTATGTCATTAAATACAAGGGAATAGAGAGTTATGAATGAATTGTTAAATAACAGTGAAAGATTTTCTAGACAGGTGTTACATAAATAATATTTGATGAACTCGACTTAGATCTACTTTTTCAAGGAGCAAGCAAAGTGCTTTGAAATTAGTCAATGCTTTTATCTTTTAAACTCCATTCATTCTGTTGCCTTTATCTCTTAGTATTTCTTTTATCTTGCTGTGTACCAGGCACTCTCCTAGGTGTGGGAGATACGAGATGAATAAAAGTTATTTTCTGTTGTACTCTTTCTGTAAGAGAAAGACATGCAAACAAATAATTAGAATACAAAAATATAAGGTTCCGTAAGTAAAACGAGGTTGTAGGAGGTGCTGCAGGAAGTTAGAAAGAGCACCCAGCTCTTCTATGCCTTTATAGGCTATTCTTTTTGCGTGGATCGCCTTTTCCTGCTTCTTTACCCAGACAGCTTCAAAACTCAGCTCAAACATCATTCCAGGAACTTTCTTTCTGTTTTATTTAATTCTTAAGGAAAATGGTGACAGGTATTGGACAATGTATCTCGAAACCAATCACTGAAAAAAGAGGAAGAGAGGGAAAGAAGGAGGAAAGGAGAATCAAAGTTGAAAAAAATAATATATACTCAACTATAAGAAATTCAAACAATACAGAAAACACAAGGAAGATTACCCAGGATCCCACGACCTAGAAATAATCATTATTAACATTATGTTATCATCATCCTGAAATACCTTTATAGGTTTATACATATAAAAAGATAGACAGATAATTTCATATAATTAGGATCATACTACATATGCTATTTTAAATGGTAAGTGCTTAATTTCACTTTTAAAAGATTAGTATAAAAAAAGATAAACCTTACATAAAGGATTCTTTATAAGAGATAGTAATTACTCGAAGATCTATCTAAAGTTAACAAAAAAAATTGTGTAAAACACTGATGCTTTGGTGATTTTATAAAGCTATAAGTTTCTGTGTTTTACTTTTTCACAGCTTAATATGGCTCTGCTCTAAGTGATGAAGAAATTAGCTCTTTCAATGTCTTTTTACCTTCCTCCCCTCAACCCCCCACTCCAACTGCTTCCTGGTTTTCAGTTGTAATTACATCTTCACTGTTTATAACATTTATCTACCTTTCTGTGATCTAATCCATGTATCTGTCTATTCTCTTCTCAGTATTTAAATGGATTCAGTTCTCATCATCATCTCTTATGCCATGGTCTCTGGCTTCTCCATTCTAGACTTCTGTATTTGTATTCACCTCTTGGTTGGCTAGATTTCATCAAGTAGTTTTCCTAAGAAGGACCCTGGTAGTCCCTGAAGTCTATACTGTCTGTCACCTTTATGAACTTGAGTGACAGCTTGGCTGGCCATAAACTTGTTGAGCCATGCTTTCTTTCCCTTGAAATTTGACATTTCTCTTCTGTCTCCTGGAATTGTGTCAAACCAGTTTTTTTTCTTTACTACTACTATTCCTCTCACCCCCCCCCACCCCCTTTTTGAATCAGAATGGCAGTTTGGAAAGAACGCACAAGAGGTCTTTACCTCTTCACTCACCGTGCTTGGGAGAACTATTACTGGCAAGGACCACCACAGCTCTGATACTTTCATGTGAAGCAGAGTATGTGGGGGTATTAACCATGCACCTTTGTTTTCCTTTCTAGAGATAATTGATGATCTTGCCAACCTGGTGGAGAACACAGATGAGAAACTTCGCACTGAAACCCGGCGTGTGACTATGGTGGACAGAAAGTCAACATCTTGTGGTAAGCGAGACCTACAGTCAAGATTCTGCCTGCCTCATCGCCTGCGGTTCACTCTGCTTTGAGTTTCCCGTTTGTCTCATTACTGCAGGGATTGGTTGCTCTTCTAAAAACAGGCAGACCCATTTGATGAAGCATTGAAATTGCTAAAAGATACCTATGTCTTGAAATGAATTGTTATGCTTTCAGGGGAAGTATAATGTATTATTATTATTATTTAATTTAAAACAAGAAACCTTTTTGTATGCTTATAGAGAATAACAGTTTGGGAAATGACATAACCTTATGCAGATTGGTGGTGGTACATCTGGGTTGTAAAACTACTTCGTTTACTGTTCCATCTTTTAATGACAAGCTTAGTTGTTGGAGCTTAAACTCCAGAGCAATTAGGAGTCCAGGTTCTGAATTCTGAGGGAGTTCAAATCCTACATTTGGTGATGTTACTTTTGGCAGTCACTTTACTCAATGATACCGGGTACATAAAATGTGGATTCACATGCCAAGAATCACCTGGAGTGATTCTTAAAATGCTGGTTCCCAGAGGTTCTGATTGAGTAGGACTGGGTTGGAGTTCAAGAGTGTTCCTTGTTTAACAAGTACACCGAACAGTTCTGGTGTAGGTACTTGCTATTCTGCAGAAGCTCTGATGCAGATTTTTGTGAGGTTTAAATTACATATTGCCTGTGCACAGTGCCTTTCCAAGGTAAGTGATGGTAAATGGTGGGGATAGTAGTAACAATCATGGCGGCTGTTATGGTGGTTCATCTCACAAAGCTGCCCACGTTTATAGAGCTAATACTTTTGTTACAAATGGAAATGCAATAACAACAACAGTGCGCACACAGACACACAAACACACACACACACATACACACTAGCAATTGGAGTCCATGCTTTGCCTAACTTGTACCCCTTTCAGTATGAAAACTACTCGTATAATGGATTCCCTCTGATCTGTATAGTTTTAGAACAAGGACCTCTGTGCGAGGGTCACCTGAGATGTACAGCTTGAGAAGCGTCACCTCCCTGCCCACCTGTGTTTGAATAGAAGTCTAGGACAACACAGGGAGAGAAAACCGGACAGATAGGGACCCCACAACCCTGGAGGAAGTGGAGCTCTGAAGGGCCTACCGCTTCCCTTTTATCACCCATTCTGCTGTCCCAGATTTCACCCATCAGATACCAACCCGCTCTGTGCTGTCTGCTCCTGCAGGCGTGAGCTTCCTTCTGCCCGCCGGAAGCAGAGACTTGTTGATTTTGCTTTCCCAACCTTCTCACATCACTTCTGTCCACAGGGTCGTTCTTTGCACCAGGTCCTAAAACTCGGGAAACAGAGAGATCTGGGTTCACTTTCTTATTATCTTTGATTTCAATATAAACTTACCCTTGCTGAACCTTAGTTTCCTCAGCTGTAAAAAAGTGGACAACCTAGTTATCAAAATTAAATTGTAGAAAGCATGGACAGTGTCTCATGCTGGCCATCTTTCCTGAATTTCCATATTTATGTGGGGAGGCCCTAGAGCGTAATGGATAGTGGTCTCTAGACTGGTATCCCATCTTCACCACTCACCAGCTGTGTGACCTTGGCAAAGCCCAAATTCCCCTTTGCCTCAGTTTTCTCATCTTTGAAATGGCAACAAGAGGGTTGCTGTAAGGAATAAATAAATTAATATAGATAAAGATACAGTTATAGATGATGTTGATATAGGTAATATAGATGCAGATATACAGATTAGATACATAGCATTTAGAAGAGTGTTTGGCACATAGTAAGCAGTGGGCAAGTGTTAGTTATTATCACTACATGTCCAAAGTAGGAAGAGTCTTCCCAATTCAGTGACAACCTTCCTGTGCTCATGTGCTAAGGGATCATGGTGCTATTAATTTGGCATGAACATATACGTAGACATGTTGGTCAGTTTTTGTATTTGCAACGTAGTGGCCCTCAGCACGTCATTCATGAAGTCATAATGGAGAATGTTGCCAGTTTTTTACTTTATGGCATTACTTAGTGTTGGTATTTATACCCAGAAAGTTCCATAAAACCTTCTGAACTGAATTCTTAAGTGTTTTATTGTTTTAAAATGGAAGAAATTTAGAAGCTCTCAGATTACTGAAATGCATGTTTTTAAACCTTGGTATCTTAAATTGTTAACTGTCAACTTATCTCATGCCTTACTTATATTTAGTTATATATTAGTTATAAGTGTATATATTATTTTTATATATATATACACATATATATATATACATATATATATATATATATATATATATATATATATATATATATATAATCTATAACAGAATTACATAGAGTGACTCAGAAGGGAGAAGTGCAACAGTTTAACAGTGTTAGATACTGAAAGAAGAAATTTCTTTATTCTTTCAATGCAAATAGTTTAGAGAGATTTGTTTCTCTGATCCCTTCAGTTTTTTCCTAATATTTACTTAGCAGTTCTATCACTATCGTAGATCAACACCCAAATAACTATGCTTACACCATTTCTGATGCCGGATACCTTTAAAGGAAAATGTATTGCATTTGTATTTTGAAAGGGAAATTTGTGATCATGTATGTTTGTTGACAAGCAGTGCTAGTTTTCCCTTATTGATGAAGGTTGAGCCTGTGGCCTCCAAAGCTCTAGGGAAGTCAGAATTGTGTTTATGACACCCAGCAATTAACTTCTAAGATGTTCGTTCATCACTATTAAGCCTTTGAACACAAGGCATATTGTGGGATTTACTGAGTAGGTCTGGCAGCCCTTGGCAAAATTAGTCAGACCTTTTATTTAAAAAATTGCTTTATTGTGGTAAAATGTACACACCATAAAATGTCCCATTGTAATTATTTTTAAGTGCTCAACTCAGTGGCACTGAGCACATTTACATTGTGGTGCCACCATCACCACCATCCGTCTTCAGAACATTTTCATTAATCCCAAACTAAAACTGTTCCCATTAAACACTAATTCCCCATCCTCCTCCCCCAGCCCCTTTCAATCACCATTGTACTTTCTGTCTCTATAAATTTGACTGCTCTAGGAACCTCATATACGTGGAATTGTACAGTATTCATCCTTTTGTATTTGGCTTATTTCACTTAGCATAATGTCTTCAGTATGCCTCTGTGTTGGAGCGTCAGAATTACCTTCCTTTTTTAAGGCTGAGTAATATTCCATTGTATGTATACACCATATTTGGTTTGTCCATTTCTGACAGTGGACTCTTAGGTTGTTTCCATCCTTTGACTATTGTGAATAATGTTGCTATGAACATGAGTATACAAGTATTGTTTCAAGTCCCTGCGTTTCTGTGTATATACCCAGAAGTGGGGTTGCTGTATGAAATGGCATTTCATTTTTTTTGAGGAACCACCCTACTAACCTGACCTTTTGTTTTGCTTCCAGCCTTTAAACTCTTGGGTACTTTCTAGTAGTTTCTTTTTTTATCTGATAGAGCCCTTTTGCTGGCAAGAATCAGGGATTTCCACAGCCTGAGTGGGGCAGGCAAGCAGGGAGAAAGTTAAGGCTCTGGGCCCACTACAATTGGGAAATGTAATAGAAGACCCCTCCTATTTATTATTATTATTATTATTATTATTATTATTATTATTATTATTATTAATTTGGGGTCCCAAAGCTATACCCTTAGGATAAAAATGGCCCAGAAGTAAGCTTGCCTTTGACAATTATGGAGAAGACAGCCTTGGCACCGAACAGAATAGTGGAAGAAAAACCAAAGAAAAAAAATTCCGGTTCCTGACAAGTTGTGGTCACAGAAGGGGCCCTTGTGTGGATTTGCAACCTGAGTATCCATACTCAGGATGGACCAGGAAACCTCATACCTGAATTAGGTTTGAAGTATACTTACCTGTGATAGCTCCAGGTGCCTGGCAAAAACAATGAAATGCCTCTCTGGAAAAGGGCCTATTTATCCTAGGTCTCTAGGAATCAACCCATAATAAATCTTTCAGGACAATGACCAGCACACAGTCAAAGATAATCTAGGATACGTGGAAACAGCACAACATGAACCAGGACCAGCAACAGACCACAGAAACCAATCTGCAGAGACTTGCAGTATTAGAATTATCAGCCATGGACTGTGAAATCAATTATGCTCGTTATATTTAAAGAAAGAAATGACAAGCTTGAAAGTATCTTCAGAGAATAGGAGACTATAAAGAGTAACATAGAAAATTTGGAAAGGAATCAAGTAGAACTTCTAGAAATAAAAAAATAACAGAAATTCAAAACTCAGTAGACATATTTGATACCAGCAAAAGAGAATCAACTAGAGAGACAGATCAGGAAAAAAAAAAACAAAACATACCATATTCCCTTTCCATAAATGCTAGCATTCACAAGAGGATATCCAAATGCCATGGAGTTTAAACTGTGATCTCAATAAGAAAGGCATTTGAGGGGCAGGGGCTCGGTCTAAGAACCTCAAGAAGTATCATGTTTCCCCAAAAATAAGACCTAGCAGGGCAATCAGCTCTAATGCATCTTTTGGAGCAAAAATTAATGCAAGAACCGGTATATATATATATATTTTATATTATATTACATTACATTACATTATATAAGATCCTGTCTTATAGTAAAGTAAGACCGAGTCTTATATTAATTTTTGCTTCAAAAGATGCATTAGAGCTGATTGTCCATCTAGGTCTTATTTTTGGGAAAACACAGTAGCAAAGAGTTAATCACCTGCTTTCCCAAATGCAAGGCCAGGTTGATCATTTTATATGTAAACACATACATATACATACATGAAACTGCAAGCAAGGTATGTGTTAACTATTTGGGGGATGGGAATTCAGCAGCTTTCTCCAGTGTAACTCGGTGGCTGTTCACATGGCACTCTATTACCGTTTAAGTAAGAGCCCTTGAGTAATCTGAGGATTGTGGCCAGCACCTCATCATTTTACTTAGGGGAGCGCAAAAATAGGTTGTGAACCGTGAAATGGGCTTTTGTTTCCCTGTGCTCAGCGTATCTTCCTTGTTGATCTGGTCTATCAGTCATAGATGCTTTCGCAGTGGGGAAATTTCTAGTTATAAGTACAGGCCGAACTGCAAGGGGGCCACACAGAAGGGCCTGGTGATGAATTTGTTTGTTCAGTTGTTAACAAAGGATTCAAGCACCTCTTTGTGAACCTTTCACTCGGGAGCCCAGGCTTTACAATTTTTACTGAGATCTTCGCATGGTTTTCCTCCCTTTTCTCCGCCCACCCCCACCTCAGTAATAGCATCGCATAGAAAACAATCTTGTTTTCTTCCAGTTGCTAAATGCAAATTAGATAGATAGTTTCTGTCGATGCCTATATGTATTTTCAGATATGTTACTTGTATTAAGGACATCACATGAGAGCAGGATCTTTGTAATTGCAGTTTAAATATTCAGTGCGCCTAGTTCTCATTAGAATTCAAAATAGAGCCTCGTCTGGGTCTGAGGGACGGAGCCAATTGTGAAAGGCCAGACTAAGAATTCTGAATGACTTGGGTTGAGGGACAGTGTTGCTTCTCAGCATATTGACTATTCCATAATGTGGCCTAAGTACATTTATTGTGATTTTTAGCAAGGTTTCAGTGATGTGGTTAGAAATCAGCCCAAGTGACATTGCATTAACACTTTCTCAACCTGAAACCACTGGATTTGCCTTCAGCTCATCGGAAAGTGGTCGTCTGAGGGAGAAGGAGCAGTTCGGTGGTTAAGAGTACAGGACAGCATCGGCGTGGAGTCAGACAGACCTGGGTCACAGTTGGAGCTCTGCCTCTACAACCTGGGTTGAGCCACCTGCCCTCTCTAAGTCTCAGCTCCATTCTCTATACAATGAGGGTAACAATTACTAGTACCCGTGGTTATTCTGCAAACGAATGAGAACAAGTTGGGTGGCACAGTGACTGGTTCTAGAGGATCCCCAATAAAAGGCAGCTATGTTAAAATGTGCATTTAAATTGGTTGCTGAGAGCCGCCTCAATAGATAAGACTCAGAGGCTCTTAGCTGTGTTTGAAGCCAGACTTGAAAAGCCTTTAAGGAGAATGGGGGTGACCTGAGTAAGTCGTGCAGGGATATTCTGGAGCTAGGAAGTTAGCACCTTCATTGATGAGAACTGGAGCTGAATTTCAAAAAAAATTAATCGAAATTTAGAATTGGCAGCTAAAGCTTGCCACCTGTAGTGAAATTAGTGAGTGCCTCATCTAGTGCACGCGTGGATGGTGGTGGTGTTGCCTTCCTTGGCATAGCACTTACATTTGCTCTTTTGAACCTAATACAACCTAGGTAAGAAGCTGAGTTCTGAGTTGTCTGGTTTACTTAACTGACCTTAGAGACAGTTTAATTGTCTCTAAGAAATTGTTTTTAAAACCCTACCACAAACACAAACAATTAACCTGGAGCAAAAGAATAACCATGCGGGATCTTTTATTTATCTTCTGTCTATCAAGAATATTCTTCCTGGCTATTGTTTCCTTACTTTTCTTCTTTTCCCTTACCTTCCTTTGTTGAGATAATCTAGTTCAATTCCTCAGCTCCCTTTTTCTTTACATACGTATATGTCTATCTCTATATTGTCGTGTCATCTTTAATTCAGTCTCTGTGGAGAAATGCCCAGTCTTCTGCTAGTGCATGTCTGCCTTCAAAGCCATTTCATCCTCAGCTTAGCGCTGCCTTGACCATTCATTAATTCCTTTCTTCTTGCATGCCAGCATAATTATTGGGCACCATCTGTGTGCCAGGTATTGGAGCTGAAAGCTACATAAGGCACAGCCCCTGCCCTTGGGGAACTTAGAGCCTAGGAGAGGGTCGCATGGCACAAATCACTAATGACTGCAGGTGGCACAGGAGGAAAAGGATCCAAGTCAGCTGAGGGGGGTCAGAGGTTTCAAGAGGACACGACACTAGAGCGGTGGTCCGAAGAAATCAGGAGAAGTTTCTGATAAAGCGCAAAACCCAAATAAGCAGGAAGTGTATGCTATGATCCCATTGAAGAGAGGCAGGGAGAGAAGAAAGGAAGGATAGAGAGAAAGGAGGGACAATACAAGGATCCAATAACTGCCGTATAGAAGTGTTTGTCAGAGCACGAGAAGCAGATGTCATTGACATTGATTACTTCAGAGTACTGTGAGGAGGCCAGGTTTGGAGCTGGGTGACGGGAGATTATCAATGTTTTCTTCAGATAGCTTTAGAAATGTTTACAGTAAGCCTGTTTTACTGTTGTAATTTAAAAATTAATTACAATGTTAAGAAAAAAATGCTTCTACTCAATATTTTGGTACTTCCAGTCATTTCTTTCCCTACAATTATACTGCAGTATGATAATACCATATTTTTAAACTCTTCTATTTTTTTAAAAAACATTTTATTATCAACCCACTTTCCTTTTAGTGCCATTGGTGTCTTTCTGTCAAATGGCTGTACCGTCATTTACTTCAGTACTGCTGTTTGGGGCTGTTAGATTTCCACAGTTTTCTGGAAACAATTTACTGGAAATAATTGTGGAAATAATGCTGTATTGTATGCATAAAGCTTGCTTCCATATTTAGGATTTTTTTCTCTCAGGTAGGGTATGAGTGAGGACGCTTCCGGGGCCAGAATCAGACTGGCTCTGGGTGTCTTATACTGATGGGGCCGTGATTGGAAGGTTGTTTGAGGTCCAGAGAAGTGACAGGAAGCTGGAGGGCCAAGGGTCAGAGCAGCCGTGCCTGGGCAGGGAGAGTGAGGTCGGGAGGCTGAAGCCAGAGGTGCTGAGAGAGGCCACTGCCTCTGACCATACATCTCTGCCTGTCCTGGTCAGAGGAGGAGGCTGAACTGGCCAGGCTTCACTACCAAGGGTGGGCAGAGGAGGAATCCGACTGCATTGGTGGCCCAAGTGGGAAGCAACACACTGCGTCCTGCCATCACTTCATGCGGTGGGAGTTCTGTCAAAATGAAAAGGAGTGTTAGCTACCTCTGAACAGCCAGGGAAAAAAAAAAAACAAAACAGATGTATTTCCCGAGTAGATTTATTTAGACCCAGAGGATGAGCAGGGTAAAGCCTTTTGATATATATTACCAAATTACTCTCCAGTAATGTATCAGAGACCATCCCCCATCGGGACTCAGTCGTGACCGGTTCTGGCTAAAATGCACTGCCTCCCTCACTCTTCCTCTCCTTGAAAAGCTTCTGGTATTCAAGATGGTTCTTTATGTCAGAGATGGCTCTTGTTTCTTCATTTCTGTGACATCGTATCACCCCGAGATTTATCCTGCCACTCCTGTTGCTGACTCCTTGCCCTCCTTTGTTCTGTTATTTGTTGAATGCCGCTGTATGTCAGGCACTGAGGATAAGTGTCGGAGAAGACCTAACGCCTGGCTTCACGGGGCACGAGCGTAACAGGAAAGCAGCAAACACAGGGGGAAGGCTCTCCCCGATGTGGACAGGGCACTGTGGAAGCAACTAGAGCTCATTGTCGAAAGCTCAATAGAAGTGTAACCATGGCAGGTGGGAGAAACTAGCATTTCAGGCAGTAGGAAACACAGGTTGGAAGGAGGCACTAAGGCAGGTAGCAATGCTCGGTTTCTCACACAATAGGACTGGCTGGCTGGGATCAAGGTGCCTGTGGAGAGGCGTAGAAAATGAAGCTAGCCGGGCAGGCTGGATCAAGTCAGTGCAGAGCCTTGGGTGCTAAATCAGTCTCCCGTTGTCTCTTTCATTATTTTTTCTTCCCTCTTCTATTGAGGATAATACTTAGGGCTCCATCCTCTGTTCTTTTTTTCTTGGTACTTTTCCTTTAAGCTACTTCATTAACTCTCCTGAACGGCTTCATGGGCAACTACAAGCTCTGCATCTCAGACCTGAACTTCACCTGAATCTCAAGGTCTGTGTCTTCATCTGCTGCCAATTACTTTCTCTTGACGGTCCCCAGCACCCTCTCAATCTGTACACGTTCTTTGTAGGCCCCTTATCTTTATCCCCAAAAATGCTTCCTCTTCCTTGCTTCCTATTTTTTCAGGCTGAACCCTTGCTTCATCCCTTCGAGTGCTTTCAGAGGCCGGACAGGAAACCTTCATGAACGAAATGAGCCGCTGTGATTGTCTCCAGTGGCAAACTAGAGAATAAACAGCAGATTTCTGCCAGTGAGAAACGCAACCTAGAATTGCCAGATCATCTGTTTGTTTATTTTTTTAAGAGAAGCCTGAAATCTGGATCTTTAAATGAAATCTCCCAATGTTTTCAGCATTGACAATAAATTAACATTTAAAAAAATTCTGTGTGGGCCAAATAACACATGTCACAACGTACTACATCTGGACCTCTCTTTCATATCTATCTAGTCAGCCCCTAGGCCTGTCTGAGAATAACTCTGAAATCTCTCTCTTCCCTCTTCATCACTTTCTGTTCCTACCACTTTATTTCTGGGTCTTGTCGCATTTACGTAGCCATTAAAAATCATAATGAGGAAGTCCGTATATTGTTACAGAAAAATGTGCATGATTGTAATCTTGATCATATTTATATAAACTGTGTCCCCATCTTACAGATTTGGTGTCTGAATGTAGCAAATATCTACTGAGCTATCAGGATTACAAAAAATAAATAAAATGAGTCCCTCTCCTTAAGGTGCTCTTAGTTTTTAAACATGCCCTTTTCAATTGATTTTAAACTATTTCCCCTCCTAGACATATCCGCTGTATTTTAGAAAAATGATTTTTCTCCATCGTGAAGTCAATAGGTACCAAGTTGTGAAGCTATACAGTTTAAAATTCTTAGGAGACCTGCTTCTGAAATCCAAGAGAATGCTGTTGCACTCTGATGAATATTGGAATTGCTCACTATTAATTTCAGGAGCTAAAGTGTACAGCTCGCAGACCTCTCCTTCCCTTGGCACCCTGAAATGCTCCCCCACTCCTGGGTCCTGAGGTTGCTCATGAAGTTTGTATAACAATGAGCAAACATATGAGAAGTGTTTGTGGTCAGATATCTTTTATAAGTGACCACATCACTTAGGTCTGCTTTGATTTTGAGTTCTTACTGTGGAAAAAGCCCATTTTTCTGCTAACGGCATTTATTTAGGGAGCAGGAATAGGAGTGGTAAGTTCAAATGTTGATGCTTCAGCTTAATCCAGGCAAAACGAAGCTTTTGAGAGAAGCACAAAATTGGAAAACCTTTATTTAATGGAAGGTGATTGATAGGGGCTGACAGCCTCGGAGCTATCACCATGACCACCTCAGAGGCCTCCACGCTTCTGTAATCTGTTACGAGGCAGTGACTTTTGCTATCATCAAGGGGTCAGAAATGATCACAAAGTAGAATCATTTTGTGATTATTGTTTTGCTTGGTGTGGTTTGGAAAGATAAGATGTGATTTCCAAGAGCAGCTTCTGTTGTTATGGAATAATAATTACACTGTGTGGGCCTCGGTTGATGTTACTGCTGATGTATGTGTTTGTGCGTGTTTTCTGGTAATGTTTGTTCACCAATAAATTCATCTGCGTTTACTCGGTCTTGTGGGACCAGCAAGTATTGGCTGCATTTAGAAGGGCCATCAGCTGACCTGGAGCAGAGTGTGTTTTGCATGCTCCAACCATACTTTACTTCTGATACTTGCCTATTACTTATGGGGAAAGAGCACCCCACTACCGCACAAGATATTAGGTTGGTGCAAAAGTAATTGCGGTTTTTGCAATTATTTTTAACCTTTTAAACCACAATTACTTTTGCTCCAACGTAATCCTTCAGGAGCCCACCATTATTACACTCAAGTGCTTCTCATTCATATATTGATTTTATTTTATATTTGTAAATTGAAATGAAATGAAGAATTGGATTCTAGTTGTGACTGAAATTATGCAAGCTAGGTAAGCCTGGGAGGGAAGTCACTTGGTGTCTTTTTACATGTAAAATAAATACCTTAGGCGGGATGGTCTTTGAGACTCCATCCAATTCTCTCATCCTCTTTGTATACCCCTTGAAGACAATTAGCCACTTCCCTCCACCCTACACACACGCAGCCATAAATCAGATCTGAGCCAGGGGTCTAGGCCAGGTCTTTCTCAATCTTCTTTAACAAGGGCGGCCAGCACCAAGTGAGATACTTACTGAGGTAAATGATACCTAACCAGAGACTTTTACCTTTAGTGTTAAAGATTGCCGTGTTGGTTGAAAAAAAATTTTAACAGACATATGTAATTTTTCTCATCATAACAAAACAAGAAAGATAGAGAGGGAAATGTTTTAATGGAAGATATGGAGAAGATTTGGTGGGTTATAGTATGTATTTGGATAGGAAAATAAAGGAATGGGGTTATTGAGAATAACTCTTGAATTCTGTGTTCAAAAGTAGTTGGTAGATAGAGAGATTCCTCATGCTTTTCTCTCAAGTTGGCATTATAGTTCTGGAGCTATTTTTAGTTACATTTTTTAAAAAGTGAACAAGTAGGTATTTTTTATTTTTTGAGAAAATGTCCTAAAACTTAAGTTTCTGTAGAGACTTTCATGTTTCTCCCTCCTTAAAAATTGTCACTATAAAATGGACATGTGGCTGGTTTTAGGGTGATTAAAGTCACAACTATTCACAAGTGGATTATCTCCTTGTGTATTATCACAATGAAAAGTTTAATGTCACATTGCCTCCTTTTTAGTGTTTAAGAGACCCTCCAGCCCCAGCCTGTTTGTGTGCATTCAGAGAATGATTTTGTTTTTTCACTGTTAGCTGTGATATCCAACATCGCCTACAAGAAATAATAACCACTGGTAAATAGAGTCAAATAGAAACAGGCACAATGAAAGAAGGAGTTGTAACATTTTGAGAAATTATGGTAATTAATACCTGGCTGTGTAGTTTCTAACTACAGATACAAAGCTTCTCTGGAGGCCACTGTTGTTGTTCTGTGCATGTAAATCTTACTCTACCACCGTTCCCCATGCAGCATGCTTTGTAGCGGCGCCCATGGAAAAAGTGGCTCAATTGCAAAGCGGTGCTGACAGTCCAGAGAATCTGCCCTTGTAACTGCCTGTTGGTCCTCATGACACAGATGCCCACATCGAACTGCACGTTTGAGTGAGGTAGAAGGGGTTGGGTAGTTTATGGGAATTTGTGGTATTCGGAGAAAAGATCATTCATTCTCCTTTACCAAACCCCTTGGACGCAGTATTATGAGTCCTGGTATTAACTTTTAAAGAACTAAACTGTCGGAGTTATTGCATTAATGAAAGTTTTTGTCAGCTCTAGGGATCCATTAATTGGCTATAACAGAACATCACTGGTGGCTCAGTATCTATATTTTGGTTCACCATTCCTGTCTGTTTCAGAGCCAGGCAATAATGGCAATTTTCAGTCATTGAACCAGCGTTAAATTCCTTAGAATAATGGGTTTGGGGCTCATTTTATATCACTGTTGTGTTTTCTCTGTCCATGAGTGTGAACGCTGAGATCGATTGCT
The DNA here is from genome assembly GCF_964194185.1 of Rhinolophus hipposideros. Lineage (NCBI taxonomy): Eukaryota > Metazoa > Chordata > Mammalia > Chiroptera > Rhinolophidae > Rhinolophus > Rhinolophus hipposideros. Next base: position 9,007,130 of record NC_138066.1, read on the forward strand.
CCAGATTAGCAGCAGAACGGTCTGTGTATTGGACTGGGTAGCAGTGGTCTGTGACACAGGCCTCCTGCCATGGCAGCCCCTCGGTTCTGTCCTTGTATCTCACGTGTCACCACTCAGAGCTGGCCACATGTTGGCCGTGTACGTCAGTAGCCTTGGGAGAATAGGTGTCTTCCACACTTGACTGGTGCTTATAGGAGCCCTTCTCCCTTTTTTAGCCCTTAGAGCAGTGATTCCTTTCAAAATGACTTGGATTTCTAACAAGTCTTATTTTTATAACACGTCTTACAGCAGTGGATCTAAGGTTTTCCTCATTGTGTTGGCATTTGTCTGGTATAACCTCTTACCTATAAGCTCACAGAGCTATGGAAATAAAACTGAATATGGTCACTTTTAAAAATGAATAAATACAAAATTGAACAATTAAGTTTGTGAACTCATCTTACATACCTCATTGCTGAATATCACTATGGTCACCTTCGAAGTACTCCCCTTGGGAAGCTGTGCACTGACACCAGCACCTAGTCCATCCTTCAAAGCTATTTTGGAATTCTCTCTGGAATGGCCATCAGAGCTGTCGTCATATTACTCTTGATGTCCTGAATGTCATCAAAATGTCTTCCTTTCAATATTTCCTTTATCTTCTGGTAAAGAAAGAAGTCATTGGGGGCCAGATCAGGTGAGTAGGGAGGGTGTTCCAATACAGTTATTTGTTTACCAGCTATAAACTCCCTCATAGACAGTGCCGTGTGAGCTGGTGCATTGTTGTGATGCAAGAGCCATGAATTGTTGGTGAAAAGTTCAGGTCGTCCAACTTTTTCATGCAGCTTTTTCAGCACTTCCAAATAGTAAACTTGGTTAACTGTTTGTCCAGTTGGTTGGAATGCATAATGAACAATCCCTCTGATATCAAAAAGTTTAACATCATTGTTGCAACAAGTTCACAAACTTAATTGTCAGACCTTGTGTGGTCGTGGTGGTAGCACAAAATGTAAATGTGCTTAATGCTGCTGAACTCTACACTCAAAAATGGTTAATGGTTATGTTATGTGTATTTTGCCACAATACATTTTTTCTAATTAAAAAATGATTGAATACTCAGGGCTCCCCATTCCTTGAAATTACAGCAAAGTTAGAACAATACAATTTCTAAAATTCCTTGGGCCACACTGTTCCACACAACCATTTTTTATGTGATACGGTAACAGAATCTTAATAATATCTACATACACAGATTTTCCAAACAAAATAGAAATAGGAACAAAAATGGCTTTAAACACTAGAGAATATCTCAAAAATAAATATAAGTGAATTAAGCATTACTGTTGCTCTCTCTTATTCTCGCCATTCCTATTTTATTAGTAAAGCATAGTTAACGGATCACTGATATATTCATACATTCAAAATATTGGGAATTTATTTTTGAAACCTAGAAAGAAAGTTTTGTGCCTGAAATGTGTGATTTGTAGAGAGAGATTTCACTATTCCTATTATCAGTCCTCTGAGATTATACTTTTGATACAATTTCAGAAACATCTACTCTTTTTAGCATATTCGTTATATCCTTAATAATAAGAGATGCCTTCTAGTCCATTTTGCTGCTCTGACTTCCGTTTGTTCCTAGATAATGTAGTCTCAAAGAGTTAGAAGACATGCCTTTTCATTTTACTCAGGCAACAGGCAAATCTTATTTGCCACTGAATTTGTTTTATACTTTGTTGCTTAGAAAGGTTAAATTTCCAGTCCTTCAAAACAATAGCTATTTTTTATGACTCAAATTTGCATCTCTTTTGTTTTTTTCAACTCTGCTTCTCTTTCTCTTTTTAAAAGTATATTTTGGACCTGCTTTCCGTGGGTTTTCTCCTTACATAAGTGTTTCTTAAGGTGCATGATATATTTTTGGTGGTGTGTGATGGTTCCAATCAATTTAATAGTCATAATGTGATTAAGGTTAAATATTCCTCCATACACACACACACACACACACACACACACACACACACACCTTTATTTCCAATTGCATAAATAAATTCTAAACATTGGGCAAATTTTTCAGGGAGGAAAAAAGCCCTTTAGTATGTAAACACTAAATAAACATGTTTCTAACTACTTTGCAGCGTGAATGGAGACTATGATTGAGACCTAATTTTATATGTAAAGGGAGGGAAAAAAGGAGAACCCACTGGAAGGAGTTTCTTGTTGTCCTATGACTGCTTCTTTTACCCTTACCAAGCTGAACGTAACATAACTTGTTTTTGGCAAATCAGAAGATATAGCTATTTAAGGGCATAGATGGGTTCTCTGGGAAAAGAGAAATAAGAGTACTACAGATTATAACAATAGTAACCCTCAGAATGAACCCAGTTTTATTATCTAAATTTTTCTGTCCAAGGTGACATACAAACTGTGTTTGTCTACACCACTATTTCAAATAAGCCCAATCAAGTGTCTCTGGCATTGTGGAATGCCTGGAAAGCTGTTCAGATTGTAGGTAACGAAAGGTAATAAGGAGCCCTTTGGGGAATTTCTGGTTAGGGACATGAGGCTCTCTGTGCAACCTTTCCTCTCGGGGCTGATATGTTTATTTTGAGGGTAGTAACTCCCACTGACAGAACTATCTCTTTCCCTCCATGTTATCGTTGAAAGTCAGGCTCACGCTTCTTCGCTCCAGTGAGAGGGTGCTGTCAGTAACCCTAAGTGGGGCTCTCTGAGCAAACAGGCCTGTAGCACTCGCAGCCCCAAAGGTCTCACTTTCGTGGGCTGTGCGCTCTGACATCAGCCAATCACTTGGAGCCTTTACACAGACATCTTGACATTGCATGTCTGGCTCCGGGGTGCTGGGCGGCCCCTCTTGCCTTTTTTCTCTCTTCTCTTTTCTAGTCTTCTTGGTTTTGTTCCTTCATTCTTCTTTCCTGTTTTCTCTTAGTTCCAGTCTTTCTCTCTCCACAGCTCCTCTCTATTCATCATCTCGAAGGTGAGAATATACCTTTCAAAGGCCTCTTTCCTCAGCTTCATTCCCACCTTCTCAGTCAGCATCTGTGAAACCTTGCCATCTGTGAAACCTGGTTTGTTTTGTCTGTCCCAGCCAGTCATTTTCTCCCCTTGATGTGTCACAGAACGTGGATCCATCAGGAAGTGTGTTACAGAACATAGCAGAATATAGGGAGAGTTCAAGAATCACATTGAAAAAAATGTTATTGAATAGTATGTTTATGATATACTCTCCAACTTGTTTTTTTTTTTTTTTTAAAGATTTGATTGGGGAAGGGGGACAGGACTTTATTGGGGAACAGTGTGTACTTCCAGGACTTTTTTCTCCAAGTCAAGTTGTTGTCCTTTCGATCTTAGTTGTGGAGGGCGCAGCTCAGCTCCAGGTCCAGTTGCCATTTTCTAGTTGCAGGGAGCACAGCCCACCATCCCTTACAGAGATGTCGAACCGGCAACCTTGTGGTTGAGAGGACACACTCCAACCAACTAAGCCATGCAGGAGCTCAGCGGCAGCTCAGCTCAAGGTGCCGTGTTCAATCTTAGTTGCAGGGGGCGCAGCCCACCATCCCTTGTGGGACTCAAGGAATTGAACTGGCAACCTTGTGGTTGAGAGCCCACTGGCTCATGTGGGAATCGAACCGGTAGCCTTCGGAGTTAGGAACATGGAGCTCTGACTGCCTGAGCCATTGTGCCGGCCCCTCCAACTTGCTTTTTAAAAATATCCTTTGTATCTGCTTTCTTGCCATTTCCACTGTGTTGAAGGAAGTGAATTAGCACCTGAGTGGTGTAGCATGGTTGCATTTTGCAAAACTGAAGACTGAAGCAGCCATCTCCTAACTCGGTTTCATCTCCTCACTGAAAGGTATTTTTGTTGTTTGTCATCTTTGCAGTATGCAAACCATTTTTGCATCACTCACACTTTACAGAGGAGGGTCTGTCATGCATTTAGCTACTTACCCTGCTTGGAAATTAGTAGAATATCCTCTTTTATGTAGGACTTCACATTAGGGTATATTTACAATCTTCTAAAGATATACGACTTTAAGATAAAACAAAGTTAGATTATACTTTTGCAATCATAACCATGGATGAGGCACTCTGCCCTTAGCTCTTTCTGGTAATGAGGACTTCTACAGGTTTTTAAAACAATTTTTTTTTTTTTTTATCCTCAGGGAGGCTCTATTCATCAGGTGTCCATCAGGAAAAAGAGTGACGTAGTGGGTATTCTATTGAGGAGTCTTAATACACAGAACTTGTTACAATATTATTGGAATGACCGAGAGAATAAAAGGGGAGAATGAAGTAATCCGAAGATTAGGAACTCTGTGAAGCAGCCACCACCCGGATCCTGGGAGGAGAAGGGTGCAGAAGTGGTGTTTCGGAACCCAGGAGTACACTCGCTGCTGCACTCCTAGAATTATTCCTCATCCAGGGCTCGAACTGCCTGGGAGGGGTTTTTGGGGTGGTGCTGGGACCATGAGGAGATGCCACCCGACCAGAGGAGGGCCTGCCTTGCTGGTTCTAGGACTGCTAAAGAGAGGTAACTGTGGCTGCAGCTGGGATCACCCAGGCAATAAAGACACTTACAGGGCTACTGCTAGAAGTAGGTGAGGAAAGAGAGAAGAGCTTCATCCCTCTTCTTGCTTTCTGAACTCTTACCGGTACCTTACAGAAGCAGAACATAACAGGAAGTTGGCTGGCAAGGGAGCCTAGGAAGAAAACTAGCTTGCAGACTCCAAGCCCCAGCATGACAGAGCAGAGTAGAGAAGGGCAGGTATGCCCCTGGGAGACAGGAGGTAATACCTGGCACGTAGGCTCTTCTCATTGGGACCATTGATATATTCTGTATATATTTCACTGAAAATTATCTGCAGTGTCTTCCCAGCCTTTGATGTTTATTTCAGAATTAGTAAGTTCTTCAGGGACCCGTTGAACTGGAAAAGGTTTCTGTGTATTCTAAAGGACTGTTCCATTAGAGCCATCTCATAGCCAGGCCAGGCAATATGAATTTCAGAACACCCCTAAATATATAGATTGTCATTAACAGAAGAAAGTGCTGTTGTCACATGGAGCTACTGAAAGGAATGATGTCATTTCTACTGCTTGGCAAATGGACCTACCACCTGCGTATTAAACAATTGTAGACACGAACAAATGCACAATAGTTGGACTTAATGTCTTCCAGTTAGGTCAGCTTACATCCTTTAATCATTTCCTTTCTATCTTTTTGTGAAGGAAGGTACTATGAGAAGTTATCTTTAAAAAGTGACGAACAGAAAGGCCCGTTGGCCACCCTCTGTTTTAAGGAGTAGAAGGTAAAATTGAAGAAATCTTCCAGAAATTAGAACCAAAAGACAAGAGAGGGGATAAAAATTAGAAAGATCAGTCCAAGATCCAAATAATAGCGATATCACAATGAGAAAACAGGAGTAGGAAATTTTCAAAGGAAATAATGCAAGACGTTTCCCTAGAACTGAGGGAAAGGAGTAACCATGCTGAAAGAGTCTGCTAGGTACCCAGCTTGAAGAAAAGACCCATGTCAAGGCACAGCATAATGAAAGTTCCTATAAGCTTCCTATAAGCATAATGAGCAGTTCCTATAAGCTTCCCAAAGGGACCAAGGGGACATGGGGTAGTAAAGGAGGAGATGGCATTCAAAGTGTCTGAAATCAGAATGGTATCCAGTATCTCAGCAGTGGAGCATTACAGGAAGCTTCTGGCAGAGGTACTTTCCCGAAATGAAAAAGTCACTCTAGAAAGGAGATCTGTGATGCCAGAAACGAGAGAGAGAGAGAAGTAAAGAGAACCCCCTGCATAATAGCAGTGAGAAGACCCAGGATATCTTCTGTTCAACAGGACAAGAGAACCGCCATTCCAGAATAGAGCTGGAAGTCAGGAGAGAAACTAGAATGGCTGCCGGAGAGTGTGAGATGTGGCAGGAGGGAATCTAGATGATTGAAAAAGAAAGTCAATTATTAACTCCAGGAAAACAAAAACTGATACAAAAAGAGGAAACATAATTATAATGTGGTGCTTAAGAGTGAATATGTACATAGCCATAATAATGTAGACATTAGTTGTTAATATAACCAAAACGTCTAATTTATCTATAGGAAGGGGGAAGAGATGGAGTGTAAGAGAGCTAAATCTAAATCCTGTGATGAAAGAGGAAATGACTATGTAACTTCCACAACTGATAAAATTTAGAAATTATGGTGCTTTGGAGCATATTATTTTAAAATATGGAGGTTAATGATGGAGTACTTAGAAGGGGAGATAGACATTGCTGTTTTTTATTATAAACCGTTTTCGAATTACTTGCCTTTTTATTTTTTTAATTTTTTTGGTTTGTTTTGAAAACATTTTTCTTTTTTTAATAAAATTTATTGGGGTGACAATGGTTAACAAAATTGTATAGGTTTCAAGTGTGCAATTCTATAATACATCATCTATATACTTGACTTTTTAAATTTGTGCATGAATCATTTTGATAAAATAATGTTCTTTATTGGTGTGGTTTTTAGCTTCCTCGGTTCTGTTTGTCCTGAGGGATCAGCTTCTAAATAGCAAAGAAGAATCTATTAATTAAAACGGTGGAGAGTTTATTTTGTAAAAAAGGAATTCAAATAATTTTTAAATAGATTTCTTTGTGTATCCTTCGTTGGATATATTTACAGGATGATGAACTGCAGAAATCTTGAACTCTACTAAGTAGGTTTGTTTAGTAGAGTAATTCTGAATCTACTTTGTGTGTTTGTAGGAGACAGTGAGTAAATATGTTGATGTTTTTTGGAACCAAGGAGATCCAGACAGTGAAAGGGAAAAATAAGATCAAACTTTATAATGTTAAACTTGAATTAGAAGTATCATTTTAGACTCATGATTTAAAAATAATAAATGTCCTACTTTTATTTATTTGTTTGTTTGTTTTAGTTTCCTACTTTTAAGAGCTTGAGAAGCAATGATACTTCAGTAGCAGTGAGCACAATTAGCACCCGGATTTTGGTTTCTAAATACTGTTCACACAAATAGGAACCAAGGCTCCTTGCAGAAACAGCTAATTCCGGGTCTGGGGTATAGAAATGTAAGTCAAGCTTACAACATCTTTTGTCAGAAATCAAGGAAATAGACGTACAATGATGAGGTCCTATCAAAAGAACGCCAGAACTGGCTTACAGGAACTCCCATTGGTCAAATTTAGGGCAATTGGAGCCATAAAAAGGAACATGATGGTAATGATGATCGTAAACACTGAATTTTAAAAATGAGTCAGTGAGTCCCCAGTGATAGTCAAGAAAGAAGGAGGTAAGCATAGGAGAGGGTCTTCTTACAAGCTAGTAAACGTAGACGAGTGATAAAATTATAAGTTCACCATTTTGCAACCACCAGTATAATTATTTAAGAATCATCAAAAAATGCTAAACTATTGGGTAAAAGATTGTGGAATAGGATATTCACATTCTCAAGTTATCGCCCCACAGATTATTAACTACAAAGGAGGAAAGATATTTAAACAAAGCAATCAAGGCTGGTAATCACCAGCAGTATGACAACCTAGCAACTCGTCAGTCTGGAAAAATGGAATTCGAATACAGATAGGAAGTTATTAGATTATGAGTGGTATAGGTCAGGGACACTTGGATGTTGTTCTCATAGTCTGCAATACTCAAATGTCCAGGACCACTGAAAAGAAATACCACCTGGCACATAGGTAAATCCCTTAAGTTTAGTAGCTTGGAGCCACATACTACCCAGTTGTCAATAATTCATTTTGCAAAAGCTCACACACATACACACACACACACACACACACACAGACACACCCCACAATGGAATATCATCTGACTAGAAAATATAATAAAGTACTGATACATGCTTCAATATTGATGAACTTTGAAAAATGTTAACTGAAAGAAGCCAGACCCAAAAGGCCACATATGAATGATTCTATTTATACAAAATGTCTAGAATAGGCAAATCTGTAGAGTAGAGAGAGACAGCAGATTACTGATTGCCAGGGGCCGGGTGGGAGTCGGGGGGAGGGGGTTGGAAAGAATAGGGAGAGTTTGCTTACTGAATATGAGGCTTCCTTTTGGGGTGATGGAAAGTCTTGGATAAAAATAGTAGTGATGGTTGTACAACATTGTGAATGTAATTAAGGCCAATTAATTTATATATTAAAATGGTAAATTTTATGTTATACGTTTTTTCCTATAATTAAAAAAGCCATTAAAAGCAAGGACTAATTCTTATAAAAAGTAATTCCTCTAGGATCCTATGATTCCAAGCAGTACTGGCAATTTGGGAGGGCTGGTGTTAAAAACAGTTTTATAGGTTATTAAAATAAAGACAATAGGTTATTAAAGTAGAGTAGGATACATCAGGGGCTCAGCCAACTTTTGAAGCTGCTAAGGAGGAGAGGCAATGCTTTCCAAGTCACTCCTTGTCACTGGCCTAAAACTGGCAAGGATAGAACACTGGCTCTGACCCAGTGTGGCTCTTCCTATGGTGTCACTATGCCAGCCAGCAAGTTAGAAGTTCTAGGGAGCCTGTTCACATCCTGGCCTCCTAGTTTCTGGGTTTGTTTTCTTTTTCCTAAAATACTTGCTTTGGATCCATGTGAAATCAACCCTTAGACCTACATAGGCAAGAAAGCCCCCCACTGAGTGTTTGATAAACTTTTTGATAAAGTGTTTGGTTAAGAACAGTGACCAGATGTGGCCAGTGTTAGTGGTTTGTGGTCATCGCTCACTAAACTTTTTCTTTCCGTGGTGCTTCTCAAAAGCTCTTAATTTTCCCTGACACACCAGAGTGTTGAAGATTGAGGTTAAGTGGGATGGACAGGCAAACTGCTGAAAGACATGTGCTCCTATAGTAACACGTGGTTGAGTCAAGGAGAGACGGGGAGAGCCGGGTAGAAGGAGAAGTGAAAGAAATTTCAGAGACGAGGTAGGATGAGAAGGGGAGAAGAGTAGTACTGACAGGCAAAGAAAGATCCTCTGTTGAGAATGCCTCCAGTGTTCCCCTATGAAATCAGCTTCCTATACCATGATTCCTTTGTGGGTCTCAATAGTGAAGGAACCTGCAGTGACTTGTTTCTAGATTTCCTGAATGAATTATAAAATATGAAAAATATGGATAGAACTGCACTTCTGATGTCCAGTTCTATAGCAGGAAATGAGGAAAGGCCCATATCTCAAAATATTTCTACTCCCCACGTCTTTGAAATTTTTTAATTGTACCATTGAGAGAGTCATCTAGGCCAGGGGGGAGGGGGGTTCACAGTGTGAGGGATATAAATGATGAACGTCTAAGTATTACCTTGTCTTGTACACCTGAAACTAATAAAATAAAATAAAAAAAAAATTCAAATGCCAGTGAGGTAAAGAAAATGAGACCCACAGACCCGGTACATGGCAGTTGGGAACGGCGAGTGCTCCTGTGAACTGAAGCGTGTGTGTCCCTCCGGACAGGGGGCTTGCTTTTTGGTCTCTGGAACTGTGGGCCCTGGGCTGACAGATCAGCTGCTGCCTCCTTTAAAAAAAAAAGGGGGGGGGGAGGGAGGGAGGGAGAGAGGAAGGAAGGAAGGAAAGAAGGAAGGAAGGAAGGAAGGAAGGAAGGAAGGAAGGAAGGAAGGAAGGAAGGAAGGAAGGAAGCAAGGAAGAAAGGAAAGAAGGAAGGAAGGAAGGAAGGAAGGAAAGAATAGAAAGGGAAAAATATGATTGTTTGTGAAACTTGCCAATTTTTGAAACATCTGCCCAGGCCATAACATCACTGCAAACCGGACCTGGCTCCCGGCTGCCAAGTCATGACCAGTGATTTAAGTCAACAAATTACTAATACAGAGGCAGAGGCTGGATATGATGTGTGTGAGGTCAGGGGAGGTCAAAGAGTTTGTTATTCACTTTTTAGAGTAACTTAATTTGATTTTTAAAAAAATATCACCAGGAAATCATTCATATTAGGGAAATGGGAACTTGGATGGGGAAATAATTTTATACCATGGAGGCGGGGGTGGGGGTGGGGGAGATACTGTCTGGCCTGGATGAAGTGTCACTGTGGGCCAGGGACAGCCCTGCCATGGGACAGGGCCATCTTGGCAGGCTAAGGACAGCAGTGTGAGATCTTAGGGTGCCTGGGCACTGAGCAGAAGACCAGATCATTGGAGGGGGGCACAGAAAGAAAGAAAGAAAGAAGTTTGTGTCAAAGGCAGACTGTCTGACTTCCATATTTTGCTTCCATATTTTCCTCTGTCATCATCCAGTCCCTACTTGTCCCATTCCCCCATCCCCATATTGAGCGGGAAGTACCCCCTTTGCTTCCAGGTGAAACCTATGAGCAAATGCAAGGCGGAACCCTAGACCTGAGCAGCAAAAAACCTGGGACATGAACAAGGTAGATTAACTTTGCTTCACATGTTATTTTTATATGTTGTAACTCATTTCATTGTACCATAGTCAGTTCCTGTGCTTGGACCTGCTTGTTGCATTACCTGCTCTTTAAAAAAAAAAAGAAATTAAAAAATGGAAATTTTAAAAAGTTAAGGAACCCCGGATGAAAATTAATTTGATTTTTTTTCATTAGGCAGGATTAATTAACCTGACTTTTTTCAAAAAAGAATCCAAACCAAAAGGAAACAGGAGCAGAAGCATGTTTCGCCAGTGCAGAAGTAAGCATAGCTAGACGTTAGTAGCAGATGGGGAGGGTTGCTGGTTGAGTCGTAGCTGGAGCAGTCTGTGAGAAATCTGCAAGCAGACGTCCACGCCTGCCACTGTGCATGCTTATCTGTTCCCAGCCAGGATCTGACTTCACCTTCGCCACCCCTGGTCCGATATCCATCACCACCCTGCCTGCCTCCCCTGAGCTGGTGGCAGAATTTATAGTTCTGAAAAAGTGGAGAGGACATGGAAGGGGGGGATGCTTGGGAACGAGTTGTGAAATGATAAATCAAAGCCACTTTAAGGTCCAGGATTGTTTGTGCATCTTTCACATTTGGGTTTTTGATATGAGAGGCTTTGGAAAACAGGAATATAGCTTAAAGAGCGTGGGTTTGTTTTTTATTTTTTTTTAAGAGACAAAACCATTTCAATGCTCAGTTTGGCTGTTGAAATAGACGTAGCTTTATCATGGCTTCATTGTGGCCGTCTGCACCTAGCAATAGAGAGGACAGCTCTCATTAGCCCCTTTCATCTGATTGTACTGTCTCTGGGTAAACTGAGCCCTATCCATCATGCCAAAGCCTCAGTAAAATCTTGGAGTGGTTGGGTATCCGGGACAACAGTTTGGTTTCTCAGGCTACATATGGAAGAATTAAGTCTCCACTGTTTCTTGAAACAGAGGAGAAATGTTTCTGGTTTGGCGGCACAGATGGTCATCAGCCCGCTGCTCTTCTTCCTCAGAAATCTTCTCCATCCCTTGATGCCAGTCGTCCTCCCCACTTAGTGTCCCCCTCATGTGCACCCCTCGTCTGCACATCTGTCTTTTGACCGCCCTGTCATTTCCTGACACTCAACATGTCTCAGACCAAATTCATCACGTACAGCTCCCACCCCACTGCCTTAAACATGCATAGTTATACGCACATGAAACCAAAGCAAACAGCCAGCCTCTCTCAATATATGTGTTTGGCATCACGATTCTTCAGCAGCTCAAGCTGGACAACTTTTGTGTTTTTTTCATATTGGGGTCCTTTTTCTTCCTCTTCCTCCAGCGCCCTTCTGCTCTCCAGGCCGTAGTATTTCTTACGCACTCGGTCTCCTCCTCCTGCATTCTCCCTGTCATCCTTCTCATGCAGGCTGTGTTGCTGTTGCTGTACCTCCCTGAGTGGGCTCCCCAGTGACGCTGTCTCCCGTCTCACTTTCCTCCTGTGCATACTCGCTATGGCCCCCCACCTGATCGTTCTGAAACACCTCTCGCATTGTGCCAGGCCATTGGTAGTCAACCTCGCAGAGCTCCAGCTTGCCCCCAGAACACAGCCCAGAGTCCTTGGCTCTGGGTCTGAGGCCCTCTGCAGTCTCTCTCCCCTTTGTGTCATCTGCCACCTTCTTCCTATATCCCTATGGAAACCTTCCACTCCAACCAAATCAGTTATCTCCACTTCTCCAAACCTAGCTTGTCCATATTTGCTTCTGAGCATTGGCCTCCCTCAGTTGCTGTTCTACTTCCAGTCTTCCTTCAACTCCACTTAAGAGTTGGCTTTTATTGTGGCTAATGCTCTATGCCAAGCATGTATTATTACTCTTCCAATTTATGAACAATACAAGAATATAAATCTTTTTGAGAAAGGAGCCATGCCTTCTCTGTGGTCATCACGGAGCAGCAGAGTCAGGCTGGTGCAGAAACAAGTGAGCCTGGGAGGAGAGGCAGCGAGTCAGAGGCTCCTTCTCTCAGAAGGGGTCAGCCCCCAGTGATTGCTGCAAGGTAGCCACGTGCGCTCCTTCGACTTTCCGAGGAAATCCAGAGTCTCAATTTCCATATGAAGTTGCTTAATAATCACACTTTTCCCACATCCTACTTTAAAGGTGGTACCTACCAGAGGAATGTAGCTCCTTAAAATGACAATTTAAAGACTACTTCATATGCAACATGGATATGAAATAGTAATGCATCCAGTGTACAAACATAAAATAGAGTAACCATTCTGCTTTTCAGGCGGGTTTGGGATTTGTAAAAGAGTTTCTGGAAAATCGTGAATTGAGTGTTCATCCTATGAATTTGGGGTTTAAACAAGAGGAGAACAATATGGCAGTGTTTGTCCCTCTTTCCTGTGACAGATGAAATCAGTAATATAACATCTCCGTAAGTGAATGTAACCAGCTGCCTTTAATAGCTCCTTGTTATTTTCATTTTATGAAAATGTTCAATGGAACAAATTTTTAAATGGAATTTTACCAGATTGACATTAACGGGCAGTTTGTTTAGTGGGGCTATTAAATGTGGGGAGAGTCTGTATGTTGGGGAAAATCACAGCCCTTTCCAGGTTCGATGAATGAGAGAAGGTCACGGGAGGGAATGAAACAGCTGCCCTCTTTGATAGGCTGAGAAAACAGGAGTACTGGCCTCAGCAGGTGTTCAGAGAATTTCCCCACAGGTGCAGATTCCAAATGAACTATTATTTATTACATTTTGGCTTCTGTGACATAGTCATCTTTCATCCACTCATCACATGTTATTGAGTCCCTTCAGTGACGCCGAACTGTAGGGAGGACCCCAAGGTGCTTCGGCCATAGTCCCGCCTGCAAGTTGCTTAAAGTCTAGTGTGAGAAAGAAACATCACAACCACAGTGATACGAGAGAGAATGTGATTTGTGTTTCTTAGCGCCTAAATGATGGATTCTAAAAGTTAATAGTAATAAGAGGGAGAAGCACCCAGGGTGCTTTCAAAGATACATGTCTCTTTAGGTCCTTGTATCACCTCTGTGGGAAAGCTTGATTCCAGTCTTGTCTTATGTCCATGATGAGAGAAACCAGACACATTCCCGGCTCTTACAGAAAAAGCCCTTTCTGAACATAGACCAGTAGACTGAGTACAAGTCCAGGAGGAGGGAGTACTTTTCCACTGTGCGTAAGTCAGTTGTTGTATGTGTTCTTGGTTCATTTTCGGAAGCACCTTGATTTGTTATTTAATCATGGTTGAGTAGAGAGAGGAAGTTAAAACACTTCATTTATTATCGACCTGAAGAATGGTGTGCCAGGGTTGTAGACGGAGGTACAGTGTCAGATCCTAGGATTTATGAGATGGGCCTGATCTCAAGGAGGCTGTGATCTCTGCACCTTGATTCTCTAGCTTTGGTATTCATGAGATCACCTGAAGTGCTTTTTAAAATGCAAACATCTGAGCCCCACATGCAGAGAAACCGGTGCAGGGGGTCTTGGGCCTCCTTGTCTGTTAAGCACCCTCAGATGATCTCGGGTAGGTGATCCTTGGGAACTACGGTATTCTTTGAAAAACTTTGGCCTAGTAGTAGGGGAGGTAAGACGTAGATCAGATATAACTACAGACTGTGATGGGGCCATTTATGAGTAGTCCCTCCACATTACTGTAGAAGTTTAGAGTCAAGAGAGAGCTCATTTCCAGCCTCTGTGACTGGAAGGCATTTGAGTTGGTGCAGAAAAGATGGGTGGGATTTTGATGGTTTGAAATGAGTAAGGAACTTCAGGCTGAGAGAGTGGAATGGATGGAGCACTGAAGCCAGGAATGTTCATCCCCTGATGAGGAATGTTCACTGAAGCCGGGGAGAGAAGTCTGCGGGGCGATCTGATGAAGTCTCTCCCAGCTTAAAACCCCTTCACTGGCACCCCAGGCCTTCAGGATAAAGTCCAGACTCCATAGCAAGGTTTCTATAGCCTGGCAGGATCTAACCCCAACCACACTGCCCCCAACACACACACACACACACACACACACACCATTCTCCCTCCTTTCCCTCCCCCCCTTCCCTCTCCTTTCTTCTCCGTCCCTCCTTTCTTCCCCCTTTTCCTCCCTCCTTTCCTCCCACCTCCTCTTGTCTCTCCTCTCTCTCCCCATGCACTGTGATCTACCGTGTTTCCCCGAAAATAAGACCTAACCGGAAAATAAACCCTAGCATGATTTTTCAGGATGACATCCCCTGAACTTAAGCCCTAATGTGTCTTTTGGAGCAAACCTTAGTATAAGAGCCGGTCTTATTTTCGAGGCAACGTGGTAGCTCTTCTGAGCCAGTTGCCATCCCCTTCAGGCCTTCCTTTATTTCGGTGGGTTTACACATATTGCTCCCTCTACCCAGAACACCTGCTCCTGTCTGCCCTTCTTTTCCCTTTGCTAACTTTTCAGTCCTTTGGGACTCAGTACAGATGGCACAGCCTCTAGAGAAACTTATACCTGGCACCTGGGGCTCCTCTAAAATGCGGGTTCGGATTCAGTAGATCTGGGTGGAATAAGGCCTGAGTTCTGCACATCTTACAAGCTCCCAGGAGACAGGATGCTGTTTCAGGGACCACACAGTGAGCGGGAAGGATCTAGAACAGCAACCCCCTACCCAGGCTCCACATCAGAATCACTTAAACGCTACCAATGCCGGGACTGCTCTTCCCTGTACATTCTGACTTAATCGCTCTGGAGTGTAGAACATTGGGATTTTAAAGTCTTCCAGGGGATTCTAATGCTCAAATTGAGCCCTGCTGCACTAGGCGGGCTCCCCTGGCTCCTCAGGTCTGGGTTGTGATGGATGCCTACAGGGTGTCATCCTCAGTCAGGTACTGACTATTTGCCGGTGGCCCTCACTAGACTCTTAGCTACCAAGAGCAGAGGCTATGTCTTGTTCACTCATTTATTCACTCATTCATTCTCTCATTCATTCACTCATTCATTCTCTCATTCATTCACTCATTCATTCACTCATTCATTCACTCATTCATTCATTCACTCATTCATTCAGGAAGGGTTTATGGGGCATCTGTTCTATGCTATACACTGCGCAAGGTACGAAAGATACGAAACAGAACTGGTCCTTGAGTTCATAGAATGTCCAGTATAGAAGGAAAACCATCATTTAACACGGCCCCAGGCATGGTGCGTCCTTAGTAAGTTTATTGAATGAGTGAAGGAGGAATGAGGAGAAGGAAGAATGTAAAGAAAGATGGCAGGAGGAGTTTAAAGAAGAGCTTGTCACCAGAGCACTTTGAACACTCAAGGTACCCTGTGTCTCTGCATGTAGCTGGAAGCTAGGAGGCAGGTGTCAGCCAACCCTAGATCATACAATTGGACGATTAAGCATTTGGAAGGAGGGCAACCACAGGAAGGAAAAAGGGTGCGTAGCATCATATCTATACATAAGCAGAATGAGTCGACTGGGAACTGCAGGGAAGGGAGATTCTGAAAAGCCTTGTGAGCAGGTTTGGTAAATGGAAAGTCACTGTTTGGTGCCAGGTATTACCTGTCTCCAGTATGTCAAGTGCCCTTGATAATCTCCGGATTCAGAGTTCTATCTTTTATGTTCTCTTCTATAAGGAATTTCTGAGATTCACTCACCACCTAAGCCCATTTCCCCTATAACATTTTAAGTGCCTTAACTGCATTCTCTCCAGTCGTGGGGAGTTTTAGAACTTTTAACCCTCATATTCAGGGAGAGGTTACTATACTTGAATTATTATCCTGTACTTGCAAAATTAGAAGCAGTGAGCTTGAAAAACCTACTAACAAAGGAAACAAATAGTAAAAGGACATAGAAGCCTGTAGAAGAAGGAGATGCCCAGTAGAAAAAGAAGGCAGTCACACAGAAAGAGACGTGAAGAGAAGATGGGAGCAGGTGAGTGGGGTTTGGGGGACCACGTTTGGCCATCCTGCTGTCCAGTGGCTGTGGAAATTAGAATAAGTTATCGCCTTTGAAATACTGATGAGCTCCTTTTCGTCCACAACTTAAACAATGTTTTGTACTCTGAAAAACTAGCCTTTTCTCTTTGATTTTTATATTTCAAAGTTTCCTTTTTTAAATGGATGTGTATTTTTCCCGTGGAATTCTTGGGAGATATTTTCCGTGTGTGTGAAGGGATGACATAGTTTAGAAATGTATTTCCAGTCCTCTGAGGCGTTGTCTGGGAGTCTTTCCAATGTGGGAAGTTCTCAGTTCCCTTTTGTTCCCTGAACAGTTAGGACTACCTAATTCCATCTTACATTTTCAAGGAGACCTTTTGAGTTTCAATAGGTATTAATTGTTCTGAACTTCATTTCCCCCCCGCCCGTTTCTAGCTGTGGCCTTGTAGGAATAAGAGCAGAAATGAACAGAGAGTGATGCTAATGGGAGAAAACGTTGATGGGTAAATATTATCAGATACCCCACATCACCCTAATACTCTTTTCCCCAGGCAGAATTACTATCCCTCTAAGCACCCAATTAAAAACTTAAAGCAGTGTTCTTATTCCTAATTTCTGACGTGATCATTGTGGACCTATAGATCTATGAAGTTGTGTTTGGCAGCGAGGTCTCTAACATTCCTTTTGGCGACCACTCCCTAACAGAAAGGATTTTCACCCTGGTTTGCACTCAACCTTCGCTTTTCTGCAAGGTGCTGAATCCTCGTACTGAAAACGTTTGTAGAAAGGGTTTGAAATGCTAATTCACAGCTGTTGACAGGTATGAATACCCATCAGCCTGGAATGTCACACCTATTCAAAGTAATTGAGCATCCCTGAATATAATCTCCTTTAAAACCAGAAATGTGAAACCTGGTTGCTTCGAGCTGAGAGAGAAAATTTCCTCCTGACTCCTACAGCAATTTTGTCTCAGTAAACTAAAAAATCAATCAATAAATAAGTAGCTACAGAATTTCCTCTTCCCCTGCCCCCCGCAGTGTTCCTGTATAGTTTTAGGCATGTATACCCAGAGAGCACACACACATGTGTGTGCATGCGTGTGTATAAGACACTACTTGGGTGCCTGTTGTAGTAATTTAACTATAATTTGTTTTTCAAAACTCTTGAGGCGGAGCGCTAGCTGATTCATTAATATATTTTCTTTTTAGAAAAGGCTTATTGGAGTTTTCTTTTCTGATTTTGAACACAATAATTTACTGTTGAAACATGGTAAAATAGAGAACAGTAAACAACAAAAATCCACCACCTATAGTCACTATTAATATTTTGGGGTATATGTTTCCAGTCTTTTTGTGTGCATACGTATAACATGTCTACATGTATTGCCTTTTCCAGACCATTTTGGGATCATATCTTACTTGCCAGGTGACTTGCTTTTCTCACTTCCTGGAGTCTGAAAATTTTCTATGTCTTTACATAGTCTCCAACTCTAATGACCGTATAACTTTCTGGAAAAGTGTATTGTATCTTTTTAAATGACCTCCTGCTTTAGGTAAGAGTAAACATTTCTAGCATTTATTCCCAGATATGTTTCAATTTGGAAGTGTGGAACCACAGGAAACTTGAACTCCTATGTTCATCTTTAGTGGAGAAATACCACGCTTTAAGAAGTATTGCATCTCATACCTTTTGGGTGTAGCAGCTGAAAGCTTTTAAAGATAAGGTGTATTTTCCCAAAGACAGGCAAAAAATAATATCACCCTCTTTGGCAAACGTATCTTGGGTGCTAGGCGCTGTGCTGGGTGAGACAGGACACAACCATGGTCCTTGCCCTCACCAGGCTTCTATTGCAGGGGGCTGGGGAGAGACAATAAACAGACACATAAATGTGCTAAGTACCAATTGTGATAGTCTAGACAGCCAGCCAGAGGGCCCTCTGGATCTAAAGGCTCTGGAAAAGGATCCAGTTCTGCATTACTTACTTTATTAACATCATGATTGTCACTAGAGAGTGGTTTGGATAACATAAGCGCGTTCAGGTAATTATGACAGATGAATGAAATGCGATACCATTAGTTCCACTTGAATGTCTTATACCATCGTCTCCAGTTACTCGTAAACTTGGAATAAGTGAAATGTCATTGAAGATCTAGAGGAAGAAAGCTGCTGTTTTTGTTCTTTCCTCTCGTGAGCCTTATCTTCCTTAAGCCGTCGATGTTGTTGGTTAAGTTAACCAAAGGCAGCACAGGAATTTGATGGTTTGTAAACTCTGTCCTCATTGTCCATTGGTGCTTTAGATGAAGGAAAAATGATGCACTCTCTGTTCTTAGTCATTCTCCCTGACGCCAACTCAATCCTCATTCCAATTTTCCCAGTTCCCATTATGAAGCAGAAAAGACTGCTTAAGGCCTGGTTTATTTACCTAATAAACTGGCTCTTGTATTGCCTGGGAAATGCTAAAATTTTTTAGCCAAGAAATCCTAGTAACAAGCAAACAGAGGTCCAGCAGTCAGGTCTGAAGAAACAACAAAATGAAGGTCAGCTAATATCGCCATTATTCTCCTTCCTGGTGGTCATGACAGCGCTGGGTTTATTTGAAGATCCCAGACTTCGAATCATTGCTTGTATTGTTAGCTGCCCAAGTATTTTAGGCTGTGCCAACAGTTTCAGATATTAATGTATTCTAGGGATCAGTGAATGAAGAATTCCTCTGCACTTTTTTCCTTTTTAATTTTTCCCCCCTTTCCATACACTTTGTTTGTAGTGTCTTTGTCTGCCAGACGTTGCTGGGCATTTCTAATGAGACAGCAAAGAATTGCAGAAGGCAAAAAGGCCAAGGGGGGTAGGGAGAAGAGAACCGTGAGGAGAAACAGGGCGTGTTTAGCACTTTAACAGTAAGGTGACATTTTTACAAGCTAGTCAGGTGCACAGGAGTCATTGGGAAAAGCAGCACTGGAGATGCAAATCCAGAGTGGAAAGTACATTTCTGGAAATGTCTGGCTCATTGGTTAGCTTCTCGCAACAAAAACGCACTTTATTTTTGAACATCATTTTCCCTGCAGGACATCGGGCCTTGCTGCTGCTTTAGTATTCATTCCAGCTTCATTATTGCAGCCACCTCACAACCCACCCTGGGCAGCTGGTAAAAGGGGGGGAAAATTAAAGCAATTCATACTCCTGGTGACTTACTGCTGCAGAATAATTGGTTTCTGTTTGCAAAGAACATTATCACAGCAAAGCCCAGAAAACAGAAAGGTCTGTCTGAGAGAGGGGTTACTGGGGCTAGGATAGAAAGCGGGGCAGGGGGTGGGGGTGCGAAAAACCACGTTTTTGAAAAGGCAATTAGCTAATAATTAATTTTTAATATCATTCCGTACTAGGATTTGTCTTCATGTGATATATGTACATACGTTGGTTTTTTTTTAGCACACCCTTTGATACCTCATGGAAATGTTAATGAGACAAAACCAGTTAAAGAGCTCTTTACACAGCGCAGTGCTTTGGGGAAGGCCAGAATGAAATGCAGACCCTCTGAGGGCTTCTCTGACACACAAGAAGTCCCTTTGTTTCCTGTTTTATAAACCAGAGGCATGTCTAAAATTGCAGGGAAAGTGAGAGGGGGCTGAAGAGTTGGCGCCAGAGGCCTGGCTTTCTATATTTAAAAAAGAGAAAAAATTGCTCGCTAGTTATTCGTGCCTGGATTTGATAGGCAGTCGAGGGTGTTTTTGAAGTTCTGAGGGAAGGTTCTCTGAAGATGTAAGCGGGATCTGTCTTTCACTTAGACTTAATTAAGAAACTTGCTGGCTTTGTCTGTAGGGGGCCCATTACGCGCAAGCTGCAGCCCCCTCTGAATAGGGGCTCAGCCTGGAAAGTGTATACATGCCATACCGCTTTTGTGTCGTGTTGCCAAACTGGAGGCAGGAGCAAGTGCAGACGAGGCTTTGCCAGAGGTCATCCCTTGTTGTTCATAAATGTGAGCCCACGGCCCAAACAGAAAGCTAAAGCAAGTGGAGGGACATTCCTTAGAGATCTAGAACTAATGAACCTTTTATATAATGAATATAGTAAACAAAAAAGTGGTGGGGGGTAGAAGAGAGCCCGTCTGTTCTCCAGAGTCCTGTTCACAAATCGCCATGATGGGCCAGAGGGCTAACCCGAGAGGTAAATAGTGTCCTCGAGTGCTTTGCATGTCAGCCAGGGGTGGTTAGAGCCCGGCTTCCGGCCGAGTCTCACCCCCAGCCTCCTTTCACCCAGCCCCGGAGTAAGTTTGCCTGGTCACTGTTCTTGTAACCTTGAGAATAATTTCCCCCTGGTGGGCTACAGTGGCCTACCCTATTTAGAACAAAGTTGCTGAATGCTGGAGAATAAAGACCAGTTGGAAGGCTGTGAGCAATGGTTAATCAGCTAATTCGCATTTCAAAAGGCACTAATAAGAGGTGATAAATTCAAATAAAGCCCTGGGTATGAGTACTTTACTCACACTGGCACTGGAAAAACCACTGAGCGCTCTCCTTTCTGCTTCTCTGTCCCTGCCCACTGTTGTCCCTTCTCCTTTGAAGCTGTGGGGACCTCCCAGGGCACCTCTGCCCTCCTCTCTCGGGGCAGGGCCCGGCAGACCTTCACTGTCCTGGCTGTGACCAGCTGCGCCCTCTGCACAGGAGCGGGTACCCTTCAGACTCTGCTGTTCCCAGTAACCCCAGCCCTGGTCCTTTTTGCCTGGACTCTCTGAGATCCCTTGCTCCCCTGTACCTCACTGACTTTTTAAGATCCAATCTCAGATCCCAAATAAATGATAACTGCCTTATTCTTTCATCTCTCCCTCTCCTGATCTGTGAGATCTGGCAGCCCTTGACCAACTCTGTCCAGTTGCCATTTACTTGGCTGTGAGAGGAGGGACCCTACCTGCTATTTTAGCATTAAGTATCCTGCCCCAAGACCCACTTTGCAACTGCCTGAGTGGTCTGATAGGACTCGAAGTGGCTCTGCAGCTTCGCCACATCTCTGTCACTATAGCTGTTCTGCCCCTGCTCACTTTTCTGCTCTTCAGACAGAGTTGGGAGGGCTGCGTCGTGCGCTTCCCAGGGAGTCTCCTCATAATTGGGTCTTTCTGCTGTTACAGGCTGATGGCCCTGTCCTGGAACCAGTGTCACTCCCCCAGTGACTGGACAATCACCCAGCCGGCCAAGTAGCACTGTAGAAGTAGAGTGATTTTGTTTCAGCCAGTTCAGTTCAAGTGTTGCAAAGTGAACTTGTCAGAACTTTCTTTTTGCCTCCTCTCCCAGCCCTCGGCAAAATGTAGAGTTATTGTTGCCATCAATAGAGCTCGCTTGTAACAGGGAATAGTTTCCTGGAGCATCCTTGACCCAGCTTCCAGAAGCTGCACCACCCTGTTCGACACTTCTGAGTGTTTCTATGTCAGTAATATTTGTGTGGGATCGTTCTTCGGTGGTCCCTGGTTTTCAGGATCCCAGAGCACTTTTTAGCCCCATCATGCTCTGGAAATCCATTAGGAACTCAGCTGTCGTCTTAATTACATACTCTGAAGGAATGACATTCCATCTGCTGGCCATGAGTGATGTGGAATTTCCCTGAACTTCCTCCTTGACAATTTGATGACAGTCAGAAATATCCTCACGAGCCCTAAGATGACCATTGACCTGGAGAGGTATAGCTGGGAGCCGGCAGCCTTAAAGTTTGTCACCCGTGATAAAGGCTTTCTGCTTAGCATACCCTCTAGTTATCAGGAACAGCTTCGTTTGAATCTTAGTTAGACCCTGAATTATTCTGGAAGGATTCCTTTTTGCAGGAGTGTGGACCTGCAAAATGTGGACCAGGTGACCACCAAGGGCCCTGCAACGGGGGCACGAACCGTCACTCGTGTTGTCACCAGGGGCCCATGGCCCCATAAGTTCTGCCTCGGGACACAAGCGTCCCATGCTTAGAAGGGCCTCCTGCTTGGTTTAATGCTCTGCTGTCGCCATCTTGGTATTTTAGTAACTTCTGAACAAGGGACCCTCATTTTCATTTTTCACTGGGCCCCACAAATTATGTAGCCTATCTTGGGTAAAGCTACACGGTTCAGTGAGAAGAGTTCTGGAAGAAGATCTTTGGCAAATAACTCCAAGTGAAGTCGGAAGTTTGCGGTGAATACATGTTAGTTTTCAGCTTCTTAGCATCTGAACCCAATTTTTACATTGGAGGAATTCTTGGCTATGTAAGCCTTGGTAGGAGTCAGGGGCAAAAGGGCCAAATGTTGGTATCCCCTGCCTCCCCACCAGCTAGCACATAGCCAGCTAGGTGCTATACTTTGGAGCATGGGGAATGCATTTTGGTGGTAGTGGCAGCAACACCAATGTTCTAGGGACATTGCTGGCAACCCCTCTAGCTATAGCTTCTGGTGTCACACTGGCAGTGTTACCTAATTAGGGGTCGAGGGGGGCACCCAACATTTGTGGCAATGAGACCCTCCATTAGATGGTTCTGTCGTGGGGATGTGGTTCTGGTTCTAGCTGCCTTTTGTTCCTTCCTCCCCATGTTCTAGCCTGATTCTTCAGTCTTCTCAATGATTTATTTTTCAAACCACTCAATTTCCTTTTAATAAATTCCTTCTGTATTTAAGTAATCAGAGATGGTTTCTGTTGTTGATAGCTAAGAGCTTTTTCTGATACAAAGTTGGACTCTGTTAGGAAGTTAGTACTCTGACCATCCCTCACCCGACAGACAGCAAATGAGGCTTGTGTCCCGAGGCAGAATTTATGGGGCCATGGGCCCCTGGTGACAACACGAGTGACAGTTCGTGCCCCCGTGGCAGAGCCCTTGGTGGTCACCTGGTCCACACTTTGCAGGTCCACACTCCTGCAAAAAGGAATCCTTCCAGAATAATTCAGGGTCTAACTAAGATTCAAACGAAGCTGTTCCTGATAACTAGAGGGTATGCTAAGCAGAAAGCCTTTATCACCGGGTGACAAACTTTAAGGCTGCCGGCTCCCAGCTATACCTCTCCAGGTCAATGGTCATCTTAGGGCTCGTGAGGATATTTCTGACTGTCATCAAATTGTCAAGGAGGAAGTTCAGGGAAATTCCACTTCACTCAGGTCGCACACCAGTGAAGCCGGCCCTGGCTTTACCTTACCAGGGCCACAGGTCCACAGTTGGGTCTTGGGTCCTTTAAAGACTGTACAAATGGATTCTGGTTTATCAGTGTTATTTCACTTTATTTCCTACTCACAGCTTGAGGTGTAATTTTAGTTATCCCTATTTTACAGTTACAGCAAATGAGACTAGATAACAATGGAGCTGTGATTCCTGCCCAGGTCTTCTGACTCTTAAGTTCCTTTTTCTATACATCATGGCCACAGTGAATGGGAGCTTACAGAGTGGAGAGCTGGGGCGCATTCCCTGGAACGTACACAACACTCTCGGGACATCATCTTCCAGAGTTGTTCATGTTGTAGGAAAAAGACTACTCACTCAATTTTTTTTAAAAAAGATTTATTAAAAATATAGCTAGCATACAATATTATATTAGTTTCAGGTGTACACCATAGTTATTCAGTATTTATATATGTAAAGAAGGGATCACCATGATAAGTCCAGCAACCATCTGACACTGTACCACGCTATCACTATATTATTGACTATATTCCCTATGCTGTACATTACATCCCCATGACTTATTTGTTTTATACTTGGAGGTTTGAACCTCTTATTCCCCATCACCTTCTTTCCTCCTCTTTTAAAAAATTTTTTTTGGGGTGGAGGAATATTGGGGAACATTGTGGTTTTCCAGGACCCATCAGCTCCAAGTCAAGTCATTGTTTTCAATCTAGTTGTAGAGCGCGCAGCTCCCTGGACCATGTGGTAATCGAACTGGCGACCTTGGTGTTATGAGCACTGTGCTCTAACCAACTGAGCCAACTGACTGCCCCTCTCCCCCACACTTTTTAAAAAAAAAATTTCCGTTACAGTTGACATTCAGTGTTATATTAATTTCAGGTGTACAGCATGGTGGTGAGACATTTATATAGTATTAGGTTGGTGCAAAAGTAATTGAAGTTTAAAAGGTTAAAAATAATGGCAGGGCCGGCCCGGTGGCTCAGGCAGTTGGAGCTGCGTGCTCCTAACTCCAAAGGCTGCCAGTTCGATTCCCACATGGGCCAGTGGGCTCTCAACCACAGGGTTGCTGGTTCAACTCCTCCGAATCCCACAAGGGATGGTGGGCTGTGCCCCCTCCAACTAAGATTGAACACAGCACCTTGAGCTGAGCTCCCGGATGGTTCAGTTGGTTGGAGCGTGTCCTCTCAACCACATGGTTGCCAGTTCGACTCCCACAAGGAATGGTGGGCTATGCCCCCTGCAACT
The DNA here is from genome assembly GCF_964194185.1 of Rhinolophus hipposideros. Lineage (NCBI taxonomy): Eukaryota > Metazoa > Chordata > Mammalia > Chiroptera > Rhinolophidae > Rhinolophus > Rhinolophus hipposideros. Next base: position 9,031,767 of record NC_138066.1, read on the forward strand.
AGCAACGGCAATTAGACATGGAGCTGAGCTGCGCCCTCCACAACCAAGATGGAAAGGACAACAGTTACTTGAAGCTGAATGGCGCCCTCCACAGCTAAGATTGAATAGACAACAACTTGACTTTGAAAAAAAGTCCTGGAAGTACACACTATTCCCCAATGAAGTCCTGTTCCCCTTCCCCAATAAAATCTTAAAAAATAATAATAATAATGGCAAACACCACAATTACTTTTGCACCAACCTAATAATTTAAGAAGTGATCCCCCTGACTAATCTAGGACTCACCTGGCCTACACATAGTTATTACTATATTATTGACTATGTTCCCTGTGCTTTACTTTACATCCCCATGGCTATATTGTAACTACCAATTTGTACTTCTTAGTCCCTTCCCCTTTACCACCCTGTCCCCAACCCCCTCCCATCTATCACCCCCCCAAAATCTAGTACCTATCTGACACCATACCTGGTTTTTATATTATTGACTGTATTCCTTATGTTATACCCTGTATCCCCATGACTACTTTGTCACAACCAATCTGTGCTTCTTAATGCCTTCCCCTTTTTTCACCCACTCCCCACCAACCTCCCTCCCATCTGGCAACTGTCAGAATGTTTTCTGTATCTATACGAGTTTGTTTCTGTTTTGTTTGTTTATTTTGTTCTTTAGATTCCACATATAAATGAAGTCACGTTGCATTTGTCTTTCTCTGTCTGACATACTGCACTCAGGACAATACCCTCCAGGTCCTTCCATGCTGCTGAAGATGGCAAGAATCCATTCCCTTTCCTGACTGAGCAATACTCCATTGTATACATGTACCACCTCCTCTTAATCCATTCTTCCATTAACAGACACCCAGGCTGCCTCCACATCTTGGCCATTGTAAACAATGCTGCAATGAACGTATGGAAGCACACATCCCCTAGAAGTAGCATTTGGGTTTCTTTGGATAAATACCCAGAAGTGGGATTACTGGGTCCTTCTTTGTCTCCTGTTATAGCCTTTGTTTTAAAGTCTATTTAGTCTGGTATAAACCCACCTTGTATGTTTTATTTCCGTTTTCGTGAAATATCTTTTTCCATCTCTTTACTTCCCATCTGTGTGTGTCTTTCAGTCTGAAGTGAGTTTCTTGTAGGCAGCATATGTAAGGGTTTTGTTTTCTTATCCATTCATCCCTCCTGTGTCTTTTGTTTGGAGTATTTAATCCATTTACATGGAAAGGAATTGTTGATAGATATGTACCTGTTGCCATTTTATTATTCATAATTTTTATTTTTTATTTTTTGGTCTTATAGAAGTTCCTCTAAGATTCCTTGTAATACAGGTTTGGTGTTGATGAACTTCTTCAGCTTTTTCTTGGCTGGAAAGCTCTTTATCTGTCCTTTGATTTTAAATGATAGCCTTGCTGGATAGAGTACCTTTGGTTGTAGGTTCTTTCTTTTTATCACATTGAATATTTCATGCTAATCCCTTCTGGCCTGCAAAGTTTCTGTTGAAAAATGAGCTGACAGGCTTATGGGAGCTCCCCGTAAGTTACTAGTTGCCTTTCTCTTGCTGCGTTTAGGATTCTCTCTTTGTCTTTAACCTTTGCTATTTTAATTATAATGTGTGTTGGTGTGGGCCTTTTTTGGTTTGTCTTGTTTGGGACTCTGCACTTTGTGGATTTGTATGTCTGTTAATATTTCCTTTACAGGTTAGGAAAGTTTTCCATCATTACTTCTTCAAATAGGTTCTTGATACCTTGCTGTCTGTCTTCTCCGTCTGGTACCCCTATGACGCGAATGTTGTAACACTTGATGTTGTCCCAGAGGTCTCGTAAACTATTCTCATTTTTTTTGGATTCTTTTTTCTTTTTGCTGTTCCAATTGGGTATTTTCTGCTACCTTGTCTTCCAAGTTGCTGATTCGATCCTCTGCTTCATCTAGTCTTCTATTGATTCCTTCTTTTGCATTCTTCATTTCAGTTATTGTATTCTTCATTTCTGACTGGTTCTTTTTTATAATTTTCATGTCTGTTTTTATGCTTGCTATGTTCTCACTAAGTTCTTTTAACATGTGTATAACCATTGTTTTGAACCCTGTATCTGGTGGGTTGCTTGCCTCCACTTCGTTTATTCTGTTTCTGGAGTTTTTGCCTGCCCTTTCATTTAGGATGCATTTCTTTGTTTCCTCATTTTGGCTGCCTCTCACCATTTGTTTCTATGTATTAGGTAGATCTGCTATGTCTGCCAGGCTTGGCCAGGTGGCCTTATGTAGTAGGTGCCCTGTGGGCTCCTGGCACAGTGTTCCTGCTCCAGGTTCTCCAGGAGGTAATCTGTGTGGGTTGTTCGTGCCTTTCTGTTGTAATTGAGCCTCGATTGCTACTGGCACATCAGTGGGTGGGGTTTACCCTCAGGCTGATTGGCTGTGGGGTTTGGCCACATCCACAGCTTCTGGGCTGTTGTGTGGGGGGCTTACCCCACTGAGTGGGATTCACCCCAGCAGGCTCTGGTGCCTGTTGAGACTGCCCTTTGTGTATGCCTCTTGTGGGGCTAAGTGGGTGTTCTGAAGTCAACCTACAAGTATGTTGGTTCTGGGACCTCTTGGGAGGGGCTCTGGTGCAGGCCCAGGTCACCCACTGCCTATGACCGGCCAGGAGCTACCTGGTAGGATCTACAAAGCAACAGCCAGATGTTGTGGGGGCTCCTGTTCTCAGCACCAATACTCTGGGCTGGGTAACCTCGTGTGGGGCTGTGGTCCTTTGCTCCTGCAGGGTGAACCTCCATGGCTGAGATGTCCCTCCTGATTCTCAACTGCCACACAGACATTTGGGGTCAGCCCGTTTGGCATCTCTACCCCTCCTACCAGTCTATATGTAGCTTTTTTTAATATATCATTTGTTATAAAACTTCCATTCAGCTAGACTTCAGGTGATCCTCCAGATTGATTGTTTCATACTGTAGTTGTAATTTTAATGTGTTCATGGAAGGAAGCAGGCAGTGTTTATCTACTCCGCCATCTTGGATCTCTTCTCTGCTCACTCAACTGAAAATAGGAGTTTGGTTTTCACTTCTAAGAACTGCATTGCATGAAAGAAGGGAACTAATGCTCATTAGCTGGACCATCACCATGCTCTAGTTCCTTAATTAAAAACAAACAAGCCAAAACAGGCTTTCTTTTGCATACAAGTACAACTGTGTGTGTGTTATGCCACATGACTTTGAGCAACTCACTTATTCAACTTCCCAGTGCTTCAGTTTTTTCAACTATTAAAATCCTGACCATCTTTCACAATATAGGATTTATGCCTCTCTGCCCTGCAGTGGTGCTGAGCTCCACATCCAGCAGGCACAGGCTCATTCTTGGGATCACATCTCACTCCAGTGCCCACATGCATTCCCATTCTTCCAGCTACCTTTCTGCCACCTGCTCTAGCCCTCAGTGCCCCCCTTGTGTCTAACCTCTTAAATGCCCAACCTGTTACTCTCTGCCTGCCTTACCACCACCACCCTCAAACCCTCTCCATCAGCAATATGTTTAGTACAGGCTTCCTGTCTTCTATTGCATCCTGGAGTAACACAGTTTCTTCCTCTTTTCCCCATTCTCTCCCTTTTAATCTAGTGCTGTCCGTGTGTGTCCTTCCTTGTCTCTCTGGTTCCTGAGAGCCTACCACAAAGCCTTCTACAGAGCAGGAGCTTACTAATCCCACCATTCTCACCACTGTCTTGTCCAGTGTCTGTCTTTTTTCCTGTTCTTTTTTTCTACTCCTTCTCAATTCCCTTCCTTTGACAGGACACAATATGAATTTAAGGCATAGTTTAGGAATATTAATGATATTTATAAAATACAAGGTTTTTGATTGTTCTTAATTTAAAATCATAACTCAAAAAATATAGCTCTATTTAAAAAGCTATAATGAATTTAATTGTTTTTATAATTATGTAGCCTTTGAATGTTTTTCCCCTTAAGTTTTTTTTTTCCTATTTTCAACCCAAAGAAGGAGAAATTTCCAAGGGTTATTAGTTCATTAGCTGTTAGAAGGAATAATTGATCTGTCAACTCAAAGGATTTATAAGGATTTGGCTCACAGAATTCATGAAAACAGTAGTATACGTTTAAATTCTGCCTCAAAAGAAAACATTTCAGAAGGGGCTTCCCCTTACTTTTTGCAAGATAAAAATTAGCATCTCTCTAGTGATGAAAAGGCCATCTATTTTTTAAGATCCTCTCAATCTTAAGGAGCTACAGCTGCAGTATTTACACCTACACCTGAAATAATTGGATATGTATGTCAACTAAAAGAATGGGTTATAAATATTATAAAGTATCTTTCAGAGTTGTTGTTTTCCTAGTAAAAGGAATGGAACACAGCTAACATTTCTTTAAACTCAAACGGGGGTTTGCTTTTTTCTTTTCTTTCTTTCTTTCTTTCTTTCTTTCTTTCTTTCTTTCTTTCTTTCTTTCTTTCTTTCTTTCTTTCTTTCTTTCTTTCTTTCTTTCTTTTTTTTTTAAGCAAATGCACCCAAATTGGGTTTGGTTCACAAAGGAAAGACTGACTGCAAAGCTAACAGACCCATCATTAGCCATCTCTGCCCTCTTAAATGGCCTGTCCATTCCACTGCTCACAATATAGGACTAAGGCCATAAACGAGGGATCCAAGAGAACTCTGGACAAGAAACATACAATGGAGTGGGATAAATTTCTTTCGCATAAATAGCAGTCTCCAAGGGTGACTGGTGTGAATGGATTCCTGCTGTGAGGGTCTCTGTGCCTACAGAGGAGATCTGTGGCTTTAAGAGCTATAGTCCCACCCCCTGGGCTGTGGAAGTGCTCAGTCTCCCCCGCTGGGCATGGGCCACAGGCCCCCTGTGGGCCTCCTCATTCCTTTCAAGCTGTGAGTCCTAAGGAACTAAGTGACAGCTCCTCTTTTCATTCTGCCTTGCAAATCCTTGAGCTGTTCCTAGTGCTTTCAAAAGGAAAATATAAGACATTTTACTTATTCTGTCCAGCAGGAGCGTGGAAGTCTGGTAAGACCCAGGGTTATGCCAGCGGTAAGCCTGGGGGAGATCTTCCTCCTCATCATGACTTGTAGTAAAAATTCCCTACCATGACCAGTCACCCACAGTTTATACTTCCTGTGTCCCTTACATCATGCCCTGTGGGGTGCCATCTGGGTACTGTTCCCCTGAGGACTTGTGTACTGCTGGCCAATGTCTGGATAACCAGAGGGAAAATATGCTAGTAGAAATAAGTGTATCCAACAGTACATGTCAAAGGTTAATTTCTTAGCAGCCGTGAGCCAAAATATCCAGGTTCCAGAGTAAATATTTACTTTGAAAAGAATTAAATAATGCATGTACACAGTTGTTTTTGTTTTTTTGTTTTTAATCAACCAGTCCCCTGCCTCGTTCCTTTTTATCTCTTGTCCTGATCTCCAGAGGCAGTCCCTTGGAAGCATTTTTGCTTTTCCTTCTGATGATTACTTGGATTTTACTAAATGATGTATTTATGCACACCATTATTTTCCTCAAGTTTAGACATTACCTGTTGATTTCCTGATCTGATATATAGAGTTTCACTCAAGCTCTATACATACCTTTCCTCTTTCCAGTATCATTGTTTTTATTCCTCTATTACTAGCGTAACTTTCAGTAATGTACTTAACCCTCTACTTCCGTTCCATTGATTATAGACATGCTTGCCTCACCTTCGCCTTTTCTCATCTCTCTACCCATCACTTCTATCATCTGTTGATAATTTCCATTCCATTTTGGCCACAATTAGGATTTCTATACTGTGGTTTTAGGCTGATTCCAAATTGAAAGCCAATAAATAGCTTTTATATTATTATATCTATATGAATATTGTACACTGAAAAAAACAAGAAATGTGCTATGGTTCATATCTATTCTCTTTTATTACATTCTGTCATTGGTTTAAAACCATGGCACATTTTAGTTTGCTAAAATTATTTTCAGATTTTATTGTTGTTTTTGTAATTCTTCGGATTCTTTTTTCTTTTTTCTTGTTGGGAGAAGAAGCACATATCTTTTTCACCATACCCCTCCTGTCCTCCAGCTCCTAACTCACTTTATTCTTTTGAAGCCATTTCATTCTTCTAGAAGCCCACCAACTTTCTGTTGTAATTTGCCTGTTCTAAATTGCTTCTTACTTATACTAGAAAAAAATTATACTGCCTTTAATATTTCTTGGACTTTCCCATTGCCTTCCATTTCTTCTTGCATTCCTTGCTTTTATTTTGTCTTGAAGTTTTTCTAAGCCGACTTCCCCTTTTTTTTCTGGAAACCTAAATCCTGAAGCCCTCAGGCTTCCTGTTCCAATCTGGATGGGATTATGACTCTGTAAATATTACTTACTGCTGAATCAAGTGGTATGACACTATTTTCTATTTTATATAACTTTTTTGTTTGCCAAATATTGATAATTCCTTTTTTCTTTTGTTTAGTTTTCAATGCCCTTGTGAGTAATTTTCCCCAATATGTCAACATCTCTTTAAAATGCCTCACAATACTAATTTCCACATGAGAAAATTTATCAGATAATCTCTCAAGGTTTTATTTATTTACCTTTTGGTTTGTTCGTTGTTTACTTTTTATTTGTTGGTTTGTGGGTTTTCCTGGAGGTTTTCCCTTCTAGACCTTCTTTCCGCTCTGATCTAAACTAAATTGTTTTTGTTTTTTCTGGGCTTTTTGCACATTTTGTCATCCTGGTATTTGTATTTGTTGTTATCCTGTGTACTTATTCTGTTTCTCTGATCTCATGTCTTCCTTTTTCTCAAAATTTTAACCCTTGTTTTGCTGAACAATATCCTCAACTTTCTAAAAAAAAGGGGGGACAGGTGGGGGATAAGAGTGGTATGTATGTCTTACAAATTTTCACATGTAAAAATGCTTTATTCAGTCCTCATGCTCAATTGGTAGCTTGACTGGATGTAGAATTCAAAATTGTAAATTATTCGGGATTTGCTTTAATGTCTAATAATATCCAGTGTGGCTGGGGAGAAGTCTGTGCCAGTCTGATTGTTGTTCCTTTGTTTGTGACCTGTTTTTATTTATCTTGTCATTGTCATATTATTTGTTTTTTACTCTAGAAGTTATTAGGGGCTTTATTTTATTGTGGCTGTTTTCAAATGTCAAAAAAACATGTTTGGATATGGGTCTTTTAATTCGTGAAAGCCTTTTCTTATGCTTCATTGTTTCTTTTTTATTGGATTCTGTCCTTTTTTCATGGGTATAGTATTTTTCCCAAGTCTCTTCAAGAATATTAACTAGAGATTTTGGTTATATTGTGTTTTGTTTTTAAATTCTCTTCTGTTATCAGAATTATCTCTGTATCCTTTAGGGTCAGTTTTTCTGTTTGTTTATCTGTGCTTTCTATGTCATGCTATGGGCTTTGCTTTAAATGCGTGATGAATCTCGGGTTCATATGTATGAATCAGAGGTAGAAAGGTTGATGCCACCAACCCCCTGCTCCTTCTGCCCAAGGTCGTGTGACACTAGGACAGCAGCACCCACACTAGCAGCTCCACTGTCCCAGAGATAGTTTGCATGGTTTCTTCAGGGGAAACGCTCCACCTTCTTATGTAGGTGTAAACACTTGGCTGTGGTTTTTTTCACCTGGTAAGTGGAAAGATTCGTATACAGATCTTAAATGCATCCTGTTTTTATTTCCATTTCTCACTCTCTTACTTGCTGTCTCTCAGTCTGGAGCCTCTCGAGAGTTGTGCTGGGAACTGGCATCCTTTTCCGTTATCCGTTATGGCTCCTCCTCGTGTGTTTTCTAAGCCATAGCTTCCTCCTTGGTTTGAGTAATAGTCAGCCCTATTCCATTTGCCTCTGTCTTCCAGAAATTTGGGGAGATCTCCCTTTCACTGAATGTTCCTCTCCAGTTCTCTTTATTGTTGCGGAGCTCTACCTCTCTCACACCTCTCATCCTCTTTATCTCCTCTTAAGCCATATCTTTTCTGGAATATATCGATTAATAGCTGTTATTGCTCTTCATCTGTCCAGATGGACCATGTGGAACTGTCAGTAGACATCCTGAGTAAGACAAAGTGCAACACTTGTTCACGTCTGGGACTTAGACAAGTTAACGAGTATTCTTTGAATGTGTAGGCATTATAGGATATATGAAGACGTAAAAGATATATTTCCAATCTCATAATCTAGTGGGAAGCAAGGCCCAGAATTATGGGCATTTTTAGAGGTTTCGCATTTGGGTTAGAATGAACCTCAGGTTGGCGGGCTACCTGGCAATCCTTTTCCTCACAGAAATTGGAAATCGGCAAGTGATGCAATGAAGGGCATATGACAACTCATTCATTAAAGATTCCTAGAATACAAGGCACTGTACTCGATGTCGAGAAGAACACAGAAGCCGATCAGATACATACCTTGCCTCAAGAAGGAGAGATGTGTCTAAATAACTCTTTTTTTTGTTTGTTTTTGCATGGAGGAAAAGCTTTATTAGATCACAGAACTCTTATACTTTTTAAAAACTGCTATGTGGAATGTCCAAACATTTTTAAATGACTTAGGAAACTGTCACATTTTTAGGAAATAAATTCCACTTTCGTAATTTTCTCTGCCCCCACCCTCAGTGCTCAGCTATGGAATATTCATTTATTTATTTTTAGTGTATCTGTCGTATTAACCAAGAAAAATAACTCTTAGATACAAGACAAAATGAGATAAATGGTCTAAGAGGAATATAGATTAAAGTGTTATGAGAGTTTGAAGTAAAGGGAGAAATTACTTCCTGCCAGTGTGTGCGGAGTAAGGGAAATTAAAACAGGCTCATTGAAAAATGGCTCATTGAAAGAGAGGATTTGGACAAGCGGAGGTTGTAAGGAGAGAGTAGAACTTGGGTAAGTCAAGGGTGAAAGGAGAAATTCATCTCAATTGGAGCCAGAATTTCAAAGATGCTCATAATATGTCATCATGAAGTAATTCCCTTTTCCTACAACGTTGCTTCTACCATGTTTCCCCGAAAATAAGACCTACCCCGAAAATAAGCCCCAATTAAGATGGTCAGCCAGATGGACGCATTTAGTACGTTATGACAATGTTCCAGAAGATGACATGACTGTATTTGAATAAATGTAGATTGTTATACATGAAAAAATAAGACATCCCCTGAAAATATGCCCTAATGCGTCTTTTGGAGCAAAAATTAATATAAGACCCGGTTTTATTTTCGGGGAAATACGGTATGAGACCCGGTCTTATTTTTGGGGAAACGTAGCACTGCTTAATTGAAGCATAGGTCTCCTCTGACAGCACCTTGTTCACTTGAGTGTCTTTATTCTTCCATGACTCTAATATCTCAGAACCTAGAAGTACAGCTCCCTATTTCCCTTCCCTGTCAGCACCCTGCTGTCCTATTCCCATAAAGGGAAATCAATGCCATGTATCAATACCTCCTTTCTATCCTCGTTGCCAGTGCTGTCAGAGAGGTTTGGTTGGTTTCTTCACCACCCACTTCAGCCCCTTCCTACTTTCCCCCCTGAATTGCAGAGGTTGGGAATTTAAAAGGTACATTTCTCAGACTCCTTGCCACAAGGAACCTACACGTGGCCTGGCTTCTACCTTAGGAGACTTGGAGAGAGAAGTGACCAGTGTGAGGTGTTAGCAGTGCACAGGGAGGTCAGATCTTTGGGCAGGCGTGGTGGTTGGGAGTATTCTGTTCTTGTAGGGAGCTCAGCAAACATTCTAGCCCCTAATTCCTGTGGCATATGGCGGGCAGCTGCAGCCATGGTGCTGAACTGCCTTGGATGGTCCTGGGTATGTCTCCTCCAAATCTGGTCTTCCAGTTGTCCTGAAGAGTTTGTTAAGCTCTCTACACACTTAAAAAAAAAAAAAATCCTCCTTTGCCTAAACTAGAGTGAATGTTGTCATAAACAACAAAAACCCCCATTGATATAATATGTTTTGACATTCCAGTCACTCATCTGTGTTCCTTGAGGATTTTGACACCCTGTTCACAGTTATCTCTTCCACCCATCTTCCAGCCGTAGTGCTAGGGGATGAAAGATTCTGCCTTGATGATCTCTCCAACACTTTGGTTTCATCATTTCTCCATCTCCATGGCTACAGCCTGGAGTTCGTATATCTAGAACTGTATCATGTCTAAAAGTTCCTCTTTGACCCCAACCATATATCATTCCACTTTCTCGCTCCACTCAGACTTGCTGTTTAACCTCAAAGTGACCTTCTGTCCCATAATCCTTCTCTGTTCTCCTAACACATCAGTCCAGCTTTTTTCCCCTGTAAGCTCCAACCCAGTGCGTATTCCTTTCAACTACACTCCCACCAGCATGCAATTTCCTCACCCTTTGGACTTACCTGTGCATTTCCTGTCTCTCATGATAACCCTTAAAATGTGCACTGCTGGTATAGCCCCTCCCCGCCCCCGCATATGTAATAATACAAATATAATATTAGCTAATGCTTATAAAGTGCTTACCACGTACCGGGCACTGTTCCAAGCACTTTAATATATTACCTCATTGAATCCTCACAACAATCCAATGAGATGGGGACATTCAATGTCTACATTTTACAGATGAGGAAACTGAAGCACAGAAACGTTAAGTGATTTTCCCAAGGTCACACAGCCTATTAAATGGTTGAGCTGGAATTCAAACTGTCCGTGTTCTTAATAACCGCACTCTCTTTGTGGTGCCTTTTTCTGTTTTAAAAGATTCCAAGATATCTGTGCATCTTATGGATATTAAAAACATTTTTTCTATTTAACCATAAATATGATTAATATCTCACTGTTACTATCGCATAATGTGGTTTTGAAAAGCAGTATTCCATTAATATATGTCATTTTAAATGAAAAATTTTCATTTTTATCTCCCATATTATTTCCTTGCTGTGCACTCTGATTTGAATGTCAATTTTGTTGGTGAAATATAGTGTCACACTATTGCAAATAAATGTGTTCAGGAGCTATTGAATAGCTAGGGTGATGGATTTTCTGTATTACCCTACAAATATTGATTCTGTTACATCCAGTAATGCATACTCTCATAAATGAAGCATAGCAATAAACTGGTACTTTTTCCCTCTTCTGTCTTCCAGGATAAATCTAGTGTAGTAGTATTAGACTTTGAGTTCCCAAATCAGACAGCGTAGATGTGAATCCCAGCTCAATCATTGAGCTGGGCGAGTCACTTAACCTCTTAAGCTTCAGGTATTTCATCTATAAAAAGGGGGTAGACACATTGCAAACTAAACGTGAATGGAGAGGTCACCATGGACCACCACTACCCCTACCTCCCAAATCATGCCCACCCCAAAAAGTTAATCCCAGTACCTCATATCACACTATCGTCCACACACAAGCACATACCCACTGTACATACACAAAACAGCTGCAAGAATTTTGATGAATTATAGAGTTTACTGAAGGTTTCATATTGAGACAGAGGAACAGGTTACATTGTATCCCACAAAGCCAATTTTCCCTTTCAAAAAAGAGTCACTGCTTTGTCACCCACTGCTCTTTCCCCAGAAGCCCCTTTCACTCTCCTTCGTCCTTACCCTCCTGGCCCACATCAGGCAAAATTTCTCCAGTTCTTGTGCTTTATCAGCCAGGTGGGAGGAAGCCTGCATTCCTGGGAGTCAGTGAGTATTCTATTTATAAGAAGAGAAGCAGAAACATTTCACTCCATGAAGTATTTCAGTCTAAGCTTGACTTAGAGAGTGGGTAATTCTGTGAGTATTTCTAAGGGTAATGAGGAGTGAGTGCACTGCCCTATTCTGGAAAGTCTCCGGTGGCCGTTTTGCTCCTCACAGGGAAATGTCATACTTCTTCATACCATCTGGTCACAGTTCAGATGCTGAAAGCATAAAGTCAACATTGATGCTAACAGCCTCTTCCATGAAGTTCTCTTATTGAGATTTTGGGGATCAGAACTCCTGGTTGGTTGGTTGGTTGGTTGGTTGGTTGGTTGGTTGGTTGGTTGGTTGGTTTTTCCCTCGTGCCAGAAAATAAGAGTTCCCTTTCTGTCTCCAGCTCCTGGTTACATGTATTTACGTTACTTTTCTGGACATATTTTTCTGAAACATCATTTCAGGCTGTTCATCAACATGATTAATAACAGTCAATTGGATTATTGACCAATATGTGCTGTAAGGTAGTGCTTCTTACAGAAAATAAATATTTTGTCATGGTAGACTTGAACATGCCCATTAATCGAGTATGAATGAAATGGTTTCTATTGATACGGAGTTTGTGAAGTTCATGCAAGGAAGTCAGTAAGACCATATTTTTCTAGAGTAATCATTTTGTTGGCTTTAGTGTTTATACTTCTATTTTAGAAAATATTATAAATCTTACAAGTCTGATACCCTCCCTGCTTTCCTTTGATTTGCTTCATGATGAATCTCACCCATCAAAACCAAAGAACTCGCCGATTTGAAAAGTTAAATGAAAATTCAGCGGAGTGGGAGTATTTATTGCTTCCAAAGAAAGTTCTTCATTGTAAATTATCCAGGAGCCAGTAATGAATGTGTACTATCAGGGGCCAGGGATTTCAGGAGATGAATTTCCCAGGGTTTAATCATTTCATAAGGCCTCTGAGTGTGACTTTTTCCCCAATAATCTACTTATCTCAGTAATTTACCCCTCCTACTGCATTGCAAGGAAAATGAGTCTCCCAGGTTGTTTGCATGATAAGTAGCTGGGAATTGTGTGAGCCTTTCAAGAAGCAGCCCTGAGTTAATTGTAGCAGCCTGAGCTAATGGTTTCCCATGTTAGTTGGCAGGTTAAGTGAGGAAGGGGGCTTGAAAACGCCCTTTATCACAAGTACCACACATTTGAAAAGCTGAAATCTTAAAAATGTTTGCTTCATGGAAGATATTTTCCCTTGCAATATAAATGGGTGAGAAAAAATGTCCTTCCAGAGATAGGACTAGCAGTTTTGTAAATAGCTCTGGATGCTGACTCCTTGGATGATTTTTGGGGAGGTTTTTGTTTTTGTTTTTCCAATGGATCACACTAATTTGTCCCTCACCCCCTTTTTTTAGTTAAGTCAGAATTGAAGAATAAGCTGCTCATTGCCAAACAAGTAGAAAATCACTTAGGAAGAAATAAAATATGCTTCCCTAAATTTTCTGATGGTCTTTTTTTGGGTTCATTTCATATTTATCCTTGAAGGTTGTAGTACTACAACACATCAACGGGCAAGTAAAAAATGGATTTTCTATTCAGGAAAAAGTCATTAGAATACAGTTTACTTGGAAAGGATGGGACAGGATATTCTTAACTGTGTCATTAGAGGCAGAGAGAGTTGCATGAGATCTTACACAGAGTTGAAGGTGTGGAAGCATGAGGGGATTGAATCAGAATTGGGTTGGAACAAAGGTACTGTGTTTGCCACATTACGTAACTACTAGGTAAAGCTCAGAAAGTTTAGAAGGAGGAGAGCAAGTTCCTGTTGAAAAGGAGGCTGTGGTAAAAGGAAGAACCAGGAACACCTGCTCTCTTCTCTCTCTCTTCACCTTCTCTGCTTGGTCAGTGCCCTCCCATCCTTCACATCTGAGCTCAAGCATTATTTCCTCAAGGAAGCCCTTTCTAATACCCCTACTAGGGAGTCTTGTGCATTCTTACATCTTGCCTTCATAGCATTTGCACCGTTGTAATTGCAGGTTTTGTGTCTGTGTGTGTATAGTTAAGTTATTATCACTTTCTCCCTACAAAAGTTTAACCTCCCATGAATATGTAAGCATCTTGCCTGTTTTTTACATGCCATCATAATCTCAGTATCTAAGTTCTAAAAAACATTTGCTGAATGAATGGCTTCATGGATGAGGGCACGATTGTTAAAACTATTTCTGGCAAAGGCTATAGGGGTGAGTTCATGGGTTAACTGACGGCTATGCAGAAAGAATTTAGGAGTTTTGTTAAAAGGAAGGCAGAAGAAGAATAGAAACATGAATCTAGAAAATGTAAAGATACATGGTAGCAAATATGTGAGTGTGTGAACTATTCCATAAATAAACTGGCCTTGGGATATAAAAATGAGAAAAGAATGAATTTTGAGTGTTTTTTTCTGAGAAGCAGATGACTGAATATATCAGCCAGGTGTCCAGCATAAAATAGATGGCATACTCAGCTGGGTAACTTACAGAGGTGTAGATAGGGATGAGGGAACCAACAGATATTGGGCACACAGTGCCCAGCAATAGCAGGAAACTATTACTCATACCCCTCCCCCATCCAAAAGGAGCAAGGGGAGAAAACAGGATTCCTGAATCTTAGTATATGTGCTGCCGAAGCGAGCACAATATTCCTGAATCTTAGTAAGTGCTAGAGCCATAGAAGAGGAGAGCAGACAGCAAGTGTGGTGATAAGGGGGTTGTAGAGGTAGGGGGAAGAGGTGCAGCCATCACCAGAACCACAGTGCCGAAGCAAGGAGAGGACAAATACTCAGCCATTCTCTCTCCTGACCTCTGACCTCTGACCTCCAGTCAGTACCTCTATTTGCCAAATCCAACAGAAAGCCAGAAGGCAGGAGAGCCCAGGCGATGCAATATGTGGGGGTTAGTCCCACGCCCCGCCCCCCAAAACCAGAGTGAAAAAAAGAGCAGAGAAAGGATCCAGAGAGGCAAATGGAAAATAATCAGCCCAGTGAGGGTATTTAGATTCGTGTTTTTTTGTTTATTTTGTTGGTAGTGATAAAAATCTTTTTAAGTACGTAAGTTATATATCTGAGTGACGGTTATTTAAGATTGTGGCAAATAAAATGTTTTAATAGTCAATTTTTCCAAATGCCTGCAATTTTACTTTTTAACTTTTCTATTTACTTTTTATTTCAAACATATATTTTAACCACCACTACAATGAACAAAGTATATCCTGGAAATTTTACTCCTCTCCTGTCTTCTTGACTCTTTCCCTTTTCCATGTAGGTAACCACTTTGATCAGTTTCTCATGTCTCCTCCTAGTGTTTCCTTTTTGCAGATACAAGCAAATATGAAAAAATATGTGTGTATGTGTATGTATGTGCGTATGTCATAACACTATTCCCCCCATATGAAAAGTACCATATTATATAAATATATACTCTTGTGCACCTCGCACATACATTATTATATATATGTATAGATATATCTATAGGATAAATTCCCAGATGTGGAAATTTTGATAAATTTTGCCAGATTGCCCTCTGCAGGGACTGTACAGTTTATTACTTCCAGCAGTATTGTATGAGAGCATTTCCCCATAGCCTTACCAAAAGAGTATGTTGCTCAACTTTTGGAATTTTGCCAATCTGATAGATGAAAAATATTATTTCGTTGTATTAGGTTGAACCACATGAAATTGCAATTTATGTAGGTTAGAAATGTTAGCTCATTGGTAATTTCATATGGTTCAACCTAATAGCTTTATGTTGTGTGTTTTTTTAATGAGTGAAACAGAATACTTTTTAATACATTTTAAAGAATGTTTATATTTCTTTTTGTTCTGAACAGTCTGTTGATGTTCTTGGTGGTGCATTTTTCTATTGCTGTTTTTTTCTTATCAATTTTATGGAAACCTATACATTGGGGAGAAGAATCTTTTGTGATAATGAGTTTCAAATATTTTTTTATTATTTATTTGTCTTTTGACTTTGCTTATGATGATTTTTTGCATATAATCTCTATGTAAGTGGATCTATGCAGTTCAAACTCATGTTGTTCAAGGGTCAATTGTATATTGTTTCAATATGGTTATTATAGTAACTTATTCTTTACCAAGAGTGTGTGTGTGTGTGTGTGTGTGTGTGCACGCGCGCGCGCGGGTTTGCACATGTATATCATATACTCATAAAATATTAACATTGATAAATAGCAGAATTAGGGTTATTTAATTTTTCAAGTTTTATTCATTGTATTTTATTCAGTAAATATACTAATTTTTTCAAGCATATATTTCCATCAAAAAGAAGATATTTTAAGGAATGTCATATACCATATATATTTCTAGCTATAAAGTTAAAATAAATTGCTAGGACTTAAAATTAATCTCCCAAATTAATATATGATCATGATTATATCCATAATAAGTTGGAATGAGGATGGACCTATTAAATAAATGGTGTTGGAACAACTGAGTAGCCATCTGGGAAAAGAAAAAATTGGATCTATATCTCATACCAGTATAAACTCTTAACAGATCAAAATTTTACATGCAACAAACAAAACCATTAAAATTCTAGGGGGAAAAAATCCGTAGAAGAATTCCTTTATATACTTGAAGTGAAGATGACCTTACCATGACTCAAAGTCTTAGTGTCATAAAAGACAAGATTGATAATTACAATTACGTAAAAATTAGAAACTTTTAAGAAACTTTAGGTCTCTTCTCTAGTGGGTCATTCCTTTTTTTTTTTTTAAGTCAAGTATATGGAGGTTTAATTTATATACAGTAAAATTCAACATTTTAATGTGACCAGTTCTATGAGTTTTGACAAATGTAGTTCTGTAACCACCATCGCAGTCAAAATATTGAAGATTCCCACCACTTCAGATAGTTTCCTCATACTCCCTAGTGGTCACTTCATTCCTTTCTTCTCTCCCTACCCCCCCGCCAACCCCCAGGCCTGACAGTCACTGGTCTGAATTCTGTCCCTAATGTTTTTGCCTTTCCATGGGTCATTCTTGGCCCACTCTCATTCTGTCTTGTCTCTCCCCTACGCTGTGTGCCTCCTCGTCCCCATGGTCAAACCCAGGCATAGGACTGTCATGCTACCCTTCAGGAAGAGGAAAAAGGATTAACATGCAAAACGTTTTCAGATGTGGAAGTGGGACACATCACATCTGCTCACTTTCCATTAGTGAGAATTTAGCTACACGCTCACCTCGCTGGGAAATGTGCTCTATTACTGTCGAAGCAAGAGAAAGCGAATTCTGATGGACCAACTTGAAATCACCCTTGCAGCCTAGCCACCCACATATTCACAACCTTCTTTTGTCCACACAGAGAACACACCCTCGTCACAAGGGAGACAACCCCAAACCCCATCCAGTTACTACATCCAACTCAAAGGCCAGGATTTCTGAGTGATGGAAAGTCTTCTCCAACAGGTTCTGAAGTGGCTCCCCATGGTCTAGTGACCTCAAAACTAAAACACAAGCTATTTGTATCTCTCCTTCCCATCTCCTCCCTTGGATTATGATTTCTTTCAAAACTTATGGGACTTCCATTCACTGTGCCAGGCACCATATCCAAGTTCCATTTCTGTACGTAGTTCTGGCTGATTTTCTCACTTCCAGCTAAACTCGTACTGTCTTCCCCATTTTAAAAGCAGCTATTTTGGAGTTACAAATGATAGATTTAGGGGGATGGCAGTAAACCTGATGTCTACCACGGGGCTGAACGTATTTCTTTGGCTTCATGGGAGCCCATTAAGAAAGGCTCTGAACACCCACAGCTTCGTCTCCTACTGTTTGAGGTACAGAGTTGGCTTTTCCAACTCTGGGAGGCCCCAGTTTTCTAGGCTTTTTCCTTCCACCTCTTCTCGTAAACTGGCCAGTTCTTGCATGAGCTCATCTCTTTCTTGTAATGGCTTGCTTAAAGTTAACAAATTATGTAGAAGCATTTATTTCTTTAACTACTGCATGTGTATTATCTCTAAATATATTTAATTATATTATTATAGTTATTTTAATGGAAAACTGTTAAGCAATCTCCTACCACCTAATTTTCAGGATTAAGTTTTGTGACTGAATAAATTCCTTAAAAAGCGGTCCTATAAAATTGAGCATGTAAAGAAATGTCATTAATAGCACAAAAAGCAGCACTGGCAATGCTGTTGATAGGGCAGAAGGATAGAGGGTATTGACAGGGCAGTATAAATGCACTATACAATTGGGCGAGGGCAGAGAGGATCTGGTATTTACCAAGTCTTTTTATTTAGAGATTATTATTAGAATAGGGCAGATGAAATACTACAACATGGAGAATACAAATGTAATAATCCTTAGTCAGAGAAGGCTATTGATAGTTTTTAGAAGAGGATGACCATTCAGTTCATTTGCATGCATATAGATGGTAGATTTACTAATAAATATCAAAGTGGTCTATTTGAAAAGGCCAATCAAATAGGTAAATGTATGTCAAGTGTAATGGCAAAAAAGGAAAAACAAAAGCACATATCTCCCCCAAAATGCTCTGGTGCTAAACAGTTTTATAGGCAAATTTTTTCAAACTTTCCAGGAAAAATGATTTCATGTTATGTAAACCATTTTCAGAATTCAGAAAAAAAAGGAAAGCTTCCCACTTCACATTATGAAGTTAGAATAACTCTGATATCAAAACCCAACGAAGGTAATATATATATACACAAATCAGTAGTCCAGTCTCACTTATGAATATAATTATCCTCAAAAGAAAAATCCTAAATAAAACACTAGCAATTCAGTTCTCTTTTAAAAGAATAAAGCACTGTGCCCACATCAAATCAATCTCAAGAATGCAAAGAGGTTAGTATTAGGAAATATATTAACATAATTCTTCACATTAATAAATGGAGAAAAGCCACGTGGTCACCGTATAGACACTAGAAAGATATTTAATAAAACTCAGTGTCTGTTCTTAGTATTTTTAAAAAGAAAGCAACTCCTCAACTAGGCATTAAAGGGTACTTCATTATTATGCTACATAATAGCTGTCACAAACTAAATGCTACCATTTTGCTTCATGGTCAAAAATAAGATCAAATCAGGGACAAAATCCGAATGTCCCCTGTCACAACTGATATGTATCACTAACTTGGAAGACCTAGCTTCTGCAGTATGCAAATTAATTAATAAGGTCTGTAAATATTTACACTCTTCTACCTGGAAAATTCAGGAGAATTAACTGAAAAACTGAAAAGAAAGCCAAGTCCTTTGCCGATTACAAAATAAATGTACAAAATTGTTTTCTCATGTAGCACCCATAACCAGTTAGAAAATGTCACAGAGCTCAGAGAAAAGATCACATTAACAAGAGCTATAAAAACTCAACAAGAAGTAGGACCTGTGAAGAAAACTGTGAAACATTACTAAGATTCAAAACCGAACTCTAACCAGCTGAGGCAAAATAAAAGGGAGGGGCAGTTATCATAATTGTAGTTGAGGCTATCACAACTCAAAGGAAGAACTATAGGAATCAGGGCAGCTCCGAGGCCTTAGGAAGTAGAACATGATTCTCAAAGCTCTCAAGACTTTGCATTAGGACTGCAGGGTTCAGTTGCTCAGAGCGTGCACTGAACAACTCTAAACATAAAGGCTTGCCATTCATAAGCATAGTCACCATAGATTTCTGTATCTAGGACAATAGTTTTATGGCACATGAGGAAGGAGTGCTTGTTTCCAATTCCCACAAATGTGCTGTTTGGGTTACTGGTGGGGCTGCATTCCGTTCCTCTTTTATCTTTGCTTTGACTTCATTCTTTCCTGCTACAGACTGGCTTTCTCCTCATGGTGGAGAACATGGTGGGCAACTCGCAGCCCACATTTAAGTCCTTAACTCTGTGGAAGGGGTCCTTCATTACAACACTTAGGAAAGTCATGGGGAAGGTTTCATTTCCGGCTGGCTGAGGTCTTCTATCTGTCCCTGAAACATGGGTTATTGTGTTTGACTTAGCCTCTGGTCAACGATGCAGGCAGGCTATTTTATCAGAAGGGTGGATAGGTTGGTTGGGTGACAGTTGATAGGCAGGAAAAATTATAGCCACAGACAGAGAAGATCTGAATAAATGTAGGGATATGCCACATTCCGAGATAGGCTGGCTTACATTGTAAAGAGGTAGATTTTCCCTAAGTTAATATATAAATTTCATGCCATCTGATTCGGAATTCCAAAGGGAGTTTTGGGGCAACTTGACATCATGATTCTAAAGTTCATCTGTAATGACAGACATATGTAGTGAGACTAGCTAGGAAAATTCTGCCCAATCTAACGGAACCACCTTAATTTATGTATCTTCATCTCAGTATTATTTTATCATCTATCCTAGTCTTAAAACATGATCCAATGTTGACACTTAATTTTTAAAGCTTTTCTCCCTGTACAATTTTTATATAACCCAGGAAATTCTGAAGTAGTTATTCAGAGACCTAATATCTGACAATCTTCCATCACTCAAATTATTTTGCATGCCCCTAGTACTAGATACTGTGGGGTTTCATTAGACATCAAAGGCATACCCCCTTCGTACTGTCAACGTGAGAAATGTTCAGAACTGTAGAGAATTTTTATCAGTTTATTTGAGCCAAACTGACAACAGTTGCCGGGAAACAAAATTTCAATGAATTGAGAAAATGCTCTAGAGAACGGCAGTTTTGCGGCTTATTTTATACATTAGAATCAAAAGAAGAGATGTAAGGAGATGTTTCTAAAAAGAGAAGTAACCCTGCTCCACTGACTGGAAGCAAGAAAAAGTGTAATTAAGGGGGGCAAGAGTAAGCAAAGCAAGGAAATCCCTGGGACTGGATTGAAAAGTAAAACGGAGAGACACATACTGCTTTTACATTGACGGTTACAGGATAGCTAATATTTAACATTTATAGCACATAGAGATGGTATGCAGGGAATAAGATAACAATGAGGGGTTCTGTGGTCTCAAGCTCTGGTGCAGTAGTTGGGCCCTGACAGGTCTGGAAAAAGGGATTACTCTGACATTCCCAGGGCATGTTATCTTAGATGCAGAAAGACAATAGACAGGCTCACTTAAGGTAAAGACTGACCGTTGTCAAGGAAGCTGTAGGCCTAGGACGGGACTATGGCCATGACCCACTTTTAGTTAGAAATTTTTATGTTCAGACCATCCTCTACGGTTACTTTCGGTCTCTGAATTTGTAGGGCCTGCCATGCAGGCCTCCCCTCAGCTTGTCAGGTGTCGTATGGGGCCCCCCTTTTCATCCACATTACCCATTACATATTATATTAGGCTTTTCCAACCAAAGCTGGGTATCAGACATTATAAGTTTGTCATTACACAATTCTTACACACGATTCAGGGAATGTTTACCAGAATGAAAAGAGCAGAAAGAAGATACAAAGATTTGATCTGAAATTACAAGTACACAAAAGAATTTTGGGCTTGGTTGGTGAAGAATTGTTGAGAGTGGTGGTCCACGGCATGGGTTTAAATGTAAGGATATTATGAAATAGTAGTAAGAACCTGACATTGTGCAAAATTTTTTGATGATGCCGGAGATGACAAGCAAGAGAGCACGTACTGAATACCCGAGCTGAAGGAAGAATCAAATGATGGAGAGGAAATGTCAGTTAAAAGTGTTTGCATGGGAAATAAATGCTGGTCAGAAAAACTGACATTTGTGATTTGTTTTGTGGTTGCAAATGGCACTCTTCTTGGGAAAGTAAGCCCATGTCTGAAAAGGAAAGTGAACGTGTAATGCATGATAATGTGTCTATAAATATGTGTCATGTCTAATTTCTTTGGCTTTTGAAACAACTGGCGAATTTTCAACCCTGGAAATTTGTAAAATAGGCGAGATAAATGTTTATCTTCTGTGATTTACGTTCATACCAGGCCTATTTTCAAAGATTTCGACTAGATAACCATTGAAAGTTCTCTTCATCTCCACGTGTTGGAAAAGTTCGTTGATTGAGGCAAACCCAAGCTGAAAGTAAAGGAGTCTGCATTACATTCAGAATAAGGAAGAACTTGAAAGGATCGTTTCTGAAAAGAGAAGTAACCCTGCTCCACTGACTGGAAGCAAGAAGTAGTGTAATCAATGTTAAATACCGTAGGAATGAATACCAAAACAGGCAGCCCTTCCCCCTCCTCCCACATTATTGGCTTTTTTTATAGCTAAAATTCAGTTCCCCACTTGGCTTTGTAAATGATATGCAGATATGGTAAGGTTCAGCGTTCTGTGTAGCATATGTTTGGAATTAATCATGTAAGCACATTTGCACCAGCTGACGTTGGAGCTCACAAACGTGTGGAAAACTATGGTGAGATATGAATCTAGGAGAAAAGGTCACGGTGGCTGTGCTAAAACGCATGTTGGAGAAAGCTTATCCTGGTCCCCAGTGCCATCTGAAGTCCAAGAGCATCTGAACCCAAGATGGCCCTCAGACAGTGAACCCCCTAGGCCAAAGGGAAATCACCTTCTTCAACTAATGGAGAGTGAATGAAAGGGAGAGAGAGAGAGAGAGCTCACAAAACACCGACAAGAGAAAAACCAGGTGGTAAGGTTAGCCCATCTGGTTAATTGGTCACAGACTGTAAATTCCCCTCAAGCATCTTTCTTTTAAGCCACATCTGCCCTTGCTACTTAGAAGGACCCGGATCTTCTGAGAAGTTGCAGAGGAATGTTTGCAAGAATGGAGGCCACTCAGGTTTGGGGTGGTTTTGTTTTGTGTTTTAAGTTGAAAATAGAACTATGTCTGCTTACAGAGAATTACTGGGAAGAGGAAGAAAACACGGCAGGAATAGGACAGGAATAGAGGAAGATGTTGGAAAGTCACTTAGGAAACTCTGGACTAGTTGCCTCATCAGCCTTTCCATTGCCAGGTGCTCTCCTGTGCCTGGAGGTCCCAGGGCTGGCCCTGGGCAAAAGGACAGAGGTCAGGAAGGGCGTCTTCTGTACCCAGCCTGTCTCCCCCGTGTTTCACACACACTCTTCCTTCGGTCATGTGTGCCTGAGCTGTCTGCTCTCTTCTGCGCAGGAACAGACGACTCCCCTGAGTGCACTCATGCTCAGATACTGGGAACAGAAAGCATTGTCCCCACCAGTTATCCTGCCATGTCAGATGGGAGCAGAGTCAGAGAATGACCGAGACATAAACTGGGTCTGGCGGTGGGATTTCAGGCACCCTGAGCCTGTGCTGGGAAGACATTTGGGAGCAGAAAAGACTTCCTTTTACTCATCAGGTGACTAAGTGACCACTTGGTCTGGCCTGTTAGGTGCATGGAGGTAGCTTGTTTGTAGGAAAGCTGCTGAATATACAATGGGGTACGAAATTGTCCTTTCAGAAAGCGGCTCTGACTTGTTCTTGGCTATAATGAACATTTCTGAGTACCTGTGGTAGCCTAGCACTGGAACCCTTCTCAGCATGTTTGAGAAGTCACATATGCTGTAAACGTTTTTCTGTGCCTCTCTCTGTCTCTCATGTACCAACCAAGGAAGCATTTCCAAATCTAGTCAGTTGCCTCCTTCGCCCTATTTATGACTCGAAGCTTACTTGGCCTTTTAAATAGGTAAACTTGAGTGGCAGGAAAAGGGGCAATAATGAGATTCTTATATTCAGTTCTGATGGTGAATTTCTGTATCCACAAGTATATTGGGAGCAGTATTCACTTTTATTCTTTCAAAGTCTGGGTATATACCACCAGACTTCGTGAAAAATGATACAAAGTTTAAACATCTAGGAATCAAGTTTAGAATTGCAATTAAATTGGGCAGACATGAATGAAGGACAGGTAACATTTCTGGAGTCTCCCTGTGTTTTGGGCACCATGCTTAGTACTGGCCAGCATCATGTCATTTAACCCTCATACCCACCCTACATGACGGATACCATTATCTAGTAACTAGAAAATGCATTCAGCTCTTCCCTTAGTAGCTAGTGTACTTTTCTGTATGTGTGTAAAATTTGTTTTTTTTTTTTAAATGAGGCCACTGAAACCCAGAGAAGTTAAGTAACCTGCCCAAGGCCACCTAACTGGTATTAGCAGAAGCAGGATTCAAACACCACATGCCTCACTTTGGAGCCTGCTTAGCCCCTACTCTGTCCTGTCGTCCTTCACATTTAATTATAAATTATAATCAAGCCACATGGTAAATAGTTCCTACAAATAACAGGTATTTATATTCTCTTACACAGCTAACTCTTTATTTTTGTCATTTCTTTGTTATCTAAAAATGTCCCTATTCTTTAGTCTTCTCTTTTAACAATTTACTTCTTTTCCCCTCAACCATTTACTTCTTGATTGTTGAATAAATGAGTGAGTGAATACATTATGTCATAACATTTACACGAGTGCATATGTTTAAGACGACGTCCTAGATTCACTCCTGTCTTCATTTAGTCCATAAACAGTTATTAAATGCCTGCTACATGCCAGGGACTAGGAATATGCAGTTGAATAAGATAGTTTCTTCTCCCAAAGGGGCTCAGAGTCTTAGTAGGGGAAGACAGACTTTTTTTAAATTAAGTCAATAACGTGTTATGGGTTCTAAGATAAAATCTCTTGATGTAGTGAGAGCATCAAGGAGAAAGTGGCTAGGGTAGATGAGAAAGACTGCGTAGAAGAGATAACTCTGAGTTTTGAAAGATGAGTAAGTGCTGGCCGAGGGCCAGGGCGTGGCAAGGCCAAGGCTCACTGTATTAGTCTGCTTGGGCTGTCATGACAAAACACCACAACCATGTGGCTTAGACAACAGGCATTTATTGTCTCACAGTTCTGGAAATGGGAAGTCCGAGATCAAGGTGCCAGCAAAGTTGATTTCTGATGAGGCCTCTCTACTTGAGTTGCGGATGGCGACCTTCTTGCTTGGCCTTTCTTCAGTGGTCACTGAGAGAGAGAGAGAGAGAGAGAGAGAGAGAGAGAGAGAGAGAGAGAGAGAGAGAAGGGGAACCAGAGAGAGAGAGAGAGAGAGAGAGAGAGAGAGAGCTCTCTGGCATCTCTTCCTCTTCTTATAAGGACACAGGTCCTATTGGATTAGGACCCTACATGGCCCCCCAGTTCCTCCTGATGCCCATCACTGAGGTACCCCACATTTCTTCTGTCCATGCTTTTTAAAGAGTCCTTTCCCATAATAACGTTGTCCAGGTGGGTCACTAGGCTTTTTCATATTTCCTATGTCAGTGTAGTTGCATACTCAAAATGACCTTAATCTAATATTGGAGAATTCTCCAAAGCTGCCTCGGAAACACAAACCATCCTTCCCCATGCCCAAATTATAATACTCTCGTTTTTTTAAATAGTCTCTAAAATTCCAGACCTCCTGTGAAGCCTTCCTAAACTGATTCGAGAGTAGTGAGTAACTTCACTAGGAGGCCGCGTAATGCAGTGCTTCCGAGCAAGAGTTCTGCAGTCTGACTTTCTAGATTTGAATCTAGTTCCATTACTTACCAGCCGTGTGACCTGGAGCACCCCTTTGCTCTGCTTCTTTACCTGGAAACTGAGGGTTTGGGTTTTTTAACACCTGTTGCCGTGCTATTGGTCACTACATCTTGCTCATGTGACCTCAGGGCCAGCAAAGAAGTAGTTTTAGTGAGAAGGGTGGCATAACACAAGAAACAAGAGGTAGAGAAATCTCTCTAGTAGATTTGGGAGGATTAAAGGAGTTGTAACATGTTTGGCACATAGTAAGTCCTCGGTATTTGTTGTTATTTTTCATTGTCTGTCCAATAGACAAGCAGGTATATGGCTACAGCCTCCTGGCGGTTCTGTAGAGACTCGACTCAATTCAGTAACATTGGTGAATTGAATTTAAATTTGCTTAACCAACCCATACCCGTCATGAAAGCTATCAAACATTCATGTTTTGTTCTATTTTCTGTCAGATTCCTTCAATCTCTATTGAAAATAGTCTACAAAGAGTCCACTTGCTGGCCAGGTGTAAGGCCATATGTTTGGGGAGAAGGGCTGAAGGCATGACATTTGAATAGCTAGTGGTATCTGAGGAACTGAGGAGAAAATTCTGGAAAAGAGCCAGAGGACGGCCAGAGAGGGGAAGACTTATTGGCTCTGCCTTTTCCGGACCAGTTTGGGGTAATTAAGTGAGATGATTTTGCAAGCCCTGCTCAGCTGAAGCCAGAAGCAAGAGCTGTGCTGCAAAGGGGGTTAACGTCAAAGTTCAGAAGGGGGTTGGTTCTTCTTAGTTAGAGGTGACAGGAGGAAACTTCTTCCCGTCGGCCTCAGAGTAAAGCATAGCAGAGATCAGCCTTTAATAGGTAGCTAGAGAAATATATGAGTGCTTTCTCTTTCCTTTGTCTGCTCTATGGGTACCTTTCTGAAGTTCTGTGTTGTGTTATGAAGGAGACAGGTTAATAAACAGGTTCTATTCTTGTTCCGAGCTATGGCTTGGAAAAGCATTCCAAATCCCTGAACCAGGAACCAGGAACCAACCCTCTTGGTCCTGTGTGCCTGTTACTCTCTCTGCCACCACACGGTGGTGACACACCTAAACTGCAGAGGTAGGTCTCAAAAGCCAGCTGCACCGAAGCTCCCACGACTGGCACCAAGATTGAGACTTTCAAGATGTCTTTGCTCTTACCCTTTCATCCGTTTGGTATCCATTTATTTGTCTGAAGTTTTTCTTTGACCGTGTAAAGGAATTGCCCGGTGGGAGGCACCGCATCCATCCACCCCTGGCCTGGTCCTGTACCTCCTGGATTCACAGTGCATCTGTCCCCAATTCTCAGGGCTTGTTCCCGAATGCTGGTTCTGGTCTGGTTAGCTGGCGGTATCCAACACTCCGGAACACACAGACATGTGAGAAAAACAATCCCGCTTCCCCTTAGTTCAACTAAGGCTAGGCTGGAGGATTTCAAAAAGAACTTTTCCTTAGAAACAACAGCAAAATATACACAACAGGATAAATAAATGAATAAGTTCATGGAGTTTGGCCTGCAGACCGAGACTTAAGGATAAAATAGCAAGCAATGAAGACTCGCTAGCAAGGCTTACAGAGTATTCAAAGCCTCGTTTCTCCCCCCACCTTGGAATCTAAGAATCTGGTAGAACAAACTTGAACAAAGATAGCCCCAATTCTATCCAGGAGTAGATTTTATTTCTAAGTTGTAACCTCTGTATTCCAAAGAGTTATGTGGGGTAGCTTACAATAAAGTGTGTGTGTGTGTGTATGTGTGTGTGTGTCTGTCTGTCTGTGTGTGATCTCAAAGCTGCTAAAAAAACAGAAGATGTTAAAATTTACTGTATACGAGAACATAAATAGAATATACCCAGTTGCCAAACTAATATCCTGTTTGAGTGTCAAATTTAGTACCAAGAATAGAATTCTGAAAAACCATCACAAAAAAAGGGAAGTGGGATGTGTTACACAATAATATCTAATAGAAAAAAAAAAACACAACATACTTTTTCAAGAAAAGCAAGATTTTTCCTGGTACTGAATATTTATCGCAGTAATTAAAGCGTGTCATTTGTCAGTGATTTTATAGAACACACAGAAACTCTCAGTTTAGTTAATAGCAACATTTGTTTGAGTTGCAACTACTTTTCGAATTGACTTGACGGAATCCTCATTCCTTCCCAGAATTTGCTCACCACAGCTGTGAAGCATGCTCTTCTTTTGAATGATTATTACTGCGGTCTTATTTTTTATAGCTCTTAAGTTTTCTGATTTTTAAATATTCTATTCTACTTTCATAGATATAAAATGTTTTATATCTGAGGATGTTAGTATTTCTCTGAAGTTTTCTTCGGTTCTTTGCATTGTATCTTTTCACTGAATTCTTTTTTCTGTTTTTTGGTGGTGGTGGTGGTGGTGGTGGTGGTGGTGAGGGAAGTGGGATAAGTTGGGATTTTGTCTTTTTTTTCATCAAATTTCTAGTGATACTTGTCTACCCATGAATGTTTAAGAATGAAGCGTGAAACAGACATCCCAAAGTTCTGTATGATAGATATGTGAAGTGTGTTAAGTTGTAGGTTTCATAAGAGGATTATCAGACAGGAAAGGACCTAGTCATTTTACTGGGGCCCCCAAATGTTAATATCTATTAGGTCTTTTCTCTTTGCTGAGTCCATTTCTGCTGTGAGGAGCCCTGTCGTCTTCTGCCTGTGAATAGAAGCTTAGCTCTTAGTGTGTGGGTGCCTAGTAGGAGGAGGGGACAGCAACTTCACCATTTCCTGTGAAAACTGGCATTTAATACCTCTATTTTCAACCTCTCTCCTTATCCCTTCCTTCCTCTGAGCCTGTTGCCCCCGCGTTTAGAACCCTGGTTCAAATTCTCCATTGAACCTCTTTCCGGAGAGGAGAGTGAAGAGATAGTTTGCCTAGTTGTCTGGGTGGTAGGGGGGGTCTGGAATATAACTGGTCCCCATGTAGTCTTTAAGCAGTCCCCCTGTTTTTCGCTCTGCCTTCCTAAATACCTGATGCCTCCCATCCCTGAGTCTCTCCAGATATCCAGCTCACCAGCCAACATCCCACTTTGGCTTCCCACCCACCACCCTCAATCAGGTGTTTCATCTTCTACTCTTAAATCATTATCACTTGTCCATTTATTTTCAACATTTTATTGATGTATCTGATTGGATAGCATTTTCACCCCTATTCTTTTGGTTTATGGATTTATATCATTTTCCCCCCTTGAGGTGGAGTTGGGGAGGGGGCAGAGATAACCATGGCTGTTTAATTTGCTGTGTGTAACAGAATCAGCACATTACATACATCATCCCTTGCAGTCTTCATTACACCCCCATGAGGTGTAGGTAGTGATAGTCCCATACTGAAGATAAGGAATGAAGACCCCGAGAGGTGAAGGCCCTTTGTCAAGGTCATGTAACTAATCAGGGGCAGAGCTGCAATTTGAACCCAGGTATGCCTCTGAAGCTCACACCCTTATGACCACATCACACTTTTTCTGGTTCTCTGGGATTGCTCAGGGATTCCTTCTAACCACACTGAACAGTATTAATCAGCAATACATACCACACACAATCCCAAGGGGCCATGTAGTTCAGCTAACAGGGCTTTTTTTCTTCTCTTTGTTCCCTAAAGCAATTATTTCTTTATTTCATTTAAAGACTCGGCCTCTGCAGCTGCTGCGGACAGCTTAGAGTTGTCTGAAGGTTGAAGACGAGAACCAAAGCCGTGAGCTTACAAGCTATCAAAACTTGAAAGATGTATTGAGGTGAAATACCTCTGCAAAGCCTCCCCACCAAACCTTTTTTTTAAAGTGCTTTTTCTTTCCAAAATGAAAAAGAACCATTTGTACTATACATGCATAAAAATCTTCAGCTCTGGCGGTGTTCAAGACAAGCTTTTTTTTTTTTTTTTTTTTTTTTTTTTTTTTTTGTAACTGCCCACCCTGACATAGTAGACAGTATAGTCTTCCAAGGGCAAAATAATTGTGTGTTGTACATCGATATTTAGAAGTCAAAGATCAGTGTGTGTGTGTGTGGGCCGAAACACGTGCCTTTCTGTCTCCCTTTGGAGAAGAAGCCTGTGCTAACAGTTAAATAACTTTGTTTTCATACTGAATATTTAAGTTGCAAATTTGAGCCATGTGGGCAGAGGTTTGAAATCAAGACAGCTGAACTGCTGAGGTACTTTTGGGGTTCAAACATTTGGAAGGAGCGTGGACTGACTTCATGGGGAAGTATTCAAGTGGAGTTTTTCATCCCATTTATGATTGTGCCCTATTTTCTTTTAGCTTCACCAAGTCTGTTATTTCCCGTGGTGTTCCCAGTGAGGTCCGTATAGTTATTGGCAAGTGTGAAATGTGGTAATACAGGCATTCCAGAAGAAGTTCATTACAACTTTTCAGAAGTATTGAGTAAATTAGTCACTTTTGAAGGGAAAATGTGAAGGTATTGTTTGTATTTAAAGTATTTGTTTTTTTAAGTACAAATACCTTAGCAACTGTATGTGAAGACAGGTTTATTTCAGCAGGATTTGTGGTAAACAATATGTTCATTTGTGACCAGGAGATGGTATATGTAATAGTTTCATTTGCGATTTTCAGGCATGATATAACCAGGCCATGACCATTCCAAAAGATATTTTGCCACGTAGTGTTTCTTTTTCTTTCGCTAAAGTGATCACTGTTTGAGACTACCAGAGTTGCACCCATGGGTGTCCTAGATCTGCTCCATCTAGGGACAGATGAGCACCTCGTTGTTCATAATGCTTTGGACTTACCCTGGCTTCTGGAGGCAGGCCTTCTAGAAATGGCCCATCTAGGTTAGATCAGGAACTGCAGGAAGCAGTCTGGGGCTCAGGTAGACCAACATGTGCCATATGCCCCTCCTTTGTGTCACTACGTTGGATCTCTACATCGCTTTCTCCTGATTTGGGTTGTTTTATGTCCAACACTTGCACTATAGAGTTTGGCAGCTCAACAGCAACAAGGGCAATGATTTTGTCCACCAGATGTTACCTGACGTGTTCATTAAAAATGTAGATTCCTGAGCCCAATCCCAGTCTTACTGAACTTGACTCTCTGGATCCTGGGGCCTGGGACTCTGCATGTCCCTCCCAGCACCACCACCACCACCACCACAACTCCCTCCCATTCTTAGGCAAATCATGTTATCCAGGGTCATGTTTTCCAAATTTCCTTGATGATAAGGATCACATGCTTTTCTTACTGAAAATACAAATGCCTGTGCCTCATCTCAAAGCTACTGAATCAGGATCTCCAGAAGGGTGGGGCCCAGGAAGCAAGGAGAACGGAACCTAGTATTCCAGGAAACTTAAGATCCTAAGGACAAGGTTGCCTGCTGGAAACCTTCAGAGGAAAGACACCAAGCCCTACCCTTGACTTTGAAAGACTTTGCATCTGTTAATTAAAACTTAAAACTAGGGAAAGACTGGGGAGGCCTTCGGTGTTTGGGCCCCCTAGGCGAGTCAAATCAGAAATTTTTTTTAGGTTACTTTTACCCATTTACCTGTTGCTTTTCTGAGAACATTTGAAGTCTTCTAATTCTGCTAAGCTGGGGTCAAGATATAAAAACATTCCTTATTCTGCTGGTTAAAAGATTAGAGGCAACTTTAAATTTATTTTCTTTTCACTATTTCAAAAAGTACATTTCACATGCCTTGACTTTTCAAAAACAATAGCTTTTTAAGAAAAAATTTTAAACACCTGTCATTTCTCATATCTTCTGAAGTTTTCGACTATATCTGTATGTAAACTGTGAGCTTCTAAGGTCAAGAAAATATGGATTGTTTATCTCTGTATCCCCTGGGTGCAGATCGACGCTTAGTATGTTAAACGAATGCTACATGGATGAGAGGAATATATTTTATTTTCCTTACTAGGTTTATTTTCTTTAGCTAAGACTATCAGAATTAAACGTAAACCTTTTTTTTTTTTTTTTTTTTTTGCGAGGCCTCTTATATGTGGTTGATTGTTGGTTTACTAATTTCTAATTTAAAGATTTATGGAGGGCAAAATGCTGATTTTTCTTTTAAGAAATGTAAAACTAAGACAAAAAACATACAGTTTTACATACCTGAAAAGAGATGTCCAGATCTCCTATATCCTGCCGAGGAAATTTCATTGCATAAATGGGTTACTATTAGTGGATGGAAAAATTAAGTTAACTGGAATCCCCAGTTCACCAATCGTGCCAGTTAACTGAGGTATTAGTGTCCTGTTTAAACTCTCAGCGCTATTAAATTAAATGGTCATGACATGAAACCTCAGAAAAGTCTTATTGTTGTCTAGAAAGATTGTGTACAGGTGTTACTAGCCTGCTTTAGAATAAAAAAAGGCTTCAGTATTCTCAAAAATCATTTCCTCTCCTGAGGAAATGCACTATAGTAAAATAGCCTTTTCCAGTACAGTAATTGCCAGCGTTCAGCTTCAAAAGAAAATCCTTAAGTATTATTCAGGTTACAGTTTTCATCAGGCTTTTCAGAATAGATGATAATAATTTTGTGTTGATTAATAAAATAATTCCAGAAAATAAAAGGAACTGTAATTTAATTGCTATAGAAAGAAATTGTTGGAAACATTTAGTTGCTTAAGGAAATTGTTCTTAATTTAAAAAGATGCATACAGTTTAAGCTTATGAAATGAAAAAAGTGTCATTCTACCTACTGCAAAAGCTCTCTATTCAAAGTTGGCACGG
Organism: Rhinolophus hipposideros; assembly: GCF_964194185.1. Classification (NCBI taxonomy): domain Eukaryota; kingdom Metazoa; phylum Chordata; class Mammalia; order Chiroptera; family Rhinolophidae; genus Rhinolophus; species Rhinolophus hipposideros. The sequence goes on from NC_138066.1 coordinate 9,063,558, forward strand.
TGAGTCCTTTATTGAGTTTATACTTTAACTCCATGAAATGAACACTCTCAGAATTCTATTTCAAACACAGAAGGTTGAATATTTATAGAAAGGAAAAAACCTCCTTCATTTAAGAAAAGTAATTTCTAATTCTCCACAACCATTTGTCAGAGTAAAAGATATTATTTGATGACAAAGGGTTCAGAAGTTACTCTGGGCAGTTTCATGAGCTTCATAAAATACATTCTTTCAAATGCTGATCACCCGGGGTCACATTCAGTTTGGGGGTCTATCATTGTGAACCCCCATTTTTCCTAGTGAAGATACTTGTCCAATGTCCAGCACTCTCTTACCCCCTGGTCCCCCTACCTAGGTTCCACAAAAGGCACACAAACTTTCTTGCTTCAACCTGTGCTGAGGTCTTAGATACCCACTTGCTAGAGGACAGGCACATGCAGTTCTTCATTTTGGGTAAAGAAAAAAAAATGCATCCCCAGAGAGCTACTTGCTCATTTCATGTATGCAGATTTGCAGCTTTAGCTCTTGCCTGGATATTTCCTCTCAGCATCTTTATTTTAGTTGAGTATGCTGCCACAGGTGAGCAAAGAATCTCAGTTCTGTTCTTGGTTTCCAGCAGAGTCTCGAATAGAGCAAACGGCTAGCTTTCCTTTGGCTGACCTCTTCTCAAACTATGATAAAGAAGTCTAAGGATCAGAGCGATGCAGATCATTATAAGTTAAGAAAACAGATCCCTAGAGGCACTAATCCTTCATTAATAAAAAGCATGGCTTCCAATTACATGCCTTTCTCTTGAAAACTTTCCTACCATCCTTTAAAACAATATAATGTTTGAAGGAGTATAATGAATGAAGGAGTCCACTCTAGGATGTCAAAGAGGAGGGATTATAGTAAGAAAATATCATCAAGTACCAACCAAGGCATTATAAAATGTTCAAAACCATAAAACAAGTGTCGGGGAGTCTTGGGGTAGAGGGGAGAAAATAGAGTTGGCATCACACTTAGCCTCTGATGGGAGTGTGGGAGGAAGACCCCAAAGCAGGCCTTGCCAGGGTGGCCTCTCCCCGCTAGATGCTGTACCCATACCTGAGCCTTTTACCACTTTTATAACTGCTCCAAGGACTGTATCTGCTTCACATTTAGGATACTTAAAGTAGATGTGGATCTGTCCCCAACCCCCCCCTCACCAGAATAGGAGATTTTCCTCAGTGGCTTGCTAGCCGAACAGACAAGTTCTATATAATCCCACCGGAAGAAAAGCAAATATTGTGCTGTCAAAACTTGCTTGAAATAATACCCAAGATGTCCAAAAGTGGACTCATGATCTTCTCCAGCACTGCTCTTCTTTGTCTATTTTCTATTTTGATGAGCAAGACCACCAACCACTCAGTGTCTCAAGCCAAATGCTCAGGACTCGTTCCTGGCACTTACCTCTCACTCGGCCCCACATCCACTCTCATGCCTATTGTAGATTCTTCCTCCTTAGTGTCTGTGGGAATCATACATTTCTGTCCTTTCCTTCAGATTGCTGGATTACCATTGTTTCCTAACTCATCTCCCCGTCTCCAGTTCTGCTCCTTCCTGATCCATTCTCTACACTGAAGCCGGGGGAGCTTTGGAAAACATGGATTGGCTTCTTAGGAACCCTTCCCCTCTACCACCACTTCTCCCCTCTAAACAAAAGCTTTCAGAGACTCCCCATTGCCCAAACTCCTTGTGACAACTCTCAGGGCCCACTCTTCTTCTTATCTCCTGCCCACACACAACTCTGCAGCAAATGTCATGGAATTACTGTTTTGTGCCTTTACCTTTCTTTTCTTTTTTTTTTTATTAGTTTCAGGTGTACAAGACAAGGTAATTGTGCCTTTACCTTTCTGAGCCCTGGTTTCCCTATCAGCAAAATGGAAATAATCCTATGCCTCACAGTAATTTGTCAGGTTCCTAAAGCATCCTGTTACTATTTTTATTATAACCAAATTAAATGTTTATATTAATTTGGAGAGAACTGACCATGCACACGGTATAGGATCTTCCCATCCAGAAACATGGTATGTCTCGCTCTTGATTCAAATTTCCCTTTATGTCCCTCAATAAAGTTACGGGGTTTTCAAAATACCAGCACTATCCATTTTTATTATTTCCTTTGTTCTCTGTTCATTAGTTTAGTTATTAATGAACTTTTAAAATTGTATTTTGTAAGTGATTATGACTGATCCACAGGAAAGGGGTTGGAATTTATCAATGTATTTGTTAACTGGCCTCTTTAGTTCAAATAGGTTTTCTGTTGTCTATTTTGTTATTTGCAGGTTAGGCATTCTCATTATCTGCAAGTAACAATTCTCTCTCCTTTAGTTCTTGAAGGGAAGCCAAGGAATAGATGTGGCTAGGCTTTGAATTCACATTGAAGGAGGGGGTTGACTTGGGCGGCAAAAGGGAGAGCTGTTGACACTGGGTTGTTCTGTGGTGAGGAAGACAGAGTCCATCGTAGTTTACTCTAGAAAAGGGCACTGGCTGTGGAAGCAGAGAAGATGATTTGGAAGCTGTGTTTTGGAATATATATATACATTTTATATTATAAAATTTATAAAATATATATACATAAATTTATTATATATATAAATTATATATATATTCTTAACGCCATTGCAAATGTTTGACTATGACTGTTTGAGTTGGTCAGACTTGGGCTCATATCGCAGGCCTAACATTGAAGAGCTTTGAGCTTAGGGTTTCATCCTCATCCTCATCCTATCATTGTCAGACAATAATGTCAGTTTGCAGGATTTTTACGGGGATCAGAGATGATGTGTGTGAGACGGAAAGCACCGTGCTTGGCACCCTCAGGAAGTGCCAGCTGTACCTGCTACTGCTATCCTCATCAGATGGCGGCAGAGCCAGACTAGCGTTTCAGTCTCCCTTCACCAACGCTTGGTCCTCATCTTGGAAGTCCCTAAACTCGGAGTTCCCTCCCTCCGCCCACCCCATCCCAACCTCCTCTTTGCTGCTGCTCCTCTCCCGTCCTGACTTCTCTGCGCCTCCCATGATCGTTCATCTCTCAGCTCTTTGGCCTTTTGGTCTGTAACCATCACTGCCATGCCAAGCCAGGCCTCTCTGCTGAGCGTCAGCGTTCTGCAGCTCATTCAACTGCCTATTTGATATCTCAGCTTGAATCCCTCGGCCGCGTAGCCAGAACCCCCTAGTTTTCTCTGTTTCAGTAAACGTCACCATTGACCCAATTTTTCAAGGTAGAAATCTTGTTCCCTCTCCTATCGCCACAGCCCCCTTTCTCATCCAGAAGGAAGGCCTGGTAATTCTATTCTAAGACATATTTTGAGCCCCTTCATCTCCACAGCCACCACCCCATCCCATCCCACCCTCTTGCCTGGATGCTGTGATAGTTCTCGAGGTCTTGTTGATTTTACTAGTCCCTGGAGACTGTACCGTCCAGTTTAGTCTCCACTGTTATCCAGTGGCACAAATGTCTGGATAACAAATGAGATGCTGCTGTTCCCTTCTCAAGCCCATCCGTAGCTTCCCTTGTACTTGAATAAAGTCCATCACCTCACCATGGCCTCCAGAAATTAGTTCCTGGCTCTGTCACCTTTCTCATTGGCCAATTCTAGCCACCATGGCTGTCCTTCCATTCCATGAAATCCCCAAGTACTCCGTGCTTACTACTCCCTCCAGCTGGAATGGTCTTTGCCCAGGTTTTCTTGTGACTGAGTCCTTAACTTTTAGGTCCCAACTTATCACCTCCTCAGAAGGCCATATCTGACCACTCCATTCACATAGCTCATTTCATAGCACTTTGCTTGTTTCCTTTGCACTTAATCTGTGATCTGTAATTATTTCATTGTGTGATTATTTGGGTGTCTGTCACCCTTGGGGCCAGGTGTCATTTCCATCTTGGCCACCATTCTATTCCCAGTGTCTCGCATGGTACCCAGCACAGAATAGGTGGAGAATGACTGGCTTCTCATCTCTCTACTCAGCCTAGACCCCATCGTGAGCCATTTAAGTCCTGCCCTCTCTAACCTTCCCCAGCTATCGTTTCCAGCTGTTCTTTCTCTTGTAGCTCCACCCATACCCTGTGCTTCAGAAAGCTTCAGTACTTCTCATTTGAGATGTAGTGGTGAGGACATTCTCCAGAGTGACAAGGAAGTTAACCAGAAAAGAGTTTCCTCTTTACTCACCATAAGTTGTGAAGACTTTCATCCTGATTATACCTGCAGACACTGTAAAATCTGGATTTGAAATGGGAGTGGATGTTAAAAGGTGACTCTGACTAAAACCTGTTTTGTTCATGTCTTCGACATCCCGTTGACTAAAAAAATCTATCTCAAAAGTGACAGAAAGCCTTCCAACCATCTTGCTAATGACCCAAAATTTTGCAACTAGAAATTTATTCCTTTAGTTGACCTCTGTCCTTTGTTTAAAGTTCATATATTTGTAGCATGAGATAATATATTCATTAAACGTTTGTTCTTTGGGAGATTTTTTGGTTGGGCAGAAAAAAACAGAACCACTCACATTATCATAATAAAGGTGGGTTTATTATGAGGACCCATGTTACCACTGTTAGGAAACAAGGCAGACGTGGCACGCCTGCATTGCTCCTCATTTCCTAGTTCAACTCCAGAGAAAAGAACCTGTTTACCAAACTCAGTTGCATGAGCTGGGCTAAAATGTGTCAGAGGCTCTGGCCAGCCTGTGGATTGGCTGACCTCCCTGTCACCCAAGTCACCGTGGCTTGATGCTTGGGATCATGGGGTGTAAACCACAGCTGCCTTGGCTCACCCCTCAACCAAAGCCCTGGTCAAAACAGATCCCATTTGAAGGGACTATAGGCACCCCATGAGACATGTCTGGTAAAGCCTTAGTAATAAGAAAAGTGAATGTTTATTGAGCACTTACTGTGTTACAGATACTATTCCCAGTACATTGTATATATACTACTGTTACCCCATTTTACCAGTAAGGCCCAGACAGGTTAAGTAGCTTGCCGGTAATCACAGAGATGGGAAGTGGGGTAGCCAGGATTAGAACCAAAGCAGTCTGTCTCTAAAGTTATGGGCGTAACCATTCCTTACAAGTCACTGACACTGTACGAATAAAGACAGGAAGATAGTGTATGTAAGTAGGTCAAGGCGGGGAAGGTAGAATGACCAGGGAAAAGGGAACTAAAGGAAGAGGCAGAGAGCAGTGGTGGTCTCCCAGTGTCAGGTGGGCCAGCCCTCTATTTAGGAGTGATGGGGGAAGCTCCGAGGGGAGTAGAGTTCAGCTTGGGAGGTAAGAGCTAAGGAAGTCCCCGTGGATGCTTGGAGTGAGAGTGGAAATATACTGAGGACGAAACCCAAGAGGTCTCGGTAAACCACTCAGTCGTGATAGGCTGGAGTAAAGAGGATGCGTGTGTCATCAGAAGCAAGAGAAGTGGAAGTTGTAAACAGGCCATTAACTGTACTAGTCAAGCAATGAAGATTTTTGTGGTTCCTGTGACCTCGGGACGTTATAAAGAAATTGTTGTATTTTAGAAGACTTTGTTTAAACAAACGTGGATATCATCCATAAATTTGTTTTTTGGACACTTATTGGTGGAAGTGATGAACAAGACAGAGCTGGTATCAAATCCCTTTTAGAATGTCGGTGGGGACCTAACTGCCACCCAATCCAGCGAGCAGGTGACATATCTGAAAAGGAAGGCATATCTGTCCAATTAGGTTAAAATGCAGAATAGTAGAGTAGTGAAGCTAGGTTAGTTGGCATCCTTTTAACAAGAAAAGTTACTTTCTTGCCTGACTTTCTTATAGAAAAGTCTCATGACCCAACCAGTTATGGTCATTTCCCCAGAACCGATGCGAGACTGTAATGATAAAATGATGGGTTGTGATTTAGTTACTCTAATCTTATATTCAATACCATTCAGCAAGAATGGAAAAAGCAACAGCACCTCATATCCAGGAAACTGTCAAAAAGGACCACTTAAGAGCAGATTGCCGAGCATGTCAGACTATACACCAGTGGAGCCGCTAAGTTGAGGTCTAGCCACGTAAACACACGCCTGCTCCGTGGCAAAGCTGAGCAGCTTGGATTTCCAGGATAAGATTCGGAATGAGTGGGGAAGTCGCCAAAGCAGGAAGGCCTCAGGCCAATTATGCAATTAGCCAATAGCCTATGCTGGCCCCCACATTTGTTTAGATAAATTTTGAAATCATCAGTGAGCTCTTGAGCCAGATTCCCTCTTTGTGAGGAGAAAGTCAGACTATATAAACCTGCATAGCGCCACACAGTATGGGTGTGGGGCAAGTTCCACTTCCCACCCCCGGGCGGGAGCAGAATCATTCTGTAGAGAGACCTCTGTCTGTGTGTGGCCTGGCGTGGTCCTCACTGGCGGGTGGGGAAGGGTCACCACCGAGGGTGGCCACCGGAGCAGGGACCTCGTGGCCAGGCTGTCATAATCACGCTGCCTGCCCGGGCCCTGCCCGGGGCCCCACTTCAAGGCTCACCCCCACCACATTTGGGCCTGTAGAGGGGATGTTAATTAATTAGCAAAGACTGGAGCTCCAGGAGAGGAGGAGGGCTCTTTCTCTCCATTCCACGATGACCTTTTGGACCCAGAAAGGAGCACTGCGCTCCAGTTGCTTTTATTTGAGGCACTCAGAGTGCTTCCCACGTATCTCATTTATCCTCCTGACACCCCTGAGAGGTAAGTTTGTTTGAGATTTCTGCAAAGTTATGATTATGCCTATAGATTTGAGTTCCTGACTCTATGTCATTCTAAACCTTGAGTCTCATCTCCATCTCACTTTTCCTAACATAACTAAACCCTTTGGGGAATGAAATGTCTCAGGCTTTAGCCTAGCCAAAGGGTGATTTTTCCCCCCTTCCTTTTTTGTTGTTGTTAAGTTTGATTTATTACTTAGCATGCTAGCCAGGCTGGATGGATGTTCAGAATATTATAAATAACGTGGATTGAAAAGATTGTGCTGAAACGTTTATTGCATTCTTAGAAAGAGAACAAGAAATGGCGTGGAGAGCGTGGCCATGGTGAAGGAGGGGCATGAGGAGGGAAGGGAGGCAAGGCTTGCTCCTAGGATATTTTAGTGTGTCAATAAAAGACAGTGCTCTGAAAGGAAAGAACTTCTATTGCAGTCCTGCTATCAAGAATGCAGAAGTGTTCCAGCGGGTGTAAAGAGTATGCTTGAAGAATGTCAGGACCATAAGGAACTAATCATTAGACATTCCCTCTCTCATTTCCTCACCCACAGTGCTCAAAGGAGGCTGTTAACAGAGAGTCTGCCCATGTTTTAAAGCTAGGTCTCCAGTATGCTAGCTTTGGAGGACCCTCTGGGATGGCAGGCAGCTGTGGCTAGTTGTGTGTGAGGGACAAAGCACCTTCTTTGGACTGATTTGGCACTCAGTGCTTTAGCATCCCTAATCGTCGTCCTTCAGGTGTGCTACAAATACAAATTGTAGCCAAGGCCAGGACCCCTGGTGCGGGGAAAGAAATGTCACACTGGCCCGTTCGCATCCAGCAATCGCATTTGAAGCTGAAATCATACCAGCTTCTTCCCGCCATGTAGTTCTCATCGTAGGTTCTTCTTCCTGTCTTGGGCCCTTCCTTAGGTTTCAGTGACGAAGAAGAAGGTCAAAGGTCCTTAGCAGCGAAGGCCATCTGGCTGAAGCTGATGCTAAATAGAAAAGTCTGGCAATCTGGTGGAGATGATTCATGGAGTCTCTCTTTATTCTAAGTGAGAGCAGTCTTTTGGCCCTTCCAGCTGCTGCAGTGATCCTGCAGACCTCCTCAGAACAGAACTCTCTCTGTCAAGAGGAAATGAGGCCGAGGTAATATTGGTGTGGGACTGGGGGTGAATTGTGACAGCAAACGAGTTTGTGTGTCAGACACTTCCCAGGCTGCTCCTCTTCCTCACATGGCTGTGTGTTTCCAGCAAGAGCAGTTACTGGGTGCCTGTTTTGCCCCCAAGACAGTGTGCTTCCTCCCAGCTGGGAACCCCGACCCATTATTCATGCAGTGCCCAGAGAAAGCCACAGCTCTTCCTATCACATTAACAGATGATATTTGATTTTATGGTGCAGAGAACTTTTGATCCTAACCTCTAAACCAATGGTTCTCAAACTTTAATGCCAGAAGAATCAAATGGAGGGCTTGTTAACAAACACCCAGCTTCCTGGGCCCCACCCCCAGAGCCTCAGACTCAGTAGGTGTGAGGTGGGGCCCTTGAAGTTGCATTTCTGACCGGCTCTCCGGTAATGCTGATGTACCTGAGGTCACACTGTGAGTAGCACTGCCCTAAACATAAACATGGCATTTCTGAGTATTTTTTCGTAATAACCGCAGGAGTATCTGTGAAAAGAGGGTGATAAAAAGTTGCAGGGAATGAATGAAACATGAACTGGAGCTGTGGGATTTGTTACAAAAAAGGGTCCACTTGGCAGAGCATTCATTCGGAATAAATTGTCGGTGTTAACAAGAAATCCTTGAGTGTCTGGTAAAATCCCACCATTTCACTAAAATGTAACTGTTCATTTATTTGAAAGATACGTATAGAATATATTCTCCTAGAATTTTTTTAAAAATTTTTTATTGGGGAACAGTGTGTTTTTCCAGAACCCATCAACTCCAAGTCAAGTTGTTGTTTTCAATCTAAATTGAAAGGGCGTAGCTCACTGGCCCATGTGGGAAACGAACCGGTGACCTTGGTGTAATGAGCACCTCGCTCTAACCACTGAGCCATCCAGCCACCCCCTTTCATAGTTCTTTTATAGCATCCTTTTATAGAACCATTGCTCCTTAATACCCTGTTTATTAGTAGTTTATACTCTTTCGTTCGTTCACTCATTCGTTCATTCACTCTTGAACACATTTATTGAACACTTACTATGTGCCAAGTACTGTTCTGGCTGATAGACTGTCTCCACATTAAGTACCATCAAGTAAAAATGTCATTTGGAATCCATGTTACTGACTCTTAATATCCAAGCAGTGTTTGATGATGAAATTATACCAGTCTAAACGATGAGCTGCTGTCCCATCAACCAAATCACAAATGTATGTTGAGTGTCTATGAAATGACATCTGTGCCGGTCCCCTGGGAATAACCCGCTGGGACACAGATGTGGAAATGCATGGTCTGTCCTCTCAAAGAATTTACAGACTATCAGGGAAAGGAGACCATGAACCCAGTCAATTGTTAATTTTCCCAAGTAAGAAGTCCACTTCTGTCATGTCTGTGTTCAGTATGCAGAAGAAGCCAAGGCAAAGCTGTCTGCCTTGGGCTTGAGAGACCTGTGTCCCTGGGGAGGGAGCGTTTCTGAGCGGAGGCTGGAGGTGTAGAAGCTGGCAGTGCTCTGGAGAAGTGTGAACAGTCCTTGCCAAGGAGAAGAGGTGTGAGGGAGCACGGCATGTGGGAGTGAGGGGCCAAGGCGGGGAAACTGGATCGTTTCATTGGGAATGTGTCATAATTCAACCTTTTAATTTTCCTTTGAGATGATTTCTGAAATATCTGACAGACCACGTAAGCCAACAAATATTTCAAAGCCAAATCTGACAGTTTGAATTGTCTGTCCTCCTTGTGTTTTCCAGAAGAGTGGATAAGAAGTTGATGACATCATTTTCATATTATCCTCCAACACCTTTATTGTTTGCACTAACAACACACTTTGGAAAGGCAGACATTGTATGGTTTTGTGCCTGGTCTGTGATAGGCAAATAGCTGGCATTGGCTGGAACAGGCTAATGTGTGACCCATGACCCTCAGTTGTGGTGTATGTTTATGGTCTGCTTAAGCCCCTTACCCACTGACCGCCTTCAGAGGAAGGGAGAGGAGAAGAACGTCTACCTGGGTTGCCTTATCCTTGAAAGTGATGCAAGCCACATTTCTTCTGACAGCCCTCCAGGCTGGTTCCCTCAGGTGCAGCCATTTCAGCTCTGCTGCAGTGAATCCTTGGGCCTCACATCCTTCTAGGCATCCTTCTTGCCAGTAGGATCCTCCTTCCTCAACAGTTTTTAGGCCGGTCATATTCTGAAATGTAGAGCCAGGGATCTTGTCCATTTGTTTGCCGTGGGTTCATGGGTGATGTCGTTGAATCTGGACGCAATGTCAGATGAGGCTGGAGGGCACCCAGTTTCCACTCTAAGTCTTCACTTAGGAACATCCACCATTTGCTGCTACCCTGAGAGCTACCTCTAGTAAAAGTGGCAGCCTCCCTCTGCCACGGTCAAGTTTCATGGCTCCTCCCATAATATGCTGTTCATAGAAGGATGTCTTTTGGGGCGGTGAAAAGTGTTTGAGACCAGTACCGCATGGAGGTGACATCGTTGCAGCATTCCCCGAATGAAGGGAGGGACTCCTTCGCTCTACAGCGTGACCGCGCCTGTAATGACACCACGTACTTGGTGTCGGGGCTCTGCAGCCTGCTTTCCCTGTTGCGCGTGTGTATTTCCTAGATCAAACTGCAAGCCTGGTGCTGCTTCTGGTAGGAGGCCCTTTTTCCACGATCCAGGGTAGAGCGGCTTCCAAGTCTCTTTTTTGTTCTCACTCTACCCATCTTGGTGCCGCCCGCGGGGCTCGCAGCTCCGATGGCTCTCTTCCTGCTGCTAACGACACACTAGCAGTTGGCCAGGGCGCCAGGTACTTTTCGCTCCATCCCTGCCACAGAGCACGACACGGCCACAGTGTCACTAAGTTCGTGTCCCAAGGCCTAAAGAGGAGACCTTTGGCACACTCTTGAGTACAAGATACACTTCCCTTCTGATAGAACAAATAGGAATTGCATTTTTTGGAAGTGCTCTTAATTTAGGTGTTTTTATACCTTTAGGCATGCAGGCTGTTGGGAGAATTTTGCATGAGCATAAATTTCAAAATCTGTTTTCATGACGCAGTCTTTGAAGAGTGAGGTAGAGAAGGTTTTCAAGAAAAGCATGGTGGCCATATTGGTTGCACTGAGAGCAGTTGTGCCTACGGGCGGGAGGCTGGCTGGGTTCTCCTCAGAGGTCCCTTTCTCTTGCACTGTTGGTGTTGTGCAGTGGGGAGGATACGGGCGGTGTTGAAGACTTAAGGTGATCACAGAGAGGGGGCAGATCTATACGTCTTCTATCCAAAGATTGATGATTGTCATTGTCACTTTTGTAGCAAGAACACTTTCTAGTAAGTAATTGTAGCAGGGAATCGTAGCGTGTGCCAGGTAGTATACTCGCCACTAAGCATTTGACCTCGTTTCTTCTCCATGACAACTGTGGAAGTTAAGGGTTAGTAGTATTCCCCTGATTTTAGGCTCAGAGGATTGGGTGCCTCACCCAAATGACAGCACTGTGACTTGAATGCAAACCATCTGGCTTCTCAGCTCGTGATGCAACCCTAGTTGTTATCAAACTAGGAGACTAGACAGTCTCCCAAAGAGGGAAAGCTTGTATTCGTGCATACCTGCGTACGTTCTTGTCCTCCGTCATTTTGCCACACAGTTGCGAAGTGACACGCATGGTGCTGGAAGTTAGCGGGACAGAGAGCTTAATGATCGCTCAATGGTGACCACTTGAAAGCAGGGGTGACCTTTTGAACATAGTAGAGCTAATTTTTCTGCTTCAACGATGAGGATAGGCTTCACAGCCAAACTGAGTGATCATGACATATGTTCTGGTTATTTGGGAAAAGACTCTGCTCTTAAAGTGAAAGGACCACATCTGGCTGCTCTCTCCAGCCCTTATTTTTCTTTTCTCCCATAGCTCTTAACAGCCATCTTTCTTCAGCCCTCCCCACTGTGGTTCTTGGTTATATATGGTCCGTGTCACCTTGGAGGCCAAAGGAATGCTGAGATTAGGTGGGGGCAGATGTGGCCTCCAAGATGACGCGTGGCTCTCCACCCAAAGTACCAGAAATGGTGCTAGCAATCCCCACTTTAATTGAAATGCATTTACCAGGATTCTTGCAAACTTTTGGTGACATCTTGCGTCTCCTATTTCATCCTGCTTCTACCACCACAACCTGGCTTCCGTTCGATTTCCGCAACCAGCTGGTGGCCAGCCCTTGGTGACTCTCAGCCAAAGTTATTATAAAGTGAAACAGCCCCCAAGACAGGCAACAGCCATCAGTTTAAGAGGCACACTTTTCATTTGAGAATAGAACTGTCAAAACAGGAATAGCTGCTGTGTGCTGCTTCTTCATGTCCCATGTCCTCACGGACCAAGCAGGTATAGAGTTTGCTGGCCAGGGCATCCCTGCCCTGGAAAGTGCTGGAAACCCATTGACAAGTTCTTCCTCTCCAACTCCCCTTTTCTACACTCCATAATAAGTCCCCTTTCTGTTTCCAGTTGTCATTACATCACCCTTCATTCCAACAGACTTTCGTAATGTGTTATTTCTAAGCTTACATGTTATTAACATTCAGGGATGGCAGTTTCCTGATGCGATGTAGGAAGGCACCCTAATCTTACCCGCAATATGTTTCCAAATCCCACTGTGAGATGCTAGTTTCTGGAAAGTATTAGCATTCCTTCCCCCTTTATGCTCCTAGAACCCGAAGGAAAGGGGATGCGTACCTCTGAGGTACCACCTGCCATTCACAACAGGAAGAGATAACGCTGTATTTTTCTTTTTGGCACTGATGACCTTCTAGGGCACTGCACAATTTTCTTATTTTGGTTTTTGTCGTCACCCACTGCACCCCTCAACACACACACACACACACACACACACACACACACACACACGCGTGCGCACATGCGCATACACATGAATAGCAACTCAGTGAGGTTGAGGGGAGGGATTCTTGTCAGTTTTGTTCAGTGCTAAATCCCCAGTGTCTAGAACAGTGCCTGGGACCCTGCACATGTTCAAGCAATATTTGTTAAATGAATCAAAAGCCAATAGAGGAGAATCCAGAGGTTATCCATATTGTTTTTGCTTTCCTAACCACCTCAGGAGTGAGGACCTTCTGTTTCATTTGTTAAGTAAACATTTATTGAGCAGCTCGGTGTATGACGTACATAAAGGGCCAGGCACCAGTAATGGTGGCAGATAGGGATCTTATGAAAAGCACTGTGGTGGCAGGAACAATGTGCGTTCACCTGGGACCTGCTTAACCCAGACACCTGACAGGCCCCTACGTGCTGTGCCCTGAGGGAGGAGGGATCCCCCAGCGGGACGGTCTAAGCAATAGTTTACCCCATCCAAAGCGTGCTTGTTAGCTCTCTTTACAGAGGGGAACCATCCTGCCCTGATCTTTGTGCCAAATACTACTTGCGCCAGAACTTCAGTACATTTCCTGTTCACTTTGACGCTTCAGGACCTCTACTGCATTAATCAAAGAATACTTGTAAAATAGTAGGATATGTGACCGGGGAAGAGAAGAGTTTCTTATCTGAGAAGGCCTCTTACTGGTGACAGCTATTTCAATTGGGACTTCGGCCCGTTCACAGTTAGGTACTGGACGCAGCACAAAACTATACTCAGGGGCACAGCTCCTTTGGAACTGCACTTTCAACACTAAACCGGTAAAACGAAATTGTTCTCATGTTACTGTTATATTTTTCCCAATAATTAGAGGCAAATACTTACTTTTGCTGATGGTGTCTTTACTGAAAGATCTTGGTTACAAGTAAGAGGAAATGACTCTGGCTCATTTAGGTTAAAGAACATGTAATTTATTTGAATGATGTGGGGTTACTTGCAAGAATCTAAGGGATAATTAGGCCAGCCACGTCTCAAGAAGAGTCGGAACAAAAGCAAGTCCTGGGACCTTCCGGCCCGAGTTTGTGGACCACCCCTCTAGAATGTCAGTTACTGTGGCTGAGCCCCAATGCTGTTTAGTTCAAAAGCCAAAGTCCCCGGAGAAGAGAGACTGGTCGGCCTTGCTTGGAATCCACGTCGGACTCCTCAGCTATGTATATGGAGGCAGGGTCAAGTTGAACAGCCATGGCTACTGCTCTCCCCTCCCCCTCGCCCCAATAATATGGTTTTTGTTTTGTTTTGTTTTGTTTTTTTGAGGTTTGGGACTCAGACTCATTTCAGATCTATTAGGTTGGTGCAAAAGTAATTACAGTTTAAAAGGTTAAAAATAATTGCAAAAACCGCAATTAGTTTTGCACCAACCTAATACTTTGCATCTTGGTTAAATGATTTGCTTTAGCAAAAAAAAAAAAAAAAATCAGAGGGATAAGCATTTGATATATTGACAAAGCGTTCTCCTAATGGCTGCACCTCTCTGCCCTGCCTTTTTGTACCTGAGCTAGAACTTGGGCAACAGCGCCCTCCTGCCTCCTGGCCCAGCATCCCTAATTGATGCCAGGTGAAGTTTCCCAGCCCGTACAGCACAAATGAAGGGGTTTGTAATGGTGAATCCATAGTCTGACTGGAGCCTTCCAGAAATCCTTTGACACTTAGTCAAGAGGGAATTGTCAAAACAAGATATCCATAACAGAGTTCCTGACCGTCTTTTCAAAGACACTTGAATTTCTGCCAGACTCCAGACAGATTCACATTCCCAGGGGTAACACGCAGCACAACGAAGGGATATTTCTTAGCAAATATTGATGTGCCAGAGAATTGGCATTAAATTATTGGCTTGACAACTCATCATAAGCTGCTTTTGATTGCTGATATGAAGGATTAACTATTTACAATTGAATTCTGCTGTTGAATTGTGGTGATCGCTGGGCTGAACTTATTTCAGGGAAGGGAAATGAATAACACTTTAAGAACACGGACAGGGCCTAGAGACTAGTCAGCACTTTCTGTGCAGGAAGCGGCAATAATGGCTGAGTTTTTACATGCCCGCCTCTAAGGAAGATATCATCTGCAGAACTTTTTTGTTATGTTTTGCAGAGGCAGGATGGGTTGATTTTCTGCCCCTCTCTTGAGACTGGGAGGCCCTTAAAGAGCCAGGGTGTATCCTTGCACCTTTGGCCCTGACCCACAGTAGGCACTCCGTAAACACGCATTGTGTTCAGTCCCAGTATGGATAAATCAAAGTCTCTCGGGCCAGTTTTACCCAGCACAGTGCCTCGGTCAACTGCCCAGTGGGATAGCTTGACCTCTTCATTACAACCTGAGATGCCCTGGGCTAGTGAGATGAGTTCTCACCTCAGAGGTGGGTCTCCATTGACTGAGTATTGGCCTCGCCGCCCTGTGGCTGTGACAGAGCCACCTGATGTCTGGGTCCCGGGAACCTGCCTTTCACTAGGCCTCCATCCAGCTCCTCTGCCTCGTCTCTTGCAGTCTTAATTCCTTTTAATTTCCTGTTTCTAGGCAAGTCCTTTTTTTTCCTCATCCCAACCCCCACTCCTCTCAGGTCACCTTTCCTGATTCCTGCTTCCTGCTGGGAATGCTCTCCCTCTCTCTGGCCCCCAGATGTCTCTCTCTACACCACTCTCTTCTCCCACAGTTGGCTACCTTCTCTTTAGAGTTGATACTTTTCAAGTTTTTCGATTTGTGCAGAGTATGATCTCTTTTCTGCATTGAATCGGATTATCAGCCCAGGGACGGAGGAGATGAATTTTCCCCAGGTTGGGCCTGGGCCTTCAGAGGACAGGGCCGGGTTGCCAGTGTAAGAAAGGTGCCTCTCTCCTCCCCGTGTCTTCTCAGCACAAATCCAGCCCAGATACACTTGGGGTACCTGGCTTGCCACTCCAAGGAGTCACTTTAGAGAAGACCATGGTTCTTCAGTAAGCGTGTACTTTTCAGAACAGGGCCAGTGTTTAGTCAGCAGCCATGTGCCTTATGGTGAGAGTAATATAATATAGTATAGAATGTAAGCACTGTAAAATGTTCTGATCACATGTATCTCACGGCATAACAGTAGCTCTTATTCTTTTTACTTTTGTTCTTGTTTCACTGCTATTATTATTGTCATTGTCATTGTCACTGAAGTGCCCAGGTCCCCAGCCCGAGTCCCTCTCTGCCCATCCTCCCATGTAGCTGAGCAGATCGTGCTGCTGGGCACAACCTCAGAGCACTCACCGACTTCCTGCAGACCTTCCAGGTTCCCCTTGGGTTCACTTTAACCCTCTTCTCTCGCCTATGACCTCGTCCTCAACCTGTGCCCTTGCCCTGACCTTCCCTTCCTCAAAGGCCTTTCACATTTCGGTTTTTCACAGCTTCCCTCACCTGGTGTCCACTTGGCTGTGCCCTGCTTGCCTTTTGACTTCAGCCAGCATCTCGCCTCATACAGCTGCCCTTCCTGTGGCTAATAACTGAAGCGGATGCTGCCAGATATTCCACTGTGAACTTCCAACCTTTGCTGGACGCCCGTCATCACCGCTAGGCCTCGGTGAGAATTGGGCTCTGTGTTTCTAAACCAAATGCCACCCAGGTGTTCCTCTGTTTTTGCTCTTCTTCCTTCTCTTTTGGAATGAATGACATTTTATTCCTGTTGTGAAAGTGAGAGACCAGCTCTGTCGGAGGCCGTTGATGGAGCATCGGCCCTGCACAAGGTGCCCTTCTTGGGCAACACAAGCAGTGGTCGTCACTGTCATCATCGCTACTATTTATGGAGTGCCAGTTATGTTCTAGAAGTTTCATGTACTTCATCTTACTGAACCCTCACCAGGAGCCTACGAAGTCAGTATTTTTAGGCTTGTTTTCCAGGTGGTGGAACCGAATTCAGTGTCAAGGAACCTCCCCAGCGTCTCAAAGCTAGAAAGTGGCAGGTTTGACGTCAGGTCTCCCTGAGTCCCCAAATTAATGCCCCTTCCACCGTATCATATTGTATGATCCCTGTCCTTTGAGATCCTGTGACCTAGGGAAAGAAATCTTAATAAATAATGTAAGGATTTAAAGAGAGAGGACAGTCGTTTAAGAGTAGTAACCTCGCTGTAAAAGCTTCTCTGACTCCAGGGAGCTGTGCTTCAGTGAAAGCCGAGCAGTCTTCCTGGGGGAAGTGGGATCTGAGCGGAATGTTCAGGGCCTTGGCTCTGGGGAAAAGTGAGACAGGGATGAGGGTGTATACACAGGAGGTGAGAGGACGTGCGCTTGGCTGAGGACATGGGGGGAGCCCAGTGTAGCTGCAGAGAAAGGTTTACCCACGAACAGAGAAAGGAAAGCGTGGAGGGATGGACTGAATGCCAGGTCAAAACAAAACCAAACTCAGCAAAGCAGAGAAGACTTGTGCACAGTGTTGTGCTGAAAGCACTACTGGAGGAATTAAAACATGGAACTGCGGTGTGAAGTAGATTTGACAGGGACACTAGATGCATGTCACCCCACCACCCGCATCTGGGCAAACCCAAGCGCCCACAGAGCTTTCCCCAGCCCAGCTGAGCTTCTAGGTGGTTGGAGGGAGTTGCTTAGTGCCCACACCTTGCGGCCAACCAGCAAAGCAAACACAGCTCCAGAGTGAGCCGGTCTTAGCCGAGGGGTGATCTCAAGGGTAACTGCAATTCTCCAGCCATTCAATCTGAAAATCAAAATGTAAATACGTTCACCTTCTCTGCACAGCGTCTACTCTTTTCTTGGCTTATTTGCCCAGTAATGGGATTAAAGGGAACATTTACATGAACTTTTGAAAAAACAAATCTTCCAGTTTTGTCTTCTCCCTGCTCATTCCCCACCTCCACTCAGGAGTCTGCTGCAAAAACTCTGTTTGATCAGTGAGAACCCCCTGGTTAATACATAAGCAAATGTCACCTATCGAGGGGCACAACTGGAAGGAAAAACAACTACAGGAGCTTTTCATAAATGTCCTCTGTGGCTCTTTAGAAGTTATTGGCTCTGTGAGAGTTGTTTGTTGCCTCTGACTCTTGCAGTGTGAAGAACCAGCCAGACAGAGAATCCATATTTTGGTTCACAAGAGCCAACCTCAGGTAATCAGTATGGCTTTCCTTGAGATAAACAAAACCAGGTAAAAAGTCTTCCAGATAAAATTGCCCTTCATATTCCCCTACTTCCCTCCATACCCCCTCCTCTCCCACCATCCTTATAGCCCATATTTCCCTCCAGCTAAAGGGGAGAAGTGGCCAACACAGAGGTCCGCTCTCACTGTCTCAAGAAAAGCCAGGGTCCGTGCTTTCCTCCTCCGCTTCTCCTCAGGAGTGAGGACCAAGAGCGGTTGCCTATTCTCAGCTGTGGCAGAGGTGCTGGCAGCACAGCCTCCATAATTTGCAGGTTTCCAGTGTTTCACTGGAAAAAAAATACAGACCATTAATCCAGATGAACAATCTTCAGAAAACACAACACTATTCCTGAGAGACTGTGTTTCATATCCTTTCCCAGTTTGAAAAGGAGTTTGTTTTCTTACATCTTTTTTTAATTGCTATGAGCTGGACTTATAAATATTGTTTAAGTGGCTGAGTAATACTCATCTGGTAAACTGACCAAAGGAAATGGACATTTTTTTCCACTCCTGTAACTCTGGCATCCGATGCCTGCCCCTGTAAGGGGCACTTGGGTATTGGCAAGGAAAACCTGCCCTGCCAGGTGCCAGTCTTACCAGTGCACGGAGCTGAGTGAAGCGCAGAGAAAACGATCCCGTTGTCAGGAGCCTCGCCAGGTGTTTTTGTGCTAGGGTTGGGGGCAAAGAGCATTCATTGTTTGAGAAGTTGGCAGGTTCCCAGAAGTTCAACTGTCTTTCCTCGTTCAGAAATGTCAAACATTTCCTTAGCAGGGGATGGATGACTAGACCCCCTGAGGTTTAAACTCTGCTCTGAGGCAGAAGAAAGAAGTTCTCTCTCTCACACGTGACTGAATGCTAGTCAAGTCCTTCTCATGGCCATTCGGCAGGATGGTCTCCTGCATCTGCTAGCTGGAACCGCTCTGCTATATCTGAGGTGTCTGTACTTAATGTGTGATGGTGGTGGGGTGTTTGTGTGTGTTTTTTTAAGGATGCCTTATCTTTTAATGACACTTACTGAAGTATTTGTAGGTGAAATATATCAGGGATTTGCCTCAAAATAATACATTGGGATCAGGAAGCAGGTGAGGGTGTAGATAAAACCTGACTGGCCATGAATTGATCTGAGTGATGACTTCATCACAGTTATACTCTTCTATTCACTTTTGTATTTGTTTACATTTATCCACCATAAAAGTTTATAGGAAGGAAGGAAGGGAGGGAGGAAGGAAGGAGAAAGAAAAGGAGGGGGGGGGGAAAGAGAAAAGAAACTCTTTATCCCAGTGTTGCAGCCCAAAGAAGTCTGGGCGTCTCTCCCGGATAAACCCCACACTGTTGGGAATCAGGATCCCCTGGACAGGATCCCGCTGGTGCAGAGAAAGGCTAAGAGCATGGCCGAAGGTTCAGTCCTACCTGGGTTCCAATTCTAGCTCTTCCTCTACCAGCTGTAGGGCCTTAGGTAAGAGAGACTGAGCCTCCCCGAACCTCAGCTCCCTCACATATAAAACAGAGATGAGAGTCATCTATTGCTGAGAATTCAGCGAGGCGATTCACCCATGTCAGTCACTGCAGAACTGGGCGCGCGTGAATATTCCATGTACACTCAGCTTAGCTCTCCCGACTTTCAGAAGATCCTTGGTGACTCTTTCTGAAACATCCATCAAAGGAGAGAGCCTCCATTCAAGAAAGGTGCAGAGCTGTAATCACATTCCAAGAAAACCACCCTTCTTAAAGAGAAAGGATTGCAGTGATAAGGTGTGTAAACACCTATTCTTTGTCCAAAAGAATCCAAAAAGCTACAGTTGGCTTTTGCTTATCACTGTCACTTGCCATCTAAAAATGACTTCCTCAGTTGACCCTCAGTGCACACCAGTTTACTTAAACCTGTTGAAAATTTCCTACCCCAAAGGACCCCTGTTTGTTCTGAAAGGGTTTCAAATGTAAGTCTTATTTACCGTTGCTCTCAAAGGCCCCCTTTTCATCTTGGGGCAAGAACCCAGTTTATCACATATTATCAAGTGACACTATCTCTGGCGTCAATAGCTGAAGTGCATTTTCATTTTTCACAGGCATTGTGTACCCTGTCACACCTTGAGTGCCACAATTTGTGTAATTCACAGTTTCTGTAACAGAATAACTAGTAGCTTAAAGAGGAACCACTGTATTACTAGTAGTTCCCATAGACCCACCCACCCTTCTGCTAACTACTATTAAAGGGCTCGGAAACCCAGACCTTGTTTCTCTGTCTTCCCGGTGTTTCTGCAGTCTTTGTAACTTGGTATTGACCACTTTTTGAATTGTCTCTTTTCTTGATCTCCTTGACGTATTTTCTCAACTTCTCTCTTGCCATTGACTATTCCTCCTGTGTCTTTCTTAATGGCTCTTCTGGTCCCTTCCTGATATTCAAAGTATTTATTCAGTTATATAAGAAAGAATGTGCTGTGCCTCTTTTGTGAGCCAGGCTCTGTTGCTGGTGGTGGACTGGACAGTCCTTGCCGCAGATGCTCACGGGACACTGGTGGAGACAGATAGTAACTGTGGACCTGAATCATGATTTCAGAAGGGTCACTGCAGAGATAAAGCGGGACAACAAGAGCACGGTCAGTTGGAGGTCTAGAAGGAGATCCTTGAGGAAGGGACGCTGATGCTGAGTGTTGGAGGATGAGTAGGGATTAAGTAGGCCAGGAAGAGGCAGTGCCCTCCAGGCAGAAAGGATGGCGAGAGTAAGGCTTGGAGGCGAGGCGGGAAGGAGCATGGCATGCTGGGAACCCACAGCCAAGATGGTTGGAGCAGAGGAACAGAGTGTGGCTTCAGGGGAAGCAGGGCCTCCTAGACCACCATGAAGAGTTTGGATTTCAGTTTAAGCATCTGGAGAGTTTTCAGCCAGAAAGTAACCTGATCCAATTCCAGCCTAATTGTGGAAAATGGATTGGGTGGAAGGAGCACCAGGTAAGTTCACTGCAGTGGCCCAAGTAGGAGATGGTGGTAGTTAATAATGCTTTGAGGCCTCTTCCCTTGGACTGCAAGCTTTGTGTGTATGAACTAAACTTGGATGTATGGTTTCTTCTTCCCGGCCCATTATTTTTCTTGATTTCTTTGTTCTCATCACTTGTTCCGCTGTTCTCATAATCACCCTGATTCGAAAATTCAAGGTCACTTCTTTCGGCCTCGCCCTTGGGCCATTGCAGCCTCAGTCCCGAACCCTTGCTACACACGGAACTTCTCAGCCTCAAGGGCTCTCCCAGCTCTGATTCGGCCTGAGCATCAGAGACAGTACTTCTTCCTGAGACACCACTCTTATCTCTCTTCTTTCCTCAAAAACTCAGCCCCCACCCTTTGTCTTAGGGTAAGCCTGGGCTCTGGAGGGCCAGCAGTTGCCCCGGTACCTCCACCTCAGTCTGTCCGCTTCCCCCATTTCCATTATTTTTTTCTTCATATTGTGCAATATAAACCTTTCACCTCAGTCAAGAAGTAGTGGGATTCTTACGCAGATGGAGTTTTAAGGGTCAACCTAAAGATGTTTCTGGAGACAGAAATGAATGAAAAGGAGATTTGTTCTGGTTCTGGCAAGAAGGTGGACTGAGGTAATATTCACATACACACGTACACACACACACCTTACTACACCCATCTTGAAATTCTAGATAAAATGTTACAACACCCCCGAAAATGTTAATGCATAGTTGAATTTACAAGGAAGAAAGGCAATTTCCAGATAAAATAAATGGAGAGACAATGGAAACCAGAACCTAAATGAATGAACCGATGCTACAGCTGTGTCATTATCAGCTATGGTGATATAGAGCAGGGCCAGCACAATTCTGTGAAAGCCAGATAGTATTATAAATAGGTGAGGCTCTGCGACTGTAGACAGTGTGACATCGTCATCTTTTCCCTTTTTGACAACCCTTTAAATATACATAAACCATTCTTAGCTTATAGGTTGTACAAAAACAGACCACAGGCCAGATTTGGCCGATGGGCCACAGTTTGGTGACTCGTGATGTAGAGGCGTGGGTTTCTGTCCACATGAAGACAGGAGAAAAAAATCTCAGGTCCCCAAAAGGGAGTACTCTCAAAAGACTGGATCACAGGAGGTGACAGGGAAGCTTGCCATATGTTTTTAAGTCATCCCTCAGTATTTACAACTGTGGACATGCTGTGCTTACATGGTTGGATTTTAAATTTACACTATACCTAAACTATATTGAACCCTGAGGAACCTATGAATAGAATTCAAGGAGTCTGTGAACTTGAAGGAGAAAGCCAATTAATTGCATTCTTATTTTCACTAACCTCTAATTGAAATTTAGCATTTTCTTCAATTAAGAATGTAGTCAGCACACCACAGTAGTAGTAATAGTACTTCTGACTTTGTCACCAATAAAAATCGCAGATATTTTCACATCAAAATATAGTACATGTATTATTATCTCAGAATTAAAAATATATAAATGTGTATGTTATGTATATATATGCATATATATACACGTATATATATATATATATATATATTTCAGTATAATTGAAAATTTTAAAAGACACTTGTAAATAATTATTGAGCCAAAGAAGAAATTGTTGAAATTTAAGTTTTTAGACTATAGAAACTAACAACAGTTATTTCATATCAAAATGTGTAGGTTTCGAGGGGTAATATTTAGAAAACAAGATGGAAAACAAGTGAGTTCAATTCAAGAAGTTAGATAAAGAACAAAGTAAATCCAAAGAAGATCTGTGAATAAGATTAATAAAAAAAACAAGTGCAGAAGGAAATTAATAAAACAGAAAATAAATAAGAGAGCAGTCAAAACTTCTTGGAAAAGATTAATAAAAAGGCACACTTAATGGCAGGGCTAGTCAAGAAAAAAGAATACAGTAAGTGGTATTCGAAATGAAAAGAAGAATGTAGATACAACATACTCGTAGTGTTTAAATTATAAGAGAATATCATCAACAGTTTTATGCCAATACTTCTGAATACTCAGAAAAAATGGGCAATCTCCCAGAAAAATATAATTGAACAAAAGTGACTCAAGAAGAAGGGAAAGCAGAATTCCCGATGTGGGACGCTATCCAAGTGCAGAGTGAGTGTTGAAAAGACATGGAGCAGCCATTCATTCATTTATTCAACAAATACACATTGAGTCTCCACACCAGGCACTGTCATAGAGGTGGGGGAGCAGCAGTAAATGAAATAGTCAGAACTCTATATTCTGTCAGTCCTGTCCAAAAGAACTTTCTGTGATGATGGAAATGTTCTGTATTGTCTCTGTCCAATATGGTAGCCATTGGCCACAAGTGGCCCTTAACTACTTGAAATATGGTGAGTGCAACTGAGACACCGAATTTTTAACTTTATTTCTTTTTAATTAATTGAAATTTAAATAGCCAGATGTGGCCAGTAGTTATCTAACTAATAAGATCAGTAATGTGTTAATGGCTTCCCAGTAGAGAATAAGACCCCTGACCTTTCCAGAAACAGTTCCTCAGTCTGAGGTGGGCAGCCTGGTGGCCAACAACCACGTGATCCTGGGGTTTCACTCACCTGTTGCTTTACAGAGCATTTTCAGGTACTTTGTCTCATCTACTCCTCACTCCCCTCCTGAGGCCTCAGTAGCTCAGGGATCCTTCAGTAAGCAAACGTTTATTGAGTGCTGACAGCAAGACTTGGGGGACCTGGGCAGGGCCTCCCCATGTAGCACTCGGCGAGGAGGGGTGTGCACGCTCAGCCCCCTTCTGTGTGCAGCCTGGCCTTGTTTTCTGTTCGCATTGATGAGATATCAATACAGCAAAGGGCTGTAGAGCTTACAAAAAAGTTCATTCTAGAACCCATTTTCTCCGCTATCCACAGGCTTTGCCTTTTCTTCTTGAGACAAGATACTTATGTCATCCATCTGCAAAAATATCTAATGGAGGGACTTTTTCTTCATATATAAATTTTTCGTATTTGGTATTTTTTGGTTTTATTTCCTAAATTTTGGGGCTGGGGAAGACCAAGGAGAACATCAGCCCACCCCCACCCCCAGCCAGTCTGCTCCCCATGCCCAGCTCTGCCTGCCAGCCACGCCCGCCTCCCTCACTCATGCACCTGGACTTAGGATTGCCCATTTCTGCAACGCTGATGAAGCAGCCAAGAGGACACAGCCCCTTCACTCAGTAAGCTCGCCATTGCCCACACTCATCCCGTATGTAACGAGCGCTGACCTCGGCCGGGCGCCTGAGGCCAGCATGGCCCTGGCATATACCAGAGACAGGGCGTGGCTACTACCATGTTTTCCTGAAAGTAAGACCTAGCCGGACAATCAGCTCTCATGCGTCTCTTGGAGCAAAAATTAATATAATTTTGCTGGCACAGCTCTGGAGACAGTGGCGTGAAAACTCTCCAGTGCCCCTCCATCCCCTCCTTTCTGCACCCACCAGCCTGCAAAGCCAGAGTTGAGCAGTGGCAGTTTCTTGGGGCTGCTGACAGCCCCCCATACACACTGGGTCACAGACTGAAGTCTCTGAGGGAGGATGAACCGGAGAACTGCATCCGCTCTCTGAAGATTTTTTTTTAACTTTTATTTATTTAAGTGTGTTTTTCCAGGACCCATCAGCTCGGCCCATGTGGGGGTCGAATCGGCAACCTTGTTGTTAAAAGCACTGCGCTCTAACCAGCTGAGCCTTCTGGGGGAAGATTCTTAATGGGATGGGTGGTGCTCTTCTGGTGTGAATCATTCACATGGGTCTTTTTATGCTTTTGTTTTTCAGGGATGATAATGGTGATTTTATTGCTGCTCGTGGCTATTGTGGTCGTTGCAGTCTGGCCTACCAAGTAGTAGCAATAGAGGGACCACCAGCTGTGACACCTGCCAATGATGGAGAAAAGCTCAGTGCTCTTTTGATACACAAAAGCTGCTCTCAATAAATTCCCCAAAAGCTCTGCACTCTTGATTTGCGTTGCTTCAATAAAAGCAAATTGCATGGCAGCTCTGGAGGATCAGGCCCAGTGTGGCCCTCCTGGTTCCTTCCTTGGTCCTTTTGGGGCTAGCCCAAGGTTCCTGAAGTGGTCCCTGCCCCAGGGCTGCCAGTGAATTTCAACTACTCTGCAGTGTCCTGAGCACCTTGGGGGATGATAGCGAATTAACAGGCAGTTTGTTACTTTGAATGCCTGGTCTGCTTTGGCAAGTCACGTGTCCATGTAGGAACTAAGGGAACACTCAAGGCTCTGGTGTCCAGGCGGAGAAGAAGGAGTGGCATGAGGGCTGTGACATCGGCACGTGTCTGAGCCTATGACCACCACCCTGCCCAAGTCACCGTGCAAGGCTCACCACTCCTTCTAGTGGCGCTGCCATTGCTGAGAGCTGTTTTTGGGAACTGCCCTCAGACGTGGAAGCATGTTCTTTGTCATTCCCTTGGTGATAGTAATCCCATTTTTCAAGGCTGAAACGTCTTTATAAGCAGCCAGAATCAAGTCTGTTGAATAAGGTGGGTGGGGTGGGAGGTGATCAGGCTGGAAAGTACTGTTTAGGAGTCAGAAAGGTGTGATTATTAAGTCAGAAGGACAGTGCCTTTATTTGGCTCCACAACTGACTCTGACAACCCAGCGTGTGAGTGTACCCCATACATGTGTGCATGCACGCATGGAAAAGGGCAGACAGGGAGGGCAGGCCTGCAGAGCACCCCGGGCTCCTGGGAGTGCCGGTGAGTTCCTGATTAGCTAGAGTGCAGAAGGCGCAGCTTTGTGCCCTCTCTCCTATCTGTATAGAAAGCAGGCTGGCCTGGCTTTGCCGTCCATGGCAAAGGGGGAAAAATTCAGGTTGGTGACAGGGCGGTTTCCGAAGCATAAAATTTCACTGAGGAAAAGGAGAGAATGGGCCTGTGGTTGGGGGTTCTGGGGTGGGGGTGGGAGGTTCCTGTGGATTTTCTAGATACCACCGGTGACTTTTCTCAAGAGGGTGGGACCTGACCCTTCTGTGGACAGAGATGGACACAGGAGGAAAAGCGGGGTGCAGCCTGGTGCAATAGTATTTCCTGGGACCCTGAGACCTGGAGAGACCTGGGTCCAGACACCGGGCCTGTAGTCAGAGGGGAACCATGACTTTCCATGCCTGGGAAGTTGTAAATTGCTGCAAAGTGTAGGTGACATTATTCCTGCAAGCTCTTCCCTAGAGGGGTTGGGTCACCTCGAGACCCCGCCTGGCCCTGTTCCCCCTGAGCAGTGCTGCTTCCGTTTGGTGTGTGCCTGTGGCAGTGACACATGCTTTTCTCCCCTGCGTGGTTTTACACCGGGACTTTGCTGTGTCAGCCAGGACGGTGCTGCATTCACCACCAGATCAAAGTGGCCGGATCTGCCCAGACATCTGTGTCTTGTTCCTACTGTGAGCCCATTGCAGATCAACTGGGCGCTCTGACGACGTCTCCTCTCCCCAGAACCCGGGCTGATGGAATAGCCACTGTGGGCTCTGGCAGAGGAAAGGGGACTCGAAACCCTCACACTGACAGTGGGATTTTCTGCCCAGAAGTGAACCCATCACCTCTGCTCACAGTTCACTGGCCAGGACCAGTCACCTGACCCTGCTCAACCATGAGGGGACCAGAAGGCAGAGCCTGAACTAGGTGGTGAACGGCCCAACTGACAACCACACCACTGACCAGCAATGTGAGCACGGGTCTCCGTTTCCTCCGTTAGGAAGTGGAGAAAAGAATATTTCTTGCCTCAGAGGGTTGCTGTGAGGATTCGGTAAGTTAGTACGGGTAAGCACGCAGCACACTGCTTGGCTCAACTGAAAAAGGATTCTTCCTCTAACGCAAGTCTAAACCCATTGGACCAGAGGGTCTCCACACTCAGGGAGACGCTTTCTATCACACGGTTTCTATCACACACTTTCGACCTAGGGCAACAGAGCACACAGTTTTGAGGATGTGCGAGTGAGCAAGGGCAGAGTGAAGCTCTCCTGTTTGGACCCTACTGCCCACTGACCTCCAAGGGCTGCGACCCGGGCTAGGCCTTGGGATGGTGAGGCCCTGGCCGCAGATTTAGCAGAATGGCCGAGCTGTGTTTAGTTGGGAGGTAGCAAAGGGATGGAGGGCAGGGAGCGGAGTCAGCTGAGCATGAACCATGCTGTCAGGAAACTGGATTGCAAAGTGAAAGAGAGAAAAGGGAAACAGGCGTGTTTCAAGATGGGTGTGTTCCCAAAGGAGAGGAGCCATGCTGGACGGGGCCAAGGGCTTTTGAACGGTAAGGCATCCTGGGATGTGATTTCTTTGTGGGGTGGGAGCAGGGTGGTTGCTAAAGGATCACCCAATGAAGATCAAGAATCTGGGTGGAGAGCCACGTCTTTCGGTGTCGTCCTGCAAAACCCCCAATCTGTATAAATAGTTTCTCCTTGGAGCCACCCCACCCCCACTTTGGGGCTCCTGGGAGGTGGCATTGAAGGTCTGTTTGACTTTCTCACCTCCTCTTGACTTGCTCAGCACGGAGCCCCGGCAACTCGTGGGGCGTCTTTGAACCAGAGCCACAGCGTCCTGGCTCAGCCACACGGAAAGGCCTTTTCCAGCCAAACACTGAGCTGATGTCTGCACACAGCAGCTTCTGTTCTTTTGACGAGTGGGCTCAAGGCCCAGCCCGGCACTGCTAGCTGGGTGACCTGGACAAGTGACTTCACTTCTCTGGACCTGCAGGCAGGGGAGGGGGGTTAAAGAGCTAACCAGGTTAGACATCGAGGACCTGCCATCCCAACCTTGGGGACTGCTGGGCCCAGAGGGTGGGGCAGTGCTAGACAGGAAGGCTCCCCCTTTCCTTAGCCTCCTCGGGGTAGGCTTCTCAAATGACACACCCACCCCACTCTGAATGAAGGGCAGACCGGAAGTGGCAAGGCATACCCGAACCACTTTTGGGGATCTGCTGCATCTAGACCTACCCTAGAGCAACATGGCTAACGTGAAGCTGGCCTTTTTTTCTGCCTGGGTTTGGTAAGGCCTGCCTTTCCCCTTCAAAGGTGTCAGGGCTGCAGCCCGGGGTGGCCCACAGTACTCAGAAGCAGCCGGATGAGCGAGTAAGACCTTACCCTGAGCATAAAGAAAAGAGGCAAGACAGGGCTTTAGCACCCATCGCCTGGGATGCTTTTTCAGCGAAAATACAATATTAAAATAACAGTATAAGCATTGTTTAACTTAACTGATTATTAATTGTAAGCATTTTAAGTCTGGATACCATATAAAGAAATCCAGATACCCGGTTACAACTGGTACTTTTGTTTTGTTGTAACTTCATTATTATTAATAACTGTAACTAGACTTTAGTTTTCATTAGCCCCAGGATGATCTGCTCCTTTCAAGACCCACAGGGCCCTGGACCCTCCTTCCACGAGGCTGCTGCAGGATTCCCAACTGTCCCTCTGCTCCAAACACTGGCAGGTTCTCTCCTGACTCCACTCAGAGAACTGCCGGCCAGCCTGTAGCTGCCTTTTTCTTCCCAGTTGGCAAAGCGGGCCTCGGCTTCCTTAGAACCCTTACTCCCTGCTTCTTCAGCTTCAGGGATACACGGAGAGCTCTTTGCATAGACCAAAGATCATCTTTTATCTAGTTGGGTTTTCTAACCTAGCCCCCCTGAAGTTAAGTGGGCTTTTTTCCCTCTTTATTTTAAAAAGGGGGCCAAGATTCATCTTTCCTCTGTCTTGTATAACTTCAGACTTCCGACTCCGTGCCCATACCGAAAAGCATGTACCTCTTTCCATAAATGACTTGTTGTCCTCTTGAGTCTCCAGTTTGATAACACCATGAGTCAATCCATCCGTATACTGTATTTCTCACTGGCTCTGTTCGTCCTTTCACTCCCAGTTTTTCTTGGCATAATTCTATGTCTTTATTTAGTCTTAAAAGAGCATAGAAAGAGATGTCTGTGCAACAAAATCTGAAATCTGGAGGTGTTTCTGCCATGCGTAGGCAATCACCATTGCAAGGCACTGTCTATGGGAAGGGCGACGGGTGGAGCGGGCATTTTACCAATGAGTGTGCCTCCCTGGAAGTCAGCAGACCCTGGAAAGCCCTCTCACCCCGCACGATCCGGGTTTTTAACTGGACTACACTGAACCTGAGTCCCTGATGGGGATAACTCAGCTTCCTTGTGCCTTAGCATTCCAATCTCTAAAATGAACTTTTCCAACCACCTTGGGCCAGTACTTAGCAGAGACCCAGATTATTTCCTGCATTGAGTTTGGTAGCTGTCAATGCCTTCTCTCTCCGGCCAGAGAGTGAGGCCCTGGGAGGCAGCAGGCTGCTTACAATCCACATTCTAATGTGTCTCTTGGGCCTGGGGCTGCAGCTGCCTGCACAGGGCCAGGCAGCGGTGGAGTCCCAAAGGAGATGGTGGCACAGATCACTTTTTCATGAAGGACAGAAAAAAGCCACATCATGAAAGTCCTTGAGAACTGGACCCTTGAAAAGAATGACCAAAGCTGACAGATTTCCCAGGGCAGCACAAACCTCTTAGCCCCCATTTCTCAGCAGGCCTTAAATCCTGCAAATGATCCAGCTGGGTCTGAACTGACCTTGGCGAGAGCCTGAGACTGCAAAAAGCGTTTTCTTTCTCCTTGGCCCGTCCAGCGGCCTGAGACCTGCCTTTTGTCCCTGACCACCCAGGGTCAGGCATCGCCGGTCCATTCCAGCAGGGACTTACACCTGAGACTGACTGGGACACCAGAGGTCACCCCTGGATCTCCCTGCCCTGGCTTTGACCCCTGGTTCTGAGAACACAGCTCCTGTTCCTCAGAGCCGGACTCCTTGAGGAGGCCGGGCTGGCCCTGTTTCTTCCTGAGGAGACGCTAAAAGCACCTCAGCCAACTCCTCACGCTGCAGAGGAAGGGCCTTCCTTGCCTCCCAGGGGCCAGTTGGATCAGCATCGCTGAGGGGCCAAACCAAGTCCATTGCTGAGACGTGTCTTTGAAACAGCTGGGTGCAGAAATTATAGCTTCCTGGTGACAATCGGCTCCACTCTGCATGGCAACACAACATGTTCCTAATGACTGGATTGTTTATTTAATAAAGAAATCACAACCATTTGGAGGTTTAAATATAGCCTCTCAGAAACCCAGTGAGCTCAGCTCCTGATGGCTGCGTGGCTCTGGCAACGGCCCAGTCCCTGCACCGCACAAAGCCGTCAGCGATGGCTCGGAAAAAACCCTGTTGTCTTTCCTTGTGCGTCTCCTCTTGGCTTTGACTAGTAGTACCTGGTTCTATGAAAAGGCAACAACTCTACCTAAACAAGGTTCTGAATCAGAGGGGGATGTTCAAAGATGCGTCCTGCCCTGCTGCTGAATATGGGGCACGTGGGAAGACACCTCTTAGCTCTGTCCCCTGCAGTCCCCCTACCTGGAGCCCCAAGAGGTGGCAAGGATGGATCCCAAGGATGGTTCTTGGGGCCTGAAATACAGCTTACCGCATTTGAGAGCCTTTTAGTTTAAAATCGAGTTCAGAGCCAGCAAAGCCCTAGGACTCCAAGCCCCTGGGACTTCCCTTTTCTTGATTTTTTTTTTTTTTTTTGTAGTTGGAGTTCTGTCTTAGGTTTCGTGAAAAAACCTAGGGCTCTGTCTTGCTGGGGAGTTCTTAGACCAGAATCCATACTGTCAAGTGGCCTGAAGACCCTCCATCCTTCTCTCTCCCCACATGCCCGCCACCCATAACTCAGACCACCGGTAAAGACTGGGAGACAAAGAACAGTGTACAAGAGTTTATTTAATTGATATCTGAATTTAGTTCTATCATGTGGGGCCCACGTTACAAGTTCCATCCGGGTCCATTACAACTCTAACCCCCCCCTCCAAAAAAAGAAAGGAAAGAAAAACCTTTAAAAAAAAAGAAAATCCACAACTTTTCCCATGTCATTAAATATATTCATATATAATAACCATAATATATTAGTATGCATTGGAAAGGAACACTGACCCAAACAATATGTCATGGTCACAACTAAACATTTACAATTCTGAGTGAACAGAACTCCAAAACGCAAGAGGGGGTTGAGGGAGGATGGGAAGTGCATCTGGGAGCAGGGATGGGAAGAGATGTCCAAGGACACCAGGAGCGGGGCTTGCTTGGTTTTGGCAGGGGCGAGGCCCCGCAAGTACACATTTTGATACCCCTAGGGCATGGCATGGCTACAGCCACGAACCATGGCCCAGTAACTCCATCAATGAGTCTAGTTTGTCCACTCTCAGTCTCTCTCGTGGGATGGGATGGGGAGGGGGGCTTCCTTTAAGCGTTGAGACCCTAACATTTGTCATTTTCCTAGAGGGACCATTTCCCAGTCCCTCAGGAGGTCCTTGATTTCAGTCTCACTCCAACCTAGGGCAAACCCAAGGAAATCTTGACCCATTTTCTGCATGCCACTATGGAGGCAGAATTTCAGGAGGTTGCTAGAGGCTTTGGGGGCAACTCACAGCCTCCTTGGCTTGGACCAAAGGTGACCCTCCCTCCACTTCCTGGAACCTGAAGATGCTCCCTCCTGCCCTGCTTTCTCAGGACAGAAGCCACAGCCGGCAGGCAATCCGGGGGCAGCCCCAAATCTTTTCCCCTTCCCTCCACCCCAAGCTGTAGCTTTACTGTGTGTCAGTAAAGCAAGCACTCCACTGCCAGGCTCCAGACCACCCAGCAGGGAAGAAAAAGGACAACTGGGGAACCTTGGTTTTGTTTTTTTTAAAAGACTAATCTGGTATGTTTTTCATCAAACACCTACATATCACAATTCTGGTTAATACACTCTTCAAAATCAAAATCTAGTTCCATTTTACATCCCTTCCTAACTGTACAAAATGGCACACCTCAATTCCTATTTCCATCTCCTCCCCGGGGACTGGGGGTGTAAGAGGGTGCTTTCCCAAGGAGGGGTCCTCACTGCTGAAGTTGGTGGCTGGGTTCAAAGGAGCAGAGGGCTGGGTCCTGGCTGGGTCGGTGAGATGGGGAAGGCAACCTGCGATGACTGAAGTAACTGGCCGATGTGCCCACCCTGACACATTCACCAGGAGCCAGCCCTCGGAGTAGACTGGATGGCCTTTGACCTTGGGGTGCTGAGCAAGAGGATGAGAGGCTGGAGGCTGGTTGAATTTAAAGCAAGCGACATTACTGCTTGGCAAGCTGCTGCCTCCAGAGCTGGGTGGCCTCGGAGATCACCAGTGCCGGCCCCTCCGTGGACCTGGGGTGAGACTCACACCCAGGGTAAGAGGTGATGGGCCACGATGGCCCTTCTGGGCAGCGCAGGGAAGTCAGACTCATGTCAATGGAAACAGGACATGTGCCTGAGCAGTGAGTGCCTTCCAAGGGCTGGAAGGAAAAGGCCAAGGCCTCCGAGGTGCTGCTGGTGCTCAGCAAACCACACGGGGAGTCAGGAGGGCTGACGACTGCTAGGAGACAGGTCCGTACGCTCCCAGCCTCGGGCCTAGATTCGGGGAAGACAAATAACCTCTTCCCAGGGCCATTCTGTCCTCTCCCTGCCCATCTCTCTGCCTTTCTCTTCTGGAATCCCTCCAAACACCCCCGGCCAGCCAAACACCCTTTCTATTACATCTTAGATCAGCCAAGGCCTGCCTTCCGGTACCTGGGGCTTCCCGGGGCTGCCCCATGGTGAGTTCACAACAGGCCTCACCCAACCACTCTTGCTCCACCTCTAATGATGTTATTGTACCCCCCGCCCCCCCCAACACACACACGTCTATTCCTTCAGGCCAACGGCGGTAACCGGAGCCAGTGTCTCAGTGGCCACACCCCTACGAGCAGCCCTCACAGCCTGCTACAGGAGCTGAGTGGGTAGGCTACAGAGCTAGCATGCAATGAGCGAGGAGCAGCACGGCCTGCGGTCAGGAAGCCTGGCTTTGGAGCGTGAATCCAGTTCTGCCACTTATTTGCCTGGTGCCCATGGGCACACGTGCTTCACTTTCCTCGCTGGTGAGAGTGGGGGGTGAGAATCCCTGCCTCCCAGGGTTGTCATGAGGATCACAGGAGATCACGTGGGGCAAGTGCGAGGCACAGAGTAGGTGCTCACTAACTGACAGCCATGATGCGGGCCGAATCAGAGACGGCAGAGGGGAGCCAGGCCACTTCGTGCACTTGCCCACACTTCATAGTTGGTGTGACTCTTCTGAGCAGCCAGACTCTGGTGGGAAATGAAACCAACTTCCTGACTGAGATGGGAGCCGGGTCTCTACGTCAGTGTGCCGGGTGTGAGGACATGGGCCAGAGGCCTCTGGGCAGCGCAGAGAGCTCAGGAGGCAGGGAGGCAGAAGGCCCCTGGGCACAGGAATGGACCCTGTGTTACGCAATCAGACCCAAAGCAGTCTGGGGCTGCCTGCTTGGGAACAGTCTCTCTAGGAAGCTTTGGAAAGGGGGTCTGGCCATACCCTACGGCATCGGTGGCCTCCACAAACGGGGCAGCTAGAACCGTGTGGGTGAGATGCTGCCCAGGCTAAATCAAGACATCTGCAGGGGTCAGCCCCAGGGTGGGGACAGCTGCAGCAGGCTTTCTTGGCCTAGCAGCCTCTGTCCCTTCCCTTGGGGAGCCAGGAATTAGGGCAGCAACAGGAAGTGGTCATGGCTTCCTTGGTATCCAGGAACCTGGTCATTCCTGTCCCTGCCTGCCCATGGCGTCGGCACTCTGGCTCCTTACTAGGCCAGCAAACCGAGTCCTGACTCCAGCAAGCCCCTTCCCCCAGCCAGGCCTAAGCACCTTTGCAGCTTGCATTCCATGCCCATCCAGGCCGTTCCCAGCTGTTGACACTGCTGAGGGGCCTTGTGGGAGCTGATGTCATTACACAAATAGTGTCACTGCCATAAACCCAGCTAGTGCCCCTTTCCCCTCCCCTGGAAAATGTCATAAAGAGGCCGGTTCCAAGTTTCCAAAAAGGAAACTCTCTGGGAGGTTTTGCCTTCGCAGAGCCTCCTCCAACAGGCAGCTCCAGTCTGAGGCAGTGACCACCCGGCTTGGGCTTCTCAGGGGTGTCCTTGGGTCCACTGCCCTCTGCATGGGCCAGAATCCTTGGCCTGCACAGAATCCCCAGCTGGGCAGGGGCAGGGGCTTCCGCTTCTCTGGCTCCACAGATTGTAAATCCCTCACCCCACCACCAATTCGGCAGGTGGCAATGGAGCTCACAGCCTGCATGGGGAATGCTGGTTGCACAGGCTGCTTCTGCCGTCCCTAAAGGCCTGCCCAGCCCCTTCAGATGGGGCCCAAGTTGTCCCAGCTAGGGGTCCTGTGACAAAGAAGAGCCAGGGGAAAAGGGAGGGGATTTTCGGTCTTCTGTTTGGGGTGGTGGTTTGGCCGGGCTCGCTTGGCCCCCTGCCCAACTGCGGGCCTGAGAAGTCACAGTTCTCCTCACGTCCCCTTCTCTCTATAACCATCCACTGGCCGCTGCAGGTGCGGCCCCAATTGCGCGGCTCTGCGCCAGTCCTTCGGGCCCAGGTCGAGCTGCCCTGCCCCCGCCACGGCGACCCCGCCGGGCCCTAGGGAAGCCCGTCCCTGCTCTGGAAGGAGCCCGTGAGGTAGCTAAGTCTCGTCCTCATTTCTTCAGGGCCTGGCCTGCTGCGTACCCCTCCCCGCGCGCGGCTCCCGCCCGGGGGCGCGCAGAGTGGGGTCGGGGGTGGGGCCTCCAGGGGAGGGGCCGCCGAGGGCCCCGCCCCCGCGCCGGCTGCGACCCCACCCCCACCCTCCCCCCACCTGGGAAAGCCCTCACGGGCCAAGTCCACGCCGCGGCGGTGGCGCGCCCCCCGCTCTAGCTCGCCTGGCCCGCGCCCCGCCCGCCCGCCGGCGCCCGGCGCGCCGCTGCCTCCGCGCTAGGCCTTCTTGCACTTGCCCTTCTTCTCGCGCTGCTGGAACTTGCGCAGTCGCCGCGCCCACGTGTCCCGCCACTGGATCACCAGGCTGCTCTTGTCCGCCACGATGCCGCTCTGGTCCGGCGAGTCCTCCGCGTTGCCCAGCAGCAGGTACTTTTTGAGGGGCTTGATTCTGGGGCATTTGCAGGCGATGTCCCGCGAGCGTATCCACAGGCTCTGATCGCCGCGCCGGATGCGGCTCGTGCCCTGCTTGTACACGGAGATGATGTTCACCGTGAACTTCCACCAGTCCCCGGCCTTGTCGGCCTTCAAGATGTGGATCTGGACAGCTGCAAGGAAGCACAG
This sequence comes from Rhinolophus hipposideros, assembly GCF_964194185.1. Classification (NCBI taxonomy): domain Eukaryota; kingdom Metazoa; phylum Chordata; class Mammalia; order Chiroptera; family Rhinolophidae; genus Rhinolophus; species Rhinolophus hipposideros. The sequence goes on from NC_138066.1 coordinate 9,098,538, forward strand.
ACAGGCAGTGGGCCACAAGGCGGGGAGTGACGCCTGCGTCCCCAGCTCCTGTGGCCAGGTCAGCCCTGCCTGCCCCCACCCTCTCCGAGGCTGAGGATGGGGCAGCCTATTTGATGGAGAAGGAAAGGAGACTCGGAGCTGGGAAGTGACTGCACAGGGTACCCCACTGGGGAGTGGATGGATAGTGGCAAAGCAGAACCTGGGACCTCACCTGCTGAAAAAAGGGACAGGGCCACGGCTTCACCAAGCCTTACCTCATGCCTATTTTGAAGATGACACCAGCACCTTTGGAGACAAGCTCCCTCTTAGTATCCAAGAAGGCCAGAAGAAACCTATAGGAACGGCCCTCCCACGCCCCCCTCCACCAACACTCTGGGTAGAGTCCATGTGCCCAGGGCAGATGGCCTCATAGCAGTACAGGCTACTCCTCACAGGGCTGGGGGTCGGAGGGGATTCCTCAGGTGGAACCCCAGGCGTTTCCAAAGGCCCCAGTCACTTAAAACCAAACCTCATGACACCTCCAGAAACACCACCTTTGCTCTTGACCCCATCTCAGAAAACCGTAATGGGATCTCAGTGCCCGGGTACCCTGCACCCTGAACCTGCCCTTCAGGATCCTTGTACTGGCCACCTCCCATCCCTGCCAGGCTGACTCCCACCCTTCCTCCCCTCTCAAACTCCCAGGCCATTCCCCTTCTTCCCAATTCTCTGCTATCATTTCATCTAGTATAGGGGTTCTCACACTGGAGCATGCATCAGACTAATAGATCTAGGATGGGGCCCCAGAATATGCACTTCACATATTCCCAAATGCTGCTGAGGCTGCTGATCCAGGGAACACTTGGAGAATCAGTGCCCTCTAGTAAATGTTACCAAATGTTATTTCTGCAGGATATTAAGAAGTACTTTAAAAATTGGAGGAAATGATTTTTTTTTTTTTTTTTTTTTATTAATTATTTATTAGTTTCAGGTGTACAAAACAAGGTAATACTTAGACGTTCATCATTTATATCCCTCATACTGTGAACCCCCCTCCCCCCGGAAATGATTTTTTTAAAAAGTGGGAGACCTTGCTCAAATACCTTTGTGAAATACTGGATTAAACAAAGTCAGGAGATTTCTTTACTGCAGGACTTTTCAGAGCCTTTAATCTATGAAATGTGTGTGTGTGCAGGTGCACATATGCGTGTTGGTTTCCCAAACAACCCTGACTGCAGAGCCTTTTCTTTGGTGCATTTTAGGTCACCGGAGCCTCATGGGGCCTACTTGGGAAACTTCTAGTAGGGGAACACATATTCATTCCCCCCAGTCCGGGGGATAAATTGAGAGGCCTCTGCCACAATGACCTCCATGCAAGGCCTCAGATCCTAGTCTACCAGGGTCCAGAAGGGCTGGAGGAAGTCTATAAGAACGGACCACACCCCCAGCACACTGGGCCACGTCCATCTGCCCAGGGCCATCCCCATCCCCTTGGTCAGAACAGGACTCCTTCCCCTTGCTGAGCCCACCCAGCACGCCCTGTACCCTTCCCTCTTGGACTGGACTGAAGATCACCCTGGCAGCTGAGTAGACTCGAGCTCTCCTGAGAAAGGAGCAGTAGTTGGTCGCTCCAGATTACAGGTGAAGAAAATGAGTCACAGGCAGGCTCAGGGGCTCCAGCAGCCACGAGGACATGTCCCCAGGGAATACGTACTGGTCACCACCTACCCACTTATAGCACCAGGCCCTCCCTGCTCCCCTTCTGTGCCCAGGGTGATGGGGAGGGGCAGGGGAGACTGGGCCCAGGGGAGCATCAAACGCCATCCAACTCATCCGTCTGGGCTGAGGGAAGTGGCAGATTTTCCCATATTTTCATTTCAGCTGTTCCTGGGCATCCTGAACTTTGCACTCCAGTCTGAGGGCTCCAAAGAATGGCTGCCATGGCAACCGTTTCCATGTTTTTGTCACCAAGGGACTCAACACTCAGTGTGAACTCTGATGGGGGGTGGGGAGCCCTCCAGCCCAGAGAAGTGGCTGGGCCATGTATGTTTGACTGAGCAGACGGAGGTCACCGTGGCAACTGAGCGCCCCTTAGCTAAGAAAGGGGGAGCCACCTCCGGCTTCCCTGAGAGCCCCTGTTTCCTCTCCTCAGGACTGAGCTGAATACAGAATGAGCCTCCCTCAGGACATGGCTGTTTCCCTGCATGGGACCTCAGACCCTGGCCCAGCCACAGTGTCCCCCAGCTGGAGTGGGCAGGGGTGGCCCGAGGATACTGCAGAAGATGCCTCTGGCTGGGGCCGCTGGAGAATGCAGCTTTGATCCTAGGCACTGAGCATCCATTGATGTTATAGGCTGAATTGAGACCCCCAAAATGCGTATGTTGAAGTCCTAATTCCCAGTACTTGAGAATGTGACAGTAGCTGGAGGTAGAGCCTTTAAAGCGGTAATTAAATTAAGATGAAGTTATTAGGGTGGCCTTTAATCCAATATGACTGGTATCCTCATATGGAGAAGAGATCAGGACACAGACACACACAGAGGAACAATTACGTGAAGACACAGTGAGAATGTGACATGTGACAGCACAGGCAAGCCAAAGAGAAACCTCAGAAGAAACCAACCCTGCCTTCACCTTGATCTAGTAATTCCAACCTCCAGAACTGTGAAAAAATAAGTGTCTGTTGTTTAAGCACCCCAGTCTGTGGTGCTTGGTTTCGGCAGCCCTAGAAAACTAATACAGTTGGAATCAGTTACTCGGGATGTTAGGCCCCCGGCTCAGGGCCAGGTGGGAGGCAAACCGGGGGAGGGCCCCCCGCCGTGCTGAGACGAGCTGGCTGGACAAGGTCAGGCTTTGGGCTGGCCCTCCAGGCCCTCAGGGGCCCTTCTCACCCCCTGGACTTTCAAGAACATGACCCTTCACAGCAGGAGGACTCAACCCCTGCCTCACCTTCCCTGGTCTGGAGCAACCCCCTTCCCTCAAGGAATGTCCTGGAACACCAGGATTGGCATCCAAAGCGGCCCCCACACCACTTCCCCAAGCATGCCCTGAAGGGGACCCGCTTAACACTGAGGACACAGCCCAGAGGGGTACCCGCCCCTGACACCTTGCTGTTCTAGAGAATCCAAGGGTCAAAGCAGGGGACATTAGTCAGTTGGGACAAAGCCCTGGCTTTGTCCTCCTACCACTCCAGCAGCTCCCAGCAGCTCCGTGGCCATGAGATGAGACAGCACAGGCCCCCGGGGGCAGGGGGACGGGAGGGTGGTGGTAGGATTCGTGTGATTACGCTGGAAAAAAATCCACATTTCCGCTGCCCTTGGCAACGCCTCTGCACATTACACAGCCCACCAAGTATGAGCTGCACACGCAGTGCACGGGCCAAGTCCCCGCAGTGCACATACAGCTGAAAATATTCAAAATACACATTGAAACAGTGACCTCAGGCAGAGCTGCTCAGCACGCTCCAGGCGCGCTCAGCATGTACCGCGCCGGGACTGCCGCCACCTCTGACGGCCCGCTGCTGGGAGCCAGGAGTGACCACGGTCTCCTGGGAGCCATGCATCACCCAACCGGGGCTGCGCACAGTGGCTGCGGGCAGTTCCACCCATCCCAGGACCACGGCCCCCCAGGGCGGGCCCCTTCCACTCACACAACACTCACTCCAGGCCAATTAGTCTCGGACCTCTGGTCGCCTAAGCCCCCACTGTCCTCACACTGATGTCGTCCGACATAGACCTCAATGAGGCCAGAACGTGGGGCTCTGGTAAGGATCCTACACCCTGTATTCAGAAATGAGGGAGATGAGAGGACCGTCAGGAAGGCCAATCGTGAGATCGGACCAGCGTGATAAGAGGCGCGCTGAGGCTCCTTAAATTAGAGACTGGTCTGCAGGAAGAGGGTCCCAGTGCAAAGTCAGGGTCGACGTCTCTGAAGTGGAGACAAGGGAGACAGATGCTGGCCAGGAAGGTGCCCCTGGCCCCCAGCCTGCTAGTGAGGATCAGGCTGGGTGGCTGCTGCACGGGAGCTGCTGTGCTTGTTCCACAGTGCTCTGCTCTCGGTGCAGACAAAAGCAGGCATCGGGGGAGGGAACTGGAGCCCACGAGGTGGGAGGGGTGACACTGGCTCCAGAAAGCCCAATGGAGCTGTGGCAACCAGGGCTGCCCCCCAGCAAGCTGTGGAGGAAGTGTGTCTGCAGGATGGAGCAGACACACACAGAAAAGCAAGGAGAGGTTCCAGAGAGCAAGGTCTCCAGGCCCAGGAGCCAGGCTGCACTTTGTCTCCTGGCCTTGGAGTCCCTGGGCTGCCGTTATCTGCGCAGCAAACGCTTCTTTCCTGAAGCGAGCTGTTAGGAAGACTGCAGGCAGGCCAAGACAGCAGCCGGCCCCCCGCAGCAATTCCTGGGTTCACAGGAAGGCTTTTCATGCAAGGAAGCCTTCTCAGCCCCCAGCCGGGCTCTGAGTACGGACTTCGCTGCTCTAACTCAAGCCTGCTGCTCTGGCAGGCAGGGGCAAGTGCCTCTCTGTCCCTTGGCAGAAGCCTGCGCCTGGCTCTAGAGGGATGGCTGTGACTCCAAAGAATCGAGAGGGGACTGAGGGCCAGGTCCATGGAGGCCAGAGTGAGCAAGAACAGCCTGTGCCAACCTTGGACTGGTTCTGGCCGAGGGGCAGGGGGCTCAACAGCAGGTCCTGGACAGACTGGGGGTCCTAGCTGCCGTTCACTCATCTCTGACAGGGGTCTTTCCATAGGACCGGACCTCTGGCCATCCTTCCCAGGGTGTCTCCACCTCTAACAGAGTCCCAACATTGGGAAATTATCAGGCCATGAAAGGCAACCTGAGAAGTGGGAAGCGCCAGGTCCCATCCTACACTCGGGTTCCTCCAAAGGGGGACAGCTCTGACCTCTGTCCACAGCCCCGTTCATTCAAAGCCTGTCATCCTTCCTCCCCAGTGCCCGCCCTGGCCCAGGAGACCTGGACTCCGTCATCTCTGGGTCCTCTGAGGACTCAGCATTGCCTCCACCTTGGACAGTTAGTGGCAGGAGGCAGGTCCCAGCTGCAATCAAAGCCCAACCTGCTGGGCTGGGCTAGGGGGAGTGGCCCTGGCATAGGCAGGGCGAGGGGGTGGAGGATGGGGGTGCCAGCTGTCATCCTACCCCCACAAGCCCTGAGCGCTGGGACACCTCTGCAGGGAGGCTCCCTGCCTCCTGGAGGTCTCCTAGATTTACGGGCTGCTCAGGGTGGGCCCCCAGGGGCTTCCCAGCAGCTGCCCCTCCCAAGGAGGCTTGGGTGGTCAGCCCCTGGCCTCCCCCCGCCCAGCCATACCTTCCTGTTGGGCCAGTCCAGCTAGGAAAGGTTTGTCACCCATCTGCCTCAGAGACAGCAGCCAGGATGAATGGGGGAGGACACTAACCCCACAGAAACCATTAAAACCATGCAGCCCCATAAATCTCCCAGCACAGAAAGCGTGTCATGAGTTGCAGCTGCTTTCATAAAATGCAGCTCTGACCACATGTTTCCCAGTCCCCTGTGAAGGTAGAAACCGCTGTGCAGGGCCAGGTCCTGTTCTCAGGGAAGCCAACCTGCCTCATGGCTGGGCAAGCACATGCAGTGAGAGTGCCGAGCTGGGGTGCAGGGTGACAGGGCAGGGCCAACACATCCAAGACAGAGTGTCATGGCAGCCCCTGCCCAGCTTTTATCACATGAGGTGAAGGGCTGGAGGTTCGCTGAGGCCAGGCCAGGCCACCAGCCACAGCCTACCTCTCCCCTCTGCTCTCGCCACCCCGACCCCGCTGTCCCCACCCCGCCAGGAATCCCAGGGTTGCCAACCCCTGCCACACCCCGAAAGCCCCACCTCAGAACTTGAATAAGGCGGGGACACACAACTTAGGGCTGGCTAAAGGTTTCCCCGCTTTCATCCTCAAAGCAGGAATGGTATGCCTCCCTCTCGGGGAACCAATAGCACTGGGGAGGCCGCCTCAGTTTCCCATGCCAGGTCTTGGTGCTTAGTCTCTGTCCTTGGGAAGGGAGAGGGGCTAGGTGCCAGAGACCATGAGATTGCATGGGGATCCCCAGAGTAAGGGACATCAGGAGATCTGGGACTGGGAGAGCCAAACTCGGGAAGACATCAGCCCTGTTCCCTGGGAGATGGTCATGGTCTGGCCACCTACACTCTCAGCTTGAAAGCGAGAAGAAATCGGGGGACTGGCCACCCTGCCTTGCAAGAGGCTCAGTCGGAGAGTGGACCTGGGCCCTGTACTGCCCCAGCTGGGAGCCCTCATCCCTGGGGCTGGTCCCTCCCACAAAGCAGCCCAATGGAGGGAACGCCCGCCACCCAGGAAAGACACCTCAGGCTGCCTCCCTCTCCTAGTCAGGAGGAACTGAAACAGCCTGGCGACTCCTGATTCAGTTCTTGTCCCCCACCCACCACGGGCACGGCCAGAGCTGCCAGAGTGTCATCCTGGAGGATGGCTGAGGCTCCCCTTTCTGGACAGCTTAACACGGCCTCATGACTGTGGGATGGCTGTGACTCCAAGAGGCGAGAAGGGAACGTAGGGCCAGGTCCACGGAGGCCAGAGTCAGCAAGAACAGCCTGTGCCAACAGTGTACTGGTTCTCGGAGGTACCGCTACTCACACCTGCCTCCCCAGGCTGGCTGGAGTAGTGTAACCTGCCTCCCAGCCCAGACCCCACAGCACACACACAGAGGGCAACAGTGAGGGCAGGGCCAGCTGCTGTGCCCCTGGGGACCACCCAGCTGGGAAGGCCAAGCAATGAGTGCCCCCCCCTCCTTCGGCATCAGTGGAGTCATAGACTCTGGAGGAGAAGGTGAGGGGCCCAGCTTCCCCAGGGTGGCCTAGGTCCACGCACATCATCCCCAGATCCCTCAGGGACCCTTGGGCTCCTGAACTCACACAAAGTCTGGTGCAGAGGGCACTGTGGCTGCAAAGTTATACCCACTCCACAGGGGGAATGTGGTCCATCCGAGAGCACCCCCAACAGTCCTGTCCACAACCCATTTCCCCAGCAAGGCTGAGGCCTCCAGCGAGCCCCTTTGCAGGAATGAAGAGCAGCCGCTCCTCCCCAGCTGGGCTGGCACTTCCAGCCTGCTCCCAGGACACCATGCGTGGAACCCTGTCCAAGGAGGGCTGGGCTACTTGTTTGCCCTCTGAATACCTCCCTCAGCTCTTGCTTTAAGAGTCAAACCAGGGCCGGCCTGGTGGCTCAGGAGGTTGGAGCTCCGTGCTCCTAACACCGAAGGCTGCCGGTTCGATTCCCACATGGGCCAGTGGGCTCTCAACCACAAGGTTGCCGGTTCAACTCCTCGAGTCCCTCAAGGGATGGTGGGCAGCAACCCCTGCAACTAACAATGGCAACTGGACCTGGAGCTGAGCTGCGGCCTTCACAACTAAGACTGAAAGGACAACAACTTGACTTGGAAAAAAATCCTGGAAGTACACACTGTTCCCCAATAAAGTCCTGTTCCCCTTCCCCAATAAAAGCTTAAAAGAGTCAAATCACCCCCAAAGGATGGAACTGCCTCTCCAAGGAGACCCAAAGAAAGGGCCTCAGGCCCAGAAACAGGGACCAAAGCAGGATTCAGACCAGTCACCGAGCCCTGCTGGGGAAGGCCACCGCCCGACACATTCACCACTCACTTGGGGGGGATCAGTTTAGGTGCCTAGTACTTGAAAAGGTGTTCCTGATCTTACGCCAGCCTTCTGCAGCTCCAGCAGGCTGCTCGGGTGAGGTGGCTGGGCCCACCCCGCATGTCGCATCTCAGGCCTGAGCCCCACACACACAGGTGGAGCTGGCAGGTGGCAGGTGTATGAAGACTACAGGTAGGTCTTGTGGAGGAAGCCTCAGGGACAGCAACTGCAATGCTGGGGTCCTCGGTGCCAAAACACTAGTCCCAGGGGCAGGGGGTCATCGGGACCCACGAGATCCACCCCACTGGGAAAAATGCCCATGTGAGCCCAGCATGGGTGGGAGAAGTGCTGTGATTCCAGAGACAGGTCCCTGGGGAGTGGGGAGCGGATAAGTCTGTCTGTCTGTCGGGGAAGCATGGCCCGTTCCCCAGCCCCGACTACAGCATGTCTCCAGGCCCTTAGGACAGATCGCCACCTCCCCCAGCCCCACTCTGCACCTCAGTGTCCCAATCTGTGAAATGGGAGGAGATGCCTTTCATTAGATGTTTTTTATGGCCCTTAAAGCCTTCCCTACCCCACCTTTCCTAAAAAATAAGATGTTCAGAGGAGGGAAAATGGCATGAGGAATAGGCAAAAGCTCCAGGGAGGGGGACAGATGAGGGCCCGGAGCTGCCAGACCCCCAGGGCAGGCCTCTCTAGAGCCCACCACCCTGTAGCTGGCTGGGAGAGGGAATGCTGGGAGGCCCAGTTCTGGGCTCCCCTGTCTGTGGGAAGGGGAGTCGCTATTCTGGGAAGGGCTGTAGTGCACCCCACCCACCTATGGCAGGAGGGCCCCATCGGTGCAGCACCCTGTGGGATCAGGGGCTTTTATGTCAAACTGTCCTCGCCCACCAGCCCTCCCTGCCCAACCTGGTGGTCACTTGCATTCCGCGACCCTAGGCTGACTCATGAGGACCCAACTCCACATCTGGCCTCCATATGGGGCTGGCCCTCCCCGGGGTGGAGGGGAGGGCACATCTGGCTGGGAAATTGGAGGATCCCCAGGGGGCCAGTGACCCCCAGGGAAGGGTCAGTGAGCCTCTGCAACACTACGCCACGCACTGCTGGTCTGTGTCCTGCTCCCTGGAGCGCGGGGCGATGCTGGAGGGTGGGGGGCTAGCCTCTCCCAGCCACCACCACCAACTGCCTCCCAGCCTCAGCCAGGGCCCTGCCACCTGCCTGGCTCCCCAGGCGGCCCTCCCTTTGGGGGACACCCCACAGAGCGCTCCTCTAACATGTGACTTACACCCAAGCCCCAAAGTCACAGCATGCTGTAGACACAGAAACTGCGTCCCTAAAACTGAGTCAATAATCACCCGGTTCTCTGCCCTTGAAGGGATTGATCCTGATCAGAAATAGCTATTGACCCCAAGGTCAAGAAAAGGAAGGGGAGGAGGTGTAACGAGGGAGAGAAACCAGCATTTGCTGAGAGGCCCCATGTCCCTGGCCCTCGGGAAGAGAGAGGTCTGAATGTGCGACTGTCCCCATCACAAGAGCCGGGCAAGACCCAGGCATCCGCTGCCATCTCCACCAGCACCACACCCTCCAGCCCGTGTCAGCTCCACGGTCACCACCACATCCACCACCACTGCTGGCTTGGTGTCCCCACCCTCCATCGTGAATCTGCCCATGGCCTTTCTCCGCCCACGGCCATGCCCCTCACCAGAACGGTTGTGCCAGCCCTACCTCTGCCACCATCACTGACATCCCTGCCACAATGCCCATCACCTCGGCTCCATCATCTCCAACAGCCCCCCCACCATCCAGTCACCCCAACCCCATGTGGCCTCTCCTCTGAGGCTTATCCAGAACTGACAGCCAAGGGTACTGTGAGGCTCAGGGCCTTGGCACAGGGGAGGAGAAAGACTTTGACCTTAGGGGTCTCTGATCTTGAGCATGTTATTCATCTTGTTGAGTCTTGACATCCCATGGACAGAAACAAATTCCTACCTCACAGCTGCTTTTGAGGATTCAGTAAGGATGAGAATGAAACCTGTGAGGTGCCCGGTCCAGGGCCTGCAGGGGAGGGAAGAGTCACCAGCCCAGCAAGGCTCTTCTCTTGGGTTGCCACTGCCCCAAGGGCACAAAGGGATATTATGCTATAAATTGGAATTCCACCTAGGTCCCCAGGCCCACGTCTGTCACAGAGCCCCCAAGAAAGCACACACGTACACGTATAGCTTAAAAACCCAGCTTCTCCCCACAGGTGCCAACACAACTTCCCCTTAGAGTTCTATCCTCAGAAACAATCCTTGTGGGATCTTAGGAGGAATACTTGAGACAGATCATCTTGTGAAAAGCATTTTGATTTTTCCATCTGGTGGTGCCAAAATGTCTTTCAACAAAAGGGGTGACTAATAAACATTTCTGGGAACGAATACTTTTTCCAAGAACTGGCAAAAGTGAGATGATCTCACCTTTCAGAATGTGAGCTGTCTGTCTTCGCACTGTTTCTGAAACTCAGGGAGAAGGAAGAGGCAGGGGGAAGCACCCAGGCCACCTGAGGCTACGGCTCAGGGAGAGGGCAGGAGCCCTGGGAGGTACCATGAGCTAGACTGGCTCTCAGTGGGATCAGAGTGGTTTCTGGACCTGGGCATGGTCATGGCAGCTGAGGCCCACCTAGCCTCTGCTTGGCCCCTGCCCCTGACCCAGCATCCCACACTTGCTCTCCTCCCATTTCCCCAGCCTATTTCTACTTCTGTGCTTAGAAGCCTTTTTCCCTCTGCCTGGGCTCCCTGCTTTATCCAGTGAACACTAGCTATTGGGGCTCCCTCCTCCAGGAAGCCCTCCTCCCCACCCTCTGGAGGACAGGTTATGCCCTGCTTATGCCCACCTGAGGCTGGACCCTGGCCACACATCCGCCTTCGATGTTCTTATCTGTGTCTGTTGCCCTCCTAGACTGTAAGCTCCTTGGAGGCTAAGCCTGTGTCTCCTCCACATCTGTAAGCTTAGCACCCAAAACAGGATGGGACACTCAATGAATGTGCAAGGAGGGAATGGCTGAGGGCGGGGATGGGTGTGTGAGCAAGCAGGACTTCTTGGGCTGTGCACTGCTGTGCTTATATGTGTGTGTATGTGTGTGTTGGGGAGGGGGTGCCTGTGCACAGCGGCTGTGAGATGAGGGCAGTCAGTGCAAACAGGACACAGTGAAAATCGGACAGTGGCACCTCCAAAGGAGCACAGGGACAAGATGGAGTAAAGAGGAAGGCAGATATAAAGGGAAAAGGAAAAGTCAGGAGGCTGAGGGGCAGGGCCCAGGCTGGGGAGGAGTGGAGGGGGGCGTTGTGGGGCGGGGTGGGCTGGAAGGCCCCGTCTGGATGAGGTGAGGGCATCACTGTGGAAGGTCATGGGAGCGGGAAAGTCAGGCCTCCTTCTGCCCCCTCACACACCAGGTGAGTGGGGAGGCCACAAGGGAGCGTGTCCCACCGCAGCCCAGGTGCCAGCCCCTGGTCAGGCCGGGCCTAACATCCCCCCATTTAATAGAGGCCTGAGAACAAATGTCACTCTGCCATCCTCATCGCCTTGCCTGGCTGAGGATCTGGAGTCTGGGCCCCCAGTACACGTGCCGCAGAGCAGGCGACTCCAGCAGACGTGTTCTCTGCCTGTATCGGAGTGGGTGGATACAGGCTTTGTGGGGAACAGGCACACACTCGCGCGCACGCACACACACTGTCATAGAAGCACACTCACTCGGAGCATTTACACAAAGGACGGGTCCCTCCAAGGCTGGGTTGCCTGAAAAGTTGTCAGGAATTGTTAAAACACTTGAAAATAATCAAACTGTCTTCCATGAACGACTGTCCCACATTTAGCTTTCTCACCGACGCTTTTTCAAGCATTTGCAAGGTGAGCTGGATTCCCCTAGAGGGCAACAGAGGACTGAGGTGGCCCCAGGAGAGGTGGGACGGCAGTGACGGCCTGGCTGTGGACCCCTGCCCTTGGAGACGGTGCCTGGCGTGGTGGGGCTGTGATGCATCTTATCTAGATGGCGGTCACGCGCCCTTGAGCACGTCTCCATTCCAAGATAAGGACACTGAGGTCCAGGCTCTTCGAGGCTCCCTGTCTAAAGTCACAGAGCAAATTAGGAATCCATGTCTCAGATTCTGGGGCCAGTGCCCCTTTCGCTGCAGAAGGAAATGGAACAGGCCACTGCTCTGTGTCCTGGGGTTTCTCTGGACAGATACGAGAAGCACGGTGGGACTTGACCCTAAGGCCCTCCCCGACGCCAGTTCCCTCTTGTCCTGCTCGATGCCCACTCCAACCCTACCCAGGCTGGGCCCTCTCTCGTTGGTCAATAAGCCCAAGAGAACACAGGTCAGGACCCGCACAATGAAGCAGCCCCTGGGCCTTCCTCATGCCCCCGCTTCCCGCTGCCTTGTGTCCCCTGGCCAGGTCAGTGGAGACCCAAATCTGTGCTCTGCAACAGCATGACATTAAGACCCTCATGAGTTGGCCTGGCAGGAGGGGCCTGCTCATCACCCAGCAGGGACAGCAAAGCCGAGGTTCTAATTAGCAGCTTCTGGAATATCAGAGTGCCCTGGCTGTAAGGGAAGGAAATGTGTTTCCTAATTGGCTCCCTGCTGGGGTGTCAGTCAGAGAGCTGAGATTATGCAGCACCCCTCCCCCGCCCAAGCCCTCCTTGGCAGTGGCCTGCTCTGGCCAGCCCACCTACTCACCCATCCCCAGGCCAGAGCCGTCCTAGCCCTCTTCCTGCTCATTTCCCCCTGGCTGGCCCAGGTCTGCCCCTGGTGTGGGAGGGACACCCCTACTCACACTTCAGCCAGGGGTCCAGGGTCCCAACAGGATATAGGGAATATTTTCCACGAGGTCCTATAGCCAAAACCTGGCCCCCCAGCCTCAGAGCCAGGTCTACCGCTGCTGCTGGGCTGGCCTCCTGCTGTGCCCATGGGCCCAGCCCAGAACCTGTGGGTACCACTCACTCCTTCCTTAACAAGCCTCTCCCCGAGGCCCTGCCTCCCCACCCCCGCACCCCAAGGTACTGGGCTCCTTTAAGCCGTCCCCAGGAGCCCCTGCAATCCCCTTCCTGACACTTCTTTGTCCTGCCTCCTGCCTGAATACACAGGCCTAGATGTTGAGTTGGGTAGGGACGTTCTCCAACTTTTAGGTAACCCCAAGAGTATCAGGGATAGTCCCGGGGACCAGAAACCCCCTAATGTTTTGGGGGAATGGAAGGGGCAGTGTCAGTCTAGCCTTGAGGCAATAGGCCTGGGTGGGGCATGGTTAGGAGGATATTAAAGCTGATGGCACAATAGCTTCAGACTTTGTCAGCTCCCTGAGGGGGCACCCCACTTTCTCTCCTGCATGTGCTGCTCTTTAAGCCTTGCCCAGCAGCAGAAATGTGGACGACTGGGCAGTGCCTGGCAGTGGGTGTGGGGGCAGGAGCAGAGGTAGTTTCGATGAAGTCTGGAGAGGTGGCCATGTGGGCTGTTCCTCGTTCCTCTTGTCCTTGGACAGGTAGGGCCCTGGGGCTAAATGGGATGTTGGGGGGAGGTACCCAGGGAAGGACCTGTGGAAGGAGCAGGAGGCTGGGCCTCCGCTGGGCAAGTCACCTCGCCGGCTGGGTCAGGGTCCCACCTGTGACAAGAAGGAACGAACTAAAGTCCACCACCACTGACGCCTGCTTCAGTCTGGTAATCCATGAGGGAGTCAGGTATGGGGAGAAGGCAAGGGCTGAGTCAGGGAGCAGAGGTCAAATGGAACCCAGAGGCTGTACCCCACCAATCCCCGTCCACAGAGAAGCCCGTTGCCAGGGGGGCACCCAGCAGGGGGAGGGCTCGGGAAGAGCCTGGGGGCCGCTCTGGGTCTATGAAAAGAGGGCATCAGGCCTCCTTCGGCAGAGAAAAGGGGACCTGCCAGCTGGTGAGTGAGAAGGCCAGGAGAGCTCTGAGAGGCCAAAGTATCCCCGGGAGTATCAGGGGAGGGAAACTCAAATAGACATGGTGAGTCAAATAGAACGGGGCGGCAAATGGGATCCGTTTGGGTAATTTTTAAATGAGTCCAATTTCCCCTTTTTCTCACTTGAAGAACAGAACGAAGGCTCAGGTTAACACCTACAGAAAGATTGCTCAGCTCTGCCCTTCTCCTAGCTGCTCTCCACAGCGCCTACTTAAGGATACTTCAAGACTGAAATGAAAACAACCCTTCCCCATGTAATCCTTTTCCCTCCACTCTCTGTTCTGGGCAGGGTACAGGGAGGAGGGGAGGCAGGGCGAGAGGCACAGGGCTAGTCTGTGTGACCCCGGGCTCTCTGGTCCTGAGAGGACATCCTGGGCTCGGCCTCTAGGCCCCCAGCCTGGGAATGTGGGCGACTCCTGAGGCCCTCACGCCCAAGTTCTCATTCCACAGGAGGGCACCTCACTGTTCTCGCAGACACAGACGCCCAGAGCTGGGAGGATGTAGTGCAGGCTAGGGTCACACAAGCTTCATCCAAAACAACTAGGGCCTTTCCTGTGGCTGTCACCCTGGATCAGGCATAGCTCATCCTTTATCTTGAAACCACCTAAGTTTGTTTTCAAAATCAATTGTTTGCTTTCCAGTGGGAGCCAGACGTTTCTGCACCACGGTGGGACGCAAACACTTTAAAGGGGCGTTTGGGAACTTACTGTTGGCCTCAGAGGGGTCTGAACAGGGGTGTACAAGGCCTGGCCACTTCTGAATTGACACGCAAAACCTGCCAGTAGCTCTGGCTTCATCCTGCGGGAGGTCAGACTGCCGGTGCGGAGTGTAGCTGCGTCACTGCGAGTCGGGAGGGGTGTGTGCATGTGCACACGCGTATGAGCACACACACACAGTAAAATGAGCAAGTTTTAGAAGTTCTTAAAATTCCTTTGGGTTCCTTTGGGCCTCATCATTCATTTCATTCTGCTAAAAGGTCCTAACAACTGTCCTCATTAAAGAAAAAAAAATCCTTCTGTTTGGTTCAAACAGCTGCCTAGTTAGCACCCCCACAGGGCCAGGCTTCCAAGACCAGACTGCCAGACCCCCTTGGGTGAGGAGGACGGAGCACATGATGGATGGATCTGGATGATGAGTCTGCTTCATCTGGGGGCCCTTCCTTCTCACCCCACTTCTTCCATCTCCGCTTCTTCCTTCCTCCCTTCCCACTCAGCTTCCTGCGGACTAGTAAAGGCCATTCCATACTGGGAGCCATTTACACATCGGGCCTTCTGCGGGGTGCTTCCAAACATGCACGGTAAGTGCATTACCTCCATGTTACACACAAGGAAACTGAGGCTCAAATAAGCAACTGGACTCGCCCCAGGTCCCACAGGAGAAGTATGATCAGGGCAGACCTGGAAAACTGGGGAGAAAAAAAAGGCCAGCCCACTTTCCCAGCTGAAGCCAGAGTGAGGCTGGGGTCGGCAGGGCCACTGAGGCCTTGGGTGGGAAATCTGCCTCTGGGGGCCAGCTGGGGAAGGGCCAGGTGAGACCAGGTAACATGGAGCTAGAATGGGGAGGTGGGTAGAGTGAATGTTGGGGGCTGGGAAGAGGAGGACCAGCCCTAGCCCGAATCAGCCAGGCTCACTGGGTCAGGAGGAGGGCCCCACGGTGGAAAGCTCCAGGCCTGGGTTCAGAGCCCCTGGGCCTGTGTCCAGGCTGTTGCTACTTCCTGGCTGGGTGACCACAGCCTCGGCCACCCATGTGGATGTCCCAGTCTCTACACAGGGGCCTTCCGTCTACCAGTGGATGGCTGGATGATTCTCTCGGGACTTCTGTCTGCGTCTCTCACTCTGAAGTGCCCTGTCAGTGATTTGCACACACCTGCCCATGGGCAGACATGGCTTCCTCTCCTCCTGCAGGCTCCCTAATGGCCTCCCACACACCATGACCACAGTCAGGCCTTGACCCTGTGTCACATGGTATATGGCCAGTAAAAACACTCTCAGGGACCAGAAACCACAAGGCCAGTTCCTCATCTCCCACAGGACAGGGTTGGTGCACGGAGATTCTTAGCACTGAGGCAGGAAAGGGGAGCTCGACAGAGAAGGGGTCCACTGTCTGCAGGATCGGGGAGAACAGGGTGTAATGAGAGTAGGGGAATAGGACATCCTCTTCTCAGTTTAGGGAACCAAGGGCTCAGGTGACAGGGAATCTCTGGAGGAGGCTTCCAGGGATGGAAAACGTCTGCAGAGATCCCTCTTTGGTGGTATTCAAACTTCAGGTGCATCAGAATTACCAGCAAGCAGTTTAAAATGCAGATTTCCCTGATCTACCTCAGCCTCATGGAATCAACCCTTGGAAGGAAGAAACTTTAGTGATCTGCATTTTAAACAAACCATGGAGATCTCACCCCCTTTCCTGATGCCTGGAGGACCTCACTTTGAGCAACAGAGACTCAGGTTGAATGTCCACAGAACTGATAAGGGCACTGAAGACCAGAGAGGTAAAGTGACGGGTCTGCGGACACACAGCATCTCGGGGCTCAGAGTGAAGACAGAAGCTAGCCTGGGAGTCCCCGCAGCCCCACTGGCTTGGGTGCCTCCCTGCAGAGCTAGGGGTAAACCCGGTAAACCCCATGGCCCCTCATGCCCCTTGCCTCTGAGGGCCAAAGTGGAAGAGATGAGAAATTCCTGGGCGTGGGATCTGTCCAATTTGGCTCCTGTCCAGTCACAGGGACTTCACCAACACCCACTCAGGGCCACTTGTACCTAACCCCAGCTCCTCGCTGGTCACATGGCCCCCTTTTCACCTCCCCAGACAAGGGGACTCTCACGGGTCTCTCACTCACCATAGTCCTTCTTGCAGTACTTTTTCATGTTAATCTTCAGCTTCCCTTTGGAGGCCTTGCAGTAGGAATCACAGTCTGCAGGGGAGGGGAGAGCACAGACAAAACCTAATTAGGATGGTGCTGAATAGGCTGGCAGTGAGCGGGAGACCGCCTCCCTAAATACCCAGAGGCCTGTGATAGCCATGGGCCAGGCCAAGCAGTCCGCCATTCAGGGCAGGCCCAGCTTCTAAAGAGGCACTTGGGACAAAAGGCTCTTGCCTGACCCACGCCCCCTCGGCCTGACGAATCCTTTAGCCGCTGCCTGCAGTCCCCTTGGCCTCTGTGAGGAACTCTGGGAGCTCCCGTATTGTGCCACCCAGGGCTTCTGAGCGCCACACAAATTCCCCTGTTCTTAAGACGCAAGTGAAGCCTGATTAAAGCTGAGGGAGGCCTCATTGTCACCCCGCGCCCTGGGTCTGTGTCAGGCGCTGGCTTTCATGGCGCGGAGCCTCTGGCTGGGGTCAGGCCCCAACAAAAGAGGTCACGGAGGAAATTAGCAGCCCATGAAGCATTAGAAAACCCCTTTGGTGTCCACTCTACTGGAGTGTGCAAATAAAATGCCCCCCGAAGAAGAGTTCAGTTCTAATGGGCCCTACTGCTGAGAGGCAGGACTGCCCAGCCTGAGTCCACTGGGTATCACTTCAGGGGCTTCCCACAGCCCGAGTGTGAGCTGGCCAGGATGTAGGGGGCCCTGTGGCCAGCAACTGGGCCTGCTTCTCCTGGGGGTGGCCTGTGGCAGCACACCAAATGCACACCTCCAACCCCAGCCCATTGCCCCCTTTCCCTGCCAGTTATTTCTGCTCTTTGGACAAGATGCTACAATTCCTTCACCAGGTCTGTGTGTGACACTCTTAGCACGACGGCAGGCCCAGCACAGAGGCCCAATTAATCACTCCAGCCTGCCCTGGACCACTACTCAACATACTGGATTTCGTTCGATGCTTACACCCATTCTTTGATGTGTGGGAGTTACTCCCATTCTACAGATAAGAAAACTAAGGCCACCTGCCCAATGCATCCCAGACAGCTAGCTAGGCTAGGCCTTGAACACAGGTCTGAGATGCTAAAATCACTGCACTCTTAGTTATACCATGCTGTGTCTCTGTAAACATTAATGGATTCCCCCTCAGTGTGAGTGGGGTGCTAAGTTCAGAATGGGGATGATGAGTACCCCATCCTCCAGCAACTCTCAGACTGCTGGTGGGGAAGACCATCCAGGCTGGCCTGGGCTGTGGAGGACCCAGCCTGTTCTAGGAGCGATGACAGCATGGCATGGGAAGGGCTGGGTTTGTGTCCTGGTGAGGGGTGGGGAAGGGGAACTAGCCAAGTGACAGGGACACACACACACACACAGACACTAGAGTTCCTGCCCCAGGAGCAGGTGCTAACTCCTCATTGTGAAGAGGCGAAAACCAAGGCCAAGTTAGGGCTAAGGGGTGATTTCTGTGGGAGCACAGAACAAAGCCAGAGCATGAAGTCGGCTTCCCAATGCCACCTGCCCCCTCAACCAATGGCTTAGATCTGCAGGGAATATTTAGAAATCACCCCAGACTCAGCCTCTGGCTCCATGGGAGGTGGCTGCCTCCTTCAAGCTCCCAAGATGCACTGACTGGTGCCTAAATTAAAGTCAAAACAGCTCCATCCCGTTGCCCTGGCAGCCACAGCCTGGCAGCGCCCTACTGCCTCCCGAGCCAGCTTCCCGGGGCACCCAGTTAGGAACCAGTCTCAGGAAATGGGAATAAAACAGTTCCCCCTTCCTCCTCTCCTGTGATCCCAGACCTTGGACGCCCCCACGCCAGGTCGCCCTGCCCAGGGACACCAGAGGCCATAGCATCAGTCCCTCCTAGCAGCCACACGGCTGGTTGGTTACTGGAGGAAGGACCTCTTGAAATGCAGGGACTGGGCCGTCCAGAGTGGCCTGCATTCTACTGTGGCCAAGCCCGAGCGGTCGAGCTCCGAGGTGATGGCGGCCCAAACACACAGATCAATGGCATTGGCCCCATCATCATCGCACTGCACTTCACTGTTGGGAACAGCCACTCTCAGCCACGTGTCTGCCAGTTCAGGAAGATGACACTCACAGCAAAGCCACTGCTATGGCCAACCCCAGGTTGGGCATAAGTCCTTGTGGTCCTGAGTGAGCTGGCTGGAATCCCACCCTGCTCTCTCCACTTAGGGAAGTGAACTGGAATGCAAGTGGTGCTGGATGATGTTATTACAGGGACAGCTTTGAATCCACTCTCATCACTTTTTTGTTATGTTTAATGAAAGTCATCGGCCCATGTTAGTACTTGCATTCTGGTTGGGAAACCTATGCCCTGCCTCTTCTGCGTAGGTCAAAACACATCCCTCCGACGCAGCACTACGGTTGACAGCCCTGGTCAAGAGTTAGTCTTGTAGCACGTCTGCTCTTCAGAGCCTCACAGCAACCCCGTAAGGTAGGGACTGCGAATTCCATCTTCAAGACAAAGAAACTAGAGACGACTGAGGTTCCCGGGGACTCTGCACTGCAGAGCAGAAAGGAAGGTGGCCAAGTCCTGTGACAACCTGCCCCTATACCTTTGTCTTTCGCTTCCTCCCTTCCCTTTCCATCACTGTCCCTCCCAGTAATATCGACAGCTCTTCTTTTCAGAGCCAAGTATCCACCTAGGACAGAAATCATCCTAGAATGTGTGGCATCCATCACTGCCTAATTAGCTTGAGCTCCAGACCCTGTTTAACAAATTACAGCCATCCCCATGAATATCAAGAGTCTGTAATTCAATAATCGTGGCCACTCACATGGTACTAACAAGGCATGCAGCACCGCTCTCTACTGTGCCAATCAGCCCCATTTTACGGATGAGGCAGTCTGGCCACAGAGTCGCTACTCTTACCCCCCTGGTTCCCAACCTGGGCTATACAGTGGAATTACCTGGAAGCTTTTAAAAAATACTGATGCCTGATTCCCACCCCCCAAGACATTCTGATATCATTGGTTAAGGGAGCAGCCTAAGAGTCTAGATTTTTGAAGTTCTCCAGGTGATTCTAATATGCAGCCAGGGTTAGAAATCACTGTCTGAACCAACTTTAGCTGTGGGAGGTGGGAACAGGGTCTCTGCACCCATGACTTGCACAGAGCACCCAGCTCGGCAGAGGAAAGGCCCAGACAGGTGAATGCTCACAGAGAGAAACTCAAGCTGGTTGCCTCCACAGAAACCAGTGTCGGCCTCTGAACATTTGTAGTTGTATTTTTGTGTGTGTGTGAGAGTGGGTGGGTCCTATGTCTTTCCTTTCTGTCAGCCAGAAATTCTTGTCAGATCAGTGTGCTTGTTGTAAAATGTCCCCTACTCCTTTCAGATTTGCTGCTTACAATTTAGTTGTCAGCTAGGAGAACAGGAAGACCAAGCTAGGATTGTATGTAAAACATGGGTAAACAGGCTTGGCATGAGAGACTGAAATGCTCTCCTTTGGGTAAAGTGAATAACCTCCAGAACATGGACACTGTGGCAGCTCTCTGGCTGCCTGTGGACTCTTTGTTTTGGTTGTATTCCAGAGAGCTGAGGTCATTGGACAAGTGGTCCCTGGATAAGGAAAATGTTCATGTATTTTCTTCTTTTATCAAATACACACAAAGCTACAGAGACTACTTCAAGATGGACAAACCACAGCTTTAAAATGCAGCTTGGACTTCTTCAAAATGGCATCTACTTGGCAGCCACCCATGCAGCCTCTCCTTGTTTTGTTCCAAAATAGCTATAAAGACAATGAAGAAAAAAAAAAAGAAAATTCACACTAATGCCAAAAACTAAACTGATAGATGACCCAATGTAGGAATCTGGGAGCAATCTCTATTAATTAAAGGCAGATGGTGGTGGAACAAGCTAAACCTGTCCAGGTTTTACCTCCGGACACAGCTCTTTGTCTGATAAATGGAAAGATCCTGAAAAAAAGAAAATGACAGGGAGAGAACAACCAGAAAACAAATGGGCAGGAAGTGGGCGGGGGCACCGGTAGCAGTGCCCTCCTCCAGGGAGGGGAATCTTAAAGAAGGGTAGGGACTGGAAGGACAGTGTTTGCAGAGGATATTTAAAGTTGCATTTTTAGCTAAATCATTGATGCAGAGAATGAGAAAACCAGGCAGTAGAAATAGAAGGAAACCACCTCCACAGAGCAAAGTGAATCAAGAGAAAAGGCTGGTAAGAACTAGGAATTGGAGATAGAGTTGCATACCTTCCCCTGCCATCCAGCTTGGAACTGAGATGGGAATCCAGCTGTCATACTAGTACAGGGATTTGTTGTGGTGGGTTTTTTTTCTTGGTTATTTTTTTTTTTTGCAAAATGCCAAACAATACATATTTTAAGCTTTGAAGGCCATACAGTCTCTATCACAACTCTCCAAACTCTGTTGCCATAGCTGGAAAACAGCCATAGACAATATGTAACTTACTGGGCATGGCAGACTAGAAAAATTCTAAAAAGACACAGCCTCTACGACATAGAAGAAAGCCATAAGGGACGACAAGGCTGAGCTGAAAAGGTCATATGATGACATAAAAAAGGGTGATGTATGAGAGAAAGAAGAGCTAGAAAAGCAAAAATCAAAACCAAAACCTAAAAACTCAGTAGCACAATTAAAATCCACTTTGGAAGCAGTAAAAAGAAACGATACTGTAGAAAACTGGTTCAGAAATATGAAGAATAAATTGCAGAAACTCTCCCAAAATTTAGAGGAAAAGGATAGAGACATGGAAACTATGAAAGAGAACATGATACAGACAAGAGAAAAAGTGGAGAGGAGACATATAATTGGGAGAGAATTGCAGCAGAGGCCAAACGGAATAGAAACAAGAATCAAAGACAGGATTCCTGAGCTAAAGATAGACCTACATGTGCACAAGGAAAGGCCTCACTGAGTTTTGGGGGAAAATCAAGGAAAAGAAGCCAACAGACACATCTTTGCAAAACAAATGAAATACCAGGATAAGGAAAAAATGCATACAGATTGAAAATCAACAAGAAGCAGCTGTCCAGACGACCATGGAGCAAGGCCTACAGGTCTTAAAGGAGGAAAAGTGTGTGACCCAAGAATTTTATACCTAGCTAGACTGTCTTATATATACCCAGACCACAAAAAAATAAAAGGCATTCTCAAGGGTGCAAGGGCTCTGAAAATATTCCAACCATGTATTCTTCATGAGAGAAATACTTGAGAATGTTTTCCAATCAACTATGAAATGAATAAAAAATGAGTTTAAGAGGAAGAGTTATGGTATGAGCACATTGGTAGTGAACACTGAAACCAGTGAGCATAGAGATTTCAAATTTGGTTCTAAAACTGCAGGCAAATATCAAAATCATTCTAAAATGTTTCAAAGGGAATATCAGACTGTGTATATGGATGTGTAAATAACTATAAAAATTTAGTCTGAAACTTTACATCACATTAACAAAAACTAAGAAGTAGCATGAGGTGGAGAATACAACTCTTTGTCTTAGTAGGTAGAATACAAAAGATGCTATTTCATGCTTTATTCTGACAAATAAGAGCTATTAAATTAAATAGTGCTTTTGAAAAACCCCACAATAACCACAAGCACCAGAGAAGATAGAAAATACATTATAGGTAATATGCCAAAAGAAAAGAAAAATGGAATACATAAAAAGCAATTGTGATAAATTAAGATCATAAAAGAGCAACTATCTAAAAACAAAATAATGACTATAAATGAATTCAACTCTATTGAAAAACTGATCCAAAATATTAAACAACTGTTTCAGAAGAGCATAACTAAATAAAGCAATTTTTTTTAAATGTATGATTTTTAAAGAAGCTGTAAGCTTCTTTAAAGAAGTTGTGCATTTGTCACAAGGTAACAAAGAATTTCACCTAGTAATAGAAAAAGAATGTTTTGTGTGGAAAAATATGTTATTGAAATATATTAAACAAAAACTGAAAAATACAAAAAGGAACAGAAAGAAACACATAAGTAGTAAAAGAATGCCACACTAATTCTAAGGAGCTAAAATTGTACAGGCCACATTTCCTGACCACATTATTAAACAAAAAAGAATAAAAATAAATGAAGTGTATTCAACTGTAGAAATTAATAAAGTAGAATACTGAAAAACTCAAAAGTTATAGTAAATACATCCAAGAACTGATTCTCAGTAAAGCCCCAAAACCAACAAATTAAAAAAAAAAGACAAAACACTGTCATGTCTAATTATGAATAAAAGAGAGAAAACAGACACAACATTAGGAAGCAATGAGAAAAGGTGAGCGGGAAGCTCCCTGCCCCCATTCTCTTAGGGAACCTTCTGGGGCTCCACTCAAGGATGCAGGTAAATATTGGAAAGTCTGCAAGGGCCCCTGCATCCGGGTCACCCTCCACTCCCACTCTCCTCCCCAACAAGATGGGAGCTGCCAGGGACAGACACAGGGACCGCCTGGCTCCCTACTAGGACGGCTCTGTCCCAGGGAGAGCTGCTGAGACCTGGAGGCCGCCATCTGCAGCTCACAGCAGGCCCATCCTGGCTGGCTGGCGTCCTGACTCCTCCTGGGAGCAGCCAACCCTCCCTTTGATTCCCCCCACCTGCTCCCCTAACCAACCCTCAGCCAAGAGCCAAGAGGGGGCCTTGCAGGCCCAATCCCAGTGGCCGAGCCCCTCCCTCCTCTTCCTCCACCTTGGGTAGCTGTCCCCTCTGGTCTGCCTCCTGTACCCAGGTGCCAAAAACCCTGCTGGGCAGGCCTGCTCAGCAGATCGAAGCTCATCTCTGAGCATATGGCAGGCGGGTCCAGTGTTCCCTGGTTGGAGCCAGGGGCGCTGCATCTGGTGCCTCCCTTGGAGCAGGGCGGGGAGCTGGCCAAGGTCTCGCTCTCAGCAGCACCCCTGACTCTCTGCTTTTGGGCTGTTGGGCTCGTGAAGGTGGGGCTAAGGGTAATGAGTGAGGAGCACCCAGACACCGCAGTCCATCCCAGGGCAGAGACATGGAGAGCCGGGTGAGTTTCAGACTCCTCTGGCTGGGTGCAGGGGAGGCACTCTCCTGGCCCGGGGTGAAACAGTTCAAGGGGCTGGGGCTAGGAGGGGTGCCCAGCTGGCTCCATCCATGTTAGCTGGGCCACTCTGCCCATCAGTAGGTGACAAAAGACAAGTTAGGCCAGTCTGCCCAGAGAGAGTGTGATTTGGCTCCACCGGACCTGAAGCCAGAGCTGCTTGGAACTCCTCAGGCCAGGGAGTCCAATTTTCAAGATACTGCAGGTGTGCACAGGTTTCATAATAGCCATTGGAGGGTGAGGTCAGAGGAGGCACTCCCTATGAAGCCAACTCTCACCTCTTGGTCCTAGGACACAAGTGACTAAACAACTCTCCCCCTAGCAGGTACACCTTTTCAGTACCCACACCCACAAGCACTTTGCCCAGGGTACAGCCCCCTCTCTGGGAGAGCCAGGGTCCAAGCAGCTGTGAGCGCCCACACGTCGCTCCAAGCCCATGCTGGTTCTGCCCACCCATTCTATCACCTCCAAGCCCTACTTGCCTTGACAGCATAGTGCCCATTTAACAGTGGACAAGGACTCCCCAAATAAGGCAGCCTCTAGCAATATACTGGCAGAGAAGCTGGGGGTGAGGTGCCTTGCAACATATGGGGGCAAATGGCTGGGAAAAAGGCCAGTGTTTGCAACATAGATGGCAAAGGATTAGTGTCTTTCATATATAAAGAGCTCTTCTGAATCAATAAAAAAGACAACCTAAAATTCAAAGGAGAGCAGGCAATTCACAAAAGAGAAAAGAAGGGGATAAGGGGAAGTAAAAATGTTCAATCTCAAATAATCAGAGAAATGCACCTTAAATCAACAGGAACATAGGACTTCCGTCTGGCAAAGGCAAACACACACACATACAAAGTGGTTGGGTTACAAATTAATACAAACTTTCCTGAGTGCAACTGGCATCGAAAAGAGTGACACTGCTAAAATGAAGGCAATGAGCCGGTAGAGAATGGGGACGGGGGGGGAAGAGTGGTGGAGAATTCCTCAGACACAAAGGCCAATCTGAGGTGACATTAAAGATGACAGAGAGTCAGCCCTGTGAAGCACCCAGGGCAGGTGTGAGAAACCAAAAGAAGGGAAGCCTGGAGCGGGTGAGGGGGGCTGAGCCAGAGATGAGACTGCATGGTTTGCAGGGGGTCCCTGGGGGGTGGCCAACCACGGCAGGTGTTTGGATGAAATGTTGAGTGGTGGGACCATGGTTTTTATACTGTACTTTGTCTTACCTATGTTTTCATTTTACTGCAGTGAGGATACAATGTTGTGTTAAAAATTCTGAGGCGAGTCTCTTCTTCGGTGACGACGGGGACCATGTACTACTAATGGATGGTGGGGTGAATCCTATAACGACACGATAGCTATATTCAACAAGGTGACACTTGGGGCTTCTGCTGCTGAGAAGTGCTTACATACGTGTGTGTGTGTGTGTGTGTGTGTGTGTGTGTAGTTTCATCCTTTCCCACCACCTAGCTAGGGTGGTGGGGGAAAGCTCCCTGAGGAGGTACTACAGGCCTGAGACCCAAACAGTGTGAAGGACGCAGGGCCAAGAAGATCTGAGACAAGAGTGTTACAGGCAGGAAGAACAGCCTGTGCAAAGGCCCCGAGGCAGGACCAAGCCTGGCACGGTCCAGCGACTAAATGAAGGCTGGGGAGCCTTGCAGAGTGAAAGAGGAGACGAGCAGGGAAGTGAGGCACACAGCCTGAAGGGCCGTGGGGGGCTGCATCTAGTTTGGATTCTATTTTAAATGGAATGCAAAGCCACCAGAAGATTTTAGCCAGGCCTGGGTCACTTGGGGCTGCCGGGTGCAGGGTCTTTGGCTGCATGGGCTGAGGGAGGCTTTTACCCTTTCGCTGTCAGAGATGGGTCCCTGGGCTGCCCAGGCCCACCTCAGACCTGAGGTTACCAAAACATGACCTCTACTCTGTACTGTAGTTACAAAGAGCCTTAGAAACCTAAATTGTAATTCTGTTGCATGATTCTCCTTCTTTCTCAAAGACTGCACATATATATTCTGGTGGAGACATATGGGTATGAGTGCTTTATGCTGGTGAATTAAGCACTGGATCCTCTTCCCACCCACCACTGTGGGCCTGGGGGCTCAGCCGGTTAGAGCAGTAGGGGCTGCTCCAGCCCCGCCCAGTGCTGCCCAGGGAAGCCCTGCCCTTTCTATTAGCTCTTTCTCAAGCATGGCCACTTGCACCCAGGGCTTCTCAGAAGGTCCCCCTTACTGCTCCTGCAAGGGAGGAGAGAGGCTCCCGCAGGGCGCGTGCGCTGTGCAAGGCACACCCAGGACCCCTTTCTCCATTAGTTTCCCCTGGAGAGCCACCCACTGTGACAGCCTCAGTCACCAGGCCTGAGTCTGACAGATCTGCCACAGCCTCCCCAATATCCATACTCCTTTCTTCCCAAATAGCAAACCCCACTATTTCCAACTTCAAATACTCTTCTTCAAAGACACCCTTGCAGCTCACCACGTCCAGGTCCCCACGTCTGGCCCTGAAGGTGTTAAGTCGAAGTTTCCTGAGAGGGTCTCCAGAGAAAGCAGTTGTTTCTTGTACAACCCTACGACCTGGGGCCCTTAACCATCTGAGCCTCCGTTTCCCCATCAGTGAAATGAGGTAGTAATGATGAGAATAAGTGTCCTGAACATTCAGAGGATTTAGGAGGAAAGAGCTATGGTGCGGTGAGGGGGATACGCATGTCAGAGATGGTCTCTGGACATGACCTTTCAGCTGAGACCTGGACGGTGAGAAGGTGCTGCCAACTGGGTGTGATGGGCTCAAGCCAACCTCAGCTGAATGCGGTAAACAGAGGTGAATGATGGTGGAGCAGCAGGAAAGGTGGGGCCCCACCGGGGGGCCTCATGAGGCAAGGAGGGGAGCTCAGATCTCGGAGTGAGCTGGTCCAGGTCCTCAGCAGAAACTATAAAACGGACTCAAAGCATGAAGCCGGCTGGTGTGGTGGCGTCTAGGCAATGCAGCTCCCAACAGGAGCACATCCGCCTTCAGGTTCTTTTCTGGGCTAAACTGTGGACCCAGAGCTGGGCAGCAGGCCAGACGGAGAAGGTGCCCAGATGAAGAAGACGTCAGAGCCACAATGAGGACCTCGTCTGTGCCCAGGGTTATGGCCTTGGGACATTTAGTCCGTTCACGTGTCTCCTCCATTCTAGTGAACGGTGGCTGCATCCTATTATCTGCAGAATATCTGAAAAGAACAGGATCACAGCCCAAGGATATTGGAGAAGCCGAGAGAGACTCCGCAGCGGGCCATTCACATGTTCAGCCACCACACCTTGGCCCTCGATGCCTTTCCCCTTGGCAACCTTCCTTGCAACCCGTTCCCGTGTCATTTCCCTGTGTGGCCTTTCTCTCTGCTCCCACGCACAGCTGGGCGCCTCTGCGTTCTTAGTGCCCCTCTTAGGGTCTGGAACTGTCTGTCTGCCTCCTCTCCCAGTGACTAGGACCTTGGCCTCAGCGTCTGGCACAGTGTGGGTCACTGGAACATGAACTCTGCCCCCCGTGTGCCCATGAACATGACAGTGCAAAATAAGCAGAATGCAGTTGCTCCTGTAAGATACCAAGACCGTTTGGACCAACAAACCCATGAATACAGGCTCCCTGAACTAGACAGTCAGCTCCCTTTGTAATTATCCTGGTGACACCTGTGAGGAAGCCTAGGTGAAGGGCTTAGCCATCATTTAAACCTGCTAAGTTCTCTGACAGCAAAGAGGGCATGATTCGGTCTGAAGAGGGCTGGAGAATCACGAGAAATCAGGAGGCCCTGCCACGTATGTTGGGAGGCACAGCTGATATCGGAAAAGCGGCATCCCTGAGTCCTGAATCTCAGGGTTTTTCTGCAGGCCGGAGCTGGCTGGCTCCGGGGTGTGGAGTGTCTGCTGGACAGATCGCCTCTACCTGGACGCAGGATACAATCCACTGCACTGGTGGGAACGGTCTGTCGTCTAGTGATGAACTTCACTAGAATAGTGATAAACTTCAGGGCTGCAGGATACCAGGCAGCAGTTAGCAGATAGGCTTTGGAGGAACTCAAAAGGCTGGCTCTGTGACTTTCAAGCTGTGTGTCCTTTGGCGCATTATTGTACCTCTCTGAACTTATTCCTCATTTATTAAATGGGGGTAAGAGTGTGTAATCCTCTGAAGTTCTAGTGAGAGGAAGCCTGACATAAGCTCTACAAATGTTAGCTATCATTATTTTTACTATAATTTAGGAGTCATGAAAAGAAAATCAATCTCATATTCCTGGCACACTCAAAAAAATTTTTTTCAGTTTCTCACTCAAGTGTGTACTGACTGACCTTTGGCTGTCCTGAAAAGCAAAGCCATCTTTGGGGATCTGGTTCCTTCCCAGCACCTGTCACACAGCGCAATTAGACAAGGTCGGACAATTAAGTTCGCGAACTCATCCTAGGAAAAGTGCTGCATACCTCATTGCTGAATATCACTACGGGCACCTTCTAAGTACTCCCCTTAGGAAACTATGCACCAACGCCAATGCCTAGTCCACCCTTCAAAGCAATTTTGGAACTCTTTTTCTGGGATGGCCATCAGAGCTGTTGTCGTATTACCCTTGATGTCCTGAATGCCATCAAACTGTCTTTCAATATTTCCTTTATCTTCGGGTAAAGAAAGAAGTCATTGGGGGCCAGATCAGATGAGTAGGAAATGTGTTCCAATACAGTTATTTGTTTACTGGCTAAAAACTCCCTCACAGACAGTGCCGGGGAGCTGGTGCATTGTCGTGATGCAAGAGCCATGAATTGTTGGTGAAAAGTTCAGGTCAGTTAACTTTTTCACACAGCCTTTTTAGCACTTCCAAATAGTAAACTTGGTTAGCTGTTTGTCCAGTTGGTACAAATTCATAATGAATAATCCCTCTGATATCAAAAAAGGTTAGCAACATCGTTGCAGCAAGTTTGAGAACTTGATTGCCAGACCGTCGTACATTTTCCAATTTGATTTAGTTTTTGCCTCTCTCCCTGAAGACAGGGGCCTCTCTCCAGGGCCCAGGACACATACAAGCTCTCAATAAATATTTGTTGAATGAGTAAATAAAAGGGGGCTCAGCTGCCATCACCTGTGTCTGACAAAGTGACCTGTGGTCCCAACAATTCCCTCACTCCCCTAGTCCAAGGGCAGAAGACACCGGGTCCTGCAAGGCAACCTGCACAGAGGGGCAAGTCTGTGTAAACGCAGGAAAGCAGAGTCCCTAAACAGGATTCTGAAGAGAGGGCAGAAAAAGACAGTTTTGGAAAATGCTGCAAACAATAAGCTGACACTTGGGGAGTGTGTTCCTTGCCTGGGGAGTTCAGCAGGAGCTGATACATCTTCCCTCTCCAGGGAGATATGAAGAGCTTTGGTGTTTTGTTTGGACTTTAATAACACAGATTCTGAATCTGCAGTATTATTATGAAAATAGATTTACAGACTTAAAATACTGAGCCTAGGATGCGGAGGGCAGCTCTTACAGGAAGAGCCAAGAAGGCTCTGAGCAGGGACGACCTGGGGGTGGGGGGCGGATGAGCAACCCCCTGCCAGGTCCCCTGCCTTAGAAGCCCATGCTGTTTCAGTCCTGCCTGGTACACTGGGACCCTTGAAGAGAAAGGAACAGGCAGACTTGGCTGGGTTTTAGGGAGGGGAGACCAGCAAACTAAGCTTTTTCTCCCATAGCTGATGCAAGTGGTTGACCGTTCCCAGCCCCCCTCCCTGTGGGGCAGGGCAGCCTGCAGCCTGGTTTGGGGGTGGGGTGCCAGGGCTGAGAGAGGTCTGGGCTGCCCTGGCCATGGGAGGCGGGAGAGCAGCCCCTCTTCTCCATTTGGAACAAGAGGGTGCCGTGAGTCCCCAGCACGCTCTTTCTTCTTGCTGAACAAGATGGATTGGAAAACAAATTGGCTCAAATAAAGCATGTAATTAGATTAAAGCCTCTTGCCCAGAGCTTTTGGGGTTGCAAAAAGCCCTCCTGACTGGAGGCAGGAGACCTTGGTGGGCTGAACCAGCTCCTGGACATTCAGAATTTTCTCTTGACCCTTGGCCGCCCTCCTTCCCCAGTCCTCCCCAGCGGGTGTGAACTAGGCTGGGGGGATGAATTCCACCATGAAGATGGCCCCAGACCCTGTTCTGCCACCAGCCCCATAGGTGTTGGGGTCGTCCTGTTCCCTGCCTACAGATCCCGCTGCCTCCTTAGGGGGAGACCATGTCCAATCCACGTGGCCCAGCTCGAGCTCAGCCCATCTCTAGTATGAACACCTGGGATGGTGATGAGTCCACACCTGGGCAGCCTTCACCAAAGAGCTTTCCACACACAACCCCATCTGGGCGGCACAAGGACCTATAAGGTGGTCCGGAAGTAGTACTAGAACTGCCATTTCCATTACACACATGAGAAAAGTGAAGCCCAGAATGATCAGTGTCCAAGGTCAACGGCCGGTGGGGGCACTTTTGCCCTATACTCCAGGTCAGGGCCATCCAGAGGGGTCTTTGTCCCCAGAGCTGTGGGTAACCTGGTGACCTTTAAGCAATGACCCTTAACCTCCCCCGACACTGATGCAGGGGCTCCCCCTCTTAAGGGACCTCCTTCAGCTTCCAGTCCTCAGGAAGAACCTCTGTGTAACTGTTCCCCCACCATCCATCCATCCTGCCACACCTCTTCCCAAAGAAACAGCTTCCACCATGTTGCCCCTGCCCCTCCTCCCACCATCAAGCCCTTAGGAAATGCAGCTATGATCACAGGCTTCCAGAGAAAGGAAGGAGCAGGTATGAAACTTGGGCTTCCTAGTTTGAATGGTGTGATGATAAACTACTTAGTATCTCCAGAAGAAAAAAAAAATGAGGGTTTTCAGGAAGACCCTGACTGGGGGCAAGTGTGGAAGCCCAAAAAGCAAATAGACAGAAAGTTAGTCACCAGATTTCCCATCCAAGCTCATGGAAGACACTACTAATCAACGTCAGCACCCAAGGGAGCCCAGAACTCAATAAGGTGCTCCTAGTTGCTCAGTGGGAAAGCTGACACATTCTCACCATCCCTGGTTTCTGTCATTTGCCAGCTGAAAGGGTGTTTGAAGGTCAGTCCGCCCTGCACCTCCTCCTGTCATTTTGCTGCCTGAATCTGCCTCACCAGCGATCCCAGGGTTGGACAGGACATCCGACAGCCCCATCCGTTTCTGTAACTCCTCCCAGATGGCCTTAGCTCCACCTTCTGGAACAGCCCCACACAAGCCTATCATCACCTGCTTAACCAATAGATCAGCCCTCAAGGCTTCTAGAGAAAGTGTCCCTCCCTCCCAAGCCTTCCTGGTTCCTCAGACTCTAAAAACATGTCTTTCAGAACCTCTTTCATGCTGGTCCCTCTTCTTAACCTCTCTGTTCCTCAGGTCTCTGATGTGGAGAACTGAAGAGATTAATCCTGTCTCCTCTTTACTTTATGGACATTTATGTTGAGTATGCATAAAATCCTACTTAACTGGAGGTCACTTACCTGCGTATCTCAGTCTCTGGAACACAGGTGAGAACCAAGAAGGAAGAGGTCTGAGCAGACAAATTGCTATCACAAAGGAACTCCCTTCATGTCTTCATTCATAGCTTAATTATCCTTTACTTACAAACATTGATAATAAATGTTATCACCAATCCTAAAACAGAGTACTTATGATCTACATATTTAAATTAGAGATTGATCCACTGGCAGGAAAAAAGAACAGCTAGCAAACAGAGGGCAAGAGAAGAGGCAGAAAACTGTGAAACTATGAAAAGCAGACATACAATACCTAAGGGCCATTTTGAACAGAGGCAAAGAGTCCTAAAACAGCTGAAAATGCTTGGAGATTACGACTATATTAATACCATCTTTTTTTGAAATGCTGTATCACCCTGAAAGGTAAAATCATGTCCCATGTGCATGGCTTAATAAAGTAGAAAAGTTACTGATACATATGGGAAAGATTTTCATCCAAAATGGTTAAAATAAAACAAGGTACGTGGCATTTCAATGAATTATACCTCAGGTGTCTGAAAACCATATTTATGGGGGCTACTCATTCTGTAATAATGCAAAAACCGTGGCAGAGATTGAAATCCTCCGTGTCAAGACCAGACTCCACTACCTTCTCATGTGGAGAACGAAGGTACTATGCTTTGGGAAGTAAAGAATTCTCTATATACTCCAGGTAACCACAAACCCAAGTGACCCCTGCAGAAGGTTTGAGGAGTCTTCACATTTCAGGCAGTCCTGGCTATCCTTCCCAAGAGCCACTGCACGGCAGAGTGGCTAACGGTCACCAAGAGGCCAGTGGATACCCAGGATTTCATCCCTGCCCTGCCCTCCTCACCTGGACACATCTAAGCTTTAACAAGATTGCTAAGTTCATCTTTTATACCAGTCTTCCGTTTCTTAACCATCTCTTTTGTCTCCAGGAACTCCCCAGACACAGGATTTCCAACTGGTGCTCCTCATTTGTCTCCGCCTTAGAGGACAGCTTCAGAGTTGTGTTTCCCTGACTCCCACCAACCACCCACAGATCAAAGGAAACTGGAATGAGAGAAGGATGTGTCTCAGGAGCTCAGGCAAGGCTGTGGGTCCCACACATTCCCCCAAGTGCTGTACCTGACCTGCCGCTGAGAAGTTCCAGGGCAATTCTTGTGGACAAAGGACTAACCAGCTTTCACCCACAAAGGAGGCCCTCGTATGCGGGGGAGACACCATTTAGCTCTATTCCCAGCACCCAAAAGCACCAGCTCCTACTAGAAACTGAGAAACAGCTACCTGGGCACCCTGTAAACCCTGGTAGAAGGTGTACAGACATCTGCTTGCTGAAGATGTGCTGCCTAACTGGATGAAGGGTATCTGATTGAGGCAGATGGGGGTGTCCTCAGCTATATGAGAGAAAGACATACTGACCAAATCTACATCAGAGCCAGAGGAATACAGCCCCCTATGCTTTTTTCACGATGCAAAATTCTGTCACATAAGATGGACTTTGTAGAGGTTTTGCTTGAGGACCCCAAATTATTTCTAGCTATGCCACTGGTTCTCTTTGCCTACTATCAGTGCCATCTGGAGGAGTGACAAGCCACCTTGGACTTGAGACTTTAGATGAGGGCAGAACAGACACCGCAGGCTCTTAGCCAAGCCTGACACTGGCAGGCCCATAGGAGGCCACCTGTACACTTGGGGCACCTGCTGATATGTGTACACCTGGGTCCACTCTCATAGGCAACAGGCTGAATTACCATAATCTATTTATGCATCTTTCTTGCATAGTAAACCAGGCTTCCTTGAACTCAGGGCTCCATGTTTTAGCTTTTCTGTAACCCCAGCACCTAACACAGGCCCTCAGTAAACGTGCAATCGATGAATGAATGAAGAGGAAATGAACAAACAGACAAGTGCACAAATCCTCGGATCAGCATTCCCACGGAATGCTGGGAGGTGGGGGTGGAGGTTACTCAAAACCACTACCAAGCCTGGCTGAACAAGAAATCCCCATTTTCAGCCTGTAGCCCAGAAGAGGCCAAGGGAAGGATTTATAGAGCACAGGATCCGTATTTCATAAACCCTTCCAAATTGCAGAAAAGGCTGCACCTGCCTCCATCAGTCTGTGACTGCTAATCCGCTGTAACAGTTCTGTGCCCTCCATTCTGTCTCCCACTCGGAGGGCAGCATTATCCTGTGTATTCGCCTTTAATAAGCTGAAGCCATTCGGACGCTGTATTCACTGGTATCTGCTCCCACAGGGCCAGCCCCACGGGGTCTCCTTGTCGGCTCTCCAAGCGAACAGGGGATTTTGTGTTCAGCAGGGCAAACAAAGCTGTCCCAATGGGGATCCAGTTGGCTCTCGATACGCTTCTCCAGTGAGAGCCAACGGTGGACACAGCCTAGAATTGCTGTCAACGCTAAAAGGTGATTTAGCGGATCAGAGGAGGGGGAAGCTGAGCTGGGGCTCCCTGGGAAGGTCATGAAAGAGAAGGATGCTCGTAGCCCTGTAGTGTCCTCCCAGCTGGTTCGTTGGCTGGTTAGTCCAGCTGCTTAAGCCAGTGGCAATGAGGTCATTCCTTGGAAGCTGGTGTGGCCTTTGCCCTTGGTTGCCTACACCCCAAACCTAGGCAGCTGTCACGCAGGGTGCATATCCCTCGGCCAGGACTAGGCCCAACTGCTTCCTACCCAGAGCAAAGGCCCCTAAAGTTCACCACCACTTTCTGATGACAATAAGTATGACGCCATAACGAGAGGCAGCCACAGATGCCTGTGACATCAGCAGAGTGAACAAAAAGGTCTATGGCGAAGACTATACGTGCTTACCAAACACCATTTCATTTTCCTCCGGGGCTTATAGACTACATTACCCAGTACCACTTGCAGTTAGGTGTGGTCATGTGATAGAGTTCTGGCCAGTGGGACATGGGTAGAAGTGATGAGTGACACTTTCAGGCCTAGTACAGAAGAGTGTCCCATGTGCTCCACTATGCTCTCTCTTTACAAGCCAGCAATGACTCCAAGGCCCTAGGGATGGCACAGTAACATGATGGGAGGAGTCTTGGCATCTGACTCACTACTCGGAAGGGAGCTGCCCATCTAGGAATATCTGTGACAGACTGTTGGGCTGCTTGTTACAGCACGTAGCCTGCCCTGACCAATACAGAGGTGGTGAGAAGAAAAGAGAGTTTGAATTAGGAGTGACAGCAGTAATGATTTGCATGGTAGAGAAGAGAGATACGAGAGATATCATAAGACTGTCATTACTGAGTGACTGGTTGGATATCAGAGGGAGGACATAGGGCCCCAGAGAACCACCACAAGGTCTTTCTGCAGTGTAGGGCTGTTGGACAGTGGACAAAACAGAAATCCAGATAGTCCCCAAATCCCAATAAAATGTTCCTTCCCCACAAATAACTTACCAAGTAGAACAGATGTGGCTGGTGCCCTGCCCAGAGCCCCTTTACTGGGCCAGTACACCCACCTCCAGCTGTGGCAGGTGCTGGCAGCTAATGGCTCACACTTGCACTTTCTCTGAAGGCTTGCCCTTGGCCGATGAAAACTGCTCTGCTTGGAAATACTTGGGAGGTTACATGCATCACTACCCAGGAGGCAGTCCATAGCCAGTGGCCATCTACATGGGCAGGTGTAACTGCCCAGCCCTCTTGCTTTTACGCAGGACTTCTGCAATGGGATTCACTCTCCAGAGCTCTCCATGGGATCATGTCAAGACAAGACACGTTTTCCTAGCTTCTTCCCCTGCCCTGTCCAGCTTCCATCACTCCCTTGCTGGTTTCTCCTGAGAACACCCCCTCAACAAATCATCTGCACAAGAATTCCTGACTTGAGGCCCCTGGTAACCCTAATGAATGGCTAGAATTCCACCTTTTGTCCCATCCACAGCAGTACATTTGCCACAAAGAGGAAGGAGGGGTGAAGTCGAGACCCAGGACAATGCCAGACTATCAGGCCAAAATAGATCACCACCTTCTCCGAGTTCTCCCCATCTGATGAAGATGGAAACTACTGTGAAGATGACATGGCCCACACGGAGATTTTGGATGCTAAAGTACAACTTCCCAACCCTGGGGCTGAAGGAGGTGGCCTCGTGGGACGGAAGGAATGCTTGGCCATGAAACTAAGGAAGTGTCCTAACCTGCTTGGAATCAGGGCAGGGAGGAAGGATGGCGGTGGGCGGAAGCCTAACCCAGTTTGGCTTGAAGAAAATTTTAAAGCAGCTTCACTAAAGCTGTTGCCCCAAACACTCATGATTTTCCAACCTCTCTTCATCAGGAGACTTTCCCAAGTGCCAGGTCTGATGTGTCTCCACAACTTACCCCCTGAAAGGACGCTTGCTCGAGGTGCTACAGTTAGTGGAAAGTTGGGAGACTTGGGTCCTCACCTTGATTCTGCCATCAACCCGAAGGCAATCCCTGTCCTCTTCGGGGCCTCAGTCTCCCTATCTGTCAAGACGCCCATGTGGAAGCTAGATTGGATGATCCACCTCTCAGTTTCCTACTGGTAATAAGATCCAAAGTCCCACTCCCAGGATACATTTTGGGAGAAATGCTGAGAAATATTTAACAACTAGCTTTCTGGGAAGCAAAAGCCTTGATCCACAGCATGTGCCAATTTTCAAGGTGTAAATATTCCTGTCGTGGCCAATGTCAAACCACCAGCGTGATGCCCTGAATGCAGAGCTGGGAAGAGATGCCCACAGTCAGCTCGCAGGAGCCAGGTGCTTGCCAGCTCCAGCCCACCACTAATTTTCAGATACCTCACTGCACAAAATAAATTAATTTCAGACCCTGGTTCATTCATTTCTAATCTCTGCAAACAAAAAGGCTTTCTGCTTTCCTCAATTCTGCAATACAGAGACCACAAAAAAGTGAAAATGATATTTGCCACACTCTTCCCTCGGGAGAAGCTGGCCTATCCAGGGGAAGGAACAGGAAGGGGTCAATGCCCCACTGCTCCTCCTGAGACGCAGAGCCACTGCTCTCACTGAATGAAAACCCTGCGGGGCAGACAGACACAAGCACCATGATCTGTGTGGTCACACCCGGGACAGAGCAGGGATTTGTCTAACCTGGTCATACCCAAAGCTTCAGGAGCAGAAGGACAACACAACAGAGAGCAGAGTCCTGTTCAACAGTAGGTAGGGGGTGAGATTGGGGACAGGCTGAGCACCATCCCAGATAGCTGGTAGCCGCCCAAGCCGCAAGGCCATGTTGGTCCTTGGTCCTTCCAATCCTGAAGGTCCCTGTCCACAGCAGGTAGGACACCCAGCAAATGGGCAGATGATGCCCCCAGTCCATTCTCCTCTTCTCCTTCCCTCCCCTGGTTCTGGGCACACTTCTTGGTCCAAATCCCCTACAGTTCCCTCAACACAGCCCTACAGTTCCCTCAACACAGAGTCCTATGGCAAGGACTCTGTGGCCACCAGCCCTGCGACCACAATCATCCTCTTAACCAGCTGGGAACTGGGGTATTCTGACGTGGGAGGGGGCCAAATCGATCACTTAGCCCAACTCCCTCATTTCCTTAAGACTGAGCCTGAAGCTATCAAGCAGCCTGCAGGACACTTTAATTAGGGTGGGGAGAGAATTAAGAAATACTCAAAAGTCATGCTCTTAAGTAAATGATTGTGTTTAAGGTTGTTGTTATAACCACTTGCTATGGACTGAATCAGTCCCACCAAAATGTCTATGTTGAAGCCCTAACCCCAGTATGATGGTATTTGGAGGTGGGGCCTTTGGGAGGTGATTAGGGTTAGATGAGGTCATGGGGTGGGGCCATGAGGATGGAATTAGGGCCCCTGCAAGAGGAGACCCAGAGTGCTTTCTCCCCACCATGTGAGGACAGAGAAGTCAGCAGCCTTTAAACCAGCACGAGGGTCCTCCCAGAACTCAACCCTTCTGGCACCCTGATCTTAGACTTCCAGTCTCCAGACCTGAGAGAAAATGAATTTCTGTTGTTTAAGCCACATAGTCTACGGTGTTTTGTTCTGGGAGCCCAAGCAGACTACTGCATTTTAAGTCTGGCAGAGTATTTAAGAAATCAACCACTGTGGGTGCTGCCCCACCCCCACCCCTGGGGTTGAGGGTTGAGGGGAACTTTCTTTACTCCAGTCCAGTGGCTGTTGAGATTCTCCCCAGCACAGCCTGACAACAATCCGGATGGGAAAGAGGACTGTGTGCTGAGGGCCTCAGGCCAGCGTGCCTGGCACAGCCCGGTTACTGCCCATCCCCTCCTAAGGCGGGGGGTGGGGGGGCATGTCTCTGCATCCACCCTGCCTCAGTCTAGCTCTGCAGCCTGCGAACCCTATCCCCTCCCTCACACTGCTGCCTCTGCCAACAACGACCCTGTGACATTTGTGTGACACAGGAGCAGGGCCCGGGGATTCCGATCCTCTCTCTCACTGACACCTGTCACTCATCCCATTCCCATCAGCTATCCCCCTTGGGAAGAGCTCCCAAAAAGGGCTAAATATTCTGCCCCAGCATGCTCCTCTGGCCTCCCAGCTCTTCCCCTTTATCCTCCTGGAGGCTGGTGGCAGCTCCACCTGCAAAGCCCCCTCCCCTTACTCCCCCCACACACAGGGAAACAATGGGGGGCCTGAAACCCACAATGCAAACGGCTTCCTTTGTGCTCCCCAGGGTGACCGAGGCCCCTGACAGGGGGTGGGAGCATCAGAGCTCTCCCAGCCCTGTCCACCCCCATCCTGACCTCTGCCCTGGGCCCTTTGTGCAGGCCCCAAAAAGGGGAAAGCCAAAGTGGGAGGAGAGAGGAGCCCGGGAAAGTGAGGGAATAGGAAGGTGGTGGAGACAAGTGAAGAGGAAAGACAGAGGGAGAGAAGGACATAGAGAGAGACAGAGAAAAGGAGAGTCAGAGAAAGAGACAGAGGGTGAGATAGAAGGAAAGGGAAACTGCTGCATGCCGGCAACATGGAGCAGGGTTTCCTGGCCTAGGGGAAGTCAACAGTACGTTGCACCAATGAAATTGCCATTTTTGTGGGTCACAACTGGTCAAATGAAATGGCAATTCCACTCAGTCCAACCTAATACATATGGGATCAGTCCAATCTTCTGCCAGGGTGGATGAGCAGATCCTAGTCCCATGTCCCACGTTCCCTTGGCTCCGTCTCTGGTTTCCTTTCCTGGTTCGTTCTGGGGAACTGGGCTGATGTCAGGAAATCCGAGTTTAACTCCGTGGTTCTCACCCAGGGGACATGTGATTTTCACAGTGGTCCAGAAGGCAGAGGCCAGGGAAGCTGTGCAACAAGCCAAATGCACAGCACAGGCCGCCACCCCAACTCAGAATTCTGCAGCCCCACTGTTACCAGGGCTGAAACTGAGAAACTCCGCTTAGACCCTTGATGGGCACCTTAAATCACTGCTGAGTCTTTCAGCTTCCACTCCCTCTGTCCCACCATGGAGAAGCATGACACGGATTGACTGTGGTGTCTCCCTCTCTTGTGCTGGGGAGGTGTCCCTTCCTAAGGAAGGTCCCTTTCTGAAGGAAGCTCAGAAATTGCATCCCAGACCACCAAAGCCATAGGATGGGCTGAAGTTCGGGCTGGACTTGGCACGTGGCCCTGCCTCTTCTTTAAGAACATGAGATGAAGGATGACAACATATAACATGTGAGTAGCACTTTTCATCTGTTATGCCACTCCGTGTGCATTAAATTCTCAAAAGCAACCCATGCCTGGGGGCCCAGAAGCACTTCTCAATATGATGCTTTGTAAAGCACATTACCGCTTGATGCTTTACGAATTTAACCACCAAGCAAACCCGCCATAAAGGCATTTGGGGAATGACCAAGACAGTTTGAAGATGGACTGGTTATCCGATGATATCCAAGAAATGTTGATTTTGTGGGATGCAAGGATGCTATTAAGAAGATGGAAGAGAATGTTATGATTCAGAGATGGCATTCTGAAATGTTTAGGGGCGAAATACCTAAGCTTTTCTTTAAAAATATCTTAGCAAAACAACGGTTGAAGCAAATGGGGCAAAATGTCAATTGTGAAGTCTAGGCATGAGTGTCCACCATTCTTCACTCCTTTGAGATTTTTGATAAGAGATTTAACAATTAGATAAATCAAATTAACTCAAAATATAGTAATTTATAGTGAAACTCAGAATTTGGGATAAATTTCATTTTAGGTTGGGCTAAATTTTACCACAGAAAAAGGACTAGGCAAATATTTCCTATGTGAACATAGCATTTCCTATGATCACACAGAAAATGTTTGCTGACTTCCAAAAACTTACCTTTCTAAACCCTCAGCCACATCCATTTCAATATGATGTGTAACTAACAAATGAGCTGGTTATCTATGAATACAGCTTCACCGCTCCTTAATACTTTTGGAGAAAACACATAGATTTTATCCTACATACAGGGATCTCAACCTCAGCACTATTAGCATTTGGGGCCAGATAATTCTTTGTAGTGGCTGGGTGGTCCTGTGCATTGTAGGATGTTTAACAGCATCTCTGGCCTCTGCTCACTGGATGCCGGTAGCAGCCTTCTCCCAATTGCGACAACTGGCTGAGAACCACAGAAATATAAGAGGTGTGAACAGACAATACGGTGAAGGCTGCTGCTGAGTGCCATCCATCGGAAAGGCAGGGATCTTCAATAAGGGAGGCAGCACATTGAACCTTTGTAACAGTGAGTGACAAGTTTCAGCTTGTTCGGTGCAGTCAGTCGGGTGTGAGAAGGTGTGTTTTAAAGTGTGCCGTAAATCATGGGTCATGAACAACAAAGTAATATGAAATGGGCAATGCTCCTTGTCACACATCGCTTCTGGTATGGCAACTTCTGTCAAATGAAAACATTTGTGTCCTCATCCACCTTATTCACCGGATCTGGCACCAGGCGACTTCTGGCTCTTCCCCAAAGTCTAAATGACCATGAAAGATAAATGTTTTGAATCAATTCAGGACATCGAGGCAGCCACGACAGCGCAACTAAAGACACTCACAAAAGAGGACTTCCAGAACTGCTTCGGAAAGTGGCAAGAATGATGGGATGAGTGTCTTCGAAGTGAGGGGGAGTATTTTGAGGAGGATTAATAGCAATGTGTCTATTACTGTAATAATTTTTTAATTTAAACATTCACCATATTTGTTGATCACACCTCGTATGAGCACAATGAAATAATTTATTTGAAATGCTCTGAAAACCAGTTTTTTCACCAAAGTTGACCCTCCATGTGTTGTGTAATCTGCTTTGGCAATCTACTGTATCTTTACATTTCTCATTTTAATATCCCTATGACATAATTATATGGATCTTCCATAATTGAGTACCTAAAACTCTACTGAAAGACATTTAGTTGTTTCCCTCTTTTGTTATAATAAACAACCACTGCAATATGCAACCTTGTAGCTAAATCTTGACACCCATCACTATTTCCTTAGCTTAAATTCCTAGAAGTGAAAAAAGATACATTTTGATACATGATGCCAAACCACCCTTCATAAAGGTGGTACCAAGTCATCACCAGAGGAGATGAGTGCCTATTTCCCCAACGCTTTTAACACTAGGGATTACTTTTTGTTTTCTAAATGTTATCAATTTAATGTTTTTTAAGATGGTACCTTTGTTAATGTTATTTCTTTATTACTAGAAACTGTAATACTTAAGAAGCTTATTGCAATTTGTATAATACAAATTCTCTAAATTTCTAGTTCATTTTCTCAGCCCAATTTTGTATTAGGACCTCTTATTGAATTGTAAAAGCTCTTTATTTATTGAGGATATTAACCTTTGGTCATCCATGTCACAAATATTTTTCTCAGCTTTTAGCTTGCTTTTTATGTTGCTCACAGAGCTTTTTGAAGTACGCAAGTTTTCTATTTTTATCTACTTAAAATCTTTTGCTTTATGATTTCTGACTTTTGTACCATGTCTAGAAAGCTTCCCTCACCCCAATATTACATTGATACTGATATGTTTTATTCTAGAACTTTAAAGATTCATTAAAATATATATAAATATTTAATCCATTGGGATTTATGTAGGTTTACAGCATAAAGTAGAAATTTAATTTTATTATTTTAAAAAAATAGCCAATTTTCCCAGCACTACTTACTGATCGATTCATCCTTTTCTTCACTGATTCATACTCACAGATTTGCCACATACTAAGCTCTTATGCTTATATTTGAGTATTTCTGGACTTTCTACTCAGCTTTCATGATTTCTCTATTCCCATGTCAGTATCACACTAATTTAAATATTCTGTTTACAATATTTTAAAAATATGGTAGAGCAAGTCACCCTTCATTACTCTAGTTTCTTAAAAAAAAATTAGGGGCTATTCTCACTCATTTATTTTTCTAGCTGAACTTAAGAATCATATCCTATCCAATTGAGATTTTAACTAGAACTATGCTAAACTTATAGATTCTTTCATGGAGAATTGACATTTTACAATTTGCATCTGGCCTTCCCAGAACACAGTAAGACCTTCCATTTCTTTCTGGTCTTTAGTGTCCCTAGGGAAAGTTTTATCCTTTTTAAAATATAGATATACTTTCTGTCCTTTTATTGCTATTCTAATTGGGATTTTGTTTCCATGATCATAAAAATGATGTGCATTCACTGAGCGCTTACTACAGGCCAGACATCCCATTGTGCGCTTTCCACTCTCTGTGACAATGCTTTGTAACTAGTTATTGCTGATATATAAGAAAGGTCATTGAATGTGTGTGTTAATTTTGTAATGGCCTCCCTGCAGAATGCTCTTACCAGTTTTAACAATTTTCAGCTGATTCTCTGCAGGCCTGTTTTTACAACGCAAGGACTGTCCTATGTGTGAGGAAGGCACTGAGCCCTCCCTCCCTCCCCCATTTTCTGATACATGCTAATTTATCTGCCCTGTCTCACTCAGGCCACCTTAGGACCAAAGGGACAGAGTTCTGCTAACTGGTTCTCCGATGGCCAGATCCTATGGCCTCAGCCATGCCAGCCATACACACCAACAAATCACATTCCCAAGAGCCTCTTTAACTGGCATCTGCAGAAAACAGGGGCTTTTCATTGGCGGCCCCTCCATCTCTACCTTGGTTTCAGGTCCCCTGTGGATATGTGAGCTTGTCTTCTCTCTTGGTAGGATGTTATTACACAGTCAGAAATATAAAAAATGTACCCCAAATTGACCAACCAGCCTAAGAGGCAGAATGACACGGAGTCAACGCCACACACAGACTCTGAGGCTAGGAGTCTTTGACTGAAATCCCAGCTACTTACTAGTGCTCACTAACCTCTCTGTGCCTCAGTTTCCTCTTATGTAAAATGGGGATAATGACAGTACCTACCTCATATGAGTGGAAGAGATGATTAAATGGTTAAATATTGAGCAGAGTGCCTAGCGCAGAGTAAGCATTATGTCAATGTCATTTCCTCCTCCATTTAGCCAAACTCTCTTTCTCTTTCATCATGGGTCTGGTCCAATCTCTTCTGAGGAGAATAATTATCTGATGGGCATTTCCTAAACAGCTGATCCTGGACAGCCTAATAGCCTGTTTCACACCACCCTTTGAAAACCAGGGCCTCCATCAATTAACAGACCTCCTTCTGATAAGTGACCTGGGTTGTCTGCATGGTCAGAGATCCTAGCTCCAGCCAGCAGCCCTCCTATGGACTCATAGGTTCCTTCCTCTTTTGCCAAGAGTACCCAAGGCTCCCTTACCTGGGGCTCAGATGACTTCAAAAGGCTGTGCGGCCAGACCTTTTCTACATAACACAGCCCATATGGCCACTTGCTGTATGTCTGGAAGGCAACAGAGAACGTCCCCCATTTCTTGTGTTGATTGGACTATTCCTGCTTAGAGACAGGGTGGGAAGGTGCTCAGAGAAATCTCCTACCCTCAAAAGTCTCCCAGTGACGAAGGGGACAGGGAGGCAAGCATGTTCCCATTGCTGCCCGGGCCCCAGCACCCTGACCCCAGGCTTCCTGCTCTCTACTATCCCCAACCCAACAAGCCAGATTCACTTCACCCTCGGACTTGGACTTCAAGCACTTGACTGTTTTTTAAATTGTGGCAAATACTCATATCATGAAGTTGACCATTTTAATCATTTTCAGTGACATTAAATACATTCGCAATAATGTACAGCCCATCACCACTATCTAGTGCCAGAATTTTTCCATTGCCCCAAAAGGAAATCCTGTACCCATCAAACAATCACTCCCTGTTCCTCCCTCCTCCCAGTTCCTGGCAACCACTGATTTCATTTCTGTCTCTGGATTTGCTGATTCTGAGCATTTCACATAAATGGAAATCATACGCTGTGTGGCCTTTTGCTTCCGGCCTCCTTCACTTAGCATAATGTTTTCAAGATTCATCCAAGTTGTAGCATGTGTCAGTACTTCATTCCTTTTTATGACTGAATACTTTCTATTGGGTATACCACACTGTGTTTACCCATTCTTCCACTGATGGACGTTCAGGCTGTTTCCACCTTTGGGCTATCGTGAAGGGAAGCACTTGACCTTTAATTGATTTCCAGTCTTCAACTCTCTGTTGGATTCAGGATCTAATATCAGCTGCTGGGAAGGCTGTGACGAGGCCACTAGTAGTTCCCTCACCTGCCCTGGCCTTGAGCAGCCCCACCTATTCCCTCCCCAGGTCTCCTCAAGAGCTTTCCATCTAACTGACTCTCCACACTGGTCCTCATGCTGACACCTCACACTGCAAAGCCCACCTCCCCGATGAGGAGCAGCTGACAGAGACTTTAACCCACCCTCAGTGCACTGTGGTATTTGTATTTTCCATATTGTTCCATTGGTTTTTTATTGAGCACTTATGATAAGCCCACCACTGAATCAAAGGCTTTTCCTGGATCATCCCATTTAATCCCCACAACAACCCTACGAGGCAGGGTTATCATTACACTGTTTCGTAGAGGAGAAAACAAGATCTGACAGAACTCGGGTCTCAGGCTGCCAAAACAGTGCCCTTTCCTCACCCCAGTCTTGCCCCCAACACCTGGCCAATATGCATTCAAGTCTCATCAGTTCATTTCCCACACTTACCTGGCCTATTCCCTATCTTGGAAAACGAAAGTCTAAAATGACAATAGTCCAAGCTTATCCAGGTTGCAGGTCTATATAAACCCAATTTTCTTCCATGAAAAAAACAGAGCTGCTGAGAAGCCACCAGGTGTAACATCTCTAACGTCATACCCACCCGCAGGCTGGGGCCACATAGCAGAAGGCACCATGTAGGGCCCCAAACAAAGTGACTGCCATCAGGAGACAGGGCTGGGAGAGGAGACCCAAGATCCCATGGGGAGGTGGGGAGACCATGAGTTGGCTCCCCGCTCTTCTACCTCCATCCTGAGTCCAGCTTCCACTCAAAAGATAGCCGTTCCCCTTCATACCAAGAAGGCCAGAGAAAGACCAACAGCCTCTAGCCCTCCATTTCCAGGAGAATCCTACGGGCAGTGACGGGTGGAGTCGGCTCACGTGGGCTCTGAGAGACAGTTGTGTGTATCTCTTTCCAACTCTATGTTCAGTGACTTCAGGTGGGGGTGATCTGAAACCAGCTATAAGGGAGTGTTTACACCTGGGAAAGTGGCAAATGCTAGAAATCAGGCCCAGCCCCAGGTAGGTGTTAACTATCTAACCAGTGTCTCTGCCCATGGGGACCTCTGCAAGGGACTGTGGAAGAAGCTGATCATCAGAGGCAGAGGAGAGCAAGCAGGTATTTCTGAAGAGAAAGAAAGCTCAGCAGGAGGTCGTTCCTACCACAAGAAGCAGGCAGGGAGGGCCCCAGGGACCACTGGTCCCACCCCTTCATTCTTCAAGGGAAGCAGAAAGGAGAAGTCTTTGCACGTCCAAG
This sequence comes from Rhinolophus hipposideros, assembly GCF_964194185.1. Lineage (NCBI taxonomy): Eukaryota > Metazoa > Chordata > Mammalia > Chiroptera > Rhinolophidae > Rhinolophus > Rhinolophus hipposideros. Next base: position 9,143,364 of record NC_138066.1, read on the forward strand.
GCCTCACAGCCAATGGAGAATCAACCCCAGATTGCCTGGCTCCAAACCAGGGCTCCTCCCAAGTGGCCTCCACAAACCCAAACAACATACAACTACCGCGGAGCTGATGGAGGCCAAGGGAAGGCAGGGGGCCCTCTTTTAGCCATGGGGGTGGAGGTCTCCACAACCAGAAGTAGGTGGGTTTGGAGTGGGTGGTCCCTATCTCCCTTCCAGCCCGTTTCCCTCCTGGGCCCCCAACCCCAGACCTCCCACGGGCAGTGCGTTCCTCACCTCCCTGCCCCATGACGGGGTCCCAGCCAGCTCAGACAGCAGGTGGATAGCATTCCCTGAGTGAGCTGGCCTTGCAAGGGGATGGGTTCAGGGTGAGGTTATGTCCATCAGCTTTCAAGACAAATTCTCGGTTTATTAATTCTCCTCTGTTATGCAGGCAAAAGTAAATAAGCTTTTCTCAGGCATCCTGGCACAGAGGCCTCTCCTATTTAAACACTGCAAGAATCAACAGGCTTGGAAGTGCTGAGCTCCCAGGCCTGGCTTCCCAGGGGGCCCCCTGGCCTCCTGCCCACATCGTCCTGCCTGCCGAGACAAGGCGAGCCTGGCCTCTCTCGGGTGGCATGGCCCGAGTTCTCCAGTGTGGGCATCAGAGATCCTGGGCACCCACAGACCACTGGAGAAGGGCCAAAAGGGTCTGGACAAAGCGACCGGCATCACACCTGCTCACTTAGTCCCTCTGTGAACCCAGCGCTTTGTAAAGGTGTTTCTGTACTATTTGCTTCTATTTACATCATGATTTTAAAGGTTCAAGAAGGAAGAAAGGAAACATACAGTAACAAAACCAAAAGGAGTCAGGAAGGTTAATTAACTCATCAAGAACTGCTAAGGAAGATTTTTCAAAGTAGGATGCTGCAAGTTTCTGTAAGTACTCGCTCAGGAATCTTTTGTCTGGTTGAACAGAGACTGTGGCATGCTTTATACCAGCTTCTTGAGGCCTGTACAGAAATCTCGTGAGTTATTTTTCTTTTCCCCTCTTTTTTTTTTTTTTTTTTTTTTTCCTATTTGACCCTTTCTGATTTGGAAGAGTAAAAGCCAAAAACTACTGCAAGAAACCTAAAGTCAAGCTGCAAGGACTAGAAAAATGAGAGGCAAGAGAGAGATAATAAAGACCTGTTGGCTTTGGCCTTGGATGAGCTGTGTGCACAGCCCAAAGAGCTTGTCCACGTGAGCTCGCAAGGAAGCAAGAGTCCAGACTCCATTCACTTCAAAACTGCTCTACCCTAGAGCTTAACTACCTGGGGATGTTCCTTTGAATTCTGTCTTGACAGAAAGACCCTCTTCAGCCCCCATGTTGTCTTCTGTCATCCTGCCTCCCAGGTCCCCGTGATGCTACTTCCTCCAGGACCGTCGCATCATTATTTCTCCTGCAAGTGTCCCCTGCAGCTAAACCAAAGGTAACTAAAAGACTCTACCCAAAAACCCAAGACCGGAATATCTTTGGTTTTCCCCAGTGTGGCCTCAGCACACCCTGAAATGTTTTTCTCTCCTTTGCTATTTGAGGGCTGTTTGTTGACTGTGCATATATATGCAAGTTTGAAATCTGTTTTCTCTCAAACTCCTAGTGTACTGCCAATACGAAACAAATTCAGAGCCTTTATTCTAAAACTTTCGGGCAACTGCATGGCTGTGCAAGCCTTACTCCCACCTCCCAACAGTCCTATCTGGGGAGGAGGAAAGAGGCCCCCAGAGCTGACACTGGTATCCATGAGGGGCCTCACTGTCACTCTTTCTGGCCCCCATTCCCACTCCTACTCCAAGTTCCAGTACACAAAAGCCCCATGTGACCCCGGGATCAGGGCACTGGGTACAGGCCTGGCCTGCGCTCCGTGTGGTGCCCCATCCAGCCAGGCTCTGAGCCCTGTGCAACCTTTCTTGTGCCAAGAACTGGTGATACCTGTGGACCCTTTCTCACAGCTGCATGTGGTATTTTTAAATCCAAAAATAAAATACATACGGCTACAAAGGAAACGAATAATACTGAAATACTTATCCAAATATTTTCCGAAACCCAGATGAGATTTATGGTCCAGTTATGTAACGTATGTGCTTCTTTATTAATGACTATAAATCAGGATCTAGTTGTGGGTTTGGTGACTTCCGTGCTTTTGAAGCAACGGGAACCTAAACAATATTTCACGTTATCTGCACCAACTCTAACAGGATGTGAAAATAGCTGTGATTTCTGCCGGTGGCCAAGTCACCGGGGCTGCTGACCCTGCTATGGCGTGTGGCTCACCTTTGCGACAGAGGATATGCTCCATTTCTGTAAGAGGTGAGGGAGGGATAGTGACATGTGATTCTCTTCCTGTCCCAGTTCACAGCCCCCTTCACCCTGCTTGCTGTTTGTGGACCCCTGTTCCGTTCCGTGCTCAAGAATGCCTTTGTCATCCCCATCACCCATCTCCTTCCTCCTCCACAGCCCCAGGAAGGAGTTACACCCACCCACCACCACTCAGATGATATGGGGCAGCTTCTTATCCTTGGTGGATGAGAAGGAGTACAGCTTTGAGGGTCCTAGGCATGGGACAGAGGCTAGCCCACAGGCACTCATAAGCCCCCTCCCTCTTATTCTTGGAGGAGGCATCACAGAAAAATGCTCTGTGGCTCCATCCTCCTCAATCCACCCCAGAGGTACCCCTCACATTGAGCAGCACCCCATTGGTGGTTCAGAGGTTTCTGGTCCCTCTGGTCACCCTCCTTTTCCCACCCCTTCCCACCCCACCCCAAAGCAAAAGCAAGAAATGAGCAGGAAGGGGAAAGCCTACCTTCTGGCTCTTCCACGCTGCTGGCGGCAGTGGTCGGTGGTGCCACAGGGATTTCTGTGAGGTTCAGGATGGGAGGAAGAGCAAGCAAGGAAAGATATTACTTTTGAACCTTAGAAAAGAACACACAGATCCCTCCCACGCTTCCTGACTGGACCCCCAGCCCCCCAGCTCCAGAAAAGGACCACCAGGGAGGAGGAGAAAGCCAGCCAGCCAGCAGGCATGGGGGCCCGGCACATAGCCTGTTCTCCTGTGGAAGCTGTTCCTCCTCCTGGCAGGGATGTCAGTGCTCCTGGTTGTTGAGGAGGGGTTCGGAGTGGGGAGAGGCAAAAGAACAGGTAGCACGGAGAGCTGGCTTGACTCTAATGGGGGCCTGCCAGGTGCATGTGCTTCAGTTCTCCTGTCTGTGTGTCTTCAACTTGGCTCAGCCTGAGGCAGTAGAGAGGGGCCTCCCCAGGTGCCCCTGCTCATCACCCTGTGGCTGCCTCGGCCCTGCTCACCTCTGACCTTGACCCATTGGTGGAGAAGGCACCATGGCAGGTGTGGTATGTGAGGGGGCTGGGAGGTGTCTTACACAGGCAGGGAGGGGTCTACACCCCGGACTCAGGTCCCAATGGGCACATCTCACAGGCTAAGGTTTTGTCTCGGTGGATACAGCAGACTGACAACACAGTGGATCGAGGGACCTGGTAGAAGCGTGCATTTTACTGGGGTTACTCCTTTTCTACCTAGAATGGCAATGAGTTCCTACTAACTCCTGGTGCTCTGAAAAGGTGAGGGGTCAACCAGTCTCTAGGAAAGACCAGATATCACAGCTCCGGCTTCCTTCTTCTGAATGAAGCCAAACCATGGACCAGAAGTCCCTGAGGGGCAGGGAGGTGCTGCTCCTTATGGAAGACCACATATACAGGGGTCACAGAGGACTCCACAAGCTCCACAGACTCTGGTCACCATCTGATTGTTTGGGGTAAGACCTCCCTTGGACCCCCAGACTCTGGATCAGCTGAAGCTGGAACCTTGGTGGATACAGATGGAATACTCCAGCCTCGGAGCAAACCTAAGAACCTCCCTCAGAAGCCAGCCTTTGCCTCTCTAGGAAGGAATGGGCAGAGGACCCAGCCCACAATTTGGAGACAAATCTTATTCTCGGGGGATTTTATCAGCAATAACAACCAACAGGCGCTCTGTCACAGCAGGTGACACAGGCATTAAGAAACTGGACCTGGTACTAGGCCTCCTCTTAGCCCTCATAAGCTGCTTGGTCCCAGCAGAAACATTCCAGAGGGAACCTCCGAACGGTCCAGCCTAATCCTGCAAGTCCACGGATCAGGCTGAGGCCAGCGGCCACAAAGCCATACGGGCTTCTCTACCCCAGTGCCTTAGGCCTGGCACCAGGGTATATGCAGATGGCATGTGGCTCCCAGAGCTGTGACAAAACAGGGCACAAGTCCCCCAGCCTCTGTCGGGGCACCTGTAGCTGGGTGCCTTCAGGAAGAGCTCACAGAAGTCCCAGGATGGAGACCCAGGTCTTCAGGTTGTTGGTGGGAATGCTGGCACTCAGCTCAACCTGCCCTTTGTGAGAGGACGGGAGAAGGTAGAGAGCATGTTGAGAAGCGAGAGCTCCCATTTCCCAGCTCTCTGTCACTGATTCTGAAACATCAGCTCCATGTCATGGTCTTTCCCCTGGGTGACTGGAAATGGTTGGTTCCAGGCATTTCTGAGTAGCCTAACTCCCTTTATAAGGGAGACCTCATTCCCCCTGCCCCCGTGTTTTCGTAATCCCAGATGGCAGCACTGATGTCCTCCCAGAGCTTTAAAAATGTTCACTTTGCAGCTTTTTGGACAGACCGAAAAGAAGGATTTTTGCAAGTTGTTAGACTGACAACTACAGGTTGTCATGAAAACCATTTCACCTTGCTCTGCCCTGGATGGACACTGAGCTCAATCTCTCAAAACTGAGATTTGGGTTATCTGCTGTTACTGGACCCCTGAGGACATGTCTCCTGATTTAGAAACTGGTCAGAAGAGCTGCTGGAACCGACGCAGCCCTAAGTGTTCTGAGAGTGAAGACCACACCCAGCTTAGGCAGGTGAGGTGCAGTGTATGTAAGGTTCCTACCTAGTATGGATGTGCAAGGTCAGTGGGGACTGCTCCAAGGACCCCCAGGGGCTGCTGGGGTGAGGGGTCCTAGCCTCTTGCTTATGTCTAAGGTTGGTCCAAGTCCGTCGTGACGGACCGGAAAAGCCAGTGCCCGCCCAGAGCTGGGGTCCACTGACACCCTAAAGCAGGGTCGGCCGACTTCTCTGGTAAAGGACCGGCTAGTAAATGTTTCAGGCTCTGCAGGTCACAGTATCGGTTGTGACGGCTCAATTCTGCCGTCAGAGCTGAAAAGCAGCCATAGGCAGCGTGTGAACAGCAGACACAGCTGCGTTCCCACAAGACTTTACCTAAGGACACGGAACTTTCATATCATTTTCACAAGTCAGGAAAGAGTATCCTTTCGATTTTTGTTTCAATCATTTTAGAAAGGTAACAAAACAAACAAACAAACAAAACGCCACCGAGACATACAAAACCAGGCAGTGGGCCAACCCCTTCGTCCAGGTGTGCTAACCCCACTCTAAAGAAGCAGACTTTGTCCCAGGGCCTGAGCGGTGAGCTGGGATCCGCTCCTTTTTCCATCGTCCTTTCTGGGTTTAGGCCAGTCCTCCACAGGGAGGCCAAGGCTGTGGCCAGCTCTCAACCAGGCTTGATTCCCACCCAGGGCTAATTCTGCTCGTGACACCTGTGTGATCCTACCAGTTTTAAGATATTAAAACCTAGCTGAGCCAAGCCCCCTGAGTGACCCCTGTAGCCTTGCTCACTTCCTCCCCAAGTTCCAGCAACGAAGGGGTTAATGGCTGGCCCGACAGGGCCTTCAGGGCCCTCAGGGGTGCTCCTGTCCTTCATAAGCGCTGTGGCAGCCCTGCCCAGCTTCCCTCAAAGGCCATGTGGTGTCAATCCTTTCCGTTCTGAGTCTGAGGGACAGGCTGTGTTGGAATTCCCAGAGCAGCAATGGTGGCCCCTGGTACAGACCCTCAGGTTCAGGGTCAAGGTGGCATATGGCAGCCGGACCTGGGTCGAGGAGGAGGCTTGCTTCCGCCCAGGAGCAAGGGACTCACTCTTTGTCAGGACAGATAGCCACAGACAGGTTGGCTCTGCAGGTCCCCAGCTGCTTCAGCAAGAACCCCACAGGCTCGAGGGGGGTCTCACATGGGGCCCCACTGAGCACAGATCAGCTGGGAGCACTACACCCACTGGATATCAATGACCAGCATCTGGAAAGGACCCCGCAAACCCCCACACCCAAGCCAGGGCCTCGAGGAAAAGGGTGCCTTGCTCATACTTATGCAGGGGGCGATGGGAGAGCGGCTCTGCTGGTAGCCTTTGGCGCAGCGGTTGCAGGTGATGCCTGTCACGCCGTCCTTGCAGGGACACTGGCCGGTGGTTTGGTTGCAGGTTTTGCCAGCGGCTCCCACGGGATGGCAATCACAGGCTGTGGAGAACACACAACAGGAGACTCAGAGGGAGGGAAGGGGCCAGTGCACACCCTCCCCCGGGGTCCCTCCCCACCCAGAGGCACCCCATGGACCCCACCTCAGGGGAAGAGCAGGAATGGGGGAGCAGGCCCAGCCAAGCTCACACACATTCCAGAAGCTGATAACTTGGCCACCTGCCTACCTGGAAATGGGGAATGAAAATCAGAATGGACCGACTTGAAAGCACTGTTTTGGCAGCAGGGAAGTGAAGCTGGGGAGCCCTTCCAAAGGCTGAGGGGAAGACCATGTTCAAGTATGTTTTCAGGAATTCAAAGTCTGATCACGAGTGGAGGAGTCAGAATCTGGAGGTGCACCTTTCCTCAGTGGTAAGTCTGTGCATTCTCACTCCCTCACCCCTGCCAGCTCCTGGCCCCCAGGCTTCCTCACTGACCGAGGCCTGGGGTTTGCCAGATCAGTGGGAGTCACCAGGGAGGTGTGACCCCCTCCCCACCGGCTGCTGTCCCCCAAATGCTCTGCCGACCAACCCTCATTTGCAGCCAGGCGGTCCAAGGCTCAGGCTTCTGACACTCAAAACCTATAAACTGCAGCGGGGAAGAGTCACAGTGGTCACTGGAACACCTGATGAAATGTGCAAAGACCGGGAGGTGAAGGCACCCCCACCACTGCCACCACCACCAGGGTCTCACAGAAGGAATGGCCAAGCGGGGCAGTGAAGTGAGGCCCCCATTCTCAGGCCAGTCAGTGGCTGCTGCACCACAGAGCAGGCCCGCACCCCTCCTGGTTTGCAATGGGCTGGAGAGCTGGGGTTGCCTACTCTGTCACACTGCATCCTGAAGCTTCCTCCCTGTGTTCTAAGACCCAAATCCCAGTGATGGTACGGCCAGTCCATTGTGGGGACATCCCCACTGCTGTGGACTGAATGTTTGTATCCCCCCAAACTCATGTGTTGGAGTCCTCACCCCCCAACGTGATGACATTAGGAGGTGGGGCCCACGGGAGATAATGAGGTTTAGATGAGCTCATGATGGGATTCTAAAGGCAGGAGGAAGAGAGAAAGCGATCTCTCCACAAGCACATAGCAAGAAGTCAGCTGTCTGCAAACCAGGAAGCAGGTCGTCACCAGAAACTGAGTCTCCAGGCACTTAATCCTGGACTTCCCAGCCTCCAGAACTGAGAAATAAATATTTGTTGTCTAAGCCTCCCAGTCTGTGGGGGTTTTTTGTTATCGCAGCCCAAGCTGACCAAGACAGCCACCAACAGCATGACGCTTGGGCAAGAACTGCTACACCAAGAATCAGGACACCTAAATCCCCTGCTGACTCCTGCCTCCCTGAATCTAGGCAGTGGACTCGGAGTGTGTGGCTGGGGAAGGGAAGACGAGGAGGCAAACATTCTGCCTCTTCTCCTCCCCAGTCGCCCTCCCTCTCTTCAAGGGAAGCCCAGTGTGTGGGAGGTGGTGTGTCTTCAGGAAGGCATCCTGCAGCAATTTCAATTGGTGCCAGACGCTATGTATTTCTGCTCCAAATGGGAAAGAAGTATCCAAGAAAATAAGTGAGAGCAGAAGCTCCTAAAAGAACTAAATTAGAATTTCTCCAGCCAGCACTGCTCATCGTGAGGGCATGAGTCTGAGGATGAAGATATGGCTTCTCCCAGCTAGCCTTCGGCCCAGAAGTGGCCAATGAGGAGACTTAGAAAGGGGAAGGAGGGAGCAGGGGAGAGAAGAAAGGAGAGGAATGTGAGAGATTGTTTGTTGAAGTTGTGTCTGGACACGGGAGCACTTCCGGAAACTCTCACAGTGGGGGTTCTGGTTGTGGGGTGCTCCCTGACACGAGGGCAGGGACACAGGCCCAGGGCACCAAGCAGGCAGGCAGCCTGGCAGACTGTCTGCGGGGTTCTTTCATTGCAGAAGCCACGGAAGGAAAATGGACTGTTCCAGTCTTGCCCGTGTAGACAGCAGTAAATCCTTTTGTTAGGAACTTGTCTTCTTAAATCTATCCTGAATTCAAGACCATTCCTTGGTTTTTTCTTCCTTTCTTTTTATTCAGTAAGAGACTCAGCCTTGATCACGCTGACACGCTGTAGATGATCATGGGAGGAGGGGAAGGTTGAAGAAGACCACTGACCTTTCCCTCTGGCCTCTTACATCCATCGCTTTGATGAGGAGAGCAGTCGAGCATGGGCAGCATCTCTAAGTTGGCCACATGAAAGCAGAGGGCACAGCACAGGGCCCTACCACCCCAAGCCCCGCTGTGGGCACCAGTCCGATGTGGACTCCTGAGGATCCTGCCAGCTGACATCCCTTGGCCTGCTTCACAGGCTTTCTGGTAATGCTAAGCTTCAAGCCAAGATGTCCTCCCCTCGATGCTGATCGAACACAGCTGTGCATTCAGGGTCCTTGGACTTGGGTGGAGGAAGGGCACCAAGGGCTGCTTGGTGACTGAAGGTCACGGGAGGGTCAGAGCCAAGTCACCCATAGGCACCTCTGTCGGTCCAGGTCATCCTTACAGTGGAGGACGCTGGCCAGGGGGCAGACATGGGGGGAGCAGTGGGAGGATTGCATGTCCCTTCCCCAAGGCCCCTCACAGCTGGAGACCTCTCAGCTGACAAGGGTTGGCGTGCTGCCGAGGAGAAGCCACCGGCACCAGCTAAAGGCCGCTGGAGCTAAGGGCCATTCTTGGTGATGGCAGGACAGCTGTGCCTGCTTGGTAGAGCTGGCACTTCCTATGGGTCCACCCTTTGATTAAAGGAGGTGCTTTACTGCTTGGTTTCCAAATCTTTCTCCCGAGATTCTGCAAAGACTGACCATCTGGCCCCTTGGCCTGGTCTAATGGAAGCAGCAGGCTGACTGTGCCTCCACGCAAATCACGCTACCAGGAAGGGAAGCCATCGGGTCCCACAGGGCCAGGGGGTGGGGGTAGCTCAGCAGGCTAGTACGGTCACCTGCAGGGTAACAGGAGCATCACCAGAGGCACGGCATTCCTCCCGCGGAAAACCTCCCCCAGGCGCCTGGGGACACCTTAGTGTGTCCACCTTCTCATACAGTTGTCCCCTCTGCTCCACACAGCAGCCTGCAAAATTGGCACGACTACACAGAGGAGGAGACCACGGACTGGCATGAAAAATCGCAGGCAGAGGGAGGCCATGTGAGAGATAGAAAGGACTGATCTCCGAGGCCCACATCCTTTCTGACACCCTCCGTGTACTTCTCATTCTACAAGCAGAAATGCGTGCTTAAACCTGTTGAAACCAAGGCTAGGTGGGTTTTCTGTTATGTGCGGCCAAATACAATCCTCACAGGCAGACTTGCATTGCACTCAAATTAAGGACTTTCCCCCAAGTCCCATGAATAAGGAAAGCCCAAATTATCGCTCTATGCAAAGAAGGGTGAACGTCAAGGTGTGGAGAGAATTGATGGATGACAGCCCTCTACAGCGGGTTCTTCTACAGTCTGGGACAAGGGAACCTGGCAAGCAGTCTCAAAGAAAAAGGGTCTGAGCCACCCACCAGTTATAAAGGAAGCCCCAGGCCCTGGCCCTTAGGGAGAGAAAGCCAAAGGGTCCAAAGGGACCCTGGGTGTCAACACAGACACACAGAGACACACACGTACACATGCAGACTCACACGCACCCAGTGGGGAGGGAGGCCAGTGGAGGAGAGGGGCTGAGTTAGGGAGAACGAGGAATTCAGCTGAGTGGAGGTCTTCTCCTTAGCAGGGGTCTGGTGAGGGGACCACGAGAATCTCCCTGATAAGGAGAACTCGGTCCGGATCAGAATGTCTTCCGCCACAGGAAGCTCATTGGGTGACTCCCATTTCCCTGGAAGTCAGCCACTTTTTTCAGCGGAGGTCAATCCCTTCCAGGGCAGGTCACCCCCATTTACACGGAGCAGGCAGCACCTGGTCATAGGAAACAATCTACCCTGGGGTTTTTCCATCAAGGGGAAAGTGAGACCAGACGGAAGCCCAGGGCCCTGAGAAGGCGGCAGGATTAGGTTTCTCACGAACAAGGCAGGCTGGAGGGTCTCCAGGTGCAGAGAAGCCAGGCTGTCCTTGCTCTGGGCCATCAGACAGGGACAGATGATCAGGGCACACAGATGGTTTCAGATGGGTGTAGGAGACCCAGGTCTGGGCCTGTCCTGCCAGTAACACTGTGTGAGGCCTCGCTCGCTCTGGGCCTCAGGTGGCTCACCTGTAAGGCCATCGGTCTACACTCGCACTAAAGTCCCTTCCAACCTAACAGCCTAAGGTTTGGTGTCTATATGGCTCCAAGGATCTGGGGTGGCGGCCTGACCCTTGGCCCATCACCCCCACTGCTGCCGTTCAGTGCAATGTCCTGGCCAAGGCTGCAGGGAAAGCACTCCCTCATGCTGCCAGACACATCAGGCCTTCCGTCCACACCCACTGACCGCCCTGCCCGACACCTCTGATTGCTGCATCGTATTGGGATCTCTTCGCCAAGACTCGGTTTCTCTGTCAGTGAAGAGAAGTGCACCCAGGGTTTCTGAGAGCCCCGGTAGAGCTGACCTGGACGGCAAACAGTTCTGATCCCAGGCTCCTGGTCTCGAGCAGCTGCCTTTCCCTGTTCCCTCTGATGTTCTTTGTCCTGGATCCCTAAGGGCCCAACAGCCCTCGTCAGGAGGAGATGCACAACTGAGGCTGGCCCCCCCTCAATGCAGCTCCCACTGTTGCATTTGGAACTCCATCCTGGGCTCCTAACAGAAGGTTACTTTTCTGAGGTTACTGGCTACTTTTCCTGAGGACCTGGCTCCAGGGGCCCTTGGGGTCAGGCAGGACCTTCAAATGGCAGTGATCCCAGGGCACATGCTTGTGGAAGAGAGGGGAGCTGGCTTGGTGCCCAGACCCCCCTGGAGCAGCTCTTGACAGGAGTGGGGAGACGCAACAACCACAGCACCGATCCTCACTTCAGATGTCATTACAGCTGCCACCCAGGCCACCAGCCAGGTGTGAAGGATAGCTTCGGGCCTGACCTCACGTTGTGGACTGACTTATGCACCCCCAACACCCTCACCCCAGGATTCAAATGTTGAAGACCTAACTCCGGTACCTCAGAATGTGACTGTATTTCAAGATAGGGTCTTTAAAGAAGTGATTAAGATGGAGTCATTCAGATGGGCCCTAATCCAATATAACTAGTGTCCTTAAGAAGAAAGTGTCCGCACACCAGGTGTGGGGGAGGCTCCCTTCCCAGCCAAGGCCGGATGGGGAAACACCCGTTCTGGTACTCACAAGGCCTCCAAGGTGTAGGGGAGTGCATCAGGCAGAGAAACCTTGCCGTGACTTCTGGGATGTTGCTATCGATGAATGGGGCTGCTCCCTAGCACCAATCCTGAGGCCATCTGGGACCCCAAGGCCTGTAGGTCACGCCAAAGGTCCGTATCTGCCTGTGGCACTGGGTTAGGGTGAAACGTTGTTCTCTGCTTTGAGTAAGACTGGTCTGTGTATCTGGACACCATCCACAAAAAAAGTTGGAGCAGGCAACGGCATTAGGGCAAATCCTCCCATGAGCTGACCCTGCCCTCCCTCGCCTCCCTTCTGACCAAGGGCCCAGAAGGCCCTTCCTGCTTCCAGGCTGCTCTTTCCTCAGCCTCCCCACAGCTGCTTACTCCTCACACCCAGGGTCTCATCTCAAATGCCCTGTCTTCAGAGAGGTCTTCCCTGGCCACCTTGCAGAGCGGCTCCCCCTACATACACTCTCTTTCCACCCTGTGTTTTCCTCCAAATAACTCACCACAATCTATAACAATCTTATGCTTATTCCTTCTTTCTTATCATCAATCTCCCTCTAGAAAGCACACTCTCAGGGAACGTGTCTTGGTAACCACTGTGACCCACTTCCTGCATACAGCAGGTGCTCAATAAATACTTGCTGAATCAATGAACAAACTCAGGGCAGCCCTCCCCGTGGGGAAAGACCATTTGATTTACCCTGTGAATCTGGAAGAACGAAGGCGGGGCAAACAGGGAAGATAATCCCCTCCCGTCCTAGATCAGTGGCAACCTGACTACAGACACTCCCTGCTCCTAAATTCTCCATGCTGAAGAGGGAGCGAGGATCATTTAAATCCACAGATAATCCACAAACTTCATCTCAGCTGTCTGTGTCAACCTCCTCCGCAGCAATGCTTTTCTTTCTCCCAGCAGTTGCTAACCAGGCACAAAAGAATAAATGTTTCAAGTTGCACGACCTGTCCTTTCCCTAGAAACTTTCAGATCAAGGTGCAGACAGCAGGAAGTAGAAGGGGAGGAGAGCCCCATAATCCCAAACTGGGTTATCTGACCCTCCATGATCTAGTTAACTATAGTCTTCCTGTACCTGATTTACAGCTGATGAGAAAGGCACAGCTCCTGCAGAAGGGCGGGGAGGGGGGGGGGTGATGGGGGGAAAGAGAGAGGGGGGGAGGAAGGAAAGAGGGAGGGAGGGAGGGAGAGAGATGGGGGAGGGAGGGGGAGAAAAATGGGGAGAGAAGGGGAGAGGGAGAGAGACAGAGAGACAGACACGGGTTGCACAGGCTCAGGCGGGCCGGCAGGGTCTTTCTTAGCGGTACCTCCAGAACCACATTTATGCAACAGCCCGTCCCCATGTCTCTGCTCAGGGCCTCCACGAGCAGCTGCCGGACACTTATCTCTGCTGTTCAACTCGTTTGTCATTTTTCCTCCCAAAGCGTGTAAATCCTTTATCGAGAGTGTACAACGGCATTAGGGCAAATCCCTGGGGCCCTGCCCTGTCCTGTGGGAAGTGGCCTCAAAATCCACACCGAGGCTGAGCCTTTCAAGTGAGAGGGGCCGGTTCTGCCAAGTACCACCACCCACTGAAAGGACTAAGGCCACCAGAGAGCCAAAGGGATCGTCTCCACTCTGTGCCCTCGCTGGCAATGGCAGGGCCTTCTGGTTACTGTATTTCCCTCTACGTGTACAAACAATCCTAACAGCTAACAGGTATGGAGTGATGCCATGTGCCAAGGACCTCATGTACATCATCCATTTAATACACACCATAACCCTAGGAGGGAGGAGGAACTAGTATTAACCCCATTTTCAGATGAGAAAACTGAGGCACCAAAGAGTACGTACCTTGCCCAGCGGTGGAACTTGAACCCTGGTCTCAAGATCCATGCTTTTAAAAGCCATTCATCCCAAGGCTGTTGGCTGGGGCCCACCTGTTGCTCTGCTGGTAACAAGAGCTACTTCCCAAGTGAAATGCTCTCCACTAACCAGGCAGCTCACAATCAGGAGGCGTTTCTGCTCAAGACCAGGAACCCCTGAGGATCCTCCAAGAATGGCCAGGTGGAATTGGGAAGAGAGTAGGCTGCAGAGACAGAAAACTGGCACCCAGGAAGGTAAAGAAAGTGGCCAGGGATGCCCAGAGGAATGAGACAAATGAGATCTTCAGGCCTGAAGATCCTGTTTCAGAGCAGGGCACCGTGGGTGCACCGTGGGGGCCGAGTCACAAGAGAAGGGACTCTTCATTTGTAAAGACCTTGGAACAAACCCACCTCCGCCTGATTTCTGCCAGCTTTTCCAAGTTTCCAAGTCACACACTTCACTGATACCAGACATTGTCCTGGTCTAATCAGGGATTGACAAAATTTCGAATATTTAAAAAAAACACGTGGGATGTCAACACTGAACAGAACTCAGAGACCATAAATCTGAATATGATTCATAGATGAGGAGACTGAGGTCTAGGGAGGTCACGTGACTTGCCTGCTGCTGTACAGGCTTTGGACCTAGAGCCAAACCTGGAGATCAGGATTTCCGACACCCCTTCCCCGTTCCTCAGGGAATAGGAAAAAGGCGCACCCACAAAGGCCACAGTTGGAGCTGAGCTTCCATGGGGATTTTCTCTGCTCTGACTTCCTCTGTGTGTGTGTGTTTGGGGGGGGGGGTGCTGGCCTTAATTGCATGTGAATAGAGTCCACTCTGCCCTCTAAGCTGGGAGCTGCTCCAGCCACTAAGTACCCTCCCTAAGGTGACCAACACTTTTCCCTGCACTCTCTAAAATGATGATAGGAAATGCAAATGTGACAGGGGACCCACAAAGCGAGAGGGGACTCCTGAGGCTTTCAGGCTTCTGTGGGCTGCATGGACACTACCTTAGAGTCAGGAAGGGGTAGGGTCCTAGGTTCTCAGCTATGCTGTCACTAAATCCCTAAATGATCTAATCTAGACACACACACACACGTATACACACACACACACAATTTTCATCAAGAGAGTCATAAAGATTTAAATTCATTGATAATAAGCCCCTCCCCTCCAAAGAATAAACTCTGGGGCCTAAGCCACCTTTCTCAACAAAAGAGCAGCTCACTGTCCCTGTTTCTTAGTCTCCCACTGCCCTGGTTCTCAGCTTTGGCTACACATTTGACCCATCTGGGGAGCTTTTCTGGTTCCCAATTAAACCTCCCTGGACCCATGAATTAAACCAGAATCTCTGGGGGTGGGATCCAGGAGTTAGTATTCTTGAATTTCTAGGTGATTCCAAAGTGCAGCCAAAGGTGAGAACCTTTGCACTATTTACAGACAAAGACACAGATACATCGTCAATAGCTTCCCCAACGTGAAGCAAAAGAACGCATAACAAAACCAATTTTACCATGGGAAAATTGATAAAAACAAGAGTTAAGTTCTTAGGACAGCTCGTCCACATTACAAGAAAATGAGTTGAATGAAATGAGGTTATTCGAGAACCTCCTGTACTGACGATGCCCTGAAGTGAAGGAGAAGAATCGAGAGCGAGAAAAGACACGGAAAGCCGCACACAGTGGGCAGGGAGCCAGAGGCTGTGCGCCGAGGTGCTCACTTACTCCCCAACCCCTGGCAGAGCTGCCGAAAGAAATGGGGTGGATGGGGCCAGCACGTGTGCACTGGCCAAGATGGTGTGGACCATCGCATCCCTCCGCTCCACTACCGCCTGCATCTTCTGAGGATTTGGCACCTTCTTGGCAGCCTGCATTCAGCCACGTTGACTGTGAACTTGAAGGGGGCAGGGCAATGAGTGAAAGGAACAGGCTGCTCAGTGAGATGGAACGAAAGCCCTTTGTGCAGGGATGCTAGATGTGTTGGTTAATTTCTTAATTCTCATCGCAATTCGGTTCACGGGAGACTCCTGGAATGTCTTTATCCATCACAGATGGTTTGGGAAGATGATAAATTAATATCATTTAAATGGAGGCATGGCTTAAATGTTAAATGGCAACGTCTTCTTTGCTGTCTCCAAAGAGAAAGTGCTCCCCAGTCCATAAAGAAGACAAATGGTAAACAAAACCGCCTATCTTTTGACAGATTCCAGGATGAGTATCATTCACAAACCATTCTGGGGAGAAAAGGGAGAAATTCATCTCATCTGACTTTGTATAGGACAACAGCCCATGCCATAATGAGGCCTTCCCAGTGCTGTGAAATTAGGCTGAATAGCAGGAGAGTACAGCCGCCTGTTCCCTGGGCATGTTTATTACAGCCCTTTGTATGCACCAGTCCTGCCAGCCCCGGGTTGGTTCTAAACTAGGGGAGGGGAGAAAGAACCCAACAAATTTGTTGCTATGAAACTTCCCAAATGGGGGACTGCATAATAACGTTTGGAATCTAATGCCCTTGCTCCAAGCTGTTCTTGTCTAGGCCCACCCCTACTCTAAACTGAACAAGGGTGGGAGTCAGCCAATCGCCAGCAGTGTATGGGTGGCCTCGGCCCCCTGCACAGGGCTCCTCCCAGGCCTTGGGAAGTCAGGGGGTAAAGAGGCCCCTGATGCCATTCCCAACCTCAGATCAACTGCAAAGTTGAGTCAAGAACCACTGCCAGTTATCCCAGCTCCCCTGTGAAATGCATCTGAAACAGAGCAGAAATGCAGCCTTCACCTGAGGGCTATGATGGGGCTTGCTGAGGTCAACCCCAGGAGGCCAGGGCCTGGGGGTGGCTCCACACCTACAAGATTTTGGAAGCCTCTGAGAGCAAACTGTCAAGAGATCAAAATACTGGGGCCAAATGCAACCGCCAAAGGAACATTTCCTTAAACCATCACGCCCTGGAAGACAAGACGGCAGAGTCCACGGGAGTGATGGAGATCCCTGTGTCTTAAGATCTCAAGGCACACAAACCCCAGCCAGCATCTGAACTCCTACAGCTGATTCCCACCAAGATCTTAGGGTCTCTCGTTGGTAGGAACTGTCCTGGGGGGAACTGAGGGTTCAAAGTTCCCACATCCCCTAAGGAGGTGACATCAAAAAAAAAAAGAGCTGAAGGAAAAGATCTGGAACTTTCAAGAGATGCCTTTCCTCACCAATGAAAAGGCAGGACCTTTCAGGTCACATTCTTCTTGCTCACCAGAGAGCAGGTCTTTCAGGCAGTCTTTTCTCACCAATCATGAAGCAGAGCCCTTCGGGCAATACTTTTCCTCACCAATCAGTATTAGGACCAGCCAGATAGTGCTTTTCCTTATCAGTCAGATGGCAGGATCCTGGAAGCACTGTCCTTCCTCACGAATCAGGATGCAGTGAGAGTCTCATCCTCTCCTGTCTCATTTCCACAGGAGGATATGCAGATGTCCTTCAGAGCAGAATCCATCCATACATTTCTTCTCTTCTGTGGGTTCTTCTCCTAGGGTTCCCACCAAGGCCGGGGCCAGCTGCTGTCTAGGGCTGGGAGGGAAGACACAGCCACTAAGGCTGGCCACAGCATTTGAAATAATAAGACAGGTCCACTCCCTTGTCTGCCTGTATCTGTCCCTCCTGGAAACCAGCAAAGGAAGCTGGGTGTCCCCACACCATTTAACCAGAGTAGCAGAGCCCCATAAGATGATCTGCAGGTTCCCAGAACTGCATGGCTTCTTGACATATCCAAAATGGTGAGAGGCCACACATGGCCCTTGTCTCTTCCCATTGCAACAGAGGAGAGGGAGATGAGGCAAATGACAAGATGGCCAAGGCTCTGCTCCTTTCTGTCTCCAACGGACATATTTTTCCTGCTCTGACAGCAGAAACTGACACAGTAGTACGTGACCACTGCCCTTCCATGCAGAGCCCAGACCTTCTCACCTACCAGCAGACTTCTCCATCTATCCACCTGAGTGGCCCCTGTTGTTTAAAACTTCTTAGCCAAATCCTCAAGAAAGCTATGTGCAACCAGTTGTTTATAAAACCACGGCTTCGATTTCTTCTGTAAATGAAAGACAATGAAGACTTGGGCACAGGCGAAGGAGTTGGATATCTTCCAATGACATCCTCTAAAAACCCAAAGGCCTCGCTCCCTGGGCATGTCGCTGCTCATGCTTTCCTGCCACTGTAGGGACTTCTTGGGTTCCTTTGTCCAGGCTACTTTCTCAGTCACTGTTCAAAGTCCCCTGGGGGATTCTCACCTGGGTCAGTTGTTTTTTTTGATTTTTTGTTTTTCTGATGTGGAAATAGCCTAACTACCTTAAAGCTTAAATTTCTCTTGACAACCACCAGAGGCAGCCTTAAGTCCACAGATCTAGGAGAGCTTGTTTCTGTCTTTGGGAGCCACCCTGTTCATTTGGAATGGAAGGGATTTCTCCTGGAAATCCCTGGGAACCTGTTTGTCCAGAGAAAAGTGTTCTATACACACAAGGCTGTCTTCATGGGCCCCACATTCAATAAGGGCACATGCTTGGTCGAAGCTCTGCTGTTGCCATTTTGAAATTCTTAGTAAGTCCTGAACGAGAAGCCCCATATTTTCACTTCACACTGAGGCCTGCAAATTGTGTCATCAGTCCTGCGCACAAGTGCCTGACATCTGGTGGATTTCCTGTTAAGAAGATGATAGTTTCCCAACAGAAGGATTTATCATTGTCTGGGCCTGAGTCTGCCATGGCCTGGGTCTCTTCCGTGTCAGGACCCCGTCCATGCCGGACTGTGAACCAAGAGCCCTGGCGCCAAACCCAAATTTTGGACCCGAAGAACCCCGGTTCCTGGAATTCCCAAAAGCTAATGTGGGTGGGGGGCCCCACTTCTCCCCCTCTTCACCCCCAGCCCAACATCACTAAATTCCCTGGCATCTCGTCAGGGTCTCTGAGTCATCTCACCATTGCTTCATTTTTGTTAGTGGGAGAAAACAAACAGCAGAAAGTTAAAATATTAGTGCTTGCTTCAGTGAACGAAAATAGAGTCTCCTGTCTCCCCTTCATTTTTTGTCCTGAGAAGTAAAGCTATTTGCAGGTGGATTAAATGTTCCTTCTGAGACCCTGCCCCTGAAGCTGTGACTGTGTGTGTCTGTGTCTGTGTGAGTGTTGGGGGGCCGGGGGGCGGGCGGGAGGCACACACATCCAAAGAAATCCGTCTGCCTGGTTTTGGTAAAAGAGAGCCCTTTGTGCCGACGGTAAGCCTGGTGAACATGACCCCCCGCCCTGTGGTATGCGGCACACCTGTGCAGAGGGACGAGAAGCCGAGAGGGGGCGGGGGTGAGGGTGGGGGGGGCGACGGGCCGGGAGCCCTGCACCTTCAGAGATCACACCTTCTTCTTTCTTCTCCTTGGAGCCACTCCTCCATCGCCCCTTTGTTTCAGCTTACACCTCTAAATACCAGGGAAGTCGTGCGTGCGTGTGCGCGTGTGTGTGAGAGATTATCTCGGTCTGTGCCTTTTTGTAAGGGGGCTAGAAAAAAGAAATGGAAAAGGACAAACACAGAGAAAAGCGAGGGAGGATGGTGTCCCCAAGGCCCCGCCCCCACCGCCTACCTTTGCAGGCCTTCCGGTGGGTGATGGGCTTGCCCATGTCCCGGTAGTAGCCCTCCTTGCAGTAGTGGCAGTGGCGGCCAGCCGTGTTGTGGCGGCAGTTGAGGCAGACGCCCCCGCTCTTGCGTCCAGAAAGCTTGTAGAGCTCCATGTTGAAGCGGCAGCGTCGGGCGTGCAGGTTGCAGTTGCAGGCTGTGGGGGTGGCAGGAGAGGTGTCAGGAAAGGGGCACCTTCGGCGGGAGGGGGGGGGGCCCAAGAGACTCTGTGCCCCCACCCAACTCCCCCATCCTTCTCCACCGCAGGACAGAGAGGTGTTTTTTTTCTCCAGAACTCCTCGGCTTCCCTGTTTGCGCCCATCAGCACTTAGCACCTGGCATTACCTGAACCATGGCTGAGGCTCCAGCTCCCTCTTAGGTGGAGACTGTTTATTTCCCTCAACCCCGGGCCCATGGCACACATCTCAGAGTTGGGAGGTGGTGCTGGCAAGCTCCTTGTGCCCAAATCCTGCTTGCAATGGACTGAATTGTGTCCCCCACGGCCCCACCCTCACACACCCCCATTCATATGCTGAAACCCTAACCCCAGGACCTCAGAATGTGACTGTATTTGAAGATAGGGCTTTGAAAGGGGTAATTACGTTAAAATGAGGTCATTAGCATGGGCCCTCATCCAATCTGACTGGTGTCCTCATAAGAAGAGGAAATTTGGACACAGAGACACACCAGGGGTGCACACGCATAGAGGAAAGATCCAGTGAGCACACAGGGAAGAAGGTGGCCATCTGCAAGCCAAGGACAGAGGCTTCAGGAGAAACCAACCTTGCCGACACCTTGATCTCAGACTTGGAGCCTCCAGAACTGAGAAATAAATGACTGCTGGTTAACCCAGAGGGTGTGCGCTGTTCTGTCACAGCGGCCCAAGCAGGCTATGCTTCAGGACACTGACCTCTACCTGCACACACTCCCCACGCCATTGAGCTGTGGCCACCAGCCTGTGCTATCCTCCTTCTGCCACTGAGGGCTCTGGGGCCTGCTGCACCGTCTTCCTGCCCACACTGCTGACTGGTGGGTCCTCTGGAGAAGGCCCTCAGCGTCCTTCTCT
The DNA here is from genome assembly GCF_964194185.1 of Rhinolophus hipposideros. Taxonomy (NCBI): domain Eukaryota; kingdom Metazoa; phylum Chordata; class Mammalia; order Chiroptera; family Rhinolophidae; genus Rhinolophus; species Rhinolophus hipposideros. Next base: position 9,163,518 of record NC_138066.1, read on the forward strand.
CTAGTTCCTCTTACCACCTCCCGCTCCCCTCTGCCTGTTCCCTACATGCGCCTCAGGACTCGGCACCCCTTTCCTTCCGCTCTGATGCTCTCCAGGTCGGCCTTGTTCACTCCTCACAGCGGCAGGACCACCTCAGCACTCCAGACTCCCAAATCTGCATTTCCAGGTTCCACTTAGGGGTCTCCACTTGGACCCAGCAGTGCCGCCTCCAAATCCATTCACTCCTCTCCATCCTGCCAGGCCTTGGCCCCTCTGTCGCCGGAGCTGAGCCCTCTTGGCTGTTCCCCACACTGTAACCAGAGCAGGAGTTCCAAGCACCAATCTGAGGATGTCCGTTGCCTACTAAAAATCTTTTCAATAGCTCCCGGTTTTTCCTCTGGATAAAATCGAAATCACTTCACACAACCTCCAGGACTCTGGATACCCTGCTTCCCTCTGTCGCTCTCATGCTTCAGCTGTACAACCTTTTGTCAATCTCTAGGGCCTGCCCTGTGTGAGGACCCCTGCCTGCCCCCTCTGTGACTTTGCGTATGCTGTTCCTTGACTCCTAGGACCCTCTTCCTCCATGCCTCCTCCCTCATCTGCCTGCATGCTTCTCATCCTCTAGGTCTTGGTTTCAATGTCACTTCCAGGCCCATTTTCACCTCTCACCAGCCTGGCTTAGGAACTGGGGCTATAGGCGCCCCAGAAAATCACATGGGCCTCTTTATATCACACTGTGACGCCTATTATGAATACCTGCCTTCTTTCTTTGGTCTCTAACTCCAGGGTAACTCCAGCTTAGATCAGGCCTAATCTTGCTCACTCTGTAACTTTTTTCTTCTTTTTGTCCCGATTTGGTGCTAAGCTTGTTTTCAATTGCATTTTATGTAATTTCTAAAGAAATACGTGTTTAATGCCAGACACTTGAAAAACAAAAGCAGTAAGGAAAAAATTGCACTCACATCTCCAACTGCTGTTAACACAGGGGTCCTTCCTTGCAGGCTTTAATTAACATTTGCTGAACTGTGGAGCTACTTAATTCTTTCCTACAGACATGGATCACACTTGTACATCTCATGTTTGTAGGCTATTTTCTCATCATGGTGAATATCTTTTAGTGTCAGATAACGTTCTTCGTAATTCTGAAAGGTTGTCTAGTCTGCCAGTGTATGGATATATGCAATAGGCTTGTTGGTTCTGCAGTGGGTGCATTTAAAAGCAGAGTCGCCCTGGGTTATAGAGTTAGGTTTCCAGTTTTTCACTATTAACAACACAGTGGTAACCATCTTTGAACATACATATTTATGCTCTGCTGTGATAGCTCTTGTACAGTAAATTACTCAAGACAGAGGTAGTAGTTACATTTTGGGTCTACATGTTTTTAACTCAGGATCCAAATTGCCAAATTGCCCTGAAGAAAGGCTGTCCTAGCTTACACTCCCATCAGCAGGATATGAGAGCTCCTATTTCGCCACACCCTTGAAAAGAATAACAATATGCATTTGGTATCAGCATTCTTTTTTTTTTAATCTTTGCCAATTTGTCTGGAAAACACACACACACATGATTTTAATTTGCGTGTCTCTGATTACCAGTGAGGTTGGCTGTTTCTTCATGTGTTTGTTTTTCTATTTATATCTTTTTTTTTTGTGCATTGCCTGTTCATACCATTTGCCCAGTTTTCAAATAAGGTGGTTTGTTTTTTTTTCCACAAGGTCTAGCACTCTTACATACAATGGATTAAATACCACTCATTTTTCCTACCATACAAGCTGCAAATATTTTTACCAGTTTCTTATTCATATATTACTTTTGTGATTTAAAAAAATATTTGCCTCTTTAACTTTTCTCTCTGATGTTATAAGCTTCTTTAAATGTTCTTGCTGGAGTAACCCTCCAAGTCACACACCCATTAGTCACTCAATTTACAAGTAGAGATGGACAAGTGCTTTAGAGGACGTACTGTGGGGAGACAAGAGAAGACTCAGCTCACACCTTAAGTCTGGAAGCAGCTGGACATCACATCGGGCCAGAGAATGACTCCTGAGAGCCTTACAAGTATCCCTAAGCACCTCCAGCTCTTGGGGCTGAGCTCAACTACCGTGTTTCCCGGAAGATAAGACCTAGCCTGATCATCAGCTCTAATGCATTTTTTGGAGCACACATTAATATAAGACCTGGTATTATATTATGTTATATTATATTATATTATATTTATTATGTTATACCCGGTCTTATATTATATTAAAATACGCCCAGGTCCATTAATTTTTGCTCCAAAAGATGCATTAGAGTTGATGGTCCAGCTAGGTCTTATTTTCGGGGAAACACGGTAAGTACAAAGAAAGAAGCTGCCCATCAGCACAGGGACCCTCATGCATATGAAAGTTCATGGTCCCTTTGGACTCATTCAGCCAATCAAGTGGGTAGGGGGCTGCTCAGAGGGGTTAACTGACCTCCAGTCCAGGACCACCGAGCCAGTAAATGGGGGGCCCAGGACTGGAATCCTGGTCTTCTGGCTCCTGGTCCATGGCCCCAGAGGAAAAGACACACATCACTGAAGGAACAGCTGGGCCTAGACCACAGCCTGGAATTTGGATCTTTTCTACTAACAGAAGTCACAGGGCCTGACACACCTGCCTGGGGACAGGGATCTAGAAAGCTTACCCAAGCCTCACTTCCTCAGGCCACTCTCTCACTGGCTAAGGCCTTAGTAGCAGGATCACCTTGGTCCTTCTTGGAGGCAGATGCTAATCCTGTGTCCTCCTCTGTAAGGACAGTTCCAGCTATCCCCAGCCCCCCAACAGGGCTGTCCCAGCCTCTGAGCCCCTCCGGGAAGCTCAGCACCAACCCACAGCCCAAGGGGAAACTTGGGTTGGTATCTCTCTTCCATATGCACCTTACACCAACAAAAGTTTCTTCCCAAACAACTGGTCACACAAAAGAAAACTCAGAGAGAGGCCAAACATCAAAAGACAGGGCTCCTTTCCCTCCCCCTTGCTTTTGGAGCTGTCAGGGGACATCAAGTGGCAATTGCCCGTGCTCAACCTTCTGCAAAGTATTTTACAGCTTGTTTTCTTTTCTCTTTGTTTTATTTTCTCTGCACAAATGGAAAAATGCACTGGGCAAAGCAGCTCACATCTGGGTCCCTTGGCTCCACACAGAGATGTCACCCAACTCCCAGTCTGTCCCCAGCCCCTGCCTCAGAGAGACACCTTAATCCCTCACGCCTTCCTGTTTATCTCCTGCCTCTCTTGGAGGCAAAAATATTGGGTATTAGTTTCATTATCAGATTTCAAGGCGGGAGGAAAGGGCAGCTTTGTGAGAACAGACAGGTCAGCCTGGGGGAATAAGGGTGGGGGCAGGGGCAGTGTAACTTCTGAGGAACCTGCATAGGCTGTCCTGTGAGACACTGCATCCTGTCCAGGGGTCCCCCAGTCTCCCAGAGAGAGCTGGTCTGGTCTATACCCAGAGCTCTATGCCCCCCTCAGGTGTCATATGGGGATCACGAAGGGTACACCACATGTGGCTGCAGTTCAGACCCAGGGGCATAACATGGGGCAGGAGGGAGGAGGCGAACCCCCCACACACACACTGCCCAACCACAAACCTGACAGGAAATGGGGCCCTAGAGATAGGGTTCTGTTTTCCTCGCCCATCAAAAATGCTTCTAAGTACTATTTTAACATATGCTGGTTACCACCATTTCTTAACCTCTCCCACCAACCTGGAGTCTCCAAGGCCTCACTACTCCCAGGCCAGTTCAATTCAACACACATTTAGGCAATTCAGCTACATGCCATGCCCTGTGCCACAGGCCGTGATGGAGAAAGGGATGGACAACATACTCTGAACTGTCCAGGGCTGCCCTTTTGACAGGGTGGAGGGGCAGATGAGCACTCTCTCGGCAGTAAGCTGTTAGATAAACTGAGACACATGCTTTCCTCAATTGTGTTGGGTCCTAGAGGGCAGGAGCAGGAGCAGTGTACACCCTTATATATGTGCCAGCCTAGAGCAGACCTCAATATGTTTTTGTCGTATAAATGAGAGCAAAGTGAGCAAGTCAGAGAGAAGATGGATGGATGGATGGATGGATGGATGGATGGATGGATGGATGGATGAAGGATGGGTGAGTGGATGGATGAGTAGATGGTTGGGTAGGTGGATGGATGGGTGGGTAAGTGGGTGGGTAGATGGATGGGGGGTGGGTAACGGGTGGGTGGATGGATGGCCTTGTGATATATGTGACATTTCTTTTATTGTTGCTTTGAAGTACTTAACCCCTTGATTTTAGCTTCTGTCTGTTCAAGTAACTGCAGTATTTTAAGGAGAAGAACCCACATCTAGCCCTGGATTCCTCCCAAGACCCGGAGGAGGGCTTGCACACAATAGGGAGTGAATCTGCATCCATTAATTTGATGAGTTTACCAAACACAGGTGTTGGCCCTCTCCCAGAAGACCCTGATGAACTCACTTCCAATCCCACCAGGGCCATCCCAAGCCCAGAAAGAATCCAGTGGACACAGTTATGGCATATACTGGTCCTTCGCTCAAGAAGTCTTGCCCTGGCTTCCCCAAACTTCCTGTGACTCAGGGTCTCTCAGTGGAACAGGAAGGCCATTGGCGATGGGCCTTCTCAGAGGCTCTGTGCTTGGCCCAGGGCCCTCCCTGCCCTTCCAGCACACAGGCTCACGCCAAACATTCTTCCCTCCCTTCCAGGGCAATTCTTTTGAGAAGGTTGCCCCATGTTATTCCTGCAGCATAACAGGGAATTTGGGACTGACATAGTTGTAGTTGAACTGTCCAAAATAACTGGCCCATGTATGCATATCTGCAGGCTGAGGGCTTCGTATGCAAGAAACCAGACCCCAGCCCTGGGCTTCCAGTGCACCGTGATTAGCAACCCACTCTCAGACCTGCCATGATTAGCAACCCACTCCCATGCGTTTAGGCCACAGGGGCAGGTTGGGGCATGATGAGGGGTTGGGGGGCGGGTGCTGCTTTTCTCACCAGCTCCGTTGCTAATTTTATCTGTGGCTGCTGGGTAAGGACCATGAGGCTACTCACCACACACAGTGTTCACAACTTCTGGGTGGGGGTGGGGTGGGGATTAGAGTAGTGGTCCTCAACTGGGGGTGATTTTGCTCCCCAGCGGACATTTGGCAATGTCTAGAGATACTTTCAGTTATCACAACTGGGGAGGGAGATACTACGGGGCCTTGGGGATAGAGATGGGGACACCACTAACCATGCACAGAACAGCCCCCCACAACAGACTCATCAAGCCCAATATGTCAACAGTGCCATGTTTGAGAAACCCTGGGTTAGAGAGATTGTGACTTCCCCACCCCCAGAGTATGTGAATTTTTATACCCGTCACTGCTGTCTAACATGCTGTTCTCTAAGTGCAAGCCCTGCAGCTTGACTGCTGCCCAGAGAGTGAACGATGTTCTCAACTTCAACAAATGTTGACTGAAGCCTTTAAAGGACCAGTTGCTGGTATGAGTACAGGCCAACAACACAGAGAGAGACCTGCCCTCAGGGAGTTTCTGCTTCAAGAGGCCAGGTGGATAGTACTCTAGTACCACACAACAGATCCCGAATTTCCACCTGTGCTGAGTGCTATTGGGATTGACAGTCCGGAGACCATTCTTCTGGGCTCTACTGGGGACATGGTAGAGAGGACGGGGCTTGACAAGAGCATCCGAGCAAACACAGAATAGTCTCATCAGCACTGTTCCAACTGCAACGTGCTAGGGGTCACCCCGGCATCAGGTTCAAATGTAGATTCTGATTCAGGTGGTCTGGCCTGGGGCCTGAAAGTCTGCATTTCCAACAGGCACCCAGGTGATGTTACTGCCGCTGGTTGGGAGACCAGTATAGGTTGGTGGAGCTGGAACTAAATGGAAAAGAAATCAGTCGGAATATAAGGTACTCTCTGCAGAAAGAATCCCCAGGAAGGTAAAGGGGAGCGTTTATAGTGGGGAGTGTGCGATGGAGCGGTGGGCAGTGGTCTGGTTTTAAAAGAAACGTCTCGTTAAATGATTGTGGCAGAATAATAAAGTTATTTGAGAGTTATTTTTGAGAGTTTGAGGTAGTTTGTATTTCCTTTTATTTATTACTTTGTTACTCTATTTGGTATATTATACCATTTATTTAGAAATTGTTTGACTCTTATTTATAAATTTTAAGTATTCTGCCCCCAGTGGTGTCTTCTCTGAGCCCAATTTTCAGCTTCTCCTAAAATGATCAGACTGAAAAGTCTCTGCTCCCCACTCCCCATGTGCTCCTGCCAGCACTGGGGGAACACTCTGAGCTGGGCTCTCAAAAGGCTCCTTTTGGGAAAGGGGCTGAGGCAGGACGGGCCCAAGCACTTCCAGGGCCTAGCCCCTTTCGTGTCTACAGGTGAGTTGGGCATAAGGGAAACGATCATACATGTGGATAAATCTGCAAAATAATCAAAGCCCAGACTGTAGGTTTCACTTTACTAACGGCAAATCTGGTAGCTCGTGGATGTATTTATTCATTCAACAAATATTTACTGAGCACTAGGCAAGATGCTGGGGACATAATAGTGAGCAGGACAGATGTGGTCCCTGCAGTCTTGGAGATACTTGCTGTGATAAAAGTCTGGTTCATGCTGCTGCATGAACCAAGGTCCACCCCCACCGGCAACCCCAAACGCAGGGCTTAAAGCTTGTCACTGGAGACATCAGCTGGCCAGACACACTGTAGTGGTGACCAGGCAGAGTGAACCAAAGAGACTGGGCAACGGCTAAGAGACGAGAAGCATCACACAGGAGTAGTTTGGTTCCAGTCAAGGCTCTAGGGTTTGCAATCATTGGCAGTGTGCCTGTATCAATTTTAATTTTAAATAAACGATTGAAAAGCATCACCTAGACATGGCTAGGAGAACTGGACAACTTGTTTGTCTGAAAGGATAGAGTCCATAGTCCATACTGGATGTGACAGAGTCCCGGTGAGGTTAAGATGTTCTATGGGACGCTTGGGAGGTCCCAGAGAATACATGAAGGAAGGTGTGACACCTCAAGACATGACATGGGGCCACCCGTGATATCCCCAACAGGACATGCTTCTGCAGGACTGCTCATCTGTTTCTTCATCATTAATGGAGGCCCTTCGACATGTCAGACTCTGAGTCAGGAAGCACCTCTGCACTTTGCTCACTCAAAACTTTGTCCCCAATCTTCCTGCTCTCAGTTTTTCAAATAGCCACTAACTCCCAAGACCCCAACACTTAATGGTTCTTAAAGTCGGGTACCTGGAATCACTGGAATTGCCTATCAAGTCACAGAGAGCGGAGCCTTAACCCCAGAAGTCTCTGATCAGTAGATTGTAAGTGGGGCATGAGAATCTGCACTGCTAACAATTCCCAAGTAAGGTGAAATTGCCCGTCCGAGGGCCACACTTTGAGAACCACTGGTAATGATAACCACTGACAATGCAGAGGAGAAAAAAGATGTCTGAGGACAAGTGAGAACCCATACGTGATGTAGTTACTATTAAGTAAAATCAAACGGTACACAACTGATACAACAGCAAAAGGCAGCAAAGATGAGAGGAGAGAGAGGCGGGCCTGATTTGGGAGAGCTGGGGCTGGACGTTAGTCCTGTTCCTGCACCTCACCCACGTGTGTGACCCTGGAAAGCCCATGTGGCCTCCCTGAGCCTCCATGTTCTCATCTGAAAAATGAGGACATTGGGTCTAATGATCTCTGAGTTCTATTCTGGCTCTAAAAGTCTATGGCTGCAGGACACCAAAACTCCTGGGAGGTAAGGGGCAGATTCGTGTCAGGAGGAAACTTCCAGACGGTACCTGAGAGTTCAGGAGGGGAGAGTTCCAGGTGTGAACATGCCATAGGGGAGGGAGTACACAGGCAGGTGGGCCCAGCAGTAAGACCACCCCCAGCTGGGGTAGATCAGTGATGGGGCATGATGATACCGGGGCCCTGAGGGGACATCCTGCAATCTTCCACACCCTCAAGGTGGAGGTGATGGGGGCCTTCAGCAGGGGAACAGCCTCAGAAGGGGGGTGGTGGACAGGACTGGTGACCACCTAGGTCTTCCAGAAGGAGAGGGTGTGGCAAGGATACTCTCCAGGGTCCTGGGCAGAGGAAACCATTCTGAGAAAAAAAGTAGTCCCCTTTGGGGGCATATGGAGGGCCCATGGGGGGAGCTTGGTGAGAGGATTTCCAGGAGGGCAGTTAGCAAACGGGAACTTCCCCAATGGACCTGGAAGCCACTGAAGCTAACTTCTCAAAGTGGGGAGCCCACCGACCTCTCTCAAAGTCTCTCTGACAGCACTTCCTCTTGGGAAACAGAGGCCTGCAAAGCCACAACATTGTTTTTAAAAACTCCAACTTGAACACAAAATCCCTGACCCCCGACCTGTACTTTATCTCTGATATCAGAAACAGAATCGACATGAGGTGGATCAAGGTGATAGGAAAAATGGGGGGAAAAACAACTGGGAAATGCTTTGGAAACCCAGTCTGGGGTGTCAGTCAAGGAGGCTGGAGTTCCCTTGGTCAAGGCGGGCTTTAGATGGTTTCGGATAAAGTCCCGGGAGATAAGTGGCCTGTGTTTGTCGAGGGCTTAGAGAGCTTTAGCCGAGTCTGCACACAAAGAGACCCTCTGTCAACAGTCCTTCAGGCCACTAATAGGGCTGAACAAACACTAGGGTAACAAGCTCTTCACACCTGTGGGGCTTGGGAAAAGCAGGGCCCCTTTGTCAGGATGTCAGACAAAAGAGCTGGTGGGAAGCCATTGCCCAACCCAGCCAGAACCTCGGGCTTCTGGAGAAGGGACTGGGGGCAGGAGGATAAATCTGAGGTCTGTGAGGCTTGCTTCCTACAAGCAGACATGTGGACTCCAACGGGGTTGGGAGACTGGCTGACTGGCGAACAGACTGGAGAGGGCATTCATGGGGCTGGCATCAGGGGCCACAGGCAGGGCTGAGGGCACCGGGGAGAGGCTCATCTCCCAAAGCACAGCCACAGGAGCAGGCTGGTGGCTTTCTTTCTTTCGCGCTGTGTGGGGCGACCAGCCCCTCCCCAGTTGACTGTGCAGGGCCATCCCCCAAATCAGCTTGACCTCACCATCATATTTTCCACTGACTTTTCTTCTCTGTAAACATCTTAGCCTTTTCTTTCCCCTGCCCTTTTTTGGTGGCTGCGCCTCCTCCCGAAGACTTTGAAACAATCCCCTCCTAACATCTCCCAGGCCTTTCACTGCTAAGGAAAAACTCAGGGCTCCTGCTGCACAAACATCCTCCTCTTTGCCTGACGTGTAGGCCCCTCTCAGCGGAGGAAATGCCGCGGAGGCTTTGGTAAGCCCGGAGCAGTCTTCATTTCTTTGTCTGCAGCATAGCTCCTCAGATCCTCCCTTCGCAAAGCCCCACCCCAGACGGCCAGACAGAGGGTGGGCCTGGCCTTGTCACCTCCCTCAGGGATTTCAGCCATGGCCCACTGTGTGGCATTCCCAACACCAATTGGCCCTCTGCCTCAAATCCCTCTTCAAACACTCCTCTCATCTTGTCACTGCCCTGTTCCGGAACTTTCCGTGGCTGTCCACTGACTGACTACTAGGTGTAAACTCTCTTGCCCTCAAGGGTATTGGTTTGAAAAACAGATGTCCAGCCACAAGGGTCTTGTTTCCCCCTTAGGACAGGATCTTGTATGAACACCCACACTCTATTCCCCTCCACACCCAGTATCAAACAGGAAGGACATGTTGTCCTCCAAGGGCAGAAACAGGCTCTTGGGGCGGGTGCGGGCTTCCAAGGTTTCCTAGTTTACCCTCTTGTCATGGAAGAGATGAGAAAAATGAGGCCCCAACAGGCAAATCGACCTTGCCAAAGACCTGGAACTAGTTAGGGAGTACTCCTAACTCGGGGCTCTTTCCAGACCTCCTGCACGGTGAGGGTGGCACGGCCATAGGCAGAAAGAAGCTTGATAAACCCCCGTGGCTGCTGGAATTCATTTCTGAAGGCTGAGAATTTTCCAAGTAGAAGAGGTTGTCTGAGCAAAGCTGCCCCCCGCAGCTTGGGTTGCCACGAACTCCTTTGCCTTGTGGCTCGTCCACCCTGCCCAGATGCCTGCCTGGCAGCACAGGGCTTCCTTCCAACCCTTTTCCCCAGAGGTGGTGCACACACTCCCTGTGCTTTATTAAATGGACATATGAGGGCTGATTTGCCAGCCGCGCTGGCCAAGCCTGGCCCCTGGCTCCCTGGAGTCATTTCCCATATGTAATGGGTCCATCACCGAGTCTGGCACATGCCAGGCTGGAGATGCAAGGTGGACTCCAGTGGTAGTGGGAGAGGCTGGTGGTGCGGGAGGTGTAATGACTTGCAGTCAATTTTGTTCCCGACACCGGGCAGGAAAGCATGCAATTCCCAGGACACCTTTCCCACTCCCTTCACCACTGTCCCACAGGTAGTGCCCCTCTGCACTTGACCAGTTATTTAATTCAATTCTTCAGTTAATCCTGACTTGGGCTTTCAGCTCAGAGACCAACCGAACCTGCAGCCTAGACTGCTCCAGAAATACAACACCGCACACAGGGCCACGTGAGCCCAATAGTTCAAGGTTCTTGCTCATGAATGGGGACAAGCTGCAACCAGGGGCCCCTGGGCTATTCCAGGCCAACACTAATGTGCCTTCTCATTTTCCTAATTCATTCGCCAACTAGGGCTGCCAGACTTAGCAATTAAAAAAATAGGAGGCCCACTTATATTGGAATTTCAACAAATACTTCTTAGTAAAAGTATGTCCAAGTGTAGCTATCTCTTTCCAGACGTGTGCTTCCCCTTCCAGACGTGTGCTTTGCCTAAGATGTGTGACTTTACATGACAGTTTTTAATCAAAGGCAACTGAGCTTCTCAGCACACGAGAGTCCCAGAAAAGGTTAAGAGGCCCCTCAATTCAAGAGGACCAGCAGGAAAGAGGCCTGTCAGGCCCTTCTGAACCCCGAGGGTTATCTAAGTCTTCATTTCCTTTTTGGTCAGTGCCTTCTCATCCTTCCTTAATCACTTCCCTTTCTCCATCTGCTAAAGAGAGCATGTGGAGACGTGAGAGAAGGGAAAGACCCTGCCCATCCAATGACCCAAAAAGTGTTCTCCTGACTGCTGACACCATCAGTAAGGAGCAGACAGGCCTCCTCACTGCCCCCACCGGGGTCTCAAGGGGCCCCACTATTACCTAGAATGCCTCCATTCTACATGCAAAGATCCCCATTTGGAATCACGCTGCTGTTTAGGGAGAAACAGGAGGATGAAGGTAATTAGGATCAGAATGGCCCAAAATCTTTACCCCCAAAAAGCCATTTTCATCAGGACATGCTTCGTGGTGGAACTGATCAAACTTTAAACCCCAATTCTGAATCCAGTTATTTTCATCAAAGTAGTAGGTAACATTTATTTAGATACCAGTAAAGTGTGTATGACTTTACAATTAAAAATTTTAATTAAACATCATCATATCACTGAAGAATGTGGGTAGCCTGCCACAGAATTAAGAAAGTGACAGGAAAAGGAAGATTGTAGCTGACCAAGAACAAAACGGGCCACCCCTGAGAGAGTGATCTTGTCATTCCTGGAGGCATTCAAGCAGAGAGACACAGTACAGAAATTCCAGCTCTGAGGAACTAGACTGATAAAAGTCCTTCCAACTCATACAGCTTTCTACCTCTGGGCTGGGAGACCATTCCAGGTTTCAGGCTAGGACTGGCCTTGTTACTATCTTATACATGAGTTAGTGGAAGGGGAGTCTTCAAAAGTCTTCCAGTCTATAAATGATCCTCAGTCCTTGGGGTAGGAACTATGTATGTAGGAAGAAAACAGAGGAAGAACTTCCCTGTGGGCAAATGTGGGGGATTCATTTGCAGAAAACAAACCAAATGGTCCTTCTGGAGCCTTGTTCTAAGTTATCAGCTACAGCTAGGGAACCCAGCCTAGAGACGACAGTCACCACTTCCTCCCCGGGAAGAGTCAGTGCTGCGACAGCTCCAATAGCCATGGCTTAGCTACAAAACCAGCCAGTCTTCTGAGGTTTCAAAGGCTTTAGGGCAGAAGAATCTTTTGCCAAAATGCACCAGTACAGCTTTATGCTGAGGGACCTCTGGGGGCTCTAAGAAAGGGAAGACAGAAAACAAATGTCCGGAGACGGCCTGAAGGATGAGGTGGGCAAGCGGTGGGGAACAGAGGGCGAAGGCGGAAGGTGAGGGCAGTACGGAAAGATGGAATAGCTTATACCTGGCCATCTGGACCCACTTTGACACCATAACAGTGACCGGTGACTTGCCTCGAGTCTTCACTGTGCAGGCGCCGAGGTGAGCAGCAGACACCCACGATTACATTTACTCGGCTTCAGAACCTCCCCCTGAAGCAGGGATCACTGCCATCCCACCTTAAACCTTCCTAAGCTGCTCCCCCATCACTTCCTCAGTTTCCCCATCATGAAGCACACAACATTGCCCTCAAGGTAAGCCATGGAGATAAGTGAGGGGTGTGTGTGAAAGGGTGCCCCTGGAGGCCTCCCAAGGGGGGCTCCCAACCCTCGACAACTGAAGCTCCCCAACCCGTGACTTCAGAAACACAATCTCCTAGCCGGCTTCCTCTCCACGGGAGGCACAGATGGAAAACTAGTACAAACACATTTGTTCTTCTAAATACCCCACACTGTACAGTTTTATGTTCTTCTCATCAAAGGAAGCCATAAAATTAAAACATGGAGGCACTAGGGACCTACTTTTATATATTTTATCCACCCAACATTCTCACGCCAAGCCCATTTTACAGGTGAGGACGGCAAGGCCGCGGGCTGAGTTCACACAGCTCGCAAAGGGTCACTGGAACTGGAACCCTCCCTGCTCGGCGATGGCTCAGAATCCTTGCACCTCCTTTCTCACCTGGAAACGGTGGGGGTTAGCCCTCCCCCCTGGACGGCCACCAGTGACTTGGTTGACTGTGAAACCAGAATAGAACCATTTAAGGCACAAACTACTTCCCCATCAGGGCCACGCAGGGGTTGTTTTATGACAATAGCTCCCCTCAGGTAAAGTCCTTGGAAATGTCTTTTCTTGCCCTAAAATTAGGGGCTTTGGGAACCAGACAGGTTCCTTGTACAAGTTGGGGGGGGGACCCACATGTGAACGTCCCACAAGTCTTGGCCCTGGTGCTTCTGGCTGCTTTGAATTTGGCTAATTCCCCGGGCGTCCTCTGTAATTCCACAATAATGTGGCTTTAATTGTCCCCAAAGCGGGCCATTCTTCCTTTATTGTGCAGTAAATTTCCCTCCAGAGTTCAAATTTCATGCGCCTGCCCAACCCAGGGAGCAAGCAGCCGGGCCAGGCACCACTGTTCACATGGTCGGCCTCTCGTCCTGGCCAGCCAGCCCCTTCTCCTCCTTGGGCCCAGAGCTCGGACCTCAAGATGGCGCAGGGCGGAGGTCAGGGCCCCCAGAGGCCAGGCACACTGGGAAGGAGGCAAGGACACTGGCCTGTGGTTCTGTCTGGAAAATGAATTAACAAATGCAAACAAGCTGTAACAACGGGATTCATTAGGCCAAGTGTGGACTTGGTTTTATCCATTTGTTGGTCTGTTTTATCAGCAGACGCCACTGAGGCAGGAGCACGAGATATCAAAAGGGGGCTCCAGAATCTGTTTAAATCTTCCACCTGTATGACCTGAGCCAGGTCATTTGACCTCTCTAGGCCTATAAAGAAAGAGTAATTACAAGCAGCCCTTTATCAGATGAGATAAGACTAGTATAACAGTGCAGAGGGTAAGCCTGGAGCTGGATGCAGGAGTTCAATCTAGTCTGTCACACTAGCTCAGTGAACCTGACCTTGGGCGTGTCTGTTAACCTCTCTGTGCCTTACTTTCCTTATCTGGAAATGAGACAATAATGGTGCCCATCTGTTAACATTAACAGCAGCTGACACAGACGACCAGTAACTGAAGTTACTATTATCATTCTGACAACACAGTTCCAGGCATCTGAAGAAGGTCTCCTGGCTGCAAGGATGAGATGGTCTGTGCCCTGGATAGCTTCCTCACGGGGAGACAGACACAAAAGCAGAGAGCAATCCACTCAGGATTCTTGGCCAGGGGAATATTAGGGGAGACCCTTAACCCCCACAGTCCTCCATCCCTGGGGAAGCAAGGCCAGCCCTCGTGGTTTAAGATGTGACTCTTCTAGCATTCACCTGACTCGGTTTGTGCCCAGAGTTTTAAGGGATTCTCATGGTGACCATCTTTCCTTTCCAGAACCTGAACCATCTAGAACAGAGTCGAGAATAGTACAGAAGGGAAAAAAGTCTCAGCAGCCCGAATAGAGGTCAACAGTTTTCACCACTAAGATTGATGCTATTTATCCCCAGAAGGGGCCATCTCCACATTCTCCTTACTCTGTTTCCATGGAATTCTAACACAGCAAAAAGGGGGAGCTGAAGTATGATCTTAGGTAGAAAACAGAACAAGAGGCAAGGTAAGAACTAAATACAGCATGAAATGTGAGGGTAGCAAAGAGGGGGAAGCCCCCCAGAACACCTCAGCAGGGCTTCTGCTGTGGGGAACTAAAGTAACTGCTAAGCACAGAGTTGTGAAACCCATAGAGTCTCAGAGATGACCCTTACGGAAGAAAACGGAGCCTCCAGGGGATCTCTTCCCCCATCTAAAGGTCAGGCCTGTCCATCTCCCCCTGTCACCTGGCCACACCTCTGATTTCTCTCCACTCCTCACCCTACCATAATCTTGGGGCAAACCAGCATCCACTCGAACAAGTAAGTCAATGCCCAGGGCCCTTGGGTCTGTGATCCCTTTCTCACCATGCCCTTTTCCTCTCTCCTCTGCTCCCATCCAGACAGCCAGCCCATCTGGAGAAGTCACACCACAGGGCAGATAAACTTCCATGAGTCCATGGCCACAGAGAATCTCTCCAGCCACACTTTACTCCGTCATCACCTTCAGGTCTTAGCTCAGTTGTCCCTTCTCAGTGAGGCCTCCTCTGAACATCCTACTTATAAACTCCCACCACAGCCCTCCCACACCCCTTTCCTCTGTTTAAGTTTTCTCTGTAGCACGTCATCTTACAGCATACGCATACTTTACATACTGATTTTGCTTATTATATTATAGCATATAATACTTTACATACTCATTTATTTACTAGGCTTTTCTCATCTAGAATGTAAGCTCCATGAGGGCAAGGACTTTTCTGGGATGTTTTGTTTACTGATATACCCTCAAAGCCTACACCACAGTGCCTGGTACACAGCAGGTACATGAATGTATGAATGAATGGGTCCTTAAGACTTGTCAACTCTCCTACTCCCTGGAATGATTCCCTATTTCAAATACTCCCCACCCTCTTTAAACCTCCAGCCCCTACCATCTCCCTCCTCATCTCCACAATTGCAGTTTTTGGCCTCACCTATTTTTCAGAGGAAATGGAAGCCAAGAGCTCCTACAACCAGCCGCTCCCAACCTTGAAGCCTCCTTCATTAGGCCCAGCACTCTGCTTCCTCCCGCTGTGCAGAGCCAGTCCCCCCACTGTGGCTTGGACTTATCCCCTCTGCCTGTTCAGGAAAAATACACCATCACCTATCCCTTCTCCCTCAGGTACCCAGCCTCTCCCTTTTGTTCCCCTTCACCCTCTCATTCTACTTGCAGTTTTGCACAAATTGCTCCCCTCTCTAAAAGCCCTCCCTCCATCCCACATCTCCCCCCAGCCACCCTTTCTCCTGGCCTCCCAGCTCAGCTTCTCCATGGCCTCACCTCCAGCCTTCTTTGTCCCATTATTCCATCAGAACACCCATGCTAAGGCCACCCACAACCCCGATACTGCAAATCCAATCAACGTTTCCATCTCCCCTATTAGACACCTCAGCAGTTTTGACAGTGTTTGCCACATCTCCTCGGCAGTCCTCTCTTCCTTTGATGTTCACAGCAGTATACGCGCCTGGTTTTTCTCCCATGGCCCTGTCTACCTTCCATGCCTGCCCTTAATCAAAGCTGGAGTTCTTCCAGGAGAACTTGGGCCTTCTCTCCTCTCACTTGACTCTCTCCTTTGATAATATCACCCAATTCAATTATCATCTTCTTGGGGAGAAATGACTCCCAGATTGATATCTCTGGTCCAGAAATCTTCTTTGAGCTTCTGACACGTGTATCCAACTGCCTGCCCCACATCTCAGATCTCTCAAATGCACTTCAAACTTAACATGGTGCAAGATCAAAGTCATGACAATCCCTCCCAAATCCAGTTGGCTTCCAGGACACGATGCTTTCATCTACCCACAAGTGCATGCTGGAAATGTACTAGTCACATTTGTCACCTCCCACTTCCTCAACCCTATTATCTAATCCATCACCAAGTCCTATTTACTTTTAAATTCCAAAATCTCTCCCATATCCCATTACATCTTTCTCTAGTCCAAGCCCACATCATCCTTGACGTGCACAGGGGTCATGAATTTGGGTTTTAAACCCATCCAAGAGCTGCCTCATGGTTATGAATTCTCCAGAAACCATCTTTTCCCTTCCATCCAGTGACAAGGTCAAAACAGGCTGGTCTCCTCACTCTCCCCTCTACTCAACAGGTCTATTTCTCGTGGGCCTTTACACTGAGAGTGTAGTGCGTTAGGGTCTAAGCTTTCTGTGGACATCTGTTAGACTTCCTACCTTTATCTCTGGCCCTGAGTCCCACAGAGCTGAAGCTCCAGGTCACAAGTGTTTGACAGGTACCCTTACATCCAAATCTAGTCCCGTTCTTGCTCATCTCCATAATTCTCCTTTTCATTTTGTGGTCTTCAACAGACGCCTTTACTCTCTTGCCAGCACAGTGGTGCATTATTATCATTATTTTTTTTTAAGTTTCTGGTTTTGTTCATTTTTCAAATTTAATTCTATCGTTTGTTTCCATTGTCTTCAGAGGCAGGCTATCCATTCTGCCATACTGCCAGAAGTGGGACTGCAGACATTCAGCTGGACGCCATGCCACCATAAGTGCAGAACTCCAGCTCTTTATTATGGTCCATGGCAATGACCTCCCTTTCCCGTGAACCATCACATGAAGAGCCTACACTATCAGACAATTCTTTAAGTAAGCAGCATGCGGCTCTCCTAGACTGCCTGCTACTATGGTGTACATATGTTGGCTTCAATTCTCCAGTGGGGCCAGCGCTTAACAAACTGAAGGTAATAACCCTTTAACAAATCATAAGATCAGTTTAGTGAGTTGTGGCACAGCATTAAAAAAAAAAAGGAAGCAAACAGAAAATATCAGGGTGGATCACACATTCGTTAAACTTTTATTTTGGATGGACGGATAGATGGACAGACGGATGGACAGACAGATAGACAGACAGATGTACTAGGTCATGATTCATAATGGTAAATATATTTTCACTGTGTGTCATGGTCCAAAAATGTTTAATTTAAATTCCACTGAATGTGGTTATGGTTGGTCCTTGAGGACGAAGGCCATGTTTTATTTCTCTCCTCTTCTCTTACTGGACACAGAAGCATGCTGGGCGCACAGGAGGTTCTTGGCAAATACTGAGAGACATGGGATTGACTGAGTTTCTGGAGAGAGTGAGGGAATCATTTATCTTGGAAATGAAATCTGTTAGGCCTCAACAAGCTCTCCCCCTGGGCCGTGCCAGGTGAAGGCCAAGTCTGTCCTTGAAACAGCCTTACCTTTGACCCTGAAGCCAGGGTTTGGTGAAAATTGGATTTCCTCCGTACTGCCTCAGGGGAAGCTGATAAGTGTGGGTGGCAGGTGCCAGGTTTGAGAAATTGGGGCTGCCTGCTAGGGGCTGCCTCTGCCCTTATTGTGCCCACTACCCGCCCACATGGCATCAGGTCTGGGCTCCTGCCTCATGCCCCACTCCTTCTTCTTGTACCCAAACCACTGCCCAATTGACAGGTCTAAAGTGTCTCTTTTATGAGGCCCCTTGTCTGATCAGAAACTTGCTCTGGCCCCACAGAGCCTAAAGGACACATCTAGATTCCTCAACTTGGCATTGAGTCTCCTCGCATCTCCCCAATCTCTTGTGTCTCCCCTACAACTCCTCTCCACTGCAAGCTGTGCTCCAGCCCTGCCCACCTGCTCACTCTCCCTCAAAGACCCCTCCGACTAAACCCCCTCCTGCATGACATCCACAGAGCTGACCCGAAGCAGCCATCCCCACCTCCTCCACCACACACCACATCGAAGAATGGCACACTCAGTCACACCTGAGGGGCCAGCCTGGGGCACGCCTGGGGGTTCCTGGCCAACCTTCAAGATCCTCTTCAGGTCCCCTTCTTCAGCCCTCAGGTCCCAAACTCTCTCCTCCACATCCCACCCCCAAAGCTCTGACTGCCAGTCCCCCTGGCCTGGTACCTTACACAGCTGCCTTGTCTTGTCCACACTGCCCCCCAACCCCCGCCTCTGCATAAGAGTCTGATTTCCTTGTGTCTTTCGCTTCTTCACCTGCCCGTGGCAGCACCCAGCGCCTGGCTGTCAGTACCCCCGGTGGCGCTCAATAAGGCGGTGCGGATGGATTGATGGATGGGAAGGGAATGCCGGAGCCCAGGTGGGAGCGAGGGTCTGTCTGGCACTGTCTCCCACCCGAGCAAGGGCCTTTGGTGACAACATGCAGAGAGAAGGGGACAGGCTGAGGTCAGGGACGGGCAGGGCTGGGGTCCTGAGCCTCCTGGAAGCAGCACATTCTTATCTTCCTCAGCAGCCACCCTTGCAGGAGCTCTTGCAGAAGACAGAGCTGAGAAAATCACAGGCACACACGCCTCAGCCAGCCCGAGTCCTACCCCTCGTCTGTGTTGCCCCATTATGAGGCCTATTTGAGCTTCCTACGCCTGGGGCAGTATCTCACCACTAAAATTTATGCAAATGAAATAATGAACAATTTAGGGAAAGGAATGAAATGCCAAGCAGCATCCAAACCACCCCAGACACCGCCTGCAGGAGTTTTCAAGTTGAGCAATCATTTTAAGACGATTTAAAGTCACTCGCCGGGGAAAAAAACACCGGGATTCCTGCAAACCAGCAGGCCCTGTGGCTTTAGGAGGCTGCTGGCCTCATTGTGGGGAGCTGTGGAGGCTGGCTGGGGAAGGGACGTGCAGCCTGTCTTATAGCTCACGGTTTTTCATGATGGGATTTGTGGGACTTCAGTGGCGCCCGCCCTGAGCAAACTGCAGGACACAGCTTCTGGCCTGGCCATCCTGAAACACCCAGCTCCTTCCTGGAACCAGACACGGGGAAAGCTCCAGGTCCTGCCCAGGATACCCAGAATGTTCCCCAACTCTTACTAGTAGAGACATGCTTGCCCCAACAATAAGGCCCTGTGTGTATTCATTCATTTGTTCATTCATTCATTTACTCAACACATCTTCATGGAGTGCCCACCGACCTGGGTAGTACAAAACTGAACAGGAGACTCGGTCACTGGCCTCTGGGAATTTACAGTCTGGTAGGAGGAAGGACAAAGCACAGACATAACTCAAATTCCAGGCACTGATAATGTGCAAGGAGGGTTCAGAAAATGCAGAGCCCATTTTTGATGGGCTCGACAGAGAAATCTGCACAGAGGAGGTGTCATCTGAGCCAGGTCTTGAAGAATAGATAGGAGCTGGGCATATGGGGGAGGGGAGAAAGGCATTCCAGGCAGAAGAAATGGTGTAGGAAAAATAGAGACCACAGGAGTTTGGATCATCAGCCTCTCTCATGACTCCTGAAGCAGAGAATCTGCCTGAACGAGAAATCATTTTTTTTTTTTCTCATCCATGTACATTCCTTTTTGAATACCAAAGCGATCAGGGCCTCCCTCTGTCCTCACTCCACCCACTTTCTGATGACGCCAAATAAAGCATAATGTTGCCGTGATAAAGCTGGGGGGTGGGCACTGTCCTTTTAAAACTGTGTTACTATCCTATTAATTATTTTGAACAAAATACATTTCAGTTTGGTTTGGTTCGGTAAAGACTGACGAACAGAGGTGAGAGCTCAGTCCGCTGACCCTGGCCGCTGGCCTGGTGATGGAAAACTTCCCGCCCACTCCTTTCAGGGAAAGCTGTCCCTTTCACGGCCCATGACAGCTTCTCCTCGGTGTGGACTGACTCTAGAAAGACTCGAGAGAGCAGCATGGCTCAGAACACCAGAAAGATGTGAGGAAACAGGCCTAGAGTTTGCAGCAGAGAGCAAGGTGGACAGGTGTCATATGTGAGTGCACATATGTTTGCGTGTTTGCATGGGGCTATAACACAGAACACGTTTTGGCGGGGGCTGTTCATGACACTGAGTGTGGGCCAGGCTCAGTCAATATTCAGTTACTCTCAGTCTGGTATGAGTAGGCCTGGGGCTCAAACTCTGGTCTCCCCAAAGCAAAGCCAGTCCAATGCCCTGTAAACTCTGGAAGCCAAGTCAGATTGGTGCAGGGTGGTCTAAAGACCAGGGCTCCACCAAGAATACTCCAGAACCTCAACCTGTCAATAAGACTAGGAGTCAGAGTCTAGTCTCTACAGAAAGAATGAGCTCCATAAACACCATCGGAACCCACCAACACGAGGGATCTTTACAATTTGGGAGGAAGTCGATGGGCTCCAAGAGCATGGGTCTTAACCCAATCCTCTGCTCCAGGGGTCAGGAGAGAGTCTGATGGGCATGAAGGACTAAGTAGTCCCCCTCAGAGTGTGGCTAATGAACTAACACTGCTGGGAGCAAGAGACAAACTGAGCCTTCTAAGAATAGGGGGGCAGGATGTGCAAAGGCCTAGAGGCAAGAAGCAGCCTTGCATGAGAACGACATCAGTGTGGTCTGGTTAGCAGGAAGGCTACAGCGTAGGGTGGCAGCTGGAGAGATTCACAGAGGTAGGCAAACGTGTATGGGGAGCGGGGGCATTTTCAGACCCAGATGGCAGCTGTTCTCACACACTATCCACAGGTCAGTGACACTCTGGTGGCAGAGAAAGACCAGATCAGGGGGGTGACGAGGGTGGAGATGCAAAGACCTGGCAAAAGGTGAACAAAGAGGAAGATCTCAGTTGAAGGAGTAGAGACAGAGAGAAGATGGAACTGGGAGAGTCAGAAGTTGGGGGACATTGTGTCTCACTGGGCCCCCGGAACGGATGCAGTTGCCAGTTTCTAGGTAGAGAGCTTCGAGGATTTGGGTTTGGGGAAGGGGGTTAAAGGTGCTGGGGGCATGTGTGTGGGGTGCCCATTCAGAAGGCGGCACCCCCTGGGCCTGGAACCAAGGGACAAGCCTCCTGAACTGGGCCATCAAGTCCTGGAACCAGTTTGCTCACCTCTCTCTGGACTCAATATCAAGCAGTCCTGGCGAGGTTCATTTCAGGTCTGCAAATACCTAGCAAGCAGCCACCATGAAAAAGACCCCGGGCCTCGGGCTTCAACTCTGAGCTCTGTGACGCAGGGGCTGTATCTGCATGCTCACCTTCCACCTGGACGGGTCCAGGCAGGGCAATGAGCATGAGCATCTGCAGCCAAACGGGTGTCTGAAAGCACAGGGCTGCATAAAAGGAACAACTGGTTTGAACAGTTATTCTGATGGTTCTCCACTCTTACCACATGGAAGACTCACCTGGAAAGCTTTAAAAAGAAAACAAGTGTGGTTTCCCTACACCCAAATGGGGATTAATTAATCTGATTAATTAGCCCAAGTGAGACTCTGAAGTGGGCAGTTTTGAAAGCTCCCCAGGTAATTTTAATATACAAGAAGTGAGATCCCACCCCACCTCACCCATGGAGCCAACCTTTGTTTTCCAAATGACATGCAGAGAGACTGTTCTGAGGGAGACGTGGTAGCAACCCCAGAAGTACAAAGAATGTGGGGAGCAGGGGGTGCACCCTGTTATCACTAAGAAGAAACTGGCAAGAAACCAGTCAATCGAGGGCAAGAGGAGAGCTATTATCAGCCCCAGTAACAAAGAGGTCCCTAGTTTAGGGAGATCTCCATTTCCGTGATTGGTGGGGCTTTTAAACTTTCACTAGGAAGCCCCTTTTCCAGAATGAAAGGCCACGGCCAGCCCACTTGCTTTTCAGTTCCAACAAGAACAAAGCAAGGGCCCCAGCTCACACACCCCATGGTCAGCACAGGTCTAGGTTCAGACCCAGCCAAACGCCAAGGCACAGGGAGGAGAGATGACTCCACTGGTGCTGAGCTGCACAGATCTTCCTGCAGCACATCCTCAAGCGGGAACCTGACCTCCTGGCTACGGCTCAACAGGTCCAGAGAGTGAGGACTGCAGCCAGACCACCTCTGAAGGGCAAAGAGGATGTGGAGAGACACCTGGAGTTGCCTGCCCTACACTGCCTTACCAGAGGCCTCCAGGGGATGCAATTAGCTAAGTCCCTCAGACACGCTCAGGGGTCGCAGACCTCTCCACTGGAGAGGTGCAGCCTCCTGGAGGAAACAGGAAGGGAACTAAACAGTTGTCCAGGGCTTGGAAGATGTTGGCATGGCTCTGGGCGGTGAACGTATGGTCAGCAATCACGGGGGAAGGAGAGCTCATCTTAAACTGTGAGCATTTACAGTCTGTGCAGGGGCTTGGTCACAACCTCTAACCAATGACACGTAAAATACTCCATTGTCAGGCCAGACTGCACTCACTCTGACCCTCAGTCAAATGGAGCTTGGTATGATCTGTGTGGACCTGTCATTCGTGTCCTTGCTGATTCACTAAACCAACAGGTCAGCCTCACGCCAGACACCGTGCTAGGCCCAAGGGGCACAAAGGGGCACAGGAAGTGGGAGCTGGCTTGAAAAGTTCGTATTCTAGCCCAGGAGGTAGACATGACCTAGGGAGCGGGTCCCCCGTGAGAGGGGCGGGGCTACAGCGTGTGCACAGGGAACAGGGGTTCCAAGCAAGTGAAGGATGCATAGGAGTTTTCCAGGAGGCCAAGGGCATTCCAGGCAGGTGGAAAAGCAGAGGCAAAGGCTTGGAGGTGGGAACCTATAATGTATAACAAGCACGTCACTTGTTAGTGGACAAAGGAAGAGAATAGTGAGCCCACAGTATGTGCGTCAGGGACTGGGGGAGAGGAGGAAAGTGTGTACATGGCTAGAGGATAAAGGATGGAGTGGGTGCTGTAGAGAAACCACCCCAAAAGCAAGCCTTTCAAGGACCAAAGTGCCATGCTCAGATCTCTACTGAGAGAATTCAGAGGCTGGGACAATCATTCATTCATCAAAAAGGAAGCAAGGAAATACTATGGCCGAAACAAAGACAAGCAACAAGGCCCTGCCCTCCAGAGGCCAGAATCTAGTGGAGAAGAGGCCAAAATGGGCCATTTAAAAATGGGGTAAATGCACTTTATTCATTCATTCAGCAAATATTTATTGAAAGCCTACACACCAGGCACTGTGCCAGGCACAGAGGATTCAGCAGTGAACAATCAGACAAAAATCCCTGTCACCAGTGATGGAAAAGAGACAATCCACAAGGCACAAAGGAAATTGTATGGTGTGTAAGAGGATGATAAGTGCTATGCAAAAAATAAGACAGAAAAGGAGGACAGGGTGTGCTGTGTGTCAGAGGAATGTTGTGATTTTAAATAGGGTAGTCACGGAGGCCTCATTGAGTAGGTGACATGTCAGTAAAGGCCTTAAAAAAGTTAAGGTGTGAGCCATGTAGATATAGAGAAGAATGTTTCAGGAGAAGAAACAGCCAATGCAAAGGTCCTGAGGCAAGAGTGTGCCTGGCAGTTTGGGGAAATAGCCAGGAGACCATAACTGTAACACATACAGGGAATTAGGACAGGGACAGAAGAGGGGGGGGGCACCTATCCCAGCCCCAGGCAGAAGGAGGACAGACAGAGCTCCACAGTGGATGTAAGCCTAGCCTCAATATTAGTGAGAAAATGGAGTCCAAGACACTAAGAAAAACAGGATACAATGCTCACAAGGAAAGAACCACCATTGTGCCACAAGGCATGGCAAACTTCGGTGGGAAAGTGTGGAGCTTGGAGGCCAGGCAGGTGTGGGCTGGGAGCCTGAAACAGGGTGGGGTAAGGAGGAAAGGAAGAGGAAACCCACTGGAAGGGTGGTTAGGCAGACCCAGGATCGTACACTAGCATGTGAAAAATTGGAAGCCATCTGGGATGCCCTGAGGTATTCAGGATCTAAGAGATGTCAGGGACCAAAGGGGAAACCCAAGTGGGAGCAGGTCTGGGAGAATAGACAGATTCAGCCCTGGGAGGTTGAATTTGAGGGGTAGCCAGTGGGAGCTGTCTCCTCCTGGGCAGCTGGCCAACCAGCTGCAGCTTTGGGGGACAGAGAGTTCTCAAAACAAGATCAGAAATTCCTGGAGGGCAGGCATTGAACCACCTGCTCAATCTTTGATCACCTCCCCTAGCATCTAGGAAAGGGAAGGGGGCGGGGGGTCTCTCTGCCACCTCCCTCAGTCCTCAGGGTCACCTCCATCATATAGCTGGGGGGACAAGCACGTGAAAAGCTGACCTGTGGGAATGGCAGAGCTGGGAGGAAACTCATGTATGTCCCACCTCAAAGGCTCTGCCCTTCTCACCCCACCACCTGCCTCCTGGAAGTGAGAAATCCAAACTTGCTGGCTGACTCACGTTAAGGTAGACAGCAGGAGAGACAGCCATTGGCCAGCTTGACCCAG
This sequence comes from Rhinolophus hipposideros, assembly GCF_964194185.1. Classification (NCBI taxonomy): domain Eukaryota; kingdom Metazoa; phylum Chordata; class Mammalia; order Chiroptera; family Rhinolophidae; genus Rhinolophus; species Rhinolophus hipposideros. Next base: position 9,188,159 of record NC_138066.1, read on the forward strand.
GAGTCACCAGACGCCTATCAGGGGTGTCCAAGCAAGCCCTTGATGGCTTTCAGGCCCAAAGACATCTCAGGAATTCTGAGCACCAGCATAGCAAGAGCCTGTTCCCAAATAAGGCACCTTTTTCTAGAACTGATGCCCAAGCAGCTGGGTCACTGGAAGAGGCATAGACACAATCTCCAGACTGTGAGATCACAACTTTCAAACTCCTTTTGTTGGACTGAGATTTCATCAATCCTGAGATGCACCTTTTTCTACATTTTGCCATCTCTGGAACCAGTGTTGGCCAGGCAGCCGGGGAGGCTCAGGAGTCACTGGCTGCACAAGCACCTAAACCTACAGCGTGGGAGGGACAGTGTACAAAAAACACATGAACAACAACTCAGAGCCAATGGAGATTCGGAAGCAGATGGTGAGTGGGACATGGTTTGGGGACATTCCTAATTTCATTGATTTTTTTTTCTCTCATTTTTAACATATGCACAAACCTTAGGCTCAAAATAACCTTAGACGTGATGAAATTCACAAGGTCACTCAGAATGCTGGTGCTTGACGGGACCCTTTCCTCCCAGAGAAGAAAAGCAATGAGGGGAGTAAACGTAACTAGTGAGTGGCAGCAGTCAGACCAGAAGACTTAGCTGAAACTCACAGTCTGGCATTCTTTCCACTGCATCAGGAGGTGCAGGGGGTCTGCCTCCATGTCTGACTGCTCTTCCCTCCGAGTAGACCGGCTTTCTGGGGCCTTCCAGGCAAAGTGCCTTTTAATGAGGCCCATTGGCGTCTCCAATGGACGCACTGTAAACCCAGTTCCACGCTGGCTGGAGTGTTTTTCAATTTCCTCAGGTCTGAGCTCTGCAAAGACGTAACTGAGGGTGTTAATCTCAGCCCTCGCTTTTTTGCTGGACTAGGTAATGAAAACAAGCACTACACAGGATAGTGTTACTGCCGAAAGGGGCCTGGAGATGAGAGCCAGCCCCCTGATTTTGCAAGCAAAGAAGGAGGCCCTGGCCGGGTCACTCAGGGCAGCGTCCAAAATGGGGCTGCAGGCCCCTTGCTTCATCTTGAAATTCTCTTTCTTCTGTTCCATAGCACCTCTGATAAACATCACATGGGATATTTTTAAACTCTAGGGACTATTTCTTTCTGTCCTCCCAGTGCCTGGAAATTCCAGGCAGGTTCTGATTTTGGTCAAGACTCTACACTCGGTTTAGGTGAACTTCATCCAGGGAGCCCTGTGAATGGGGCAGGGATGGAACATTCGAGAGGCCTTGAGAAGTGGGTAAAAGGATTCCCTGGCAGTATACCAAAGGGACAGCCATGGTAAGTACCCTGGGTTCTTCCTCCTCCCAAGAACTGAATCCAAGGAAAACATCCAGGTGCAGCCTTAGGTTTAGAAGAAGAACATTAGCCTAAAAACAGGAATCTGAGGCAAGGATGGGGTGGTGGGGAGAGGATGAATCCCCGCTGTGCAGTGGGGACAAGAAGAAATTCATGGGCCAAGTACAGATGTCAGTTTAGGGAGCTACTTCCACCTCTACCTCCCTCCAGCTGGTTCCCTTGGTCCAGGGCTGACTGCCAGAAGCGCCGTGTTCATGGCCCATCCTTCAATACCCTCCCATTTCACTGGTGAACCACAAGAAGGTTCTGGAGGGGAAAGGGTGGGTTGAATCAGAAGCTCCTGCTCCCAGACGGCAGAGGCCAGGGCAACCTAGAATACCCTTAGATGAACTTGAACTTTCTCTTCTTGATTCCCAGGAAGATTAACTCCATCCTAAGCCTTTGGTATCATTAATAAAATCATTGATGGTGGCACACTTTCTCAGGAGACTTTCCACCATTCCCCACGGCTGGGGTACAAGTACCTGGTAATTGCCTCTGTGGCCCCCTGAGCCCACAGTAGTTTTTAAAGCCAAGTAAGCCCAGGGCCGGCTGAGTGCATCGGGGAAATCAGGCAATAGAGCCTGGTCCCTTCTCCTCTGCATCTGCTACCCGCTCTGAACATCCCACTCTCCAGCTGTACCATGCTCCCCACGGCCACAAACGGGACACAGAAGCTACTGCTCTCTCCCTTCACCACAGGAGCCGTGTCTCCAACAAGTGGCACCAAGCTTTGGAGTCGCACGATCACTTGAGAAGGGCTCGAGGTCATTTTTTTCCTTTTGTTCCCATGAGTAGCTCACCAAGTTCTGATGGCACCACCTCCCACAAGGACCCTAAATGTGCCTGCTTCTCTCTGCCAATGGAGACGGCTACGCCCAAGCCTCCATTATTTCTGACCTGAAACTCCCAGGTCCTCCCCCTGCTTCCTACAGAGCAGCCAGGGTGATTTTATGAAAACGTAAATAGGATCATATTATGCCTTAGCTCAACACACATACCCTCAGTTTCCCTTTACACTTGGAATAAAACCCACACCCCCTCTCTGGCCTCCCACATGTAGTCCCTGCCCACCTCTCTGCTCCCATCTCCCCAGGGCCTTCTTCCTCCCTCTTGCTCCACCCGTGGCTGCCTTCCCCAGGCCCTTCTTCAGGATGTCCATGGGACACAGGGCAGCCTGCGGCACAGCCCCATCCCCCCAGGTGAAAATGAGCCCATGGCTCCTCACATAAACACCCATCCTGGCTCCCCACTGCCTAAACACAAGCCCCCTCAGCGGGCGTCTGCGGCCTACCACAGTGTGATGCCCTGGAAGCCATGGCTCCTGATGTGTCTGGCTGTCCCCTGTGTGTGCCAGCCTCCTACGGCTCCCACCGCACCCTCGCACCAGGGACCTTCTACCGGTTAGTTGTAGGAGCTGAACCCCAAGCCCTCCTCCTTCCCAGAACCCCTCCTTACACCTCCAGGACCCTGAGCCAGGCAAGCCAGAATGAAACAGGCAACAGCACCCCTGGGGGGCCAAACTGAGTGTCTAAGCCCCTTCATGTGCCCAGTGCTTTCCATACCCCCTTGCTTTTCATTGCTTTCACAAACCCAAAGATGCGACGTGCACTCATCTCCCTTCCCGACTGCCCATTAGCCCGTTACCTCTAGGTTACCCACATCACTAGATCCAATGAAATTCCTTAAATGCTATATTGTTCTCTAATTCTTTCAAATATGTCTCCCTTGTCCCCACCCCATTTGTCACTCATCCATTCATATCCCGACTCTACTGTGGTATCAGGTGGACTTGGGGTGACTCTGGGCCCTGCTACTTGCCGTCTGGACAACTTTGCCAAGTTACTTAGACTTCCCTGAGCTTCAAGTTTCTCGTCAGTAAAATGGACGTAACACCTCATTTAAAGGCTCTGTAAAGATTGGATCAGATATGGTGACAAAGAGCCCGGCGCAATAAGGGATAATAGTAATTCACATGAGTGAATATTTACTGAGCATCCACTCTGTGGAAGATTGTGTGACGGTGAAAAAAGGATAGAAGCCTCTCATGGGGCTTGTGGTCCACCGGAAGTACAGGAAAGACAGGTACAACAACAACAATAATAATAATAACTGCAAACATATAGCATGCACCAGGTACTGTGAAATGTTCACATATAGTACTAACTCCTTTAATCTTCACAACAACCCTGGGAAGCATCATTCCCATTCGACAGATGAGGAAACTGAGGCACAGAAAAGTTAAGTCATACGTCCAAGTGTCAAATCAGTGGCAGAGTCAGGGTTCAAACCGAGGCAGTCAGGTCCCTAGGTCTGGAAGCTGGAAGCTCAACCACTTGTCTAGTGCCGTGGCTAACAGGATGAGGGCCAGCACTGAAAAACAGGTTTCTTTTAACTCCCCACAGCATCTACTATTACGTAGAGCACAAAGCAGGTAGCTGCTCAGGAAATCAACTGTGATCTGTGAATAGGCGGCCTCTGCAGGATTTCCACCACCTGGCCACCACCGGCTCCTCCTCACCGTCACCGTCACTGTAGGCATCACTGGAGGAGAAAGCACAGCTGAGTGTGGTCTGAGGGCGGCCCAGGCCCATCTTAGGCCCTGGGTGTGGCCAAGGATCCCTTGGAAGTCTGGGCAGACCACCCAGCAGGCTTCCCACCCACACGTTCCCTCTAAGTTCAGGAAGTGGAATCAGAGAGAAACTGGAGGGAGGAGAACACAGGCAGGACATGTCTGTCCAACCGTCATGGCAACAGCCCAGCAACGGGAGTGAGGAAGGGGCATCCCTAACTCACTGGAGCTCTGAGTCCTCCACCACATTTCCACCCTGAACTCCCCACCTCAGGAAGGAAAAAGCAAGGATTGTTCCTGGCACATCCAATTATGGAAGAAAAGTGTCGAGGAGTCAGAGAACATGAGTCAGCAGAGTGGGGCTGCTGATTTTTAAGAAAAATGGATGTGATTATGAGATTCAGTAGAACTGAGGGACCTCGGCTGACACAGACCCATCTTTCCTGGGTGCCAAGCAGTGTGTGAGGCTTAGGAGCAGGGGAAAAGCCAGACATTACAAATAAGACTTACGCACTTGCTGGTTCAAATGACAAAGTCACTATACTCAGGATCCCTAAAGAAAAGCTTTAAAAGATACAGATTTACTTTCACCAGGGAGGACAATGATCGTAAGAATATTCAAAGCCTTGGAACAACAATGTGAATGATCCTTTGCTTTTTGCATGGTGTTGTGCCATTCACAAAGCTTACGGAAGTCTCAAAATGTGTCATCAACCACAAGAATCAAAACAGTGTGAATTGGCATAAGAATAGAGAGAGAATTTAATAAAATAGAAAGTCTAAAGTGAGACCTATTTATTTCATAAAATGGGGGGGAAATTGGGAAGAAAAGGACAAGCTGAGTAATAAGTTGGGCTAAGGCAACTGGTTTACCATTCAAGAAGTATAGTAGTTATACTCTACTTTTTCATACCTTCTACCAAGATATTTCAGACAGATTAAAAGTTTACATGTAAAAAGTGAAACTGCAAAAGCTACTGGAAGGAAATGTAAGTAAATATTTATATAATCCTGGGGTTGAGAAGGCCTTTCTATAGGATGACACCAAAAGCAAAAACTGCAAACATATCTGAATATATGACAATTTTAAACTTTACATGTCAAAAAGCACCACAAATTTTAAAATTTCAATAATAATAAAATCAATAACATCGTGAAATATCTGTAAGACAAAAAGTGGACAAAAGGTTATAATCTCTAATATATGAAGAATTCATTAATAAAAAAATGAACTCTTACTAGAAAAATGTATGAATACCCCAATAGGTAATACACAAAATACAAATTTTCAAAAATGTTCAACCTTCCTTGTTAGTTTTCAAAAACATACAAATTGAAACAACCAAACACCACTTTTTGTTTTTGAAGTTGGCCAATATTTTTTAGAGTAACCAATGCCCAGTACATGATGAAACAGCCACAAACATTTTGGGGGAGAGCAATGATACAACATGTATCAAAAATCTTAAAACATGTGCTTATTCTTTAACCTAGCAATCCCACATCTAGGAATTTATCTTTAGGGAACACTGAGAATGGCACAAACGTTACCTTAGAAGGATACTCAACGCAGCAAAGGTTAAAGAGCAAAAAAATCCTAAAACAGCCCAAATGTACAAATTTTAAATGCTGATGAATTGAGGCATGGTACACTCCCACAGATGCAATACTACGCAGCCACACAAAGTACAGGGTAGAAGACTAGTCGATAACATGGAAGGACGACAAAAACATATTGAGTGAAAAGTACTGTGACTGCATGTTATAGAAACATACACAGATAGAAAAAGGTCTACCCAGCCATCGATCCCCGGTGTTAACACGGTTACTCCGCCTGGTAGGATCAACTGTTACTGGCATTTTCCCCTTTCTTCCCTAGTCTATTATCATCTATTTTTTTTCTACAACAGGCATTACCTTTGTAACAGGAGAAATAAAATGAAAAAGTTTAATCAGAAACAGAAGCACACGATTGGGGGGCTGGGGTTCTGCCTTGACAACCTGCCCACTCCCGGGTGCATGACACTCCCTGACACTCACTTGCTTTCTCCAGGTCAAACTTGACAGCAGCCCCATCTGGTCAGGAGCATCACTGGGATATTAACGCCACTGTCCCAACCCCAAAGCCTGTCATCCTAGTCACTATTTGCTAGTTATGAACCAAACTTGAGAGGACTTCAGAGTATTAGGAGGGGGTTGTTGCTGCTAAAAAAAAAACAAGTGTGATTTTGAGACTAACTCCATAGAACCCCAAATGCATACAGACGGAGAAAGACAATACTGCCTTGCCACTGACCAGGTCCTATTCCAGCTTTCCCACATCCAGAAAAGGGTCACTGACACATTGGAGAGTGTCAGGGGAGGTGACTGAGAGACATTGAGAGGTCTGGAAATAGTCACAGGAGGACTGTTTTGAAGAAGTAGGTGCAATTGCCTGGGGAAGAAAAGCCTGGGGTGGTGGAGGGGAAGGCATTTTGTGGAAGTGGAAGATCAGCTGTTCTGTAGTGTTCGGGAGAAAATGTGTTCCTGACCAGAGGTGCCAACCCTAGGCTGGGCGTTGGTGTGGCTGACCATATTCCTCCCGGGTACAGAAGGGGTGGAGAGACAGCAGAGCTTCTGCGGAGCACATGAGAGCAAGCACAAATTATCCCAGAATAATAATAATCCCAGGTATGCACAGAAATGCTGAGAGGTCCCAAAGAAAAAAGTAGCGCCTGAACTGAGAGGACGAAAATCACAGAGGACGCACGCTTTGAACAGGCATGGATGAACAGAGAAGACGGGGGGGGGGGGGGGGGGAGGAGGAAATCAAATATAGGATGACGCACAGTCCCCAGATATTATACTGTGGAAGGAAACATTAATTACCCCAGGCACAGGGAGCAGAGGGAGCAGCTAGGGAGATGCTAGCTCAAGGGGGAAAAAGTGAAAGCCATAGGAAACTAGAACCTGAATATAAATGGCCTCTAGGAAAAGAAGGGGAAAACTGCCCTTTGGGAGGAGACAGGAGTTTTATGACCAGTGGGGTCATTAACAAGCTGGCTGTGGGAATCCGGTTCACTGTACGACCAGCTCATCCCTCATGAGAGTTTTAATTATCACATCCAGCTATGTTCCCAACGTGTCCATCTGAACCACCTGCATCCTAATATTTCCTCACCCTACATGGCGCTGTATTGAAACAGGGCCAACTTCTGTCCTGGTCCCACCCCCCATGACAGGATGTATAGCCTGGTGGTTTAATCCTCAAGGTTCCAGATCGGCTCCTCTCGAGGCTCACAACAGGTCTACAGGGAGAGACAAGAGGTGCTTGGAAACTGCGAGTTTAAGAGAAACAACATAGAACAAAACCAAGTTTACCACAGGCTACTTGATATAAACAAGAGTTAAGTTTCTGCGGTACATTCCTGGTCACAGAAACATCACAAACTTCTACTAAAGACTCAAAACACTTCCAGTAGTAAACACTGAAGTAAATGTTAAGAAAGGGGAATAAAAACTAGTAAGATGATTATTTTCCAACCCTTTTATTCCAAGTCAGGGTTGCGATCGCCTAGATCTCATCCGGGCAGGCAGCTCAGCAGACAAGGCGGAACCCCACCCTGCACAGGGGCTCATCCATTGCAGAGCTACTCACACACACACCCTCATTCTCACTGGGACAGTGCAGACACACCAATCCACCTTACAGACACAGCTTTGGGACGTGGGAGGAAACCGGAGTCCCTGGAGAAAACCAGGCCAACTTGAGGAGACCATGCACACCCTGCACAGACAGTGGCCCTGGCCAGGGGTCAACATTATAATGATACTGAACAAAATGACCTTATCTGAGGACCTGCTGTACTTGATCAAACCAAACCTTTGATCAATCATCACCAAAGACTGCTCGACTCATGGAAAAACCTGGATATTTTTAAGCAAAAAGGAAAGGAAAAGGAAAGCCTACACTGAGCGAACTGGCCACCTGAGCAGCGATCAGCTGGTATGAAACAACACAGGGATGATGGAAGCCAGGGGTGTCCAAACTGCGGCCCGCGGGCCAACTGTGGCCCGCAATCCATTGTTAATTGGCCTGCAGCAAATTCCAAAAATATATTTAGTTTACTTAAATAAACCAGGTGAGGCAATATGTACTTTACCTCGAGTGAATGGCCCGGCTGTTTGTGTATTTCACCGCATATGGCCCTTGGTGAAAAACGTTGAAAAAAGTTTGGACATCCCTGATGTAAGCCAGCGAACTACGGCACAGGAGGAAGTCGCTGTGACAGACGGAGCAGCATAGGGCAGGACGTGGGACGTCTTGATGGGGCCCCACCAACACTGCATGGACCAGCCAACAGCCCCACCAGCAGCCTCTTGGGGGCTTGTGGGTGAACAGAATCTAAATCCTAAGCGGCACTGAAGTCATCACCAAAGGTAGCCAGGTGTGGGCCGGGTGGTGCCCCGCGTAGGGACTTGGGGAAAACCCAATCAGAAAGAGTCCGGTGGGCATTTGGCCTGTGGTGAGGTGGCAAATGTTCCAGCCTCTCCCCAACGGGGGGAATATTTGAAGAAAACGTAACACCCCACACCAATCCTTAGCACAGGTAGGCAAGAAATCGGGCATGTCAAATCCTGGGGACTCCCCCTAACAGTAACGTACACAGCTCTCCCCAGGCACAAGGCCTTCCTGCAAACACTTCCAATAACTAACTTACCAATTAAAATGGACAAAGGATCGGAACGGATATTTCTCCAGAGAAGATGCACAAATGGCCGATAAGCACATGAGAAAAAGCTTAATATCACTAACCATTAGGAAAATGCAAATCAAAACCACAAGGAGATACCACTGCATACCTACGAGGATGGCTAGAATCAGAAAAGGCAGATACTAACAAGTGCTGGCGAGGATATGGAGAAAGTGGAACCCTCATGCATTCCTAGTGGGAATGTAAAATGGTGTGGCCACTTTGGGAAACAGTCTGGCAGTTCTGCAAAACAGTGAAACACAGAGTTACCACATGACCCAGCAATTCCATTCCTGGGTATATACCCAAGAGAAATGAAAATACATGCCCTTACAAAAACCTATGCACAAATGTTCACAGCAGCATTATTCATAATTGTCAAAAAAGTGAAAACAACCCAAATGTCTTTCAACTGATGGCTGGATAAATAAAATACAGTACAGCCATACAATGGAATATTAGTCACCTATAAAGAGGAATGAAGTTCTAATACATGCTACTCCATGGATGAATCTGGAAATCAGTGTGATAAATGAAAGAGCCAGTCACAAAAGACCACGCAGTATATGATTCTGTCTATGTGAAGTGCTCGGATAGCAAATCTAGAGACAGAAAGTAGATTAGTGGTTGCCTAGGGCTGGGAAAGGGGGTGGCTGGATGGGTGAAAATGGGAAGAGACAGCTAATGAGTACAGCATTTCTTTTGGGGGGGATAAAGATTGATTGTGGTGACAACTGCACAACTCTGAATATACTGAAATACACCGAACTGTATATTTTAAACGGGTGCATTATATGGCATGTGAATTCTACCTCAATAAAGCTGTTTTTAAAAAAAGAATTAACCTAATCCTCACATCCACTTAAGGTAGGCACTGACATTCACCCCCTTTTACAGGTGAGGAAACTGAGGTACAAAGGGTAACCTGCCCCAGGTCTCTTGAACAATGGCAGAGCCAGGACTTGAAGCTGGCAGCGTGGGCCCACAGTCCACACTCTCGAGCACCGCTGGAAACTGCTTGCCTCCCAAGATATGGCACCTGTACCTCTTCACCTGCAACACAGAGGGGGCAAATAGGGGCAGATTCCACCCCTCTCAGTCCTTTCCAAACAGGGTCTTGGACAAGGTGGCTTCCATTCCCCTACTGTGTGAACTCTCTGTCCCCCACCCCAAAGGTTTGGGGGTCAAGGTGGGAGGACACAAGCCTTGCACAGGCAACGCTTCTCCCGCTGGACACAGATCAAGGGCCAGTGGCTCTGTCTGAGACTCTGTCCTCATGCTTCAGAAATGCACAGGCCTGACTCTTGGCATCAGCAGCCATTCTGCAACTGTTCCACCCCAATGCTCAACCTTTCCTCGGGAAGCAGAGCGTCCTTTGCCATTTTCCCTTCAGTCAGCACACGGACCCTGCTGCCAGGCAGCCCCTTTCCCCGGCTCCTGATGACAATCTGCTTTATGTCCTCTCTGCCTCCCTGCCCCGTCTCTCGGCTTTCTCTCTATTCATGCGCTATTTCCTTAGACGCTGCATTTTTTCCTATAACATCATGTCTGATCCAGACTTTCCTAAAAGCACCCTTTCACGCCTCGAGGCTTCCCCGGGTGTTGCTCCCGGCTGGGCTGGACCCTCACCGAGGCCCCTCCTCCGCCAAGCAGGGGCCAACCCATCCCCTCTCCCACACCCCATTCAGGGAATCACAATACACATTTTCATATCAAAAGCCATCTCTTGTACCTCAGCCACAAATCCTTCTTAAAAGTAGACAAGATATCCTCAATCAAGGATAAATAAAATAGGATGTACTCAATGCTTAAAAATATTTATATCCCACACTTGTATTTTCATATATCGTAATACTCTCCTACCTTCTACTTCTTGTCTACTTCAAAATAATACATTCCTTATCACCTCTTCTGGGGAGGACAAGGGGTGTTTTTCCATGAGTTCTGTGAAAGGGCAGTCCCCAAGCAATACAAACAAGACTCTGTACTGAGAGGCATTTGGAAGTTGACCTTCTGGGACCTTCTAAAGTGACAATGAGAACGTGATGGATGGCGTGTTTTCTGGCCCCAGTTTTCAAGCTGTGGCAAGCACCATCTTCCTCAGCTCCACAGAAAGGCCTGGGATTTCAGCTTTGGAAATAAAATAGGGGGAAGTCAGAGAGATGTGGAAGAGAAAGGGGGAAGGGGAGGAGGGGCCTCAGGAAGCCCCCACCATCACAGTGGTCCCTTCAATGGTTCACAGACTCAAATGGCTAGTAGAGACTCTAGAAACCATCCAGCTTGACCTTCTGGAACAAAAGACGGGGCAGCGAAGGCCCAGTAAAGTGAGGACTTCCAATGGCAGAAGGCCACCCAGTTAGTTGGTGGGTGGGTGGGTCCAAATTGGGGGCTGCTTCCTGACCCCATGGGGGCTCTGCCCACCACACCATGTGCCTGCCCTCACGAAGGAGCACCTGCTCACCGTTTTGGGATTTGGGTTCTGCTGAGCCCCCCGCCTGTGTGGACAAGGGTCTAACCGGCTCACAGCCTCTTCTCCAAGAACAACAGAGCTCTCGCCAGCACCAAGAGGAGATGTGCTCGGTTAACCAAATAAGATGATGAGACCCACAGGCGGCTTTCCTAGCTTCTGAGAAGCTTCTACCATCTGCCCCCTGGAGAAACAAATGCAGAGAGGTTGAAGAAAGGGCCACCCAGCATGTCTCTTGGGCCTCCACCCCATCCGCTCATGTTTGTTTTGTTTATGAGAGGAAAAATTCTCCGACTGTTCACAAAAAGTGAGACATGAGGTCCCTTCCTCCGAGGCTTAGGAGACGGCGAGGACCTCACTCCTATTTGCTTCGCAGGCTCTCCTCCACTGCACACGGGACAGCCAAGAGCAGTGAGCTGCATCTGAGGCTGCCCCAGCGCCTCCAGGGACCTCACCGCAGTTGGGTTGTCTCTGGGGGCTGCGGCCTCAGAAAATGTCAGAGTCGTGTGTCATCGCCCCTGGGGGAAAGATGAGTCAGTACACAGACCTCACTCTGGCCTGCCTTTTTTCCTTCTGAAGCCGCCTGATTGTGTCTGCAAAGCTGGTTTTTAAATTAACTCTGGCACACACGAATGGGAGCATTTATAGCATTTATCAAATCCTCCTCCAATCTCAGCCGGGATCTGTCCAGCTCCAGGAACTTCTGTGGACAAGGACACCGTTTCAGTAGAAACATGGCTGTCTCTCCTTGACTTAAGCTCTGAGAAGGAAACCGTTTAACTGGTCAGCAGGATGCCTGCGTACCGAGCCCAACCCCGGGGCGATGTGCTAAGATGTCGCCATCAGAGTAGATATTTGCAGAACTCTGTAGAACTACCTTAGTCTCCTACACTCCCATCCAAAACTCAAAAGGTTTTCTCAAAAACCTCGAACTTCCTGAATCAGTCTCAACACACCTTCTGGTCCACCCAAATGAATGAGCTCAAGTGTGTTAGTTCTTCATTCTTCCACTTTCACCGGACCCTTCCATGTGCCCCAGTTCCGACCCTTAAGAAGCCTGGGCTAGAGGAGGGGAGAGGGATTGAGGCAGACCCAAGGAATAGGAGGACTGGGGGCACACAGCTTTTTGACGCAACCCAAGGCTGGGTGTTGCACCCCCACCACTTCTCTCCCCAAGAAAATGCCCTGAGTATCTCACACAATCTGCCACAGTGCCAGGTTCTAGAAATACAAAGACTACCCTCAGGTGGTTCACAGTCTGAAAAGGAAGATGGACACAGACACTAATGTGATAAATGCTACCAGTCAGGTAAGACCAGAGGAGGAAGTGTTTCCCAATAGTTTATTTCGGTAACACCCTTTTCCTCCTTATTCGCTCTTTACTTTTTTTTTTTAACTCAAATAATACATTTTTTTGTAATGAATCAAACACCACAGAAACATATGCACGTTGAATACTAAAAGTAACTGTATCCCACCTCAAACATCTTATTATAGCCGTCCAGACCTTTCTCTAAGTAAGCATGTATACATTTTTCAGAAAAAGAAATAAAAAAAAAACATATTATATGCTCCTACTATTTTAAATCCTACTTTTCCCCCCTTACTTCTTTTAACTCAACAAAAAGTACAAATGTCTCAATAACTGAATCATACGCATTTCACTTTATAGCTATATTAGCGTTCATTTCACTAATCTATTGTTGGACACACTTTTTGTTCCTCACTGTGTGTTACGTGGATTTTGATCCTGCAATTAACTTTTTGGGTTTCTTGTAATCTTTCCCTGCATTTCATCTCCACTTCCATCTTATCCTGTTGCCTTTTCATTCCAGCATGATCTCTCCTGAGGAATGTTGGCTTCGGTTGCACAGAAAATGTGTCTTCTTACAATTTGAGGGTGTCAATTTCCTGACATTTGGACTTGGAACTTGCAGTATAATCATTTTCAGAAGTGGCCTCTTTCAGATTCAGTTGGTTCTCATTATTCATGGTAGCTATAGTCTATAAAGCTGCTGGGAACACTCAATCAGCAAATACTGAACGACTGCTCCTAAGGGAAATACAGAGTTAGGTTCCTGCAAGCCTCTGGTCACATTTTCACAACTCGATCAATACAATAACCTTGTTTTATGTGCGTTCCTGTCTAAAGACACCTTATTTGATCTACGTTGCTGAGTCATTCACATTGAACTCATGGCCAACAGCATTACAGCTCATGCCTGAAGGAGGCTGGTCTAACACCCGTACTTTCTCCCTCAGGTACATCTTAACTGTCTCGTGCCTAGAGACACAAGACAGCATTTCAGCACTTTACTTGGGGGCCATTTTAAACAGCAAAATTGCCAAGAGAAAGAACAAAAATTCAAAAAATGTGGCACCAAGTAGACCACAGAAAAGACACTTGTTTACAGTATGAGCTGAAACAAGAAGGCAGAGTGTCACCTTGTTCTCCCTCAGCTGAAGATGCACATATTAGGTGACACAAATTCTTCACCACTCAGCTCATGCCATAATCACCGTGAAAGGGCCACGAGCATTGTTTTGGGACTTACAAATAAATGTTAGTGAATGGGTAAATTCATACATACGGACCCCACAAACAACACGGGTCTTCAATACTATTCTTTTTTCCTTGGTTCTGCTCTATTTTCTCTATGGATCCTGTTTGTTTTTCCTATAATTATCTTCAAAAGGACAGGATTTGTACAAGTTTAATATCTTAGAAAGTCCCTTTTCAGCCCGCTTTTGCAGGGATAGAGTTACCTGTTCAGCTCCACAGTGGGGAACAGGTTGATGACCACTTCCAAGGTTCTGCCTGGCATACACCTGCTCACCCAAGGGGGAACCTTCCTTTATTCCCACTGCCTATTTTCTGGGACTCTGAGTAGATGGGAAATGTGATAAACTACATGCCCAACACATAGACACTCCTCTCTGGGGTGATGGCACCTCACAGAATATACTGCTTCTCTCAGAATGTACTGTTCCTCCTCTACACCCTCCCAACACTGCACCCGCTCCTTCCCCGCCATGGACAGATACCCTTCTTTTAGCCTAGTCCTTCTCTGGGATTTGGGGAGTTTGCATAAAGTAATGGATTCAATAGCCCGCAAAAGATATGTCCATGTCCTACTTCACAGTGCATGTGACTGTGACTTCATTTAAAAACAGGGTCTTTGCAGATGTAATTAAGGATCTTGATGTGAGATCATCCTGGATTTAGGGTGGGCTCTCAATCCAATGCCGGGTCTCCTTTTACAAAACAGAAAAGGAGAAGACACAGAGACACACAGAAGGAAAGGCCATGCGAAGACAGAGGCAGAGACAGGAATGATGTATCTGCAAGTCAAGGAATACCAAGGGTTGCCAGCAGCCACCAAAAGGTAGGAGAGAGGCATCGACTGAATTCTCCCTTAGAGCTTCCAGAAGGAACCAACCCTGCCAACATCTTGATTTTGGACTTCTGGTCCCCTGAACTATGGGAAAACAAATTTATGTTGTTCAAAGCCACCCAGTTTGTGGTACTCTCTTACACAAGTCCTAGGAAACTAATACACCTAGATACAGAAAGATGGAGGAGGTGGGAAGAAGGGAAAGGAATTCTGCTCTTCCCACCTCAGGAGGTAGCAGCTGAAGGGATTCTCACTGGTATAGATGCTGACGTGCTAAGTTGGGGCATGCCATGGGGTGTATCATCCTGCCTTCATTTAAGCATTTGCATGAAATAAAACCAGCGCAGAGAATACAAAGGACAGAAGGGAAAAACGACAATGACAGACTGGAAGAAAAGAATGGCACCACACATAACAAAGGACTGTATCCAGAATATATAAATAACTCCAACAAATAAATAAAGAAAAGACAACCCAATAGAAGACACACACACACACACACACACACACACACACACAAACACACACACACACAGAATATGCATGTTATAGAAAAGGAAACCTGAATGGCCAATAAACATATGAAAAGAAGCTCAACCTCACTAATAATAAGACATATGCAAATTAAAACAACAATGCAAATGCAAATTTAAACAATACACCCACTGGATTGGCAAAAATACACAAGTGTGATAATACCAAGTGTTAGCTAAAACAGGGAGAAATGAAAACTTCCATGCAGAGCTGGTGGGAATTGGAGCAATCATCTTGGACAGTAATCTGACGGGATCTAGGTGTCTATCCCAGAGAAATTTCACACATGGCCCCAGGAAGGACAGACAAAGCTGGTGGTTGCAGCAATGTTTATAATAAGAGAAAACGGGGGCGGGGGGGACAGTCTGAATGGCCATCAATAGGAAATGGATAAATGAATTGTAGCTTGTTTATACAATGTCATATCATATGACCCTGAAAATGAATGAAGTAAAGCCCGATGAAGCAACATGGATCCATTTCAAAAACATGGCAAGTTACAAAATGATACATCTGGTGTGACAGCATTTAGATAAACTCATTAACAACACACTGTATTGTGCATAGACACGCATATGTAGTAAAAGTTGAAAAATATGGAAAGATAAATTGACTATACTATTTGTCACTGGGAAGAAGGGCGTTTAATGGAACTAAAAAGAATGAAAGATGTTTCAAAGGTATCAAACGATGTTCTCTTATTTTTAAAGAAGCGGTTTAAAAAAGATATGGAAGAAAAATCATGTCAGCACATAACGATCATATGAAGAAGAGTATCATAAGTTCTTGGAGAGTGGGCAGATAAAGTGTTCTGGGAATGGAGAGGAGAGAGACTTCCACCCTGGGAAGGCTTCCTAACGGAGGTGGCACTGAAGCCTTGAAAGATAGGGTTGGGAGATGGGTCTGAGAATGACTTCCATACCACCTATGCCTGCTCTCCTGGGTATTCTAGGCCAGTCTCATTTGCTATGTTTACTGAATAATGTCTTAAATACTCAAATTTTAATACAGAAGTAAAGGAGTTTAACACTCTATATTTATCTTTCAAAGCAAAATAACCATGGTGGTGGCTGTGTGGCTATGGATTGTCTGTCTGATCAACACCAGGAGCTGGAGAGCTGGAAACGCTTGTCAGACTCCCTTGCAGCTAGCCGCTGCGTGTGACTTGGGCTTTGTTTGCCAACTAGGCCTTCATGTGAATCAGCAAGGAGAGAGGCATGGTGGGGCGTCCTTTATGGAAGGGGCTGTGTGGGAGATTTAGTTCTAGAGCTGGCAACAATGTCTTCACTGGCAGTTTCTGCAACTTCCTGACTGTGGCAGAGGCAGCAGCTCCCTTGGGGGCTTATTCTGGGGGTGTTTAGGGGACTTTGTTCCTATATGTCCACCTAGAGTCTTTTCTTCAGCAATTCTGAGAGTTATCTAAACTCTTAAAAGAATCCCTTTCTGCTTCAGTTAGTGGAATTTGCAGGTAACAACCCTGACCAATGGAAGTTCACTGAATGTTTGTTTTTATCAAGCCTATGATCTTTGATTATATCTTTTTCCTTGTGAGTCTACAGCCCCTCAACTAATATTTTTTACCATTATGATAAAAAAGAAAAACAAGTTTGACAAATAAATGAACCAGAGAAGGAATGAGTTTCAAGCATTTATGAGATACAGCAGAACAAAAACTTAGGAAATCCCCCAAAAAGATTACATTAGGCCAGGGTTTGGCAAACTTTTTTAATGTAAAGGACCAGATAGTAAACACTGTTGGCTTTGCAAGCCATACGGTTTTTATCTCAACGCCTCAACTCCACCATTATAGTGTGAAAGCAGCCATGGATGGTATGTAAACAAGTGACTGTGGCTGTATTCCAATAAAACTTTATTTACAAACACAAGTGACTGGCTGGATTTTGCCCATGGACCAGTTTGTCAACCACACCCCACCATAAGCTAAATATACAATAAACCAATCACCAAAGTGACTCCACAAGCTATGGAGAATTTGGGAGAAGTCAGCCATCCCCTGGGCACCTATGTCCCGTTCCCAGATGAACGAGCCATAAATCTAATCCAAAGACTCCAGGTTTACACAGGTCACCTCCCCACTCCTGACTTTCTCTTACTTTTCAAATGTATAGTCTGGAAACAATCATAACTACGGAGATAGTACCCACATGTTCTTCACTTCTTCTTTTTTTCTGTTTTTGGCAACACCATAAATCACCTTTATTTGAGCATTTAGGATTCATTTCTCTCAACTGGCTGAGATATATAGAATTTCTATTTCAGTGTTTATAATTAAAATACAATCAAAATGCATATGGAAACTTAAACTGATACAGACATTAGTGTTTATACTATAAAATATCTTCATATATTTGAACATATGGTAATAATAACTAAACAGAATTGGCACTTACAGGATAACTTCTGCCCCAGAATTACAAAATTTGGAGAATGTCACAAATACAAAATGTATTAGTTTTACCTAACCTCCCAAATGTAAATGTCATGGTGGCGTCACATGGGTCTCAGTCGAAATTCCATCCTTTCTATTATCAAGATGAGTGACTGTGAGCACATCAGTTCTCTTTCTGAGCCTCAATTTCCTGTGCTTTAAATGAGATCAGTACGGGGTTGATGTGACAAGTGAGATGACTTGTGCTTGTTAAGCACAGGGCATAGATCCCAGAAAGCCTCAATGAAGAGTTCAGTGCTGTGATTGGTGGTGGTGGTGGTGGTGGTGGTGGTGGTGGTGGTGGTGGTGGTGGTGGTGGAACAAAGCATGTTTTGAAATGTCAGTGACCAGATGGCAAATCAGTGATCAGAACCAAGCATACAGCATTTAGGGTATTCAGCTCTTTGTGTCAACTCTGAAGTAGGTCTCCATCTTCACAGTTCTACCATCTTACCATGGTAATACCTCACACAAAACTTCTGTCCCCAAGATACAAAATGCAAATGGATTCACCCAGGCACAAAGCCTTAGTACCAAGACTCAGATACTAATTACTGCCCCATCTCACCTACAGAGCATGTAGGAAGTCCCACCTCTGCAATTAACCACCTGTGGGATCACAGACAAGCCACTTCACATCTCTGGGCCAGGAAGCGTGGCCCATTTAGTGCTTTTCAAACTTCAAAGTGTATATGAATCACCTGCAGAATCTTGTTAAAATGCAGGTTCTGATTCAGTGGGTCTGAGGTGGGGCCCAATAATTTGCATTGCTAACAAGTTCCCAGGGAAAGCTGATGCATCCGGAGACCTCACTTTGGGAACCACTGGCCTAATAGGTCTCTTGGTTCCTCCACCCCCAGACTAGCATACTTTGATCAGAACACTAGGGCTTGTCTGCTCACCACTCATTCATTCTTTTTCCTTCTCTTCAACCCACTCCCCTCAATCTTTGTGCTGCCTCCTTTTCTATCCCACCCATGGATTGGGAGGAAGGGAAAGAGAGTTCCCACAGTTCCTAAAGTACCAGAGGTAGGTTGGCTGTTCTCCATCAACAGTGTGAAGGGGAAAGAAGGAGGGAGGGAGGGAGGGAGGGAGGGGGACGGGGAAGGGAGGGAGGGGGACGGGGAAGGGAGGGAGGGGGACGGGGAAGGGGGGGGGGAGAGAGAGAGAGAGAGAGAGAGACCATATCCCAAGGAACCAAACAAAACCTTTTAGGGGCAAATCCTGTTTCTCTTTAGCATGGAGCACATACCCCCACCCCTCTCTCCATGCAGAAGCCAGGGATCATATCACGAACACTGAGGAACTCCCATATCTCCACAGAGTTATAACAAAACTGTCTCAGCAGGAAAAATTATTCTGAGTTAATGCCTCCTACATCCATCCACCTGCCGGCTGGGAACATTCTTTCCTCAGCCCAAAAATGTTCTTAAGCCTTTCCGGGCCACCATTCACACACACACCAGTCTCCAGATACCTCCAGAAAAGGCCCGGAGAGGCAGCTGACTGCTTAAAAGACAAGCCCGGGGTGGGGCAGTGGAGAGGGAAAAGCCGAATTTCCTAGGACAAGGCAGACAAAGTGGCCTGAGCTGACTGGCCGGGTCTGGCCCCAGAATTCCAGGTGTCAGGAGGCGGCTTTTCTGGGAACCCTGGCCCTGCTGGTAAGAGAGTTAACATCAGGCCTTCCCATTCCAAAGTGGACACTCAAAACAAATCACCTGACCACACAGCTCCCCAGGGTTCTGGCCCAGACAGAAAGCATGAGTTCTGCCCCCCCACGGGTCCCAAGTACAGGGTGCTTCCCCAGGACCCTGGGTGCTGGGTCTCTTGCCAGGCGCACATGGTCAGCAGGGCCTCTGCTGCCACAGTGAGACCTGGCGATGGGTCATCCCACCCCTGCCCCACTTGGAGGCACTCACTGTGATCTGGTACAGCCCTGGCACAGTACAGCCCTGTAGTGTGGAGGAATTCGGCCCTGACTCTGAAATGTCCTGTGGGCAGCACGCCCTGGCTGCCATGTCAGGACTGTGGTTCCAACCTCTCACTCCACAGAATAAAGCCCACATGGGAAATCCTGCCCTTCCACAGGCCAAATCGCCTCCTCTCAAGCCTCCCAGGACCTGACGGGAATGCTCCATCAAGTTCAGAAAACAGCCAGCACAGAGTGTTGTGGGGGCAAACATTCAGCCCAGATGTGCCAGCGAGAGAGAAATTTCATTCCGGCTGGCATGCGCATCCTCAAATGTGCCAGTTTCAACATGTCGGCCTGTTTGCCTGTGGTTCTGATCCTATTGTACCTCAAGGTCACGTGGGGCCCTCCCTACCCCTTGCAACATTTTCCAGAGCCCCTCTGCCCTCAGGAACTCCCATCCTGGGCTCAGCAGCAGCACTTCCTGCCGGAGCTTCTCACTGGCCCCTCAGCAGAGCAGGCTGTGTACTGTTAATCATCATTTGCAATCGTCTATTTTTTTTTTATTATGGTAAAGTATACATAACATAAAATTTACTTTCTTAACCATTTTTTAATTTACAGTTCAGTAGCATTGAGAACATCTACACTGCTGTGCAGCCACCACTACCATCACTTCCAGAACTTTTTCACCTTCCCAAACTGAAACTACCTGCCCATTAAACAAGAACCTCACATTCCCTCCCTCCCCCAGCCCCTGGTAACCACCATTCTATTTTCTGTCTCTACGAATCTGACTGCTCTGTGGACCTCATGTAAGTGGAATCACACAGTATTTGCCCTCCTGTGTCTGGCTTATGTTACTTAGCATAATGTCTTTAAGTTTCCTCCATGTTGTAGCATGTGTCAGAATTTCCTTCCTTTTTAAGGCTGAATAATATCCCATTGTATATATACACCACATTTTGTTTATCCATTCATCCCTCAATGGACACTTGGGTTGCTTCCACCTTTTGGCTATTGTAAATAATGCTGCTCTGAACATGGGGGTACAAATATCTATTTAAGTCTCTGCTTTCAATTCTTTAGGGTATATACCCTGTCAATTACTTTCTAACTTGTTTTTGACATACAATACTTGTCAGAAAATTGCTCAGATAATGGAATTTTCACAACCTAAACAAGTCCTTGTAATCAGCACCCAGATCAAGACCCAGGATGTTACCCGCCCCCAGACAGCCCCTCATGGGGCCCCCGTCCTACAGTTACTGCCTTCCACCCAGCCAAGGTAACCAGTATTCTGACTTCTAACAGCATACATTAGCTTTGCCTATTTTTACAGTTTACAGACGTGGGATCATATAATCCGGGTCTGGCTTTTTTATTCAACATTATGTTTGTGAGGGTCAGCCACGCTTTGCACGTAGTTGTGGGTTACTCATACTCCCTCTTGTACGGCATTCACTGTGTGAAACATCACAATTTATTTTTCTGTTCTACTGTTGATGGGCATTTATGACTAGTGTCCAGTTTGGGACTATTACAGGTAGTACTGCTATGAACTTTCTAACACATGTCTCTTGGTAAGCATACGTTCACATTTCTGATAGGTACATATACCTAGCAATAGAACGGGTGGGCCATCAGGTATACACATATTAGCTTTAGTAGATAAAGCCAAACAGCTTACCACTTTACACTCCTGCCAGCAGAGTATTTCACCAATACTTGATGGTCTCTTTTTCATTTCAGTCATTCTGGTGGATATGTAGTGGTAGTACCTTGTGGCTTTAATTTGCATTTCTCTGATGACTAGTAAAGTTGAGCACCTCGTCATATTTATTATTTACTCTTATGGTTTAGGGACAGGTCACAAACCTCCCAACAAGAAAGCACAGCAGGGATCTCAATGTCTTGCAAGGCTGGGTCTCCAAGCCTCCCATCCAGCCAGGGCTCATAATGGAATCCAGGCTTGAGTTGTGTTACGTAAGATAAGGCTAAATCCTCCACTCACCTGGCCAGGTGACTGTCATGGGCCCTGAGCTAGATTAGACACGACTGGCAGCACTGCTCCTCAATCAGTGTTTGCTCATAACAGTGTCCCAAGGGCCAGGCCCTTTGCCAAGAGTGGCAGATGCCACTAGGTCAGCACTGGCTGATGTGAAAAGTCAACAAATACAAGAGTGCAATTCTTAGGAACAACGAGCCACAAATATGGAGAATTCCGCAATCAGTAAAGGACTGAGAGTAACTCATGTCTGGTCTTGCTTAAGAGTCATGCCAACCAACTCCCTGAGCTAGATTTGATCTGTTGGTATACCCAGACAATTTGATTCAATCTAGCAAGTATTTAGTGAGGCCCTATTATGAGCCAAGCATTGAGTTAGATGAGGCTAGGGTCACAGACGTGGAACATGGTCTTACATCTCAACAATCATACAGTCTACACGAACATGTGATAAATGTCTTAAGTTAGGTATGAACATAATGCAGGCAGGACATCACGAATTTAGTGGAGAGAAAATGTCTGGTTATAGAGAATCAAGGAGGCTTATGGAGGAAGAGAAGTTTGAGAGAGACTGAAAAGCAGATGGAGTATCTCAACACTTGTTAACTGGTAGGGAAGGCCCTCCAGATGGGGCAGCAGCATGAACAAATAGGTTGGAGGAGTAGAGGGTGGTTATATACAAAGTTTCAGTTTGGCAGGAGGATGGCAAAGGCAACACCCATGAAGAAAGATACTAACTGACATGACATAAAAATTAAACTCTGGATTAAAAAACAAAAAAAACAAAAAAACCCCAAATATCATTTAAAAGGCAAATGCTACTCTGGGAAAAATTACTTTCATCATAAGGTAGACAAAAGAAGTTGTTTACATGAACTCTAGCAATCCACATAATAAGCCATAAAATGATGACACAGATCTACTTAACTAGTTCAGATATTTATGACACATTGCTGAGCAGAAACACAGGATAGTGAGCAGAAACGACAGAGTAAAATGTGTGCACAATTACACATAGCAAGATGTCTTGAAGGACTTTAATCAAAATGTTAGTGGTGATTATTTCTAGGGGAAAAAGGATTATTCAGTAAACTTTCTTCTTATTTTTTCTACATTGTTTAATTTTAAAAAATAATGTAGAGGAAGCGTTTTTCTCAGTCTACTGAGATCTTGCTTCCATTGGTATCTTCTGTCTTGGCTCAAATAAACTCAAATCAACTCATAAACACAAATTAATTAATTAATGTAGATTATTTTAAATTCAGTGAAAAAAAATTCAATTTTTTAAAATGTGATATGTGATAATTTACCTAACAAATAGGCAATTAAAAAAATAATAACTATGGTGGGCAAGAGTTTGAAAAATTCTCAAATGTTTCTGGGAGAAACATTACTTTGATCTTTTTGGAGAGTAAATTTAATTTAAAATATGCTTAGCCATTGACCCAGAAATTTCACCTTTAGGAATTTACTATAAGAAAATTATGAATTTACACAAATATACATCTAGGATGTTCCTTATAGATTTTTAGATAGCTAGATAGATTGACAGATAAAGAGGGAGGGAGGAAAGAGTGAGTAGATTAAGAGCAGAAAATTAGAAAAGGAGAGCAAAGACTTATATTTATACAGGTATTCACTGTAGCTGTTTTCACTACAGCAAACAGTACATTGGGGACTGTACAAATAAATTATGTTACCTACTTTCAACGGCATAATAAGAAATCCGTATGTGCAAGATTTAGAAAGATTGTCACAATATATTAAGTGAAAAAAAAGCAATTGTGTGAATAGTGTGCTTCTACTTGTGTAAAAAACCCCACAAAGATATATATTCATATATATCCTTGTATATGTATGGAACATATCTGGAAGGATACAAAATGATGCCTTTCTCGGAGTGAACAAGCATTTGGTGTGAGAGGGAGACACTTTTCAATGTAGTGTTTGAATTTTTTTGCTTTTGAATTTTGCTTTTATAGTGCTTGAAATGTTTCCACCCACACAGATCATGACTTCAATTAAAACAATGGTTTAAAAAAAGAAAGAAGGGGAGAAGGGTAACTTTTGGAAGTCCGCAGTGACAGCGGAAATAATTGATAACAGCTTGGGAACAAGACAAGAGATACAAGGAAAGTTTCAGTAAGTGAGTAATGCAAGCGAGAAAGAATGACAGTGAGAATAAAATAGAAGTTTGGGACCCACAGTCAAATTGGTATGTAAGATCCATTGATTCCTGGCAAATTACTATATTATAGAATGATTTTTAATTATATACTAAAAACACTTCTGCAACATCAAAATAAGATTAGGTTAATGCTCTTTAAGCAGAGACATTTGAAACACTAGAGATATTCCCACTTAAGTCAGAATTAATACAAAGATGCCTGCTATCATCCTTACTGTTTTAATTTATTCTGGATGTTGTAGCCAGTGCAACAAGACAATAAAAGAAAACCAACGGCAAAAATGCTGGAAAGAGACAGAAGATGCTATGAACATGCTACAATGTGACGGTCTACCCATAAAACCCAGGAAGACAGTCCCTTCGTTCAGTGAGCAAGCCAACTTCTAAATAAATACATGAAAATAAATTTATTTTATACAGACCAACAGCGAACAATTAGAAAATATACCATTACAAATGAAACCATTCATCTTGGCTGCAAACAATTCAAAATGCCCAAGTGTAAACTTAAGAAATTTACAGGAACCTTATATGAGAAAACCATGTGGACATCTGATGGACATACTTAGGTTCCAGATTAGTGGATCCAATATTATAAAGATTCCAATTCCCTCAACCTTCAGCTATAAACTTAATGCAATTTCAATCAGAATCAGAGGAATTTTTTTTCCAAGTTGACCAAATCATTCTAAAATTCATTTGGAAATAAAATGCAAAAGAACAGCCAAGAAATTTTGTAATTGTGGGATTCATGCCCTAAAATAATTAAAATATTAAAACAGCGTGGAACTGGCAAAAGAACATAGATTCGTATCACTGGACAGAAAGAACTCCAGAAACAGAACCAAGAATATGTGAGAATTAACACATAACAAAGGGAGCATTTTGACCCAGTAGGAGGACGTTGGGAAAACGTAAGGTTGGATTCTTTACCTCACATGAAACATCAGATAATTTTAGAAATGGATTTAAGATAAAAGTGTGAAAAGGATTCAAAGTTTAAGTATGAAAGAACTAGAATAAACTAAAACATAGGTGAATGTCTATAATGTCTTGGAGAAGCATGGTTGCTAGGAATGACACTGAAAGCAGAAGTTAAACGGAAAACACTTAGGGATGGCCGGTTAGCTTAGTTGGTTAGAGCATGGTGCTCTTAACAAGTTTGTCAGTCCGATTCCCACATGGGGCAGTATGAGCTGCTCCCTCCACAACTAGATTGAAACAACTACTTGACTTGGAGCTGATGGGTCCTGGAAAAGCACATTTTAAAAAAAATCTTAAAAAAAAAAAAAAAAAGAAAGAAAACACAGAAATGTCTCTACATGAAAATGAAGGCTTTTTTTTTTTTTTTTTTTTTTTTAATATCAACAAGCACTAGAAGCAAAACTGAGAGGAAAAGGCCAAACTGGGGTAAAACTGCAACTGATGGAACAAACAATTCACATTCTTGATATACAAAGATTTCTTACAAATAAATAAGAGAATATTAATTCCCCCATGGAAAAAAAACACAAGGGGAATGAACAAGCAATGCCCAAAAGAACGAATACAGACAAGTAACAAATATATTTTTAAATGTTCAAAGAAATGCATACTTTTTAAAACAAGGTGCTATTTCTTACCATTCAAATTGGCAAGGACTTTTTTAAATGACAAGACTCAGTGTCCACGAGGGGATGGAGAGAGCAGTACCCTTTGGTGCTGCTGATGAAAATACAGATAATGCATCTGACAAGCAATTTGCCAACATGTGTAAAAGACTCAAAAGATTAAAAAATTGATTGAACCCAAAGAAAGAACTAAACGTGCACAGAGGTTGAGCTCCAAAGCTATGCTTCACGTGCTGCTGGTAATAGGAGAAAACTGGAAAAGTAGTGGGAAGGAAACTCGTTAGGATTTGTGGCACATTCGTGTACCAAAATGCCAAGCAATCATTAAAATTATGTTACATCAACAGAGTTAAGATATCGGTAAGTTTAAAAGAGCCAATTACAAAATAGGGTATGTTTGACTATAAAATCCTGTTTTTAGAAATTGAATGTATATATGCATTAATAAGTGAAACAGAAGTTTGTATATCAAAATGCAAACATATATACACAGTTTCCCTGAGTAACGAGATTATGGGTGATCTTTCCCCCCTTTGATCTGTCTACATTTTTTAAACGTTTTTAAATGCATATACTTCTGACATAAGAAAAAAACAGCTTTTAAAAGGTTATTTCTAAAGGAAAGCTTAAGTATACACCCATATTCATAGCGGCATTATTCACAATACCCAAGAGGTGGAAGCAACCCAAGTGGAAAAACAAAATGTGGTATATACATATAACAGGATATTAATATGTCTTAAAAATAAAGGAAATTCTGACACGTAGATGAAGCATGAGGACATTATGTGAAGTGAAATAAGCCAGTCACAAAAGGACAACACTGTATGGTTCCACTTATATGAGGCACCTAGAGGGGTCACATTCATAGAGACAGAAAGTAGAATGGTGGGTGCCAGGGGCTGAGGGGAGGGGAAAGGGTTTAATGGGAACAAATGTCAGTTTGGGAAGCTGAAAAAAGTTATGGAAATAGATGGTGGTGACAGTTGCACAACACTGTAAATATACTTAACACCACTGAACTTAAAAATGATTAAGATCGTAAATTTTTTTATGTTATGAGTACTTCACCACAATTTAAAAAAAAAGCTTGACACACAAAATACTTCCATTTTAAAGGTTGGGGGAAGCACTTCAGTTCTTTAGAAGTCACTTAGGAAGAACAGCTTATTCTCTGATAATGCCAAATAAACGAGGTGTTATTGTATAAAGTGAGACATAACCAACACTCCAGAGACCTTTCACTTGGCACTGCTGACTCCTCCGCCTGGCATGCAGAGCCTTTCTCAAACTGGCACTTTTTTAATCCATCTCCTTTTGGTCGGCTCCACCCTGCTGGGCTGGGGACTGAGGGGTCCCATTGGAGAGTATAGCTAGGGCAGCAGGGCCTCCTCCCGGCCTCCAGCCACCCCCTCCCTCCCTATAGCACCCCCAGTGTAGCTGAACCTCTGCCAGGCCCCACCAGCCTCCCTGCCCCCATCTCTTGGCTCAGAGTCCATAGTAGCATTTGACTTTCTAATTCTCCCCTCCTCACAACAAAAAAGCGAAATGTTCCCCAGGCACTTGGCCTGGTTTCTGTACCCGAGCAGAGATGGCCGGAGAAGGCAGGCAGCAAGAAGCCAGCCCCTGCAAGTTCTCAAGAGTAGCTGCCTCACACATCATTCAGCTTTATAAACCAGCATCAATATACCCATCTTTCTGCTCATCAATGGCCAGAGACATTAAATGACTTTCTTGCTCAGTGTCACAGGGGGAGAACTTGTGCTCGCTTTGGCAGCACATATACTAAAACAGGGGGAGAACTTAATGGCTTGGGAAAGTGAGAGGAATGGACAGCAGCCTAGGGCACTGGATCCTGGTCCCCACCAAACGATACAACGCCTAACGTGGGGAGGAAGCAGGTGTTAACACCATCTCTGCTCACAACCCATGGCCTGTCCAGTGGCCTCCGAAGGATGGGTGGACACATGGGCTTCAGGATTTCTTGGTACAGAGAGCAGTGTTAATTTTGCTACGTAATTATGCTGCTGCGTCTAGATAGCTTTGTTAGTGTTAAAAAAAAAAAATCTGTTTGGCCATTCTAATAAGTGCTCGCCAGAAACTGCAGAAGGCTGGTGGCGGGAGCCAGGTTTTAAAGGGGAGATGAAACCCTGGGCTGGAAAAAGATGATCACGGACAAGCAGCTGCAGCTGTGAACACAAGCCCAGCCTCCAGTGCTGAGGTGTTTGGGGTGAGCAGAGGGAGAAGGTCCCAGCGTGGCTGAGGGATCAAGGCTCAGGGGGTCCGGGTGGGCAGGGAAGGTGACAGAGCAGAGGTTCTCAGAAGGAGCAATTAACACTTAGGTTCGACCAGCAGCGAGAAACCCACCAGGGACCTGGAAGAGAGAGCATCAGAAGGACTTAGGCAAAACTTTCATGGGGGTGGTTGTTCTCGAAAAGAAATTATCATTACCGAGAACGCTGCTCCAATGTGTTTATCAAGACATAAAAAGTAAAAATTGGAGAGTAACCAAAACATGTTAATTTAACAATAACGAGAGTGCAAATCAGGCTCCTCAGCGCCTGGAGAAGAGCCCCTCTCCACCCTGGGGCTGGGCAATCCAACTCCACATCCGTCACCTCCGTTCTGATGGCTGCCACCCAAGGTCCAGGCATGTGACTGCAGAGAGATTAATCAGTCAACCCAACCATCTAAATAGTTCAGACATCATGCTTTGCAGGGTGAACAGGTGTGAGAGAGGGTTCCATGATGGGTCCTCCACACGTGCTTCCAGCCAGCTCAGAAATAGTTACGGTGGCTCCGCCAAGCTTCCAATGCTGTCTGAAACCCCAACCCCTGCAAAGAAGATAACTGAAGCAGAAATATCCTGCATCTGAGACATCTGAACATGTTCCACGCTTCCGGGTCAGCCCAAGGTCTCAGTCCCCAAAAGCGCAACCCACCGAGAGAGGTGTAGAGTCCGACCTAGAGCCCATCCACCCATCCATCTGGGGCCCCTACTTAGCTTCGGTTGCTAGAGTGCTAAGAGCTCCAGAGAACCATCCAGTCTCTCAGCTGGGAGGGACCATGGAGGATTTCTAAGGCTAACCACTTGTTTCTTACAAACAAGATTGAGGCCTAGAGAAGGGAAAAGAAGGGTTGGCCCAACATTACCCAGTGAGCCGGTGATTAACCTGGGCCTGGGACCCACCACTCCTGACCCCAACTCACTAAGGATCTCTCCAGATTTTCAAAAGCAGGACAACGGGAAATTTCAAGTCTTAGAACACGTGGCCAAAGGACTCTTGAGGCTGACCTGCAGATGGATGCCTACGTGGGAGCCCCCAGGTAGGGCACAGCTGGGCATGGCCTTCAGCTCTTCCCCTTGCGTCCTGCTTCCTGCCCGTCCTACTAAGGGCCACCTGTTCATCACCAACACCAGCTTAGTAAAGTTGGGGCTCTGACTCACTCACCCAGCCCAGACGTGCAGCCCTCAGCTCTGGACATGGCAACCCCATTCTCCAGGAAAGTCACTGAAAGCCACGCTGCAGCTTCAGGGAAAGAGGGGACAGCAGCTGGCAGCATAGGACAAAGTGGCTTCATTCAGCCTCCTGGTGGAATTGGTGTTTCTACATCTGCTTCTGAGTAGATTACAAGCAACTTGGGGCAGGATACCCAAGGAGCCATCTTTATTACCCTGGGACCTCAGGGACTCCTAAGCCTTGACCTTCCTGGGCCAGACTTAGCCTTAAGAGGAGTGGCTCAGACATACTACACTCTCCCTGGACCCCAGGACGAGGTTTGAGGGTCAAGTAGCCATGGCATAGGAACACTCAGGGGAGTACCCAGATGTAAATCTTCCTCTCCTGTGTTCTACAAGGTCACAGTCCTTAAAAGGGTCAACCCTTCAGGAAGCACAAGTCTGGCTTAATGTGGACCTTTTGTTCAGCCTTCAAAAAAGGAAATATATAAAAGGCAGAGTTATTGCTTTCTTTATCAGATCACAAATTGATTTGAAAGCTACTGGGCAAATCATCACAGGCCCAGAGCCCCAAAGGGAGAAGCAGCTCTCCTGAGAAAAAAAAGAGGGGTGAACTCTGCTTCCCCAGCTTCATTTCTCCTCTAGGGGTTTGAAGGAAGAGCACCTCAAGGGAACTCTAAGGATGACTGCATATGCAGAGGGGTGTCCTTCCTCTTTCAGCCCCAGGACTGTCATATGTGGAAGGCAGCCAACTTCAGGTTCTCCCCCAACTGCTGTCTCCCTGCCTCAGTCTCGCCCTCCTCAGCTTCACTGTCCCCTTTGTGACCAGAGTGATCCTTCCACAGCACAAAGCCAGTCAAGCCCCCCAACTCATTTAAAACTCTTCAGTAGCTTCCTCCTGTTTTCATCAGACAAAGTCCACATGCTAGACGTGGCCAACAAGAACTTGTGGATTGGACCCTGCCCACCATCCAGCCTCATCTCTCCACCCCTGACATGCAGCACTCCAGCCACGAAGAGCCTCTTAGGGTCCTCAACTGTCCCCAGTTCTCTGTCATCTCTGGGCCCTGAGCCTGTGACTCCCTCGCCCTGGAATGCTGCTGACGCCAACCTACCCAACCAACTCCCATTTGTCTTTCTAGTAAAATAAGGCTCTGAAGCAGGCAGCCCAGGCTTGAATCCTGAGTCTGACACAGACAAACTCACTGTGTGACCTTCGTTAAGCTGCTTAACCTTTATGAGCCTCATCTTCCTCACCTCTGAAATGAGAATAATTTGATTTCATATGGTCATGGTGAAAATGAGACAATGCATGCAAAGAGTTTCCCAGTGTAGGCACGAAGAAGGTGCTCAATTAAATGCTAGTGGTGATGAGGACAGTGATGATGGTCCTGATGGTGGTGGTGATGCTGGTGAACGTGATGGTAACAGTGAATGTGATGATGGTGATGGTAACAGTGATGGTGGTGATGAGGATAGTGATGATGGTGAGGATGGTGAGGATGACAGTGCTGGGGAGGGGGATCACAATGATGGTGATAATGAAGGTGGCGGTTGTAATGATTCGTTAAATGATGCTTTGATTTACCCCAGGGAGCCTTCCCTGATCCAGCCCCAAGACAGACCAGGTACTTCCTCTTCCTACTTCAACAGTGCTTGTTCTCACCCCTCCTAAGCAGCACTTATCACTCTACTGTGTTGCATATCCCTCCAGAGTACGAGTCCCTTGAGGGCAGGACACACATGGCGGTCTCCACTGTTATTTCCATCACTTAGCACAGAGACTAATGAGATAGATGCCTGAGAAATAATAGCTGAATGATTTAATGTCCGTTAGATTTATTTATGATGATAACATGACAACTGATCTCCCTACACTTATTTCCACTTGCTACCATTTAAAAAAAAAAAACCCTCATAAAAGAAACAAGGAAAGTAGTGATTTAAATGAGTACAAGTGGGGTGTTACCTGGTTTTTAGTAAATGGCTTTAATAGTCATCAGAAATGCATCTCGTTTAGGCTTTACTGCTAACTGCAAGAATCCATCGGGAAGACTCTTGCAAACAGCCCAACTTGGAAATCCCATGTTTGGTAACAGTGAGAGCCAGGAAGGTCAGAAGAGTTGACAATTATCCCCAAGTGTGCACTGCTGTCCCCTACTAGAATGTAAGTTCCCCAAGGACTGAGGCTGGTTTGTTCACTGCTGAATCTCCAGCACCTTGAACATAAAACCTACATGTTGCTTGACTGAACAGCCACAATGGCAGCTCCCATTTGAGTACCCAACTATGTGTGGGTGCTGGGCAAAGTCCTTTCCTGTGTGTCATTGAGGTTGGCACATTTTTTATGAATATATACTTTAATTCTTTATTCTTAACTTATTTTTTCAGTTACAGTTGACATTCAATATGATTTTATATTAGCTTCAGATGTACAGCATAGTGGTTATACACTTATATAATTTATGCAGTGATTCCCCCCAATTAGTCTAATGTACACCTGGCACTATATATAGTTGTTGCAACATTGACTATATTCTCTATGATGTAAGTCACATCCCCATGACTGTTTTGTAATTGCCAATTTGTATTTCTAATCCCTTCAGCTTTTTCACCCAGTTCCCCACCCTCCTCTCCTCTGGCAACCAGTTTATTCTCTGTACTGAGTCTATTTCTAATTTGTTTGTTCATTTATTTTGTTCTTTAGATTCCACATATAAGTGAGATCAGATGGTATTTGTCTTTCTCTGTCTGACTTATTTCACTTAGCATAATACCCTCTAGGTCCATCCATGTTGTCGTGAATAGATTTCATTCTTTATGGCAGAAAAATATTCCATTGTATATATGTACCACTTCTTTATCCATTCATCTGTTGATGGACACCCATCTCCATATCTTGGCTATTGTAAATAATGCTGTAATGCACACAGGGGTGAATATATCTTTTCAAATTAATCTTTTGGATTTCTATGGATTAATAACTAGGAGTGGAATTGGTGGGCCATAAAACAGTCCTACTTTTAATTTTCTGAGGAACGTCCAAACCATTTTCCATTGTGGTGACACCAATTTGCAATTCCACCAACAGTGTACAAGGGTTCCTTTTTCTCTGAATCCTCGCCAACATTTGTTTGTTGATTTATTGATGATGGCCATTCTGACACGTGTGAAGTGATATCTTATTTAGTTTTTATTTGCATTTCTCTGATGATTAGTGACACTGAGCATCTTTTCATCTGTCTACTGGCCATGTGTATGTCCTCTTTGGAGAAATGTCTATTCGGGTCCTCTGTCCATTTATTAATTGGATTGTTTAGATTTTTTTAGTGTTGAGTTGCATGTTTTTAATAAATTTTGGATATTAACCTCTTATCAGATGTATCATTGGTGAACATCTTCTCCTATTCACTAGGCTATCTTTTCATTTTGTTGATGGTTTCCTTTGCTGTGCAAAACCTTTTTAGTTTGATGTTTATTTTTTCTTTTGTTTCCCTTGCTCGAGGATATACATGTATATCCGAAAAAATACCACTAAGAGTAATGTCAAAGAGTTTACTGCCTATGTTTTCTTCTAGGAGTTTTATGGTTTGGGGTCTTACATTTAGGTCTCTAATCTATTTTGAGTTTATTCGTATATATGGTGTAAGAAGGTGGTCCAGTTTCATTGTTTTGCATGTATCACTCCAGTTTTCCCAATATCACTTATTGAAAAGACCGTCTTTACCCCACTGTGTGTTCCTGCCTCCTTTGTCATAGACTGAATCACCATACAGTCATGGGTTTACTTCTGGGCCCTCTATACTGTTCCATTGATCTATGTGTCTTTTTTTATGCCAGAGCCATGATGTTTTGATTACTATTGCCTTATAGTATAGTTTGATAGCAGGTAGCATGATACCTCCAATTTTGTTCTACTTTCTCAAGATTGCTGTGGCTATTTGGGGGATTTTGTGGTTCCATATAAATTTTAAGACTATTTGTTCTAGTTCTGTGAAAAATGCTATTGGTATTTGCATAGGGATTGCATTGAATCTACAGATTGCTTTGGGTTGTATGGACAACTTAACGATGTTAATTCTTCCTATCCATGAGCACGGCATATGATTCCATTTATTTGTACTCGTATCTTCTTCAATTTCTTTTTTCAGTGTCCTATTGTTTTCTGAGTACAGGTTTTCTACATCCTTGGTTAAATTTATCTCTAGGTATGTTTTTTTATGCAATTATAAATGAGATTGTTTTCTTAACTTCTTTTTCTAACAGTCTATTATGGGTGTATAAAAATATAACCAATTTGTGAATATTAATTTTGTATCCTGCTACTTTACTGAACTCATTTATCAGTTCTAATAGTTTTCCGGTGGAATCTCCCAGGTTCCCTATATATAATATCACGTCATCTGTCAATAATGACAGTTGTACTTCCTTACCAGTTTGGATGCCTTTTATTTCTTTTTCTTATCTGACTGCTTTGGCTAGGACTTCCAATACTAGGTTGAATAAAAGTGGTGAAAGTGGACATCCTTGTCTTGTTCCTGATCTTAGGAAGAATGCTTTTAGCTTTGCCCCACTGAGTATGACATTAGCTGTGGGTTTGTCATTATGACCTTTATGTTGAGACATGTTCCCTGTATTCCCACTTTGCTAAGAGTTTTTATCATAAATTGATGCTGGATTTTGTCAAATGCCTTCTTTGCATCTACTGATATGATTTTTATCTTTTGTTTTCTTCATGTGTTATATGACGTTAATTGATTTGTGGATACTGAACCAACATTATATTCAGGAATAATTCCCACTTGATCATGGTGTATGATCTTTTTAATGGATTGCTGAATTCGGTTTGCTAATTTTTGTTGAGGATATTTACATCTATGTTAATCAGGGATATCAGCCTATAACTTTCTTTTTTGTAATGTCTTTTTGTGATTTTGGAATCAGAGTAATGGTGGCCTCGTAAAATGAGCTTGGAAGCTTTCTTTCCTCTTGAATTTTTTGTGATAGTTTAAAAAAGGTACTAATTCTTTCAATGTTTGGTACAACTCACCTGTGATGTCATCTGGTCTAGGACGTTTGTTGGGAGTTTTCTGATTATTACTGATTCAATTTTGTTAGTAGTACTCTGTTAATTCAGATTTTCTGTTTCTTCTTGACTAAGCCTTGGAAGGTTGTATGTTTCTGGGTATTTATCCATTGTCCAATTTGTTGGCATATAATTGTTCATAATATATTTTTATAATCCTTTGTATTTCTGTGGTGTCAGTTGTCATTTCTCTCTTTCATTTCTGATTTTATTTATTTGGGTCGTCTCTACTTTTTTCCTGACAAGTTTGGTTAACGGTTTATCAATTTTATTTATCTTTTCAAAGAACCATCTCTTGGTTTCATTGATGTTTTGTATGTTTTCTTAAGACTCTATTTTGTTTAGTTCCACTCGGATCTTTAGTATTTTTGTCCTTCCACTGACTTTGGGCTCTGTTTGCTATTCTTTTACTAGTGCCTTCAAGTATAAGGTTACACTGTTCATTTGAGATTTTTCTTATTCCTTGAGGTAGGCCTGTATTGCTATGAATTTCCCTCTTAGGACTGCTTTTGCTGTATCCCATAAATTTGGGGTTGCTGTGTTTTCATTTTTGTTTGTCTCAAGGTATCTTTTAATTTCTTCCTTGATCTTCTTGTTCATCCATTTATTTTTAGTAGCAAGTTATTTAGCCTCCATGTGTTTGTGTGTTTTCAGTTTTTTCTTGTAATTGATTTCTAGTTTCATACCATTGTGGTTAGAGAAGATACTTGACATGATTTCAGTCTTCTTAAATGTATTGAGACTTGTTTTGTGGCCTAACATATGGTCTATCTTGGAAACTGTTCCATGTACACTTGAGAAGAATGCATACTCTGCTGCCTTGAGATGAAATGCTTTTAAAATATCAATTAAATCCATCTGGTCTAGTGTGTTATTTAAGGTTGCTGTTTCCTTGCTGATTTTCTGTCTGGAAGGTCTGTCCATTGTTGTCAATGGGGTGTTAAAATCCCCCACTATGATTTTATTACCTCTGACCTCTCTCTTTATGCCAGTCAATATTTGCTTTATATATTTAGCTGCTCGTATGTTGGGTGCATAAATGTTTAAAAGGGTTGTATCTCCTTGTTCGATTGATCCGTTTATCATCATGTAATGTCCCTCATTGTCTATTATAGCTTTTGTTCTATTTTATTTTTTTAATTTAATTGGGGAATATTGGGGAACAGTGTGTTTCTCCAGGGCCCACAGCTCCAAGTCGTTGTCCTTCAATCTGGTTGTGGAGGGTGCAGCTCAGCTCCAAGTCCAGTCACCATTTTCAATCTTAGTTGCAGGGGGCGCAGCCCACCATCCCATGTGGGAATTGAACAGGCAACCTTGTTATTGAGAGCTCACACTCTAACCAACTGAGCCATCCGGCCGCCCCTCTGGCAGCTCAGCGGCAGCTCGTTGCCTTCAATCTAGTTATGGAGGGTGCAGCTCACTGGCCCATGTGGGAATCAAACCGGCAACTGTGTTGTTCAGATCTCACGCTCTAACCAACTGAGCCATGCGGACACCATATAGCATTTGTTTTAAATTCTATTTTGTGTGATGTAAGTATTACTGCCCCAACTTTTTTCTTTTTCATTCACATGAAATATAATTTTCCATCCCTTTACTTTCAGTCTGTGTGTGTCTGTTAATCTGAAGTGGGTCTCTTGTAGACAACACATGTATGGGTCTTGTTTTCTTATCCATTCAGCTGCCTTATGTCTTTTGATTGGAGCATTTAATTCATTTACCTTTAAAGTGATTATTGATAGATACATAATTATTTCCATTTTATTATTCATCTTTATGTCCTTCTCCTGCCCTCCTTTCCCCCCTACAATCTCTCCCCCCCCCCCCCCAGTTAAAGAAGTCCCTTTAACATTTCTTGTGATACTGGTTTGGTGATGAACTCCTTCAGCTTTTTGTTTTGTTTTGTTTTTTGGTCTGGGAAGCTCTTTAGCTCTCCTTCAATTTTAAATAATGGTCTTGCTGTGTAGTCTTGGTTGTAGGTTCTGACTTTTCATCACTTTGAATATTTTGTGTCAATCCCTTCTAGCTTGCAAAGTTTTAGTTGACAAACCAGCTGACAATCTCACAAGAACTTCCTTGTAAATAACTAGGAGAAAGACAACTTTCTTTCGTTGCCTTTAACCTTTACCATTTTAATTATAATGTGTATTGGTGTTGGCCTCTTTGGGTTTATCTTGTTTGGGACTCTGCACTGCCTGGGCTTGTATGTCTATTTCCTTCACAAGGTTAAGAAAGTTTTCAGTCAGTAGTTCTTCAAATAGATTCTCGATCCCTTGCTTTCTCTTTTCTCCTTCTGGTACCCCTACGATGCAAATGTTGTTATGTTTGATGTAGTCCAACACGTCTCTTAAACTATCCTCATATTTTAAAAATTCTTTTCGCTGTTTCAACTGGGTGTTTTATGCTACTTTGTCTTCCAAATCACTGATTCGATCCTGTGCTTCATCTAGCCTGCTGGTGATTTCTTCTACTGAATTCTTCATTTTAGTTATTGTAGTCTTCACTTTTGACTGTTTCTTTTTTATGGTTTCTATGTACTTTTTTATGCTTGCTATCTCTTTGCTGAAGTTCTCACTAAATTCGTTGATTATCCTTATAACCATTGTCTTGAACACCGTATCTGGTAGGTTGCATGCCTTCATTTTGTTTAGTTCACTTTCTGTTTTTTTTTTTTCCTGTTCTTTCATGTGGGACATAGTTCTTTGTTTCTCCGTTTTTGCTGTGTTTCTATGTTTGTTTCTATGTATTGGGTAGATCTGCTATGTCTCCCAATCTTTGCCAGGTGGCATTATGCAGTAGGTGCCCTATAGGATCCAGTGAGACAGTCTCCTTGGTCACTTGTACTGGGTGCTCCACAAGTATGCCTTGTGTGGATTGTGTGCGTCCTCCTGTTATAGCTGAGCCTTGATTCTGTTAGTATGTCAGTGGGTGAGATTGCCCCTCAGGTTGACTGGCTGTGGGTTTGGTCATGTCCACAGCTAATGGGCTGCTGTGTGGAGGGCTTACCCCAACAAGTGGGATTCCCCCCAGTGGGCTCTGGTACCCTGCTGAGACTGCCCTTTGGGTGTGCTGCTTTTGGGTCTAATTGGGTGGTGCTCTGCTGTGGTCTGAAGCCAACCTTCAAGTATGTTGGTTCTGGGGCCTCTTGGGAGTGGCTCTAATGCCAGCCCAGGTCACCCACTGCCTGTGACTGGCTGGGGAATACCCGGTAGGAGTTACAAAATGATCCATGGTTGGTTGCTGCCTTTGCTAGAACTAGAGGCAAGTAGAAGAGGCCACACTGTGAACTAAGGATGTCTGCCATCAGAACCGGGCCTGGGGTAGCTCCGCAAAATGCCCAGGTCACCCCAAGGCCTGCTGCTGCCTGTTGGCTCCTGTAAGGCTCAGTCACTGATAGAACCTCATGTGGAACGTGATTTGGGTGAGGCAGGGTCTCAGGGAATCACCAAGGTGGGAAGAGTGTTCACCAGGTTAATGCAAATTCTGGTTTGGTGCCAGTGCTAAGCGTGGAGCTACTCAGTAAAAGGTTCAGAGCACACCAAGGCCAGTCGCTGCCTGCCTGGGGCCCGCAGCACTCAGAGAGCTATCCAAGAAAGAGTGTAATGCGGGTGGGGCTGCTGTTCACCAAGAAAGTGCCTCAGGCATTGAGCAAGTTGGGTGGGGCAGGGTCCCAGGAAATCACCAAGGAGAGAGAGGATGTACAAAGCAGAAATCACCAGACCAATGCAGATTCAGATTTGGCTGTGTGAGGGGCAGCTCAACACAGGACAGATGGCACCCACCTGCTGGCTGCACATAAGGAGGGTTCTACACAGGGAAAATGGTAACTGTCTCTCTAGTCTTCACCCTGAAGCCACATAACTCAGTCTTTCCCTGTATGTCTCTCACACTTCCAGAGTCACTGTCCCTCTGCCACAACCCAGGATGATTGCTTGCAATGAGTGAGTTTGTGTGCGGGATCTTTAAGAGAACATCTGGCTTTCCCATAGCCTTCAGTCCCACCCAGATGGTAGGTATCCTCACTGTTTTTCACAGCCAGATGTTGTGCGGGCTCCTCTTCCTGGCCCTGGTACTCAGGGCTGGGGAGCCCAGTGTGGGACTGGAGTCTCTTGCTCCTCAGGGGTGGGGGGACCTCTGTGGCTGATATATCCCTCCCAATTCTCAACTGCCATACACAAGTGTGGGGCCTCCCAATCTGCATCTCAGCCCCTCCTACCAGTCTCAATGTGGCTTCTTCTTTATATCCTTAGTTACACAACATCTGTTCAGCTAGACTTCAGATGGTCCTCCAGGTTAATTGTGCTATAATTTAGTTGTAATTTTAATCTGGTCTCAGAAGGAGGCAAGCACAGTGTTTATCTACTCCACCATCTTGGATCCTCTGGAGGTCGGCACTTTTGCTAGTCTACTTTACAGATGAAGGTGCTGAGGGGTGAGGCAAGGGCTGAAGGAGCTGTTCACGATCCTGTGGACCTTGTTCTGTAAAGCAGGAACTGAGGCTCTATAGCAGAGAAGCTAACTGCCCCAGTACCCATTCTGCCCCTTCCTTTTAGTTACGGGGCACAGGGTCACCAAGCTAAAGACCATACTTCTTAGTATAACGTGAAGCTATATGTAACCATATGACAAAGTTTGATGCAATAGAAGATGAATGGAAATGAAGCATGCAACTTCTACATAACTGTTTTTGTTTTTAAGGAAACTGCAATCTCTTCACTCTTCTGGCAGGCTAGAATGAACAGAGGGTGCTGAGGAAACACCTTCTCTCATGAAGATGAGGACAACATCCCAGAAGGTGGTGGAATAACAAGACAGAGGCTGGGTCCTGTCCTGGATGACATCATGGAGCAGAGCTACCTCCTCACCCTGGCTTACCCCCTACGTGCGAGCTATTAAGCGAAAGAGAAGTAAACATACACTTTGCTTGAGCCAGTGTGTTTTGAGGTTTCTGTGTTATAGAAACAGCCTACAGCTAATCAGGAGGTCCCTGCCCAAGTCACACAACTCATGTCTTTTGTTTGTTTCCGTAGCATCCTGATACAAGGGAGAAAAGCTGCTGGCTTCGTTCCTGTTGCTCTAAGTATCAGAAGGAAATAGTAAAGGTACAAAGAACTGAACCAGAGCTGACAAAGCCCACAGGAAAGCTGTGGAGTGAGATGCAGCATGTCTGCAGGTCTCCTTCCACCCACACTTGTAGTAAGGCCAGAAAGAAGAGCCAACTCTCAAGGGATATTGCTCCCCAGATGGAAATCTCCTGAACAACTCATTACACATTCCCTCAAGGGCCATCCTGTGACAGCCTCTTGTGAAAACAATACTCTTGGTAGCTATTTCTACACTGGAATGATGAGTTTGGGGTCTGAGTTTTCCTCCCACAAAGTGACCAGACAAAACAGCTTCTTTTTATTCAAGTCATCCTGTACCTTTATAAAAATGTTCTCTTGGTATTCCTGGCATGTTCATGGAAGCTACAAGTACATCTTATCTCATGCAATACATGTGCTCCTGAAGAGTTAACAAATCCAAGTTCCTACAAAACCTTATCCTTTTAAAATGTATGTGGTGAGCTTTCCATTTAAAGGAGTGCTGTTATGAATCTATACATAAAAGTGGATCATCACCCCCATTGTATATGGTTTTTAAACCTGGATTCAATTTCCCTTCCCCAGATTAGCAGCTCTTTGTCAGCCACTCTGCAGTTCCTCACTGTACCTCTAAAAGACCAGGACCCAGAAGCAAATGCAATGTTCCAAGAACAGGAGGAAACAAGGTCTCTTATCTGTGTGGCAACTGAGATTCTCTATGTGCCAAGTAACAGAAATTCAACACAAAATGGCCCAAGACAATTTTCTGGTGTGGGTTAACTGAAAGGTCTGGAGATAGCGCTGGTTTCATTCAGGATGGCCTCAAGGACTTGGTTTCTTCTATCTGTGCTCTAGGCCTCTGGGGTACAAGTATTATCATACGGTGGGTTTCGCTCATGGTGGCCAAATGAATGCAGCAGTTCCAGGCGTGGTATCCACATACCACACCATCCAAGGTAACAGAGAGAGGGCTGGCTTCCAGAATCTACTCCAGAAAAGTTAGGCAACTTATTGCAAAAGCTTCCAGCCAACGTCCTCTTATTCCTCTTTAGATCAAATTAAGTCACACCTCTATTCCTGAACCAATTTCTGCAGCCAAGTAAATGCTGTATGGCAAAGATGGAGTCATCCTGATTGGATTATACAAATCACAGAAAATGCCCCCAAAACCAAATGGCTGTTTGCAGAGGAGGAGAAGGGGGGGTAGAACAAATGTTGGAGAAATAATCGGTCATCAAAGATTACATTGGCTTTCTTTGGCAGCCATATTCCATAGCTGACTCATAAATCTTCCCATCAACTAAAATCCTTAATTACCTCTGATAAGTATCCATCACACTGGAATGGACCTATGGCAAAGATTTTAGATTTATGCCCCCTAATTTTTCATCTGATTAGGTTGGCTCAGTTGATTGTCATCCAAACTTAGAAAACCTAATCTCTCATGGCCAGTCTCTCATGACCACTCGCTGCACTCACCGGCGTAACTTTCACTTTCTAGTCTCTCTATGAAACCCTCAGACCAGTGTCCATGGCAAGGCAAGTGCTGCTCATGGCTGCCAGGCTCTCTGCACTGTGTTTGAGTGCTGCCACTCTGACCAGGCAGTTGTGTGGGTTCCCCGCCCATTCAAAACAGCATGAGAAGAGCTGTTGTTTCTACAGAAATGAAACTGGAAATACTCAACAAAAGCAAGTCGCTAAATTTACAAAAGAAATGCTGTCAACTGAAGATATCTGAAAAAGACTGGAAAGAAGTTATTAAAAAAATGTAAGATTCTGAACTCAGATAACTTCACAAGCTTCTCTGAGGATTTGCTTCACTTTAATGAAACTGGAGACTAGAGACAACATATTACAGGCAAGGTTTATGCAAGAAAGAACACAGAACCCAACCAGCAGACCCAAACTCAAAGAAAATGTCTTGGCCCTACATCAAAAGCTTGGCAAATGGATGTACATTGACATGTCTTAAGTTAAAATCAAATATTTAAATGTTTATCTGACTTATTTGATTATCCAGCCAACTGTTACCTTCAACTGTGGGACATTAAAGGGCTTCCCCTATGGCTATCCCACCCCACACACACCCCAGCTTCCTGCCATTCATAACTTTATCGACCTGTCATCAATCTTTTCCTCAAAGGAGTATAAATGTTGGGAAAGTCAGGCGTGAGCTTAGAATTCTCTCTGTGCCAGGAGGTCTGCTTCCTCGTTGTCATGTCATGATGGAAGGAGGGACTTTAAGACGGAGTGTGGATCAGTGGGAAAGGTGGGATTGGGCAAGAAGGGGGGCAGGTGCGGAGGCTAGTTGGGAAGGTAGTCAAGTCTCCAGGTGGAGGGAATGTGGATGTTGGCAATTAAGAGTGGAAAGGAAGAGGTGCAGATGGGACATTACAAAGGGATAATCAACAAGACCGGGTGACTGGTTGAGAAATCAAAGAAGACCAAGATGGGGCTCCTGCGGCTCTCCTTGGCCTAAGTGAGGAGACCACAGAAGAAGTACATTTTGGTTTATAGGTAAGATTTCAAATGTTCTAAGTTTGAGATAACAGTATTTGATGTTTCAAGAAAGACTAGAGCGCAGGTAATTCGGAACCATTTACATCTCACCTCTCAGGATAAATCGAGTTACTGAGAAAAGAAGTATAGAAGGCAAGGCTCACCTCAAAATACACCCACATTTTAGGAGCTGGAGAAGGAGGGCAGGCCAAGGAAGAAGAGAGACAAGGCCTGAGCAGAGATGTGGGGAGAGCCCATGCTCATGAAGACAAGGGTGAGGAGAGTTTCAAAATGGAAAGAGGTCCGTGTGACCAAGTGCTTCAGGGCTGTCAAGCAGGGTCACTGGATTTAGCTACCAAGGTCCTTGGTTACTTCAGTTAAAACGTTTCAGTGGTATGCTGAAGAAACTGTGGGAGCCTGTGGGGATCCAGGGATTCTGGCTGCCTGGGGGACCACTCCTTCAGGGGCCAGAAGCAGCTAGAAGGAGTATTAGGGGAAGGGGATGGTGTTCAAGAAAAAAGAAACATTGCTAACCCCTGAAGCCATCAATATGGGGGGTGGGGGAGAAGTCAACCTCCCAGCCCACCTCATTATGCAAGACACTTTCTTAAGTGGACTGCCAACAAGCCCAAAGCGCAGGAAGAAGTGTTTCAGACACTGTAGAGGCAACCAGGCTGGAGGAGATGAAGCCAAGCCACTACTGCTCACCCCCTGGGTACCTGCTGCCCCAAAAACCGACCACCCACCATCCTGGAGCAGGGTTGCACTCCAACAGCATGGCGAAGGAGGTCTTCAGAGGCGGGGCTTTCATCAGGACTTCAGTTCTGGGCTACACAAAGGATTCTGGGTGCTGTGTACCAATGAGCCTCTGCTGCTTTTGCATTTCAGGCCCTGCTTCCTGCAATGGGTCTCCTACCCCAGGACCCAAGGCTGATGTGTGTGAGGGGGAAATGTTAGGGAGCTATTAGGACCATGGAAGGCAACAGGAACATCCCTGAATGTGTGACTTCTTTCCAGCTGGATGTGCCCCAGCCTGCTGAATCAGCTTCTCTGTACCCCAAAGACAGGGCTGAAAGTAAAATAAGAGGGAGGGATAGAGGGAGGGAGGGAGGGGCAAAAGAACAAACAATACTCAGTGTGGACAGGAGAGCTTAACCACTGTCTGGGAAAGGGAACACAAAACTCGAGTACTGATAATATAACCTGTTATGGAAAACATCTTCTTTAGGTTGACCTTCACATTCCCAGGGCCCCGTAAGCCTCCCCAAATACTGATGACCAATAGACAATGATGGAGCTTCAGCCCTGCCACGCCCACTCAGAGGGATTCTTAGTTCTCCTGTGTGGTTGAGATTTTGGATACCTTGTCTCAGATTAGACAGATGGGTGCTTTAAACGTCATTTCTTCTGCCTTAAATTTCCTTCAGTGACTTCTCCACCAATCTTTCCAATCTTCCTGGATATTTTACTATCCAGCTAAAATTCATCTTCCCAAACTTTCCCCACTTCATTTCTACCAGATACATTATATTATTAATCATCATCATCATAATTATTATTATTCACATAGCACCTTAACAATAAAGTATGCCATCTTTGTCTCAGCTCATGTACTCTTCACAGCCACCTTGTGAGGGAGCTGGGGACTATTAGCTCCATTTTGCAGCAAGGACAATGAGGCTCCGAAGGGTGCACTTGCTCAGAGCACTCAAATGAGCTGCTGGTATGGCCCGCATCGGAAACCAAGTCTTTTGACTCCCAGCCCAGTGCTCCACCTCTGATATCCTGTTGCCTCTGGATGTCCTCCCTCTCACCTCTAATGCATCTGAACTTATGTTCTCCTGGGTCCACTCCTCAAACAACATGTAGCCCCAAACTCTGTCCTTCTTCCTGGCCAAAAACTACATCATTTCTTCCATTTCTTTTCTTTAAAAAAAAAAAAATATTTCCATTTCCATTGCCCACATTTTGGAGACATTTTCTCTCCAGCTGTTATCA
This sequence comes from Rhinolophus hipposideros, assembly GCF_964194185.1. Classification (NCBI taxonomy): domain Eukaryota; kingdom Metazoa; phylum Chordata; class Mammalia; order Chiroptera; family Rhinolophidae; genus Rhinolophus; species Rhinolophus hipposideros. Next base: position 9,231,525 of record NC_138066.1, read on the forward strand.
GTTCTTTCTTCTGTCTTTTCCTTTGTTAATTCTGAGATGCCAAGACAGGAAAGAAAACGACAACACAGTTATGTTCACCCAACTGTCTGACCATTACTTGCTGCAGAACAGGGTAGGGTGCACTTCCAGGAAAGAGAGGGAAAATCAGCAGTGTGGCCAAGGTATCAGCCTCAAAAATGCATTTCCTTCCCTCTGACTCCTATGCAATGTGAGCAAAATGCTCGGATTCATATTCTTGAAACAAAACTCAGAGACAAATTACTCTAAATCATCATCATTTAGGAATACACGGATGGTCTACACTGGATTTCCTAGAATAAGTGCAGGGGAGATCCCTACCAAGAGAGCACCTCTGACAGTGTGGAGCTAGGACACCTGAGTCCTAGCTTAGGGATGTCCCACCCTGAGTGGTGGTGGGTGGTTGACAGAATCACACAGGAGTGAAAATAATTGTCAAAATACTTAAATCATCAATAACAGCACAAAATGTACAGTTCTGTGTATTCAGTTGGGACTCTAATCATTGGTTGGGCATGCTGAAGGGTGAGAAACTGGAAACTAGTAGGAAAGGGGACGTGTCCAAGCATTCTCATCGCTATACCTTGAAGAAATTCCCAACTGTGGTAGTTTGTGTGGGGATCGGGTGGACAGGGGACCCTGCACGATACTCACTTGGGGTTAAGTCCATTCCACTTGGACATGGGGCCCCTTTTGTTAGTGGAGGTGGTGGTTGTCCTGAGTTTTAAAGGACACAGTGGGGTTGAGCATTCTCCATGGAGCGAGGCTCTCCAATCAGCTCCCGTGAGTGACACCAGCTAAGTGAGTGACCTTGGGCAATCGCTTCATCTACTTGACCAGCAGTTTCTAACATACCTCAAGGAGCCCCAGAATTGGTGGTATCACCTCAAGGGCTCCTCTGAGTTTAAGAGGTGACCCAGCCCATGGGGCCTCTCTATCTTCAAGCCAAGCCACTCTGCTTTCTTTTGCTCTGTCTACTCAGGTTCCATTCAGGATTTTGTCCACCAAAAGAGTTTGCCAACCACCGACCAATTTTAAGGTGTTTTCCCTGCTGGGGGAGTGTGTTTTCCTCTGACTCTGTCCTGCCTCCCGCCTGCAGTACTGGGACTGTCTCGGGGCCACACCTCGGGATTTTTACAGGCTAAAACAGGGCCACACACAACCGTAGCCTGAGGCCACAGGGTTGAAGTCCCTGAGAATCCCAAAGCCTCCTTTCAAGGGCAGCCAAGGGAAGCAACGAGAATGAACTAGACTATGAAAAGCCCTCCCCTTTCATTCCTGTCACCTACCAAGGACAATTCATCCTAACACTAATCAGATAAAACTCTTACAGAGAGAGCCGTGTTTTATAGGTTGAAACACTGAGGCACCGAGAAAGTAGGCAACTTGCCCAAGGTCATACCATCACTAAGTGATAAGGCTGGGATTTGAACTCAGGTAGTCTGAGCCCAGAGTCCATGCCCTTAACCACTGTGCTATGCTGTCTCTTAAGAGGATGCTTGGTACACAAACCAACTAGGCCTGACTACAATATGGTGAGATTGACCTTTTAGCAATCCAGAATATTCTACACCCACATCCACACATTCCTTTGAATAAGACCCTTGGGTATTGGGGAAGATGGGGTGTGGACTGCTCATTTAATCCAACAATGCCACCACCGCCCAAAACATTTCTGGGACTTGTCTCAGTGAGCTGCCCTCAGGGGTTTCTGAATATCCCAGATGTTGGCAGCTCCTCAACGCCAGGATCTGGACAGCACATTTATCTCCAGTCCCAACCCTTGGGTGTCACATATGGTGAATCCAGTCTCCAGGATCAAGCTTGGGTTATGTTGTTATTGGATAAAAACTAACCATGACCATAAAGGAACGAAACTGGCTTTCCCCCGTGAGGCTGGTAAAACAGCTCTACAGGCCAGTGGAAGAAATGTCTCTCCTCCCAGGGTGGCTACTGAAGTGGACGGGACGCTCATCTGGACCTGTCAACTGGGGTCTGTTTAGTGAAAACAAAAAAAGTAGGCTCAATCCTTTATAGTCACACCTCTGAAGGCAACGAGTCATGAACTTGAGAGTTATTTTTCCAATGGTGGAGATGAATTTCCACTGATTTGCACACTCGCTCACCCGCTCCATGGCTCTGCCTTGTAAGGAATGACACACATTTTCGAGAAGGCTGGCCAGGTGAGGAGTTCAGCCCAAGGCCGCGCACAGAGAGACGCTCAGTGACCCTTGATGAGAGTGAGTCACAGCATGGAGCTCCAACCGGAGCGAGCTGGCTGCGTCCCATCCCTGATCCTTCTGAGAAATGCAATTGCCGAACTCACAATGCTGCCACCCTCACCAACCTAAGTTTCGTTCCTGCACTGGTTCGATTTCAATGCCGCCAGCAGCCGACACCACTGCCTTCCCTCAGATGCTTTCTTCATTGCCTAAGTGGTGCCCTCTGGCTCTCGGTGCCAGCAAACCAACTCCGTGAAGTCTTCATTCAACATATCCACCAGTTCCTGCACCTCCCAGGTTGGTTCTATCACCAAAGAGCTCAGGGTGCTGGGACACTGGCAATAAGAATCATGCATCTCCCAGGTCCTGTTTGCAAATGGCTTCCCTCTTTCCTGTTTCCCTTGAGAGACCATTGAAAAATGGTGGGGAACCAGCTCAGGAAAACACCCAGAGAAGGGGTACTGAACCGGCTGCACCAAGGAGAACTGATGACCCAACGGGCTGACCTACAGAAGAGACAGCAAGGGCCATGCTCACAGCAAGCTCTTTCTAAGCACCTACTACGGGCCAGGCACCAGGCATGCTGGACCACTATTCTCTGTGTACTGGAAGGCACACCTGGAATGAACGGGTGCAATTCCCAGCATCTCTCTCCAAGAACTGGCCTTGCAAGAGACTGCACAGCCGCCACTGGAGGGGACGAAGCAGAGGCTGAGCATTCTTTGCCAGGGTTAAGCGTAAAGAGGATTCCTGCACTGGGTGGGAGGTCAGATGCTGGAGAATTCTAGAGTCCTCTCACCCTTAAAATTTAACGAGTCTGTGAAAATCTGATGCCAAGAAAGATATACATGCACACACGCCCCCAGTCTACCACTGAGGTTATCGCCTGCCTTGAGAAAACTGAGATTTCCATTCCGGGCTACTCCAGTGGGAAAACTGCCCTAAAATTGTGCCCTGCCCTAGTGAACTCCCAGGGCAGAAGGCGATGGAGAACTCTCACAGGGCTTGCTTAAAGAGTTCGGTTTCTTCCCAGATGACTCCCTTTCAGGTTCTGCTCTCTGAACCACACTGCATACACCAACATGGGCTCCCACTGCCATTCTCTGCACTCAGGAGGCAGGTGTCCGGGGCCTAGGTGGGAGCCCTGCCTCCTCCAAGCCACTGTCACTGCCACCGTTTGCAAAGCTGGGGCCCTGCATGGCTGCCTCCTCCTCACCAGGCCTCCACCGGGCACACTGAAGTGTGGCTGCCAGGCTGCTTTCAATATCCGCTCGTCCCGCGCTAGCCTACCAGCCAGACGGTCCCCCCACCCCTTTCTCTTTGAAGAGAAGTGATTTAATTTCATGAGACTTTGGGGTAATCATGTTATGATCTTCAGCATTAACCAGAACCAACTCCCGGCTACAAGAGGGTGGGGAAGGAAAGGCGAAGAAAAAAGTAAACAGTCCCATTCGGGACTGCCAGAAATGAGAGGAAAAAGAAAATCACAGCAGCTGCTTCGCTGGTTCCCCTGATGAGGACGGGCCTCTGCCAGAAATGGGGCCTCTGTGCCAAGGTTTCTGGAAACAAGGAAGTTGGGCTTGGCAGAGCCTCCATTTCTACAGGTTAATCAGCTCAGTTCTGGTGCGGGAGAGATACTGGGTTTTGTTCTTTAGCCTCCCTCTTATTCCCACCCCACCCCCATCCCCACCTCCACTCGTTTCCCATGGCACTCTGTACCTCCCGCCCCCAGCTGAGGTCACCTGACATCTTCTCTACCTGTGCCCGGGGCCTCCCAGCCTCCTCTCCGAGGCCGAGACCAGGATGCAGAGCTGCTCTGGAGACCAGGTCAAAAACAGCCACTTGAGATTTCCCTGAAGGGCTTCACGTCTGCACCCCCGTCGACCTCTCAAAGCCTTTTGGACCACAAAAATCAGCTTGATAAGAAGGTCAAGTTGAGAGAAGGCAAGAATAAGTTAGGGGGTGGGGGGAGGTCTTAAAAAAAGACAAGGGATAATTCAGGGCACAACCCCAGAATAGTGCATCTAAGGGTTAGCTGGAGCCAGCAAGGAATTTTCATGAACAATGGTCCTTCTTGGCAGACAGTCCAAGGGTGTGGTGCTAGCTTGAAAAAACAGCAAATAACCCAGGCTCCAGGGCCACCAGAAAGAGGACTGGTGGGAAGCTGGAAAGCTGGGGTGAGGGACTTCATGTAGACACCCAGGAAATGATGGGTCACACAGGACGGTGCTCCCCTTGGGGCAATGGTCCCAGAGACATCTTGGCAGGGCTCAGCTCTGTGAAGGGCAGACAGTTCTGCTTCTGGTCCTGGCTTCCTTCCCATCTCTCTGGGTTGCCTGTCTGCTCAGAACCCCCTCAAAGGCTCATGTGGGTTCTCTGGCCCCTCCACAGGAATGCTGAAACTACAGCATCTGCTCGGGGCTGTGACACACAGGGACCACCATGTCACATAAGGCAATTCCTCACACCCCCATCTCTGTCTCACCCAGCATCCATTCAGACTTTAGGCTGGAACTTAAAGTGTCTTAGGAATTCTGGAGGGAAATGAGACCCTGGACGTGACTTCGGAGACATATGTTTGCAGTTTAAGTCCTTTTCTAGGGTGCAGGGGAAATTCAAGTGAAATCGTCCACTGCGTGACTGCCACATTGTCCCCAGGCCTCCATTCCAGGCTGTTGGCTGAACCGCATTTGTGTGGCGGGGTCTCCCTCCATCCAGGCAGGCAGGTGGGCACACCCTTAGACCCCCAGCTAAGCCAAGTACTTTGGCCTCCGTGAGGCACAACAGTGCCGGATGTAGAAACTATAATTCATTTTAATACATTTTTGTCTTTGCAAACACATTTTTCCCCAACTTCATATAAAAATTTAATTTAAGATAAAGGTCAAGCAGAGTAGAACAAAGGGATTACAAAGTCTAATTACTGAATGTGAAGAGATATTATATGAGAAAAGTGATCAAAACAGGCTTAGAGCAAGCCTTGGATCATGTTAGGAGCTTAACGTGGCAGTTCCAGAGACTGCCCTTTAAAGCTTGAGAAATACTAAAGGAAATCACTGTTTCCAAGGGCATCAGTGTTCAGTCAATCCGTGTTACATCAAAATTTGATCTGTGTCCCCCAAGAGAGCAGACTCCTTAGGCAGCTGACAGAGGTAAAAAGGAGCTGGGTTCGTGAGCCCTACAGTCTTCCTGGCTTCCTGGCTATTCTCTCAACGTGGAAAGTTCTAGGAGGTTGGAGGAATTGAGGTCTGTGGGGAGTGGGGTAAGCTGGGGACCAGAAAAGGGCTCTAACAGTAAGCAACATGGCGGTCACGCATGACAGGGATGTTTGGAAACAGAGTATCACAGAATTCTTGGGAAGCCCCAGTTGTGGGTCTAACCCCATAAAGCACATGTCTCCGAACAGTGAGCTCCAAATCAGTGGCAGCTTAGATTAGTGGTAAAAGCGCTGAACAAGCTGGTAAGAAATGTAGATTCTAATTCCATCTTTTCCTCACACTGCACTGTTCCAAAGTCTCAGGCGGTCAGACTACATACAAGAGCCGTGATTGCTCTGTGTCGACTCCCTGTGTCTCTATGACCTCTCTAAATAGTGATGTGAGTTTAGACAAAACTTCCTCCCTGGGTCGGGGGAAAGAACCACAGATGGAATTTTCTGAGTCCTCCTAACTAGCAGCTTAAGTAAAACCTAACCAGAAAGGCTCAGAGCTAACATTTATTTAGTACTTGCTATGAACCAAATACTGTCCGGAGCACTAGAATTAACTCATTTAACTCACAGCAGTCACAGGGGGGGACATTATGACTCCCAATAGATAGACAGAGAGCCTGAGTCACAGAGTGTCCAAGATACCTGTCCAATGGCACAGAGCTAGTACATGACACAAGTGGGGTTTGAGCCTAGACACTCTGACACAGAAGTCCCCCCTCTCAGGCCCCCAGACTACACAGCCTCCTAAGAGGCAAATGTAGGATTCCCAGTGTGCTCTGCCCTGGCAACACAGCTAGACTAGCTTTCTCTTTTCTCCCGGAAGGCTGCCTGCTTGTATCTGGATTACCCACCAATCTCTCCCTAGGAGGATGGTGCTAGGTAGTTTAACAGTCTATGGCATGACACATTCACCAAGGGACGCAAAGATGGAACATATCAGGGCCACAAACAGGGGATCAAAACTTCAAACATTTTCTTAACTTGGGGTGTCAACCTGGCCAGTCTTTCTTCCGTAGGAACAATGGGAAGCCCCATACGACACTTCCACTCAGACTTTTCACTTTCTTACTTCAAGCTACCTGTCGGCCCTTCTGTCCCCAAATCCCTGAGAAGCTAGGTCCCTGAGATCCAGAAGAGGCAAGGCCTCCAACATGGAGAACATGGGGCATTTAAGGAAGGATGTTGCTCAGAAGAGTCAAACTCTTCTTGAAAATGAAATGACTTTCTTGGCTCCGTTTTTTTTTGTGTGTTTTTTTTTTTTAACGCAGTGAAAGTGATTAATCCATCTTCAAACCAAAATAGTTTATATGCAGAGTCTGCTGAGGGCTTTTAATTATGCAATATGAAAGAAAAAGTGTTCATTCTTCTGCTTTGGAACAACAATAAGCCAATAAAGTGGAAATTAAACTGATTTTTAAAGAAGGCCAGAAAGAAATGTTCCTAAAACTTAATTTCCACTCATTTTTTTTTTAATTCCCATAACTATAAAGCAGTTGAATAGACCTTTAAAATGTTTTAATAGGAAAATTCCTGGGAGGGAAAGTGAGATCTTGGTGTCTAAGAGGTTCAAATTTAACAGTTGAGAAAAGTGTCTTAACAGCCCACAATCCCCACAGGATTGTGAAATTCATCAGCGTGGTCTCTTGGTGCTTGGTCTTCACAAATGGTGGAAGAAGCCAGGCAGGGAAACCAGCGGCCATGTGCAAGGACAGGAAAAGTCAGTGTCCTACTTTGAAAAGCAGACAAGCTTATTCCTATACTCACAGAGGGGTTCATGTGTGTCCAGAATGCAGGGAATCAGCCAGGAAGAGAGCTGTTCCTCTTTTTCAGGGGATAGTTTATATTGCTGCCGTGTCATTTGGAAACCAACCACCCCCCTTCTGCATCTTCTATCCCCCACAGAAAACCTGAGGTTAACACACCACACTGTTCCCTCCCAAGGGCCTAAAGTGAGAAAAGGCCTATAAAAAAAGCGGGGTGGGGGCAGGCTTAACTAGGGAACAGTATCTGATTCTCCATTCACACCAACCAGGTACTTCATTAGCTCATCAGACCCTTTTTAGCGTGGCCATTTATTCATTTATCCAGACAATAAACCTTTATTAAGTGTCACCAATGAGACACGAAGGCTCTGTGCTGGGAAACACAACCTAAGCTCTTTGAATTTCACCCGAAGATGCACCTGGGCAGGGAGCACCCTGGCTGAGGAGTGATGGAAGAGGCATTCATTCCCCAAGCCTGGAGCCCCCATCTCACCTGTTGAGGAGCTAGACAGGCAGAGATGCCTAAAAGATCTCCAGACCCAGGCGCACCAAGGGTACTTGTGCATCACAAACCTAATGGGACATGGAGGTGGCTGAAGAATTCAGAAAGATGGGAGTTAGGGACAGCCTGAGAAAAGCCTCGACTTCCATGCGAAGGAGTTTGGACTTGATTCTTTTAAAAACAACAGGGATGAAGAATCAGAATCACAGAAGAAAGTAGCTTGGGTGGCAAGTAGGCCAAAGAACAACAGGCATGTGAATGAACGTATCTAGAGTGTGGTTAAATAAAATGTACCTTATTCCACTGGCAAATGTTATTTATTATCATGAAACCGTTATTCTATGGTAGCAGGAAGCTCAAAGAAACGAAGATTCAAAATATTTATTATTTTCTATGGCTTACTCTAAATCTCAGAGCACATATGCCTTCCCTATAGCCCACTTCCACACTCTATTGAGGGTGTGTTCAATATCCTGAAGAGTCACTGCCATGTCGCATCCCTACCAACGATGCCATTTTCAATACTATTTACGTACACAGTTCAATTCAACCATTCTGAATATCTGCTATTGAATTTCCTGTTTGACCCACATTGAAGGCAAACAATGCCAGCCTATGATGTCTTAATACAATTAGTGAATTCCTTAATTAGACAATGATATACTCGTATATTATTGCATTTGATCCATCTTTTAATGTCTTATGAATACACCTACATTAGGGTGTCCATTCTACTATATTCTTCTACATGTATATATTATACATATATTTTATACCTTTGTCCAGACACACACATGTGTATAGAATCTCAGGCTAACGATAGATAATTCTTGCAGACAAACTAGGATTAGCAAAATGACAAATGAGGATTTTGTGCATTTATGGTCAACTCTGTTCATTATAATAATTTGTTTCAATTAGGCTTTCCTGCCTTCCTGAGAACTAGCTGGTAAATGGTACAGTTGCTTAAATTTCCGCACACTTCCCTTACACTAGCACACAGCCCACACTTTGCTAGGAGCCCAGCACAGCATCCCTTTGTGGTCATCACGTCTTCCTTGCTCCATTCAGTGCAGGTTTTTGCTGTGCTCACAGGCTGTACCCAGGACGGGTCCAGGGACTGGGGCACAGATGTCAAAGCAAACTCGGTGCCTGCCCTAATGACACTTGCAGTCTAGTGTCAGGAGACACGCATCAAATGAATGAACAGATATGGAAACCAGATAATTGCAGATGGTGAAAACAAGACAATATGATGCTATGAAAGTATGGGTTCGCTACTAGCCAGGGCAGGTCTCTCTGAGTAAGGCATCTGAGCCAAAACCGGAGAAATGGGGGATGGGGTTGGAGGGAGAGCTCAGCAGGCTGGAGCTCAGTGAGTCTGAAGAAGGGAGGCCAGTGTGGCTGCACTGGGGGAATGCACTTCAGAGGCAGGCTGGCATGGATCAGCAGGGAGTACCACGGAAGCCACTCGGTTTAAAGCAGAGGGTTTGCGTTTCTCTCCTGCAGCTGCGGAAATGGATCAAAACAGGAGGGCAAGGAAGAGGCTTTGGTGGTAGCTTGAGAAATGACATGAAATACTTACTAGGAATATTTTGGATAGTACTGATCAGACTCAGTGAAGAACTGTTTGGGGGGAGGGCAGTGATGGAGAAAGGAAGGTAACTCTCCTAGGTATTTGGCCTGAGTCGTTTGAGGTCTCTATTAGATACCCCAGTGGAGGTGGGAAATAGGGAAGTGTGAGGTTTGGACCTCAGAAGAGAGGTCAGGACCAGAGAGGTAAAGCTGAGAGGCTTTGCATGGCTTTGTATAAAAGTCAAGAGAAACGACGAGCTTACCTACAAAGAGCATGTGCAGATGGAGGGGCGGAGAGAATTCTGCTGTGAGCTCCTAAATATAAAGGTCAGGTAGAGAAGGAGCAGCCAGGAGAGGAGGCTGGGCAGGAAATGGATGGATGTACAGATGTATATGCAAACAGCCCGAACCAGTTACTGTAATCAGCAAAGGAATAAGGACTACTTACTCAAACACATTTTCCTCCCACAGACTAGGTTTCTACACCCCCCTAAGACAGTATAGCTCCTCTTTCTTACTCCTCCAAGGACAGCAACAGATCTAAATCTAGATTGTGAACAAATAAGGGACCGGTAATTAGTATGTGCTGTATTGCTTACTTAACGATTGATAAAGTAGGTAAATCACACTGAAGAACCCTGGGTAATGGGATCCAGATAGATTTCTCTCAGTCCCAGAAGCTATGGCTATGGCTCCCTCCTCGAGGCGAGTGGTATTGGCCAAAAGAGACGCTTCACTGCTAAACACGTGTGCTGACACCCTTCATAGCAAGGAACCTTCAGGTTATGGTGTAAATCATGCCTTGGAGCTCGGGCTGTGAAGGAACAGCACTTCGTGAGTACTGTGCCAAAAATACAACAAAGGCTTCAAAGTCATTGACGACATCTAGAAAAGGTTACAGGATCGGTAAAAATTATTCTTTCCTTAAAAAAAAAAAAGGGTATTGATAGTCTCATGTCTGGGCAGGATTTCTCAGTGAAAAATGGAAAAGTCAAAGTTTAAGATGGTGTGCTTTCAGATTTTAGATAGGCATGTAACGAATTCTGAAAATCTTGGAACGCTTTATGTTTTTCTCCTAACATAAAGGCACTGTTGGCGAATCTGTTAGAGGTCTACTATGAGTTGACATTGTCACACCTACGGATACACTGGATATCAGCTATCCTCATCACATGACACATGAAATGTAATGCCTGAACATAATTTAATGTACTATTTTTCTGAGCTTTCTCTTGAAAAGCAGGGTGACTTCTTGGGTAGCAGCAATTTACCTTTCACACTTCTGTAACAATCAAGGTACCTGATTGCCCTGAATAACATTTCAGGCTGTCAGAATACTTCAAGGCTGTGAATTAGCATTTCAAAACCTTTGAAACCAAGGGTAGGAGGGCTTTTTCCTTTAGCTAACGACTCGGCTGGCTGCAAAGAAGCAAGTATTAAATGCACATATTTCTGCAGGAGAATATTGGGTACAGGGTCTCAAAAAATGTGTCAAAAAGCTTGAGAGACATTCTGGCTCAATAATCATATAGCCTGAAATTTCCAGAAAGAATCTGAGTTCAATATTCTGTTCAATGTCTTTATAACTCATTAAAATATCCTGAATATCTCAACACTTTAGAAACAGAAACAACATGTTTCTAGATTGCTTCTCTAACCAAGGAAGGGGCATAAAAATCTTTTGTTAGGCTATGGCCCCTAATTTAGAGTTGGGGAACTGTCATACCAAGAATGTCTGTGATTGTCAAAATACAACAATGGCCTCAAATATTTTTTGTTAGCAGGTTGAGCATTCAGGATTAAAGATCTATTGATGTATGAAATTGATTGAGGAACAAAACCTCCTGACTGAACGAGTTATTCCTCTCACAACCACATCCAGTGGCCACCATTTGCACCGTTCCATCAGGCTTGTCCCTACTAAAATCTGGTCCAGGTTCCCCATGGCCTATTCGTGGTTCTCCAAGTGTGGTCCCCAGACCAGCAGTACCAGCAGCACCTGGGACCTTGTTAGAAATGCAAATTCTGGGGCCCCACCCCTAATTTACTGAGTCTCTGGCGGGGGGGGGGGGGGGGGGGGGGGGCAGCAATTTGTGACTGATGCATGTTAAAATATGACAACTACTTGCCTGTATAAATCCCATTCATTAACCTGGCCGCCATCTTGCCCGTGCCACCTCTTTTCGCCATCCCCTAATGCTCTCCCACTCCAAGCCTAGGTTCTAGCTAGACTCTCTCACTGACTGGACATTCCCCGAAAATGCCAGCTCCACCCTGTCCCTTTGGGCTATCATCACATATTGTACTCATCTGCCTAGAATAAGCCACCTTCCTCATCCCATTCTCTTACTGCCATTCAAGTCCTCTATTTCCTAGGAAAGGGAGCCCAGGAACCCACACTGAGCCCTCCCCTACCTCTCTTACCAGGTCTTCTCCACCTCCCTATGAGCTGTGGGGCTCCACTGGTTGGACCGCAGTGTTCTACCACTACAACAGAACATACACTATGTGACCTTCTGTGTCTATCTTCTTTCACTTAGCATGTTTTTATGGCTCATCCACATTGTAGCATGTATCAGTACTTCATTCCTTTTTACAGCTAAACAATATTCCATTATATGAATATATTAATACCATATTGTGTTTATTCATTTATCCATTGACTGACATTTCGGTTGTTTCCACCTTTCCAGCTATTGTAAATAATGCTATGAACACTGGTGTACAAGATTCTGTTTGATTCCTTGTTTTCAATTCTTTTGGGTATATACCTAGGAGTGGTGTTGCTGGGTCATGTGGTAATTCTATGTTTATCTTTTTGAGATGCCTACATGAATTGCTCAATGTATATCTGTTCCATTTTCCCCCCAGGCTTATTTGTGGACTGGAACAGAACCTCAGACACTTTCATGTTATACCCTCATGTTATACCCAAGCCCAGCACATATAGTAAGTAGCCTCAATGGGTGATAATATAGAGGATTTACTATGTGCCAGGCATTTTGCTACGAGCCTCATGAGTAAATGGAGACACAGAGAAATTAAGGAACTTGCTCAAATTCACATGGCCAGGAAGTGGCAGAGCCAGAATTAGAACCCAGGCAGTCTGACTCCAAAACACGGGCTCTTAAACCACTACACCATCAGCCTCTCATGCTCAATCCTAAAAGGCAAACATGGGGGTGGAGGCTATAAGGGAGGTTCCTGATACCTGGGGCTCAAAAAACAAAATGAGATCAAACACAGTAAAACAACTCCCAATGGAAAACATCTAGCCTCCTGAGCATCTATTGCCATTTTTCATCTTTTTCTTTAAGCTACTTTTCTGAATGCCTACCATAAGTCAAGTATCCTCTGTAGGTCCTAATCCCCACCAAAATCCTATAAGATAGGTATAATTACCTCCATTGTATGGACAGTAAAAGTGAGGCTTTTAATATACAATGCCAATTCTTAAGACTTGCTTGGCCATCTGGAGCCATTCAGAGCCTGGACAGAATCTTACACACTTCTGTGCTCTACGCAGTAACTGATGACCTTCACACATTTGACCTGAGTCATTAAGAGAAAGCTAGATTATGTTTGGGGCGCTCTGTTTACAAAGGCAGAGAAGTATAAAATGCATTTCAGGAAGATTGTTATTCGTAATGATTAAGATGATATAAATGGTGTTGCACTTAAAGGAGCAGTGTGTCATTTTCTGGAAAATTTTCTTACGTGGGACCTCTTAAACCTGGCTGGCCGGTCAATGAGCCTGCACTGTGGGTCAACAATCCCACCTTCCCTCCTGACGGCTTTACAGAGATGTTTTGTAAACTGCAATCAGCAGATGAATTATAAAAACAAGAAGCAGCAGCCAAAGTATTATGGAATGGAAAATAACTGAGAAATCAATGAAAACAGGGAGAGAAGGTACATTCAGCAGGGAGAAGGGGTCACCAAGAAAGAAGGGACAGGTCAGACTCTTGCCCCTGGAAAGCAGATCAGCTGGAAGAGCAAAAGCAAACAAGACAGTGATAACCCTGGGCAATCACTAGGAAACAGACTGAGGGTCACCCGGATCTGTGTGCAACCAGCCAGTCATACGTCAAATTAAGAATTAAGTGTTGAAATTATTTCAGCCAACATACCCGATTGCTTGTTGTTTACATAGTAAATTCAATGAGGTCAAAAATAAAAGGTTGTATAACTTGGTTCCAGGCCTCTCTTTACAAAGTGTGTCCCAGGAGCCCTAGGGGACCTTTGGTTCTTTGGAGGGTGGGGGAAGGTGGAGACCACATGGCCTGAGGGGGGCATATAGAGAGAGGCCCCCATAGAGAGGCCTCACTCCAGCCACCCCCGTTCACTAATGACTCCTTCAGCCAAAGCAGCTCAACTTTTACCTGTTTTCCCCACTGAGTTTCCACATAAGATTTTGCATGAAAAAAGAATCTTGAGGATAAGGAGCATTTGAAAAGCAGGTGGGGCAAGAAGGCAAGGCCTCCATATCACAGAGGGTCTCCGCTCGGCTGCCGAGGGGCAGAGAATGCAGCAAGCACACATGTACCGTGTGTTCTCTTGACTGTTTCTCCGGCTTCTCTCTTCATCCTTGATATTGGACCAGCCCCAGATACCATCAGTTCTTCCTTCAGAAGACCACTCGCTTCTTTCCCACGCCCTCGGCCACCACTCTAGGCTCATCCGCATCTCCCTCCTGAATTCCAGCAACAGCCTTCCTGCTGCTGGTGGCCACACACTGCTCACCTCCCTGACACACTTTCCTGATGTCATCCATGTCCCAAAGGTTCAAAGTGTCCTCGCTGGCCTCAGAGAATGTCTCAGGGCACTCCGACTGGGCTTACTCATTAACCACGGTCTGGGCCAAGGGGAGAGGTGCTCCCGAGTACTCCCGCATCGCAGCTTGCTGATCGTTTTCTTTCTCCCTGGTGCTCCCTGTCCCGACAATGAAGAGAATATGTCCAAGCTACATTGTGCGGCTCCATGAAATGCTCCTCGCCCCTCCCTACTGGCCAGTGGGGGTTCACTGTAGGGCAGGGGATGTCTGATAGAAACAATTGCTGAGGTGTGAGTACACCCAGAGAAAAGGGACAGGGCTGCAGGCTGGCCTCAGGGTTTCAGCCACAGGGTTCCTTCCATCAGTGCTTGATAACTGCTCTTACCAAGTTCACCCTGGGGCCTCTGGGCCTCCTGCTGCTGCTGCTGCCTTCCCCTCATCTCTTGAGGGGGGAATCCTATTTCTGGACTCTGAGCAGAGCCTGGGCAAGCTGCGTTAAGTGCTCACCTTTTAGAGTGTCACACTGCAGGACCACAGGCACGTTCCCGATAAACTGGGCTAATGGACACAGAATGCTCTTCCTCTGCCCCCAAAATGCCGCGGCCCATCACTCACCACCTCACACTCTCCACCTCAGGCTGGACAGCCCGTGGTTCAGAGCCAGCAGGCCAGACACCCTGGGTAGCCAGTGTCTCTGATGTCCAGCCCAGAGCCCATCCTTGCGTTATCCGCCAGCAGCCAAACAAGTCACCAGTCTACCTGAAACCCTCCCAGACCTCCCATGGCCCTCAGAATAAAATCTAACCTTTTACCAAGCCCACAAAGCCAGTACTGAGGGCAGCCCTCCCGCCTTCCTCTCCACCGCCTCTCCCACCTTCCCGCTTCCTTCCCACTGACCTTTTCTCTGTTCTTCAAACACAGCAAGCTCCTTCCCGCATCAGGACCTCCACATTTGTTCTCAACATGGAATGGCCTTATCTCCTACCTTAGCATGGGTGGCTCCTCCTTCTCATGCTGGTCTCAGCCCAAATACTACTCCTCAGAGAGGCCTCCCCTGGTGCCTGGTTTAACACTGCCCTCCAAGCACTCCCTGCTCTTATCTCCCATCCTTTCCTCCTCTAACTTCTGTCTCCCCCAAAAACATGGGCTTTCTGAGAGCAGAGACCTGGCTTGTCCACTGTGGTATTTGCAGCATTCAGAACTCTGCTTGGACACAGAAGGTATCCAGCATCTGATTGTTGATAGAATGAGTGGACGAATGAATAAATGAATGAGACAAGGAATAAGTGAACAAATGGAATGAATGAAT